>NW_027362762.1:809115234-810512734 GCF_046119375.1 Phyllobates terribilis
CCAATGATAATCCGCATGTGCTGTGTACATGCTGCGGAAATTTCCGCTGCGGATTATCATTACGGAAAAATCCGCAGCACTACCAATTATTTTGTGGAAGCGCGCCGTTTTCGCTGCCATTGACTTGCATTGGAACGCATGGATTACGCATCACTGCATCTGTACATGCGGATAACATGCGTTCCAATGTGCGGATGGTACCCGGGTGTGGAGAAGAGGAGACTCTCCTCCGGACCCGGGTACCATAGAACCTGTAAAAAAAGAATAAAATAAAAAATAAATATTATACTTACCTTCTGATGGCCCCCGGTGTCTTTATCCGATGCGTCCTGGCTTGCCGGCAGCTCACGATGGTCTGAAAAGGACCTGCTGTGACGTCATTTAGTCATGTGACGGGTCACGCGACCGCTGACGTCGGCAGGCCATCAGAAGGTAAGTATATATTTTTTACCATTCTTTTACGGTCACACTATATAAATATATGCCGGTTGCATGGATTTATATAGTGTGACCAAGTTGTCAAGCACTTTCCAAGTGATGCTAAAATCGCCTGGAAAGCGCTTGTCAACCCACATGCGGAAATGCATGTGAAGAACGCTTCACATCCGCATGTCCCTGGCAGGAAAATGCATGTACAATCCGCATGCGTTTTTTCTGCCAGGGAGATGCAGAAACGCTCAAAAAAAATCCGGAGCATTTCTGCATCGTGGGCACATAGCCTTACATTAATTGCATGACTCAATATGGAGCACACGTAGCCATCTATACACAGCGGGAGGCCGCACGGCGCCATCTATACACAGCGGGAGGCCGCACGGCGCCATCTATACACAGCGGGAGGCCGCACGGCGCCATCTATACACAGCGGGAGGCCGCACGGCGCCATCTATACACAGCGGGAGGCCGCACGGCGCCATCTATACACAGCGGGAGGCCGCACGGCGCCATCTATACACAGCGGGAGGCCGCACGGCGCCATCTATACACAGCGGGAGGCCGCACGGCGCCATCTATACACAGCGGGAGGCCGCACGGCGCCATCTATACACAGCGGGAGGCCGCACGGCGCCATCTATACACAGCGGGAGGCCGCACGGCGCCATCTATACACAACGGGAGGCCGCACGGCGCCATCTATACACAGCGGGAGGCCGCACGGCGCCATCTATACACAGCGGGAGGCCGCACGGCGCCATCTATATACAGCGGGAGGCCACACGGCGCCATCTATACACAGCGGGAGGCAGCAAGTAGCCATCTATACACAGCAGGAGGCCGCACGGCGCCATCTATACACAGTGGGAGGCCGCACGGTGCCCCCCCAGAAACAGCAGGAGGCTGCACGGCGCCATCTATACTCAGCAGGAGGCTGCACGCAGTCACGCACACACACACAAATATATACAGACATACACATAATACACGCATAAACACATTTGAAACACAAAAATACATATAAACAGACATCACACAATTATGTCTGCCTGCTCACACACACACTCACTCACTCAATCACACTCACTCTCACACACTCACCATCCCCTGGCTCAGCTCCAGTCCTCCTGCTCCTCTCCGCTCCAGTCCTCCTGCTCCTCTCCGATGCAGGCTGCAGCAGTGCAGGCCGGGCGCGCACTGCGTGACGTCACAGCTTGGAGACACGGCCGTGCACAGGGCCGTTTCTCCTAGCTGTGACGCGGCCGGGCCAGCACAGGGAAGTTAACTGCTGCAGTGCTGGCCAGGCCGAAGAAGTAGCAGCGGCCGTGCGCCGCTGCTGGGGGAGCTGCGCCCCTGTGTATGCTGGGCCCTGCCTGACGTCATGTGGCAGGGCGGTCCCAGCATCATTCAAACTGCCCGCCCCGGTGGAACTGCAGCTGGCCGGATGGGAGCGGCTGCGTGATGCAGCGTGTCTGAGTGGCTGCTTTGAACTTTGGGACCGCCCTGCTTGACATCATTTGGCAGGGCGGTCCCAAAGTTCAAAGCAGCCACTCACAGACACGCTGGCTGCATCACGCAGCCCTGTATATGCACTAGCGCCGGCGGGAAATTTAAATGATGTTGGGACCGCCCTGCCACATGATGTCAGGCAGGGCGGTACCAACAGCATTTAAACTGCACGTCCATGCTAGTGAATATACAGCCGCGGTGGCCAGATGGGAGCGTCATGTGGCACTGGCAGGGCAGGGCGACACAGTATGATTCAAACCGCCTACAGCTGCGGGCTCGCAGTGGTGATCATCTAAACCTTCGGCCAGTGCGGCGGTGACCAAAAAAAATGCGCATTATAATGGGAGCAATTCATGGGCCCCATGGAGCCTCAGGGCCCCGGGCGGTAGCCCATATTGCCCTCATTATAATCCACCTATGGCTAAACATATAAATCGCACAGAGATCGGAAGGCAGTGCACGGACTGGCTGGCGGCTCTCCCTACTTGAGCGTGACAGCTGTATAGACATAAATGAAGGTGTCACGCTCGGGATGAGAGAGCCGCCAGCCAGTCCTTGCACTGTGTTCCGATCTCTGTGTGATTTATATGGCCGTCTGACTGCGCCCTAAGACAAGAACACCGCCACACGCCTCATTTGAAAAAATATGGAAAGGTGCGGCCACGTTTCCACTGAAATCAATGGACACTATGGAAACCTACAAGTGCTCTCCTAGGTTTCAATACCTGAGACACAGTCTCCTCTCCAGTAAAAGGTTTTGTTTTTTTTTTTGTTATAATTCTTAAAAGGATTTTCCAACTGATAGAAACAAACAGATTTAACTTTTTGGCTTGAAAGCCTGAATGATACAGCAAAAAGGCCCCTAGAAACAACAAAATCTCTACTTGTAGTACAACCGTATTTGGGGTATATCTAATGTCAGCTTTGGGTCACTATCGTAGACACGGCCCTTTATCTCAGACTGCAGAGTAAAGTAAATTTTCTGAAATAAAATATCACATTTCTTTATGCATTTAAAGTTGTTTGAAGTGAATAGTTCATAACTATCAGATTTTATAACAGGAACAGATTGCTTTTCATAAGAAATTCCATACTGCGACCTCAGTCAGATGCACAGATTAGGATTAGATTATAGGCATACTGATTTCCTTACCAATTCTTCACATCTCTTCTGCTTCTTTGTCACCTCTTGCTCTAAAACTTCGCATTCTTTCCGTTTTCTACTTAATTCAAATTCCTGAAAAAAAATAAATATATAAAAACATCAAAATGTACAGAAAAGGAGCTGTACAGCTTTAGTGAATGTTTTCTTATACAAACAATTATGCAAGTTAAAAAAATTGGGCCGAGGTCAATATACTTCACATAGGGAATACTGCCCACGTGTACCGTTAACATTATAATCCCAATTACTTAAAGGGATTGTCCCATAAAGTACATTTATCTCCTATGAATAGGACATATGACAAAAGTATGATCACTCAGGTGTGATACATAGGATCACGTGTGCAACCACCATTTTTATAGACCATGAATACAGCAGGGGTTGTACATACTTAACACACCCTTATAAAAAACGCCTCCATGCGTCCGGTCTGTGACAAAGCATGTACTAATCTCACCAGTGTTGTGGATCAGAGATTCGGCCATTAGGAAACAGAGGACAACTGACTAAACCACTCACAACCCAATAACTGCACAAGTGATGTGCAGCCCGGCTCAGCAACCGGATTGTCCAGATTGCTCAATGGTTTATCTGAGAGCTGGATTGGCACTGTGGGGAAAGAAAAGCAGCTCGACAGCAAGCGATCTAATGTGTGTCACTGCAATTGTAATCGCTACTGTTTGTTCATGTCTGAACATTTTTGGGTTTTTTTCTAAGTACTTAGATATCAGAAACACAATGCATTTTCTGTTAGCTAACCACTGTGTTATCTGATTTAATTTTTTTTAGTATAGACCTGAAGTTATGGGAGTTAAATAAAACCTTCCGTTTTATGCAAAAATGTTGCAGAACTAATCTGTGCCAGAATGTACTACTGTTTTCTTAAAAAGCTCTTAAAGTGAATCTGTCACCACATATGACCTAAACTATTAATATGGGCATACAGGTTATAGACAGCTAAGGAGAGTGATGCCTGTACGTCTCATATCACATGACTTGTGGATAAATCATCTTTTTTCGCTTTATGTAAATGACCACTTCCAGGCTCTGGGGAGGACGCTGCCTGGAAGATAATTCTGCCTCCAGAGTTTATTTTACATGAAGAGAGAGTTACCAGTGTGATGTGTAATGATCGCTCTCTGATCTCACTGCACAGTTGTGTGTGATTATACCGGTCACATCTGCAGGTTCCTCTCAGCTTCAGCTTCCAGCTCACAGGCAGACAACGTAAAAATATTGTTGCAATACAGCAGAGCTCAGAGAGCTGCAAAAACATGTGTTTGCAATTAGACAAAGTTAATTTCTCCTGTCCCGTGTTCGGTACTAGTCTCACACTGGTAACTGTCCATTCATGTATAATAAGCTCTGGAGGCAGAGTTATCTTCCAGGCAGCGTCCTCCCCAGAGACTGGAAGAAGTAATTTATATAAAGTGATAAAAGATGATTTATCCACAAGTCATGTGATATGAGACGTACAGGCATCACTCTCCTCAGCAGTCTATAGCCTGTATGCCCATATTAATAGTTTAGATGGGTCAAATGTGGTGACAGATTCCCTTTAAACTGTAGCTTTCCTGCACCTGCGTCCTATATCATATATATTTTATGATATACATCCTCCTATTATTTCTGAGAATATATGCTGTTTAAGTTTTGCTCACAATCAAGTTCATGTGTTGACAAATTGTCTAATAAGGTCAGCTACTTTATTTTTTTTGTGTTTTTTAAATGATTGATATGAAAGGGTTTCTCTCATCTGGGATACTTTTGTCACATCCAGACGCACGCCTCCATTCATTTCTATTTGGAAAATCTGAAAATGAACGAACACTATTACTCTGCTTTTCTAAATTCCCATGGAAGTTAATAGAGATCGCTAAGTATTGGTCTTTTTATTTAGTGTTCTAATATGCTGTTTTGTATAGTCTTGACCAATGGGGCGTTGCTTACAGGATAATTATGCAGAGCAGCCTAAAGACAGGCCCCCATAAAATCTTGTAAGGAAAGCCCTCTTGTTAAAGATCATAAAAATCATCATATTAGGATGCTATATAGAAAGGCCTATATCTCTAGGACTGTTTGGCGGATTTCTTAAAAAAAATAATAATAATAATAATATATAGAAAGCTGGCCAATTCTGACCTGGTGGCAGGTCCTTTTTTTTCATGAATACTACATACACAATTTACAGTTGTGTAAATGCAGCTTGTGTCTATAATAGGAAAGCTAGCCGTGTATATATAACAATGTTAGCCTAAGATCTATTTCTGTTGACACGCCTATAAACATAAGAAACCTATAGAAGGAGTATATAATATGAGTGGCACTCAAACAAGAGCTAATTCCTGCAAAGACCAAGGAGCTTGAACGCCAAAATCATGTAAAATATAGAACTTTTATTGAATGACACTATATAACCTACATATAAAAATTTAAAAAGGAGATATAAAACAGAGATGGACACCACATAGAGCCCTGTAACAAGTAGTGACAATTATGTAACAGTTCACACCAGAAATAGAATCAAAGTCAAGGCACATGAAATGGCATAAAGATAGAAACAGTAGTGTTATAGCACAAAATAGAACACAAGTGGCATTATAATATTACAACAAAATTTGCAAAGAATTCAAGACCACGTGCATACAAAACTATGTCTGTGCAGGCTAAATATGTGTCATACTGGGTTCACAAACAGCTGCATTGAATAGCAAGGGTCGGAAGAAGATGGTCACGAAACGTGCGTCAGGGGTGCACCTGGGTGGACTTTCACATTGGTATACCCTTTTTCTGCATTTTTCTATTCAATGCTGCTGTTTCTGAACAAGCATCTCTGGTGGGTATGTTGGGGCTTCTGTGTGCATCCTCATATACTTCTATGATCATTTGATCCTATATTAATACTTTTGTAATAACCTACCCACTCCTATTGGATGCACATGGACTCTCCTGTCCCTACCAGATGCACATGGTCTTGAACTCTCTGCAAATTTTGTTGTAATATTATAATGCCACTTGTGTTCTATTTTATGCTATAACACTACTGTTTCTATCTTTATGCCATTTCATGTGCATTGACTGATTCTATTTCTGGTGTGAAGTGTTACACGCTCCAGGTATACCCTTTACGTGTCACACATTTATTATCAGCAGTGATTGTCACTACTTGTTACAGGGCTCTATGTGGTGTCCATCTCTGTTTTATATCTCCTTTTAAAATTGTTATATGCATGTTATATATTGTCATTCAATAAAAATTGTATATTTCACATGATTTTGGCTGTCAAGCTCCTTGGTCTTTCTAGGAATTAAGTCCTATAAACATGCAAGCTAGCAAAAGATCGAGGTTGCATGTATACCTAAGTAACCAGAGGATGCTGCACACATCTTCAAGATGCTCCACTTTAAAAGGGGTTTTACAATCATCGGTTTCTGGCCTCTAAAAAATAGGGCTGGGTTAAAATAATAAAATCTGAAGGTACTCGCCTTCAGCGGTGGCTCTTCACCACCACTCCAGTTGCTGTTTTCTGCTGTAGCAGTGATGTCATGACTACAGAGCACATCATCGCTGCAGCCAATCAGAGGTCAGCAGCTGTGCCGATGTAGATGGTATGCAGTGGCGATATGTGCGGTTGTTGTGAGGTCACTGCTACAGCCAATAAACAGAGTGGAGCAGTGCCGAAGAGCAGATGCTGGACCTGGTATTGGGGGGGGTATCATCTGATTTTATTATTTTAAAAGGAACCAGTCAGCCGATTCTTGCTATCCGAACTATAGGAGACACGAGTTGGACACCGGCTGATTTATTGTAGCTATGCATATTTTCCTTGCAATGTTTCCTGCAAAAAGGACCAGGACTTCAGAGGACTGGCTTGAGGTAGCTCCATGGCAGCTTCTCACCACTCCGCATAAATGACAGTTCTCTCCGTATACACATGTAGTGACAGACCTCTGAGTTACAAGGAGCGGGCTGAGGAGACGCCTTTGGGTACTCGTTTCTTAGACTAATCATCCTGAACTCATAATCCCCAGCCGGCTTTTAAAAGCATCAATTCTCTGAAACGCTACAGTGTTTCAAAGTGAACCATAAATAGCTACAATAATGCTGGTTCTTGTGGGCAGCATGAATCAGCTGTCAGGTTCTCTTAAACCCACCGCTGGCCATTAGCGGCCACACACTTGTAAGTGGCAAAATCCGTTTAATAGAGCTGCTGCTTGATTCTGGGATCCAGACGGTGTGACTCCAACTATCAGATAGTATATGTCATTTATGATGTCTGTCGCTGGAATGCCTGTTAGAGAGACCATTTTTAAGGGCTTTTACAGGATCGCAATAGTGATAGCCTATGATAGGTCAACAAAAGATTGTTTGGGGTGATGGGTGTTGCAGCATTGGCCAGTGCACAATATTGCAGTGTTGTCCAAATTAAAGTAATGTGACAACATTCAAATGACTGCTGCGCTCGCACAAGAGCCAAAGTCCCTTGAAACCAACATTCGCCCCAGACTGATGTAATATTGATGGTCTATCCCAAGATAAGCTATTATTTTTCAAAACCCCTTGAACATATCTTCACAGATACTTTTTTGCATATTTTTTTAGAAGCAGGTAAAAGGAAAAAAATACCTATATTTTTTTTTCCATGTTATTTTTCTGAAATTTTCACTGTGTGCTTTTCGTTTCAATCTCCTCCCCGCCAAAATGTTTTTGAACCATTTTTTCTTTTTTTTTTTTTACGGTTTTATTGACATTTTCATTACAAGCCATGTGATTCATTAATCATGTAATTACACGATTTCTCAGAATCATGAGTTGATAAAAGAAAAAAATGCACTAAAGAAGTTTTAAGAAAAAAAGGTCACCTAAAAATGCAGTTTGTGTGAAGTCATAAATATTCTCTGTATTGTTAATTTCAATCGTTTTCATTTTTCATTGCCAATCATATGAAAAAGCAAGACATGGGCCTGGTGTGACCCAGAGTAGAAGACCAATAAGTAGGGGATGACAAGATCCATAAAGAGGTTTCGGGGGTGAAATGGAAAGTGGTGGAGTGCAATGGATGGTGGCAGCCCCTAAACTTTTTATAAAGAATGGGGACACCGATCCTGCCTGGTCTTCTATGAACCGATACAGGAGGACTTGGCATACTAGAGGGGATATTTTGCAGAGAAGCATTGCCAGTATATAGGGGTGATAATCTGGGCAAATTCAGACTTGTAGAGAAACTTAGGAAGGAAAACACTTAACGTAAATTTTTCATTACTTATTACCAAGTGTAAACATTTTCCAATATTTTTTGCAAAAGGAAAGATAACGTTTGCTGATGTAGTCAGAATTTCTGAAGATTTCCAAGATTTAATAGGCATTAACAAAGGTAGATGGCAAGGGCTCCCCAGACTGGATAAGCAGGCTAAGTGACAACAGGTATCCTTGGTGTGTACCCCACAACCATGGTCATCTACTACATCACACAAATGCTGGTGGCACATAGTGACAAGTTATTTTAGGAAGGGAAGAACGGCACTCCTTCGTTTAAAAAAATGCATGGATAGGGTCCCAACCCTTATGATACAAAAACTTGTATAATCCAGAACTCTATAGAAGAAATTTTATTGAAAACAAGGAATAGTGTATAAAAGTTTGACATTTCCGTCTAATCGACCATCTTCAGATATACATTAGAGATATAGAATTTCATAAATGCATGGAAATTAGACTCCAAATAGTAGCCCCCCGTGTTCCTGAGCATACAGTTAGATGCCTGATGCAGCAGCACAATGGTGATCTGTGTTTGTATCTCTGGTATATACATGAAGAAGGTCTATTAGACCGAAACGTCAAACTTTTATTCACTATTCCTTGATTCCAATAAAAATTTGTCTAGAGTGCCTGATTCCACAATTTCTCTTACATAGTGAGAAGTGAAGGAGTAGAGGAGAAACAGAAAGATGACAGAATGGGTCAGATTTATATATCTTCATCAACTTAATTTTCATCAATAAGGCCCATAGTTTTCATGCTGGAGTTCTTTTAAAGTGTACTTCTTGTTAGAGGATACTAGGCTTGAAATGTGAACAAGAGAACAACCTTTCAGGCAATTTTAACCATGTCACCACTTGGATTCGTCTCTACAGAGACTATATTTTCCAGATTGCAGCCCCTGCTCCCAAGACTCTGGTAAATAACTAATCTTGCAGAAGTAAATCATGACAGTCCAGGCATAAATCCAGCTTTACATGACTGCCTTCCCGATGAACAGCTGCCCATAAAATACAGGGACTTCTCAAATTTACCAGAAATCGAGCCATTATTATAAAGCATCGCTCCATTCTGTCTCAGAGGGAAAGCACCGAGTTGAGGACGTCCCCCACATAATATCCATCTACACTTACAGGGTAAATGGACAGAAGTTGATTTCTTGAAACAACCTCTTTAAATCTAAGAATATAATCTTTGATAACAGGATGATGGAAATCGCCATGAGATTGTAGTACTGGTAAATGTGCATCTCGTCCTAAGCTGCAGACTTTACTATGCCAGAGGTCTAACTATTGCACAGAAACTTTTTACAGGTCATGTTAAATTTGGAAAAAAACTGTGTACTTGACAGAAATGACATAACTGATCCTAAATGGGTCATAAGCTTCAATGAAAAGTATTTTATGAGGTTTGATTTGTATATGTATAGGACTGTAAGGACATGGCTTTACTAGGCCCGGATTTGTCTGCACATCCAGAGATCCCGGAGATTTTATAGCAGGACAGCATTTTTCATTCTACTTGCAATTATGATGCCATATAACTATTATTCACTATCTGGTCAGCACTGTGTAACTTTTCAGATTAATAATGATTGTACAGCAGAATTGCTCTTGATCATCCTACGATAAAAGCTGCTCCCTAACAGGTGGCAGAAAGAACCAATGCGTTCCTCTGTTACCAGCTCACTAAATATGCATTTATTTGTAATCCATTTGTAATTTTGATGATTATCACCTTCAACAGTACAAATTGTTGTTGTGGTCTGAATCTGAGGCCTCAAAATCTCTGGTCGGAAGGTTAAGATACATTTATTTATGGCTTAATGTTATGTCTCTACTTTCATCCAAACCTCTGCTCTCTACAAAAGCTACAGAAGGCTGAAATGTTCCTACCTGGAAGTCTGACACGTCCTGTTTGATGCCGGCAATCCACCAAGACGTAGAGTTCTGCCCTACCAGCTACAGCAGCCCAATCCTCACTGCTACCACAGCAACCAAAGGGATTAAGTGGATGAGACCACAGTACATGCAGGGGAGAAGGGCACACGAGAGAGGACAGCGTGCCAGGTACAACAAGACGCTAAAGAACAAGGCTGGAGCTGGACCTCTGCACCAACACAGGTCCAAGCCTCTTATCCCACACAGACCTCCATAGCCTTAATTGTTTATTTATTTCCTGACAACATCTGCTGTGCTTCCATACATAGTGGAACAAGCTTAAATCCCTAAAGGCTGTCCTTAGCAGGTGTCATGACTGACAGCACGCAAAATCCTCTTCTGCACTACACAGATCTCCAGAGCAGAGCGGGCTTCTCTCAGGGATCGCAGGAGATCAGGAATACACACTGCCTTCCTATAATGCACTGGAGGATGAAAACAGCAAAGAAAAGGTGCCAGAACATAAGAGGGATTTTTTCATTATTGTTTTTCCTTTTTATGGCAATCAACCCTTCCTGTACCATAAAACTTCCAGCTACACTTACAACTGAGCTGCTTCAGAGGAAAGGAGGACAGTGATTATAGGGTCTAATTTAGGAATCCTGAATACACTAGTCCAGAGGTCCCCAACCGCCGGTCCGCGGACCAGGACCGGGCCGTTGGGGTTTTTCAGCCGGTCCGCGGCACCGCCACAGACAATCACTAAACATGGACAGTGTGCTCTGGTCTGCGGTGGCTCAGAGCACACTGTGTGGGGTGGATGCTACCCGCTGTTCTAGACTCCCGCAGGGTAGACCTGTAGAGGACCTGTGATGACATCAAGGTACATAACTGTGATGTCACCACAGGTCCTGAAGCAGGATGAAGCAGGGGCGGAACTACCGCCCGTGCAGCCGGTTCATTGAACGGGGGCCCCGAGGGAGAGGGGGCCCCTCCAGCCTCCAGCAGGGCCGCCATCAGGGCATGACTGCCCTGACTCCAGTATGGGGCCCGGCCGGTAGGAGCCCCCTCGGAGCCCCCCTCTTGTGCGTCTCTCTCCTCATGGGGCCCCCGGCCCCATGCAAAGCGCCGGGTCCAGGACATCTCATAATTCCTCTGACTTCCGGTCATGTGACGGCGCAGTCACATGACCGGAAGGCAGGAGAACCTGGTGTCAGCGATTTGGACGAGCGCCAGGATTATGCAGGGATCGCATGGGGGTAAGTATAACAAGTTTTATTTTTTTTTAAATACAATTAACTAGGAGTGGGGGGAGATGAGAGATGCACATGGGGGGAGGGGAGAGATGAGAGATGCACATGGGGGAGGGGAGAGATGAGAGATGCACATGGGGGGGAGAGATGAGAGATGCACATGGGGGGAGGGGAGAGATGAGAGATGTACATGGGGGGGAGGGGAGAGATGAGAGATGCACATGGGGGGGAGGGGAGAGATGAGAGATGCACATGGGGGGGAGGGGAGAGATGAGAGATGCACATGGGGGGGAGGGGAGAGATGAGAGATGCACATGGGGGGGAGGGGAGAGATGAGAGATGCACATGGGGGGGAGGGGAGAGATGAGAGATGCACATGGGGGGGAGGGGAGAGATGAGAGATGCACATGGGGGGGGAGGGGAGAGATGAGAGATGCACATGGGGGGGAGGGGAGAGATGAGAGATGCACATGGGGGGAGGGGAGAGATGAGAGATGCACATGGGGGGGAGGGGAGAGATGAGAGATGCACATGGGGGGGAGGGGAGAGATGAGAGATGCACATGGGGGGGAGGGGAGAGATGAGAGATGCACATGGGGGGAGGGGAGAGATGAGAGATGTACATGGGGGGGAGGGGAGAGATGAGAGATGCACATGGGGGGAGGGGAGAGATGAGAGATGCACATGGGGGTAAGGGGAGAGATGAGAGATGCACATGGGGGGGAGATACACGGGGGGGATGAGAGATGCACGGGGGGTGGATGAGAGATGCACGGGGGGTGGATGAGAGATGCACGGGGGGTGGATGAGAGATGCACGGGGGGTGGATGAGAGATGCACGGGGGGTGGATGAGAGATGCACGGGGGGTGGATGAGAGATGCACGGGGGGTGGATGAGAGATGCACGGGGGGTGGATGAGAGATGCACGGGGGGTGGATGAGAGATGCACATGGGGGGAGGGGAGAGATGAGAGATGCACATGGGGGAGGGGAGAGATGAGAGATGCACATGGGGGGGAGAGATGAGAGATGCACATGGGGGGGAGGGGAGAGATGAGAGATGCACATGGGGGGGAGGGGAGAGATGAGAGATGCACATGGGGGGGAGGGGAGAGATGAGAGATGCACATGGGGGGGGAGGGGAGAGATGAGAGATGCACATGGGGGGGAGGGGAGAGATGAGAGATGCACATGGGGGGGAGGGGAGAGATGAGAGATGCACATGGGGGGGAGGGGAGAGATGAGAGATGCACATGGGGGAGGGGAGAGATGAGAGATGCACATGGGGGGGAGGGGAGAGATGAGAGATGCACATGGGGGGGGGGGAGAGATGAGAGATGCACATGGGGGGGAGGGGAGAGATGAGATGCACATGGGAGGGAGGGGAGAGATGAGAGATGCACATGGGGGGGAGGGGAGAGATGAGAGATGCACATGGGGGGAGGGGAGAGATGAGAGATGTACATGGGGGGGAGGGGAGAGATGAGAGATGCACATGGGGGGAGGGGAGAGATGAGAGATGCACATGGGGGGGAGGGGAGAGATGAGAGATGCACATGGGGGGAGATGCACGGGGGGTGGATGAGAGATGCACGGGGGGTGGATGAGAGATGCACGGGGGGTGGATGAGAGATGCACGGGGGGGGATGAGAGATACACGGGGGGTGGATGAGAGATGCACGGGGGGTGGATGAGAGATGCACGGGGGGGATGAGAGATGGACGGGGGGTGGATGAGAGATGCACGGTTGGTGGATGAGAGATGCACGGGGGGTGGATGAGAGATGGACGGGGGGTGGATGAGAGATGCACGGTTGGTGGATGAGAGATGCACGGGGGGTGGATGAGAGATGCACGGGGGGGTGAGAAATGCACGGAGGGGGATGAGAGATGCACGGGGGGGGATGAGAGATGCACGGGGGGTGAGCTGCACATGGGGGGGGTTATGTTTACATAACTTTGTTGCCTTATGAAGGGCGGGGGGGCCCCCAAAAATTTCTTGCACAGGGGCCCACTACAGTCTGTGTCCGCCCCTGGGATGAAGTAAATGCAGCTGAACAGCAGCTGTCAGGACAGCTGCCCTGTCCTGCTGCAGGGCGTGATGGGGCCTCAGTGATGCGGCTCCTGGCACAGCACATTATGTGGGGCTCCTGGCATAGCTCCTGGCGGGGACCTGGTCTACACTATATGATAAGTATGCACTAAACTCCAAATCCCTCCATTACCCCGCCCCCATATGACCAAAGCCCCGCCCACCCCACCCCCTCCTTGCTGGGCCATGGAAAAATTATCTTGCTTCAAGCCGGTCCCTGGTGCAAAAAAAGGTTGGGGACCACTGCACTAGTCAATGTCATTAAGAGACTATAATTAAATTAAAAAACATCTTTACTCCTATGCATTGGCATTATATCCTAAAAGCTTGAAGCATGGAACAATACAGCGTGGCAACAAAATGAACCAAAGATAAAAAGAAAAGAATACATGTGTTACATCATATGGAGTTATGCTAGGATCTTGTCTAAGGTCTCCGGAAAAGCGTATTGCAGAGACCTTAATGTCATGTGTGTTAACCAAGGTGTAAAAGTCACACACAAAGCAGCCGATGTACAAAGCAAGCTCAGAAAAGAGGGGGTGAGCAAGTCTGGGGGATAATAGTGCCATGCCATACTGGTATTACCGGGTGTTCATCACCTTCAGCAGTGCCGTACTGATTTTTTTTGCTAATGTTCTCATTTTACAGCTTTATAGAAAATGTATTGTAGTGAAGATCCCTATATTTCAGCTGAGGATACAAGTTCATTTCTTAAGTCCATAATCAGTAATGTGACACCGTAACAGAAAAAGCACCAGGGCACCTAAACTTTAGCGGGCGATATGTATTCTGAGTTACAGCTTTGATGCCCCCATTAGGGCCAGCCATCGCGCCCCCATTAGAGGGCAGGGCTGTGGAGTCGGTAAGCCAAACCTCCAACTCCGACTCCTGAATTTCCACGACTCCGACTCCCTCATACACGGCTCATGTTTAAGTGATAAATTTACTGTAGCACAGATTCATCTCAGCTAAAAGTCTAGACCCTTAGATCAGGAATAGGACAGACATTTATAGGACATTTCATAACTTTCCCAAATTCTTATGAAAAAAATATTCCCCACAAACTGCATTGAACTACTGTACCCAATTTATTATATATTTTAGGAATCAGAGTTGGTCCATTTTATACCGACTCCGACTCCACAGCCCTGCATTAGGGCGAGCCATCGCGCCCCCATGAGCTAGTGTAACTGAACAACTTTACACAATAGGTCTTGGAATAAAAAGAAGATCCACAATTGGATGGGCTTAAAAAAATGAAAAAGTTCCTGTACGAAGATAATCTTAGAAATGTGTCCCTACTATGTACTGTTTACAGGCACAGAACTTCAGCCACTTCGAAGGCCGAACAGTTTCCTACAGGTCTTTCACCCAGACTTAAAGGGGTTGTACCATGAACAAAGTTCATTTTAATTAATAAAATCTTGGAATACTAATAATTTCCACAATTGGATGTGTTTAAGAAATGTTCCTGTGCTGAGATAATCTTATAAATGTGCCCCTGCTATGTACTGTCTAATGGCTGTGTCTGACCATACAGGGATATGGTCTGATCATACCACAGCTCCTGGGCAGGGGAGGAAGGAAAGAGTATACAGACAGGACAGCAGAGGATATCAAATGACTCTTTCTTTGAGGTAAAAAAAAGGTTTCAAAACAGGCAAGGAAATATTTTACCTCACAAAAAGAATCAGCTGTGATCCCCTGCTGTCCTGTCTGTATATTCCCTTTTCCCTCCTCCCCTGCCCAGGAGCTGTGGTATGATCAGACCATGTTCCTGTATGGTCAGACACAGCCATTACACAGTACACAGCAGGGACACATTTATAAGATTATCTCAGCACAGGATGATTTTTTTTTTTAAACACATCCAATTGTGGAAGTTATTATTATTCCAAGATCTGTTAATTGTTTCTGGGAAAACCCCACACAAATTCAGAATGGAAAATAAAATGCATCACCTGCTCTGTATTATGGCATAAAACCTCAACCTTTAACCTACTTTTTGGCATTAGACCTCAAGTTACTAAAAATCCATCAATACCGAATGATTAAAATTTACTATTAAATATATTTTTTGTCTGGCCTTAGAATGTGTACTAGGCAGAAGTCTGTTAACCCCTTTCTGACATGGGGCGTATAAATACGCATCTGTGCCCTGGGCCTTTTGGGCCAGATACGTAATAATATGCCCTGGCGATTAAACCGGGTGTCAGCTGATTGTCACAGCTGTCACAGCTGACACCCAGTGCTATGTGCTAGGAGTGGTCCCACACAGCTCCCAGCACATTAACCCCCTCAATGCTGCAATATTAGTCGATCGCAGTGTAGCACCCCGAGGGTTCGGTCGCTACAGAGGTATTGCATCTCACCCAGAGGTGCGATATCTCACTTCCAGGTAAGGATGGAGTGTGGCTCAGGACCCTAACACCCACATGCACTACACCACATTTCCAGGGGATAGGGCGACAATGCTCCCAAGAGTGAGCACAACTGCCCCTGTCCCTGGCTGGAGTGGGGGGAGGGAACACCTAGAAAGGGGAAACCCGGTAGTGTGTGGGTGGGGAGAATAGATCCAGGGTGCACTGTAAGGAGGAGTATATAAGGTGGGCACCATCTTAGGAGTTCAGTTCAGTCAGAGAGAGAAGACGACAGGGAGCAGGGGCTCTGTACGAGCTCTGCTCCGCAGGCAGGCCAACTCACAAGGCCTGGGCCTGGAGGAGAAGGAAGGAGAGGAGAGCAACGGAGGAGGCTCCAGAAGTGGAGTGAAGGGACCCCAGGGGTGCGGACCGGCCAATCGCCACCGTACGCCCGCCGCTACCAGAGTAGGGGGGTCAGGCCAAGGAAGGGAACCGGATCCCTCATCTAGTGGAGGAGAGCAACTACCCCCAGCTAGTAACCGGAGGCCGTGGCATTGCATGTGTTACGGCCCCTCACTACACCTGTTAGGAAGGCACCACATACGTTTGCCCGCCAAGGCCCGAGGCAGCTGGACAGAAACGTGGTCAATTGTCTGGTACGAAGGGCCAGAGAAAGGACACACGAAGGGGGTCCTGAAAAGCATTTCAAAGGTACCTGGGAATTGGCCGAGCCCCTCACCTGGTGAGCACAGTACGATGTGGGCAGCCATTACCTGCAGAAGTGGCTTGGAGTGTAAAACTGTGAGTAAAGACCCTGGACTGCATCACTGGACTCTGAGTCATTACTGTTGCTCCCGCGCACCATCACCCCCATCATCTGCACTCGCTGCCCTGAGGCTATACTCCTCCCGTGGGGAGTTATACTACTCTCTGCTGCGCACACAACATCAGCCTCAGCGGTCTGCCTCGCAGCGGCGGTTCTCAGTGACCGCAATCCACGGGTGGCATAGTCGGACATTTAAACATTAAAAACCAAATAAACAGATCCGACACTGGTTTGACCACCCTGAGCCACGGGACCGGGTCGCCGCCACGGAGACTACAAACCCCCAGCATTACACAGAGACCCGGCTCCGGGTATTCCCCTACACACGGCCCAGGGGGCTCGTCAGCAGCATTCGGAGAGCAAGGGGAGGTAAGCACCGTTACTTACCTCCTCTCCGGCGTCCTGCGCTGTCTCTGCCGGGTCCCGGTGGTTGTCATGGTGACCTGATGTTGTCATGCCGACATCCAGGTCACCAGACAGCAAGAAGTTACTTTGATCATGCGCAGTCAAAGTAACTTCTGCCTGTGTAGCGCTGATAGGCTGCTGCATCTCTATGCTTTACAGGTGATCAGACTGCAAAAAGGGAAAGTCCCATAGTGGGACAAAGTGTGAAAGTAAGAAAAAGTGTCAGAAAGTGAAAAAAAATAAAGAAAGAAAAATGAAAAAAAAAATCCTAAAAAAATAAAAATATATTGTACCCATGAATGAATATTATTCTGAAAAAAAACAATAAGAGTACACATATTTGGTATCGCCGTGTCCGGAATGACCTGACCTATAAAACTGTCCCGCTAGTTAACCCCTTTAGTGAACATGGTAAAAAAATAAATAAAAAACAAAGCAAAAAACGATGCTTTATCATCATACCGTCAGGGCTGTGGAGTCTATAAGCCAAACCTCTGACTCTGGCTCCTCAATTTTCATGACACCGACTCCAACTCCATGACTCCGACTCCCTCATACACGGCTCATGTTTAAGTGATAAATTTACTGTAGCACAGATTCATCTCAACTAAAAGTCTAGACCCTTAGATCAGGAATAGGACAGACATTTATAGGACATTTCATAACTTTCCCAAATTCTTATGAAAAAAATATTCCCCACAAACTGCATTGAACTACTGTACCCAATTTATTATATATTTTAGTAGTTGGAGTCGGTCCATTTTATACCGACTCCACCAAAATGGACACCGACTCAGACTCCACAGCCCTGCATACTGCCAAACAAAAAATGGAATAAAACGCAATTAAAAAGACGAATGTAAATAAAAATGGTACCGCTGTAAACATCATCTTGTCCAGCAAAAAAAAAGCCACCATACAGCTCCATTAGCCGAAAAATAAAAAAGTTATAGCTCTGAGAATAAAGCGATGCAAAAAAATATATATATTTTCTATAAAATAGTTTTTATTGTGTAAAAGCACCAAAACATAAAAAATTATATTAATGCGGTATCACTGTAAACGTACTGACCTGAAGAATAAAGCTGCCTTATCAATTTTACCAATCGTGGAACAGCATAAAAAAAACAGTTCCTGAATAGTTGGTTTTTGTTCATTCTGCCTCGCAAAAATAGGAATAGAAATCTATCAAAAAATGTCACGTGCCTGAAAATAGTACCAATAAAAACGTCAACTCGTCCCGCAAAAAAACAAGCCATCACATGACTCTGTCAGACAAAATACGGAAAAATTATAGCTCTCAAAATATGGCGATGCAAAAACTAGTCTTTGCAAAAGAAAAAAAAAAAAAAAAAGGGTCTTTTAGTGTCTGACAGCTGTCAGTCATAAAAAGCAGATATGAATCTGGCATCGCTGTAATAGCACCGACCCGAAGAATAAATTCATCTAATCACTTTTACCGCACGAGAAACGGCCTTAAAAATAAACGCTAGGGTTGTGCAAGGGTTAAGGTTGTGCTAGGGGGTTAGGGTTGGGCTAGCGTTCTGCCAGGGAGTTAGGGTTGTGCTAGGGTTGGGATTTTTTTCAAAAGTAAAGAAAAAAAAAATGATGACGATATGGCGACTAGTGTTGAGAACAAAGTGCTCGCTACTTGAGTATGCATCGGGGGCTCGGATATGCACTGAGTATCGCAGGTGCTCAAGTCTCCGCCCCATATGCTTTGCGGCCAAAAAAAACCTTGCGGGGATTGCCTGCCATGCACGAGCGATCCCCGCATGTTTTTTTTATGGGTGTTTAACAACCGTGAAACATGCGGAGCAGGGACTCGAGCATGTCACTCGAGCACAAGCAGTACATGGTGCATACCTGAGTACCCGATGCAAACTCAAGTAGCGAGCACTTGCGCTCAAGACTAATGACAACTTATTCAATGTGATGACCTAATGTTATCAATTTCTGTGTCGTACCTCTGGGTTCAAAATGTTCACTATACCCCTTGATAAAATCCTTGTGGGGTCTAGTATCCAAAATGGGATCACTTGTGGGGGGTTTCCACTACTTAGGCACATCAGGGGCTCTGCAAACGCGACATGGCGTCCACTCTTGATTCCAGCAAATTTTGCGTTCAAAAAGTCACACCGTGCTCCTTCCCTTCTGAACCCTGCCGTGCGCTCAGTGTATTTTTCCACATATGGGGTATCGGCGTGCTCAGGAAAAATTGCACAAAAGTTTTTGGGGTCTATTTACTCCTCTTACTGTTGCGAAAATAAAAAATTTGGGGCTAAAACATCATTTTTGTGGAAAAAGTTAAGATTTTTTTTTCATTTTCACGGCTCCATGTTATAAACTTCTGTGAAGCATCTGGGGGTTCAGGGTGCTCACCACACATGTAGATAAGTTCCCTGAGGGGTCTAGTTTCCAAAATGGTGTCACTTGTGGGGGGTTTCCACTGTTTAGGCACATCAGGCCAACATGGCGTCCGCTAATTATTCAAGCAAATTTTACATTCAAAAAGTCAAATGGCGCTCCTTCCCTTCCGAACCCTGCAGTGCGCCCAAACAGTGGTTTGACCCCACATATCGGGTATCTGCGTGCTCAGGAGAAATTGCACAACAAATTTTGGGGTCAATTTTTTCTGTTATCCTAGCGAAAAAAAAAATAATAATTGGGGTCTACAGTAACATGTTTGTAAAAACAGTTAAGTAAATTTTTTTCTTCCACATTCCAAAAATTCCTGTGAAGCACCTGAAGGGTTAATAAACTTCTTGAATGTGGCTTTGAGCACCTTGAGGGGTGCAGTTTATAAAATGGTGTCACTTTTGGGTATTTTCTGTCATAAAGCCCCCTCAAAGTCACTTCAGATGTGATGTGGTTCCTAAAAAATGGTTTTGGAAATTTTGTTGAAAAAATTAGAAATCGCTGGTCAACTTTTAACCCTTAGAACTTCCTAACAAAAAAACATTTTGGTTCCAAAATTGTGCTGATGTAAAGTAGACATGTGGGAGAAGTTATTTACTAAAGGGGTTGTCCAGTACTTTATATTACGCCCCCAATGTATCCTCCCGGGGCGCCTAAGGATATTTGTAATTACCTTATGTTGCAGATACTGCCTGTGAGTGGCGCTATCACTGGCCGCTCACGGGCATCATTTGACCCCGGCTGCAGCCGGCTCTGACATCCGCTGATGTCACGACAAGTGCTGCCAGCAGCCAGGGGTCTTTGTCTTCCGCGTTCCAGGTGGATGCCAGACTGTGGGCGAGGTTACTCCCCCAAGTCATACCCGGCACCCACCGCGCGCTCTGCCTCTCCCCATTCATTGGGAAAGCGCGCGGTGGATGCTGGGTGTGGCGCGGGGGGTAACCCAGCCCACAACCCAGCAGCCACCGCGGGGACCCCAGCGCTGAGTCAAGCCTCACTTGTCGTGACGTGAGCACAGGGTCACGCGATGCCTGTGAGCGGCCACCGATAGCGCCGCTCACAGGCAGTAAATGCAAAGCAAGGTAATTACAAAAAGTCTTAGGGAGGGTAATACAGTTATATGAAAAAGTTTGGGCACCCCTATTAATCTTAAGCTTAATGTTTTCTTAAAATTGGTGTTTTTGCAACAGCTATTTCAGTTTGATATATGTAATAACTGTTGGACACAGTAATGTTTCTGCCTTGAAATGAGGTTTATTGTACTAACAGAAAATGTGCAATCTGCATTCAAACAAAATTTGACAGGTGCATAAGTATGGGCACCTCACCAGAAAAGTGACATTAATATTTAGTAGATCCTCCTTTTGCAAAAATAACAGCCTCTAGTCGCTTCCTGTAGCTTTTAATGAGTTCCTGGATCCTGGATGAAGGTATTTTTGACCATTCCTCTTACAAAACAATTCCAGTTCAGTTAAGTTTGATGGTTGCCGAGCATGGACAGCCCTCTTCAAATGATCCCACAGATGTTCAATGATATTCAGGTCTGGGGACTGGGATGGCCATTCCAGAACATTGTAATTGTTCCTCTGCATGAATGCCTGAGTAGATTTGGAGTGGTGTTTTGGATCATTGTCTTGCTGAAAGATCTATCCCCTGCGTAACTTCAACTTTATCACTGATTCTTGAACATTATTGTCAAGAATCTGCTGATACGGAGTGGAATCCATGCGTCCCTCAACTTTAACAAGATTCCCGGTGCCGGCATTGGCCACACAGCCCCAAAGCATGATGGAACCTCCACCAAATTTTACTGTGGGTAGTAAGTGTTTTTCTTGGAATGATGTTTTTTTGCCGCCATGCATAACGCCTTTTTGTATGACCAAACAACTCAATCTTGGTTTCATCAGTCCACAGGACCTTCTTCCAAAAAGAAATTGAATTCTCCAAATGTGCTTTTGCATACCTCAGCCGACTCGGTTTGTGGCGTGCTTGCAGAAACGGCTTCTTTCGCATCACTCTCCCATACAGCTTCTCCTTGTGCAAAGTGCGTTGTATAGTTGACCGATGCACAGTGACACCATCTGCAGCAAGTTGATGCTGCAGCTCTCTGGAGGTGGTCTGAGGATTGTCCTTGACTGATCTCACCATTCTTCTTCTCTGCCTTTCTGATGTTTTTCTTGGCCTGCCACTTCTGGCCTTAACAAGAACTGTCCCTGTGTTCTTCCATTTCCTTACTATGTTCCTCACAGTGGAAACTGACAGGTTAAATCTCTGAGACAGCTTTTTGTATCCTTCCCCTGAACAACTATGTTGAATAATCTTTGTTTTCAGATCATTTGACAGTTGTTTTGAGGAGCCCATGATGCCACTCTTCAGAGGAGATTCAAACAGGAGAACAACTTGCAAGTGGCCACTTTAAGTAGCTTTTCTCATGATTGCATACACCTGGCTGTGAAATTCAAAGCTCAATGAGGTTACACAACCAAAAAAAGTGCTTTAGTAAGTCAGTAAAACGTAGGTAGGAGTATTTAAAACAAGAAAATGATAAGGGTGCCCATACTTATGCACCTGTCAAATTTTGTTTGAAAGCAGATTGCACATTTTCTGTTAGTACAATAAACCTCATTTCAAGGCAGAAACATTACTGTGTCCAACAGTTATTACATATATCAAACTGAAATAGCTGTTTCAAAAACACCAATTTTAAGAAAACATTAAGCTTAAGATTAATAGGGGTGCCCAAACTTTTTCATATAACTGTATAAAGTACTGTACAAATTCTTTAACTATTTTGTGTGACATATCTCTATGATTTAAGGGCATGAAAATTGCAAAGTTTTCAAAATTTTCGCCAAATTTCCGATTTTTTCACAAATAAACGCCAGTCATATCAGAGAAATTTTACCACCATCACGAAATACAATAGGTCATGAAAAAACAGTCTCAGAATCAGTGGGATCCGTTGAAGCGTTCCAGAGTAATTACCTCATAAAGTGACAGTGGTCAGAATTGTAAAAATTGGCCCGGTCATTAACGTGCAAACCACCCTCGGGGGTGAAGGGTTAAGATAGCTGTAGTAAAAAAAACAAAACCTGGAATAGTATTTTTTTTTTTTGTTACATGCTATACATATGCCCAAAATATCAGCTATTTGTCTATCCTAAGAAATAAACTAAAGCAAAATGCTAAGAAACCTTATTTTTCCCATGCATTGCCTCTACTTTCCGTACAAAACTCACTGTTACAATCAGATAAAACACAAATAAACCTCTGAGTGCATTAACCAAGCATTGTGAATTTATTAAAACCATCATTGCGCTCACTTGTAAAACAGATCAAGTCTCAATAGACTTGACTAATACATTCTTCTTTTCTTATAAATCCAGGATTTAATCCTCGAGCAAATCTCAAAGTTTAACCTTTATCTGTTCATAATAAGTCCAGAAATCCTTCCAAAGTTTTTATCTACAACGTAGATCCTCAGAGACCAATGCTAGATTTGCTCATATCAAATTCCATTTTAATGCACCAGCGTGTAAATAAAGGTGCCCATACACATTAAGTAACCATCAACGAAACAGATATACTTCTCCTAAACCCCCGATATTCTCAATGCGGAGAGGACGGTAAGCTGCTGGAAACTTTAGGTTTGTGCTTGGCTCCTGATAACAACAGGACAGGGCATGTTGGTTTTCAATCGTTATTTCCCTCCTCTTCCCAATATTTGCTGTTGGGGGACAGTCATGAGGCATGGCGCCCATATACTCTAAGTGGCTCAAGATCGTCAGTTCTTACAAAAAAGCAAAAAAAAATAATCAACTATTTAATTTCATCCACGGGACTTACTGGTAAGAATTCCACCAAAACAGATGCATTAAAAAATTCCTTGGAATTTTATTTTATTAGTTTTAATATCAACTGTGTCACTGTCATATGCAAGTCACCTGTTACATATGATAGATGAGATTTGACAAAAATCATCCATTTGTGTATTCTAGGAAATAAAGCAAAATGTAAAAATCCCTAATTATTCTAAGAGGTTTCCTCATTTTACTGCATCTGACGTAGAAGATACAAATATACCCAACAGGGAGCTCACTGAGGGAAGTACCTGGCAATGAGAATTTATTAAACCCATGATTGAACTCACACAGTGTTTTTCAGAATATTCAGTCCTAAGAGAAAGAAAATTAATATTCACAGCTCCCCTCGCCCATGGGCGTGGGGAGCAGTGAATATTCATTTTCCTTAATAGCACGCACACTGTACTTGCAGTGCGGCTCCAGCTATGTATGGCACCCTTCATCCCTCATCCTGGTGTGTATGGCCCCCCTCATCCCTCTTCCTGGTATGTATGGCACCCTTCATTCCTCATCCTGGTATATATTGCCCCCCTCATCCTGGTGTGTCCAAACTTTTGGTCTGTACTGTATGATGTATATATATATATATATATATATATATATATATACACCAAGATTTTTCTGTATTTTCATGACTTTGAAAATTGTACATTTACACTGAAGGCATCAAAACTATGAATTAACACATGTGGAATTATATACTTAACAAAAATTGGTATATATATATATATATATATATATATATATATATATATATATATATATATATATATATATATATATATATATATATATATATATATATATATATATATATATATATAGACCCCTTAATAACTAAAGAAAAAACCAAACATGTTTCTATAGCCATGAAAAAGTCCAGACAAGAGGAAATGCCACTAAGATGCAGCTGTGAGGGGATCTAAAGTGGGTGAGCAGAAAATACCTGTTGGGAACAAGGAAACCTCGGTTGTGCTGTGCAGTTTCCAAAACACGAATAGAAGTGAATTGATAAATAGTTTTGGGTAACTTGTAATTAACTCATTTACATTGCAGCTTTTTACATGTTTAGGAGCCCAGTGTAGTCCTACCTAGAGAGTGACAGCTCTCTCTCAACCCGGCATATCAGTGACAGCCAGGATCCTACGGTGATGCCTGTGCGGCACACCTCTCAAAAGTATTAATATGACATGTATTAATATTATATGTATTAATAAGACACAACCAGTTTAAAGTCATTCTCCACCCCCACCCCACGCGGCTGTTTAGCTGAAGACCATCTTCTGTGCCCTATAAGCTGCCAGCTCATCTATAGTGTTCATCAATGAGATAGCTGACAGTAACTAGCGTCCAGAGGTTGCACTACACTTCTTACAGAATGGTATTAATATTCCTCTAAATATTTTTGAGGAGTATTTTAAGCCCAAGGAATAAATTTTGTAATACATAGACGTGGCATTCAGAAGCAGAGAATACTTTATTTTAACACTTGCGTGGATACCTGATAAATGTCACTGTGACAGACTGCCAGCAATCAGACCTTTTCCCCTATCCTGCAGATAAGTCATAAGTGGCACAACTTCAACATATTTTTAAAAGGAGTCATCCAATACTGTACATTCCCTTGATGAATGTCCAAAATGTGTTCAATAAATTAAAAAATGCATACTTCCCTCCAAGACTGGCACCACTCCTCTGCTGTGAGAGTAGTGTTCATCTGACAGTTTCCTCCGTATCCAGTTGCCCCCCTATATCATCCAGTAAATTCTTACCGCACACTTGTATCTTCTGGTATATTTTCACCCCCACCTGTGCACGCTAGAACTATCCTTCTACCCCATTTCTTCTGCTATTTCAGTATCTTCACCCCCCTCTGTATATTATAACCACAGTATCTCTATTGGGCTGGGGCTAGATGGCAATTTTGGCTGTGCAGCTTTGATATTGCAGCGTGATGCAGATTCTTCTTCTGTAGGGGCTGACAGTTCTCCTCCTGGTTATAACTATAAGAGGAGAGAAGGCATGACCGCTCACTCTTCTCACCTAGAGCCCAGGAGGGTGGGCAATAAGTCAGCGTGCAGCAAATCTCTTCCCGCGCTGCTGATCTGGTACGTGCTGCCTTGTCCCTCACCAATCAAACCATTCACTGTACACTGTGCCTGAAAAGTTTTATTGGCAGCCCCACTACAGAGAGCGAGTGACCTTCCAGCACATCACCGGATCTGTAGTACTGATGCTAATAAATCCCAGGAATCGCGACATTCAGGGCCGTAGACCTGCTCACTACGCAGCACATCTGCTAGTTAGTAAAACCTGTCTGCTGCCGGGGGGGGGGGGGGGGGGGAGGCTGGACACTGCTTTATATTGAGCAAAACGCTCAGTTACTGGTCCATGGCTCCGCTCTCAGTGCATCATTGCAGGGGAAAAAATCATTTAAATACACCTTCCCATCTGCTTGTTATCCCGCCATCTCCCCCCTTATTTGATTGGCAGCTCTGGCGTCATAGAGCCGGAGAAGGGAGGAGATAGAGGGAAAACCAGCAGGTGGGAAGGTGTATAATGATTGGTCCCGCCATGAGGCACTGAGCGCCTGCACTTGGTTTGAACAATCATTCTGTGCTGACAGAGTCCCTTTAACACTGAATACTCTGTACAACTGGACACAAGCTTTTGACGGCAAATTTCTCTCACCTGAACAGAGTCGATCGATGTGGCCATTAAAGAATTGTCCAGATCCCTTGTGGGTTGCTCTGGAGGAACCAGTCTTACAAACATCGCTTCGGCGGGCTTTGGAGAACTATGAGCCTCAGATCTTGACAAATTAAGAGATTCTTTCAAGTGTTTCATAGCAATTTGCCTCTGTAATCGTAGAACTTCTTTCTGAGACTCGTGTAACAAACGGTTAAAGTCACTCAGCTTCAAGTAATTTGGAAAATCCTGCAGAAGATACAACAATCCATAATTAGTACGTGCAGTTATGTAAACTGCAAACAATAAGCATCTGCAGCTCTCTCCCTGCGGAAAACATGAAAGTGCATTTGAGTACAATGCTCATGTGTCTGGGGGAGTCAGGAGAGATGTACATTTTAATCAATAAATCTAGGAATAAAAATAAGTTCAACAATTGGATGAGTTAAAAAAAATGTTCCTGTGCTGAGATAATCTTATAAATGTGCCCCTGTTGTGTACTGTGTAATGGTTGTGTGTAATGGCTGTGTAATCCCCTGCCCATACCACATCTCCTGGGTGGGGAGGAAGCGAAAGAGTATACAGACAGGACAGCTGAGTATTGCAGAGGGTTCTGTGAGGCAGAGGATTTCACAGAAAGAATCAGCTGTGATCCCCTGCTGTAATGTCTGTATACTCTCTTTTGCTTCCTCCCCTGCCCAGGAGATGTGGTATGATCAGATCATGTCCCTGTACAGTCAGACACAGCCATTACACAGCACACAGCAGGGGCATATTTATAAGATTATCTCAGCACAGGAATATTTCTTTTCAACACATTCAATTCTGGAACTTATTTTTATTCCAATATGTATTTATTAATATGTACTTTATTTGTGGGAAAACCCCTTTAAAGATTGAACACATTTAGTATTGTTAGATTAGAAAAGATAAGAAAAATGTATGACATACATCAACAGGCCACCTTAGCCCACGTATAATATATAGGTAAGTTGCCATTAGTGTAGATTTCATTACTTAGAAAATATCGATTTTAGTACCATAGAAAAGTCTGCGATGCCCACGCAATTATTCCATTCATTCATTCTCATAATTTTAGTTCTCTTATTAGCTTTAGAAATCTGAATGTTACGAAAACAACCTAAAAGCCAGCAAGGAGCTGAAGAGTAGAGTATACGGTGTCCACAAAATGATCTATCTGAGGAATCACCAGAAAAGGTTTTCCTAGTTTCGGCAGCCCTTAGCCATCTTTGGGTGATACTATAGCTTTCAAGTCTACTGTCACAAAACAGCTGAGGTTAGAAACAAAATTGGAGCGTCATGTGAACACCACATTCCCTGCTGCGCTTTGAGAGAAATGCCTAGCAACCGGCATCCCTAATTACATAAAAGTCACCAGCACAAAACTCTGCAGCTATAAATAAATCTAATGAATGCTTTTGTAGCCTTCAAACGTCTTCATTAAAAAGCTCCTGCACCGATTACATAAGATTATGACCGCAGAAAAGGCAAACAGACACCTGTGGATCTACAGATCCACAAATCTGAACAGCACTTTACAGAGTTAAAGGCTGATAAAAATGAAGCCGGCCATCACCATAATCCTTACATAAAGACATGACTGTATTACAGCTGATGACCGCATTGCCTTGTTAAAAATCAAGGTTTTCTCAGACACCCGTCATGTAACTACATTTTCACTAGCTGTATATATAGTGAGCAGATGCACAGTGCCTTGGAAAAAGTATTCATACCCCGTGACCTTTTTCACACAACACTCATAAACTTAAATGTATTTTATTGGGATTTTATATGGTATACCAATACTAAGTAGCAAGTATTTGTGATGGAAAAGGAAAAGATGCACGGTTTTCTAATGCATTTGTATTCAAGCCCGCCAGAGTAAATACTCTGTAGGACCACCTTTCGCTGCAAGTCTTTTCGGATATGTCTCTACCAGCTTTGCACATCTAGAGGCTGAAATTTTTTGCTCATTCTTCTTTGCAAAATAGCTCTAGCTCAGTGAGATTGGATGGAGAGTGCCTGTGAACATCAATATTCAAGTCTTTCCACAGATTCTCAATGGTCTGGACTGACTGATTAGAGCATGTGTCAGGGATGTGCTCCTTAAATGGCATGTGGAAGAAGGTGCTCTGCTCAGATGAGACCAATGTAGAGCTTTTTGGGCTAACTACAAAACACTATATGTGGTAGAAAACTAACACTGCACAAAACCCTGAAAACACCATTCCCAACAACAAATATGGTGGTGGCAGCATCATGCTGTGGGGATGCTTTTCTTCAGCAGGGACAGGGAAGCTGGTCAGAGTTGATGAGAAGATGGACGGAGCTAAATACAAGGCAATCCTGGAGGAAAACGACAAACATATTGCCAGAGCTACAATGGTATGGTTTAGATCAAAGCATATTCATGTGTGTGAATGGCCCAGTCACAATCCAGAAATAAATCCCATTGAGAATCTGTGACAAGACTTTTAAATTGATGTTCAGAGACGTCTCCATCCAATCTCACTGAGTAAGAGCCATTTTGAAAATAAGAATGGGCAAAAATTTCAGCCTCTAGAAGCGCAAAGCTGGTAGAGACATACCCCAAAGATTTGTACCAGTAATTGCAGCGAAAGGTTGTACTACAAAAGTATTGCCTCAGGGAGACGGAATACAAATGCACCTCACAGATTTATATTTTTTTTAATATTTAGAAAACAGAGCATCATTTCCTTTGTACACAAATACTTGCTAATTAGTGTTAGTATATCACATAAAATCCCAATAAACATTTACATTATTGGGTGTAACATGAGAAAAACTGGAAAAGTTCACGGGGTATGAATTCTTTTTCAAGGCACTGCAGTTCCCATGTTCATGTATTCAGATATTGCATATATTTCAGTTTCCTAGTCATGGATTGCTACGTTTCATCCTTGATGGAGATGGCAGCACACCATTCTGAAGAATGTGTGATCACTATGATAGCCGCTATGGAGGGTTTCCGTGCCACTTACCTTCCCACCTGACAGTTTAGCTTGCAGCTCTTGGCACTCTTGCTTTAAAGTTTCAATCTGTTTGTCTTTTGCTAATAAAGCACTAGCCTGGTCACTCATATCCTTTGCTCGCTGGCGTGCGAATGCCTTCTTACACAGCTCCACACCGGCCCCCCTAAGGTGTATTGGAGTATTGACCTAAGAGTTAAGAGAAGGTGATGAAAGCAAAGGCTTGGATTGTTCATCTATTGTTGGGGAAAAGCTGAATATTAGTAAGCTGGAGAGAGGATTTTATGAAAAATGACCTGACCGACCCATTTGCATGACCGACTTACCCCAGAGGGTTTACGCACCATTTTTAGATTTGCCTCTTGAAGCTTCTGAGCTCTTTCTTCCAAGCGTTTGGCTATAACTGCAAGTTCTGCGTTTTTCCTCTTTAGCCTTTTCACCTTCTCCTCAGTCTCGGGAATGCTGCTTTTTCTCTGAGAAAGGTAAATTGAATATCTTAGTTTTAAACAAGTAATCTGAGAATAGCATAATGTAGAGACAGAGACCTGGATTTCAGGGATGTATCACTTACTGGGCAGCATGCTATAGTTTTGAGACAATCACTGTTTTATCAGCAGATTATCACAAGACGACTAGTAATCCTGCTGTCAGGTAGTCCTCCATATTCATGAGCCCTGTGTAACCTGCCCCCACCACTGATTGGCAGAAAGCTACAGAGAACGGCTACATCTGCAGCAGTTAAATCATTGATTTTATCAAAACTGCAGCAAGTAGCCCAGTAATTGATATATTGCTGTAATCAGGGTACCTGCCCCTACATCATGCTGCTCACAGATGGGGTAGCAAAAACCTGGTTACAGACTCCTTTTAAGAAAAATATAAATATATGATAAGTGTGTAACTACAGCAATGTTATACACACTATGACACAGGAGATACAGGCTAGCCACGAGCCAAATCAACAATTTCTAGTAACATAGACTTCCGGCTGATGTTAAAGGGGTTGTCCACTACTATTGAAAATAGCCCAATGTATTTTTATGATGAATAGAAGCTTCTTTGTAAATACCTTCCTCTGCTGTTTCTGCCTGTGAGTGGCGCTATCGGTGACTCAGCGTTGGAGTCCCCGCGGTGGCTGCTGGGTTGTGGGCGGGGTTACCCCCACGTTACACCCTGCATCCACCGCGCGCTTTCCCAATGAATGGGGAGAGGCAGAGCGCGCGGTGGATGCCGGGTGTGACGCGCAGTATAACACCGCCTACAACCCAGCAGCCACCAGTGGAATGCAGAAAAGGGACCCTCGGCTGCATCTGGAATCATGACGTGACATCAGCGGATGTCAGAGCCGGCTGCAGCGCGGGGGGGGTCACGTGATGCCTGTGAGCGGCCAGTGATAGCGCCGCTCACAGGCAGAAACAGCAGAGGAAGGTATTTACAAAGAAGCTTCTATTCATCATAGAAATACATTGGGCTATTTTCAATAGTAGTGGACAACCCCTTTAAAGAGTATATGTTCTTGTGCTGAGATAATCTTATAAATGTGCCCCTGCTGTGTGCGGTGTTTTAAAATCTTCACTGTTCCCTTGTAGACTGTAGCAGGTTTTCCTTACTTGTTTTAGAGAGGGAGTAATGTGTTCAATAGTATGAGATATTTGACACATATAGCTTTAAAGGAGTATCTGGGCAGAGAGGAATAGTCTACAGTCTATGTGTATCCGCAGACTGCCAAATCGTGACAGTGTGTGATGCACACTGTCGTGATTCTCCTGTGTTCCCCATGTGCGTGGGTGATGCAGGCTAGACTCATCCACTTCTCTCATCAGAACCTTGAGAGAAACAGAGAAAAGAGTCTAGTCAGCACATGAGTCAAGACTGGGGAATACAAGGGAATTGTGAGAGTGTGTGCATCACACACTCTCACGATTCAGCAGTCACATAGGGAACAGCGAAGATTTTAAAACAACACTCCAATATATAAACCATGGCTGCACAAGAACAGTTTGAATGCATAATTGGCAAATAAAAGTCTCAGAATTGAAATCTGTGGCTGGACAGTTCTTTACTCTCAGTCCTCATGTATAAAAAGAAAGAAAATGGCAGTGCCAATATATAACAAAACAAGAGGCTGATACTTCTATTTTTTGTTTAATAATGCTGAAGAATATAGGAGATTCATCATTAAATAAAGGTTCATGACGGGTCCATGAATACAGCCCATTTATGGATATTCAGAATACATATGTTAGACCCCATACAGGAATAGGAGATGTACATGTTCTCTAAACAGCCAATTTTGGAAATCAAATGTCAATGAATATCAATAATAAAAAAATCTCACCAATATGATATTTTCTTCTTTCAAATCTTTACAGCGCTGCTCCAACTCTCGTAGTGCACTCAGCAAATCAGGACCCTTTGCTGAAGGAGAAGGTTCACTGATATTCTGCACAACATATCAGAACATTAATATTGCACTATAATTATATTACATTATTCAACCAGTAATGAAATAAATGATTGTATTGTTTTTTTCTCCACTTTGATGCATTACGTGTGTAATTTATAAAATGCCTGCTCACAAAAAGTGATCATGTTGTATTTGTGCAACTGTCGCAGTTCTCACGGGGTTCCCTTGGTTTAAAGACTGATGCAACAACACAGTTTCACGTGTAAATGCCACATTTCATGTATCTGATAATATATTGAGAATGTATTGTAGTAATCTAAGTTGTGATGCTATGTAACAAAATTACAAATGTTTTCTCTGTGGAAAATCCTCACATATAATCTCCATTGTCTGCTGTAAATCTGAACAATCGTGGCGATAGAAATTCCAGAAAACAATTTGGACAAAACATGGAATAAATGAATAATTGGTATAAGAAAAAAAAAAACATAGAATCCTACAATTTTCAAAGCTAGCTTGATTCGTGCTTTAGTGCTTGTCTTCTTGGAAGGTCTTAATACCAATGAAATTGAATTTTGCATGCATATTTTGTAAAAAATATTATTTCCCACTAGGTTTTTCAAAAGCATACATGATGGCATCAGGTTTAATTGAAGGTGTTTGAGGAAACAGAGGTAGGACAGTTTTAGAAAACTTAAGTTAAAAGTTACATGTACCAGAATTGCTTCTGAATTTCTATCTAGATTTTTAAATAGAAAAGCTGCCAGAAAATACAGTAGTACCCAAAAAAAAACAACCGATCTACTATGATACGCACTTCCAAATAAATAGAAAATCTTTTCTGGATTTTCCTCCACTGACTAGTTATAGACATGTACTCTATCAATGTTCTTCTAACATCGAGGTTATGAAACTTTTCTTCTCCTGAATTCCTAGGGATATTACAGAAGGAGGGCACAATAATCTCTTGACTTCTATGAAATGTTAAGGCTACCTTAGGGAGGTAGGCCAGATCAGGTCTTAATACAATCCTATCCTCTCTTACCTTACCTGCGTATTAGGAGGGTTTATTATAAGGGCCTGAATATCACTCAATATTATTGTTGTTAAGGTAAGATACTTAACCGATAAATGCTGTAAAGCTTCAAATGGATCTTTAGTTAACACCTCCAGTACCAAATTTAGATCCCATGGGTGAACCCTTGGTCTGGATCTGTCACAAGATTTTATAAACTTCGATATTCATTTATTAGCTGCGAGATTATAATTGTATAAAGCGCCCAAGGCTGAAACCTGAACCTTGAGGTTATTGGTAGCTAACTCTAGCTCAAAACCCCTCTGGAGAAATTGTAGGATGGAACTGACTGGAGCCTTATTTCCCAATGCTTTTCCTCAAACCTGAAAAAAAGCTTCCACGTTCTGCACCAAATTTTTGTTGTTCTAGGTTTCCTACTCTTCAATAAAGTGGAAACTAACCCTGTAGAAAAACCTTTCCGAATAAACAATGCCCTCAAATTCCATGTTGTTGGACGGAAGCCCTTCACTTGAGAGTTGCAAACTGGACCTTGAGTGAAAATGTCTGGGATCTACAACAGGATCCATAGACCTGACACTGACCGTATTCTCATAAGGGAAAACCATGGTCTTTTTGGCCAGAAAGAAGCAATTAAAATTACCTTTGCCTGATCTTCCTCAAGACTGCTAGGATCATAACTATTGAAGGAAAGGCATATGCTATCCTGAAGTTCCAAGGGATCTGAAGGGCATCTACCACATAAGGGTTTACCAGTGGGTTTAGTGAACAGAATTTCTCCACTCTCCTGTTCCGTTTGTTGGCAAACAAGTCTATTTCTGGTAATCCCCACAAGTGAAATATCTGCTGAAACACCTGGGAGTTTAGAGTCCATTCCCCTTGTTTCAGTCTGTTGTGCTTTAGGAAGTCTGCTTTGGTGTTCTCTTACCCCTTTGCATGCAGTGCTGTTAGGGACAGAAGAGGCTGCTCTGCTAGATGGAAGAGCTTGTTTACTGCTTCCATTAGGGAGTGGGACATTGTTCCCCCCGTGGTTGATATACGCCACCATAGCGCGGTTGTCTGACAAGAGATGAACGTGGCGAGCAAGGAGGGAAGAAAGGAAGCCTTCTAGAGCTCTTTCTACCATCCACAACTCCTTCAGGTTTGACGATTGACCACTCTCATAGAGAGACCAAGAACCCTGAATTGTCTGATCTATCAGGTGTGACCCCCAACCTGATTTGCTAGCATCCGTTGTGATAATGTCGCTCACTGGCTTCATCCATTGAACCCCTGATGCTAGGTTTGCCCTGTCCACCATAAGGTGGAATTTCTGGTTTCCAAAGAAAGTTCTACCTTCCCTTTAAATGCCCTCTTCACAACAATATTTCCCACTGAAGCTGGGCCCACATCACCGCTGGGATGAAAGATGTAAGAGTTCCCAATAAGGACTGCCTTCTTTAAAGAAGTTATTCAATACCTTAACTCATTTCATTTTTTATTCATTAACCTTGCTATTATGCGCCAGTAAATGCATCCATACTCTTATTATAGTAATATATACCTTTATCATGCAGATAGCATCACTTGGTGTCTGCTGGCGGCAGCTCTGATGTTTACATTGATCACTTCCTGTCCCCAGGCTTACTGTGTTCTAATACTACAAGTTCCATCATGCATTGCAGTGGCCTGTGAGTCAGCACTTAACACACCCTCTCCATTCTCCACCCAAAAACTCTTCCCCTCCCTTCTCACTCTTTAGGAAGCATGCTCAGGCAAGCTGTCATTCAATGCAAAATGTCAACACCCACTACCAGGAACATAGTGACAACTTCTTTTCATTTTGTAGGATTCCTGTGCCTGGAAAAGGAAGTATCAGACAAAACAGAGGAGGAAGAAGAATATCCATAACTATCAAGTACCATGTGATCCCTGCTGAGATGAGCTCATTGAAGCTATACATCTAATACAAGTACAGTGCCTTGTGAAAGTATTTGGCCCCCTTGAACTTTTCTACCTTTTGCCACATTTCTGGCTTCAAACATAGATATAAAATTCTAATTTTTTTGGGAAGAATCAACAACAAGTGGGACACAATCGTGAAGTGGAACGAAATTTATTGGATATTTTAAACTTTTTAAAAAAAATAAAAACTGAAAAGTGAGGCGTGCAATATTATTCGGCCCCCTTGAGTTAATACTTTGTAGCGCCACCTTTTGCTGCGATTACAGCTGCAAGTCACTTGGGGTATGTGTCTATCAGTTTTGCACATCGAGAGGCTGAAATTCTTGGCCATTCTTCCTTGCAAAACAGCTCGAGCTCATTGAGGTTGAATGGAGGGCGTTTGTGAACAGCAATTTTCAGCTCTTTCCACAGATTCTCAATTGGATTCAGGTCTGGTCTTTGACTTGGCCATTCTAACACATGGATACGTTTATTTTTGAACCATTCCATTGTAGATTTTGCTTTATGTTTGGGATCATTGTCTTGTTGGAAGATAAATCTCCGTCCCAGTCTCAGGACTTTTGCAGACTCCAACAGGTTTTCTTCCAGAATGGTCCTATATTTGGCTCCGTCCATCTTCCCATCAATTTTAACCATCTTCCCTGTCCCTGCTGAAGAAAAGCAGGCCCAAACCATGATGCTGCCACCACCATGTTTGACAGTGGGGATGGTGTTTTGAGGGTGATGAGCTGTGTTGCTTTTACGCCAAACATATCGTTTTGCATTGTGGCCGAAAAGTTTGATTTTGGTTTCATCTGACCAGAGCACATTATTCCACATGTTTGGTGTGCCTCCCAGGTGGCTTGTGGCAAACTTCAAACGAGACTTTTTATGGATATCTTTGAGAAATGGCTTTCTTCTTGCCACTCTCCGATAAAGGCCAGATTTCTGCAGTGTACGACTGATTGTTGTCCTATGGACAGACTCTCCCACCTCAGCTGTAGATCTCTGCAGTTCATCCAGAGTGATCATGGGCCTTTTGGCTGCATCTCTGATCAGTCTTCTCCTTGTTCGAGATGAAAGTTTAGAGGGACGGCCGGGTCTTGATAGATTTGCAGTGGTCTGATACTCCTTCCATTTCAACATGATCGCTTGCACAGTGCTCCTTGAGAGATTTAAAACTTGGGAAATCTTTTTGTAGCCAAATCCAACTTTAACCCCTTAAATACCGGGGACGTATTAGTACGCATATTTGCGTACTGCCCGTTCAGTGAGGGCTGCTGCGCTGAGCCCTCACTGAACGGAGCACATGTCAGCTGATTCTTACAGCTGACATGTGCCCGCAACAGCCGCGGGTGGAATCGCGATCCACCCGCGGCTGTTAACATGTTAAATGCCGCTGTCAATCTCTGACAGCAGCATTTAACGCGCGCTTCCGGGTAGCGCGTCATAAGCTCCGCCCACCGGCGACCCCGTCACGTGATCGCGGGTCGCCGATGGGTGGGCATGACAACCCAGGGTCTGCAGCAGACGCCTGTGGTTGTCATGATCTTGTCGCTATGAGCGCCACCTAGTGGTCGGCGCTCATAGCACAGGACCATTTCCGCCTCTGCTCGTCCCCTGTATGTAGCAGAGGCGATCGGATAGTTGCTGCTTCTAGTCTCCTATGGAGACTATAGAAGCATGCAAAAAGTAAAAAAAAAAAAGTTTCTAAAAATATAAAAAAATATATAAAAGTTTAAGGGTATGTGCACACGATGCAGAAATGAAGCAGAAAAATTCTGCATCATTTCTGCATCTCCCTGGCAGAAAAAAAGCATGCAGATTGTACATGCGTTTTTCCTGCAGAATACATGCGGATCCACATGCAGATTCACATGCGTTTCCGCATGCAGATTGACAAGCGCTTTCCAGGCGATTTTAGCATCACCTGGAAAGTGCTTGACAACTAGGTCACACTGTATAAATCCATGCAAACAGCATGGATTTATATAGTGTGACCCGAGAGAGTGTATATACTTACCTCCGATGGCCCGCGCTGTCCTGCTTTACAAAGTTCCCGGCTGCCGGCAACTTTGAATTGAAAGACCTGTCGACGTCAGCGTCACGTGACCCGTCACATGACTGACGTCAGCGCAGGTCCTACAACTCACTGCAAGTGCCGGGAACCAAGCGGGAGCGTTGCGCGGGCCGACAGAAGGTAAGAATACATTTATTTTTTATTTTATTCTTTTTTTACAGCTTTTTTAATGGTACCTGGGTGTGGATGAGACTCTCCTCTCCTCCACACCCGGGTACCATCCGCATATTAGAACGCGCCAATAGCGCAAGTACAGATGCTGTCTTGCGGAATTGGCGCGTTCTAATGCAAGTCAATGGCGGCGAAATCGCCGCGTTTCCGCAAAATTAATTGACATGCTGCGGATTTTTGACCGCAGCGTTCACGCTGCGGAAAAATCCGCATCATGGGCACAGCACATGCGGATTTCCATTGGGGAACATTGCTTCCCTTCTACCATGCGTTTTTCATGCGTTTCCGCGGCGTTTACGCAACTGCAAAAACGCCGCGGAAACGCATGAAATACGCATCGTGTGAACTCAGCCTAAATCACCCCTCTTTTGCCCCATTCAAAATAAAATAATAAAAAATAAACCCCACATACACATATTTGGTATCGCCGCGTTCAGAATCGCCCGATCTATCAATATAAAAAAAGAATTAATCCCATCGGTAAACGGCGTAACGAGAAAAAAAATTCTAAACGCCAGAATTACGTTTTTTGGTCGCCGCAAAATTGCAATAAAATGCAATAACGGGCGATCAAAACATCGGATCTACCCCAAATGTTATCAATAAAAATGTCAGCCCGGTGCGCAAAAAATAAGCCATCAACCAGCCCCATGTTTGGTGTCTATGAACTCGTAATGACCTGTAGAATAAGAAGGGCAGGTCAGTTTTAGCATTCAGTGAACGTGGTAAAAAAATAAATAAAACACAACTGTGGTATTGCACTTTTTTTGTAATTTTACCGCACTTGGAATTTTTTTCCCGTTTTCCCGTACAGGATATGGTAAAACTAGTAATGGCGTTGAAAAGTACAACTCGTCCCGCAAAAAATAAGCCCTCACATGGCCATATTGACCAAAAAATAAAAACGCTATGGCTCTGGGAACAAGGGGAGCAAAAACGAAAATGCAAAAACGGAAAATGCTCCGGGGCTTAAGGGGTTAAACTTCACCACAACAGTATCTCCGACCTGCCTGGTGTGTTCCTTGGTCTTCATTTTGCTCTCTGCACTTGAAACAGAACCCTGAGACTATCACAGAGCAGGTGCATTTATACGGAGACTTGATTACACACAGATGGATTCTACTTATCATTACCAGTCATTTAGGACAACATTGGATCATTCACAGATCCTCACTGATCTTCTGGAGTGAGTTTGCTGCACTGAAAGTAAAGGGGCCGAATAATATTGCACGCCCCACTTTTCAGTTTTTATTTTTTTTTAAATGTTTAAAATATCCAATAAATTTCGTTCCACTTCACGATTGTGCCCACTTGTTGTTGATTCTTCCCAAAAAAATTAGAATTTTATATCTTTATGTTTGAAGCCAGAAATGTGGCAAAAGGTAGAAAAGTTCAAGGGGGCCAAATACTTTCACAAGGCACTGTATATTACAAAAGATATTGTTTTGAAGAACTATGCTATATAATGGGGGTTGAAAAAGTAGTAGAAAACCCCTTTAAGTTAATTTTTGGAACTTCTATTGCTGCCGAGGCAAGGGCTACCATTTTGTTCTTTTTCACTACGGGTAAAAGGCAAGTTTGAAGCTCGAAGTTTAGGATGAAGCCTAGGAATGACTATTTTTCCTGGATTTAGTTTTGACTTGTGAATATTTATAATCCAGCCAAGATCTTCTAAGATGACTCTTACTGTACATCTTCCAGTTGCGTTGCACAGTACTCCTCTGATTTCCCCACTATCAGGAAGTCGTCTAGGTAAGGAATAATAATGGTGTTCCAGACTCAAAACGGTAGGCAGTAATCTCGGCTATTACCTTGGTGAAGATTCTTGGAGCCACAGACAAGCTGAATGGAAGAGCTCTGAATTGATAATGCCTTATTTCTCCTAGTATGTATAAGGCGACTCTCAATCAGTTTTGGTGGTCTAGATTAATCGGGATTTGATCATATGAATCCTTTAAGTATATGACCGCCATGAAGCAATTGTGAAAAAGTAGTTTTATGGCAGTGCTAATCGACTCCATTTTGAAGGTCTGGTATTTTATCCATCGGTTTAGGTTCTTCAAGTTGATGGTTCTGAACAAACAGTCTGTTTTTTTTTTTGTTTTTTTTTAAGAAAAAAAAACAAGAAGAAGGGGGGATGTGGAGGAATCACCTTCCTTTTTTTTTCCCGGGACCTCGCTCAAGACCGGTTTCCCCATCAATTCCAAGACCTCCATCTTTAAGGCTAATTGTTCCTCTAATGACCTCCAGGGGGATGTCACTATGAAGATCTGACGGGACAATTGATAAAAATCTATCTTTAGACCTATTCTTATTATGTCCAGAATCCAGCTGTAGGATGAGATGTTTTCCCAGGCTTGGATGAAGAGGGAAAGCCTTCCCCCTACTTGTAAATTGGCGTCATTGAGAAGATTTTTTGGTTACTCAAGAGGGACCACTGAACATAAATCCGGGCTCTTACCTATTTCTGGACTCCCCAGTTTTCTTTTCTCTCTCCCGGAGGACATCCTCTATTATATATTTTTCCTTCGAAAGGAACTCTTCTTCATATCTGCTGTGAAAAAGACGGGAAAGCCCTTCTTTTTATCTCCTGCTTTTTCTAAAATATAGTCCAATTTCTTCCCAAACAAGAATTAGCCATCGCACGGAATAGCGCACAGTTTGTTCTTAAACTGGAGGTCTCCTGGAAAGCCTGAAGCCAGAAGGCCTGTCTAGCCACATTTGACAAGCCTGCGGATCTAGCCGCTAGTCTTAAGGAATCTGCCGATGTAATATTGGCAGGTTAGTCAGAATCTTATCCCTTGGGGTTTTATCTTTCAGCTGCTCCTCCACTTGTTGTAGCCAAATCATTAGGGAACAAGCAATACAGGTTCCGGCAATTGCCAGTTTCAACCCCCCTGCCACGGCTTCCCACGTGTGTCCCAGATACCCATCATCCATTTTTTTATCTAGAGGGTCTCTTAGCACACCAGAATCTTCAGAAGTTTTAGTAATCTTCTCCTCTTTTAAGCCCATCGTAGTTCTAACAGCTTAGACTAATTTGTCCGTATCTTCCACCGGGAAACATGGTCTGCCCCCTATGTCACTGCTCGAGGAAGATGAGGAAGAAGATTCACTCTGATATTCCCCTACTGATAACGGGGAAACGTCAGATTCAGAAGAGACTTCTTTAGATTTCCTCTTCCCTTTTTTTCCAACAGGGATTTCAGGGAGCCTTCTGTAAAGCTGTGCGGTTGTGGATTTTAATAATCACCTAGGCAGGTTATCGATGCAATTAGTTTTATTCCTTCTGACCACGGTGAACAGCAATTCCAGGTAAATGTCCAACAGGCAATTCTCTTAGTCCTTGAGTTTCCAACCTGGGATCAGTAGTTCCACTGCCCCGTACCAGGTGATACCCACTGTCCCCCAACTTTTGGTTGGCCCACAGCTTTTTCTATCTCCCGCCGGTATATTGGCAGTCACAGCATATGCTCCTTCGGATGATGGATATCACGACCGCAGCCCGTGATACCACCCAGCTCTCAGTCCGACTAGCAATGAATCTTCCCTTTCTCCTGCACAGGGTTCAGCCCCCTGAATCGGCAGAAGAGCTCACCCCTCCCTCCCCCAGCTAACTGTGCCTTAGTGGAGATATTTTCTCAGGTGGAACCCATCCCCTGGGTTTGCAGGTGAGACTACCTGTGGTGACAGAGAGAACAATGGCCCAAGGTCTCGGAGATGTGGTCACTGAATGGAATAGATACCTGAGGTTGAACCGATGAGCAAACAAATCACTAACAAAACACAGCAAGCAAATTTCTAACAAAACACAAAATTAAGATTCACGAAAAGGGGTGCTCAGTGCTGGAAAAGTATTTAGAAAGTGGCCAGGTCCTCACAACTTCCACCTCTGATCTGATGACAGATCTAAGATTTGAGGCGAAGTCAGGGGTCTTCTCACTAACTGTCCACTGAATACAGGCTGAACAGAGACTTTTATGTCAGTCATCTGCTAGCAGGATTTTATATAGCGCACATTCCCTGCTGTTCCACTTGGCGCTAGCTTTCTTAGGCCTTCCCTAGTCATTGAAACAAAAACAAGGGGGCCTATTATAATGGTGACATTCACGTAGATAACTCACCACCCGCTGTCACTTTAAGGGTACCAGATTTGGAGGCTGTTCCGGGATACACAAAATATACTCTTTGGACACGAGGAGTCCAGAGACACTCTGTTCCTCTGACTGGGACGGCTGCCCCTCCTGCCACTTATAGGTCCACGCTGCTGGTGATTGATGAATCGGCTGCTGCTGATCCTCCATACCTCCTCAGGAAGCAGAGCTGGAGCGTGAACACTCTGTCTGTGGTCTTTTTCCAATTTTTATGGGACCCAGTGTGTCTCCTTCCAGATCCACCTCTCCTCTGGTTTCCCTTCCGGTCAGCTGCCTCACCTCTGAGAGCCTACCAGGGTGCTCCATCTCCCAGTGCACCCCGGTCAGCGATTCCAGCGTAGAACACCGCCATCTTTCCCTGTGTGCCTTGCGTCCGTGACGTCAATGGAGCGCACAGTCACTTTATGCGAGCCCCCGCCGCTTCCAGCATGCTCACAGACTGGGGTGGCTGAAGTCATGCGAGGCATCTCGTCCCTGCTGCCCGCACATATGACTGAGCTCAATGTGGACTAATCACAGACTTAGTAGAACTAGGTGTAGAAAAAACTTCATGTAATCACAGACTCTAAACACCAATTAACATTAGACTTTCTAAAACATCACTTTTAATTCTATTCTTAAAAAGTAACATGAACCAAACAACAAGATAGATTAAAAAGATAGGCCAAAAATACCATTCAATAACAAAAGATAGGCAGGTTTGGGAGGTTAGCTCTACGATAATACTATAATCTCCCTACCTAACAGTGGAGGTTAGCAGCCTTTTCCTGCGCAGTGGCACCCCTGCTCAATGTCAACTGTCCCGGTCTGACCCTATTGGGCCCTATACCCAGGACAGGTGAACTATGCCAATATCTATAGGGAGAAAGTAAACCCAAAACTGGAATAGAGGAAACCGTCCAATAAACTGGTTCAATTGATCCAGGTATACGATGCTGCTGGATCTATATCAATATAAAGATATGCTCTAGTCCCAGATCTTATAGGGATCCCATTGGGGACCAGCGGACGGCATATTCAGGGTCCTAAAGGCTGGCACTACAGGCATGCAGCCTGCTCATCCGAACACAGGACAGGCCTGGGTAAGATTCTGGTCTTCCTTCACCGCTTGCTTTCAGCAGTAAGTTCCCATGAAGGACAGGAAACCAATTGATGCGGGGGAGAGGTGCAACCCTTTTATTTCATTAGATTTTCTGTCCTTGGTGGGCAGATCTCTCTCTCAGGTGTGCTGTCATGGGTGAAGGGAAAAAACCTACTACCACACTGTACTTGAAAGTGTACAGAGATTAGCAGGCAACTAGGGAAAAGTTGCCATGACCGTGCCAATGGAGATGAACATGAGCCACGATTCATCAATATAGGTGCTCTTCACACCAGTATTGATGACTGCGTGCGGTGGAGTGCCAGGCTCTTGATTCATTACGTGATGCATGCTTCTTAATGAATAAGGCGAGTCACAAAGTGATGTGTGCACCTCACCACAGATCTTACTCCAGACCCTACTGGAGCAGGCAGCGGTCGTCAGGCCCCCGTCCTGCCCACCTTTGTTAGATCTGGGCAAAAATGGTGTGAGAAACCCAAAAGTTGCTAAATATTGTGACTTTCAAAGCTATTTAAGCCAGAATCTTGGAGTATAAGCTTTAATGAATCAGTCCCCTAGTGTTCTTGTTTATTGGACATGATCAGCTTTTCAACGTGATTAGCAACAAAATACGAATAATCTGCCCCAACTTTCTCGGAGGCTTAAGCTATGTGCTATGTGCCCACGATGCAGAAATGCTCAGGATTTTTTCCTGAGCGTTTCTGCATCTCCCTGGCAGAAAAAACGCATGTGGATTGTACATGCGGATTGTACATGTGTTTTTCCTGCCAGGGACAAGTGGATGTGAAGCATTCTTCACATGCATTTCCGCATGTGGGTTGACAAGAGCTTTCCAAGCGATTTTAGCATCACTTGGAAAGTGCTTGTCAACTTGGTCACACTATATAAATCCATGCAAACGGCATGGATTTATATAGTGTGACCTTAAAGAATGGTATAAAATAAAAAATAAATCTATACTTACCTTCTGATGGCCCCCGAAGTCTTTATTCGCTCCGTCCTGGCTTGCCGGCAGCTCGCGGTGCACTACACTGAAGGACCTGCCGTCACATGACTATGACGTCAGCGCAGGTCCTTCAGTCCACCGCCAGTTGCCGGCAAGTGAAGACAAGGAGACCGGGGGCCGTCAGAAGGTAAATATAACATTTATTTTTTAATTTTATCCTTTTCACAGGTTCTATGGTACCCGGGTCCGGAGTAGAGTCTCCTCTCCTCCACACCTGGGTACCATTCGCACATTGGAACGCATGGATTCCGCATCTACAGATGCAGTGATGCGGAATCCATGCGGTCCAATGCATGTCAATGGCAGCGAAAACGCAGCGCTTCCGCAAAATAATTGGTAGTGCACATGCAGATTATCATTGGGGAACATGGCAGGCTTTATACCATGCGTTTTTTAAGCGTTTCTGCAGCGTTTTTGCAGCTGCGGAAACGCTTAAAAAAAACGCATCGTGGGCACACAGCCCAAGTTTGAGATATAGTGAGGATACAACAGTAGAGTTCGTCATGTCATCAGCATGTAGATAAAACTAGAAAGCAAACATACTGGGATTATGTAAAGGTAAAACAAGAGGGGCTGAAAACTGAACTTCAAGAAACCATGACAAAGAGTAGTGATCTTAAGCATAGCCATCAAAGATTATTGTATTTGACTGACAAGAGATCAGTAGTTCACAAATTGAGAATTTTAGAGAGGATTTAATTGCGGATTTTGAGCCTGTAACCGGATTATATCTAACATTGGGGGGGGGGGGATATAGCCAACATTTCTTTTGTGCAATCCATTATTATGAAAGACACTGATTTAGAAAGGTATAAATAGTAGAACTGCAGATTTAAGCGGGTCTATGAACAGGTCTCATGAAGACAAGCAGATAACCAGTGAATACTTGGCTTTTAGTTCTTTGGTCTTTTTTAATGAGAGACGTTTTTCAACAGAACATTGTTAAGACTGACTAATACAATATATAACTAAACATGCAAAACAAAGGATTCATAATTGTAACGAGTAACTAGTAGAGACCCTTGTGCCAGCTATACAGAATGTGCCAGCATGAGCAGATTTTTCTTGGCACCAGCCTCTAGTTCATTAATAAAGCATGTAATAATGTAAAACTCAGACAAACGTCCTCTTGTTGAAATTTCAACCACAGCTTCACTTTGTGGTCAGGCTCTCACAAATTAACTTTTATAAAACTTTTAATTACAGGAAAATAAAATATATGTCCTGTAGGTATATATACAACAGATTAAACAAAACCAATTAACGAAACAGTTATATTATAACCTGATTTATTCACTTGGCCTAACCACAAATAAAATGATTTGTAGTTTCCTTACTAAGGCTCTGTTCATATACATATTTTTTTTATCCCTACTGATCTTTAAAAGGCAGAATAAAGTATGGTCCTGACCTGCGCTATTCAATGAAGTACAAATTAAAGGGAGTCTGTCACTCCAAAACGGGATTTAAACAACTTAGTCCTACAGATATTTTGACAGAGGCGTGATTTTATTTTCTAAGTAAATGAGGGTCCCTTAATCCACCCTTGGCATTGTACCGTTCAGCCCCTCGATCAACATGACACGCAACCCCCCTTATCTTGATTGACAATGCTCATTTGCCCTGAGCAAGCTCTGTGTGAATTGAGTACCCGGTCCCGCACATCCACACTGACACTGAAGGAGCCGAACAGGCGCATGTGCGCACACAGAATATAAAGGTGGGAGCGCTCTCATCCCTCTTTCCTGTTGGTAGCGCCGCTCACGAAACACAAGATCGCACAGTAGTGAGTGAGCCCCGCAGACAGGAGGTCAGGATGAGAGTGCGTCCGCACTGATACTGTGTGTATACAGCTCCTGCAGTGTAAGTGTGGCTGTACAGACCCATTGATTCAATTCAGGTAGCGCTCACTCTAAGAAACTGAGTACTGTCAATCAAGCTAAGGGGAGGTTGATTGAAACCAGGCCCTTGGTGGGCAGATCTCTCTCTCATGTGTGCTGTCATGGGTGAAGGGAAAAACCCACTACACACACTGTACTTGAAAGTGTACAGAGATTGCCATGAATGAAATAAAACAGTTTTTCTGTCAAAATAAAGAAGTAAAATCTGTATTGCAGGTATGAGTTTCATAAGGACCAAGTCTCCTATACTGTAGACTGTGGACTGTAAAAGTAGTTTAAATCATGTTTTGGGAATGATGATACTTTAGATCTTATAGGAAGTCTAAGTCAGTGAAACTTATCATATCGGTCATGGCTTTGGAAAAAAATTGAAACCATGACGCCAGTATGAACAGAAACTCTGTTCTCTAAGAGAGGAGCAAAAAGATGTGCACCACTATATTATGGTGTCCTTTTTGGTACTCTGTCAGCCAGGTCAAAAATGATGGCGTCCAGAGAACCTCTTACAGTCACAATCTCCGGAGAAAGCTTTATCATTCCCTTTTTAAACTCTTTCCATTTTTGGTTTAGGAGCTGAGGCCTTCAGAAAGAAGTTGATAGAAGCAGATAAAGATGAGAAAGGATTTAAAAAAATTACTGAAGAATTTGATATCTACTTTATAGTCTAGACCAGTGGTTCTCAACTCCAGTCTTCAAGACCCACCAACAGGTTATGTTTTCAGGATTTCCTTAGTATTGCACAGGTTATGGAATTATTGCCTGTGCAGGTCATGTAATTATCACCTGTGTAATACTAAGGAAATCCTGAAAACATGACCTGTTGGTGGCTCTTGACGACTGGAGTGGAGAACCACTGGTCTAGAAGATCATCGAAAAGTGAAGGACATTTGCCCAAGCCAGGTTGTTATAATTTTATATATAGAAAATAATTAAATGTGTGGAAAGAAGTGTCCGAGACTCCAAAATTTTAATTACTGGACCTACTGGTAGCGGTTATAAATATTAATGTCAAATTGCAAGGTATAGTGTTAGAAAAAGGCTGAACAGATTACGGTATATCAACATGCATACATGAAAGATCAGGGTCAGACTAAAAAGTTTATCCATGAACATCTCGAAAATACCAGGACCTTTGTGTGATGAAAGCCGGCCGGTGGGTGCAGCTCTCTGGCGCCCCCTTACCTCTCAGGTCAGTCAAGGTACTGCACCTAGAGAAAGTAGTGCCAGGTAGCTGCAACCAGCGCAGGGAACACGGTAGTGTGTTATCCCTTCAACGTCACTACACAGCACAACTCGCTAGCGCCCTCTTAGCCTCAGGTCAGTCAAGGAACTGCACCTAGGATAAGCGGTCGCCAGAGAGACTGTCCTGTAACCTACTGGGTATCGGGGCCCTCTGTAGTGAGGGCGGTATATATATCTTCCTTGGCCGCGCCAGGAATATATATATCTGAACCTCCGACCGTCACTACCAGCCTTCCCCAATCCCCAGTTGGTATGCTGCCACCAGTCCCTATTTTAGATATACGCCCAGTCCGTGAATGGGCCTATATCGGGTCAGGAACCAACCCTGGGTAGCGTTTTTGGCTTGAGCCGAGCTCACACGGACGTGCGTTCGTTATGCAGAATAAAAGGCAGGCCCACAATTACTTGAGGTAATTGATTATAATAATACACTAGATACACGATATACAACTAAATATACACAGGTATAAGGTCAGGCTAAACTATACAACAATGGAATACAACACACAGAATCACCACAGCATATCAGTTACCGGTTTCTTGATTTTCTTGTGACGCAGGGAGAGGATTCTGCGATCGCAGGCACGGTTCTTTGTTACAGGCTGAGGCCTACCACCGCATGGTCAAACTGCTCCTCCCCTTGGTGGCCTCAGCTGGTGCTCAGATGTTCAGCACACCACTCTTGGGTCAAGACTGACTTGTCTCTTGTCTGTCCTGCTATCTTACCTGCCCTGTCCCGCCCACTGCTGGTGAGGTCAGCTGACTCAGTCTCCACCCTCAGGTCTAACTTCGATCAGAAGCCCAAATTCTAAGGAACCCAATAACTTCTTCTGGGATGGTCTCAGGATACCCCCAGGGGTTCCCATGGATTCGGGCCGCCGTAACCGACCTTTTGATATCAATTATGATACCATACGGTCCTCAGGAATGGCTCCGCGCTATATCTTGGCTTCCAGAGCACGTACAAACGTCTACCGCGGAGGCTTGTGTGCGCAATGGCTCCGGGACGCCGTGATATTTTTTTATTGGCCCATCCCACGCAACATGCGTGTACTATTCATGTTTCTATATCTTATGCCTCCATGCTTGTGACAGACAAAGAAACTAGTCCTATGGGACAAATGGTCAGGTACAGATAGACGAAGCACCCCCCCCTGCTGGCTGTGTTTCCTCTCGAAGTCTTTGAAGCTCCTAGCATTCAAGTGTTAAGTAGGCTTCTTATCTTACAGGAGCCTGGATGGGGGGAAACTATCTAGTTGACGTTTTAACAGAAGGTCCCAAGGGTGGGGGCTGCTGAAGTGTGGCCATCCCTGGATATGATTTATCATTACCAAGATGGCGGCTACAGGTTCATCACACCTCCCCCTATACGAGGGCGCGAGGGGGTAGCACATTCCTGTGTTCCCCCGTGCGTCCTTCTGCACCCTCCCCTTGCCGGGATAACCCGTCAGCGTTACCGTGGTCACGGCCTCTTCTGTGGCGAATGGAGAAGTGGTACTGCTGGAGAGCGAGGCTCCAGCGTAGCAACCTGCCATTCGACCCAGAGACCGTGTGTAACCAGCTGAGGGGGTTGTGGTCCGTCTCCACGGTGAAATGGCTCCCGTACAAGTAGGGCTGCAGACGCTGCAGGGCCCATACAATTGCCAGGCATTCTTTTTCCACCGTGGAGTAAGCCACCTCCCGGGGCAGTAGCTTCCTGCTCAGGTACAAGACAGGATGTTCCTGGCCTGTCGTGTTGACCTGACTTAGCACAGCACCGAGGCCAAAGTCACTGGCGTCGGTCTGTACCACAAACGGCCGGTCGAAGTCGGCAGCTTGCAGTACAGGGGAGCTACTTAGGGCGGCCTTGAGTGCCCCGAAAGCTGTCTCGCAGGCGACTGTCCAGTCGACTGCGACGGGCAGCTTCTTCTTGGTGAGGTCCGTCAGGGGCTTGGCCAGGGTGCTATAGTGTGGGACGAACCTCCTATAGTACCCGGCGGTCCCCAAGAAGGACATCACCTGCTTTTTGGTCCTAGGAGTGGGCCAGGATGCGATGGCATCCACTTTCCCCGGTTCTGGCTTCAGAACCCCCCCGCCTACCCGGTGACCCAGGTAGAGGACCTCACTCATGCCCAGCTGGCACTTTTCCGGCTTGATGGTCAAGCCTGCCCGGTGGATCCGACCGAGCACCTGCCGCAGGTGCTCTAGGTGATCCTCCCAAGTGGGACTGAAGACTGCAATATCGTCCAAGTACGCAGCCGCGTACCCTTCAAGTCCCTCAAGCAGCGTATTGACCATCCGCTGAAAAGTGGCAGGGGCATTCTTCATGCCGAATGGCATCACTGTGGACTCGTACAGTCCAAAAGGGGTGATAAAGGCAGAGCGTTCCCTTGCCGCGGGGGTCAGAGGAATCTGCCAGTACCCCCGGCTCAGATCCATGATGGTCAGGTACTTAGCCCCGGCCATCCGATCGAGCAGGTCATCGATGCGTGGTATGTGGAACGCATCGGTGGCCGTTACAGCGTTGAGCCCCCGGTAGTCCACGCAGAACCGTGTAGTTCGGTCCTTCTTTGGTACGAGGACTACAGGCGAGGCCCACGCGCTGCTGGATGCCTGGATCACCCCCAGCTTCAGCATCTCGTCTATCTCTTGGCGCATGTTTCCCTGCACCTCGAAAGAGACCCGATATGCTGAACGCCGGATCGGCGGGTGATCGCCAGTGTCCACGTCGTGGACAGCCATCTCAGTCCTTCCGGGCAGGCTGCTGAACAGCCCCCGGAAGGGGTGCAGGGTGGTCCCCAGCTGGGACCGTTGGTCCTCCGTGAGCTGGTGGCCAACCCCCACATCCTCGATGGACCCACCCGCCTTGGCTTGGGTGAGCAGATCCAGGAGGGTTTCTACCTCTCCTTCCTCGGGAAGGTTGCACACTGGGTGGGCAGTCGCTTCCCGCTCATGATGAGCCTTCATCATGTTCACGTGGAAGGCCTTCCTCCTTCCACGGGCGTGATCCAGGGTGACCAGATAGGTGACGGCATTGAGTTTCTGGTGCACGAAGTAGGGACCTTCCCAGGCTGCCTGAAGCTTGTTCTGTGGTACGGGGACCAGTACCCACACCTTTTGACCCACCTGGTAGGTCCTCTCACAAGCATTCTGGTCGTACCACCGCTTCTGGTCGGCCTGGGCCTGGGCCATATTGTCCTGCACCAGCTTTGCCAAGGCCATCATCCTGTCCCGGTGGCGCACGACATACTCGATGACCGACACCTCGGGGGTGGCCAAATCCCCTTCCCATGCTTCCTTCACCAGAGCCAGGGGGCCCCGTACCCGTCGCCCGTACAGGAGCTCAAAGGGGGAGAACCCCGTTGAGGCCTGCGGAACCTCCCGGTAAGCAAATAGGAGGTGTGGGAGGTAACGCTCCCAGTCTCTCCCGTGGGAGTCGACCAACATCTTAAGCATCTGCTTTAAGGTGCCATTGAACCGCTCACACAGGCCATTAGTCTGTGGGTGATACGGGCTGGCCACCAGATGTTGCACCTGCATTTGCTTACAGAGGGACTCCATCAGCCGCGACATGAACTGGGTCCCTCGGTCGGTGAGCATTTCTTCGGGGAAACCCACTCTGGAGAAGATCTCCAGTAAGGCGGTAGCCACCTTGTCGGCCCGAATGGACGACAAAGCTACCGCTTCCGGGTACCGGGTGGCATAGTCCACTACCGTGAGTATGAAGCATTTCCCGGAGTGGCTGGGAGTGGACAGAGGTCCAATAAGATCCACAGCGACCCTCGAGAAAGGCTCTTCGATGATTGGCAGAGTTACCAGTGGGGCTTTGGGGCGCGGCCCCGCCTTCCCCACCCTCTGACAGGTGTCACACGAACGGCAGTAGGCACCCACCGCGGCTCCCATCCCAGGCCAGTAGAAATGCTGAGCTATCCTGGCCTTGGTTTTAGCGATCCCTAGGTGTCCGGCCATCGGAATCTCGTGTGCGATCCGCAACAATTCCGCCCTGAACGGATAGGGTACCACTAACTGTCGGTCCCTGGGCCACGCCTCCGGTGAACCCTGCTGGACCGTTACCCGGTACAGCCGTCCCTGGTCCCAGACCACACGCTCGCAGTCTGACTCCATGGGAGGCTGTGCCGCCTGTTCCTTGAGAGCTTTCAGGCTGTCGTCTGCTTCCAACGCAGCCTGAAATTCCTGACTTGATGTGGCCAGAATCGACGAAACTGCCACATCCTCTGTCAGCCCCTCCGGGCATGTCACCTGGCCGCTGTCTGACCCGGCAGACACTTGGTCAGAAGTGGGGAAGCCGTCGGACCTCTGCAAGGCTCCTTGGGCTCCGGCGCTCCCACTCCTGGTGACAGCGGCTATGACCGCTGTGACCGTGGGTAGTGCCTGCTTCCCCTCTGTTTCTGACCAAGCCGCCCGATCAGGCAGGCTTCCTAGGCCTTTGGACATCTCGGATGTGGGGAACTCCTGCCCTGGGGTCTTACCTGGCGGCTCCTCTCTTGGGACACCCCCACCTCCCATGGCCTGTTCCTCCCCCTGCAGTGGGCCTATACTCAGCAGCCTGGATACCCCTGGGAGCCCTACACTGCCGGTAGCTGCCCCCCTCTCCATCCCTGAGCTTCCCTCTACAGAATCCTGCCCGCCCCCTCCCTCACCGGAGGACAAGAGGTCACGGCACGCCGGCTGAGCACCTCTGCGGGCATCCCCACACTCCCCACCTGCTTTCACTAACCCTGTTTGTGTTGTGTCTGTGCAGGTGTTACCCTCAGGTTTCACTCCCTCCTCCTCAGCAGGACACACACTACATACAACATGGTTGGCATTAGCAGCAGACAAATCAATACACTCTTGGGGGGCCGAACTTGGGGGTTCAGAGGGTACATACTGCGATACTAGACGCCCCAAGTCGGTCCCTAATAAAACATTTGCGGGAATATTTGGCGTTACTCCCACCTCCCGCATCCCCCTTCCGGCACCCCAGTCCAAATACACCATGGCAACGGGAAGTGCCGGCTCCACGCCTCCAACCCCGGAGACGGAAAGAGTCTTTCCTGATACCAAGTCCTGGGGGGACACCACCTCAGGCCGTACCAGTGTTCGTTCAGCGCCCGTGTCCCGCAGTCCCATGACCGCAGAACGGCCTATGGTGACGGGTTGGATGTTGTCCAGGGACCTACCACCACCCCCTCCCACACACAAAACATTGGGCGCTCTCTGGGACTGGGATGGGGTCTTTTGGCGCTGGGGACACTCAGCCCTAAAGTGTCCTGGTTTGTTGCATAGATGACAACGTCTTACGTCTGGTCCTTGCCTGGAGAGGGCAACAGGGGGATACACCCCTTGTGTTCTAGGGGCCGGGGAAACAGGGGCATGACTGGGCTTACCCCCTCTCCAGGTGCTGCTGGCAGACTTCTTCAGCTCAGGCGCCCTGTTATTGGCATACTCGTCTGCCAGGGCGGCTGTAGCAGAAGCCCCTGTTGGTTTTCGGTCACGGAGGAACTGTCGGAGGTCCTCTGGGCAGTTCCACAAGAACTGCTCCGTGACGAACAGTTCCTGGACCTCCTGGCGGGTAGTAAGCGCTAGACCCGAGGTCCAGTGCTCTGCGGCTCTCAACAGCGCCCGCATATGATCGGTCCAGGTGTCCTTGGGGCCACGCAGCAGGCTCCGGAACTTCTGGCGGTACGACTCGGGAGTGAGGTTGTACTGCCGGATCAGGGCCCGCTTGATGCAGTCGTAGTTCTGTACCTCCCCGGCAGGTAAGTCCCCCAAGGCATCCAGGGACTTACCCCTCAAACGGGGGGTCAGGTATCTGGCCCACTGATCCCGGGCCAGATGGTGCTGAAGACAGGTCCGTTCAAATGCCACCAGAAAGGAGTCCAGGTCCCCATCCTTCTCCAGTAGAGGGAAGTCCTCAGCTCGGACTTTGGACGACTTGGTCTCCTGATGGGTTGGTTGCTCTAGCGGAAGCCCCCGCTGGGCCAGGTCCAGTTGGTGCTGGCGCTCCGCAGCTCGCTCTGCACGCTCCGCAACCTCCCGGCGCTCTGCAGCTTCACGCTCCGCAGCCTCCCGGCGCTCTGCAGCTTCACGCTCCGCAGCCCGCTCCGCAGCCCGCTCCGCAGCCCGCTCTGCACGCTCCTCCTCCGCTGCCTTCTCTGATGCTGCCAGGAGGGTTTTGTAGACGGCATCGCCATGAGACTGGAGACTTGCCATAGCCGCTTGTAAAAGGGCTTGTGATCTGGACAGGCTGGGCTGGGTAGGTGGTGGGCAGCCCACTGCGGGACCGTATACTGGGGACTGGCTCCCTGAGGTGCCCGGGCTGGACTCCTCCTCGCCATGAGTAACAATGTCCTCCCCTCCTGCCACACGGACCGTAGCATTAGCCTCCTGCAGGGTCTTGCTCCTGGTGCCGTCTGCCATCTTGGTAACCGACACCGCTGCAACCCTGAGTTTGCACACACCTTGTTATACTTTTAGCCTGACCGTCTAACGTTGGGCTGACCTTAAGACTCCAGCAGTGGAAGTTACCACTGGCAGTCTTTAGTGCCTGGGAGTAGGGGTCCCACAACACTATTATTCTGCAATCCCACCGCTCTGCCACCAATGTGATGAAAGCCGGCCGGTGGGTGCAGCTCTCTGGCGCCCCCTTACCTCTCAGGTCAGTCAAGGTACTGCACCTAGAGAAAGTAGTGCCAGGTAGCTGCAACCAGCGCAGGGAACACGGTAGTGTGTTATCCCTTCAACGTCACTACACAGCACAACTCGCTAGCGCCCTCTTAGCCTCAGGTCAGTCAAGGAACTGCACCTAGGATAAGCGGTCGCCAGAGAGACTGTCCTGTAACCTACTGGGTATCGGGGCCCTCTGTAGTGAGGGCGGTATATATATCTTCCTTGGCCGCGCCAGGAATATATATATCTGAACCTCCGACCGTCACTACCAGCCTTCCCCAATCCCCAGTTGGTATGCTGCCACCAGTCCCTATTTTAGATATACGCCCAGTCCGTGAATGGGCCTATATCGGGTCAGGAACCAACCCTGGGTAGCGTTTTTGGCTTGAGCCGAGCTCACACGGACGTGCGTTCGTTATGCAGAATAAAAGGCAGGCCCACAATTACTTGAGGTAATTGATTATAATAATACACTAGATACACGATATACAACTAAATATACACAGGTATAAGGTCAGGCTAAACTATACAACAATGGAATACAACACACAGAATCACCACAGCATATCAGTTACCGGTTTCTTGATTTTCTTGTGACGCAGGGAGAGGATTCTGCGATCGCAGGCACGGTTCTTTGTTACAGGCTGAGGCCTACCACCGCATGGTCAAACTGCTCCTCCCCTTGGTGGCCTCAGCTGGTGCTCAGATGTTCAGCACACCACTCTTGGGTCAAGACTGACTTGTCTCTTGTCTGTCCTGCTATCTTACCTGCCCTGTCCCGCCCACTGCTGGTGAGGTCAGCTGACTCAGTCTCCACCCTCAGGTCTAACTTCGATCAGAAGCCCAAATTCTAAGGAACCCAATAACTTCTTCTGGGATGGTCTCAGGATACCCCCAGGGGTTCCCATGGATTCGGGCCGCCGTAACCGACCTTTTGATATCAATTATGATACCATACGGTCCTCAGGAATGGCTCCGCGCTATATCTTGGCTTCCAGAGCACGTACAAACGTCTACCGCGGAGGCTTGTGTGCGCAATGGCTCCGGGACGCCGTGATATTTTTTTATTGGCCCATCCCACGCAACATGCGTGTACTATTCATGTTTCTATATCTTATGCCTCCATGCTTGTGACAGACAAAGAAACTAGTCCTATGGGACAAATGGTCAGGTACAGATAGACGAAGCACCCCCCCCTGCTGGCTGTGTTTCCTCTCGAAGTCTTTGAAGCTCCTAGCATTCAAGTGTTAAGTAGGCTTCTTATCTTACAGGAGCCTGGATGGGGGGAAACTATCTAGTTGACGTTTTAACAGAAGGTCCCAAGGGTGGGGGCTGCTGAAGTGTGGCCATCCCTGGATATGATTTATCATTACCAAGATGGCGGCTACAGGTTCATCACACTTTGTAACAATGTACTCTGTAAAGACAAGTATTAGCACCACAAGACTTGTCTGGTAAAAACGGAGCACAGCATTTCACCAGAACAGGATACTAATTTTACAGCAAGATCAGGGAAATGTTATGGGTTGCCTTACTTCATCAGGGCCTGGGCAGCTCACCATAAAATAATCCACTAGGAATGATCCTAAACCTACCAGTCCATCCACCAAGAATGAAAAAAAAATGAAATTAACGGATCTTAAATGGTTAAATTTATACCTGGGTCTAAACAGGATGCACTTTTGAAAATACATAACTCATTTAGCAAAGATAACTTTGCTGGGACGAGAAGAAGTAGTGTCTTGTAGTGTCACATCACCTCCAGTTTCATTATTGGTATGATGATCTCAGACTTGGGCATGCTATTAGCGCCATTCTTCATACATGCATGCCAAATGTTACCACTGAGCGAATGCATTTGACTTTCTCCATAACCATCAATCCTGTACAGTTACAATTTTGGTGGGATCTTGCCATTACCTGTGGTCTCAAAAAGTCTAAGAATCAGATGTTTGTTTTTGCAGCAGACTATAAGGCTGAGCTCACACGATGCGTTTTTAATGCGTTTCCGCGGCGTTTTTGCAGTTGCGTAAACGCCGCGGAAACACATGAAAAACGCATGGTAGAAGGGCAGCAATGTTCCCCAATTGAAATCCGCATGTGCTGTGCCCATGATGCGGATTTTTCCGCAGCGTAAACGCTGCGCTCAAAAATCCGCAGCATGTCAATTAATTTTGCGTAAACGCGGTGTTTTCGCCGCCATTGACTTGCATTAGAACGCGCCAATTCCGCAAGACTGCATTTGTACTTGCGTTATTGGCGCGTTCTAATGAGCGGATGGTACCCGGGTGTAGATGAGCGGAGACTCTCCTCCACACCCAGGTACCATTTAAAAAGCTGTAAAACAAGAATAAAATAAAAAATAAAGATATATTCACCTTCTGACGGCCCCCAGTCTCCTTCCCTCTGCTCGCTTGCAAGACTGAAGGACCTTTGGTGACGTCACAGTCATGTGACCGCAGGCCCTTCAGCGCAGTGTCTCGCGATATCCCGGCAGCCAGGAACGAACGCGGCAGCACAGACCGGGGCATCAGAGGGTAAGTATAGCTTTATTTTTTTATTTTTAAACATTCTTATACGGTCACACTATATAAATCCATGCTGTTTGCATGGATTTATTTAGTGTGACCAAGTTGTCAAGCACTTTCCAAGTGATGCTAAAATCGCCTGGAAAGCGCTTGTCAATCCGCATGCCGAAACGCATGTGAATTCGCATGTATTCCGCAGAAAAACGCATGTACAATCCGCATGTACAATCTGCATGCGTTTTTTCTGCCAGGGAGATGCAGAAATGATGCAGAAATTTTCTGCTTCATTTCTGCATCGTGTGCACATACCCTAAAAGTACTGATGCTAAACTGATAAAAGAGCACTTCAGGAGTATCAGATTTGTTGGATTATCGAATGCTGAAATAAACGAGTTTACAGTGGTTTGAAAAATATTTGGAATATTTTGGAACAGGTTACATGAAACACCAAGGCAAAACAGGAACAGATGAGAAATTCCCATTTGCATACATATATTTTTCTGTTTAATGTTCATCATGATACATATCAGTTCACCAAGACATCCCGATTCCTGGATAATCCAGATTTACACTGTAGGAAAGCATAGGAGCAGTGTGTCAGCATGACTAGGACTCATGCCGCTCTTTTGGCTGCTTAGCTCTCAGGTTTGTGATTTCTGGCTTTTACCTGCTCTCCCCTGCTCACTTCAAGCAGTATTTTATACTATATTCTAACAAAATGAACAAAATAACACAAAGTACAGGCAACTAAGAAACAAAAGTACTCTTTGGTTAGCAGGTCAACTGTGTTTTCAAGAATAATGGTTAATACATGCGGATGTGAAGCGTTCTTCACTTGCATTTCTGCATGCGGGTTATCAAGTGCTTTTCCAAGCAATTTTAGCATCACTTGGAAAAGTGCTTGACAACTTGCAACCGGCATGGATTTATATAGTGTGACCAAGTAATAGTTTAAAAAAAAAAAAGAATAAGAATGGTAATAATCTTTATTTTTTATTTTAAATTATTTTTTTTAACAGGTTCTATGGTACCTGGGTCTGGATGAGAGTCTCCTCTTCTCCAGACCCGGGTACCATCCGCACATTGAATCGCTTAATATCCGCTTGTGCACATGTAGTGATGCGGATATGAAGCGTTTCAATGCAAGTCAATGGCGGCAATTACGCTGCGTGTCCGCAAAATTAATGGACATGCTGCGTATTTTTCCGCAATGATAATCCGCAGTGGAAATTTCCGCAGCACGTGCACAGTACATGCGGATTATCATTGGGGACCATGGGGCACGTATTACCAAGCGTTTTTTAAGCGTTTTCGCTGCGGAAATTCCGAAGCAAAGACGCTTGAAAAACGCATAGTGGGCACACAGACTTAGGTCCAGAAATATTTGGACAATGACCGAATCTTCGTAATTTGGAATCTGCATGACACTAATTTTGATTTAAAATGAAACAACTGAAATACAATTGAAATGTAGACTTTCAGGTTTAATTACAGGGGTTGAACAAAGATATCCAGTGAAACATTTAGGAATTGCAACCAGTCTTCTACAAAACCTCCTCATTTCAGGGGCTCAAAAGTAATTGGACAAATTAACTTTACCATAAATAAAATGTTAATTTTTAATACTTAGTAGGCAATGACTGCCTGAAGTCTGGAAGCCATGAACCAGGGCTGTGGAGTTGGTAAGCAAAACCTTCGACTCCTCAATTTCCCTGACTCCCTCATACATGGTTCATGTTTAAGAGATAAATTTACTGTAGTAAAATGGTAACATCAGGCTTTTTATCACCATTATGATAGCTTGATTATTGTATTTCCTGTTCATCTCAAATAAAAGCCTAGATCTTTAGATCAGGAATGGAACACACATTTATAGGACATTTCATAACTAGTGATGAGCGAGCGTGCTCGCCAGTGCTCGATACTCGATTGAGGATCGGGGTGCTTGGGTACGCTCGTTACTCAGTCGAGAATCGCGGGTGCTCAAGCGCCATGCTTGAGTCCCCGCCCCACATTTCGCGGCTGTTAGGCTGCGTGCCAACGAACAGTAATACTAGTGTTTTGGCCGCAGCATATTTTCACTGCCCACTGTGCATGTCAATTTCTCTTGCAGCAACACTCCGTCTTCTGTGCGGAATTGTCCCATAGACTTGCATTAGATGCGACTGCGAATAGCAGTTTCTTTCAGGCAACAGGTTCCCTTAAAGGGGTATTCCCATCTCCAAGATCCTATCCCATTATGTAGTAGGTGTAATAATAATAATATTAGCAAATACCTCCAATTAGAAATGTAGTATAGTATTTTTGATTCGCTATCTCTCTCGCTTACCTCATGTGCAGGCATCACAGGACCTTAGGTATTGTCAGGAAAACGACACCCACTTGGGTCAGACCTTGCAGCTCTCTGGCGCCCCCTTATCCTGCTGGTCAAACACGGTATTGACCGAGGATAAGCACGCGTGCAGCTGCTCTAATTTATGTCGACTATTGCGGCACGTGATGTGACAGGACGTATATATATACCTCCAGTTCCTTCCAGGAACGTATATATACCTCCGACCAGCCACCCTCAAACCACAATATCACATAAATACTGGTATACTGCCACCACCGATCGCTTAACAGGTGGATCGGGTACCTGGTAGGTAACGTGAATTAGCGGGTGAGGAACGTGTTTGCTCGACATAGGACAAGAAGGACGAAACTGTTAAATAATTAATGATTTACTCCCAAAAGGGGGGCAGTGTTTACAAAATATACAAGATATTATAAAGGAGACAATTTACATGTATGCATAAACAGTTATTAAAATAAAAGGGATAAGTAATAGCAAAACCTGTGCCACGAGGTGATGGTCTCAGATTCTGTGGGGGGGACGGCTCCCCGGAAATTAGACGCGATTCTTCCGCGCAGCGTGGTATGCGTGCATCTGGCGTCCCTGAGAAGAATGACCTGAAAATGGCTGATTTGCTTTTTAGTAACAGGGCCAAATTATTAGGAACCGCCCATTTTGTCTACCTCACCCGGGGGCTCGGTTTTGTGAAACCACCCATCTGCATAGAACATAGAAACCTTCAGATTTCATATCTTGGTGTGGGGGGGTCCCACATCCAAGATGGAGACATCATGTTGGCCGTCACTAATTTTCATGCAGATGGATATTAAACAGGACCTCTCTATGATGCTCAGAAGCTAAGAAACCAATTCTTCGATTTCTGGGGGTATCCCAGTTATGAAAAATATATCATTGTAACCAGGAAAATGTGAACATTCCAAACTCTGGTCCCTGGGTTAGTGACCGTCATGTGAGTTTTTAAATTCTACATTAACTGTTTGTCCAGCTAAACAATAGAATTTTGGAGGGAATAACTATTTTGAACTAGAAGCTGCTCTGCACTGAGGGTTTACGACGATAATAAAAATTCTTAGGGTGGGGGCCAGCACTGCAGTTCTATGTCTTCTCTTACAAATGGATAGGGGGTGGGGGGTTTCTTTTTTAAAACATCTCTCATTTTTAAAATTAGGGAAAAAAATACCTTTTGCCTGACACCTCCCCCTTTTAGACTGCGCTATGGAGGTAGGACCTTCTGGTACTCCTCCAAGCGTATGTCTGGAGGCTCCCCTCGCCGGGACAACCCATCGGCATTGCCATGCTCGCTGCCCTTGCGGTGTTGAACGGTAAAGTCGTACTGCTGGAGGGTGAGGCTCCAGCGTAACAACCTTCCATTGGCACCTGACATGGTGTGCAGCCAACTCAGGGGGTTGTGGTCAGTCACGACAGTGAAGGGGCGCCCGTACAAGTAAGGCTGTAAGCGCTTGAGGGCCCATACAATGGCCAGGCACTCCTTCTCTATGGTGGAATAGGCCACTTCCCTCGGCAGCAGTTTCCGGCTTAGGTACAACACGGGGTGTTCTTGGTTCCCCGAGTCGACCTGGCTGAGTACAGCACCGAGGCCAAACTCACTGGCGTCGGTCTGTACTAAGAGTGGCCGTGTTCCGTCGACCGCCTTTAGCACAGCGGATCTGCTCAAGGCAGTTTTCAACGCCCTAAAGGCCACCTCGCATTCATCTGTCCATTTGACGGAATGGGGTAGGCTCTTCCTGGTGAGGTCTGTCAAGGGCTTCGCAAGGCTACTATAGTCCTGTACAAAGCGTCTATAGTACCCTGCGGTGCCCAAGAAGGACTGCACCTGCTTCTTGGTCCTGGGGGTGGGCCAGGACACGATAGCGTCCACCTTTCCAGGCTCTGGCTTCAGAGTACCCCCACCTACCCGGTGCCCCAGGTAGTGGACCTCGTTCATGCCCATCTGGCACTTTCCCGGCTTGATGGTCAAGCCCGCCTGGTGAATGCGCCCGAGCACCTGCTGCAGATGCTCGAGGTGATCCTCCCAGGTGGGACTGAAGATGGCAATGTCATCCAGGTACGCCACTGCGTACCTCTCCAGTCCCTGGAGCAGGTGGCTGACCATTCGCTGGAACGTGGCAGGGGCATTTTTAATGCCGAAGGGCATGACCGTGGATTCATACAATCTGAAGGGGGTGATAAAGGCGGACTTCTCCTGGGCCCCGGGGCTCAAGGGAATCTGCCAATATCCCCGACTCAAATCCATAATGGAGAGATAGCTCACACTGGCTAACCGCTCCAGCAGCTCCTCAATGCGTGGCATTGGTTGTGCATCAGAGGCTGTGATAGCGTTGAGCCCCCTGTAGTCCACACAGAACCGGGTGGTCCGGTCCTTCTTTGGCACCAGGACTACAGGTGAGGCCCACGTGCTCTTGGACCGCTTAATCACCCCCAACTGCAGCATCTCCTCGACCTCCTGGCGCATGACATGCTGCACGTCGGAGATTCGATAGGCTGTCCGCCGGAGTGGGGCATGATTCCCGGTGTCCACTTCATGGACCGCCACTTCAGTCCTGCCAGGCAGGTTGGTGAACACTGCTTGGAAGGGTTTCAGCACTGCTTGCATCTGAGACCTCTGGTCTGCGGATAGCAAGTCGCTTAGCTCTACATCCTCTAGGGACCCGCTTGCCTTCGCTTGGGCGAGCATGTCCAAGAGGGGGTCATCCTCCCCATCCTCGGGCAAGTTGCAGACCGGTAGGACGCAGGTTCCACGTTCTTGATGAGCCTTCATCATATTAACGTGAAACGCCTTCCGCCTACCCCGCTCGTGGTCAAGTGTGATCACGTAGGTGACCGGGTTGAGCTGTTGGTGAATGACGTACGGGCCTTCCCAGGCCGCTTGAAGCTTGTCCTTTGGTACGGGGACCAGCACCCACACCTTCTGACCCACCTGGTAGGTCCATTCTCGGGCGTTCTGGTCGTACCAATGCTTCTGGTCAGCCTGGGCTTGCGCCATGTTGTCATGCACCAACTGCGTCAAGGTCTGCATCTTGTCACGGAAGCGCATGACATACTCCACGATGGACACTCCTGGGGAGCTCGGCTCTTCTTCCCAGAATTCCCTTATCAACCCAAGAGGTCCTCGGACACGCCTGCCATACAGGAGCTCAAAGGGGGAGGACCCCGTCGAGGCCTGTGGAACCTCTCTGTAAGCAAATAGCAGGTGTGGGAGGTAACGCTCCCAGTCGCGACCCTGGGTTTCAACCAGCATTTTTAACATCTGTTTGAGGGTACCGTTGAAACGCTCACACAAACCATTGGTCTGTGGGTGATACACGCTCGATACCAAATGCTGCACCTGCATTTTCTTACATAGGGCCTCCATTAAGCGTGACATGAACTGGGTCCCCTGGTCGGTAAGCATCTCCCTGGGAAATCCTACTCGCGAAAAGATGGCCAAGAGGGCGTCCGCCACCTTATCCGCCCTAATTGAGGACAGGGCTACTGCCTCCGGATACCGGGTAGCATTGTCTACCACGGTAAGGATGAAACGTTTTCCAGAGCTCTGGGCATGGCCAGTGGTCCCACAATGTCCACAGCAATCCTCTGGAAAGGCTCCTCTATCACTGGCAAAGAGATCAGGGGGGCTTTGGGGGCCGGTCCTGACTTTCCTACTCTTTGACACGTGGTACAGGAGTGACAGTAGTTCACCACATCTGTCCTCATTTTGGGCCAATAAAAGTGATGAGACAGCCGGGCCTTGGTTTTGCTGACCCCCAAGTGTCCAGTGAGTGGAATCTCATGGGCGATCCGCAACAACTCATCCCTGAATTGGTAGGGGACGACCAGCTGTCTTTCCCTCAGCCACTCCTGTTGGGGTGTACAGGGAACTGTCTCCCAGTGCAACCTCCCTTGGTCCCAGAATACCCTCTCCTTCTCCGACTCAGAAGTGGGTTTCTCAGCGAGGCTCCTTAACGTCTCCAGGCTAGCATCTGAGTGCACAGCTGCCTGAAACTCCTGGCTGGAGGAAGCCAGAAGTGAGGTTAAGGCCACATCCTCACTGGGACCGGCTCTGGGTCCATACCTGATCTGGTTATTCCTCTGTCCGAGGAGGGTCCAGAAGGCAGGGCGTTACTTGAGTTCTGGGCACTCTGACTGCGGGTAACAGCGGCTATATAGGCCGTCTCCCCGAGGAATAACACCGTCTCATTAGCCTGCGAGGCCATGAGAACTACTACTCCATCATCCTCCATTACCTTGCACAGTGCTACGTATGGGGCAGCTACCATCAGCCAGGTCACCTTCTGTTGTGACACTGGTCGCTGGCACAGCACCACCTGCTTCATGGTCCTCGTGCCTCTCCCCATTACCCTTGGCACTGACCTTTGCTCCTGCTAGGGGATCCTCAGCAACATCACCCCGCAGAGTGACATGGCTGAGTTCTCCTGCACCTTCCAATACAACAACATCATCATCATCAGGTAAAGCATTGACATTCACAGTATCAGCATTAACCTTACCAACCGTATCAGATCTGGGAGGGGTGTTGGGGACATAATAAGCAAGCATCCTCCCCAAATCAGTTCCCAACAAAACATTTGCAGGTAGGTTTTTGGATACTCCCACTTCCTTCACCCCACTCCCCGCACCCCAATCAATAAAAACCCGGGCCATGGGCAAGGGGCATCGGACGCCCCCAATCCCGGTGACAGTCAGGGTCTTTCCCGGAATAAGCTCTTCAGTGAACACCAGTTCGGGTCGGATGAGGGTTCGTTCGGCCCCAGTGTCCTTGAGGCCTACAGTGAGAGTGTCCCCCACCCTGAGAGACTGAAAGTTTTCACAAGCCCTCCCAACCGGCCCACCCACCAAAAGAACTGAAGCATTAGGCTCTGGGGCCTTGGATGGGGGGTTCTTCCTCTGTTTCTCTGGGCAAGTGGCTCTGAGATGACCAGTCTCGTTGCAAAAATAACACCTGCATCAGATGCAGGTCGGGCATTGGTAACAGGAAAAAGGCCTCCGGAAGGTCGGCTGGCAGGGGCAGGGATGGTGGTTGATGGCTTACCCCCTTTCCAGCTGGCGACGACCGGCTTCCGCACCTCCGGTCTCCGGTTGGCCTCGTAGGAAAGAGACATAGTGAATCAAAAATACTATACTACATTTCTAATTGGAGATATTTGCTAATATTATTATTATTACAGCTACTACATAATGGGATAGATTCTTGGAGATGGGAATACCCCTTTAAGCATGCAAAATGCATACTCGATGGGGTGGAGATCTGGCGACTGACTCGGCCATTGCAGAATATTCTACTTCTTTGCCTTAAACTCCTGGGTTGCTTTTGCAGTGTGTTTTGGGTCATTGTTCATCTGTACTGTCTAACACTGTCCAATCAACTTTGCAGCATTTGGTTGAATCTGAGCAGAAAGTATAGCCCTGTACACTTCAGAATTCATCTGGCTTCTTCTGTCTTCAGTCACATAATCAACAATAAACACTAGTGGCCCAGTGCCATTGGAAGTCATACATGCCCATGCCATCACACTGCCTCCACCATGTTTTACAGAGGATGTGGTGTGCGTTTGATCATGAACCGTTCCAAGCCTTCTTCCATACTTTCTTCTTCCCATCATTCTGGTACAGGTTGATCTTAGTTTCATCTGTCCAAAGAATGCTTTTCCAGAACTGGGCTGGCTTCTTTAGAAGGTTTTTTGAAAGTCTAATCTAATCTGGCCTTTCTATTTTTAAGGCTGCTTAATAGCTTGCACCGTGTGGTGAACCCTCTGTATTTGCCCTCATGAAGTTTTCTCTTTATGGTTGACTTAGATACTGAAACACCTGCTTCCCGGAGAGCGTTCTTCACTTAGGTGAATGTTCTGAAGGGGTTTTTCTTCACCATGGAAAGGATTCTGCGATCATCCACCACTGTTGACTTCTGTAGACGTCCAGGCCTTTTTGAGTTCTCAAGCTTATCAGTGCACTCTTTTTTTTGTTGCAAAATGTACCAAACTGTTGATTTGGCCACTCATTTCTGCTATCCCTCGGATGGATTTCATTTTTATTTTTTTTCAGCCTAATGATGTCTGTTTCTCTTCCATTGAGAGCATCTTTAACCACATATTGTGGGTTCACAGCACCAGCTTCCAAATGCCACACTGAGATTCAGCTCCAGACCTTTTACCTGCTTAACTGATGATGGATTAATGAGGGAATAGCTTATGCAGGCCATTAAAGAGCTTTTGAGATAAATGTCCAATTACATTTGGTCCCTTTAAAAAGAGACAGCTACATATTAAAGAGCTGTAATTCCTAAACCTGCTGATATCTACAGTCTAATGTGTATGGGGCCCCCACATCATCTGACAAAAGGATCCAGCATGTCTGATTTTGGACTACCAATCCCTTTGTCCAGATATAATGCTGCCAGAACAAGAGCTTCTGTGTATGGGAGAGTTGGACGAGATAATCATTTGCCAAATGATGGTTAGGCTGACAGCTATCTAAAGATAATATAGGCAGTTTACATGTAGTAATCATAGTAACTGTTTGGTGTATGGATTGTCAAATCTAAATGCACATAAAGATCAATATTTAATGGGAACCGGTGAGTGAACACAACCTGTAGATACAGGGTTAATCTACAGTTTAATAGTCTTATGATGACATGTGGCCGATGCACTGAAAACCCAGCTGCCAGGAAGAAATTAACTTTATTCCTCCCAGCAACTTCTAGCATGCAGTTATAGAGGCGCGGCTTCAGGCTGTAACCATACTCAGGCACTAACAGCCGGCAGCAGCTCGGTGCCAGAATGCTATTAACTTGCAGATTAACCCAATATTTGCAGGTTAATCCCTTTCTGACCCACGGTGTACTAATACGTATCTGTGCCCTAAGCCTTATGGGCCTGATACATATTAGTACGCCCTGGCGATTTCACCCGCACACAGGTGCGGTGCGGGCGAGATCGCCGCCGGGTGTCAGCTGATTGTTACAGCTGACACCCGATGCTATGTGCAGGGAGTGGTCCCGCACCGCTACCTGCACATTAACCTCTGAAATTCTGCGATCGAAATCGATCGCAGCATTCCAGTGGCAAGAGGAGGTAAGCGCTATACTTACCTTCTCTGCCGGCGTCTGAGTCCGGTCCCGGATGTTGCCATGGTGACCCGATGTCATCATGACAACATCCGGGTCACCAGGAGGCAGGAAGTTGCTTTGGTCATGCGCAGTGCACGACCAAAGTAACTTCTCCCTGTGCAGCGCTGAAGCGCTGACAGGCTGCATGGCACAAGGATGGTTCTGCATTCCTGTGCTATACAGCCGATCAGGCTCCAAGAAGTGAAAATCCCATAGTGGGACAAAGTGAAAAAGTAATAAAAATGTCAGAAAGTGAAAAAAAAAAAAGTAAAAAAAAAAAAAAAAATTGTAAAAATATAAAAAATATAGTAAAATAAATAAATAAAAATATATAGTACCCATAAATAAATAATCTTATAAAAAAAAAATAAACCAATAAAAGTACACATATTTGGTATCGCCGCGTCCGGAACGACCTGACCTATAAAACTGTCCCGCTAGTTAACCCCTTTAGTGAACATGGTAAAAAAATTAATAAAAAAAGAAACATAAAACAATGTTTTATCATCATACTGCCAAACAAAAAATGGAATAAAACTCGATCAAAATGACGAATGTAAATAAAGATGGTACCGCTGAAAACGTCATCTTGTCCCGCAAAAAACAAGCCGCCATACAGCTCCAACGGCTGAAAAATAAAGTTATAGCTCTCAGAATAAAGCGATTCAAAAACAATTCTTTTTTCTATAAAATAGTTTTTATTGTGTAAAAGCGCCAAAATATAAAAAAAATATATAAATGCGGTACCGCTGTAAATGTACTGACCCGAAGAATAAAGCTACCTTATCAATTTTACCACACGCAGAACGGCATAGAAAAAAAAAATTCCTGAATTGTTGGTTTTTGTTTATTCTGTCTTCTAAAAATCAGAATAGAAAGCGATCAAAAAATGTCACGTGCCCGAAAACGGTAGTAATAAAAACGTCAACTTGTCCCGCAAAAAATAAGCCGTCACATGACTCTGTTGGCCGAAATATGGAAAAATTATAGCTCTCAAATGGCGATGCAAAAACTAGTCTTTACAAAAAAATGCGTCTTTTAGTGTGTGACAGCTGTCAATCATAAAAACCCGATATGAATCTGGCATCGCTGTAATTGCACCGACCTGAAGAATAAAGACATCTAATCACTTATATCGTAGGAGGAACGGCGTAAAAAATAAACTTTAGGGTTAGGGTTGGGCTAGGGTTGGGGTTAGGCTTGGGATTTTTTCAGAAGTAAAGAAAAAAAAATGACGACGATATGGCGATTAATGTTGAGTGCAAGTGCTCACTACTTGAGTTTGCATCGGGTGCTCGGGTATACACCGAGTATGGCGGGTGCTCGAGTGACATGCTAGAGAGGAGAGGCCGGGGAATAGCGGGGAGACAGGTGGATTAGTCGGGCAGCAGAGTTTAGGATAGATTGGAGGGATGCGAGAGTGTTAGAGGGGAGGCCACAGAACAGGAGGTTGCAGTAGTCGAGGCGGGAGATGATGAGGGCATGCACTAGTGTTTTTGCAGATTCATGGTTGAGGAATGTGCGGATCCAGGAGATGTTTTTGAGTTTGAGTCGGCAGAAAGTGGAAAGGGCTTGGATATGAGGTTTGAATGAGATGTTAGAGTTCAGGGTTGCCCCGAGGCAGCGAGCTTGTGGGACTGGGGAAAGTGGACAGCCGTGATTTTGATGGATAGGTCAGATGGGGGGGTTGAATGAGATGGTGGAAAGATGATGAATTTTGTTTTATCCATGTTAAGTTTTAGAAATCTAGCAGAGAAGAAGGATGAGATAGCGAACAAATATTGTGGGATTCTAGTTAGTAAGGAGGTGATATCCGGGCCAGAGAGGTAAATCTGTGTCGTCAGCATAGAGATGATACTGAAAGCCGTGGGACTCTATGAGCTGTCCCAGGCCAAAGGTGTAGATGGAAAAGAGCAGGGGTCCTAGGACTGAACCTTGGGGGACACCGACAGATAAGGGGTGAGATGAGGAGGTGGTGTGTGAGTGAGAAACACTGAAGGTCCTGTCTGTTAAGTTTGAGGAGATACAAGATAGGGCCAAGTGTTTGATACCAAGAGATGAGAGAGTCTGTAGTAAGAGGGAATGGTCCACTGTGTCAAAGGCAGATGACAGGTCAAGGAGGAGAAGGACAGAGTAGTGTCGCCTGGATTTGGCGGTTAGTAGATCGTTGGTGACTTTAGTCGGGGCAGTTTCAGTAGAATGGTGCGGTTTGAAGCCAGATTGTAAGATTATCATGAAAGATATGAAATAAAAGCTATTTCTCCAATCAAATAACCCAGGACAACGGAAGGCCCTTTCCACACATTAAAATCGGTCAAATCCTATGATTCCCAGTTGACCATGTGATGTGTTTGTAGGGCTCCAATACTCTATGTAGACAGATGATATAAGGGGATGGATCGATTACTGCCAGACGTATCCATTTGTAGCTTTATCTTTATCGAAAAAACATAAGTGTTCATGTGTATAGGCACCTGCCATCAGCAGACAGCTAGTCCTCTCGATACAATCAAATCTCATATATGTATTTTTAATGGAACGAGTTAAATATCTCCTAGACCCCTCTGGCAAAGGCTTATCCTGTGTGAAACAAGACAAGAGGAATGCGTGTAAAAATTCAACATACCAATCTGTCTTGTCACTGACAATCAGTCGGAGGACGAGTAGGGAGGCCAGTCCTAATGAAGTTGGCATGTTCGCTAGACATTAAACTAATGTGTATGGAGGCTTTCATATATATGCACGCAAGTATTTTATAATTTAGGTATATGTCTTTTTTTTTCTATGATAGCTAGACTTTGCATGTGCTATAAGAAGGCTGTTCTCTAAAATTTCTGAGTGAAGTAACTGAACCATAGAATTACAGAGCGGCAGAATTTTGGGATTAACTCTTGATATATTAGAGGAGAAAGGAGGAGAAAAGAAAAAAAAAGTAAAATGGTCTGTAAAACGTGTGAAAAGATAAATGTGAACATTCCTGAAGGATACCCAGATGCAAAGCCATTATAAAAGCCATTGCTTGACATTTACTCTATCAGCTGCTGATCTGATGCAATGAGGTCATAGCGATGCGGTTCTCCTACACAGCAGTCACAGTCCTCTACAGTAGTCATACCAGTTTTCCAACAAATGCAAAACAAGTAAATATGTGATACATATCCATACACTCATCTGATCACCGCTAATCTAGTGTCAGCCTTCGGCTGTGTAACATGTGTAAATGAAGGCTTATAGCAGTTCATTTGTATGCAATGCAGCATACACAGCTTATTACAGATTCCCGGCAAGTACAGTGCAGACATGGAGGAAGGAGGAGAACTAGTTAGAAAACACACACGGGAAATAGAAAAAAAGAAGAGCATTTCAAGGCAGGCTAGCAGGTCAAACCGAAGCCCGATGTGGATTCATTTTATTGCAGTTATTGAAAAGATTATTCCAGTTCCTTAGTAAAGGGTAAAGCAATGACAGCTATACATTATATTACAGGTAACAAATGCACAAAACCACACACTTATACATATGTATGACTGTTCAGTCTCTACTAGCAAAATACATGGCCCATAACGAGCCTACATAGTAAGGTGTTTTTAATTTTTGCATTTGGACTTTCTAATTTGACAGAAAAAAAAAATCATGTCCTGCTCTATCACTGAAGAAGTTGAGTAGAAAGAATAGAAAAACAGAGGCAAACTTGCCTAAAACATGAATATTTGGAAAAGTTTAAGTGGAGCAGACACATCTGACACTAAATTATCACGAGCAAGAACAATGAACTCCCAGAAGAGGTCCAGATATAGAATTTACTCCATCAGTCTGGGAACACGGAGGTGATATTTATCATGTAGAAATTAGGCTGTGGTGTATTAGATAAAAATAGTCCTTAATATCAGAACAGATTTAATCTTGACTCTCTCTTCATCACTCAGGTCATGTTCTCTTCAGTTATTCCTTTTTCTGGGGAAATTGCTTACAGACATGGATTGTTCTTCTTTCTTACTTGGGGTTGCTCATCTTTATTTTAACAAATGTATAAACAGGCAAGTGCCACAACTTAAGTGTTTCAGGCTCGGCACCACCCACCTCTTATTGCACCTTCCATACAGACTGTATAGTCCTCCTGGAAGATCATGTCACTAGACCTGTCCATGGGTCTCCTTCAATAGAAAAATGTCGTTTTCGTGTGCGGGTTTTTTTTTTAGAGGAGCATCATCCCCCTCCAGCTATCGACTGCCAAACAGGAGCACCGTAAAGACTGTGAGGAAGAACAAGCAGTCCTAATAAGATTGTACGGGTGGAGCGCTGATCAACCATAGTGGTTTGGCGCTTGTTTACACAGGCCAATGAACTGATAGGGTCAGAATGATTGCCAATACGATTGTTATCTCCCTGCACAGAATCATGTCAATTAGCAGCACATACCCCGTTTATCCAGGGAGACATGCAGTTGATAATGATTTTTTTGGTGGCATAAATGGTGCAATAAACCGTCAGTTTAGCGGTTTACACATTTGTTGCATGATTTACATGAGCAGATAATCTGGCATACAAACTTGTTTTGTGGATTATCGGCCTGTCTAAATGCACCATAACTCTTGACACAATGATTATTAGTACAAGATGATAAACTATTGAAACTATCTTCTGGATCTTGTATTAGAGGGGTTGGACAACCTTTACTGGTCCCAGAGAGAACATTCGTCATAGTGAACGACTTCCAAAAGCCACAATAAAACTTAAAAGGGATAGAGCCTATTGAGACATTTACATCATATCAAAAGTATATACTGTAAATGTCTAAGGTAGGCAGCCACCACTAACTCATAAGCCTGTCTGGAGTGCTAAACAGGGGTCAAGGACCTAAAGTCTGTTGATGTTTGCGGCACCTAGATATGGGTACACAATGCTCTACTCCATCCATGCTTCTGGGTCTGAGCAGTGAGCTACACGTCCTCCCTCTGACATGGAAACTCGTATAAACAGAAGTTAGGGGGCCAAACAAAATAGCTTTATATGGACCCCAGGTCGCAGGTTGAGCACTCCTGCTCTATCGAGGTCTTTTGCAGCTCTCAGAGGTCCTCCACTAAAATAAACACTACTTAAACTACTATGAAGGGGGATATAAATCACATAGCTGTTCTTTTACATCCAATACAGAAACCTTAGAATCATTTTTATGTCTTATTGAAAAAAAACAAAACTTATACTATCTGTACCTAACATATACAAATACTTACTGCGATCCTCACTGCAGTACAGGCAAAATGCATCTTTCCATAGTCAGCAGCAGGGATTCAGTGGGCGGCTGGAGTTGCTAGACTGGCTCTCCCTTTGAACCTGGATTTCATGTTCCACCCCTCACAAAGTGGACTCGATTATAAAACCTATCACTTTTTAATAGGGAGAACTTTAAAGCAGTTACTGCAGTTAGGAAATTGCAGTCAAATAAGGCTCAAAAGGCTTATATCACTGTGGTTTAATCCTCTGAAATCTGAAGGAAGCATTTCCTAGTGTCGGCTTAGTGCTTAGATATAGGCATGTGAAGCTCTCGATAAACACTCCACACACAGTAGGAAATGAGCTAAATTAAAGGCATTAAAAAAAATAATAATAATGTGAACTCAACAGTTTACAATAAAAAGCCCTGCACAAGCAAATATTAACACTGCTGGTAAATGCATCTACAACCCAAAAGAATTCATAACATTTACTGTCTATTCCTGAAACAAGTTAAGAATGGATTTGTAAACATCATTTCCATATATTAGATGGATGGAAATTGGAATTTCTGCAGAAAACATACTACAATATATTATATAGACAAAATAACAATATTGGGAGTGGTTAATGAAATAGCACCTTATGTATTTCCCAAAATAAAAGATGTAATACTAGAATACATAAAGCCCTTTGGTACTTTTAGGTATATTCAACACAAGAATCACACAACTGTGTAATAACGGTGTCCCCGAGGAAGCGCTGCACAATGACTGCTGGAATTCAGCGCAGGCAATGTATTGGAGATTTCTACAAATCAGGCTGTCAGGGTTTAGATCGAACGTTTAACCCCTTTTTGTTTACCCCTTTCCCATAAAGTCAACATTCGTTTTTTCGCTTTCCTCCCAATTTTCCAAGAGCCACAGCTTTTTTATTTGATCAGTATGACGGCCTGTCTTTGTGTGGGAGGGGTCTTAGTTCTGAATGACGTAAACTGAATTTAGCACATAAAGTAATAAAGAACAGGAAGAAAACTTTGTGGGGTAAAATGGAGAGAGAGAAAAAAAAAAAGCAATTTGGCTATTACTCCAATCATTGCAATTGAGTTACTGACGACGGAGCGCGAGACAGGACTGGGAGTGACCTATGGAGCGTCGTTCTCAGTAAGAAGCTTCATGGGTTGCTGTACAGAATCGCTGGACGGCGTGGGCACACGATGGATTACGTTGGAGCTGCAGGGATTTTAATTTAATAATAAATTGGTGAATGAGGGAGTGTTTCTTGTTTTTATTTGACTCTTTATGCAAGTCACGTTCCCATTTTTGGACTACTAGTGATTCGCTGGATTATGTCAGACCTTCATGGTTTTGTTTTTTGCCTTTTAATAAATTGGTGAACGAGGTGTGGGGGTAGTGCTTTTTAAATTATTTTTTTGTGTGTTTTTTTTTATTAATTACAAAGCTAACATCTAACCAGATAAGCCATTACCCCCAATTGCCCTAGGGCGGTGGCAATCGGAAAGAGCCAGGCAAAGTGCCCGAATTGACGCATCTAATGGATGCACCAATTGAGGGGCGGCTGCAGGCTTGTATTTGTATTTTTAGGCTGAGAAGGGCCAAAATAACATTGGACCTTCCCAGCCTTGATAATATAAGCCTACAGCTGTCTGCTTTACCTGGACTGGTTATCAAAAATAGAGGGAATCCAACGTCATTTTTTAAAAAAAAATAATTTATTCATGATATAGATGCGTTTTTAGGGTGAATTTGCGCTGCATATGTGACGCCTCGCTCCCGCTCACTGGCCCTACCCTGAGAGATGGGGGTACTCGGAACCAGGCCTCCTGGTGTACGGTGGATGCAGTCGTGGCCTAGGCCCGGCCCGTGCCCAGGGTCGTCACAGTAAAAATAAGGGGGCCAGGAGGGACGGATGTAATGACTACGCCACCTGTGGTGCCTGGTGATTCGCCACCAGTGCTGCGGCAGTCCTCTGAGGCGGGATGTCGTGGCAGCAGAAGATCGTACTACTCCCCATAGGCGGAGCAGGGCCTCAGGGCAGAGAAGACGGATCAGGGGAGTCGTAGTGGGAGGTGCGGTGTGGTGTCGAGCTGAAATAAGGGACCGGAGGCAATGGATGCAGTCTTCCAAGCTTTACTCACGTTGTTAGGCGTCAGCTTCAAGGCTTCTCCTTGCTCCTCATGGCGCGCTGCGGCCACCAGGAAGGGGTTCAGCACACTCCTGGTAGTTCGGGTGCATCAATCAGGTCCCCCTGCACCAGAGTGTTCCTAGACTTTCCCACTAGGTCCTCTCCTGTCCGTATGTGGTGCGTGTTACAAGGCTGGGTCTCCCTCAGGCTATACACAGAACAAGGGTACGGGTGGCGACTCCGCTCCGTCCGTTACCCGGTGGGATCCTCCAAGCCTCCGAGCTTTTCTGATTAGGACATGAAGTAGCAAAGCCAGATATCGGGGGCCGGTACCCCTTTTGCAGCAGGAGTCCCTCTTATTAGGCCAGAATAGTGAGGACAGGTGGCGTATGCCGCTCCGTCTGCATCGCCCTGGGATCCTTTTGCCTATGGAGCTTGTCTCCTCTGCTCCCCTCCAGGCCTTCTTAGGTAGGGGCCTTGACCGGGTAGAGACAGCCGTTAACTCTAGCCCGCTCCTCGCCTCAAGGCCAGAGGACGAGGACCGTGTATCTTCAATCAGCTGCAGGTTCCACCGGAAAGCCACGTTCAGTGATGAAGACCACAATCAAAGGATGTTGAACCTAAGATGGCCATTGATTAAATATGATTGAATGAGTGTAACCTAAAGTGCGTCCTCCACCCTCACCCACTACATGGTTCCCCCTATCTTTTGGTTCCCCCCATCTCCTCTATCCTGGCTGGGGCAGCACTATGGTGCCTTAAAGCCCCCCTCAGGACAGGAGTGGTGTAGTGTTGAATGGATGGCTGAGTCCTGAGCTCCACCCTTACCTCAGAGAGGAGATACCACACCTCGGTCTGAGGTGCAGTACCCCTGTGGCGACTGAACCCTCAGGGGCGCCACACATAAGGGCACTTTACAACGCATGTCCTTTTTTTAACTGAGGATTTACCGCATCTAATGCAAGTCTATTGAGAAACTGCGTACAGAAGACTGAGCGTTCCCGCAAGAGAAATTGACATGCTGCAACTTTGAAACCCGCAGCGCAGGTGAGTTTACGCAGCGTAAAAAAGAAGCACAGTGGGCATGGGATTTCTATTAATCCCATCCACTGTGCTTGTACTGTGCAACGCAGCGTTTTGGGCGCAGCGAAAATAAGCTGCGTACAAAACGCCGCTATTCCAGATGGAGCACACAGCCTAAAAATGTGGTTAGTGAGTTAAGAGGTGATTTAGGAGAGGGCAAGATCTTTGATGCCAAGATACGAGAGGATGTGTAGTAGGAGGAAAGGGTCAACTGTATTGAAGACAGAGGACAGGTCTAGGAGAAGGAGTATAGGGTATTGTCTGTTAGCTTTCGTAGTTCGTAAGCCTTTTGTAACTCTTGTTACAGCAATTTTAGTCGAGCGGTGGGGATGTGTAAAATATTGTTTTAGTGTGTAAAAGTAGAAAAGCATAAAATAAACTACCGTATATACTAGAGTATAAGTCGACTTTTTCAGCACATTTTTTATGCTGAAAAAGTGAGAAAGGCCCCCTCGGCTTATACTCTGGTAAATACTTATTTATACTGGCTGTGAGGAGGTGGAGGCGGTTTCGGTGGCGGCGGAGCGGCCACATGCAGTAGCCGGCTGCTGCAGCTACCACGTGTGCCCACTGCTAAATAAGATGAATATTCACTCTTCTCCACGCCCATGAGAGTGGAGAAGAGTGAATATTTGTTTTCTTTAATGGCGCACACAGTCAGCAGTGGCCGCAGCAGGCTCAGCGATCCTCTGTGCCCACTATTAGAGTGGAGTGTATGAATATTCACTCTTTTCCATTCCCATGGGCATGGAGAAGAATGAATATTCATTCTCTTTAGAGGATCGCTGAGCCTGCTGCGGCCACTGCTGACTGTGTGCTCTATTTAAGAAAATGAATATTCACTGTTCTCCACGCCCATAGTCCCGGTGTGGAAAGCTCACCTCGGAGTCTGAGGGCGCATGGCAGTGACGTCATGCACTGCTCAGATGCTGAGGTGAGCTGCAGGCAGAACAGGAAGCAGCACTGGAGCAGAGGGAAGAAAGGTGAGTATGAGTGTTTCTTTTTTTCGTGTGTGCAGTGATGGGGTGCCATGCACACCCGGACTGGGGATGAGGGGTGCCATTCACATCCGGACTGGGGATGAGGGGTGCCATGCACACCCGGACTGGGGATGAGGGGGGGGGCCATGCACACCCGGACTGGGGATGAGGGGGGGGGGCCCATGCACACCCGGACTGGGGATGAGGGGGGGGGGCCCATGCACACCCGGACTGGGGATGAGGGGGGGGGGGCCCATGCACACCCGGACTGGGGATGAGGGGGGGGGCCATGCACACCCGGACTGGGGATGAGGGGGGGGCCATACACACCAGGATTGGGGAAATTTACCAGTAGCTGCTGCATTTCCCACCCTCGGCTTATACTCACATCAATAAGTTTTTCCCAGTTTTTTGTGGCAAAATTAGGGCCTCAGCTTATATTCGGGTCGGCTTATACTCGAGTATATACGGTATATAAATCTGGTATTGCTGTAATCGTACTGATCTATGAACAAATCAGTCTTATCACTTATCGCATCGTGAACAGCGTAAAAAATAAAATAAAAAAATAATTGAATTGCTGGTTTTTGTTCATTCTGCATCTAAAAAACCTGAATAAAAAGTGATAAAAAATGTTATGTTCCCCACAAGAGTACCAAAAAAATCTCGAACTCGTCGTGTGCAAAAATAAGCCCTCACAGAGCGGTTTGCCAAAAAATAAAAATAAAAAGTTACAGCTCTCGGAATATGGCACGGAATTTTTATTTTTTTATATATAAAAAATCATTTTTAGTAAGCAATATAAATTTGGTATTACTCTAATCCCACCAACCGAAAGAATAAAGCAGTGTTCTCACTTATTCCGTAGGGTGAACGGAATTATTCTTGTACTGTTGTCTGTTTGTTCATTCTGCCTCCCAAAAATCGGAAATAGGCTCGGCTCACATTTATCCTGCGCTCTCCACCGAGCGCTTACATCAGGATTTCTGTGTAAATCCCAACAACCGCGATTCAGACAAAACCCCCAAAGGAACCACTCAGTTGGCAGTTGGAGTCACTTTGGACTCCGTATGGTCTCTGTTCCAGCGGTGTCCCATCACTTTAGGTGTCTTTTTAGCACACGAGTGTGGACGACCACAGATCTGTGAGTCTAAAAAGATTGATGTCCGATTCTGGCGGTATCAAACAGAATCCAAAGTGTCTCCATCTGTCTCATTATAGTAAGTGTTCTTTCGGGGTTTTCTCTGCATCTTATTTTTGTGGGATTTACAAGGCAACCCCGATGTAAGTGTTCAGCGTAGAATACAAGAATGTGATCCAAGCCTTATACTGAAAAATGTCATGCACCCAAAAAGGTTACCAATAAAAACCCTAACTTATCCTGCACAAAACCAGCCCCCACTCAGATCTGTTATATCACTAGAAATATAGTGAGTTCCCACATTACTGGAATAACAAAGACTCTGGAAAATCGACATGGCTCCCACCCCCCTAAATAAAATCCAGTGAAATCTGGGCACTTGTAGGGGGGGTTCTGTTGTTTTGGTATGTCAGGGGTTCTACAAATGCGACAAATGCTACAAATGCGACATGGCGACAATTCCAAACAAATTTACACTCCAAAATTAAAATAGCGCTCTCTTTTCCAAGCCCTGCCATGTACCCAAACAGCAAGCTTTCTTTTTTTTTTTTTTTTTTTTTTTACCAGATATGGGGTATCTTCAGGTTTGGAAAAAATTGCATAATAAAATTATGAGGTCCATTTTTTCCTATTATCCCTTGTGAAAATTACACATTTGGGGCTAAAACAAAATTTTAGCATAAAAAAAAACAATTTTCGTTTTCACATCCATATTTTAAAAAGTTCTCTGAAACATCTACGGGTTCAACAAGCTCAACACACCCCTAGATGAATTCCTTGATGGGTCTAGTTTCCAAAATGGGGTCACTTGTGGGGGTTTCTGGTGTTTTGGTACCTCTGGGTTCTACAAATGAGACATGGTATCTGCAATCTATTCCAGTCAAATTTACATTCCAAATACCAAATATCGCTTCTTCCCTTCCGAGCCCTGTCGAGTGCCCAAACAGAACTTTTGACTATATGTGGGTATCAAATTCTGGGGTACACTTGGGGTTAAAGCAACATTTTCGTGAAAAAAAAAATTAACAATTTTCAATATGATGACCTAATGTTATCAAATTCTGTGTAGTAAGTGTATAAAATACTTGAGGGATAAAGTTTATAAATTGGGGTCACTTGTGGGGGTTATCTGCTGTTTGGGTGCCTTAATGGCAGTGCAAATGCGACATGGCGGCCGCAATCTATTTTACCCAAATTTGTGTTCCAAAATTCAAATTGTGGTCTTTCCCGTCTGAGCTCTGCCGTTTGTCCAAACAGGGGTTTCTGGCCACATGTGAGGAATCCGCATGCTCAGAAGAAACTAGGTAACAAATAGTGGGTTAAGTTTTCTTGTGTTATTCCTTGTAAAAGTGAAAAAATTGGGGCTAGAGCAACACTTTAGAGTCAAAATTTAAAAAAAAAAATATATTTCATTTTACTTAGCATTAATTCCTGCCTAGCACCTGAAGAGTTTAAAAAAATTCCTTACAGCAATTTTGAAGTATTTGAGGGGTGCGTTTTTTAAAATGGTATCACTTTTGGAGAGTTTCCAACATATATGCCTCTGAAAGTCCATTTAAATCTGAATAGGTCCCTAAAGAAACAGGTTTTGCACATTTATTGATGAAATGAGATACTGTTAAGAACTAGTGTTGAGCGAGTATGTTCTATTAACCCTTTCGCCTAGTATGCTCGGGCCGAGCTCCGAGTATTTACAGCTGCTCGGTGATATGGTTGAATCGCTCCCGTGTGCATGATTTGCGACTGTTTGACAGTTTTATTACATGTGAGGAATGTCTATTTCTTACACATTCCTCACATGTAATAAAACTGTCAAACAGTTGCAAATCATGTACAAGGGAGCGATTTAACCTTATCACCGAGCAGCTGTAAATACTCGGAGCTCGGCCCGAGCATATTCGGACAGAACATACTCGCTCAACGCTATTAAGAACTGTTAACTAGTGATGAGTGAGCACTAAAATGCTTGGGTGCTCGTTGTTCGGGTTGAGCAAATTGGAATTGGAATTCGAGTGCTCGCACCAAGAAACGAGCCCAATGTAAGTTTATGGGAAACTCGAGCATTTTTCCGGCGGCTTCCCCTGGCGGTCTGCAGAGAGCCAAAAAATTGCCCAAATCAATGGGAACAGTGCTCAAATGACATGGGAACAGCATGGGGAAGACCCCTGGAAGCAGTTCTGACACCCAGGTCACTTGTCAACAACGTTGTCGGAGGTATTACGCCTCTTTTATGGACTCACAATAAAACATACAAAAACGAAACCAAAATGGATTTTCCTGGAAAATATGTTAAGGAACATCCTTTCCAGGGTAATGACTGGTATATAAGGCAAAATAAATATACAAAAATAAAAATGCTCCTACACACCTTGGGCTATGTTCACACGTAGCGTATCTGATGTGTTTTTGCACTTTTGCATTGCTTTCAACCAAGACAAATGCATTTACCGGGAAATGTCATTTTAACATTTTATAACCTTATTTGGCCATGTGGTCTGTGACACATCAACAGACACATCCTGTTCAATTTATGATGGAGGGACTCTGAAAGTCACAGACTTTTTTTTATAGGGCCAGCAGTCAGCTATGCTTTGTTGTTCCCATTATTAACGAGTGGGTCTCCAATACGGCTATTCCGTATGCAGTAACTGCAAGGGCTGCCAAAAATATGGACGCCACCCAATACCCCTTTGAAGAGACATAGAGGAGGGTCTCAGTAAAAAAAATGTTCCCATTATAAAGGAGCGGGTCTCCTATAGTGGTAATGCCCATGCTATGACTGCAAGAGCTGCCAAAATTTAGGAAAAACCCCACTAACAATTTAAAGACACATACAGCTGGGCCACAGTAACAACATGTTCCCATTAGAAAGGAGAGGGTCTCCTATTCAGTTATAGGGTATGCAGCGAGTCCAACGGCTGCCAAAATTTAGGAAAAACCCCACTAACAATATAAAAAGATACATACAGATGGGCCACAGTAACGAGTACGACATGTTCCCATTAGAAAGGAGAGGGTCTGCTATTCAGTTATAGAGAATGCAGTGAAGCAACGGTTGCCAAAAATTTGGAAGAACTCCAATGCCCCTTGCAAGAGACGTAGAGGTCGGAGGGCCTCCTGAAAACAATGTTCCCATTATTAGGAAGTGTGTCTCCCATACTGTTTGCCTATGCAGTAAAGCAACGGCTGCCAAAAATTTGGAGGAACTCCAATGCCCCTTGCAAGAGACGTATATATGTTGATATGGTACATATGGTGGTGATATGGTGGTGGAGGATGTGGATGAGGAGAAGGAGGAGGACAAGAGCAAATAGACAAAATCAGGAAGCATATACCCATGTCTGGGTGTGAAGACAGATGTACATGGGAATAGAGTTAGACCTCACAAAAAAGACACTGTATTTGAGTTTATGTTACGCTGCTATCATTTGGTGGTGTTGAGAAGTCTGGCCCAATCCAGCCCTTGTTCATTTTTATAAGATTCAGCCTGTCAGCATTTTCAGTTGACAGGCGGATGCGCCTATCGGTTATAATTCCACCAACGGCACTAAAAACCCGCTCTGACAAAACGCTAGTAGCAGGGCAGGCCAGGACCTCCAAGGCGTAGAGAGCCAGCTCATGCCACGTGTCCATATTGGATACCCAATAATTATAAGGCACAGAGGAATCACGGAGGACGTTGGTACGGTCGGCAAGGCTCTCCCTCACCATCTTCCGAAACTTTTCCTTCCTTGGGAGAATACCCAACGCCTCAGGGCCTGTTAGATGGGAGGGTGTGAGAAAACTGTCCCAGAACTTTGAAAGTGTTCCCCTGCCTCCGCTGGATTGCATTTGTGTCTCTCTTGCCTGTACTCCTTGGTTGTCCAACGAAGTGTGACTTCTGCTGTCAGCGTTTTCAGATGGGAATTTTTTATATAATTCCGCAACAAGGGCCTTTTTGTACTGCCCCATTTTATTAGGCCTGTCCTGTAAGGGAATAAGAGACAGAAAGTTCTCCCTGTAGCATGGGACTAGTAGTGTCACCAACCAGTAATGACTGTCACCCAAAATTTTGACTACGCGAGGGTCACGGGAAAGGCAAAGTAACAAACTCAACTGTGTGTGCCAGACTGCAAAGAGGCAAGACTTCCATGTCCTCACCAAGAGGACGACTGACCATGCTCTCCTCCTCATCCTCCTCCTCCTCCCTGTCATCAGGCCATCCACGCTGAACAGACGGTATGACAGTTGTGCAGGTAGTACCGTCTATAGCGCAGGAAACTAGCTCCTGTTCTTCCTCCTCCTCTTCGTTCTCATTGTCACCCAATCCACACTGGGATGAGATGAGACTGGGCTGTGTGGAATCACCCTGTATGGTTCCTTGCTCCATCTCATTGTGCTCCACCTGCAATGCATCCTCTTTAATTGTGAGCAGAGAACGTTTCAGAAGTCAGAGAAGCAGGATGGTGATGCTAATTATGGCGTCATCGCCGCTCACCATCTTGGTGGAGTCCTCAAAGTTTTTGGAGGATGGTACAAATGTCTGACATCCACGTCCACTCCTGAGGTTTTGTGTGTGGAGTCTGACCTGAATACCGACGGCCTTGTTGATGCTGGTAGTCAACAACTGCCCTCTTCTGCTCACAAATCCTTCCCAACATCTGGCAATGTAGAGTTGCAACGTGTGGGGACATCGCAGATCAGTCGGTGAGCTGGAAGCTGCAAACGCTGCTGAAGCACAGCAATGGGCGGCGGAAGCTGTAGCCGACTTACTAAAATGGGCATACAGGCGGCGTACTTTGACAAGCAGATCCGACACATCCGGGTAGGTTTTGAGAAACCGCTGAACCATGAGGTTAAGCACATGGGCCAGGCATGGTACGTGTGTGAGCTCAATATAAGAATTGTGTGACAATCCCAGTAAAATATCCAAATGGTTGGATATCACTAACTTAGCCCTGAACTTTGTCATATCACGAAGAAACTTAGTCACCTACACATTTTCCCTCTTAATTGGAACTTTTGTAAAAGCCACAGCATTAGGACATAAACGCGTTGATTCATCAAGCAGCTTTTGCAAATTTGAAATGGCTGTTGGTTGTTTCGTATATTGATCTGAAGGTTAATGTACTTATGCTCTGACATATTGGGTATGCAAATATGAAATGGCGCAAAGTATTTGTGAAACTTGTGGTTGCACAATAATTTTGTGACTTTTGATGTGTTTCGACAGTCTTAACTAGCTTCATCAACTGTTTGAAAAAAAGTGTAGTGCATAGCCTGATAAGGGAGTGACCAAGTAATTCATCATAATATTTGCCACAAAGGTGGAATAAATTATGATAGAAATGTACTCCAGTCCCTGACTGGAGTTTATTTTTTGCAGCGACACACTGCAGCTAAAATATGAGCGAAATTCATTAAGAGGCACATGCCTGTCTTTAATAATGGGAAAAATACCAGACAAGCAGCACATGATATGGTTCTAGGTCCAGGAGGCCATAATGCCCTCCTGGCAACAAGACTAAAAACAATGATAATACATCTCAATCCATGACACCAAGCCATCCTACTGAACACAGATTGGCTCAAAAAGCATGGGGAACAAATGACTCCACTTACCAATTATGGCCTTAGAGTGGAAAGATGAGGCCCTGCAATGAATAAAATGTCACCTTCCAAAGGAAGATTTTGCACTTTTCTTTGCTTAGCAGAACCCAGGAGCTCCCTGCTTTTCACTATTATGGTATGCACATAGAATGTCTTTTTCAGGCTAATTCAGCATGAAAGCAGTCTCAAAAAGCGCTGCAAAAAATTAATGCACAGCAATGTAAAAATAACATTGCTGTGTACATTTAGTATTTTATTACCTCTTAATAGTTTCAAGGTTTGAAAACTGTGAAGCAGCTAAAAAAAATAACATGTTAATTCTTCGGGTGGCTTCATTTGGCTACCGCCCCCCTCTTTATAGTCGAAAGTGCAGAAAGACAACGCCAGAGGCATAGCCACCACAAATAAGGGAGGCAAAACCATTGCATTAAAAAATAAAACCATAAAAAAACTGTGGCTAAAGTGCAAGCATAGCTGCTTCAGGAAAGACAGCCGGCTTACTCCTGAAGCGGCTTCGCCTGAGAAACCTCGGCAGGTCTGTCGGCGTATTAAAGATGTCATGTGCACATATCTTTACATCAATACACGGTGATCTGGCGTTTGTAGATACAATCCAGGGGCCTTTGTAGCAAAGTAGCAGCTGGCTGGTGAAGTAGACTGAGTAAACAGAGGATGAGATGGGTCAGAATCAGACATAGGAGAAAGTATAAGGCTGTGTGCCCATGATGCGTTTTTTAAGCGTTTCCGTAGTGGCAAAAACGCTGCAGAAACGCTTAAAAAACGCATGGTAGAAGGTCTGCCATGTTCCCCAATGATAATCCTCATGTGCTGTGCACATGCTGCGGAAATTTCCGCTGCGGGTTATCATTGCGGGAAAAAACACAGCACTACCAATTATTTTTCGCCGCCATTGACTTGCATTAGAACGCATGTATTCCGCTTCACTAGATAAGCACATGCGGAATACATGCGTTCAATGTGTGGATGGTACCCAGGTCTAGAGGAGAGGAGACTCCAATAAGTAAGTGGAGCCACAAATAGCCGGGTTAGCGCCCAACAGATCAAACAACAATAGACTGCAAGATCACTCAGGCAATCCATGGGTCTGTTCAAAAGGACATCCAGGGGTTGCGAAGAGATGTCAGGACAACAACTGGGTCAGAGTAAATCAATCCAATAAATGTGCACTGCACCAGTGAAGTCGTTTGCGGGGGCGGCGCTAGTCTCCTGCACGCCGGGTATTTTGACACCGCTCGGTTGCAAGCTGATTATTACTGCTGATCTGAGCCGACAACAAACTGGACGCTGGCACTGTGTAGATCACTCAATGCACAGCTTGCAGGGAGGGACACAACAGGGACCAGCACAGCCCCTTAAACAAGCACAGCCCCTTAAACAAGCACAGCCCCTTAAACAAGCACAGCCCCTTAAACAAGCACAGCCCCTTAAACAAGCACAGCCCCTTGGTCTCAGGGAGGGGGAGGGCGCTGTGGCAGTGACCGCAGCCTCTGCCCCTTGATGACCCATGCCTTGGGATAATCAATACAAAAAAGAGAATATCAGAGTCAATCGATTTCTGCTAATGAACGTGTATATTTCCTGAAACTAAAGGAAGCAAGAGTCTAAAATAGTCCTGGTACCCAGTGTAAAAAATTGCAAGATTTACAAGGTTTATTCTTGACAGATTGTGATTTGGAGGGAAAAAAAAAGTTGCAAAACAAACAACTGGATTTAAATAAGTCAATTTCTGATGACATTTCCAGTAAGGAAACAAACAAAAGGAAACTAAAAAAAAAGAATGGAGAAAAACTGTGTCCATGACTCGCTCTACAAAATTCATCTCCAATAGTACGCTATGTTCACCGAAGCAGAACTAACAAGGTAACATCATAAGCGTGTGAGCATTGCTTTGTCAGAAGAAAGTGCATTACAGACAAACAGAATCTTCCCCATCTTTTCCATTGTACAGATCATAGATAACATTGATCTACTGGTCAGCAGTCATGATTCTTTTCAGTGCAAACCCTTCACCCCGACATTGTACAGAGGCAAATAAATGTATCCACTAGGGCAGGGGTCTCAAACTCGGCTGGGCATATGGGCCGCACATGGAAAAAATTTGAATTTGGGGGGCCGCATTCTTTGTTCAATGTGACATTTTTAGTGATACCATTTTTTTTGTATACACCTTTTGAACATTTTTGCCGTGTTTATTTTTTTATGACTTGGGTCGTTATGGATGTGGCGATAATAAACGTGCACTTTTTTGTGTTTACTTTAGTTTACATATAAAACCGCATTTTTAGTGCCCAATATTTTTTCATGCTTTATTTTATTTTTTATTTTTTTTACAATTTTATTTCCCCCAATTGGCCACATACAGTAATATTGTCTTACAATTAGCATCATATAGTAATAATGGAAAACATCTTGTACTAATGTGCCCCATCCAGGTCCCCATCCTGTGGCAACGTTCCCCATCCTGGCGCCCATCTTGTACTAATGTGCCCCATCCAGGTCCCCATCCTGTGGCTATGTGCCCCATCCAGGTCCCCATCCTGTGGCTATGTGCCCCATCCAGGTCCCCATCTTGTGGCTATGTGCCCCATCCAGGTCCCCATCTTGTGGCTATGTGCCCCATCCAGGTCCCCATCTTGTGGCTATGTGCCCCATCCAGGTCCCCATCTTGTGGCTATGTGCCCCATCCAGGTCCCCATCTTGTGGCTATGTGCCCCATCCAGGTCCCCATCTTGTGGCTATGTGCCCCATCCAGGTCCCCATCTTGTGGCTATGTGCCCCATCCAGGTCCCCATCTTGTGGCTATGTGCCCCATCCAGGTCCCCATCTTGTGGCTATGTGCCCCATCCAGGTCCCCATCTTGTGGCTATGTGCCCCATCCAGGTCCCCATCTTGTGGCTATGTGCCCCATCCAGGTCCCCATCTTGTGGCTATGTGCCCCATCCAGGTCCCCATCTTGTGGCTATGTGCCCCATCCAGGTCCCCATCTTGTGGCTATGTGCCCCATCCAGGTCCCCATCTTGTGGCTATGTGCCCCATCCAGGTCCCCATCTTGTGGCTATGTGCCCCATCCAGGTCCCCATCTTGTGGCTATGTGCCCCATCCAGGTCCCCATCTTGTGGCTATGTGCCCCATCCAGGTCCCCATCTTGTGGCTATGTGCCCCATCCAGGTCCCCATCTTGTGGCTATGTGCCCCATCCAGGTCCCCATCTTGTGGCTATGTGCCCCATCCAGGTCCCCATCTTGTGGCTATGTGCCCCATCCAGGTCCCCATCTTGTGGCTATGTGCCCCATCCAGGTCCCCATCTTGTGGCTATGTGCCCCATCCAGGTCCCCATCTTGTGGCTATGTGCCCCATCCAGGTCCCCATCTTGTGGCTATGTGCCCCATCCAGGTCCCCATCTTGTGGCTATGTGCCCCATCCAGGTCCCCATCTTGTGGCTATGTGCCCCATCCAGGTCCCCATCTTGTGGCTATGTGCCCCATCCAGGTCCCCATCTTGTGGCTATGTGCCCCATCCAGGTCCCCATCTTGTGGCTATGTGCCCCATCCAGGTCCCCATCTTGTGGCTATGTGCCCCATCCAGGTCCCCATCTTGTGGCTATGTGCCCCATCCAGGTCCCCATCTTGTGGCTATGTGCCCCATCCAGGTCCCCATCTTGTGGCTATGTGCCCCATCCAGGTCCCCATCTTGTGGCTATGTGCCCCATCCAGGTCCCCATCTTGTGGCTATGTGCCCCATCCAGGTCCCCATCTTGTGGCTATGTGCCCCATCCAGGTCCCCATCTTGTGGCTATGTGCCCCATCCAGGTCCCCATCTTGTGGCTATGTGCCCCATCCAGGTCCCCATCTTGTGGCTATGTGCCCCATCCAGGTCCCCATCTTGTGGCTATGTGCCCCATCCAGGTCCCCATCTTGTGGCTATGTGCCCCATCCAGGTCCCCATCTTGTGGCTATGTGCCCCATCCAGGTCCCCATCTTGTGGCTATGTGCCCCATCCAGGTCCCCATCTTGTGGCTATGTGCCCCATCCAGGTCCCCATCTTGTGGCTATGTGCCCCATCCAGGTCCCCATCTTGTGGCTATGTGCCCCATCCAGGTCCCCATCTTGTGGCTATGTGCCCCATCCAGGTCCCCATCTTGTGGCTATGTGCCCCATCTTGTGGCTCTGTGCCCCATCCAGGTCCCCATCTTGTGGCTATGTGCCCCATCCAGGTCCCCATCTTGTGGCTATGTGCCCCATCCAGGTCCCCATCTTGTGGCTATGTGCCCCATCCAGGTCCCCATCTTGTGGCTATGTGCCCCATCTTGTGGCTCTGTGCCCCATCCAGGTCCCCATCTTGTGGCTATGTGCCCCATCCAGGTCCACATCTTGTGGCTATGTGCCCCATCCAGGTCCCCTCTTGTGGCTATGTGCCCCATCCAGGTCCCCATCTTGGGGCTATGTGCCCCATCCAGGTCCCCATCCTGGGGCTATGTGCCCCATCCAGGTCCCCATCTTGTGGCTATGTGCCCCATCCAGGTCCCCATCTTGTGGCTATGTGCCCCATCCAGGTCCCCATCTTGTGGCTATGTGCCCCATCTTGTGGCTCTGTGCCCCATCCAGGTCCCCATCTTGTGGCTATGTGCCCCATCCAGGTCCCCATCTTGTGGCTATGTGCCCCATCCAGGTCCCCTCTTGTGGCTATGTGCCCCATCCAGGTCCCCATCTTGTGGCTATGTGCCCCATCCAGGTCCCCATCTTGTGGCTATGTGCCCCATCCAGGTCCCCATCTTGTGGCTATGTGCCCCATCCAGGTCCCCATCTTGTGGCTATGTGCCCCATCCAGGTCCCCATCTTGTGGCTATGTGCCCCATCCAGGTCCCCATCTTGTGGCTATGTGCCCCATCCAGGTCCCCATCTTGTGGCTATGTGCCCCATCCAGGTCCCCATCTTGTGGCTATGTGCCCCATCCAGGTCCCCATCTTGTGGCTATGTGCCCCATCTTGTGGCTCTGTGCCCCATCCAGGTCCCCATCTTGTGGCTCTGTGCCCCATCCAGGTCCCCATCTTGTGGCTATGTGCCCCATCCAGGTCCCCATCTTGTGGCTATGTGCCCCATCCAGGTCCCCATCTTGTGGCTATGTGCCCCATCCAGGTCCCCATCTTGTGGCTATGTGCCCCATCCAGGTCCCCATCTTGTGGCTATGTGCCCCATCCAGGTCCCCATCTTGTGGCTATGTGCCCCATCCAGGTCCCCATCTTGTGGCTATGTGCCCCATCCAGGTCCCCATCTTGTGGCTATGTGCCCCATCCAGGTCCCCATCTTGTGGCTATGTGCCCCATCCAGGTCCCCATCTTGTGGCTATGTGCCCCATCCAGGTCCCCATCTTGTGGCTATGTGCCCCATCTTGTGGCTCTGTGCCCCATCCAGGTCCCCATCTTGTGGCTATGTGCCCCATCCAGGTCCCCATCTTGTGGCTATGTGCCCCATCCAGGTCCCCTCTTGTGGCTATGTGCCCCATCCAGGTCCCCATCTTGTGGCTATGTGCCCCATCCAGGTCCCCATCTTGTGGCTATGTGCCCCATCCAGGTCCCCATCTTGTGGCTATGTGCCCCATCCAGGTCCCCATCTTGTGGCTATGTGCCCCATCCAGGTCCCCATCTTGTGGCTATGTGCCCCATCCAGGTCCCCATCTTGTGGCTATGTGCCCCATCTTGTGGCTCTGTGCCCCATCCAGGTCCCCATCTTGTGGCTCTGTGCCCCATCCAGGTCCCCATCTTGTGGCTATGTGCCCCATCCAGGTCCCCATCTTGTGGCTATGTGCCCCATCCAGGTCCCCATCTTGTGGCTATGTGCCCCATCTTGTGGCTCTGTGCCCCATCCAGGTCCCCATCTTGTGGCTATGTGCCCCATCCAGGTCCACATCTTGTGGCTATGTGCCCCATCCAGGTCCCCTCTTGTGGCTATGTGCCCCATCCAGGTCCCCATCTTGGGGCTATGTGCCCCATCCAGGTCCCCATCCTGGGGCTATGTGCCCCATCCAGGTCCCCATCCTGGGGCTATGTGCCCCATCCAGGTCCCCATCCTGGGGCTATGTGCCCCATCCAGGTCCCCATCTTGGGGCTATGTGCCCCATCCAGGTCCCCATCTTGGGGCTATGTGCCCCATCCAGGTCCCCATCTTGGGGCTATGTGCCCCATCCAGGTCCCCATCCTGTGGCAATGTTCCCCATCCAGGTCCCCATCTTGTGGCTATGTGCCCCATCCAGGTCCACATCTTGAGGCTATGTGCCCCATCCAGGTCCACATCTTGTGGCTATGTGCCCCATCCAGGTCCCCTCTTGTGGCTATGTGCCCCATCCAGGTCCCCTCTTGTGGCTATGTGCCCCATCCAGGTCCCCATCCTGTGGCTATGTGCCCCATCCAGGTCCCCATCCTGTGGCTATGTGCCCCATCCAGGTCCCCTCTTGTGGCTCTGTGCACCATCCCGGTCCCCATGTTGTGGCTCTGTGCCCCATCCCGGTCCCCATGTTGTGGCTCTGTGCCCCCTGTGCTGTTCTTCACACACATAAAATAGAAAAAAAAAAAGATGATTCTCACCTGTCCTCCGTTCCCTCGGCGTCCTTCCTGCAGATGTGGCCCGCAGGCACCACAGAGTCAGACCGCTTGACGATCCCGACCTGGTCCAGGAGGAGCCGCCGACAGCAGCGCTGCATTGCCGCACAGAGACTGTCTCCCAGCACAGCATTTTCAATGTCAGCCGCCGGCCAATCAGAGGCCAGCAGCTGACATCTGCATATGGCAATGACGTCATACTCGCTGCGCCGACACGCAGATATCAGCTGCTGGCCTCTGATTGGCCAGCGGCTGGCATTGGAAATGCAGTGCTGGGAAACAGTCTCTGTGTGGCAATTCAGCGCTGCTGTCGGCGGCTCCTCCTGGACCAGGTCAGGATCGTCAAGGGGTCTGTGCCTGCGGGCCGCATAAAGCAGCCTCAGGGGCCGCATGCGGCCTGCGGGCCGCGTGTTTGAGACCCCTGCACTAGGGTATACAGTGCCTAAAAGTAGTATTCAACCCCCTGCAGATTTAGCTGGTTGACACATGCGGAATTAACTTGGCATTGTGACATTTGTACTGTAGATCAGCCTGGAAGTGGGAAATGCACTGCAGCAAATTTTGTTTTTGTTTTTTTTTTTTTGTTTTTTTTTTAAAACGTTAAAAGTTAATTCAGAGTGTCATTTATTATTCAACCCCTCAAACCACAAGAATTCTGTTTGGTCCCCCTAAAGTATTAAGAAGTAGTTCAGGCACCAAGAATAATGAGCTTCACATGTGTGGATTAAAGATCTCTTTTGCCAGCCTTTTCTGACTATTTAAGACCCTCCCCAAACTTGTGAACAGCACTCCGACATGGTCAACATGGGAAAGACAAAGGAGCATTCCAAGGCCATCAGAGACAAGATCGTGGAGGGTCACAAGGCTGGCAAGGGGTACAAAACCCTTTACAAGGAGTTGGGCCTACCTGTCTCCACTGTTGGGAGCATCATCCGTAAGTGGAAGGCTTATGGAACTACTGTTAGCCTTCCACGGCCAGGACAGCCTTTGAAAGTGTCCTCCCGTGCCGAGGCCAGGCTTGTCCGAAGAGTCAAGGCTAACCCAAGGACAACAAGGAAGGAGCTCCGGGAAGATCTCATGGCAGTGGGGACATTGGTCTCAGTCAATACCATAAGTAACGTACTCCACCGCAATGGTCTCCGTTCCAGACGAGCCCGTAAGCTACCTTTACTTTCAAAGCGTCATGTCAAGGCTCGTCTACAGTTTGCTCATGATCACTTGGAGGACTCTGAGACAGACTGGTTCAAGGTTCTATGGTCTGATGAGACCAAGATCGAGATCTTTGGTGCCAACCACACACGTGACGTTTGGAGACTGGATGGCACTGCATACGACCCCAAGAATACCATCCCTACAGTCAAGCATGGTAGTGGCAGCATCATGCTGTGGGGCTGTTTCTCAGCCAAGGGGCCTGGCCATCTGGTCCGCATCCATGGGAAGATGGATAGCACGGCCTACCTGGAGATTTTGGCCAAGAACCTCCGCTCCTCCATCAAGGATCTTAAGATGGGTCGTAATTTCATCTTCCAACAAGACAACGACCCAAAGCACACAGCCAAGAAAACCAAGGCCTGGTTCAATAGGGAAAAAGTCAAGGTGTTGGAGTGGCCTAGTCAGTCTCCTGACCTTAACCCAATTGAAAACTTGTGGAAGGAGCTCAAGAATAAAGTCCACATGAGACACCCAAAGAACCTAGATAACTTGGAGAAGATCTGCATGGAGGAGTGGGCCAAGATAACTCCACAGACCTGTGCCGGCCTGATCAGGTCTTATAAAAGACGATTATTAGCTGTAATTGCAAACAAGGGTTATTCCACAAAATATTAAACATAGGGGTTGAATAATAATTGACCCACACTTTTATGTTTAAAATTTAATAAAATTCAACTGAGCAACATAACTTTTTGGTTTGTAAGATTTATGCTTCTGTTCATAAAAACTACTCTCCTTTGCAGTTTGAAGGCTCTAACTTATTTGCATCTTATCAAACCAGCTAAATCTGCAGGGGGTTGAATACTACTTGTAGGCACTGTAGATGTATTCCACGTCATTCCCTGTGATAATTATCTATCCGGTGTTACTGCAAACCATCCACAATGATCACACATGTTGTAAGTACTGTCACAATAATGACTTGCAGACCTTCACCAGATCTTCTCTTTTATAGCTTCTTCAAACTCTCTATAATAATACTTCACTCAAAACTCTTCCCCAGAGAATTTCCTTAAAGGGAACCTGTCACGTCCTAGTTGCTATGTAAACTGCCCACACAGCGTTGTTAGTGATGCAATGGTGGTAGTATAATGATTTTATAACATTATATACACTTTGTCCTACCTGCTGTATTCAGTCATAGGGGTGTGATTCTCTCATTCAGTCATGGGCAGCACCGCATTCACTCACTGCTGGCGCCACCCATGTATTTGAATACTGGCCCAGGCAGGTGCCGCGCATGCGCAGTGAGGCTGTGTGATTACCAGCTTCACTGCGCAAGCGCTATGTTCCCTGCGCGTGTGCAGTGAGGTTGTGTAGTTCGTAGCTTCACTGCGTATGTGCAGGGAACAGAGCGTCATTGCGCATGCGCAGTGAAGGGGTAAAATACACCGCTTCACTGCGCACGCGCGGGGAACACAGCACGTGCACAGTGAAGCTGGTAATCACACAGCCTCAATGCGCAGGCACGGGACCCACGGACACACATGTACAAATGCGCATGCGGGGCACAATCACAGCACTTGCCAGTGCCAGTATTCAGATACATGGGCAGCGCTACCCATTACTGAATGAGAGAATCACACCCCTATGACTGAATACGTTTTTTTTTTCTCTTTATTGCCTGTATATAAGGGATACTAGGAACATCTGTGTATCAGCTACTCACTGAGGAAGCGGACAGGACGTCCGTGAAACGCGTATGAATGTAGTTTATTAATAATAAAAAAAAATATTTCCATTAACCCTTTGATCACCGGATCATCTTTTCATACGGAGGAGCACGGATATCTATACACTTTTCTTCTGCCATATCCACCTGATGATAAAGGTATTCCAAAATAGTCTCCTCTACACAAAATCTACTCTTCCAGCACAATCTAAATACACCTTCAAGGTTAAATTCATCATAACCAGCACTTCAATAATTATTATTCCTAACATCAATCCTGAATTCCGCTCCAAAAAACCACATCTTGTTTCCATAGCCCAATCCTATAGGTCATGGTAAAACAATTAGGTTTCTGTCGGATGGAGGGGTTACAACTGGAGGATGACATGATGATTATCCCAGGTGACCCCCGAGTCACCATCTACATCTATACAAGAATGGCCTTTTACAGTTATTCTGTTTGTTAGGCTGCGTGCACACGATGCGCTTTTCATGCGTTTATGCTGCGGAATTTCCGTAGCGGAAACGCATCAAAAACGCATGGTAATCCGCACCCCATGGTCCCCAATGGCATTCCGCAATGTCAATGCACATGCTGCGAATTTTTCCGCAGCGTTTCTGCAGCGCAAATAAATCCGCAGCATGTTCATTAATTTTGCAGAAGCGCCGCCATTGACTTGCATTGAGACGCATAATATCCGCGTCTGTACATTTGTACAAGCGGATTTTATGCATCTCTATGTGCGGATGGTACCCAGTTCTGGAGGAGAGAAGACTCTCATCCAGACCTGGGTACCATTGTACCTGTGAAAAAAAGAATAAAATAAAAAATAAAGTTTATATTCACCTGTCCGGCGGCCCCTGCAGCGCTTACCTTCCAGGACCTGAGATGACGTCGCGGTCATGTGACCGCAGGCTGTCTCGCGAGATGCCGGCAACCCGGAAGAAGGCAGGACGAGCGCGACAGCACACGTGGCGGGGGATCGGGGGTAAGTATAGCTTTATTTTTTTATTTTTACGGTCACACTATATAAATCCATGCCTTTTGCATGGATTTATACAGTGTGACCTAGTTGTCAAGCACTTTCCAAGTGATGCTATCGCCTGGAAAGTGCTTGTCAGTCCGCATGCGGAAACACATGCGTTAACGCATGTGGGTACGCATGTATTCTGCAGGAAAAACGCATGCACAATCTGCATGCGTTTTTTCTGCCAGGGAGATGCAGAAATGCTGCAGAAATTTTCTGCTTCATTTCTGCATCGTGGGCACATAGCCTTAAAGAGGTTGTACTCTACTTCATCATCAATGAAAAAGAAGTGGACAACCTCTTTAAAGGGTACCTGTCATGTCCTTCGTAGTATCTAAACTGCCCCCATTGCGTTGTTAGTGATGCAATGTGCATCACTAACACACTTTCTCCATTAAAATCGGCACTAAAATCAAGTGTAAAAAGCACTTTATATAGTTATCATACCTGCTCGTTTAGTCATAGGGGTGTGATTAATCGCATTTAGTCATGGTTGTCACCGCCCACACCATTTAAATTCTGTTTCTGGGATTGCGCTGACGTCACTAGTATCGGAGTTTAAATCCCGTGCTTGCACATTTTGTCATGGCCAGCTGCGCTTGAGGAGTGTGCATAATGGCCAGCAGCACTTGCGCATTGTCGATCTGGGAGCCGTGCGTGTGCAGTGAAGCTGTGTGTAGTTCCCAGCTTCACTATGTGTGGCCGGAGCTGCTCGTCACGGCGCCTGCGCGGCTCCCAGATCGACAATGCGCAAGCGCGGCTGGCCACTACACACACGGCGCAAGCGCAGCTGGCCACTACACACGGCGCAAGCGCGGCTGGCCACTACACACACGGCGCAAGCGCGGCTGGCCACTACACACACGGCGCAAGCGCGGCTGGCCACTACACACACGGCGCAAGCGCGGCTGGCCACTACACACACGGCGCAAGCGCGGCTGGCCACTACACACACGGCGCAAGCGCGGCTGGCCACTACACACACGGCGCAAGCGCGGCTGGCCACTACACACACGGCGCAAGCGCGGCTGGCCACTACACACACGGCGCAAGCGCGGCTGGCCACTACACACACTGCGCAAGCGCGGCTGGCCACTACACACACGGCGCAAGCGCGGCTGGCCAATAGACACACTGTGCAAGCCTTTTAAATCTTTAAATGAGAAGGTGTGTCCAAACTTTTGGTCTGTACTGTATACACACACACACACTCTCTTGCACGCATACGTATATGCACACACTGCATGTATGGTCAATATATACACAGCCTGCTCATATATATATGCAGTGTGTGCATATACGTATGCGTGCAAGAGAGTGTGTGTGTGTGTGTGTGTGTGTGTGTGTGTGTGTGTGTGTGTGTGTGTGTGTGTGTGTGTGTGTGTGTGTGTACAGTACAGACCAAAAGTTTGCACACACCTTCTCATTTAAAGATTTTTATGTATTTTCATGACTTTGAAAATTGTACATTCACACTGAAGGCATCAAAAGTATGAATTAACACATGTGGAATTATATACTTAACAAAAAAGTGTGAAACAACTGAAACTATGTCTTATATTCTAGGTTCTTCAGAGTAGCCACCTTTTGCTTTGATGACTGCTTTGCACACTCTTGGCATTCTCTTGATGAGCTTCAAGAGGTAGTCACTGGAAATGGTCTTCCAACAATCTTGAAGGAGTTCCCAGAGATGCTTAGCACTTGTTGGCCCTTTTGCCTTCACTCTGCGGTCCAGCTCACCCCAAACCATCCCGATTGGGTTCAGGTCTGGTGACTGTGGAGGCCAGGTCATCTGGCGTAGCACCCCATCACTCTCCTTCTTGGTCAAATAGCCCTTACACAGCCTGGAGGTGTGTTTGGGGTCATTGTCTTGTTGAAAAATAAATGATGGTCCAACTAAACCCAAACCGGATGGAATAGCATGCCGCTGCAAGATGCTGTGGTAGCCATGCTAGTTCAGTATGCCTTCAATTTTGAATAAATCCCCAGCAGTGTCACCAGCAAAGCACCCCCACACCATCACACCTCCTCCTCCATGCTTCACGGTGGGAACCAGGCATGTAGAGTCCATACGTTCACCTTTTCTGCGTCGCACAAAGACACGGTGGTTGGAACCAAACATCTCAAATTTGGACTCATCAGACCAAAGCACAGATTTCCACTGGTTTAATGTCCATTCCTTGTGTTCTTTAGCCCAAACAAGTCTCTTCTGCTTGTTGCCTGTCCTTAGCAGTGGTTTCCTAGCAGCTATTTTACCATGAAGGCCTGCTGCACAAAGTCTCCTCTTAACAGTTGTTGAAGAGATGTGTCTGCTGCTAGAACTCTGTGGCATTGACCTGATCTCTAATCTGAGCTGCTGTTAACCTGCGATTTCTGAGGCTGGTGAGTCGGATAAACTTATCCTCAGAAGCAGAGGTGACTCTTGGTCTTCCTTTCCTGGGGCGGTCCTCATGTGAGCCAGTTTCTTTGTAGCGCTTGATGGCTTTTGCAACTGTACTTGGGGACACTTTCAAAGTTTGCCCAATTTTTCGGACTGACTGACCTTCATTTCTTAAAGTAATGATGGCCACTCGTTTTTCTTTACTTAGAATTTCTATTATGGCAAGAAAAAAGCAGCTAACAGTCTATTCAGTAGGACTATCAGCTGTGTATCCACCTGACTTCTGCACAACACAACTGATGGTCCCAACCCCATTTATAAGGCAAGAAATCCCACTTATTAAACCTGACAGGGCACACCTGTGAAGTGAAAACCATTTCCGGTGACGAGCTTTAAGAGGTAATCAAGAGAATGCCAAGAGTGTGCAAAGCAGTCATCAAAGCAAAAGGTGGCTACTTTGAAGAACCTAGAATATAAGACATATTTTCAGTTGTTTCACACTTTTTTGTTAAGTATATAATTCCACATGTGTTAATGCATAGTTTTGATGCCTTCAGTGTGAATGTACAATTTTCAAAGTCATGAAAATACAGAAAAATCTTTAAATGAGAAGGTGTGTCCAAACTTTTGGTCTGTACTGTATATGTGTAGGGTGCGTATTTACATATTTACTGTATCCCTCTAGAGGGCAAAACTACACATCCAACTCCTATTCAAATCAATAGGAGGCAGATGTGCAATACCCTGCGGCGGCCACTACAAGTAGACGGAGCAGCTCGGCAAGTGAACACTTCGGGCTGGCGGGAGCGGAAACCGATAACAGTTGATCGGCGGGGTGCCGGGGTTTGGACCCTGGCCGATCAGAATCAGACATTGATAACCTATTCTAAGGCTAAGCCATCAATCCAATAGTAGTGGCCACCTCTTTAAGTGTTCCCTTAATTTTTTTAAGCAGTTTATATAAATACCATATACAGAATAAAATGTAACAGTAGTACATGCTAATCGTGCAACCTGAACAGTGCTTATTACCTAAACTGATCAGCCAATCCTGTGTACACCTGACTGCCACAGACAGACTGATCAAAAAGTGGGCATGGGGCCCCTGTGCAAGCTACGCAGATGGCTTTGTGGGCATCACTTTCAAATAAAGTCTACGGTGTTGACAGCAAGACAATGGGCCAGAGAAATGACAAATAGAAAAAAAATGGTGGTCATGAACAGCATACGAATACAAAACCTATATGTATGACCACACACACACACACACACACACATTAAAATAATAGCTTATATTGTATCAAAACATAAAAGATACATTGTAGATAAAAAGGGGTGATAACATCACAGAAAATTTACAAAGGAAGCATGACAGAGCACCTTATACACAAATGACAATCAGAAAAGAGTGCAGTTAATATATAACTCCGGCTTTGTGCTCACTTTACATTGCCCCTGGAAGAAGCCACAGCGAAACACGTGTCAGAAGTCACAAGGTAATACACATTAGGCACAATGCACATGTTAGATTTATGATAAATGTGTACAGATGTGACCAGGGTATTCCTAATTCAGTTTTTATGTCCACTAGATTTTATAGGCATCTTAATGTGTGTCCTTACTAATTAGCACTATGCACACTTTATTTACTTGGGATATTTTACCCCCATCTAAGTATGCCTTTGCCATCTGATTACATTCTATACGTTTTGTGATGGTGTTCCCTTAGTCACTTGACTTTGCAGAGTAAACAGTCATTTTTCTTTTGAGTCATTTATTGACTGCACTCTTTTCTGATTGTCATTTGTGTATAAGGTGCTCTGTCATGTTTCCTTTGCAAATTTTCCGTGATGTTATGACCTCTTTTTATCTTCTACTACGTTTTATATTTTGATACAATAAAATCTATTATTTTAATGTATGTGTGTTCATACTTGTAGGTTTTGTGGGCACCACTCTATAAAAGTAATGTGGAGCTGGCCCATACTGACATTAAATAGACTTGCATTATATACTTCCAGAGATCTTTAAACAGTGCAGTCCGCTGTTTCTCCAGTTAAGTAGAATGGTAGGTGATTGTGCAAGTGCACAAGAAACCAATTTTCTAATATTAGGTGAGCGTGCTAATGATAACTACCTATCAAACATTTATGACAGAATCGGTATGTTATAAATGTGTATTATGGGAACACGCCATCAATACTGCTAATGGCCTTTGCACAAAAAAACAAAAAAAATAAATGTCAGAGCATAACAAATTTTGCCTTATAGAGAGGTCTGATGATTATTACAGTAGACAGTCAGTATACATAGTTGTGTGTGCTCTGCTGAAAGGGGACGAGCATCCACGTACCACATGTAACCATCAGTCTACCAGTCACCATAATAGACAAGTGGTGATCGGTAACGGCAGCTGCAGAACTTCCAATACAATTAATTTACGCGGCAGCTCATGGCTGCATTTTACTACATCACACAATGATATGTTGCATTTCCTGTGCGGACTCCCAGGTGACCAAAATCAGTACCTTAAATAACTGAGTAATAATTGTAGGCTGTAGAATCAGATTCTGGAGAGGTGTCAGGTAGTCAGGGACTAAACTAAACTTCTGCTGGGCAGTAAGTGCAGGTCCCAGTCTACCATACACCACTAAGGAAATGGAAAGTCAAACTTAAGTATATAAGAAAACTAAAGAAATACAAGCAAATGAAGAAACCCATCCTGATGAGCTATGTAGATGATGTAAGAACAGCTATTACCAGCATTATGATCTACAAACACCTATATGTTCCTGCTTGATCATGATTAGATTAACACCACAATATGAGACCAAAAACACACAAAACATTTGTTTTCTTTTAAGTTAAGAATAAAAAAAAGGTTATTGAAAATTTTCAGAGATTAGCAGGCAACATGTAAGCCATGGGTGTATGTGCATTTATTAAAACATGCAATGTTTGGCAATGAAAACTCACATAGACGCGACACACACACACACACACACACACATACACACACACACGGGAAGGCTGTGAAATCACCACACACACACGGGAAGGCTGTGAAATCACCACACACACGGGAAGGCTGTGAAATCACCACACACACACATACACGGGAAGGCTGTGAAATCACCACACACACATACACGGGAAGGCTGTGAAATCACCACACACACACATACACGGGAAGGCTGTGAAATCACCACACACACATACACGGGAAGGCTGTGAAATCACCACACACACGGGAAGGCTGTGAAATCACCACACACACAGGAAGGCTGTGAAATCACCACACACACACATACACGGGAAGGCTATGAAATCACCACACACACACGGGAAGGCTGTGAAATCACCACACACACACGGGAAGGCTGTGAAATCACCACACACACACACACACACACACGGGAAGGCTGTGAAATCACCACACACACACATACACGGGAAGGCTATGAAATCACCACACACACACATACACGGGAAGGCTGTGAAATCACCACACACACACACATACACGGGAAGGCTATGAAATCACCACACACACACACGGGAAGGCTGTGAAATCACCACACACACAGATACACGGGAAGGCTATGAAATCACCACACACACACACACACACACACACACACACGGGAAGGCTATGAAATCACCACACACACACGGGAAGGCTGTGAAATCACCACACACACACGGGAAGGCTGTGAAATCACCACACACACACGGGAAGGCTATGAAATCACCACACACACACGGGAAGGCTGTGAAATCACCACACACACACGGGAAGGCTGTGAAATCACCACACACACACACACACACGGGAAGGCTGTGAAATCACCACACACACACACATACACGGGAAGGCTATGAAATCACCACACACACACATACACGGGAAGGCTGTGAAATCACCACACACACACACATACACGGGAAGGCTATGAAATCACCACACACACACACGGGAAGGCTGTGAAATCACCACACACACAGATACACGGGAAGGCTATGAAATCACCACACACACACACACACACACACACACACACACGGGAAGGCTGTGAAATCACCACACACACACACAAACACACACGGGAAGGCTATGAAATCACCACACACACACGGGAAGGCTGTGAAATCACCACACACACACACATACACGGGAAGGCTATGAAATCACCACACACACACACATACACGGGAAGGCTATGAAATCACCACACACACACACGGGAAGGCTGTGAAATCACCACACACACACGGGAAGGCTGTGAAATCACCACACACACACGGGAAGGCTGTGAAATCACCACACACACACACATACACGGGAAGGCTATGAAATCACCACACACACACACATACACGGGAAGGCTGTGAAATCACCACACACACACGGGAAGGCTGTGAAATCACCACACACACACACACACACACATACACGGGAAGGCTATGAAATCACCACACACACACGGGAAGGCTGTGAAATCACCACACACACACATACACGGGAAGGCTATGAAATCACCACACACACACACATACACGGGAAGGCTGTGAAATCACCACACACACACACATACACGGGAAGGCTGTGAAATCACCACACACACACACACATACACGGGAAGGCTATGAAATCACCACACACACACACGGGAAGGCTGTGAAATCACCACACACACACACACACACACACACGGGAAGGCTATGAAATCACCACACACACACACAGGAAGGCTGTGAAATCACCACACACACACACATACACGGGAAGGCTATGAAATCACCACACACACACACGGGAAGGCTGTGAAATCACCACACACACACCCATACACACACGGGAAGGCTGTGAAATCACCACACACACACATACACGGGAAGGCTATGAAATCACCACACACACACACACATACACGGGAAGGCTGTGAAATCACCACACACACACACACATACACGGGAAGGCTGTGAAATCACCACACACACACACGGGAAGGCTGTGAAATCACCACACACACACACAAACACACACGGGAAGGCTATGAAATCACCACACACACACACACGGGAAGGCTGTGAAATCACCACACACACACACACACACACGGGAAGGCTGTGAAATCACCACACACACACACATACACGGGAAGGCTATGAAATCACCACACACACACACACACACACACACATACACGGGAAGGCTGTGAAATCACCACATACACACACACATACACGGGAAGGCTGTGAAATCACCACACACACACATACACGGGAAGGCTATAAAATCACCACACACACACACACACGGGAAGGCTGTGAAATCACCACACACACACATACACGGGAAGGCTATAAAATCACCACACACACACACACACACACGGGAAGGCTGTGAAATCACCACACACATACACAGGAAGGCTATGAAATCACCACACACACACATACACGGGAAGGCTGTGAAATCACCACACACACACGGGAAGGCTGTGAAATCACCACACACACACACGGGAAGGCTGTGAAATCACCACACACACACACACGGGAAGGCTGTGAAATCACCACACACACACATACACGGGAAGGCTATGAAATCACCACACACACACGGGAAGGCTGTGAAATCACCACACACACACACGGGAAGGCTGTGAAATCACCACACACACACATACACGGGAAGGCTATGAAATCACCACACACACACGGGAAGGCTGTGAAATCACCACACACACACACATACACGGGAAGGCTGTGAAATCACCACACACACACACATACACGGGAAGGCTATGAAATCACCACACACACACACGGGAAGGCTGTGAAATCACCACACACACACACACACACACACACACACATACACACGGGAAGGCTATGAAATCACCACACACACACAGGAAGGCTGTGAAATCACCACACACACACACATACACGGGAAGGCTGTGAAATCACCACACACACACACATACACGGGAAGGCTATGAAATCACCACACACACACACGGGAAGGCTGTGAAATCACCACACACACACCCATACACACACGGGAAGGCTGTGAAATCACCACACACACACATACACGGGAAGGCTATGAAATCACCACACACACACACGGGAAGGCTGTGAAATCACCACACACACACACACACGGGAAGGCTGTGAAATCACCACACACACACACATACACGGGAAGGCTATGAAATCACCACACACACACACACACACGGGAAGGCTGTGAAATCACCACACACACACACATACACGGGAAGGCTATGAAATCACCACACACACACACACATACACGGGAAGGCTGTGAAATCACCACATACACACACACATACACGGGAAGGCTGTGAAATCACCACACACACACGGGAAGGCTATAAAATCACCACACACACACACACACACACACGGGAAGGCTGTGAAATCACCACACACACACACATACACGGGAAGGCTATAAAATCACCACACACACACACGGGAAGGCTGTGAAATCACCACACACACACCCATACACACACGGGAAGGCTGTGAAATCACCACACACACACACATACACGGGAAGGCTGTGAAATCACCACACACACACACGGGAAGGCTGTGAAATCACCACACACACACACATACACACGGGAAGGCTATGAAATCACCACACACACACACAGGAAGGCTGTGAAATCACCACACACACATACACGGGAAGGCTATGAAATCACCACACACACACACACGGGAAGGCTGTGAAATCACCACACACACACCCATACACACACGGGAAGGCTGTGAAATCACCACACACACACACACACACATACACACGGGAAGGCTATGAAATCACCACACACACACAGGAAGGCTGTGAAATCACCACACACACACACACACACACATACACGGGAAGGCTATGAAATCACCACACACACACACGGGAAGGCTGTGAAATCACCACACACACCCATACACACACAGGAAGGCTGTGAAATCACCACACACACACATACACGGGAAGGCTATGAAATCACCACACACACACACGGGAAGGCTGTGAAATCACCACACACACACACGGGAAGGCTGTGAAATCACCACACACACACACGGGAAGGCTGTGAAATCACCACACACACACACGGGAAGGCTGTGAAATCACCACACACACACACATACACGGGAAGGCTATGAAATCACCACACACACACACACATACACGGGAAGGCTGTGAAATCACCACATACACACACACATACACGGGAAGGCTGTGAAATCACCACACACACACACACACGGGAAGGCTGTGAAATCACCACACACACACCCATACACACACGGGAAAGCTGTGAAATCACCACACACACACACACACACACACACACACACACACATACACGGGAAGGCTATGAAATCACCACACACACACATACACGGGAAGGCTGTGAAATCACCACACACACACACACACACACACACATACACGGGAAGGCTGTGAAATCACCACATACACACACACACATACACGGGAAGGCTGTGAAATCACCACACACACATACACGGGAAGGCTATGAAATCACCACACACACACGGGAAGGCTGTGAAATCACCACACACACACCCATACACACACGGGAAGGCTGTGAAATCACTACACACACACACAGGAAGGCTGTGAAATCACCACACACACACACACACACAGGAAGGCTGTGAAATCACCACACACACACCCATACACACACGGGAAGGCTGTGAAATCACCACACACACACACACACGGGAAGGCTGTCAAATCACCACACACACACACACGGGAAGGCTGTCAAATCACCACACACACACACGGGAAGGCTGTCAAATCACCACACACACATACACACAGGAAGGTTGTGAAATCACCACACACACATACACATGGGAAGGCTGTGAAATCACCACACACACGGGAAGGCTGTGAAATCACCACACACACACACACATGGGAAGGCTGTGAAATCACCACACATACACACACATGGGAAGGCTGTGAAATCACCACACATACACACACATGGGAAGGCTGTGAAATCACCACACACACACACACGGGAAGGCTGTGAAATCACCACACACACACACGGGAAGGCTGTGAAATCACCACACACACACACACACACACACACACACGGGAAGGCTGTGAAATCACCACACACACACACACATACACACACACACGGGAAGGCTGTGAAATCACCACACACACATACACACATGGGAAGGCTGTGAAATCACCACACACACACGGGAAGGCTGTGAAATCACCACACATACACGGGAAGGCTGTGAAATCACCACACACACACATACACACACGGGAAGGCTGTGAAATCACCACACACACATACACACACAGGAAGGCTGTGAAATCTCAGGACATTACAGTCTGCACTGAACACAGCAGGCACAGATCATGGTCCAGCAATGAACTTTGCGCTGTCCATGGTTCTGACACCGGATTAGCTGGCACAGACCTCGTGTCGGCTAGAAAGCACATTCTCAGCGCACTAAGTAACACACGCCACTCTTAACAGGACATTATTAACATCTAGCCTCTTACCGTGCAGAGAGCGTGACATTTTTCTCCATTCTCATTCACAGTGTATCCTGGATTTATCAGAGAATCAGTGCTACTAGGCCTAATCCCATTTTCCAGGGGGCAGACTGACATTTCCTGCTGATCTGTTGGCACGGAAACACATTTAATACCCTGAAGCTTAGTCCTAGACAGTTTGGAGACGGAGACATCCAAGCTTGTAGAATCAGCAGAAATGATATCTATCCGCTTGTTAACCAGGCTGACACAATTATGGACATCAGTGACAGGGGTGACTGCTAGCTCCATGGGTGATTCTTTAGTGGGAAGCATTGCTGCTTTCAAGTCCACATCCATGAGCTCCATTGGGCTAGCACTGTTTGGCACCTGTACCTCCAGATCCTGACCGTCCGATGGCACCTCACAAGAGGGGAACATTAAAAGGGGAACCACGCGGTTAGTCAATTCCTTAGCAGCAGTGGCGTCACACTCCTGACTTTGGATCGCACCAGCCAATAATGGGCTGTGCATGAAGCTGCACCTTGCTACGGCTTCTAAAACCCATGCCTCTTCTGAGCCCTCACTGGTCCTCTGCATGATGCTGTGCTGCCCATCAGCACCCATACAGAGCATCATGCGGGAGAAATTTCATCGACAAATAACCATACAGGGAAATATACATGGAAAAAGATCACAAAATAAGTCATTAGGTAAAGAATTGTTGAAAGTGAAGAGTCCAGATATACGGTACAGAGGGTAACCATTGCATATTCATGAGCTAGACGACTGCTTGCATGTCACAGACGGCCGGCCAGAAAAATGTAAAAATGCAGGGCTCCTCCGCAGGAGACATATTTCATTCATAGGCAGTCCTCGTTCTATCAAGGGAAGGAAAATATCCAGAAACCATGAACGTACAAGCTAGAATCCCATCTCTCCCATCTTCCAGGCTTCTTCCAAGCCTTTAGATTAGCTTACATTTAGGGCCTAGTGATGGTCACGAATAATCCATGTTTATGCAGAGGGAGCGCTGGTTAAAGTTAACTGCGTCCTACCTCTGCTAGCTTTTCAAGTCATCAATATTAATAGAGGAGTTAAACCTACCAGATTTGTATGGAAAGAACTGGGCGACCAATGACGAAGAAGACAGATGGTTGCCATGGAAACTGAGCTGGAATGGAGTGTTTGCAGCTTAATGATGAAAGGTTAGGGTGCTGCTACGCAGACGTGTCTTACAGGAACCCGAACTAGCTTTGTCCCCAGACAGGAACAACAGTAAACAAGGTCTTCAGGAGAAGATCTTCTCCACATACAGGTCAATACGAGCTGCAAAACAAAGAGCCCGAGCACAGCATGTGGCCCACATCTCTATTCACAGACACCCATGCAGCAGGCGCTGGCGAGAAGGAGGCATTCAATGGCAAGAATGCTTACTGCATACTAAAGCAAAGGTAAAGCAAGCAGCTGACACTCCTGATGAAATCATCCTGACATCTGACAGTCCATTATCTCCTCTACAGAACACATCGGACAGGCGTCCATAACACACGCTACATACAGCCATGATGTACCAACTCCAGGAATATGGCCCTAACTATGTATTCACTCTACCATGTTTTCTTACAGAGCGCTTACATATTCTCTACTGCATTACAGAGATCATCATCACTGTCCCCATTGGGGCTCACAATCTACATTCCCTATCAGTATGTCTTTAGAGTGTGGGAGGAAATCAGAGAACCCGGAGGAAACCCACACAAACACGGGGAGAAAATACAAACTCCTTGCAAACGTTGCCCATGTAGACACCTGGACGTCACATGCACCTGGCCATTCATTGTACAGAGCCAGGACATCAATGTGGCCTTACAGGAGCATGTCATTACAAATCCTCATCATGTGTAGACATGACACCACTGTGTAAGACCTTGCTTGCCCATAGTATTAGCAGAACATGCCTTCATCTTTTTTTTTTCTTTTTTAGAAGATACTGGAGCATGTTGCAGGGACACGGGAGGTATTCCTATCTCCTGTAAAGAAAAACATTTCAGAAGACAACCTACTTTTTAATTAGCAGATTTTCAGAAGAATATCCAAAGGATTCTTACAATTCAGTGCAAGTTTTTTGAGGGGAGGATTTTGTTGAAAAAAATATCTGTGCCTGTCCTGTATATCTGAATGGAGTTTGCAGAAATCCATGAACTTGCTACCTAAACAACCTCATTCAGATGAATGAACCAATTTTCAGCAGCAGAAATTTCTGCAACAAAAGTTGCCGAGTATGAATCCACCCTTAAAAGGTGTAGTCCCATTAATGCACAGGATGCAGGATTGCTGCCCGAGAACGGAGGGATGTTGTGTATACGAGTGACCACCCCTCCATTTACTTTTATAGGAGCGATGGAGACGGATTTTCTATCCGTCACATAGAAGAAAATGGAGCTCTATTCACACATGAGCTTTACAATCTTTATTCTCTCATACATACGTCTTCTATCCTGTGTGATATTTTAGCTAATCGCAGGGGTTTGTTATCACAGACATGTAATTACTTACACAGCCAATTTCACAAAATCTATTGCCATATAATAGGCAGAACAGAGTTACAGCTATACATAACATTTATCATGTAGCTGATATAGCCATGAACACTCCAGAATTACTATTTTAAATGGTTATTCCCATCTTCATAGATGAGCAGTTATATAGCGCTTGTAAAAAGAGGCACTTTCGCAACTTACAGTTTATTCAAAACTTTAGCAATTTTAGCCATTTTTCTTATGTTAACAGCTGGTTACCTAAGAAACCGACCACTGCTGCAGTCTAGCTTGTAAGCACTGAATGGGATTAGGAGATAATGGTGCGCTAACAATCCTGCCAGATACAAAGCAGTGGTGCTTCCAAGCCCAATAGAAAAGAGTTTGTAAGCACTGTGCTTGTTCAGTCACCTAAGAAATTAGTTGAATACAAAAAAAGAAAAGTATTAATATCTCAAGAGAAGCTGAAAACTTTAATAGAAAGTAATCTGCAAACATGATTGTTTTTACAATTTGCACTGCAGATATTCTATGCAGCATTTGCATGAGATTCCATCAAATCTTCCGCACCTCGCTTCTGCTATAATATGCAACGACTTTTCCTTCGGCCTGTGCCCTGATATGTACAGAACGGTTTATAACTGCATGTAATCCTGCTTACAATTAAAGCACCACTCCAGCTTTTTATATTGCAGCACTGGAGTGGTGGTGGTGCTACTAATCCAAGTTCCCTGCCGCCAGTCTTATACTTACCAGCCACCGTCATAATCAGTCACAACTCAATGTAAAGGTGCATCTCACTAAATTAGAATATCATCAAAAAGTTAATTTATTTCAGTTCTTCAATATAAAAAGTGAAACTCATATATTATATACAGTCATTACAAACAGAGTGATCTATTTCAAGTGTTTATTTCTGTTAATGTTGATGATTATGGCTTACAGCCAATGAAAACACAAAGGTCCTTATCTCAGTAAATTAGAATACTTTATAACAACAGTTTGAAAAATGTTTTTAAAATCTGAAATGTGGGCCTACTGAAATGTATGTTCAGTAAATGCACTCAATACTTGGTCAGGGCTCCCTTTGCATCAATTACTGCATCAATGCGGCGTGGCATGGAGGCGATCAGCCTGTGGCACTGCTGAGGTGTTATGGAAGCCCAGGTTGCTTTGATAGCAGCCTTCAGCTCGTCTGCATTGTTGGGTCTGGTGTCTCTCATCTTCCTCTTGACAATACCCCATAGATTATCTATGGGGTTAAGGTCAGGCGAGTTTGCTGCCAATCAAGCACAGTGATACTGTTGTTTTTAAACCAGGTATTGGTACTTTTGGCAGTGTGGACAGGTGCCAAGTCCTGCTGGAGAATGACATTTCCATCTCCAAAAAGCTTGTCAGCAGAGGGAAGCATGAAGTGCTCTAAAATTTCCTGGTAGACGGCTGCGCTGACGTTGGTCTTGATAAAACACAGTGGACCTACACCAGCAGATGACATGGCTCGCCAAACCATCACTGATTGTGGAAACTTCACACTAGACCTCAAGCAGGTTGGATTGTGGCCTCTCCACTCTTCCTCCAGACTCTGGACCTTGGTTTCCAAATGAAAATTGGAACTCTGGGACCTTGTGGAGTGTGTCAATGACTGCCTTCTGGACATGTGTCAAGTCAGCAGTCTTCCCCATGATTGTGGAGCCTACTGAAACAGACTAAGGAACCTTTTTAAATGCTTAGGAAGCCTTTGCAGCTGTTTTTTTGTTAATTATTGTAATTTACTGAGATAATGACTTTTGTGTTTTCATTGGCTGTAAGCCATAATCATCAACATTAACAGAAATAAACACTTGAAATAGTTCACTCTTTTTGTAACTACTCTATACAATATATGAGTTTCACTTTTTTGCATTGAAGAACTGAAATAAATTAACTTTTTGATGCTATTCTAATTTAGTGAGAAGCACCTGTAAGTCTATGACCGCCAGAACAACACTAGAACAAGGATTTCATAGACTTGCTTAAGACCTTGTTACCGTTACCTCTGACTTCTGGTCAGTAAGAAGTTGATAGCGGCACTGGGAAGAGCTGAAGACGGCAGCTAGTAAGTATAATACTGGGGGCAGGGAACTTAGATTAGTGGCAGCTCTACAGCATTGAAATAATAATAAAAAAAAGCTGGACTGGAGCTTTAAGTCTTTTTTTTTCCCACAGTCTGGTTAAAAAAAAACCAACAACAACAAAAAAAAAAAAAACACATCCATACATTACTCCATCCCCCATAATTACACAGCATTTTATAATAAACTACCCAATTAACCTGCAGGGGGTGCTCAGCACAAAGTAAAATATTCAGCAAACTCATACTGGTATGTAGGCCTAATCTGCTGGATCTGAATAGGAAAACCTATGTATGGACACCAAGAAATATATCATGTCTAGATAATGTATATCTCCAGGCAGCACACCTGCAAGAATTAGATCAAAGAAAATATAGTTTTCCCATCTGGACATGTTTAATATAGTATTTTGCATAGGTTGCACTTACACCGGCAGGAGGATATTTTACAGCATCAGCAAGGTTGTGGCTATCATTGTGAAAACTGCATTACATATTACCAAGAGTCAACGTCAGATGAGAAATGTGTTATTGCAACAGCTTATATAAAATGCAAGGCTACAGGTCTGGATCATGACGCTGGAGGGACTGTCTGAACATATGTACATACAGAAAAGCATCCTCATAATGTCATGGGTAAGGCTTCTCAGTAAAGCGGGCCAGCGACTGTCAGACAATGGGCCACAAAAACACTATTTTCTCTCGTCAATCAACCACTTATTGGTGTTCTTTATCCTAAACCACACAGGTGTCAAAAGATGAATCTCCTAGTTTAGATTTTTTGGCCAGTAGTAATTCAGCCCAACACCACCATCACTACCTTCAGTTGTCAGGTCACAAAAAAGGTGATTATTATTTTGGTCTCTGATCTAGGACACGTGCCTTTACCTAATGCTCAATGTGATGCCATAATACAGAGATAGTGCCCAGTATGATGTCACTGCATAGATATAATGCACAAAGTGATGTCACAGTAAAGGAATAATACAATCAGCAAAGGTTCAGGCTCAAGAATAATGAAGGGTTATCACAGCTCAGGGATAATGCACAAAGTGATGTCACATAAAGGAGCAATGCATAAATATGAAGTCATAGTACAGGGATAATAAGGTTTATTATCACATTCTAGAAATGACTTTGTCTATTAGGTTTCGCTACTGTCTCTTCCATTCTCACCATTATAAAAGCTATTTGTTTGCGGTTTGTGACAGAGGACAGACCCTTACATAACTAGATGATTAGCCACGTGGGATTCACCAACAGAAAGCAAATATCAGTTACACAAAAGTATATTAGCAAGGTGAAGGCTTCATTTATTTAGATAAAACTCCTTTACTTGCACCTTACCTATGAGCTTTGAGTAGACGTGCACCCCAATATGTGAGGGGCACCTTGCCCACGAAATGAAAATTATATCTCAGCAACAGTGTGCTCCTATGGAAGGCAGCACCTCTGCCGAAAATACTTTCCTGAAGATGAAAACCACTAAACTAAAAGTAAAAATTCAACCCACATTTTTTAAAGCATCATACACATTAATATCATTAACCTGACTTATGAAAGAAGAGTAAAACAGCATTTAAAAGTCTAAAAAGTGATTATTTTTTTAGACGCCTTTCCTTCCTAATTACAGCACAGTGAGGATGCAGGCACAGAAAAACGTGACCACATCTTCACTTGAATTATACAGGGGGCACCCTGCTCTAATAGGTGGGATTAAGCAGTGTTCACATGATGCACGACCACATGTGGTGGACCACCACGCTCACCTGCAGGGGCGAATAAACGCACCTGTTTACCAGTTACTTGAGAACGTATGTGCTCATTTGCGGCACCAGGTGGCAGGACTGTGGTCGCTGCCCCGTAGAATCCCAGCCTAACGATAACTCTGACCATGGTCACTCCAGCTCCTACATGTCACAGAGATGGTGAGCAATGAGAAGCGAGGTGCACATAGGTTTCCAGGGCTCCACCTAACAAGTTTATAATCAATGACAACCTTCAAAGCAATTGTACATGCAAGTCCCTTAGTGGGGCTCTAAAAAAAAAAAATAAATAAATTAAAAAAAGTAATATTAAATTAAAAAGCTTATTTTAGAAAAACACATTAGAAAATATACATAGTGCAAATAAAGTTCAAACTTAAAAAAAAAACAACTATATACACAGTGCATACTTAGTATTGTCATGTTTGTAACGACCTGTATAAGTTAAAAAGGTTAATTACACTGCATATGGAATAATTGAAAGCGTACGTCCACTGTCAAGAGAAAAACAATTACAATGCAGGATTGGAGTGGTTGGGAGAAACGATTATACTTCGAACCCGAAACTCGGATTAACTGAGGTCTGTGCTGCGGGCTGTACTAAATTAGGCAGCGTCCTGATGCTACACTACGTCCTTCAGTGTGGGAGCGCGCGTCACAGGGTCTTACACATCTCATTCCAGCACTGAAGACAGGAGCCAAGAGCGACAAGCAGGACCTTGCCTAATTTCACACAGCCTACAGCACAGACTTCGGGTGGTCCGTGTTATGGCATAACAGCAAAATGCTTTAATAAAGTGATTTAGAAAAAACGATTATACGGCAAAGTCCTGCACTATAATCATTTTTCTTTAGAAAGTAAAAAGGTACGCTTTATAAAGATATTCCCATAACACTAAGGCATAATTGGTATTTTTTTTTTTATTATTATTTATTTATTTTTTTAACCATAACCTCCCTAAAAAATAATGAAGGTTAAAAGTTCAATAATAAATTAGTCAATTGACAAATATCACATCGCCACACTTCTGCCATACAGTTTAGATATAACATTTCTCTTCCTCAAGCGGCAGGGTTGAAAAGCTATCCAGAACCTGACCCTCACAACACATATCCTAAACAGTTCCTTTATACACTCCTAGCAGGTTTCATCTCGTAGGTTAATACGACTCCTCGGGGGAAATGCTAGAGCAAACAAGAGCCCAGACCCCAGTCAAGTAAAGCTAAGTGTAATAGAGAACATGCGAGAATCATCATGCACAGCGTTCGTGTCATGGCAGGATGGGTGTTCACAGACCACCCTAGACCAATAGTTCTACCTTGTTCTCTTCCCCTTATCCCCTATAAACCAATCTATCAATCAAATCTACCTCATATTCTCTTCCCTTCCCATAACCAACCCTCCCACCATTTAATCCCCTTTAGCGCTCAATACGTCAGGTTTCTTGGTGTTCCTGTCTCACCTTCATTCCATAATCACATTGCGCCGTCTCTAAAGACACTGTCTCTCTCAAATTACTCAACTTCTCTATGTATCCCTTGGAGAGCATCCCATGTTTGGTATCTAGCGCACGTTATCCACATTATACACACGCTTCAATCCGAAGGATGACAGCACATGTGTTCATCCGATTGGCGAATGTCTACGGCATCACACGCGCCATCACCAGGGACACCCATGTGCATACCCCCATCCTATCGGACTAGGGAGTGCCCTGCATCTGCACAGCTCGTCCCATGCAGCTCAAAGGGCAAATCCCATCTTCTAGCACTTCTCAACTTTGCAACTGCAACACCAAAAATGAAAAATCATGGAATTATGGAAATCACTGGGTCGACATGTGAATGATAGGCAAGTGATGATAAATTCGGTCTTTTTTTTTTTTTTTTTTTTAAATCAGGGATGTTACTTGCCCAACTCTCATTTAGATCCATGCAAGAGAGGCCTGCACTTATAGTATTATATTTTTATCCCGATATGAATCTTCGATCTATCCCCTCATCCTGACAAAGAAGTGGGAGTCATTCCACCGAAGTACCAGATATACAGTAAATGTAACTTTATATATAAAGAATAATGGTATATGATGGCCACTTTATTGTATAGGATTCTTTATTAATCTATATGGCACTACAACAATGATGTGACAATTGGATGGGAATGAAAACTTTGGTGGGTGTGCGCATGTGTAGGAGCAGAAATAATATAAAAAGTAGGGGCCACAGAGTCTGCTTGAACTTTTAACACATGAGCGCTGGATAAGCTGCATGGGACGTGTTTTGTGGAGACCGGGCACATCCCAACACAGTGAAATAGGATGTGAGAAGCATAGGACATGCACCAAACAGAGGTACATATACGCAGACATCCTGGAAATGAGGCATGCATACAATGTGGATAACATGCATATGGGAATCTCCCCAGAAGGAACATAGCAAAGTGGCATCATTTGAGAGGCAGGGCATCATTAGAGATGGCACACTTTGATGATAGACTAACAAACAGAAACAGTATAAAAAACATGAGGTATTGATCTCCAAGCGGGATTAAACGATGAGTTATGGAGGAGAGAATAGGAGAGGGATGAGGTTCATGCATGGGATCGTTTAAAGGGGACAAGGGGAAGAGTACTAGGTGGGACAATTGATCTAAAAGGGCCAATAGAGTGTGCCTCAATACAGGACATATACTGTGGGATGGTCCTACACTGACATGTGTCCTGCATACCTGTATATGTAACTGCATATTTAATTGTTCCATATAATCCCCATATTGTGGTATTCACTGTAAAAAATAAATATGAAAATGTGTTCCCTGATGAATCAAAATATGTGAAAATGTGACGGGACAAAGAACATAAAATTATTCAATGCTAGGATGAGACAGACAAGCCGATGATTGGGTTGGATTTATAGACACCTTGGGATTATCAATTGGAAGGACAACATCATGAAGGAGCTGAAATTTTGGGATTGTTCTCATTGGAAATTGTAAATTTAGGGTAAGAATAGTGAAAGGCTGTCTGAAAGAAGAACCACCTACCCACCCTGTTACATTCACCATAAATACACAGCAATATCAAACATGCATTTTTTTTTTTTTTTTAAAAACAAAGGAGAATTAGACTATTAATAATTCTGTTTCCAGATAGTCCCTCAGGACAGCACACCAGGTAGTCTTCCTTGTCTTTTGTGGGGACAGAACCACCCACAAAGATTAATAGGCCCCTTCCACCACCCTCCATTGTATTCCAAATTACTACAGAAGCATGGATGCAAATAGTCTATACATACCAATAGAAACTCATATAAAAGATTTTATATAATAAAACATAAGGGAGGGGAAATCATGGTGCTGTCCTGAGGGACTATCCAAGAATTACCGATAGGCACAATTCCCCTTATCCAGTACAACACACCAGGAGCAATACCAAATGAATGCCCCAGGGAGGGTACAGAAGCCCTAAAGGACCAAAGTCCAGGACAAGAACCAGGCTAGAAATAGTAAACAATCCGTTAGATCAGAAGAAAATAGAGACAATAGAATCAATCTTCCAAGCACTTGAAACCCTATGAAGTGCATTCCCAGATTCCCTAGCCAGGAACAATATGCCCAGTATTAAATCTACAACACCCCAGAACAGCAAAACCCTGATGAAACAGATTAGAAGGATCAAATCTTTGTGAACACCCTTTATGTCAAGTGGGAGAAAGAATGTGGTCCGCGATGGAGAAGATCCAAGGAACGCATAACCAGCCCCAAAAATAACATTTCTATTTAACTCATATAAAAAAATACTGGCTACCATCAGAATTAAAAGTGATTACACTTACAGAAATCTGGAGAGAAAAGTCATAGTGAGTGCCCGATCTATATCTAGAATGCCAAATATGCAGTATAAACGTGGTAGACCCCAATGTTGTACTACAACACCAATAACTAACCGAAGTAAGTATGTTAGATGAATTATACGTATAAAACACAGCAGCCATAGAATAGATATTGAATACGTCTTATTGCACAGGAAAGGATGGCGTTATCCACCGCCACAACTGTAATGAGGACGGTTCTAGACCAATAATAAAATCATATGTGCTTAATAAAACAGGAATGTTTTGTCACTGGCTCTCCTGGGATGATAATAAACTACACCCTTGGTACAAACCAGCTTACCTTACCACAAGTCCTGCAGGACAGAAGCCCTGAATTGCCAGAAGATTAAACCAATAACCTTTTGGATATGGATAAATGGGCAGAGCATTGGGAAGCTTATAGATTACACACCCAGGAGCCCACATACGTCTATTCTAAATCCATAAATCCCTAGGCCTCAAGTAAGGAGTTGGACCCCCACTGTAACTAAAGAAATCTACAATTGCAGTCTGGTAGGTAACGTCTCCTGGCATTACTAATGTTGGGTTCATCATCAGACCACTTGATAGAGAAGTGTGGTCATCACCCCTTGTCACGGCGGTAACTCTCATGCCTCCTCAGTGCCGCCCTACTCACTGCCATCACCATGTGGCTTCTCCTGACATAAGGCCATCTTGCAGAGTTTTGCCTCTAGCAGCACTGCCCATCTGAATGTGTTTCATTTGGCTTTAGGGGGGGGCGTGGCCGGTCTCTGCAGGAATTTAACCCTGCTGTGTCCTGCAGAGATTAGGTTCCGTGGTCCATCCCATGCCAGCAGGCTCTTCATTAAGCAGCTTCTCCCACCGCTCTTGCCCCGAATGTTGGTTCCTAATCAGCTTGTTCTGCTCGTGTCCAGTTAGTGCATTTTTGTTTTGCTTCTCCCGTTAATGACCTGGGTGCTATACCCGTCCTGTCTCACCTCTCCGCTCCTGACCTCGGCTACATATCCTGAACCTGTGCTGTCTGCCCTGACCACGTCTTTGTCCTCCTGTACCGCGTTCCCGCACCTCTGACCCTCCGGTCAGCTGATGCAGACCTGGTGACTGCCCTGGAGTGTTACCTGGTAAAGGTAGACTCCTAGTCACAACCCTCCATTGTAATTCCAGCCCGTGGTGCAATGGGTGCACACCCACCAGCGTTACATAGTGACCGTGCGTCAGCGTTACACCCATGTGGTGATGATGTGAATTACAGAGGGGGTTGGCCTGAATACATGCACTTACAATTGATTGTACCATATACAAGAGTGAAGAATTGTCATGAACTGATTTGTTATGTCCAGGACTCCTATTACAGGACCTCGGTCCAATTCGGAGAGCTGGTACAAAGAACTAAAAACTAAGAAACAGACTGCATAACCAGGGCTGAACTAAACCCTCAGGGCAATGGGGTTGAATTTGCCTGTTATACAAGTCACTAGTGCGGACATACTTCAAATATCACAATTTTTTTTTCTGGCTCCTCTGACTAAGACAGGTTATCAAACATTCAGTTTGGAAAAAAAAAAGGCTTAAAAGTGATCTTATTACAATATGCAAATATATGAGTGAACAGTGCAGAGATCTTTTTACACCTAGTCTGCAACGGTGACAAGAGGGCATCCTCTACGTCTAGAGGAAAGATTTCATCACAATCACAGATTCTTTACTGTAAGAGCAGTGAGATCATGATACAAATAAAGAGAACCAAGAGTACAACTGGCATAAATAGAAAATTTATTAATCAACGTGTATACAATACCAAATATAAATATCATATGCATAGAAAAAGGGGACAAGAAAGTGCAAAGTGCCTAAAAAAAAAACCCAAGATGTAATGTGTCCCATTCATGTAGAGTGGAGTCACTATGGCCGTTAGTCCCTCTTGAGAAAGCGGCCTTGTGACAGCGAAACGTGCGTCGAGGTGCACCAGCTACCCTGTGGCCCCCCACCTCTGCGTTCCCACTCAGCCTTGACCTGTTAGTGTGGTAAGTACATTACTTTTTTGCCATATGGTAGCTGAGCCTTTTGTATCTACTCAGGTCACTACTTTAGTGGTGAGTGTGATCTGATGTTAGTAAGAGCATAAGAGCACTCTGTATATTAACTCCTGACTAGCTACGTGGTTTTCTAACGGCCAAAGTGACTCCACTCTACATGAATGGGACGCATTACATCTTGGGGGCTTTGTTTAGGCACTTTGCACTTTCTTGTCCCCTTTTTCTATGCATATGATATTTATAATTGGTATTGTATACACATTGATTAATAAATACATTTTCTATTTAAGCCAGTTGTACTCTTGGTTCTCTTTGTTTGTAATATGACTTGAGTAGGCTTTCTGGGTTAGCCCCGGTTATCCAGGATTTAAACCTAGTTTTTTTCACATTTAATATGTTGGTAATTGTTTACAAAGTGAGATCATGATGTTGAAATGACTGATTCATTACAAAAAGGTACAAGGAGGTCTGGACGCCTTTCTTAATAAATATAATATTACAGTCTGATTGCCGTATGTGGAATTGGGAACCATCTTTCCTCCTGATATGGGGAAATTAGCATCTGCCTCATTTTTTTTCCTGCTTTCCTCTCTCTCCCTATGTGGGGCCCATTATACTGTATGGAGGACTATGCGGGGCCCATTATACTGTATGGAGGACTATGCGGGGCCCATTATACTGTATGGAGGACTATGCGGGGCCCATTATACTGTATGGAGGACTATGCAGGGCCCATTATACTGTATGGAGGACTATGCAGGGCCCATTATACTGTATGGAGGACTATGCGGGGCCCATTATACTGTATGGAGGACTATGCGGGGCCCATTATACTGTATGGAGGACTATGCGGGGCCCATTATACTGTATGGAGGACTATGCGGGGCCCATTATACTGTATGGAGGACTATGCGGGGCCCATTATACTGTATGGAGGACTATGCAGGGCCCATTATACTGTATGGAGGACTATGCAGGGCCCATTATACTGTATGGAGGACTATGCGGGGCCCATTATACTGTATGGAGGACTATGCGGGGCCCAATATACTGTATGGAGGACTATGCGGGGCCCAATATACTGTATGGAGGACTATGCGAGGCCCATTATACTGTATGGAGGACTATGCGAGGCCCATTATACTGTATGGAGGACTATGCGAGGCCCATTATACTGTATGGAGGACTATGCGAGGCCCATTATACTGTATGGAGGACTATGCGGAACCCATTATACTGTATGGAGGACTATGTGGGGCCCATTATTCTATATGGAGGGCTATGTGGGATCCATTATTCTGTATGGAGGACTACGTGGGGCCCATTATACTGTACACTGGTTGGCCAGCAACTTTGTCCAAGTTTTTCATTTTGGCCCTCTGTGTGTTTGAGTTGGACATCCCTGCTTTAAAGGAACAAGTGGAGCAAGTAATGCCAAGAGACCTCCATGAAGGGAAGTAGCATCACAACCAAGTATATTGCATTATGGCAGAGGTGTCTGCCTTGGACCACTTGACAGGAGAAAGGAAAGTCTGATAACCCAAATCGCCCAGTCTGTACAATGAAGTACCACAGGGTAAGGCATGTTCACTCTAGGAGCAGAGAACCTTTCATGCCACTAATCCCCTGTAGGGACAGGAAAAATACTGGACAGTGGTAGTGGGAGGGGACTTTTAACCTCTCTGTGATCATGTCCCTTCACAGGTCAAGGAAGACTACCTCCTGGTGTTCTGTCATGAGGGACGAACTGGGAAAATTATGTTTTGATCACTTCTTGATGCAGAGGCAGAATAACGGAAATTCTGGTGTTATGATTTTTTTCTCATTATAGCATTTACCAATCGGTTAATGTTATAATTTTATAGACATACCACATGTGTAATTTTTCATTTCTTTTTTGGGGGCAAAAGAAACTAGACTATAATGGTTATAAACGTAGTTTTAATTTGTACTACATTTTGTAGCCCCCTTTGGGGGTGATCTGTGATTTTCTGATCACTTGTACGACATACAGCAATACCATAGTATCGTTGTATATTCTAAAAATCAAGGACTCCAAGGCCACGGGCTGGCTTTCATAGGAGTACCGTCATGACAGACATAGGGGTCTTCAGTAGAGCTCTGGCCGTCATGGCAGTCCAATGAGTACTACAGCGATATTGAGGTGGGTGAATGGGGCAATGGGAGTTAAAAACAGCGCCCAACTGGACCGCGTGCTGTAAATGGCACTGCTAGAGATTGCCAACGAAGGGCACGAATTGACTAGCATCCGCTGTCACAGATTGCAGGGAAAGATGGGACTCAGTTACTAAGTCCAAATCAAATTAAGTGACCCAACATATGAATTACCAATAATTCATATTTGTAACATCTCCTACCTTGTTGCTTAAACATTTTAATTTGAGGATGGTATAACCTCGCTCCATCATTAGTTTAAGTTTTCATTTCTTCAATACTTGCAAAACTTTGGAAAAATGGGACATTTTGTGAAAACAGCAATATGTGATCACAAGCCTTACATTTAACAATCTAGCCTACAGTATCATTTGGTGCTCAACTACACTGCCATAACCAGAAGTATGCAATCAATTATGTCTGTACTTAAATCAATATAAAAAAAAAACAAATCTTACCGGCAAAAGCTGCAAACTACCAACATGTTGTTCACCGTGGCTTTGATTGGAATCAAGTGTTTCTATTGATGACGTACAGTTATTAACGCCTATCAATGCAGAAATGTCCTGGGAAATATTGTCTGATAGCTGATGTACTCCATTCTCAAACAAATGGCAAGTTAAAAAGTCATTTCTTGCATCTAAACAAGGGACAATGTCTGACATGTCATTCTCATGGCAATCTATGAGATCGTGAGCTTTAATTACTTCTGTCTCTGGAGTTAATTTCCATAGCTTTTCAATGGAGGTGCGTGTGGATTCATGCTCTGTCAACATACAATCAAGAGATCTTACCCTTGAGAGTGCACTCTCATGAGATTGTGGCCTTGGCCTGATATTTTCTATGTGTTGTGGTCCTGAGCATACATCTTCTGGTGACCATGGCTTGGGTGTACGGCTATCAAGGGAATGGCGGCCAAATTTAATTTCCTCACAATCCAGTGGCTTTGAGTTGCCTTCTAAAATAGTCAGTAAGCTACCAGTATTGCTGCTCAGCATATATTTAATAAAGAGACTTCTCGCCAAGCTGAGTTCCACTTTTAGGTGCCGAATGCGTGCAGCCTGCTCACCATCATACTCCCAACGAATCTTAGACAGGACATCCTGAAGTTTGCACTTGCATTCCCTGGCAGCTGAGAAGTGATGTTCAGCTTTCCTAGCATGGCTAGACTTTGCTGTATAACCCTTATTCAACAACTCATCAATCAATTCCTGCTGCAGGTCTCTCGCTTGTCTAATGGCTGTGTCTCTCTCTTTTTGCAGAAATGCCTTGAGCTCTCTTAGTTCCTCATCTTTCCATCTCATCAGCTGCTTTATTTCTATTTCTCTTTCACGTAAAACTGAAATTTTTACCTGCTGGAGCTCACGGGTTTTCTGCTGCTCCAATTTAGATTTCAGATCGTCCGCTAGCTTCCTTTTTTCTTTTTCATATATCTCCTTATTCCTTTTCAGCTCTGAGGTGCACTTTTTCCTGACTTCTTGGGTTTTTAATTTTTCACTTTCTAATTCTTTCTTTACTACTTCAAGCTCTCGTCTATAGTCCTCTATTAGGGCGTTTTCTGACTTCTTGGGTGAGAAACGGAAGTTGTTATTGTCTTTTAACATGGTTTATCAGCATACGACAAGCAGGATTGCGTAGCCTGAAGCACAATAACTTCTCAGAAGCCCATACTGCTTGGAAGAGAGAAGAAAGTAAATGTTATTAACATAGACATTTTGGTAGGAAAATAGTTATTAACAAAAAAAAAGTGTAAAAAAACGTTCAGAACAATATTAGCATTTAAATGGGTTATCTACCACCTCTAACTCTTGCATCGAGGGGTGAGGGGCATTGCTAATGTGGCATCTGTCAGATGCTTCCAGGTCCTGAACTTACTCCGCAGGTATCATTCAATCATCCTTCAATTAGAACAGGACACATGCAGGAGATCTGCCCAAACCAAGCGTCAGTAAGCACTTATCTCCTGAAGAAGTGAGAGGTGATGGGTAGACCTTTTAAGCGCATTTCCAGATAAACTCTGAATTGAAAACCCTGTATAGTTTTTATTTTAGATCAAACAGCAACATTAGTCTGTAAGAAAATCTAAAATGTGACCTTTGCCTTCAAGCAGTTGTGAAAACACTGCACTGAAGACATAGCAGTAGGATCCCGCTCTGACTTTGGTTCTGCCCCTATACTGCCTTTTTAAAGGGAACCTGTCACCAGGTTTTCTCAATACAAATTGACTCCCCCAGAAGAAGGCACACTGCCGAAACGCGTGTCGGGGACCTGGCACTACACACTCAGAGGTATAATATTTATGAGTCACCTGTTTGCATGTCCGTCATTGTTATTACCATTTGTGTTTTACTGCCATATTCATGGTTGCCACATGCCTATATTTCCCTGTAATCATTGTCAGTTGGTTTCCATATACCCAGAGATACCATTAACTTCATGCCTCTTGATGTTTTTGCATTGCCATCCATTGGATGACTCACATTTTTAAACTGTGTTTTATATTATCTATTTAATAAAGTTATACCTTTTTATAGTATTGGCTCTTGCTGCACATTTTTCTTATATGCTGTTTCCCAATATAAAGTACAGCCACCACCTTTAAGGCCTTATTTATAGTATTTTAGTAAGCTGCGTGTAAGTACCCAATCCCTTCTACATAGCACAAAAAATAACTTATTATCCCCACCTACAATGTGGTCCAATAGGCACAGTTTGTCTTGATTCAGCGCCTTTTCTCTCGTCCTAATCACTGTACTCCTGCTTGCTTCATGTGGATGACGTGTCCACATATAATGCTCCATACAAAATACTGGCCCCTCATATAATGCTCCATACAAAATACTGGACCCTCATATAATGCTCCATACAAAATACTGGCCGCTCATATAATGCTCCATACAAAATACTGGACCCTCATATAAAATGCTCCATACAAAATAATGGGCCCTCATATAATGCTCCATACAAAATAATGGGCCCTCATATAATCCTCCATACAAGATACTGGCCCCTCATATAATGCTCCATACAAAATAATGGGCCCCTCATATAATCCTCCATACAAAATACTGGCCCCTCATGATGCTCCATACAGAATAACGGGTCCCTCATATAATGCTCCATACAGAATAACGGGCCTCTCATATAATGCTCCATACAGAATAACGGGCCCCTCATATAATGCTCCATACAGAATAACGGGCCCCTCATATAATGCTCCATACAAAATAACGGGCCCCTCATATAATGCTCCATACAAAATACTGGCCCCTCATATAATGCTCCATACAAAATATTGGCCCCTCATATAATGCTCCATACAAAATACTGGCCCCTCATATAATGCTCCATACAAAATACTGGCCGCTCATATAATGCTCCATACAGAATAACGGGCCTCTCATATAATGCTCCATACAGAATAACGGGCCCCTTATATAATGCTCCATACAGAATAACAGGCCCCATATATAATGCTCCATACAGAATAACAGGCCCCATATAATGCTCCATACAGAATAACAGGCCCCATATAATGCTCCATACATGAAAAACAAAAAAACAAACACTACTTACCTCTCCTCGACGGCCGCAGCTCCGGACTCCTCAGCGTTGCAGTCTTCCTGCTCTCAGCCCTGTGATGCTCATAGCAGAGGGCACACTGTAGTGACGTCATCGCGCCCTCTGCCCTGAGACATCACAAGACGTGGAAGAAGCTCGAGTGGGAACGGGGAGAGGTAAGTATTCCAAGTGTTGAGGCCTTAAGCAAGTGGGGAGGCCCACTCGAAGGCGCTAGCCTCCCCCGACTGACTGGCTCAGGGCCCCGGCACGTCAGGTGCAGACGCTGGCCCTGCCTCCCACTAGTGAGTGCCAGCCCCTATACTGCTCTGGTCTGTGTTTTGGCTGCAGCCATGTCATGATTACAGCATGCACCACCTCTGTAGTCATGACATCACTGCTCTGAAAATGTAGACGACACAGTAAGCTCAGCGATTAACACCTCATCGCTTCAGCCAAAACACAGAAATTGGAGCATCTTAGGATGAGTAATGTCTGGCTTTGTTATTTTACATGTCTGCAAACATTTGGGATTAAATCTTCTAAAAACCTCTAAGTATTTAAGGCATAGTTGCAATACAGACTTCCTCTCCCCATTGAAATGTCTAGAGCAGACCTGGGCAAAGTGCAGCCTGCGGGCCACATCCGGCCCTCTCACTGTTCCAGTCCGTCCTGCGGATCGAGACAGGCGAAGGGTTGAAAAAGTGCCCTCCCTTGCCCACTATCCATCATCCGCCGCCATCACCGTTATCCGCATTTTTGGGATGCAGACAGCGGTGAATATATTGGTGGAGGGGCCACCAGCGCCTTCTTCCACCAATCAGAGTTTGTGAGAGCTGATGTCATTTCATTGCTTAAGCTGTACACCAGAGACAAGAGCAGAGGTAGAGCGCTGAGGGAACTGGAGCAAGGTGAGTTTTTTTTTCATGTGTATGGGATGTTTGTATGTACATAGGAGGCTATGTGGGGGGGCTCATGCTGTATATAGGGTGGCTATGTGGGAGGCTCATGCTGGATATAGGGAGGCTATGTTGGGGGCTCCTGCAGTTTATGGGCGGCTATGCGGGGGGCTCCTGCAGTATATGGAAGGCTCATGCTGTATATGGGAGGCAATGTGGGGGCTCATGCTGTATATGGGAGGCTATGTAATGGCTCATACTGTATATGGGGGGCCAAGTGGAAGCTCATACTGTATATAGGCAGCTATGTAGGGGCTCATGTTATATAGGGGGGCTGTGTGCGGGCTCATACGCTATATAGAGGGATGTTAGAATACTTAATTCTGCTCAATATTAAGTTATAGAATTAGTATAATTAATATGTTAATATTAATATTGAGCAGAATGCATTTCAGCCTATTGGTTCGGCCCTCCATAAACAGTCACGGTCTCTCATGTGGCCCCTTTGGGAAAATTAATTGTCCACCCCTGGTCTAGAGAATGGGAGGCCGGATGTCTTAAAAATTAAAAGTTATTTTACCTCTTCTGTTCTAAGTGTAGTTGCTACATGTGTAAAGAATTAGGTAAACTACGGATTATGATTAAAACACAGTTTATTCTGCAGTCATGTTTTAAGAAACAACTGAACACAATGGGGGATAATTACCAAGCGGATGTGGCAAAATCCTAGTGCTACTTGTGCCAAAAAAAACAAAAAACGTTCTTACGTGTCTTGCATCACATTTATGCAATGTTTTGGACACTTTTTGTACCTCAGTTGACAAGGGAGCGTGGCTTCATGGGAAAGTAGTGCACCTTTGCTTGTAAAGGGGCTTGGCTTATAATGTAACACAGTGTGCCAAAAAAATGTCAACCTTCTCGCATAAAACAAGTAAATTAAGAGGTGGTGTAAATTTACACTGGACAGTCTAAAGATGCATCAAATTTATCAAACAGCATAAGCCACCGTGATACATTTGGCACATTTCTTGGCTCTAAAAATTAGATACCGTATATACTTGAGTATAAGCCGAGGCACCTAATTTTACCACAAAAAACTGAGAAAACTTATTGACTCGAGTATAAGCCAAAGGTGGGAAATGCAGCATCTACTGGTAAATTTCCCCAATCCTGGTATGCATGGCCCCCTCATCCCCAATCCTGGTATGCATGGCCCCCTCATCCCCAATCCTGGTGTGCATGGCCCCCCCATCCCCAATCCTGGTGTGCATGGACCCCCATCCCTGCACACATGGAAAAAAACACTTTTACTCACCTTCCTTCCCTCTGCTCTAGCGCTGCGTCCTGTTCTGCCAACAGTTGATCACAGCATCTGAGCAGCGCATGACATCACTGCTATGCGCCCTCAGACGCTGAGGCGAGCTGCGGGGATATTCATTCCTCTCCACGCCGGCACTATGGGCGGAGAGGATTGAATATTAATTTTCTTTAATAGCGCGGTGTCAGCAGCGGCTGCAGCTCAGCGATCCTGTGTTCCCGCTACTAAAGAGAATGAATATTCACTCTTCTCCATGCCCATGGGAGTGGAGAAGAGTGAATATTCATACTCTCTAATATTGGGTACAGATGATCGCTGAGCCGCAGCAGGAAGCCGGCAGCTGACAATGCATGCGCTATTAAAGAAAATGCATATTCACTCCTCTCCACTCCCATAGGCGTGATGAAGAGTGAATATTCATTCTCTTTAGCAGCGGGCATAAGTGTTAGTTGCATCAGCTGGCTACTGCCTGTGCACCGCTCCTCCGCCACCGCAACCCCCCCACCACCTTCCACAGTCGTAATATAAGTATATACTTGAGTATAAGCCGAGGGGAGATTTATCAGAATAAAAAATGTGCTGAAAAAGTCGGCTTATGCACGAGTATATACAGTACAATTCATAAACATGCCCCATTCACTGTTTTCTATATTGACTGATCTCCCACGGGGAGGTAGAGTGTGATTCATGTGATAAAACAGTTGTTCGTGGGATGGAGAGGTGTGTGAGACGTCCCACTGAATAGAAAAACCCGCTAGGCTTTAATTTTGAACTTTGTGTAGCCAACATGAAAATGTACAACCCCAATTCCAAAACAGATACAAACTGCTGTAAAAAGAAGAGGGAATGTGGCAGAATGGTAGACATGGTCTTGTAGCAACATTTTTGAGATGTGTTGCTGCCCTCAATTTCTAAATTAGTAAATTTTTTCGAATGAAATGGAATAAAGTCTAACTTTCACCTTCTGATCTGTGTTCTATTGCAAATGAAATATGACTGAAAGATTTACAAATCATTGCATTCTTGTTTTCTTTACATGCAGCACGGTGGCTCAGTGGTTACAGTGATGGGGTCCTGGGTTTATATCCCACCAAGTACAACATCTGGAAGGAATTTGTATGTTCTGCCTGTGTTTGTGCGAGTTTCTTCTTGGTGCTCCGGTTTCATCCCAAAAGCCATCATGGTAGGGAATTTAGATTGTGAGGCCCAGTGGGGACAGTGATGATGTCTGTTAAGCACTGTGGAATTAACGGCGCTAAATAACTGAGTACAATAAATAAAATAAATTAATGTTCCGGTGTCTCAACTTTTTTTTGGAATTGGGTTGTAAAAGTCTGCACATTCAAAGCAAGTGGATTCAAAAAAATAAAACAATGGACTTACACTCCTACTGGATCCACTTCTGCCCTTGGCAAAAAAAAGGATCAAAACCCGTTCTAGTATTTTTCAAGAATAAAAAACAAAAATATACTTTTTTTTTTGCTCTCTATAAGGTATAACTCTCAGTGGAATTACACGCTACATGCAGAATAGCTGTAAAGAAACAATGCAATATACCTTACCAAAAGAATATGCTTCTTTCTCCAATCAATTTCACTTCTAGTCCCTCAGGGTCATGATCTCTGAACCTGCCATTCACCATGAAAAACTTCTAAAATCTGTCGGGGGCCTCATTCAGACGTTCGTTTTTTTGTGTTCGAGTGCTATCCATGATTTTCACGGAAAGTACTTGTACCTATGATAGTCTATGGGGCCATTCACATGTCTGATATTTTCGATTTTGAGCCAAAGTTCAGATCAAAATCAGCAATGCAAGTCAATAGGTCCGTGAAAAAGGAAAAAAGAAATGAATGGTCAAAATTCCCAGTGGCAAAATGTGGAAAGCTCATAGAGACTTATCCAAAGCGACTTGCAGCTGTAATTGCCGCAAAAGGAGGCTCTACAAAGTACCGATTTTAAGGGAGTGAAGAGTTTTGCACACTGAAGTTTTCAATTATTTTGTCCTATTTGTTGTTTTCTACACAATAAAAAGAAAACCAAAAGTTCAGTTGTAGGCATGTTCATTACATGAACTGATGTAAAGACTCAAAAAGTAAAAAAAAGTGAGATTCCAGATTGTGAGGTAGCAAAACATGAAAAATGCCAAAGGAGGGAAGTAAATACTTTCGCAAGCCATTGTAGAGAATCACTTTGCTTGCGTTGTCATTAACAGACTTACAGTTGCCTGTATATTACTTTAATAGAAGAATCTCTAATACCGGGGAATTGTTTTATTATTATTCCAAAAAAAAAAAAATTATATATAGTAAGAGATTAAATCCTCAAAACAGCTCTGACCTGGTGAGCCACAAGACCTCTTTAGTATCCATTAGTCAAGTGATATCTGGTACCAAGACGAGACCTCAACGCTTTAGACCAGTGTTTCCCAAACCCCGTCCTCACGGACCCCAACGCATCGTGTTTTCAGGATCTCCTTAGTATTGCACAGGTGAGAGAACCTGTGGCAGTTTCTGATGCCTTAATAATAATTCTATCACCTGGGCAATACTAAGGAAATCCTGAAAACATGACGTGTGGGGGGCCATGAGGACTGGAGTTTGGGAAACACTGCTTTAGACTTTAGATTTCCTCACTACACCCCTCAATCAGGTTACTATCTGAGAAATTTAGGCCAGGTCAACACCTTAAATCATTTGTCATGTTCCTCACTTCATTCCTGGAGATTTTTGTAGTGTAGCATAGTACATTATCCTGTTGAGAGACCAGTTTTCTGAGAACTGATGCGATGAAAGGTAAGTGTACTTGCTCTGCAATATCGTTTAGATACTGCAGGTAATACATGTCAAGGTGCCATCCACATGAAAACCAGAATCCAAGTTTTCCAGTAAAACAGTAGGGCAGCACCACATTGCCTCCGCCAACTTGTCTTTCTCCCAGTCCCATTCCTGGTACCTTGACTTCCCCAGGTATGGAGGTTTACACATCTTTATGGCCTTATTAGCAGATTCTGCTTGCATCCCTCTTTTTCGATATCAGAGGTACACTGCGAGTGTATCACAGGTTCACAGCACCCAGTATATACTAAACTTTTTTTCTGCGCTCAGGGCCGGGACAAAGTATTTTGGTGCCCTAGGCAGATGACGCAAATGGCACCCCTCTCCCCCAAGTAAAGGAATGGGTCAGAGATTAAGGTAACGGGATACTTAAAGGGGTATTCCCATCTCCAAGATCCTATCCCAATACGTAGTAGGTGTAATAATAGTAATATTAGCAAATACGTCCAATTAGAAATGTAGCATAGTATTTTTGAGTTGCTATCTCTCTTACCTCATGTGCATTGTGTATTGCTGCAGTCCTGAAAGATGCGCCGCATGTCAGTGTCCACGGGTGATTCGCAGCCTCTGATGCACGCAAAGTGGACATGGGATTTCTATGCTGTAACATCTGGACGCTGCGGGTTTGATGCTGTATAAACACGCAGCATCAAATCAGCAGCGGCTCTTGATCGTGGCTACATACCCAAACTCACCCGCAGCATGTCAATTTCTGTAGCGGACACACCAGTCTCTGCTGCAGATTTTGACCGATTGAAGTGTCATATGTGGTGGATTCACATGTACCACTAGCAAAAGTGCGGCATTACAACACAGCGTTTTGGACGCAGCAAAAATACGCTGCGTCCAAATCGCAGCTTGTTACTGTTCGTGGGGATGAAGCGGCTAACGAAACAGCTGTGAGCTGTTAATAGCAAGGGACCATGTTTGCCTAATGGCACCTTCCTAGGTTAAAAATAGCAGCTCACAGCTGCCCCAGAAATTACATGAATGGAAATGCTAATGAAGATTGGGTATATGGAATTAGCTGACACCTAGATCTTTTGTTTGGTGATGACAAGGTATCAATCAGCCCCTTTCATCACCAAACCTAATTCAAGCAAAGTAATGAGTTAAATAAACACACAGACACAGAGTAAACACTTTATTTGAAATACAACAGACATTCTTTAACCCCTCCTTTACAGCCTGTGACGTATTAGCACGTACAGGCTGTAATCCCCCGGTTCAGTGAGGGCTCCGGCACTGAGCCCGCACTGAACCGGGCACATGTCTGCTGATTATTACAGCTGACATGTGCCCGCAACAGCCGCGGGTGGAATCCCGATCCACCCGCGGCTGTTAACATGTTAAATGCCACTGTCGGAAGAGCGTCGCTTACCGCGTCCATCGGTGAACCCGTCACATGATCGCGGGTCACCGATGGGTGGTCATGACAACCCTGGGTCTGCAGCAGACTCCAGTGGTTGTCATGAGCTGGTCGCTATGAGCGCCAACCACTAGGTGGCACTCATAGCACAGGACCATTTCTGCTACATAAAGGTGATCTGCTGATCATCTGTATGTAGCAGAGGCGAACAGACAAGTGCTGCTTCTAGACTATAGAAGCAAGCAAAAAGTGAAAAAAAAAAGTTTTTACAAAAATTTAAAAACAAAAAGTTTAAATCACCCCCCTTGCGCCCCATTCAAAATAAAATAATTAAAAAAAAAACCCTACATACACATATTTGGTATTGCCGCGTTCAGAATCGCCCGATCTATCAATACAAAAAAAGAATTAATCCGATCGGTAAACGGCGTAACGAGATAAAAATTCTAAACGCCAGAATTACGTTTTTTGGTCGCCGCAACATTGCAATAAAATGCAATAACGGGCGATCAAAACATCGGATCTACCTCAAAATGGTATCAATAAAAACGTCAGCTCAGCTTGGTGGGCAAAAAATAAGCCCTCACCCAGCCCCAGATCCCGAAAAATGGAGACGCTACGGGTCTTAGAAAATGGAACTAGTTTTTTTTTGTTTGTTTTTTTTACCAACCTTTGGAATTTTTTTCACCACTTAAATAAAAAAGAACCTATACATGTTTGGTGTCTACGAACTTGTAATGACCTGGAGAATAAGAATGGCAGGTCAGTTTTAGCATTCAGTGAACGTGGTAAAAAAACATCTGTGGTATTGCACTTTATTTGCAATTTCACCGCACTTGGAATTTTTTTCCCGTTTTCCCGTACACGATATGGTAAAACTAGTAATGGCGTTGAAAAGTACAACTCGTCCCGCAAAAAATAAACCCTCACACGGCCATATTGACCAAAAAATAAAAACGATATGCCTCTGGGAACAAGGGGAGCAAAAAACGAAAATGCAAAAACGGAAAATCCCAGGGTTGTGAAGGGGTTAATCATTTAAATTAACCAATATACTCACCCCAGTTCTGAGGGTAATCCAAGGGTTAAGCAAAATTTTGGTAGGACAATGTTTTATTTAGCTCCAAAGACGCTTAAAAAACCACGTCAAAAACCGTGCATTTTTTCCTGCCAAGATGTAGAAACGCTGCAGAAATTTCTGCTTCAAATCCTGAACGTGAGCACATACCCTAAAGCTCCTCTGCATCTGTCGCGGGCGGCGCTGATATTAATTGTAATTGCGTCTGATAGTGAGGGAACAACAGGCAGTGACTGATACTGCTCCCCCATGAGCCCAAGGCAGGTGCCTACCCTTCGTTGCAGCCCTATTTACGCTGGATAGGAAAGCGTAATCTGCTGCGTGACACAATAACATGCAATGCAGTTAGACTTTTTTTTTACGGTGGGAAATACACTGCTCAAAAAAATAAAGGGAACACTCAAATAACACATCCTAGATCTGAATGAATGAAATATTCTCATTGAATACTTTGTTCTGTACAAAGTTGAATGTGCTGACAACAAAATCACACAAAAATCATCATTGGAAATCAAATTTATTAACCAATGGAGGCCTGGATTTGAAGTCACCCCCAAAATTAAAGTGGAAAAACACACTAGAGGATGATCCAACTTTGATGTAATGTCCTTAAAACAAGTCAAAATGAGGCTCAGTATTGTGTGTGGCCTCCACGTGCCTGTATGACCTCCCTACAACGCCTGGGCATGCTCCTGATGAGGTTGCGGATGGTCTCCTGTGGGATCTCCTCACAGACCTGGACTAAAGCATCCGCCAACTCCTGGACAGTCTGTGGTCAACGTGACGTTGGTGGATGGAGCGAGACATGATGTCCCAGATGTGCTCAATCAGATTCAGGTCTGGGGAACGGGCGGGCCAGTCCATAGCTTCAATGCCTTCATCTTGCAGAAACTGCTGACACACTCCAGCCACATGAGGTCTGGCATTGTCCGGCATTAGAAGGAACCCAGGGCCAACCGCACCAGCATATGGTCTCACAAGGGGTCTGAGGATCTCATCTCGGTACCTAATGGCAGTCAGGCTACCTCTGGCGAGCACATGGAGGGCTGTGTGGCCCTCCAAAGAAATGCCACCCCACACCATTACTGATCTACTGCTGAAGGATATTGCAGGCAGCAGATCGCTCTCCACGGCGTCTCCAGATTCTGTCACATGTGCTCAGTATGAACCTGCTTTCATCTGTGAAGAGCACAGGGCACCAGTGGCGACTTTGCCAATTCTGGTGTTCTGTGGCAAATGCCAAGCGTCCTGCACGGTGTTGGGCTGTGAGCACAACCCCCATCTGTGGATGTCGGGCCCTCATACCACCCTCGTGGAGTCGGTTTCTAACCATTTGTGCAGACACATGCATATTTGTGGCCTGCTGGAGGTCATTTTGCAGGGCTCTGGCAGTGCTCCTGTTCCTCCTTGCACAAAAGCGGAGGTAGCGGTCTTGCGGCTAGGTTGTTGCCCTCCTACGGCCCCCTCCACGTCTCCTTGTGTACTGGCCTGTCTCCTGGTAGCGCCTACAGCCTCTGGACACTACGCTGACAGACACAGCAAACCTTCTTGCCACAGCTCGCATTGATGTGCCATTCTGGATGAGCTGCACTACCTGAGCAACTTCTGTGGGTTGTAGAGTCCGTCTCATGCTACCACGAGTGTGAAAGCACAACCAACATTCAAAAGTGACCAAAATATCAGCCAGAAAGCATTGGTACTGAGATGTGGTCTTGATAATTGCCAATAATTTCCATCTATTGTCTATTCCATTTGCACAACAGCATGTGAAATTAATTGTCAATCAGTGTTGCTTCCTAAGTGGACAGTTTGATTTCACAGAAGTTTGATTTACTTGGGAGTTATATTCTGTTGTTTAAGTGTTCCCTTTATGTTTTTGAGCAGTGTATTACATGGCTTGTTTTTTTCACTTAAGAGCTGTAGTATTTGATTTTTTATTAATTTTATTCTGGTGACTGAAAAGCAGCAATTGGGGCACAATTTATAATTTTGTCACGTAGATACACAATGTATTATCTTGACATTTCTCATTTTTACAAATTAGGAAAAATGAAATATTTTTTTATGTATTTACAGAATTCAAAGTGCGAGATGGGAGATTTACCTTTTCTTTTTTACTAAAATACATTAAAGCTGTCCAGCTTCTGGAACTTTTTTTTACTAAAAAATAATTTTTGTAATTGGGTTTCATTTAAAGCACCACTCCAGCTTTTTTTATTCTTTTAATTTCAGCGCTGGAGTGGTGCTATTACCGCAGGATCCCTGCACCTACTATTATACTCACCTCTAGCCGTCTTCAGCTGTTCCCAGCATCAGTCTAGTTCTGCGCCGCCAACTTCTGACTGACCGTAATGAAGTCTATGAGAGCCTTGTTTTGGCTCTCATAGACTTACCCTTATAATCCAAAAAATGCGGTATGCGCACAAGTTGAATATTTTATGTGCAGAAATTTAGGCACCATTTCTTCATCTCTTGGTAGGAAAACACAGCCTCCAAAACGTTGTGTTTTTGTCACGTATTTTGCCTGCGTTTTTTCAGTGCATTCAATGTGTGAAAAACGCAGTCAAAAACGCACAGAGAATTGACATGCTGCAGATTATTTTCTGCACAAAATCTGCAAGTCAGAAATACTCAATGTGTGCACGACACTTCAGGCATCTCATTCACTTTGCTGGCATCAGGTTTAGCTAGCAAATACGCACCAAATCTGCATCGTGATCTGCAACGCAGGCAAAAATGCCACATTTATGATGCTGTGTTTTCCTGCCAAGAGATGCAGAAATGGTGCAGAAATTTCTGCACACAAAATACTCAAGGCATGCACATACGCTAAGGCTGTGTGCACACGTTGCAGATTTGTCACTTTTTTTTTCTGCGCGGATTTGTGACAAACCTGATGCCAGCAAATTGAATGAGAAACCTGAAGTGTCATGCACACATTGAGCATTTTTAACTTGCAGATTTGGTGCAGAAAATAATCTACAGCATGTCAAATCTGTGTGTTTTTCACCCATTGAATGCACAGAGAAAATGAAGGTAAAAACGCATCAACAAAAAAAAAAACGCGGCAAAAACGCAACATCTTTGAGGCTTCGCTTTCCTGCAAAGAGATGCAGAAACGGTGCAGAAATTTCTGCAATCAAATACTCAATGTAGTCGTAGTGATGGGTCATTCGTGAACGATCTGAGACAAAGAGCAGTCCCTGATGTGAAGGATGGGAGCCGGCACCCCACTGACAGCCACTAAATTCTCTGAATGGCTCTCACTGGGAGTAAAATTCCGGAGTTCAGCGGACGTAACTCCGCCCACCCGAACCAAACTCCACCAACTCGTCAATTTAATTGTCTGATTGCAAGTAGGCGTGGTTTCTGCCATGGGTGGGTGGGGTTTCGGTTGCATTAATGTCATCTTCAATATGTGTTTACAATGGATAGGGATCCATTCAGGATCCAAAAGAGCCGGTTCTTTTTGGTGAGAGGAGCCAGATCATCAAAAAGAGCTGGACTGCCCATCACTAACGCAACGTGTGTACATATCCTAAGACGCACCTAGGTTTCAGAGGAGGAAAATAGGAAAAAAAAATTTGAAGCAAAAACTGTGGTCATGACGCACTGTTGTGGTGGTGGGGATCTGCTGCTGACATTGGCATGGGGGTAATGTTCCCCAATTCTTTGCTTCATCCCGGCCCCGTTTCTCTGTTCTCTGCGCTGCAGGGTTCTATTGCTCAGGCGGTGGGGGGGTCACTGTCACTTCCCTGCACCTGCGCAATAGAAATCTGCAGCACAGAGCACAGGCAGACGGGGTCTGGATGAAGCAAAGCGCGCTCTATGTGAGCTCTATGTTAGCGGCACTTTGCACATGCCCGGAAGTCGGGGAGCACAGTGCACATCACAGGGCCCTGTGCAGGGGAGGGGGGGGGATATTATAATTAAGCATACAGGCAGGGATTTAGGGGAATAATAAGCACATAGGAGGGGATTTCTTCCCGTCCCCCGGACGCCAGCCTGTGCAAAAAATAATTGATTAAAGCGCTTTTCTCTGCAATCAAACCTCTGATATGGGCCATACAGGTATGTATAGATTTACTTTTCTATACTCTGTATGCCCATAGTAGAGGTCTGATATCGCCCAGGGGGTGACCGATTCCCTTTAATAGCGGACACACGTGACCGCCCTAGTCGCCGGCATCCTGCAGCAGTGACCACTCTCCCCTAGCGAGCCAGGTATATTGTGACTATAAGACGCACCCCCATTTTCCTCCTAAATTTGTAAGAAAAAAATTGCATCTTATAGTCTGAAAAATATGATTTATTGAAAAGTGACCTCCAACTCACTCCAGCACACACAGGTCACAAACTGCTAGAGACCCAGCGACGCGGTACGGATAAATGAAGACAACGGCAAGTAAGTATAAGACTAGGTGCAGGGAACTTACACTAGACAGCTGGTGTGGTGTGGGTGTCACACTATTGCTGCAGAATGAGTTAGCTGACAATCTGACGCTGAGCTCGCTACAACAGAAAACTATAACTCATCTCTTTGTCCGAGTTTCTCTCAGTTGATTTATGACCACGTGAAAGGTGAGTGTGCAGGGAAAAGATAAAAAACCCTGCAAAAATTTATTTGGCTCCAAACACATGTATTTAAGTAAAAAAAAAAAAAAAAAGTACCCAAAATGCCAAAATGTGGACAACTCATCTATTTGGCTGCGTGCCCACTATGCGTTTTTCAAGCATTTTTGCTTGGTAATACATGCCCCATGGTCCCCAATGATAATCCGCATGTGCTGTGCACATGCTGCGATATTTCCGCTGCGGATTATCATTGCGGAAAAATACGCAGCATGTCCATTAATTTTGCGGACACGCAGGGTAATTGCCGCCATTGACTTGCATTGAAACGCTTAATATCGGCATGACTACATGTGCACATGCGGATATATCATGCGGCTCAATGTGCGGATGGTACCCGGGTCGGGAGAAGAGGAGACTCTCCTCCGGACCCAGGTACCATAGAACCTGTTAAAAAATAATTAAAATAAAAAATAAACATTATACTTGCCTTCCAATGTCCCCCGGTCTCTTCTCCGGCTCACGGTGGTGTGAAAGGACCTTCCATGATGTCATTTAATCATGTGACAGGTCACACGACCGCTGGCGTCGGCAGTCGCGTGACCGGTCACATGACTAAATGAAGTCATGGAAGGTCCTTTCACACCATAGCGAGCCGTACAAGAGACCGGACACAGCGGAGAAGAGACGGGGGGACATTGGAAGGTAAGTATAATGTTTTTGTTTTTTTACAATTTTTATTCTTTTTTTCAACTAATAACTTGGTCACACTATATGCTGGTTGCATGGATTTTTATAGTGTGACCAAGTTGTCAAGCACTTTCCAAGTGATGCTAAAATCGCTTAGAAAGCGCTTTACAACCCACATGCGGAAATGCATGTGAAGAACGCTTCACATCCGTATGTCCCTGGCAGGAAAAACACATGTACAATCCGCATGTACAATCTGCATGTACAATCCGCATGGACAATCCGCATGCGTTTTTTTCTGCCAGGGAGATGCGGAAAAAATATGCAGCATTTCTGCATCGTGGACACTTAGCCTAAGACAATTAGTTTTTCAACTTTTTTTTCTATTAAAAAAAAAAAAACTTAGACGCGGTGGTCCCCATTAACCGCAGCATCTATGGGTATACTCAATAGCGGACACAAGACAGAAAAGGGCCCCTGTGCAAGAACAGTATTTGGGCCCTTTACAGTCCAATAGTTCTGCTATGACAGAAGCGGCTGCTTCGGAGGTGGCCGTGGGCCCCTTTACCCTATGGGCCCCTGTGCAGCTGCACCAGTGATATGTCCGCCGCTGGGTATACTGGCCGCAGTGTACAGAGGATGGCTGCGCATTAGTGCCGGCTGTGTGTTGGCCATTGCTCCCTTCCATAGCAGTTTGGCTCTTACTAGCCGCATGGATCGGCCATAGTCCAGCTTCCATCTCTGGTGTAATCACACTGCACTGTACAGCGCTGGAGCCCACACGGCTGGTGGAGTCGCCATTGACCACTTACTTCCCCTCGCCCATCACAGCCCAGGTGAGGCACCACACAGAGTCCTGGATTAGTCACAAGCCCCCACAACACTTCATGGCGACCAGCGTGGCCACACACAGGGGGCAACAGCACAACATGTGGGCAGTGCTGGGACATGTAGTTCTAGTTACACGTGATGCACCTGCTCACATCACTAGAGGCGTCATCAGCCAGGCATTAGGCTGCTCAGTATCAGTACAGGCGCCATTACTCGCGCTCCTCTCCGGTCACTCACCTATCCCTCCCCAAACGAGCGCGCCCCCAGAGTAACGGAAACCAACTATCCGGAGGCGCGCCCCTGTGCTTTACGTGTCTGCGCTCTCCCGCCAATCGCGCTCATGGCCGCGCCTGACTCCGCGTTTCCCTGTGGCAGGAGGGTCGCGTCAGGATCGGCGGGGATTTTTTTTCTGCTCCTCACAACTCTACTGTAGACAGCTCAGTGCTGAGGAGACTGGATCGGAGCTGCTGGAGCGCGGTCCTCCGATGTAGACAGTTCACACTGCCACCACTAGATGGAGCTGGTTCCAGGGTCCTCATACACTCTGCTGTCTAGTCGCCTCTTCTGGCTTTTTAGTGCTTTTTTAATTCTTATTTATGGAATTGCTCCTGTTGTTAATGCAGCAAACATCACAGGTCAGACTGGATTTTTTTTACACTGTTCTATATTTTATGTATTTTACACTCATATATTGTACTAGCTATTGAACCCGTTGTACGCCCGGGTGGCGAGCATTTTTATTGGTATATGGTCTACCATGTTGGTATGTGCTACCTCCCTCCTGGTATTTGTGCTGCCCCCACCATCCTATCCCGGTATGCGTGTCACCCCTCATCCCCAATCCCGGTATGCATCGCACCCCTCATCCCCAATCCCGGTATGTGTGGCACCCCTCATCCCCAATCCCGGTATGTGTGGCACCCCTCATCCCCAATCCCGGTATGTGTGGCACCCCTCATCCCCAATCCCGGTATGTGTGGCACCCCTCATCCCCAATCCCGGTATGTATGGCACCCCTCATCCCCAATCCCGGTATGCATCGCACCCCTCATCCCCAATCCCGGTATGCATCGCACCCCTCATCCCCAATCCCGGTATGTGTGGCACCCCTCATCCCCAATCCCGGTATGTGTGGCACCCCTCATCCCCAATCCCGGTATGTATGGCTCCCCTCATCCCCAATCCCAGTATGCATCGCACCCTTTATCCCCAATCCCGGTATGCATCGCACCCTTCATCCCCAATCCCGGTATACATCGCACCCCTCATCCCCAATCCCGGTATGTGTGGCACTCCTCATCCCCAATCCCGGTATGTGTGGCACCCCTCATCCCCAATCCCGGTATGTGTGGCACCCCTCATCCCCAATCCCGGTATGTGTGGCACCCCTCATCCTCAATCCCGGTATGTGTGGCACCCCTCATCCCCAATCCCGGTATGTGTGGCACCCCTCATCCCCAATCCCGGTATGTGTGGCACCCCTCATCCCTATTCTGGTATGCGTGGCACCTCTCATCCCTATTTTGGTTTTGGTGGCACCCCTCATCCCTATTCTGGTATGCGTGGCTCCCCTCATCCCCAATCCTGGTATGCGTGGCACCCCTCATCCCCAATCCTGGTATGCGTGGCACCCCTCATCCCCAATCCTGGTATGCGTGTCACCCCTCATCCCCAATCCTGGTATGCTTGGCACCCCTCATCCCTATTCTGGTATGCGTGGCACCCCTCATCCCCAATCCCAGTATGCGTGGCACCCCTCATCCCCAATCCCGGTATGCGTGGCACCCCTCATCCCCAATCCCGGTATGCGTGTCACCCCTCATCCCCAATCCCGGTATGCGTGTCACCCCTCATCCCCAATCCTGGTATGCGTGTCACCCCTCATCCCCAATCCTGGTATGCGTGTCACCCCTCATCCCCAATCCTGGTATGCATGTCACCCCTCATCCCCAATCCTGGTATGCATGTCACCCCTCATCTCCAATTCCAGTATACGTGTCTCCCCTCATCCCTATTTTGGTATGCGTGGCACCCCTCATCCCCAATCCTGGTATGCGTGGCACCCCTCATCCCCAATCCCGGTATGCGTGGCACCCCTCATCCCCAATCCTGGTATGCATGGCTCCCCTCATCCCTATTCTGGTATGCATGGCTCCTCTAATCCCGGTATGCATGACACCCCTCACCCCCCCACTATACACACATCCCCAAAAAAATAAACAGTTATACTCCCCTTTCTTCTCTGTACTCCAGCGCTGCAGCATCCTGTTCTGCCGGAGGCCGGGGGAGGAGGGCGGCGACAGAGCACCGCGCTGTCCGGCGCCATTTTGATGAAGACACACTGTAAATGTGTCTTCAGTAAAATGGCGCCGGATAACGCTATGCGCACGCGCCGATCCGACGTCTCACTCCGCCCCCGGTCTCCGCTGAAGAGAGGCGCAGCGGCAACGCTCCTCCCGGTCAGGTAAGTATGCAAGTATGGCGCCGGAGATCGCAGTGTGCGTTCAGTGCCTATGCATACCGCGATCTCCGACGCCATACACCTCCTCTTACCTGTAACGGCTGGATGCGGTCTTCTGTCTGGAGCCAGACTGCACGTCACGCATGCGCAGTCTATCGAGGCTTCGGACAGAGACCCGCATCCCCGGTTATATTATAGATGTATTTGGGCAAAGAAACTTTTTTTCTACAAAAATAAAACATGTTTATTTGTCGCTTTATGTAATATAAAAAAGTACACTGAGCGCTGATCAGTTTTTCCAGAATGTGACGCTTCCCGTTTGTCCACCAGTCCTGTCCGCAGCACCGACATTGTGAAGAGTGGGCAGAGCTCCGCGGGGAGAGGCGTAAAAGAGCGCCCCCGACAGTCACCATAATGTACAACACAGAAGTGACAAATTATTACCGCAATGTCCAGGGTCACTGGAGAACACTGTTGGTAATACATATACAGTTATATGAAAAAGTTTGGGCACCCCTATTAATCTTAAGCTTAATGTTTTATAAAAATTGGTGTTTTTGCAACCGCTATTTCAGTTTGATATATGTAATAACTGTTGGACACAGTAATGTTTCTGCCTTGAAATTAGATTTATTGTACTAACAGAAAATGTGCAATCCAGGGGCGGAACTACCGCCCGTGCAGCCGGTTCATTGAACGGGGGCCCCGAGGGAGAGGGGGCCCCTCCAGCCTCCAGCAGGGCCGCCATCAGGGCATGACTGCCCTGACTCCAGTATGGGGCCCGGCCGGTAGGGGCCCCCTCGGGGGCCCCCCTCTTGTGCGTCTCTCTCCTCATGGGGCCCCCGGCCCCATGCTATGCGCCGGGTCCGGGACATTTCAGCGCTGAGCTGCGCTGTTGCAGCAGCGCCTTCATGATTCCCCTGACTTCCGGTCATGTGACGGTGCCGTCACATGGCCGGAAGTCAGGAGAACCTGCTGTCAGCGATTTGGACGAGCGCCAGGATTCTGCAGGGATCGCATGGGGGTAAGTATAACAAGTTTTATTTTTTTTAAAATACAATTAACTAGGAGTGGAGAGATGGGAGAAGCACATGTGTGTGTGTGTGTGTGTGTGTGTGTGTGTGTGTGTGTCTGTGTATGTGTGTGTGGGGGGGGAGATGGGAGATGCACATGTGTGTGTGTGTGGGGGGGGGAGATGGGAGATGCACATGTGTGTGTGTGGGGGGGGGGAGATGGGAGATGCACATGTGTGTGTGTGGGGGGGGAGATGGGAGATGCACATGTGTGTGTGTGGGGGGGGAGATGGGAGATGCACATGTGTGTGTGTGGGGGGGGAGATGGGAGATGCACATGTGTGTGTGTGTGGGGGGGGAGATGGGAGATGCACATGTGTGTGGGGGGGGGGAGATGCACATGTGTGTGTGGGGGGGGAGATGCACATGTGTGTGGGGGGGGAGATGGGAGATGCACATGTGTGTGGGGGGGGGGAGATGGGAGATGCACGTGTGTGGGGGGGGAGATGGGAGATGCACACGTGTGTGGGGGGGGAGATGGGAGATGCACATGTGTGTGGGGGGGGGAGATGGGAGATGCACATGTATGTGGGGGGGGAGATGGGAGATGCACATGTGTGTGGGGGGGGGAGATGGGAGATGCACATGTGTGGGGGGGGGAGATGGGAGATGCACATGTGTGTGTGTGGGGGGGGGGGTGGGAGATGCACATGTGGGGGGGGGATGGGAGATGCACATGTGTGTGTGGGGGGGGAGATGGGAGATGCACGTGTGTAGGGGGGGAGATGGGAGATGCACATGTGTGGGGGAGATGGGAGATGCACATGTGTGGGGGGGGGGAATTGGATAATGCACATGTGTGGGGGGGGGAGATGGGAGATGCACATGTGGGGGGGATGAGAGAGGGGCACATGTGGTGGAGGGGGATGAGAGAGGGGCACATGTGGGGGAGGGGGATGAGAGAGGGGCACATGTGGGGGAGGGGGATGAGAGAGGGGCACATGTGGGGGAGGGGGATGAGAGAGGGGCACATGTGGGGGAGGGGGATGAGAGAGGGGCACATGTGGGGGAGGGGGATGAGAGAGGGGCACATGTGGGGGGGAGGGGGTGAGAGAGGGGCACATGGAGGGGGATGAGAGCTGCACATGGGGGGGTTTGAGAGCTGCACATGGGGGAATTGGGAGTAGGGGGATAATGAGCTGCACATAACGAATGTGGGGTGGGGGAGAGTAAATGATAAATGATGGGGAGAGCACGGACATGATATAATGAATTGGGGCAGGGGGTGCATGTAAATATTGAATGCGGGGAGCAGGAAGTATAGAGTAGGGGGCGTTGCGGATGCAGGAGTGTGACTGGTAACAAATTGGCGGAAAGAGTAGAGGTTCTAATTAAATTATATATTAAGTGCCTATTTACAGTTAATGGGGGCACAGTGGTGGATTACAATTTATATTTGGAATGGTAGGTTGCCTAATAACTAACCATATATTGATGGTGGATGCACGTCTGTATTCAGCTGCGTAATGTAGAAGTTGGGGAATGTGCTCTAGATAACTGTGTTATTTTATGCAGAGACGAGTCCTGGCTGGAAGACGTGATGGCGGTCTGTGCTGGATGAAGGAGAAAAGCGAAGATGAAGGACTTCACCTAGAGACGTCACCGGTGAGTCAGTCTATTACATGTACACTGTGTATAATGTCACTGGTGATCACTGTATTACCTGTACACTGACACTATATACAGAGCTCCTGTGTATAATGTCACTGGTGATCACTGTATTACCTGTACACTGACACTATATACAGAGCTCCTGTGTATAATTTCACTGGTGATCACTGTATTACCTGTACACTGACACTATATACAGAGCTCCTGTGTATAATGTCACTGGTGATCCCTGTATTACCTGTACACTGACACTATATACAGAGCTCCTGTGTATAATGTCACTGATGATCACTGTATTACCTGTACACTATATACAGAGCTCCTGTGTATAATGTCACTGTACTACCTGTACACTGACACTATATACAGAGCTCCTGTGTATAATTTCACTGGTGATCACTAGATTACCTGGACACTTACGTTATACATACCATGTATAGAGCTCCCGTGTATAATGACACTTATGGTAATATTAGTAATGTGGTGGTAATATTAGTAATGTAGTGGTAATATGTGGTCTGGTCATGGTGTGGCAGTTTTTCTCCCTTCTGTGTGGTATTATTCGGTCACTATGTTGTGGTAATATGTGGTCTGGTCATGGTGTGGCGGTATTCCCTGTATGTGGTATTATTGGTCATTTAAAAAAAAAATGTATATGACACATTCCCTTAAAGAAAACTAAATAAAAATATATCTAAAAAGAGTATTGGATATTTTAAGAAAATTTTAATAGGTTAGAGTAGGGCCCGCCCAGAAGAGTCTACCTTATCGTGGTGGCGGCTTTAAAAATCTTTTGGCCAAAACAAAAGCTGATGGCTATGTATGTGGCGCCGTCACATGGCCGAACGTCAGGAGAACCTGGTGGCAGCGACGTGGACGAGCGCCAGGATTCTGCAGGGATTGCATGGGGGTAAGTATAACAAGTTTTATTTTTTTTAAATACAATTAATTAACTAGGAGTGGGGGGAATCAGAGATGCACATGGGGGGGGTGAGAGATGCACATGGGGGGGTGAGAGATGCACATGGGGGGGGTGAGAGATGCACATGGGGGGGTGAGAGATGCACATGGGGGGGTGAGAGATGCACATGGGGGGGTGAGAGATGCACATGGGGGGGGTGAGAGATGCACATGGGGGGGGTGAGAGATGCACATGGGGGGGGTGAGAGATGCACATGGGGGGGATGAGAGATGCACATGGGGGGGATGAGAGATGCACGGGGGGTGAGAGCTGCACATGGGGGGGTGAGAGATGCACATGGGGGGTTATGTTTACATAACTTTGTTGCCTTATGAAGGGCAGGGGGGGCCCCCCAAAATTTCTTGCACAGGGGCCCACTACAGTCTGTGTCCGCCCCTGGTGCAATCTGCATTAAAACAAAATTTGACAGGTGCATAAGTATGGGCACCTCACCAGAAAAGTGACATTAATATTTAGTAGATCCTCCTTTTGCAAAAATAACAGCCTCTAGTCGCTTCCTGTAGCTTTTAATGAGTTCCTGGATCCTGGATGAAGGTATTTTTGACCATTCCTCTTTACAAAACAATTCCAGTTCAGTTAAGTTTGATGGTCGCCGAGCATGGACAGCCCTCTTCAAATGATCCCACAGATGTTCAATGATATTCAGGTCTGGGGACTGGGATGGCCATTTCAGAACATTGTAATTGTTCCTCTGCATGAATGCCTGAGTAGATTTGGAGCTGTGTTTTGGATCATTGTCTTGCTGAAAGATCCATCCCCTGCGTAACTTCAACTTTATCACTGATTCTTGAACATTATTGTCAAGAATCTGCTGATACGGAGTGGAATCCATGCGTCCCTCAACTTTAACAAGATTCCCGGTGCCGGCATTGGCCACACAGCCCCAAAGCATGATGGAACCTCCACCAAATTTTACTGTGGGTAGCAAGTGTTTTTCTTGGAATGCTGTGTTTTTTTGCCGCCATGCATAACGCCTTTTTGTATGACCAAACAACTCAATCTTGGTTTCATCAGTCCACAGGACCTTCTTCCAAAAGGAAATTGGCTTCTCCAAATGTGCTTTTGCATACCTCAGCCGACTCTGTTTGTGGCGTGCTTGCAGAAACTGCTTCTTTTGCATCACTCTCCCATACAGCTTCTCCTTGTGCAAAGTGCGTTGTATAGTTGACCGATGCACAGTGACACCATCTGCAGCAAGTTGATGCTGCAGCTCTCTGGAGGTGGTCTGAGGATTGTCCTTGACTGATCTCACCATTCTTCTTCTCTGCCTTTCTGAAGTTTTTCTTGGCCTGCCACTTCTTGCCTTAACAAGAACTGTCCCTGTGTTCTTCCATTTCCTTACTATGTTCCTCACAGTGGAAACTGACAGGTTAAATCTCTGAGACAACTTTTTGTATCCTTCCCCTGAACAACTATGTTGAATAATCTTTGTTTTCAGATCATTTGACAGTTGTTTTGAGGAGCCCATGATGCCACTCTTCAGAGGAGATTCAAACAGGAGAGCAACTTGCAAGTGGCCACTTTAAGTAGCTTTTCTCATGATTGCATACACCTGGCTATGAAGTTCAAAGCTCAATGAGGTTACAAAACCAAAAAAAGTGCTTTAGTAAGTCATTAAAAAGTAGGTAGGAGTATTTAAAACAAGAAAATGATAAGGGTGCCCATACTTATGCACCTGTCAAATTTTGTTTGAATGCAGATTGCACATTTTCTGTTAGTACAATAAACCTCATTTCAAGGCAGAAACATTACGGTGTCCAACAGTTATTACATATATCAAACTGAAATAGCTGTTGCAAAAACACCAATTTTTATAAAACAATAAGCTTAAGATTAATAGGGGTGCCCAAACTTTTTCATATAACTGTATATATATCCATATATACAGCGATGTCCGGGGTCACTGGAGAACACTGCTGCTAATATAAATATATATATATATATATATATATATATATATATATATATATATATATATATACAGTACAGACCAAAAGTTTGGACACACCTCATTTAAAGATTTTTCTGTATTTTCATGACTATGAAAATTGTACATTCACACTGAAGGCATCAAAACTATGAATTAACACATGTGGAATTATATACCTAACAAAAAAGTGTGAAACAACTGAAAATATGTCTTATATTCTAGGTTCTTCAAAGTAGCCACCTTTTGCTTTGATGACTGCTTTGCACACTCTTGGCATTCTCTTGATGAGCTTCAAGAGGTAGTCACCGGAAATGGTTTTCACTTCACAGGTGTGCCCTGTCAGGTTTAATAAGTGGGATTTCTTGCCTTATAAATGGGGTTGGGACCATCAGTTGTGTTGTGTTTGAAGTCAGGTGGATACACAGCTGATAGTCCTACTGAATAGACTGTTAGCTGCTTTTTTCTTGCCATAATACAAATTCTAAGTAAAGAAAAACGAGTGGCCATCATTACTTTAAGAAATGAAGGTCAGTCAGTGCGAAAAATTGGGAAAACTTTGAAAGTGTCCCCAAGTGCAGTTGCAAAAACCATCAAGCGCTACAAAGAAACTGGCTCACATGAGGACCGCCCCAGGAAAGGAAGACCAAGAGTCACCTCTGCTTCTGAGGATAAGTTTATCCGAGTCACCAGCCTCAGAAATCGCAGGTTAACAGCAGCTCAGATTAGAGACCAGGTCAATGCCACACAGAGTTCTAGCAGCAGACACATCTCTACAACAACTGTTAAGAGGAGACTTTGTGCAGCAGGCCTTCATGGTAAAATAGCTGCTAGGAAACCACTGCTAAGGACAGGCAACAAGCAGAAGAGACTTGTTTAGGCTAAAGAACACAAGGAATGGACATTAGACCAGTGGAAATCTGTGCTTTGGTCTGATGAGTCCAAATTTGAGATCTTTGGTTCCAACCACCGTGTCATTGTGCGACCCAGAAAAGGTGAACGTATGGACTCTACATGCCTGGTTCCCACCGTGAAGCATGGAGGAGGAGGTGTGATGGTGTGGGGGTGCTTTGCTGGTGACACTGTTGGGGATTTATTCAAAATTTACGGCATATTGAACCAGCATGGCTACCACAGCATCTTGCAGCGGCAAGATATATATACAGGAATGTCCAGGGTCACTGGAGAACACTGCTGCTAATATATATATATATCCATATATACAGGAATGTCCGGGGTCACTGGAGAACACTGCTGCTAATATATATATATATATATATCCATATATACAGCGATGTCCGGGGTCACTGGAGAACACTTCTGCTAATATACAGTACAGACCAAAAGTTTGGACACACTTTCTCATTTAAAGATTTTTCTATATTTTCATGACTATAAAAATTGTACATTCACACTGAAGGCATCAAAACTATGAATTAACACATGTGCAATTATATACTTAACAAAAAAGTGTGAAACAACTGAAAATATGTCTTATATTCTAGGTTCTTCAAAGTAGCCACCTTTTGCTTTGATGATTGCTTTGCACACTCTTGGCATTCTCTTGATGAGCTTCAAGAGGTAGTCACCGGAAATGGTCTTCCAACAATCTTGAAGGAGTTCCCAGAGATGCTTAGCACTTGTTGGCCCTTTTGCCTTCACTCTGCAGTCCAGCTCACCCCAAACCATCTCGATTGGGTTCAGGTCTGGTGACTGTTGAGGCCAGGTCATCTGGCGTAGCACCCCATCACTCTCCTTCTTGGTTAAAACACTGGAGTGGTGGTTGTTAGAAATAGGCCTCTATACACCTATGTAGATATTGCAATAAAAACAAGACGTTTGCAGCTAGAATAGTCATTTACCACATTAACAATGTACAGAGTGTATTTCTGATTCATTTAATGTTAGCTTCATTGAAAAAAAATGTGCTTTTCTTTCAAAAATAATGAAATTTCTAAATGACCCCAAACTTTTGAATGGTAGTGTATACACATATATACAGGAGTGTCCGGGGTCACTGGAGAACACTGCTGCTAATATATATATGTACATATTGTAACATACCTGGCGGCGTCCTTGCATAGTGGTCCATCTCCCACTGTGCAAGAGCGCGCACTTGATCTCCAGTCCAGTCTGCTAGCCTGGCTTCCCTCCATGCTGTCTGCTTGCCTCTGTTTCTGCTGCTTAAGGGCGGCGCCCGATCACTTCCTGCTTTTTGTAGCTGCTGCAGGCACACCCCTTGTGCGTCCTCAGCCTATTGCTGTCTGTCACCTGGTATTTAACCCAGCTCCTCCCTGGAAACCCTGCCTGAGCATTGTGTTCTGTCAGTTGGCTTCTGTCGCTGTCATGCCAGGTCCTTTCCTGTTCCCTGCCTTCGGTATCAGTTCCCGTGTCTGAACTGTGTCCTGTCTGTACTATCTTCTAGCCTGTTGTCTTCTGCCTATCCTGGAGGCTGTATTTTCAGGCCTGTGTGAACACGCTCCTAGCCTGTTCTTTCCGCCTTCTAGGGGCCGCATACCTAGACCCGTTCCTGTATCTTGTCTGTTCCTGTCTGAACACACTCCTAGCCTGTTCGTGCCGCATACCTAGACCCGCTCCTGTATCTTGCTGCTTTGTCTGTTCTTGTCTGAATACTCTCCTAGCCTGTTACCTGTTTTTCTCTATGTCCGAACCTTCCCTTTTCCTGCAGAATCTGATCCCGTACCTAACTCCTACTCGTAGTCCCTGTACTCCCGTTTGTGAGTTTGTGGTCCACTCGCTACTTCACTGCAAGTACCCTGTGGCTATCTGGTTCTGCCTTTCACTTCCTGTCTGTTCCGGGTGAACATAGCTCTGTCCCCCCTGCTCTGCCTTGCTCACCGCTCCGGTGGTTCTTGCCTGCTCTGCCTTGCTCACTGCTCCGGCGGTTCTAGCCTGCTCTGCCTTGCTCACCGCTCCGGCGGTTCTAGCCTGCTCTGCCTTGCTCACCGCTCCAGCGGTTCTAGCCTGCTCTGCCTTGCTCACCGCTCCGGCGGTTCTAGCCTGCTCTGCCTTTGCTCACCGCTCCGGCGGTTCTAGCCTGCTCTGCCTTTGCTCACCGCTCCGGCGGTTCTGGCCTGCTCTGACCCTTTGCTCACTGCTCCGGCAGTCTTGCTCCTCTCTGACCCTTTGCTCACTGCTCCGGCAGTCTTGCTCCTCTCTGACCCTTTGCTCACTGCTCCGGCAGTCTTTCTCCGCTCTGACCCTTTGCTCACTGCTCCGACAGTCTCGCTCCGCTCTGACCCTTTGCTCACTGCTCCGGCAGTCTCGCTCCGCTCTGACCCTTTGCTCACTTCTCCGGCAGTCTCGCTCCGCTCTGACCCTTTGCTCACTGCTCCGGCAGTCTCGCTCCGCTCTGACCCTTTGCTCACTGCTCCGGCAGTCTCGCTCTGCTCGGACTCCTTTGCTCACTGCTCTGGCAGTCTCGCTCTGCTCTGACTCCTTGCTCACTGCTCCGGCAGTCTCGCTCTGCTCTGACCCTTTGCTCACCGCTCCAGGCGGCCTTGTCCTGCTCTACTCTCGCTCACCGCTACTGGCGGTCTCGTCTTGCTCTGCTCTTGCTCGCCGATCCGGGCGGTCTCACTCTGCTGTGTTTGTCCGCTGCATCTGCTGTTCTGTTCCTGAGTCCCAGTCTGAACTGGGTCCTATCCACTCTGTGCTCCAACCTGTCATACCAGCCAGTACCTCCCTGCCTGCATACCAGTCATGCTCGCCAGCATCCACCCATCTATATTCCAGCCGTGTCTGCCTATACCCACCTGTCGGTGTGCCAGCCTAACCTGCCTGTTCCAGTATTCCCCTGTGTGGGTCAACAGCTGTGTCCAGGGTCTGACCTGGAGTAGCACCTGGTCCCTCTGCCCGGTTCCTCCCTGGTGCACTGGCGTCGTATGCCGTCGTGCGACCTTGGTCGGATCGGGCAGATACTTAGTTACGCCCCTCCAGGCACTCTCCGGTTCATGGCACAGTGGAATCACTAAACACGCACATACCAGTCAGTCCGGGCGTGTGCATTACACATATATACAGCAGTTTGTAGTATAATCCCCCCAATAGGCAGTCTGTAGTATAATCTCCGCCCCCATAGGCAGTCTGTGGTATAATCTCCCCCCCACCATAGGCAGTCTGTAGTATAATCTCCTCCCCCCACAAAGTATGTAGCATAATATCCCCCCCATAGGAAAAATAAATAAACACAGTACTCACCTCTCCTCCTCATTCCCTCGCTGCTCCGAGCGCCCAGCCCGCACACATCTTCAGCACAGTGGCCGGGCGCCAGGTGATGACGTCATTGACGTCAGACGCAGAGGGGGGGACTGATGGGAGAGGGAGCGTCGCGCTCCTTCTCTCATCAGTTAACTTGCGGCGGTGACGGAAGATAACTGGAGCTCAAGGGCCGCATATCGGACCCCGGGCAGTGCAGGGACATCCAGTCTCCCTTCTCTGCCCGGAATGCAACTATAAAGGCGTGCTGTGCACGCCGATGCAGTTATAGTAGCATAGCTCCGGGTGGGGCCCGGGGCGACCGTCCCCTCCCCCCCCCCAGTAGCTACGCTACTGCTGCCTCCACTATATATTGGAATGCCAGCAGGGTCGCCTCCTCCACTATATATTGGGATGCAATTAGGATTGCCAACTTGACTTTTTATTTTTTTCTGGACAGCTTATCAAAAAATCAGACAGGCAAAATTATTTTATGGACACATTGAAAAATCATAATAAATCATTATGACTGTAAATGATACATATCTACAGCCCGTAATTCTGACATGAAGACAATAGCTGCATTCACTGTAAAATGAAGAGAATTACAGTCAAAATTATCTGCATAAGTTTCTTCTAAAAACAAAAAAATCATGGACACCTTAAATATTTTTTTACGGACCAGGCCAAAAATTGCCATATTTTTATGGACTGTCCTGGAATTTTTGGACGCCGGGAGGGTGCTTGCATGGTGCAGCCCGTGGGCCACTGTTTTCAGCCCTTTGGCTGCCTTGGTCCACGAACCAAAGAGAAATAGCCAGAGGGCCCGACGTGACCTGCGTACGGCACTTTGCCCAGGTCTGATGTAAACCCAACTATGTACTATAGATTTCAGTTACTGAAAATTAAATGTCCTTCTTCTTGGCTAAAAATACTCTTCAAAATTGATAAGAGGAGTGTTTTTACTCATCTAAAATATGTAGTATGAACTCTGCCAGAGCCGATCCTATGGAGCAGTGGGGGACCAGAAGTCAGACCCTCAGCAACTGATGGCACTTTAATAAAAATCTGTAAAACAATGTTTCGTCCCATATGACTTGTACAATACATCAGCTGTATGGACCGCAGAGAATGGTAAGGGGCCACAGAAGTCTGAAATACACTTCTGGGACCTAATAAATTGGTTACTTAAGCGTTTATAGTCTTTTTATTTGCTTATTTTTTATTTAAATGCTGCTCAGGATAGGAAAGAATTATTGTCAACGAGATCTGAACGATTTAGCACAGGTCTACTGGTGAGGACTTTGCTACAGATTGTTTCCCCAACAAATTGCAATGTGTGAACACACCTCAAGCTTTAGAAATATAGAAATGAAAATTTAACCCATAGTTCTCAACACTTTTATTAAAACACATATAAATAAGTCTTGACATATTTAACTGAACTGCCATTATCTCATTTGTTTGGACATTATTATTATTTATTTATATAGCACCATTGATTCCATGGAGCTGTACATAAGAAGGGGTTACATACCAAATACAGATATCACTTACAGTAAACTAACTAACAATGGTAGACTGGTACAGAGGGAGGAGGACCCTGTCCTTGTGGGCTTATAATCTACAGGAACGGGGATGGAGACAGTAGGTTGGGGGGATTGCAGTAGCTCCAGTGTTGAGGTGGCAACAGGTAAGGTCATGGCAGGCTGTAAGCTTGTTTGAAGAGATGGGTTTTCAGGTTCCGTCTGAAGGATTCAAGTGTGACGGATAATCGGACGTGTTGAGGCACAGAATTCCATAGGATAATAGTGATAATTTACATAGTGATAATTTACATAGTGATAATTTACACATATAAATAATTATAACAAAAAGACAGATATAAATATATTTATACATACAAGTCTATAACAATGAACAATATAACAAGAACAGTACGTAGGACTAAGCCACGTTAGAGATAAGTACCGATGAAAACAAAATGCACGCGAGTGACAACCTCACGTGACTGAGATCACCCTCTTCCCTGTGCAGACCAACCCTGCCACATGCAGCCTCATGCATGTGAAATCAAACCCTTCCCTACATAGCCAACCCAACCACATGCAACCACACGCAAATAACATAATTCACAGCCCCATGAAAGTAACATCTCCACCATCCCGCACAGCCCCCACGAGTGACATCACTCCCTTTCCTGCACAGCCCCCCCCAGCATGCATCCTTGAGTAACATCGCCCCCTACTCCACACAGGAACTCCGCATGCAGCCCTACGCGAGTGACATTACCCCCTTCACTATGTAGCCCCATGTGAGTTGCATCACTCCCTTCATCACACAGCCACCTTGCATGCAGCCTCACAAGAGCGACATTACACTCTTCTTGACAGCCACAAGCAAGTTACATCACCATGCAACATTGCCCCCCCTCCCCCACATAGCCCCTCCTCATGACCTTCTTTCCTACACAGCTTTACATCATCCCCCTCTTCTCCGCACACCCCCTCCTCATAATCACCCCTTCTCCGCACAGCCCATCCTCATCATCCCCCCTTCATCGCACAGCCTCTCAACACATTCATCTTGGATTAACAAATCTATCGTGTGTGGCTGATTAAGATTGGGGGAGCAATGTGACGATACAGCTTATAATCTTAATCAGCCAGACGTTTAGATTTGTTAATCCAAGAGAAATACACTCTTATCTTTGTGTTGACTTGTAAATATATGTATATTTCTGTGGCTGGTCAAGAAGGTCATACTATTTGTATAACCATGCTTGATGTCTCATTTTGGTTCTTTGAAACAATGATGTTTATTTACAAGAGCCCCTACGATACCAACTATGTAAATTGAATAGCTCAAGCACTGAGACCTGTGAGTAATGCCCTCCCTTATCCCTTGATCTGTGGATGTGTACTTAAAAAGGAGATGTGCTTCTGTAGCAGTCAGACTTGCAACAGAAATTGGAAAGATACTTTACAAGGATTCAAAGATCAGACTCTCTACACACCATCAACTTGTTAGCATGGCTTTACCCAAAGAGAATCAGATTTGAATTCTACATGATTCCAGCCTAAGGGTATATAGCCCTGACTGGAAAGATACGGATCTGCTTCATTGACCATCAGAGAGCCCATGGATACATTTATGGAGACCAGGTTGGGACGATGAAGTCACCTGGCCCCATGGATATGTTGTTTGGGGTTGCCAGGTGGGATCCTCTGGTTGCCTGGAACCCATTGAGACATTCAGAGAAGCCAGATTGGGACTCGCCAGTCATCTGGACACATGGAAACTCTCGGAGAGGCCAGGGTGGGACCCTCGGGTCTCCTGGCCTTGTACCTCAATCAGGGCTGCCACCAAGAATTTCAGGGCCCCATACTGGCGAAATTTTGAGGCCCCCTTGAGACTCCGCCTCCACCCCTTGAACCTTGAACACGGGTGTGTCAGAGGTGACAGACAGTCACTCTGCAGTTGGTTGCAGGAGATTTCTACGTTTGGCATTACAGACATCTTTTTAGAGGCTGGCTGTCTCTAGGACCCAGCGGCTATCTCCCTCTGGATAATTAGCTCCCTGGCCTGGGTGTATAAATACCTGGTTTGTCTGAGAGGGAGGTGCCGGCGATATTCATTACTACTTGTGAAGCTTTAGCAAGAGCAGTACTTCATCCTCTCTGGAGCTTGAGGCCGTGTGCGCATTTGTTTGGAGTCGTCTAAATCTAAGCAATTCCCCACTGTTTGTCTACCCTTGTGGTCTATAGAGTTTAGTGGAGATCGACTAGTGCTCATCTCCTTCCTTCCCTAGCCTTAGCCATACTCCAGGGAAAGTCAGGCGAGGCACGCATGCGGCGATTGGTGAAGAGCCAATATAGGGACGGTAGTTGAGACAGGGTGACACTAGACCAGACTAGGAGTTCTCCACTCCCCCTTCTCCCTAGTGTCTGGGCTCCCTTTCCCTCTTCCCTCTGTGTTGCACTAAGTCTTTACCACACCTTGCGTGACATTATCGCCAGCCGAGCACGTTTTGAAAAAAAAAACAAAAAAACTTACATTTTGTTGTTTTTTTTTTCTCTGTGTCTTTTTGGGCGTGGACCCTTTTATTTTTCCTTTCTCCTTTGGTATGGGTTCAGTTGCAGAGCGGCTGCACAGGCTGTCTCTGGAGGTGAATGACCTCCGCGGTGAGGTACAGCAGCATCAGTGGCTACAGGTCGCCAATATGGGGATCTATGCCGATAGGCCTGCCCAGCCTGAACCCAAGGTTGCCCTCCCGGATAGGTTTTTTGTATTCAAGATGGCCTGCAAATTGTATTTTAAACTTCGTCCCTATTAATCCGGAAATGAGGAGCAACAGGTTGGAATTGTGATCTCTACTGCAAGACGATCCTCAATCCTGGGTGTTTTCTTTACCGCAGGACTCGGTTTGTCTCCAGTGTGTGGAGGGGTTTTTCGGGGCTCTGGCCCTTATCTATGATGACCCTGACCGAGTCGCCTTGGCTGAGTCTAGGCTACGTAGCCTTCAGCAGGGGAATCGGTCAGTGGAGATGTACAGTTCGGAATTCCGTAGATGGGCAACAGATTCCAAATGGAATGACTCAGCCCTTAGAAGTCAATTTTGAGAAGGGGTTACTGAAAGGTTAAAATATGCCTTGGCCGTATATGATACCCCTCAGTCTTTGGAGGCTGCAATGTCTTTGGCCATACGTCTTGATAGACGCCTTCGGGATAGACGGGTGTGTCCACCTTCTCCGGGGCCTTATTGTCGGGGTTATGTACCTCTGCCAGGGGAGCGGTCTGGGGGTGAACCAGTACTGGGGGAGGTGGAGGAACCCATGTGTTTGGGGGTGTCTCTGCATCATACATCTCCCCAGAGATTCACAAGAAAACAGGCGTATTTTTTTGTGGGAAAAAGGGATATTTTGTTGGGACCTGTCCTTTAATTCCTAAACAAAAGGAGACTCGATTAACTCTTGGTAGTCTAAAGTTGGATAAACAAGGGGTGCATTTGTGGCCAAACTGCATTTCTCGCATTGTCCTAACAGCAGAGGTGGTGCTAGAGAGCAAAATCGAGAAAATTTCTGTGTTTGTTCACAGTGGAGCCGGAGTCAGCATGGTGGATGCTGAGTTTGTGAAAACTCATGGTCTTGCTTGCTGTACTTTAGATAAACCTATTTCCATTTTCGCCATCGACTCGGCGCCACTTGCACAGAAAGCATTTACTCAGATTGTACATAATGTAAAACTGAGGGTGGGGTCAGTTCATTGTGAAATAATCCCTTGCTATGTTCTGGACAATCTTCCCACACTGATTGTCTTGGGTATCCCTTGGCTTGTTAAACATAATCCGTTGGTAGATTGGCAAGCCGGGGAGATTATTGAATGGGGAGATTACTGCCATGAGAACTGTTTAGATGTTTCCCTTGCTACTGTCTCTACAGAAATATTACCTGCTTTTCTGTCTAGTTTTGAGGATGTTTTTGCCTCCTCATCATGCTTATGCCTGTCCTATTAACCTGACCCCCGGAGCTAAACTACCAAAGTCCAGACTGTATAATCTTTCTGGCCCTGAGAGACAAGCCATGAAGGATTTCATTATGGAAAGTCTGGAGAAGGGACATATCAGACCTTCATCTTTGCCCGTGGTGGCAGGGTTCTTCTTTGTGAAGAAAAAAGATGTCAGTCTACGTCCCTGTTTAGATTTCCGGGAATTAAATCAAATTACCATCCATGATGCATACCCTCTTCCTCTGATTCCTGATTTGTTCAGCCAGGTTGTGGGAGCTAAGGTATTCTCCAAGTTGGGTTTAAGGGGAGCCTACAACCTGGTTAAAATCAGAGAAGGGGACGAATGGAAAACAGCGTTCAATACCCCGGAAGGAAATTTCGAGAGTCTGGTTATGCCTTTTGGTTTGACCAATGCACCTGCGGTATTCCAGCATTTCATAAAGGACATTTTCCATCATTTGGTGGGGAGGTTTGTGGTGGTCTATCAGTACGATGTTTTGGTTTACTCACCTGATTTTGAGACTCATCAGGGGCATGTTAAACAGGTGCTCCAGATATTAAGGGATAACAAACTTTATGCCAAACTATAAAAATGTGTTTTCGCTGTTCAGGAGGTACAGTTTTTGGGGTACTTGTTGTCATCATCGGGTTTTCGGATGGATCCGGAGAAGATCCGTGCCGTCCTTGACTGGGAACGACCTGAGAACCTGAAGGCTGTACAACGTTTTTTGGGCTTTACTAATTTTTACCGGAAATTCATCCAAAATTACTCTGTTATAGTGAAACCCCTTACTGACATGACTAAGAAGGGGTCTGATTTTTCCAAATGGTCGGATGCTTCCCTTAGGCTTTTTCTTCCTAAAAGAATCATTTTGCCACTGTATCTATACTCAGTCAACCCGATGTTTCTCAACCCTTTATTGTGGAGGTTGATGAGTCTTATGTCGGGGTTGGGGCTGTGTTCTCTCAGGGTTCGTCCCCTGGTAAATGGTGTCCATGCGCCTTCTTTTCTAAAAAATTGTCTTCGGCTGAGAGAAATTATGACGTGGGTAATAGGGAACTTTTGGCGATCAAATTGGTGTTCAAGGAATGGCGACATTGGTTGGAGGGGGCTGTCCATCCTATTACTGTTATTACTGACCATAAGAACCTGTCATATCTCCAGTCAGCTACACGTCTCAACACTAGGCAAGCCAGATGATCCCTGTTTTTTACTAGGTTCAATTTTGTTGTCACTTTTCGTCCAGGGGTCAAAAACGTCAATGCTGATGCTTTATCTCGGAGCTTCCCTTGTGGCAGTGACCATGAGAAACCTTCCCCGATATTAGAAAGGGGATAGTCATTTTGGCATTATATCCTGAACTGGAGCTTGAGGTGTTGGGGGCTCAGGGGGACACCCCTGCCTCCTACCCTTCAGGAAGGTTATTTATAGCATTTAATCTGCACCGCAAAGTAATTAAGGAACATCATAACTCTGTGCTTGCTGGTCATCCAGGTGGAAAGGCAAACGCGGACCTCCTCTCACATCGTGGCCGTGGCCAATCACACATTGGTGGACGGGGTTGCATTGGGATGTGATTGAACACATATCAGCTTGTAGTATTTGCGCACTTTTAAGGTTTCGCATACCCGTCCGTCTGGTACTCTTCTTCCGCTACCTATCCCTAATAGTCCATGGATTTTATTACTGACCTACCGGTTTCTGCAAGCAAAACAGTGGTTTTAGTGGTTGTAGATAGGTTCAGTAAAATGGTTCACTTTGTCGCATTACTTGCACTTCCAAATGGCAAGACACTTGCTCAGGTGTTCATAAATGAGAACGGGGTTCCCTCTGATGTGGTTTCAGATCGGGGGACTCAGTTTATTTCCAAGTTTTGGAAGGCATTCTATTCTCGGCTGGGGGTGCAGCTGTCCTTTTCCTCTGCCTACCACCCTCAGTCGAATGGACACACCGAGCGCATCAATCAGAATTTGGAGACCTACCTCAGGTGTTTCGTCTCCAAAAATCAGGAAGATTGGGCATCCTACTTACCACTGGCAGAATTTGCCGTTAATAATAATCGTCAAGAATCCACTGCCAGGTCACTGTTCTTTGGTGCATACAGTTACCATCCACAGTTTGGTACCTTTAGTGGGGGAGGAGCTTCAGGAATTCCTGAGGAAGAACGTTTTCCTTCTTCACTCTCCTCGTTGTGGCAGGGGGTTCTGAGTAATTTAACGATAATGGGAGACAGGTATAAACGTATGGCTGACAGAAAACGCTTGCCAGGTCCGGACCGGAATATGAATGACTTTGTGTGGTTGTCTACCAGGAATATAAGATTGAAAGTTCCTTATTGTAAGCTGGGACCTAGGTTTATTGGTCCCTATAAAATAAACGCCGCCATTAACCCAGCAGCGTTTCGTTTTGAGCTTCCTCAGGCCCTTAAGATCCACAATGTTTTCCACAGGTCCTTACTCAAGAAGTATGTGGAACCTCTTGAGCCCTCACCTCTCCCGCCGTCCCAATTAATGGTTGATGGTAATCTGGAGTTTCAGATTTCGAGGATTGTAGATTCTCGTATCCAACTTCGTTCTCTACAATACTTGGTGCACTGGAAGGGTTATGGCCCAGAGGAGAGGATGTGGATTTCAGCATCAGAGATGAACATTCCCAGGTTGGTTCATTCATTTCATACCTCTTATCCTGAGAAACATGGTCCTGAGTGTCCGGAGGCCACTCGTAGAGGGGGGGGTGGGTACTGTCACGGGTATGTCAGATGTGACAGACAGTCACCCTGCAGTTGGTTGCAGAAGATCTGTTTGTTTGGCATTACAGACACCTTCTTAGCTGTTTCACTCAAGGACCCAGCGGCTACCTCCTTCCTGCTAATTGACACCCTGGCCTGGGTGTTTGAATAGTTTTACTTTTCAGCAGGAAGGTGGCGGTGATACTCACACGTTTCCTTGTGAATGCTTGGAGCTCTCAGACTGCTATCTTCCTCTGTGGTGCTAGGAGGACGCTTGGAGTTATCTCTCTGAAGTCAGCTAAAGCTAAGCTACTTTCCCCTGTGTTTGTCTCCCTTGTTGTCTTTAGTTGTCAGTGGGGATCGACTAGTTCTCATCCCCCCTTCCCTATCCAGGGCCAAGCGCTAGGGAAATACAAGGGTATAGGTTCGCGTGCGGCGATTGGTGAGGAACCAATACAGGGACGTTAGTGGAGACAGGTTGATATCAGATCAGCCTAGGACTCCACTCCCCCCTTTCCCTAGAGTCTGGGTTCCCTTTCCCCCTTCCCTTTGTGTTGCACTTAGTCTTTCACACACCTTGCGTGACAGGTGACCTGATGTCGTCACTAGCAAGATAGTTTGATCAAGCGCAGTGCATGATCAAACTATCTTATATATGCAGGGCTGACAGGTCATAAGGTTTAGCAGTGATCCTGAACTGCTATACCTTATAATTGCAATCAGACTGCAGAGAGTGAAAGTCCCATAGTGAGACTAAGTAAAAAAAGTGAAAAAAAAAGTTGTAAAAATATATATATATACAGTATATATATTGTTGTGGTAGATCGACACACTCGGCTTCTTAAAGAGGCAGACACCGGAACTGTTTCTATTTAAAGTGCGGCTGATTTATTGCAGTCTTTATAAATCACTTCACCAGCAAAACATAAATACAGCCTTTGTTCAGCAGAAGGTAAAACATAAAATAACAAGTCCATACAATAGTGCTGTTTAGCCCACCTGGCTTAGAGACCAGCTTCCATGTCCTTTAACCCCTTTCTGACATTTGTGGTAATAGTACGTCCCTGTGCCCTGGGCCTATAAATGCGATCAAAAAACGAATGTAAATAAAAATGATACCACTAAAAACGTCATCTTGTCCCGCAAAAAACAAGCCACATACAGCTCCATCAGCCGAAAAATAAAAAAGTTATAGCTCTGAGAATAAAGCGATGCAAAAAAAAAAAAATTTTCTATAAAATAGTTTTTATTGTGTAAAAGCGCCCAAACATTAAAAAACGATATAAATGGGGTATCGCTGTAAACGTACTGACCCGAAGAATAACGCTGCCTTATCAATTTTACCACATGCGGAACGGCATAAAAAAAAAAAAAAAAACAATTCTTGAATTCTTGGTTTTTGTTTATTCTGCCTCCCAAAAGTCGGAATAGAAAGTGATCAAAAAATGTCACGTGCCTGAAAACGTCAACTTGTCCTGCAAAAAATAAGCCGTCACATGACTCTGTCGGCTGAAATATGGAAAAATTATAGCTCTCAAAATATGGCGATGCAAGAACTAGTCTTTGCAAAAAAAAAAGGGTTTTTTAGTGTGTGACAGCTGTCAATCATAAAAACCTGATATGAATCTGGTATCGCTGTAATCGCACCGACCCAAAGAATAAAGTCGTCTAATCACTTATACCGCACGAGGAACGGTGTAAAAAATAAACTCTAGGGTTAGGGTTGTGTTAGGGTTATGCTAGGGTTAGGGTTGGGCTAGGGTTAGGGTTGGGCTTGGGCTAAGGTTAGGGTTGGGCTAAAGTTAGGGTTGGGCTAGAGTAAAGGTTTTCTAGGGTTAGGGTTGGGCTAGGGTTGGGGTTGTATTAGGGTTGGGGTTGTATTAGGGTTGGGGATGTTTTTGGGTTGGGGTTAGGGTTGTGTTGGGGCTGGGATTTTTTCAGAAGTAAAGAAAGACAATGACGATGATATAGCGACTAGTGTTGAGCGCAAGTGCTCACTACTTGAGTTTGCATCAGGTGCTCGGGTATGCACTGAGTATAGCAGTTGCTCGAGTGACATGCTTGGTACATACCTGAGTACCCAATGCAAAATCAAGTAGCGAGCACTTGCACTCAGGACTAATGACAACTTATTCAATGTGATGACCTAATGTTATCAAATTATGTGTCGTACCTCTGGGTTCAAAATGTTCACTATACCCCTTGATAAAATCCTTGAGGGGTGTAGTTTCCAAAATGGGGTCACTTGTGGGGTGTTTCCATTGTTTAGGCACATCAGGGGCTCTCCAAACGCAACATGGCGTCTGCTAATTATTCAAGCAAATTTTACATTCAAAAAGTCAAATATCATTCCTTCTCTTCCCAACCCTGCCGTGCGCCCAAACAGTGATTTTCCCCCACATATGGGGTATCTGCTTACTCAGGAGAAATTGCACAACAAATTGCATGGTGCAATTTTTCCTGTTACCCTTATGAAAATGCAAAATTGGAGGTTAAAAAACATTTTTGTTGGAAAAATGTGAAAATTAAATTTTTACTGCTCAACGTTATAAACTTCTGTGAAGCACTTTGGGGTTCAGGGTGCTCACCACACATCTAGATAAGTTCCTGGAGGGGTCTAGTTTCCAAAATGGGTCACTTGTGGGGGGTTCCACTGTTTAGTCACATCAGGGGCTCTCCAAACGCAACATGGAGTTTGCTAATTATTCATGCAAATTTTATATTCAAAAAGTCAAATGGTGCTCCTTCCCTTCCGAACCCTGCTGTGTGTCCAAACAGTGATTTTCCCACACATATGGGGTATCTGCTTACTCAGGAGAAATTGGACAATAAATTGCATGATGCAATTTTTCCTGTTACCCTTATGAAAATGCAAAATTGGAGGCTGAAAAACATTTTTGTTTTAAAAATGTGAACATATTTTTACAGCTCAATGTTATAAACTTCTGTGAAGCACCTGGGGGTTCAGGGTGCTCACCACACATCTAGATAAGTTCCCTGAAGGGTCTAGTTTCCGAAATGGGGTCACTTCTAGGGTGTTTCCACTGTTTAGGCACATCAGGGGCTCTCCAAACGCAACATGGCGTCTGCTAATTATTCAAGCAAATTTTACATTCAAAAAGTCAAATGGTGCTCCTTCCCTTCCGAACCCTGCCGTGCCCCCAAACAGTGGTTTTCCCCCACATATGGAGTATCTGCTTACTCAGGAGAAATTGCACAATAAATTGCATGGCGAAATTTTTCCTGTTACCCTTTGTAGCGTCGGCGTCCCTGCCTCCTGCTAGGCAGGGACGCTGTTCCCCTCACCTCTCCGCTCCGTGCCCGGCGTCTTCCTCCCGCTCTGCTGGCAGCGCGCGCTGCTTCCCGGCCACTGTGCTTAGGGCACGCGCGCGCTCCCCCTCTCTTAAAGGGGCCGCGCGCGCCGTCCTAAGGAGTCCCCGGCCAATGGCCGGAGGACCTCACCATATATAAGGCACCTCCTCCAAAATGGAGGTGCCCGAGCAATGTTGTTGCATAGCCTATCACTCTGCTTCAGCCCTCAGGTCCCGTTACCAGATACCTGCCAGTTACCTGCCAGTTTCCTGCCAGAATCCTGCTTGATACCTGCCTGTTACTCGTCTATCTACTTGCATTCCTGCGGTCCGACAGTCTGCCTACCAGCCCTGCCAGTCTGTCTATGGATCTGATTGCCCGCTCACCTGGGAGCGCTCATCTGCTACCTGCCTGCTAGCCTACCTGGAGGCTCTGCCATCACGTGCTGTGACCACCTGCCTGTCCAGAGACTCTTACCCGCTCACCTGGGAGCGCTCATCTGCTACCTGCCTGCTTACCTACCTGGAGGCTCTGCCGTCACGTGCTGTGACCACCTGCCTGTCCAGAGACTCATACCCGCTCACCTGGGAGCGTCCACCTGCTACCTGCCTGCTAGCCTACCTGGAGGCTCTGCCGTCACCTGCTGTGACCACCTGCCTGTCCAGAAACTCTTGCCCGCTCACCTGGGAGCGTCCACCTGCTACCTGCCTGCTAGTCTACCTGGAGGCTTAGCCATCACTTGCTGTGACCACCTGCCTGTCCAGAGACTCTTGCCCGCTCACCTGGGAGCGTCCACCTGCTACCCGCCTGCTAGCCTATCTGGAGGCTTAGCCGTCACTTGCCGTGACCACCCGCCTGTCAAGAGACTGTTCCCGTCACTTACCGTGACCTCCTGCCCTTCTACCCAGAGACTGTTCCCGTCACTTACCATGACCTCCTGCCCTTCTACCCAGAGACTGTCCCCGTCACTTGCCGTGACCTCCTGCCCTTCTACCCAGAGACTGTCCCCGTCTCTTGCCGTGACCTCCTGCCCTTCTACCCAGAGACTGTCCCCGTCACTTGCCGTGACCTCCTGCTCTTCTACCCAGAGACTGTCCCCGTCACTTGCCGTGACTACCTGCCCGCCTACCCTGGGAGCCACCCGCTTCCTTACAAGGACTGCCCCTTTGTATCGTTGCTCAGAGCTTCCACCTCCCAGACCCGTTACACCCTTATGAAAATGCAAAATTGGAGGCTGAAAAACATTTTTGTTGGAAAAATGTGAAAATTTTATTTTTACGGCTCAACGTTATAAACTTCTGTGAAGCACCTGTGGGTCCAGAGTGCTCACCACACATCTAGATAAGTTCCATGAGGGGTCTAGTTTCCAAAATGGGGTCACTTGTGGGGGGGTTTCCACTGTTTACGCACATCAGGGGCTCTCCAAACGCAACATGGTGTCCGCTAATTATTCAAGTAAATTTAACATTCAAAAAGTCAAATGGCACTCCTTCCCTTCCAAACCCTGCCATGCGCCCAAACAGTGGTTTTCCCCCACATATGGGGTATCTGCTTACTCAGGAGGAATTACACAACAAATTTTGGGGTTCATTTTTTTAATGATACCCTTGCAAAAATAAAAAAAATTGGGTCTAAAGTAACATTTTTGTGAAAAAAAATATATAAATTTTTTTTCTTCCACATTCCAAAAATTCCTGTGAAGCACCTGAAGGGTTAATAAACTTTTTGAATGTGGTTTTGAGCACCTGGAGGGGTGAAGTTTTTAGAATAGTATCACTTTTGGGTATTTTCAGTCATAAAGGCCCCTCAAAGTCACTTCAAATGTGATGTGGTCCCTAAAAAAATGGTTTTGTAAATTTTGTTGTAAAAATGAGAAATCGCTGTTCAACTTTTAACCTTTATAGCTCCCTAACGAAAAAAAATTTTGGTTCCAAAATTGTGCTGATGTAAAGTAGACATGTGGGAAATGTTATTTATTAACTATTTTGTGTGACATATCTCTCTGATTTAAGGGCATGGAAATTCAAAGTTTGAAAATTGAGAAATTTTAAAAAATTTCGCCAAATTTCATTTTATCTCCATACATCCAGCATGTGTGACACAAACAGCTCAGCGCTTCCACCTCCAGCCCACCCCACACCAAATGTTCTGAAAGGCTTTGATTTTATCCACTGAGTTTCTCCCTTTCCACAGGTGTTCAGTCACCCCAGCACCAAGATGACTGCATAACCCACTCGTGTTCTGGAATCTTTTTCCTATTCATAATCACTGCAGCTATCAATCTCAGTGCTACATATCTCCCCTCTAGTACTTTGCCAGTGACTTTGTCACAATACATATATATTATATTGCACCCACAAGTAATTATTATGAAATAAAAAAATAAAACAATTTACACATTTTTGGTATCACCGCTTCCGGAACGACCTGATCTATAAAAATGTCCTACTAGCTAACCCCTTTAGTGAACACGTTAAAAAAAAAAAAAAAACAGCAAAGCAAAAAACGGTGCTTTATCATCATACCACCGGACAAAAAGTGAAATAAACCCGATAAAAAAGATGAATGTAAATAAAAATGGTACCATCATCTTGTCCTGAAAAAAAACAAGCCACCATACAACTCTATTAGCCCAAAAATAAAAAAGTTATAGCTCTCAGAATAAGACAATGCAAAAAAAAATTATTTTTTCTATAGAATAGTTTTTATTGTGTAAAAGCGCCAAAACATAAAAAAAAATTTAAATGTTTTATCGCTGTAAATTAACTGACCAGAAGAATAAACCTGCCTTATCGATTTCACCACACGCAGAACGGCATAAAAAAAAACAAAAAAAATTCCTTAATTGTTGTTTTTTGTTTATTCTGCCTCCCAAAAATTGGAATAGAAAGCGATCAAAAAAGATAGCTCGGCACACATTTATCCTGCGCTCTACATTGAGAGCTTACACTGGGGTTTCCGTGTAAAATTCTGAAATACGTGACTCAGGCAGAATCCCTGGTGGAAGATTCCCTGTAATGAGGCAGATGGAGACACCATGGATGCCATCTGGCCACAGTGTCCGTTTTTTTATTAGGCGTGCATAAAAGTGCCGTCGGCCACAGTTTTGTGAACCTCTGAAAAAAAGAACACCACTAAACAGAGGCCAGACAGAGTCCAGAGTAAGGCTGGTTGCACACGTCCTGATATTTTCGGCACCGGAAAAAACAGTACCGGAAATATTCGTGTCTGTGTGCACAGTGGCAACCGTGTGCCGCATCAGGAGCACATGTACCGGCACCTGGGAATCAGCGGTACAGTTAGAGCTATTCCCAAGCGCAAGGTGCTGAACGCTGCCCTCATCATTGTCCCCTACTGGCGCTGCGATCAGCTCGAGCAAGGGTCATTGTTGAGAGTAGTATTCTGCTTCCGCTGTGTCCTGGTGTAAAAATAAGAAGAAAATGAAAAAATCCATATACTCACCTGTTTGAAGATGTTCCCCGCTGTAACCCATCTGACCGCTCACGCAGAGGAGCCGGGGAGAATGACTCACTCCAGCGAGTGAGCCCCAGAGCTGCGCTTAGCTCAGTGAGTGACAGGACACCGCTCGCTACCGTGCGCCCTAAAAAGTGGTTTTCTCCACATATGGGTATCAGCTTACTCAGGAGAAATTGCACAACAAATGGTATGGTGCAATTTCTCCTGTTACCCTTATGAAAATGCAAAATTTGGGGCTGAAAAACTTTTGTGGGAAAAATGTGAAAATTTTATTTTTACAGCTCAATGTTATAAACATCTGTGAAGCACCTGGGGGTTCAAGGTGCTCACCACACATCTAGATAAGTTCCCTGAGGGGTCTAATTTCCAAAATGGTGTCACTTGTGGGGGGGATTACACTGTTTATCCACATCAGGGGCTCCCCAAATGCGACATGGCGTCCGCTAATTATTCAAGCAAATTTTACATTCAAAAAGTCAAATGGCGCTCCTTCCCTTCCAAGCCATGCCGTGCGCCCAAACAGTGTTTTTTCCCCCACATATGGGGTATCAGCGTGCTCAGAAGAAATTGCACAACAAATTTTGGGGTCCATTTTTTTCCTGTTACCCTTGCGAAAATAAAAAAAATTGGGTCTAAAGTAACATTTTTGTGAAAAAAGTTAAATGTTCATTGTTTTCTTCCACATTCCAAAAATTCCTGTGAAGCACATGAAGGGTTAATAAACTTCTTGAATGTGGTTTTGAGCACCTTGAGGGGTGCAGTTTTTAGAATGGTGTCACTTTTGGGTATTTTCTGTCACAAAGGCCCCTCAAAGTCACTTCAAATGTGATGTGATTCCTAAAAAATGGTTTTGTAAATTTTGTTGGAAAAATGAGAAATCGCTGGTCAACTTTTAACCCTTAGAACTTCCTACAAAAAAATAATTTAGGTTCCAAAATTGTGCTGATGTAGAGTAGACATGTGGGAAATGTTATTTATTAACTATTTTGTGTGACATATCTCTTAAGGGCATGAAAATTCAAAGTTTGAAAATTGCTAAATTTCCACCAAATTTTGGATTTTTTCACAAATAAAAGAAAGTCATATCAAATTAATTTTACCGCTATCATGAAGTACAATATGTCACGAAAAAAAAAAATTCAGAATCAGGGAGATCCAATGAAGCGTTCCAGAGTAATTACCTCAAAGTGACAGTGGTCAGAATTGTAAAAATTGGCCTGGTCATTAACGTGCAAACAGGCTTGGGGGTGTAAAGGGATTAAAGGGGATGTTAGAGCTAATGATATTGAGGATCTATCTTTAGGGTAGGTCATCAATATTAAATCAGTGGGAGTCTTACATTTTGCATTGACGTCAATCAACTGTGGCGCTGGCTGATTATAAACAGGGCACAGAGCTGAACAGCAAAGGGTCGTACACTGTGGAGTGGCCGTTCAAGAGAATAGGAGTTCAGCTGCAGTTTTGAACAGCAGCCTCTATACCAGGGGTCTAAAACATGCAGGCTGCATGCGGCCCCTCAGGCTGTTTCATGCGGCCCGTGTGCTCTCGTAATGATGTGGCCCATTCCAGGGGGCCACCGACTCCTGGGCTTCTCTTCAATTGAATGTGCGTCCCCGGATGCACATTCATTTGAGATGTATCACGACACGGAGACCAGCTCTCTGCTCTGCAATACCAATAGCAGCCACCAGCCAATCAGAGGCCAGCAGCTGATGGCGTGCCGGCAGCGTATAACGTCACTGCCATGCTCCGTGTCGCCTGTGGAAGAAGAGGACGCTGTTCGTCGAGGGGGCGGAGAACAAGAGAGAAGGATTTTTTTTAATGTGTAACGTGAAGAGCAGCACAAAGGGGATCATGGTTGCTATGTGGGGACCAGGCTGAAGGACATGGCCGCTATATGGGGACCAGGCTGGGGGACATGGCTGCTATGTGGGGACCAGGCTGAAGGACATGGCCGCTATATGGGGACCAGGCTGGGGGACATGGCTGCTATATGGGGACCAGGCTGGGGGACATGACTGCTATATGGGGACTAGGCTGGGGGACATGACTGCTATATGGGGACCAGGCTGGGGGACATGACAGCTATATGGGGACCAGGCTGAAGGGCATGGCTGCTATATGGAGACCAGGCTGGGGGACATGGCTGCTATATGGGGACCAGGCTGGGGGACATGACTGCTATATGGGGACCAGGCTGAAGGGCATGGCTGCTATATGGAGACCAGGCTGGGGGACATGGCTGCTATATGGGGACCAGTCTGAAGGACATGGCTGCTATATGGGGACCAGGCTGGGGGACATGGCTGCTATATGGGGACCAGGCTGGGGGACATGGCTGCTATATGGGGACCAGGCTGGGGGACATGGCTGCTATATGGGAACTAGGCTGGGGGACATGGCTGCTATATGGGGACCAGGCTGGGGGACATGGCTGCTATATGGGGACCAGGCTGGGGGACATGACAGCTATATGGGGACCAGGCTGGGGGACATGACTGCCATATGGGGACTAAGCTGGGGGACATGGCTGCTATATGGGGACCAGGCTGGGGGACATGACTGCTATATGGGGACCAGGCTAGGGGACATGGCTGCTATATGGGACCAGGCTAGGGGACATGGCTGCTATATGGGGACCAGGCTGGGGGACATGACTGCTATATGGGGACCAGACTGGAGGACATGGCTGCCATATGGGGACTAGGCTGGGGGACATGGCTGCTATATGGGGACCAGACTGGGGGACATGGCTGCTATATGGGGACTAGACTGGGCGGACATGGCTTCTATATGGGGACCAGGCTGGGGGACATGGCTGCTATATGGGGACCAGGCTGGCGGACATGGCTGCTATACGGGGACCAGGCTGGGGGACATGGCTGCTATATGGGGACTAGGCTGGGGAACATGACTGCTATATGGGGACCAGGCTGGGGGACATGGCTGCTATATGGGGACCAGGCTGGGGGACATGGCTGCTATATGGGGACCAGGCTGGGGGACATGGCTGCTATATGGGGACCAGGCTGGGGGACATGACAGCTATATGGGGACCAGGCTGGGGGACATGGCTGCCATATGGGGACTAGGCTGGGGGACATGGCTGCTATATGGAGACCAGGCTGGGGGACATGACTGCTATATGGGGACCAGGCTAGGGGACATGGCTGCTATATGGGGACCAGGCTAGGGGACATGGCTGCTATATGGGGACCAGGCTGGGGGACATGACTGCTATATGGGGACCAGACTGGGGGACATGGCTGCCATATGGGGACTAGGCTGGGGGACATGGCTGCTATATGGGGACCAGACTGGGGGACATGGCTGCTATATGGGGACTAGACTGGGCAGACATGGCTTCTATATGGGGACCAGGCTGGGGGACATGGCTGCTATATGGGGACCAGACTGGGGGACATGGCTGCTATACGGGGACTAGGCTGGGGGACATGGCTGCTATATGGGGACCAGGCTGGGGGACATGGCTGCTATATGGGGACTAGGCTGGGGGACATGGCTGCTATATGGGGACCAGGCTGGGGGACATGGCTGCTATATGGGGACCAGGCTGGGGGACATGGCTGCTATATGGGGACCAGGCTGGGGGACATGGCTGCTATATGGGGACCAGGCTGGGGGACATGGCTGCTATATGGGGACCAGGCTGAGGGACATGGTTGCTATATTGGGACCAGGCTGGGGGACATGGCTGCTATATGGGGACCAGGCTGGGGGACATGGCTGCTATATGGGGACCAGGCTGAGGGACATGGCTGCTATATGGGGACCAGGCTGGGGGACATGACTGCTATATGGGGACCAGGCTGGGGGACATATCTGCTATATGGGGACCAGACTGAAGGACATGGCTGCTACATGGGGACAAAGCTGGGGAACATGGCTGCTACATGGGGACCAGGCTGGGGGACATGGCTGCTATATGGGGACCAGGCTGAGGGACATGGTTGCTATATGGGGACCAGGCTGGGGGACATGACTGCTATATAGGGACCAGGCTGGGGGACATGACTGCTATATAGGGACCAGGCTGGGGGACATGGCTGCTATATGGGGACCAGGCTGGGGGACATGGCTGCTATATGGGGACCAGGCTGAAGGACATGGCTGGAGGACATGACTGCTATATGGGGACCAGGCTGGGGGACATGGCTGCTATATGGGGACCAGGCTGGGGGACATGGCTACTATATGGGGACCAGGCTGGGGGACATGGCTGCTATATGGGGTCCAGGCTGGGGGACATGGCTGCTATATGGGGACCAGGCTGGGGGACATGGCTGCTATATGGGGACCAAGCTTGGGGACATGGCTGCTCTTTGGGGACTAGACTGGGGAACATGACTGCTATATGGGGACCAGGCTGGGGGACATGGCTGCTATATGGGGACCAGGCTGGGGGACATTACTGCAATATGGGGACCAGGATGGAGACCTTACTGCAATATTGGGACCAGGATGGAGGACATTACTACTAGATAGGGACTAGGATGGGGGACATTACTGCAATATGGGGACCAGGATGGAGAGATTACTGCAATATTGGGACCAGGATGGAGGACATTACTACTAGATAGGGACTAGGATGGGGGACATTACTACAATATGGGGACCAGGATGGGGACATTATTGCAATATGGGGACCAGGATGGAGGACATTACAACAGGATAGGGATCAGGATGAAGGACATTACTGGAATATTGGGACCAGAATGGGGGGACCAGGATGGAAGATATAACTACAGGATAGGGACATAACTATAAAATGGGTACCAAGATGGGGGACATTATTGCAATATTGGGACTAGGATGGGGGACATTAGTACAATATAGGGACACTGGATGGAGGACATTACTACAGGATAGTGACCCACCTACTATATACAACATTTTATTTAAACTTTAGTAAAAAGTAGGGACTTCACAGAAGAATTAGGGTCACAGAGACGGGAAAATACTGGGCCTTGCCCTACCGTGGTCTCCTATACTATCCCTGCCTTCCAGTGGAGGTTGGCACCCTAATATTGCGATGTGGCGCCCCCGGTCCTCGTCAGCTTTCCCTCCCTGGCCCTATTATGCCCTAAATATATACAACATAAACAAAAAGTGCGTGAAATTAAGTGACAGGACAATAATAGGGCAGACAATACAAATATAAAATCATGTCGCAAAAAAGATAAAGACCACCCAAAGGATGATTTTGAGCATCAGCCAGAAATATACGTTTATGTTTGATCACTCTTAAAAAAGCTTGGTCCACTTTCAGAACATCTGTTCAATTGGTGTAGTGTAATATTAATCTCTATTTATTGGATTATGAATTATCTTATAACATTCCTTTCAATGTGGTATGGTATCTAGTGTCTGATCAATAGACCAAAAATGAAATCACTAAATGAGTTCTTATATAATCAACAAACAATATATAGATAGTGACAAATATATATTCCTGGATCATCAAGTTTAAACAGAAACTCCCATTCAGGGACTACTTAGGTAAGTATGTATATTCATCTAGGGTTAAATCCTGCCCTATTCAGATTATCAGATATGTTTTTGCCCAGAGAAAACTATATTAATAAATTGGTGCAAATAAAAATAAATGTATTTTTTTTTTTGCTACTTATTGTTTTTATGTCTTAAAAGTCTCATATAGACCATAATTCACACCCATAATTCCCAACACAGTTCCCCCCTCTGTTTTGAGGGGTTCATCAGGGGAGAGGTTTCAAAGAAGTATACCAAAGATATTATATTGTCAGTCGTGCATCAGCATTAGGCGCAATGTGAGCGTGCTCACAAGACTTCTGAGATATACGCATGTACCTACTATCCAGTGGGGCCTGGGCAATATAATATCTTTTGGTATACTTCTTTGAAATCTCTCCCCTGATGAACCCCTCAAAACAGTTTTTTTTGCCACTAAAAATGCTGTTTTATGTACAGTAAGAAAACAAAAAACGTTCACATTTGCTATCACCGCATCCGTATTGACCCAAGCTAAAAAACTGTACCATGACCCAAACAATTAATGGCATTTAATACAATTAAATAAATAACACTAAAAATGTTCAAAAAAATGCTCAAAAGGTATATAGAAAAAAATAGTATCATGAAATACATCATCTCATCGCAAGGAACGTGGCCCGTCAAATTAATTTTTTTTTCTATGTGCGGTCCACATAGCCAGACAAGTTTGAGACCCCTGCTGTATACTAGATAGGGAGCTGTGTTGTTCAGCACATGTTCTAAGGATGTGACATCAGCATTATTAACCCAGACAAGCCCTGTAAGAAAACGATACTATGTGGTAATGAAAGGAGAAATATTGCATGTGTTGAAACTATTATGAGAAAGAGGAATACAATTACAAGCAGTTATGAGGGAGAGGAATAAAAAGAGATAGATATGGAGAAATAAATATGGATAGATCTTAGGGGACATTGTTTATTAGTGGGATTGCTGATGCTATGGGTTAAGAAATATTTTCTATGCCGGTAGGGAGGAAGACTGGAGATCATAACTCTGGAAATCAAGGGGTTAGCAAGATCAGAATGCCGTGCACTCCTGTAGGATACTCCTGGTCCCATGGGATGAGCTGCTGCCTGCCCACTGAAAATGAGGACACAGTTATAGAAAGGTGAGTAGAGAGAAAGAATGAAATGTTTTGCTGATCACTGAGGGCTCTACAAAACATCAAACTGCTGTCATGCAAAACCCTTGATTTTTAAATCCCTAGCAAACATAAAAGTTTGACTACCTGCAACTACCACCAGAGGGAGTTTACGGTCTACTGTTTACAGATTGTTATATAAGCTGTATACAGTAAGGTCATTAGCACTCTCTAGTGGTTAAAGCAGGCAGACGGAAATAAAAATAATAAGATTGATTGAAAAGAAAAGAGCTAGTGTACAAGGCTGGAAATTTACTGTATACTATACTGTGATCTGCCAACTGCCAATCATAATTAAGAACATTTAAAGGGAACCTGTCACCAGAAATAATGCTATTAACCTGCAGATATGTGGCTAATCTGCTGGTTAACAATGTTATTATGCTGCACGGCACCTGCATGCAGCCAAATGCAGCGGGGAGAAAATTTGCTTTATTCTCCCCACCGGCATTTGGTTTGTCATGGAGGTGGGGGCACTGCTCTGGGAATACAGAGCGGCAGCTGTACCTGCACCCCTGGCCCTGACTGACATCAGAGCCCCAATGCAGAGGAAGTGTCAGTCAGGGCCATGACTGAAACCGAATGCTGGCGGGGGAATAAAGTCCATTTTCTCCCCGCTGCATTCGGCTGTGTGCAGGCGCCGGGCACCATAATAATGCTGTTAACCTGCAGATTAACCCCATATCGGCAGGTTAATAGCATTATTTCTGGTGACAGGTTCCCTTTAAGAAAGAGTCTTTTAGTACAGGAGAGTCTAAAGGATTCGGGGCGTTTCCACAACCGTCCCACGGGACTGAAAGTAGCAGAAACAATGTGAAAGTCATCTCCTTTAAACATCTATTTCAGCTCAGTGGTTTCCTGTCCTCTCACTAAATTAGAAATATCTTTCATATTTTTTGTCAAATGTTTAGCTCTTTATATCTTTGTTTATTAACTGTGAGTACTGCAATAATTCATAGAAATAAAATAAACAACAAAATGGAGGTAAAAATAAGATAAGTAAATTAAAATATATTGTATAGATTTGTATTGCCATGTTTGTGACTCATAATAATATTATCCTCTCTGTTTTTTCATATTAGATTAATGACCGCAGAACATTCAGATTTTGGCCGTATTGACTGAGAGTGACATGCTTAAGAGGGATAGCCTGACTGTCCCATCCTAGTAGTTATCAGGGGAAAGAATCATCAGGCATGTTGGGTTTCAACTTGGCTGATGCTTTTTTTACATGCAAGACTTGCGCTGCCAGAGGAACATCTGATCCCCTTACGCTGGCTTGAGATTGAAGTTTATATGGGAGTTGTTTGGTTCATGGCATATGAGTATGGCCTTCAACTGAATTACATTGGCTGAAAAAAAATTACTTGTAGTATAATTTGATTATGAACTTAAATATAGCAATATACACTATACCGTCATGGCCAAAAGTTTTGAGAATGACACCAAAATTATATTTTCACATGATCTGCTGGCCTCTGGTTTTTATTAGTGTTTGTCTGATGTTTATATCACATACAGAAATATAATTGCAATCATATTATGAGTACCAATAGGTTATATTGACAGTTAGAATGAGTTAATGCAGCAAGTCAATATTTGCAGTGTTGCCCCTTCTTCTTCAAGACCTCTGTAATTCTCCCTGGCATGCTCTCAAGCAACTTTTGGACCAAATCCTGACTGATAGCAGTCCATTCTTGCATAATCAGTGCTTGCATTTTGCCAGAATTTGTTGGTTTTTGTTTGTCCACCCGTCTCTTGATGATTGACCACAACTTCTCAATGGGATTAAGATCTGGGGAGTTTCCAGGCCATGGACCCAAAATCTCTATGTTTTGTTCCATGAGCCATTTAGTTATCACCTTTGCTTTATAGCAAGGTGCTCCATCATGCTGGAAAATGCATTGTTGGGCGCCAAACTGCTCTTGGACGGTTGGGAGAAGTTGCTCTTGGAGGACATTCTGGTACCATTCTTTATTCATGGCTGTGTTTTTAGGCAAGACTGTGAGTGAGCCGATTCCCTTGGCTGAGAAGCAACCCCACACATGAATGGTTTCAGGATGCTTTACAGTTGGCATGAGACAAGACTGGTGGTAGCGCTCACCTCTTCTTCTCCGAATAAGCTGTTTTCCAGATGTCCCAAACAATCGAAAAGGGGATTCATCAGAGAAAATGACTTTGCCCCAGTCCTCAGCAGTCCACTCCCTGTACCTTTTGCAGAATATCAGTTGGTCCCTGATGTTTTTTCTGGAGAGAAGTGGCTTCTTTGCTGCCCTCCTTGAAACCAGCCCTTGCTCAAAGAGTCTCCGCCTCACAGTGCGTGCAGAAGCACTTACACCAGCCTGCTGCCATTCCTGAGCAAGCTCGGCACTGCTGGTTGTCCGATCCCGCAGCTGAAACAGTTTTAAGATACGGTCCTGGCGCTTGCTGGTCTTTCTTGGGCGCCCTGGAGCCTTTTTGACAACAATGGAAGCTCTCTCCTTGAAGTTCTTGATGATGCGATAGATTGTTGACTGAGGTGCAATCTTTGTAGCTGCGATACTCTTCCCTGTTAGGCCATTTTTGTGCAGTGCAATGATGGCTGCACGTGTTTCTTTAGAGATAACCATGGTTAACTGAAGAGAAACAATCATGCCAAGAACCAGCCTCCTTTTAAAGTGTCCAGTGATGTCATTCTTACTTAATCATGACTGATTGATCGCCAGCCCTGTCCTCATCAACACCCACACCTGTGTTAATGGATCAATCACTAAAACGATGTTAGCTGCTCCTTTTAAGGCAGGACTGCAATGATGTTGAAATGTGTTTTGGGGGTTAAAGTTCATTTTCTGGGCAAATACTGGCTTTGCAAGTACAGTAATTGCTGTTAAGCTGATCACTCTTTGACATTCAGGAGTATATGCAAATTGCCATTACAAAAAATGAAGCAGTAAACTTTGGAAAAATTACTATTTGTCTCATTCTCAATACTTTTGGCCATGACTGTATATGGACATTTTAGCATAGATTCTCATCTAGTAGAGTGTTAAGCCTCATTTGGAATTCAGAAGCGCAGAAATTCATTCTGACATAGATTTTGCAGGAATATTGTCCCCTGCTGACAATTAGATGGAGGTACTGACATGCGTTGAACATCCCAGAGATGCTTCTGTAGGCTTAAAGGGGTTGTCCAGTCAAAACCGATAAGTCTGCAGTCACTCTGTATAACTCCAGGCTTATGAATCCCCCCAGCTCACGCACTGTTTACTGCGGGGATTCACCGGTTTCAGACCCGGAACCAGAGGGTATGTGTGAGTTATACATACCCCCAGCCAGTGGGCATGGCCTTGCTCTCCATACACTTGTATGGAGCGAGGCCACTCGCTATAGTCGGCCACGCCAACTAGACGGCACGTCACTAGACAGGGCTCGGCATCGGCTCTATACAAGTGATTGGAGCGAGGCCACGCTCACCGACCGAGAGTATGTATAACTCATAAATACCCTCTGGGCCCGGGTCAGAAATCCCTGCAGCAAACAGTACATGCGCTGCGGGGATTCATAAGTCTGCAGTCACACAGAGTGACTGCAGACTTATCAGTTAAGATAGGACAACCCCTTTAAGACCTTGAAGTCAAGTCAAATGAAGGCCAGTAAGGCAAGAAAAACTCAGTCATGTTCCTGGGACCAATTCATGACTATATGACAACCTTTAAGCCATGCAGCATTGTCTTTCTGACAGTGTTATTCTGCCATGGTGTAAACAGATTCCATAAAAAGATGAATTTCAACCACAACGCTTATGTAATAACTACTGTCCAAATGTCTATCCACAGATATCAGAGGACCCAGGTATGCCAAGAAAACTTTCCCCACAGCACTTCCACAAGCCTGAATTGTGAACACCTGACAGGCAGGGTTCATCAGTTCATGCTGCTTGCGCCAAATTCTGACCTCCTCCATCACAAGTTTGCAACATAAATCATATCATATTACCAGTCAATTTTTTGTCCACTGCTCAGTAATCCAATTTTTGTGTTTGTTTACTAATTAGTATCTTGCCTTTTAGACCGTATCGACATTCATACTCGTCATCCGTGCTAAGTAATGAGTTCTGCACCAGCCTTGCATTTGGCCGTATTTGGTTCATTAGAACAATTCTTGAATCCTTTTCTGTCTCCATTCATCAACAAGTCTATTGCATAGGATCACATTTCTCTGGATATTATTCTTCATTCATACCATTCTTGGTATACTTTCGACACTGTTACATTAGGAAACCCCACAAGGTTGGCAGTTTGTTAGATCCTGGCAGGCTAATCTGGAACAGATGACTATGCCTCATTCGAGGTCACTCAAGTCGCTCAAGTTTCCAATTCTGATGTAGATTCACACTCAAACTGATCTACGAAAAGCTTTCTATGTTATATTTTGACTACACATTCATTTTAATTGTGGTCATTTCTATTCAGATGCATACAGTGGCTCGTGAAAGTATTCACAAACACACACCCTGGCATTTTTTGCGTTTTGCTACTTTACAACCTGGAATTTCACTGTTTTTTTGAGGGTTTGCATCAGTTCATGTAAAGAACATGCCTGCAACTGTGAACATTTGTTTTTCTTTTTATTGTGAAGCAAACAAGAAATAAGACAAAATAACTGAAAACTTCAGTGTACATAACTATTCACCCCCCTAAAGTCAGTACTTTGTAGAGCCTCCTTTTGTGGCAGTTACAGCTGCAAGTCGCTTTGGATAAGTCTCTGAGCTTTCCAAATCTTACCACTGGGATTTTTGCCCATTCCTCAAGGCAAAACTGCTCCAGCTCCTTCATGTTAGATGGTTTCTTCTGGTGAACAGCAATCTTCAAGCCTGACTACAGATTCTCAATTTTATTAATGTCTGGGCTTTGACTAGGCCATGCCAAAACATTTACACGTTTCCCCTTAAACTTCTCGAGTGTTGCTTTACCAGTATGCTTTGGGTCATTGTCTTTTTGGAAGGTGAACCTCTGTCCCAGCCTCTAATTACTGACAGACTGAAACAGGATTTGCTCAAGAATAACCCTTTATTTTGCACCATCCAACTTCCCCTCGACTCGGACGATTTCCATTTGATTATAATGGATTAGATGGTGCTCCGGGTGATCCTCAGAGATTGGGATATTTTTTATAACCGAACCCTGACTTCTACTTAACAACAACTTCTTCAGAGATTTCCTTAGTCTTCATGGTGTTGTTTGGTTAGCGGTGCCTCTTGTTTAATGGTGTTGCAGCCTCTGTGGCCTTTCCGAAAAGGTAAAGTGTATATACTGACAGATCATGTGACACTTAGATTGCACACAGGTGGACTTCCTGTCACTAAGCATGGGACTTATGAAGGAAATTGCTTGCACCAGAAATTTTTAGGGGCTTCATTGCAAAAGGGGTGAATGCATATGCACATAGCAATTTTTAGTTATTTGATCCCATAAATTAAATTTATGCCTATATATTTCTCACTTCACTTCACCAACTTAGACTATTTAGTGCTGATGCATCACACACGAATCGGATTACAAAAATGTTTAATCAAAGGATGTAATGTAACAAAAATAGGTAAAAAGCCAAGAGGGTGGGGGTGAATACTTTTGCAAGCCACTGTATTTGTGAAACTATTAACATTATGTCACAGGGTAACGTTCCAGTTCAGTTTAGACTAATGCAGCCAGTGGGCAACCTATATTTGTCATGCTAGCCACTTGCTGAAACTGTCATGGTAAAATGTTGTGACATTACAAATGTATATCATTCAGGTCAATTACTGAGATATAATGTTTCGGACAGGCAAGCAGCTTTGACATCATAGTCTGTGACATAAACCAGTTGGACATCACAACAATCAGGCAAGCTGCAGTTATATCAGAAGTGAGTTTTAGTAAAATACTCACATGGACAAAAATGTTGGTAACCTTCCGTTAAAGTAAGAAAAACCCACAGTGGTCACTGAAATAACTTGAAACTGACAAAAGTATTTTTTCAGTTTGAATTTACTGAATATCAACTAATGAAAACCAGACATTACTTTTGAATTTTGGTTCAACAGAAAAAAAAAAAGAAAATGGCCTGGACAAAAATTATGGTACTCTTAATTTATATTTTGTTGCACAACCTTTTGATGCAAACGCTGTAAACAAATGATTTTTGTAACTCTTCATGAGACTTCAGCCCCAGCCCACAGTTATTTTGGCCCACTCATCATGAGCAAACTACTCCAGCTGTCTCAGCTGTGAAGGTGCCTTCTTCAGACTGCATGCTTCAGCTCCTTCCACAGATGTTCAATAGGATTTAGATCAGGGCTCACAGAAGGCCACTTCAGTATAGTCCAATGTTTTTGTTCATTGCCATTCTTGGGTGTATTTAGCTGTGTGTTTTGGGTTGGAGGATTCATGACCAGCGACTCACACCAAGTTTTCTGACAATAGGCAACAGATTTCTCTCCAGAATGTCTTGATAATCTTGAGAATTTATTGTACCCTGCACAGATTCATGACTGCTTGTGCCAGATGTTGCTAGGCTACCCCAAAACATAATGAAGTCTCCTCCATGTTTCACAGTAGATACAATGTTCTTTTCTTTGTATGCTTTATTTTTGCATCTGTGAACATAGAGCTGATGTGATTTGCCAAAAAAGCTCCGGTATTGCCTCATCTGTCCAAAGCACATTTTCCCTGAAGCTTTGTGGCTTGTCCATATGCATTTTGGCAATTTCCAGTCTCACTTTTTTATGATTTGCTTTCAACAGTGGTTTTCTCCTTGTTCTTCTTCCATGAAGTCCACTTTTGCCAGTACAGCAACGGATGGTGCAATCTGACAGTGATGTAACCTTGACCTTGAGTACACTTGAAATCTCTTTGAAAGTTGTTCTGGGCTCTTCGGTTACCATTCGTATCATTCGTCTCTTCAATTCAACGTCAATTTTCCTAATGCAGCCATGTCCAGCGTGGTTGGCTACAGTGCCATATACCTTAAATTTATGAATAATATGTGCAAAGAGCAGGGAAGGGTTTTAGCAAAACTACAACCAAAAGTGTTTGGAGATGGGGTTTAAGTGTCCTGAATTTGCCATTCTAATTGTTGAGCATGCATGCACCATCAAATTCTAAATTGAAAATTGAGCAGCCCATGAGTTGTTCTTTGACGCGGACCCTCTTCTGTTTATATTTGCACCTTATTTTTTTAAAAGGCTCAGGAGATATACAGTCCTTGATGCCTCAAAAAAAAAAGTGAAAGCTTTAAAGAGTGACAGATTGGAGCAATGGCCCTTTTCAGAACCTTTGGCTAACTGTTACGGATCCGGGTGGTGGAACCTCTGTGCTGCGGTGCAAGGAGGGACCAGAGGGGCGTAACTAGGTATCAACTCGGACTGACCAAGGTCGTACGGCGGCTCATTCGACTCCGTGACCAGGGAAGGACCGAGCAGAGGGACCAGGTGCTATTCTGGACAGACCTTGTATGAGAGCAGGTGACTCCCATGGGTCAGAAGGCAGGGACTGACCGGTACAGCAGATGAGCATGGCAGGCAGGCTGACGGGTGATCCGGGTAGACGGACTGGCAGACACGGCAGGTAACAAGCAGGAGCCTCCAGGTAGGCTGGCTGGTAGGCACGACATGTAACCAGGCAGGTGCCTCCAGGTAAGCGGGCTGGCAGGTAACAGGCAGGTGCTTCCAGGTAAGCAGGCGGGCAGTGCCCATAGACAGACTGGCGGACTGGACTGTAGACAGACTGTCGGGCTGGAGAGTAGACAAGCTGGCGGACAGGACTGGTAGTCAGGCTGGCGGACTGGACTGATAGTCAGGTTGGCGTACTGGACTGGTAGTCAGGCTGGCGGACTGGACTTGTAGTCAGGCTGGCGGACTGGACTTGTAGTCAGGCTGGCGGACTGGACTTGTAGTCAGGCTGGCGGACTGGACTTGTAGTCAGGCTGGCGGACTGGACTTGTAGTCAGGCTGGCGGACTGGACTTGTAGTCAGGCTGGCGGGCTGGACTGGTAGTCAGGCTGGCGGGCTGGACTGGTAGTCAGTCTGGCAGCGGGACCTGAGGGCTGAAGCAGAGTTTAACACACAAAGGTACAACCTTGCACGGGCACCTCCATTTTGGAGGAGGTGCCTTTTATATGAGAGGTCCTCCGGCCATTGGCCGGGGACTCCTTAGGACGGCAGCAGAAGCAGGAGCGCCGGAGGACGCCAGGCGGGGAGCACGGCGGTAAGAGGGACGGCGTCTCTGCCTGTCAGGGGGCAGAGACGCCGATACTACACTAACCATGCTCTATATTTTATTTTCAAAAGTATCCGGTAAATCTGTTGTCATAGACCACTGACAAATATACACAGTAAGCCATCTGTAAAATCTGTCCTTTTTCTCAGTAACTACTACACATGTGGTAATAATTTTGCATAATTGTGTGTTCCAGTAGAAAGATAAGAAACAAGTGAAAATGTTCACTGAACATTCATTCAAACCACCTTTTTATGAAATTGCAATGGCTTTGAACATTAAAAAAATGATATGCTTTTATGGAACATATTTTGTGCGTATGCAAAATCTCACATTGACAGGTGCTAAAGTCACGTCCTTACATCTTTTTTGTATTCAGTGTTACTGGTAGTGTGGACTGAGTGACTCATTCTAAGATCACAAGTCAGTTTTAATCCAATGATAAAAATGCTACCCACCAAACTGTAACCGTAGCAGTTACATTTCTAGTTCCAATGTATATGTAGAGTTATGGACACCTCTGAAGACAAAACGCATGTTTGCAATAGGGTTTTATTAAAAAACTTGGACAGTTTGGCTTCTGCAGCCTCTACTTGTTATTGTACTTAGCTGGCTACAGAATTGGTTAAGGAAAATCAGTCTGAGCAATCCACCCCAACCCGCAAAATTGTTTATATGATTGTGTCACTTCCTGAAAGATAATGTCATCCATGCCTTATCTCATGCAGTCTGTTACTCCAAGTGAAGAATCTGTTTCATTTCATATGTACATGAAACTTAAAGGGGTTGTCCACTACTACGACAACCCCTTCTTGATCTGGCCCCATGAAATAAAAAAGCTTATACTCACCTGTCATGCTGGCAGCGTTCCAGCGGTGGCAGCAGTCACCGTCCCGGAGTCCTCGTGCGGTTGTTTTTACATGTGAGCCTGGTGCTCAATCAGCGTTGGCGTCACTGTCTCCGCCTTCTGTCAAATTTAACATGGAGAGGAAGTCCAGGCTGCAGCCAATCTCGAATTTCTTCTTTATGTTCAACTGCCTGAAGGCATCAACAGTGACATCAGCGCTGATTGGGCGCCGGGCTCACATGTCAACCGCATGAGAGCCCATGGACCGCGAGTCCGAATACCACTGGTATGGCATCGGAAGTGAGTATAAGCTTTTTTTATTTTATCGGGGCCAAACATGTGGTATGAAAAGGAGTTGTCCAAGTAGTGGACAACTTCATTAAGTGCTCTGGGAGTAACATAGTTTTTAAGGTTGAAGGAAGACTAAGTCTATCTAGTCCAACCCATAGCCTAACTTGATCCAGAGGAAGGCAAAAAAAACCCATGTGGCAAACACTAAGCTCCACATTGGGGAAAAAAATTCCTTCCCGGCTCCATACGACAATCAGACTAATTCCCTGGATCAACGCCCTATCAAGGAATCTAGTATATATAACCTGTAATATTATACTTTTCAAGAAAGGCATCCATGCCCTTCTTAAATTTTAACAGTGAATCACTCATTACAACATCATGTGGCAGAGAGTTCCATAGTCTCACTGCTCTTACAGTAAAGAATCCCCGTCTGTGATTATGTTTAAACCTTCTTTCCTCCAGACGTAGAAGATGCCCCCTTGTCCCAGTCTCAGGCCTCAGAGTAAAAAGATCAGTAGAAAGGTCTTTGTACTGTCCCCTCATATACTTGTACATAGTAATAAGATCACCCCTCAGCCTTCTTTTTTCCACAGTAAATAACCCCAAGTGTAATAACCTGTCTTGGTATTGCAGACCCCCCAGTCCTCTAATAACCTTGGTCGCTCTTCTCTGCACCCGCTCAAGTTCAGCTATGTCTTTCTTATACACCGGAGACCAGAACTGTACACAGTATTCTAAGTGTGGTCGCACTAATGACTTCTATAGAGGTAAAATTATGTTCTCCTCATGAGCATCTATGCCTCTTTTAATGCATCCCATTATTTTATTTGCCTTTGCAGCAGCAGTCTGACACTGGCCACTAAACGTGAGCTTGTCGTCCACCAATACACCCAGGTCTTTTTCAGTTACAGTTTTTCCCAGAGTTTTACAATTAAGCATATAATTATACATTTTATTTCCTCTGCCCAAGTGCATTACCTTACATTTATCCCCATTAAAGCTCATTTGCCATTTATCAGCCCAAGCTTCTAGTTTACATAGATCCTCCTGTAATATAAAATTGTCTTCCTCTGTATTGATTACCCTGCAGAGTTTAGTGTCATCTGCAAATATTGAAATATTACTCTGTATGCCCCCTACAAGGTCATTAATAAATATGTTAAAAAGAAGGGGGCCCAATACTGACCCCTGTGGTACCCCACTGTTAACGGAGACCCACTCTGAGTGTTTTCCATTAATAACCACCCTTTGTTTCCTATCACTGAGTCAATTCTTAACCCACATACATATATTTTCCCCTATCCCCATTGTTCTCATTTTATGTATCAACCTTTTGTGTGGAACCGTATCAAAAGCTTTTGAAAAGTCCATATACACAACATCCACTGCATTTCCTTGGTCCAGTCCAGAACTTGCCTCCTCATAAAAACTGATCAGATTAGTTTGACAGGAACGGTCCCTCATAAACCCATGTTGATATTGGGTCATGAGGTTATTCTTCTTCAGATACTCTAGTATAGCATCTCTTAGGAAACCCTCCAGGATTTTACCCACAGTAGAGGTTAAGCTTACTGGCCTCTAATTTCCAAGTTCAGTTTTTGTCCCCTTTTTGAATATTGGCACCACATTTGCTATATGCCAGTCCTGTGGTACAGACCCTGTTATTATGGAATCTTTAAAGATTAAAAATAATGGTCTATCTATGACGTTACTTAATTCCTGCAGTACTCGCGGGTGTATCCCACCCGGGCCCGGGGATTTGTCAACTTTAGTGATTTTTAGACGCCGCCGTACTTCCTGCTGGGTTAAGCAAGTGACATTTACTGGAGAATTTTTGTTATCACTAATCATGTTTTCTGTCATGCGATTTTCTTGTGTAAATACACTATCATTTTTTAGTTTTTTACTATTTATGCAGTTAAAGAATATTTTGGGGTTATTTTTACTTTCTCTGGCAATGATTCTCTCTGCCTCAATCTTTGCTGCCTTGATTTGGTTTTTACATAATTTATTTAATTTTCTATATTTATTTAATGCCTCATCACTACCTACTTGCTTTAGTTCTCTAAATGCTTTCTTTTTGTCACTTATTGCGCCCCTTACAGCTCTATTTAGCTATAGTGGTTTCCTCCTATTTTTAGCATGTTTATTCCCATAGGGTATATATTGTACACAGGTCCTATTCAGGATGTTAATAAATGTCTCCCATTTGCTTTGTGTAGTTTTATGTCTCAGGATATCGTCCCAGTTTATTGCACTAAGATCATCTCTTAACCGTTGGAAATTTGCCTTCCTGAAGTTTAGTGTCCTTGTAACCCCTCTACTGCACATCTTATTAAAGGTTACATGAAAACGTATTATTTTGTGATCACTATTATCCAAGTGACCCCCAACTCGTATATTTGATATGCGGTCTGGCCTATTGGTTAATATTAGGTCTAGCAGTGCCCCCCTTCTTGTTGGGTCCTGAACCAGTTGTGAAAGGTAATTGTCTCTCATAGTAGTCAAAAACCTATTTCCTTTGCTTGAACTACATGTTTCTGTTCCCCAATGTATTTCAGGGTAGTTGAAGTCTCCCATAATAATGACTTCTCCTTGAGTCGCTGCTTCATCTATTTGCTTTACGAGGATATTCTCCGCTACTTCCATTATTTTTGGAGACTTATAACAAACTCCTATCAGTATTTTATTATTTTTTCCCCCTCCCCTTATCTCCACCCACAGGGACTCTACATTTTCATTAGATTCACATATATCCTCCCGCAAGACAGGTTTTAAGGATGATTTTACATATAAACACACACCCCCCCCTCGCTTGTTTGTACGGTCATTTCTGAACAGACTATAGCCCTGTAAATTAACTGCCCAGTCATGGCTCTCGTCCAGCCATGTCTCAGATATCCTCACCATGTCATAATTATTTTCCAACAAAATTAATTCTAATTCCTCCATTTTGTTGGTGAGGCTTCTGGCATTAGTGTACATGCATTTTATGTATCTCTCTGTACCTCTATTCCTTCTTACTTTATTGACTGTTCTAACCCCACCCCCAATTTCTTTATTTGTGCCCAGATCACTATCTGCACTATCTTCCCCACCTATAAAATGAATACCCTCCCCCCCAATCCCTAGTTTAAACACTCCTCCAACCTTCTAGCCATTTTCTCCCCCAGCACAGCTGCACCCTCCCCATTAAGGTGCAGCCGGTCCCTAGCGTAGAGTCTGTAGCCAACTGAGAAGTCGGCCCAGTTCTCCAGGAACCCAAATCCCTCCTTCCTACACCAGTTCTTGAGCCACTTATTTATCTCCCTAATCTCCCGTTGCCTCTCTGGCGTAGCACGTGGTACAGGTAGTATTTCAGAGAATACCACCTTGGAGGTCCTTGCTTTCAGCTTGCAGCCTAATTCCCTGAAATCATCTGTAAGGACCTTCCACCTACCTCTAACTTTGTCATTTGTGCCAATGTGCACCATGACCGCTGGGTCCTCACCAGCCCCTCCCAGTAATCTGTCAACCCGATCAGCGATGTGCCGGACTCGAGCGCCAGGTAGGCAGCACACTGTTCGACGATCCCTGTCTTTGTGACAGATTGCCCTATCTATTCCTCTAATAATTGAGTCCCCCACTACCAGCACCTGCCTGGCCTGCCCTACTCTCCTATTTCCCTCTTTACTGGAGCTGACACTCCTCCGGCTTTCAGGGGACATGCCTTGCTGCAGTAGTGCTACCCCTGTACCGTCACTCCCCTCATCTGCCAACTTTGCAAACTTTTTGGGGTGTGCCAGATCAGGACTAGCCTCCCTGGCACTCTTCCCTCTACCACCCCTTCTAACTGTCACCCAACTAGCGACCTCACTGTCCTGCAGCTCCCGACTACCACCCTCCCCCACATCTACCCCAGTGAGCTGCTGCTCAGTGAGCAGCAGACTCCTTTCCATGTTGTCAATGGATCTCAGTATTGCCATCTGCTCATTTAGATCCAGTATCTGGGCTTCCAAACGCACAGCGTGCACACATCTCGCGCAGCAGAAAGCAACCTCGACCGGCTGTTCAAGGAATACATACATGTGGCAAGATGTACACTGGATAGCATTGTCAATAATGGAGCTCATTTCCTAATGGGGATTGCAATACACAGAATGTTAAGTAAAAAGTAAAGTAAAGAAATTAATGAAATACAGTCAGCAATTCAGTCCAAAGTCCTCCCTTCCAAACTCCCTGAATACAAAGTCACTGAAAAACAAGTCACACACTTACTTTTGTTCGCACTTACACTCCGGACACACGCAGCTCTTTCACACTCGCCAACTAAGAGATTTAAAGAGTTTTTTTTTTTTTTTCCCTTTTCCAGCAATGCACCCTTCACCTCAATGCACTTCCAAAGGACTGAATGCCCAACCAGCTGCCCCTTATAAACCCTTAATTATGACCCCTTCCCCTTAATTAACCCCTTGTGAGTAAAGCTACACCTCAGGATTTTAGTGCAATGTAGTTAACCCTTAAATACACAGGTAGTAAACTAAGAAACTAAAACTGTAGTGAGAAAATAGGTTTTAAAAAGCCCAATAAATCTAAACAGGTAGAAAAGCACTCAGCAGGTCACAATGCAGCACTCACCGCAATTCATACAGGTATTTTCTGCAGGATTCCCAATACCTCTTCACTGAAAAACAAGTCACACACTTACTTTCGTTCGCACTTACGCTCCGGACACACGCAGCTCGTTCACACTCGCAAACTAAGAGATTTAAAGAGGTTTTTTTTGTTGTTTTTTTTTTCCCTTTTCCAGCAATGCACCCTTCACCTCAATGCACTTCCAAAGGAAGTGTTAAAACACTTTCTAAGTCTGTGCCTCCCTGGCTCTAAATCTGCTCAACTCCAAATTCTTCTATTTGACTGACAGTAAGCTGTCAGAGGAAGGGGGTCTTGACAGGGAATAGAGCCAGGGAGGCAGTGGCTTAGGAAGTGCTTTGATAAACCCAGAGCACTTAAGCCTTATATTCATTGGAATTAAAACAGATTTTTTTTTCGGTCAGGGAGCAACAGATTACAGGTAGGAACAGATCAGTAAAAGTATGGATGACATTATCTATTAGAAAACAGCTGGTCCATATGAACAGTTTGGAAGGGGGGATCGTTCTGACAGATTCCTTTTAACAGTGAAGTTGAGATGACAGCAGGGTTTGTAAACCTTGTCATTGTTCTCCTGAACAATCTTCTAAGCTAATTTATGACCAATGCTCCAATACTTTATACACATCTCAGCATTTAAATTGCTACACCAAGGAGAAAAAGTGATGGAATTATAGAAGTCACAGGATCGATAGACATGATAATTATATGCAAATGATGAAAAAATAGAAACAAAATATTCGATACATCTTGATTTATTTAGTGTTGAGTATGAGTGCCATGTGCAAAAATACACACACCTAAATGCCTTGGCATGTTATCAATGAGGTTATTACCCTGTTAACGACATTTGACGTACCTATACGCCATGGTTGGATAAGGGTTCCCGACCGGTGACGTATAGGTATGTAATGGCGATTGTGCGATGCACAGGAGCTGTGTCCCACGCGATTGCCGCCAGGAGCTCAGCTTACAAAATAGCCGAGACCAGGCTCTCACAGCCAGGAGAGGTGCCCGCACCGTACCCGGGTGTTTAACCCCCTAAATGCTGCAATTGATATCGATAACAACATTTAGGAGGCTGGGAGAGCGAGGGGGCTCCCTGTGATGTCATTGCGAGGGCCCGATAATCGTCATGGCAACCGGAAGTTATCATGACGACATCTGGGTCATCAAGCTACGGAAAGCCTGTTAGACCATGCTCAGAGCATGGTCTAAGAGGCTTCTGTTAGTGCAACACTGACAAGTATAATGCATTGCAATGCATATTCATTATACCAGCGATCAGAGTGATAAAAGTTAAAATTCCATAGAGTAGGGTTCCCCAACTCCAGTCCTCAAGGCACACCAACAGGTTATGTTTTAAGGATTTCCTTAGTATTGCACAGGTGATAATTACATCACCTGCACAGGCAAAAATTCCATCACCTGTGTAATACTAAGGAAATCCTGAAAACATGATCTGTTGGTGGGCCTTGAGGACTGGAGTTGGGAAACCCTGCCATAGACGGACTAAGTAAAAATTTAAAAAATATATTTTGTAAAAAATCACAAAATAATAATAATAATAATATATATTATATCTACAAATAAATATTTTTATGTAAAAAAAAAGTACACATTTTGTATTGCCTTGTCCGGAACAACCTGATCTATAAAACTGTCACTTTGGTTAACCCCTTCAGTGAACACCGTAAAAAAAAAAAAAAAAAACTATGCTTTTTCATTATACTGCTGAACAAACAGTGGAATAAAATGCAATCATACAGAGAAATGTAAATAAAAATGGTATCTCCAAAAATCGCCATCTTGTCCGCAAAAAAACAAGCCGCCATACAGCTCCATCAGTGGAGAAATAAAAAAGTTATAGCTCTCAGAATATAGTGATGCAAAAATACAATTATTTTTTCTATAAAATTGTTTTAATTGTATAAAAGCGGCAAAACATTAAAAAAAGATATAAATGTGTTATCGCTGTAATCGTACTGACACGAAGAATAAAGCTGTCTTATCACTTTTACCAAACGCGGAACTGCATAAAAAAAACCAATTCCTAAATTGCTGTTTTTTGTTCATTCTACCTCCCAAAAATCGGAATAGAAAGCGATCAAAAAATGTTATGTGCCTGAAAATGGTACCAATAAAAACGGCAACTTGTCCCACAAAAAAACAAGCCCTCACATGACTTTGTTGGCAGAAATATGTAAAAATTATAGCTCTCAAATATGGCGATGCAAAAACTTGTTTCCGTGTAAATCCCAAAAATACGTGATTCAGACGGAACCCCTGGTGGAAGATTTCCTATGAGGCAGATGGAGACACCGTGGACTCATCTGAATTACGTCACTCAGAGATTTAGATGAAAACCCCAATGTAAGTGCTCAGCATAGAGCGCAGGATAAACATGATCCAAAATTTTATGTAAAATGTTCCGAATAAAAGCTTCAACTGAATCCAAAAATCAAGTCCCCACTCTGGTCTGTCAATGGAAATATAGGGGCGTCTGCGTTATTGGTAGCACAAAGGCTCTGGAAAAGCAAAATGGCTCTTCGCACCCCAAAAGAAATCCAGGAAATTCTGCTCTCCCAAATGCAAATGTCCTTCTGATTCCCACAGTGTGCCTAAACCACAGTTAGAGATAGATGCTGGGAAGGGAAGTTATTTCTGCGCTCTCTGGAGTCACGACAAACCATTAGTATGGATAACAATGTAGGTTTATTGTCTACGCATTTTAGAGTCCACTGACTCCTTCCTCAGGACAACCATATTATGTATGGTTGTCCTGAGGAAGGAGTCGGTGGACTCTGAAACGCGTAGACAATAAACCTACATTTTTATCCATACTAATGGTTTGTCATGACTCCAGAGAGCACAGAAACAACTTCCTTTCCCAGCATCTATCTCTGACACATCCATAGGAAGCTGCAGCATCTGGAGTCCAGGCTTTATATGTATTGTGTCCCACACAACCATACTAGGTGAGCAGTTTTTAATACTTTTGTAGCAATTATTAATTGGATAAGACCCTATAGCATTCTTGCATTTTTGTTCATACCTAAACCACAGTTAGCACCCACATTTGGCATTTCTGTAGCGATGAGAGCCTGCTTAATTTATAGGGTCCATGTCTCCAAAAGCTCACGAGCTGGGCACAATGTACTGGGAACTACAACGTATGAGTACTACAATGGCAGATTTGCAATTTTCACTAAGCAACATCCATTGCTGCTTGTTTCTGGCAAACACCCATGGAGTCTAAATCGTCACTGCACCTGTAGAAAAATTCCCAAAGAGGTGTAATTTAAAAAATGGCATCACTTGAGACGGGATTCTGCTCTTCTGACACTCTTCTCCAAGAGTCAAATAGCGCTCCTTCCAGTCCGATTCTCACCGTATGGCTATGCAGTATTGTACAGCCACATATGTGGTATTGCCACATTCAGCAGAAATTGTGTGACAAACTTTGGTGCCATTTCCCCATGAGACAATGTAAAATCTGGGGCTAAAACTAAATTTTTGTTGCAAAAATGTAATTTTTTTTTCTTACCATCCAATGGTATAAAATTCTGTGACAGAAGTGTACTAAATATATTATTCTCACAACTGGCAACATGCAGAGTGAATATAATGCCCACATAGCACCACATAAGCTTCACTGATATAAGTGGGTTTATGTCCTAGTAGTTAGAGCAGCAGCTGTAAGCATACCCCGACACTGACGGGCAGCTCTTAGTGCATCATTGAAGAGACGGCTGTTAGTCAGTGGTGGGGCATGCTTGCAGCCCCCATTTTCAATGCTGTGATCGTTGACTGTAATTTCACTAATGGGTGGATATTGACCCCCTCCCAGACTAATCACACCAGCGCTCAAACACCCCATAAATGGCGTATATGTTAGATGCGCCAATTCTGTCACTTAGCCTCGGCGCTTGCCGTGGTGTGTTGGCAAGCGGGGTAATGGTTTTGGGGTTGATGTCAGTTGTGTAATGTTCGCTTACATCAAGTCCACTTAGTAATGGAGAGGTGACTATCAGACACCCCCATTACTAACCCCGTAGTCAAAAGCAATAAACACACCCAGAGAAAAGTCCTTTAATGTCAAAAAGCATTCCCCGACAATCACCCTCTTTTACCCATTTATTACCTTTAAAAAATAAAATAATCCAAAGGGGTCAACCGTAAATCTATCCCATGACAATCCCCGACTGTTACATCTGGATGCATTGCTGAGCAATGACATCAGTAATGTGACTGCTCAGCACAACAGCTGGAACACAATGATAGTAGCGTGTGAATCCTTCTGCTGTGACAAGCGCTGACTGCAAACGGTCACGTCAGTAAGGTTACCACAGTTCATCGGCTATGAACTGCGATAACCTTACTGGCGCCAGCACTCGTCGCAGCAGCCGGATTCACGCACTATTGTCATTGTGTTCAGCTGTCTTGCTCAGCGATCACATTACTGATATCACTGCTCAGCACTGCATCTGGATGTAGCAGAGTCTGCGATCGTCGTACGACATGGGATGCATTTACTGCGGACCCCTTTTTAATTTTTTTATTTTTGTAAAGGTAATAAATAAGTAAAAGTGGGTCAGGAAGTCTTTGTGCATTTGAAGGACTTCTATGTGTGTGTATCTATTACTTGCAGCCTGCAGCTTTCTGCTTAATCTGTGCTGGTTATCTAAAATAAAGGGGATCCCACATCATATTTTTTGTGGCGCTCCCCTTTCTAATAACCAGAAAAGGCTATGCAGACACTTGTGAGCTGTTATTAATAGGCGGGGAAAATCCATGGATATTGGCCCCTTCCCCGAATAATACCTTGTCTGCTTTCCCTCAGCTGGTTATTAAAAATAGGGGGAACGCCACGCCGTTTCTTTATTATTTATTTAAATGAATTAAAAAAAATGGCTTGGGGCCCCTCTGTTTTTGATAACCAACCATGGTAAAGCAGACAGCTGAGGGCTGCAGCGACTAAATAAAGCGACAGAAAAGAAACCTTTATTTGAAAAAAAAAAACAACAATTTCAAATTAAAAAAATAAATAAAATACACACTAGTCCGCCGTAGTCCAAATGGAGGTCTCACAACGATCCCAGTCTATGGAGCTCCTTTCAGAGGATGCAGCTCCATAGACTGCAGCAGCTACTGCCAGGTTTTGCACTGTGCGCCGCAATAACCCGGCTGCTGTGAACTGAGGTGACGTCTTTAAGGTTATCTCAGTCCACATCTGCCAGTTCTCACGAGAGCAGCGCGAGTGCTGGGCTGATGAGTGGTCGTGCCTGAATGAGCAACCGCGAATCCGGCACTGGTGCTGCCCTCGTAAGAACCGGCTAGTGTGAACTGAGGTAACCTTACTGATGTCACCTCAGTTCAAGCAGCCAGGTGTGGCAGTGGCTGCTCCTCCAGTCTATGGAGCTGCGTTCTCTAAACAGAGCTCCATAGACTGAATAAAGAAGACTGGGATTGTCGTGGGACCTCCATTAGGACTACGGCGAACCGGTGTGTATTTATTTATTTATTTATTTATTTTTAAATAAATGGGGGAAGAGGGAAATTGTTGGGGAGTTTATTTTTCAAATAAAGTGTTTTTGTGTGTTTTTTCACATAAAGTTTTTTTCCCTGTATTTTTTTTTTATTTTTTTATTGGTAAGTAATGGGGGTGTCTGATAGATGCCCCCCATTATTAATCTTTAGGCTTGATGTCAGCAGACATTACACAGCTGACATCAACCCCAAAATATTACCACACCTGCCAACACACCAGGGCAAGCGGGAAGAGCTGGGCAAGCACCAGAATTGGAGCATCTAGTGGATGCGCCTTATCTGGGGCAGCTGTGGGCTACTATTTTTAGGTTGGGAAGGGCCCAATAACCATAGGCTTTCCTAACCTGAGAATACCAGCCCACAGCTCTCTGCTTTAGCTTGGCTGGTTATCAAAAATGAGGGGGACCCCACTTTGTTTTTTGAAATTATTTATTTAAATAATGAAAAAAAAATGGCATAGGGGCCTCTCTATTTTGATAACTAGCCAAGATAAAGAAGATAGCTGAGGGCTGCAGCCTGCAGCTTTCTGCTTAACCTGTGCTGGTTATCTAAAATAAAGGGGATCCCACATCATATTTTTTGTGGCGCTCCCCTTTCTAATAACCAGTAAAGGCTATGCAGACACTTGTGAGCTGTTATTAATAGGCGGGGAAAATCCATGGATATTGGCCCCTTCCCCGAATAATACCTTGTCTGCTTTCCCTCAGCTGGTTATTAAAAATAGGGGGAACGCCACTCCGTTTCTTTATTATTTATTTAAATGAATTAAAAAAAAAATGGCTTGGGGCCCCTCTGTTTTTAATAACCAACCATGGTAAAGCAGACAGCTGAGGGCTGCAGCGACTAAATAAAGCAACAGAAAAGAAACCTTTATTTGAAAAAAAAAACCAACAACTTCAAATTTAAAAAATAAATAAAATACACACTAGTCCGCCGTAGTCCAAATGGAGGTCTCACAACGATCCCAGTCTATGGAGCTCCGTTCAGAGGATGCAGTTCCATAAACTGCAGCTGCTACTGCCAGGTTTTGCACTGTGCGCCGCAATAACCCGGCTGCTGTGAACTGAGGTGACGTCTTTAAGGATATCTCAGTCCACATCTGCCAGTTCTCACGAGAGCAGCGCGAGTGCTGGGCTGATGAGTGGTCGTGCCTGAATGAGCGACCGCGAATCCGGCACTGGTGCTGCCCTCGTAAGAACCGGCTAGTGTGAACTGAGATAACCTTACTGATGTCACCTCAGTTCAAGCAGCCAGATGTGGCAGTGGCTGCTGCTCCAGTCTATGGAGCTGCGTTCTCTAAACAGAGCTCCATAGACTGAATAAAGAAGACTGGGATTGTCGTGGGACCTCCATTAGGACTACGGCGAACCGGTGTGTATTTATTTATTTATTTATTTATTTTTAAATAAATGGGGGAAGAGGGAAATTGTTGGGGAGTTTATTTTTCAAATAAAGTGTTTTTGTGTGTTTTTTCACATAAAGCTTTTTTCCCTGTATTTTTTTTTTTTTTTTTTTATTGGTAAGTAATGGGGGTGTCTGATAGATGCCCCCCATTATTAATCTTTAGGCTTGATGTCAGCGGACATTACACAGCTGACATCAACCCCAAAATATTACCACACTTGCCAACACACCAGGGCAAGCGGGAAGAGCTGGGCAAGCACCAGAATTGGAGCATCTAGTGGATGCGCCTTATCTGGGGCAGCTGTGGGCTACTATTTTTAGGTTGGGAAGGGCCCAATAACCATAGGCTTTCCTAACCTGAGAATACCAGCCCACAGCTCTCTGCTTTAGCTTGGCTGGTTATCAAAAATGAGGGGGACCCCACTTTGTTTTTTGAAATTATTTATTTAAATAATTTAAAAAAAATGGCGTAGGGGCCTCTCTATTTTGATAACTAGCCAAGATAAAGAAGATAGCTGAGGGCTGCAGCCTGCAGCTTTCTGCTTAACCTGTGCTGGTTATCTAAAATAAAGGGGATCCCACGTCTTTTTTATTATTATTATTATTTATTTATTTTTTTACATGGTTCACCGGCCAATCACAGCCATGACCATACTTGACATGGCTCTGATGGGGCCGGAAGTGCCCACACAGGAAAGGTTTGTTGATTGACTGCACTGCAGCCTTACAACAAGCTTTGTTCGGGCTGCCGAACCCAAACAGTAACACAGACTTCCGGGAGAAGTCCGTGTTCGGGGTCCGTGCACGCACAGTAGGTGTCCAGTACAGACCCCGAACTTTACCGTTCGGGTTTGCCCATCACTACTCACAGGATTTTCTCTGTTTTTTTTTGTCCAACGGATAATCAGGTGCATACGTCTTCACTTTGAAATTTGCTGCAGCAAATGTGCCCAAAGCACTTCTCCATCTAGAACAGCTAGGGAGCTGTATTATTTTGTGCAGCACCTCACAAAGAGAATCCTACACTGTGTGACCACTAGCTAAATATTACAGCTCCCTACCAGTATGACCTACACTCACCTCCTCTTTCCCAGAGTGGGTCCTATTCTATTGGGTAAAGGCTTAGGCTGATGTCTGGGCAAATCGGTCTGATCTTGGACCACAATGTACAGACTGGCCGTGAGGCTGTCACTCTCGGGTCAGAAGACCAGGAAAAGTCTTGAGTCTTTTTTCCTCAAAATCAGGACCATTCTTGTTCATTGTCTGTGTCAGGTTTGCAGCTCATCTACATGCTAGTGAATACCAGACACATCCCATAAACGAGAGGTTCTATTTCTGGAAAAAATCCAAACTCTTTCTGGTCAGTACTAATCACTAAATACTGTATTTCCCATTTTATAAGATTTCCAAATGATTGCAGTATGGACTCTCTGCCAGCGTATGTACAGTCATGTTAACAGGAAAAATAATTCAGTATGGCAGTCTTGTCACAGCCATAAAGTTACATAGAAGGCAAACAATAGTGATGTACACCATGGAGAAATAGGGCTTGATAATAGAGTGGCTTATGAGGCGACGCAGATTTGGCCTAGGGGTGCATAAAATAAATTCTGATCTTGTACTCTTATATTGCTATCAGCTACCGTCTAATCTCTGTTTTGCCTGGGCTACAAAACGGCACACATCAAAGTTTCCACTTAGCTGAGGCAGGCAGACAGAAGTGCGACCTACTTAGTATTTTGCTTATGCCATTATTTTTTTTTTTTTTTTGCTGCACTGTTAACCACTTAACCACTGAGCTGTATGGGTAGCTGGTCATAACTTCCTAGTGGTGTATTGGTTATAATAACATTTATATTGGTTAAATTGGTTATAATAAACTTCATCAGTTTCTGGTTTTGTATTTATTCAACAAAAATATTTGTATCTATTTTTCCACCATCAAAAAAACAGGAAAATGTCGCTTGCTTACATGGTCAGTAGTGAATGAACTCATCAAACAGTTGTGTTTAAGCAGTGAGTCCTATAAATTGCTTTAAACCAGGGGTCTCAAACTCGCAGCCTGCAGGCACCATAGACCCCTTGACGATCTTGGCCCGATCCAGGAGCCGCGGCCATCAGCGCTTTAGTTCAGTGTATGGCCGCATAGAGACCGGCAATACCAATACCAGCGGCTGGCCTATCAGAGGCCAGCAGCTCACATCTGCGTCTCAATGCAGTGGCATATGACGTCACTGTCATGCGCAGATGTCAGCGGCTGGCCTCTGATAGGCCGCCGGCTGGCATTGGTATTGCCGGTCTCTGTGCGGCAATACACTGAATTAAAGCGCTGATGTCCACAGCTCCTGGATCGGGCCAAGATTGTCAAGGGGTCTATGGTGCCTGCGGGCCGCATGTGCAGAATGGACGCCGACGGAACGGAGGACAGGTGAGAAGAATCTTTTTTTTTCTGTTATGTGTATGTGAAGAACGGCACAGAGGATAATATATCCATAATATGGGGACCTGAATGGGGACATAGCTGCAATATGGGGACCTGGATGGGGACATAGCTGCAATATGGGGACCTGGATGGGGACATAGCCGCAATATGGGGACCTGGATGGGGACATATTCGCAATATGGGGACATGGATGGGGACATAGCCGCAATATGGGGACCTGGATGGGGTCATAGCTGCAATATGGGGACCTGGATGGGGACATAGCTGCAATATGGGGACCTGGATGGGGTCATAGCTGCAATATGGGGACCTGGATGGGGACATATCTGCAATATGGGGACCTGGATGGGGACATAGCTGCAATATGGGGACCTGGATGGGGACATATCTGCAATATGGGGACCTGGATGGGGACATACCTATAATATGGGAACCTGGTTGGAAACAAAACTACAATATGGGAACCTGGATGGGGGACGTTGCGACAAGATGGGGACCTGGATGGGGGACATTACGACAAGATGGGGACAATACTTCAAGATGAGGACCAGGATGGGGCATTACTAGAAGATGAGGACCAGGATGGGACACATTACTACAAGAATGGGGCCAGGATGGGGACATTACTTCAAGATGAGGACCAGGCTGGGGCATTACTACAAGATGGGGACCAGGATGGGGCATTACTACAAGATGGGGACCAGGATGGGGCATTACTTCAAGAATGGGAACAGGATGAGGCATTACAACAAGAAGGGGACCAGGATGGGGCATTACTACAAGATGGGGACCTGGATGGGGCATTACTAACAGATGGGGACCAGGATGGGGCATTACTACAAGAAGGGGACCAGTTCAAAAGGTGTATAGAAAAAAATGGTATCACTATAAATGTCACTTTGTCATGCAAAGAATGTGGCCCCTCAAATTATTATTTTTTCCTTGTGCGGCCCATATACCCTACCGAGTTTGAGACCCCTGCTTTAAACTATAGTTATATAGAACAGACTTATTCCATATTTTATATTCCTAAGTTTATTATGGTGTAGTAATGGAAAATCTATTAATCTTTTGAATAATTTGCATTTACTACTAGCAGTCATAAAAACACTTTTTGCAGAGATTTATTGTAGTTTTGTTATGTTAAAATAAAATAAAAAAATAAAAAAAACAATGCTTTCATGTTAATCACAAAATTTGGCTTTGAAAATCTTGCAATTTCGGTGCTGAACTTCCCGTATGCCATACATTTTGTATGTAACATCTTCTCATGTACAGCACCATGGAATCAATGGCGCTATATAAATAAATAATAATAATAATACAACTGTATATGTCATCCACTGACTCCTTTTGAAAGAGCAAAAACTATGTCTACCATGCAAAATACATTTTTGTTGATGTAAAGTGGAGTAGAAAGTGACACAAATGCTCATGTAAATATACCGCTATACACTTTGAGGTTAAATAAAATGCGGATCAAAGCTGTTCACATAACTGCCACATATAATGTACAGGGGCTTAGAAGGAATCACCCATACTTTAATAATTTTTATCAGTTTACATGTGAAATATAAAATGTTATTTGCTTAATTAACAAGAGCTTTACTCCAGACTCTTCTTAAACAAATCTTAAACGACAATGGATTATAGTCTTTTTTGTATTAACCTACAATTTAAAGTGAACCTGTAAAATAAAAAATACTATCCAGTCTACAGGTTATAGAGCAGATTAATGTATAGGTTCGAGGGAAAAGATTCAGTATGGTAGGTACTTTATTCATTTGTAGGCTATGACGTCAAGTGAGCTGTCCAGACAGCTATCTGTGTACGCACACTTATATAAGAAAGGCGGTGTCACGAAAAAGGACCGCCCACTTGGCTGAGAGCAGGGATTCATTTGCATGCAGATTGGTCTGCATTTTCAATTTGACAGGTTTCCTTTAATGAACCATCACCAGACTAAATTATATAGTTCCACAACTAGGAAAAAGTGGTTACATTGGGCTTTATTAGGCTAGTTTTATGCACAGTTGGAATGTTTTTTGTTTTTTTTATTAATATTTTTTTAAATGATAATACAATAAAAAGATTTACAAGAAATTAATGTTATCTTAATAAACCGTGAGAGAAAAACACAAAAAAAACTTCTTAAGTTACTCCTATTGAAAAACAATATACCTTGAAATAGACAAAGAGGCAATGCACTTAATATTTATTGGGGGGAAAAAATCAGCACATTCCAAATTACTGGTACAGTGTAATGAAATAAAATGGTGTCTATGACAAATTCTTCAAATGAAGGAGATTCATCTTTGTCTGTTTTGCAGGTGACGTCTAGTAGTGCCCAGTACACTCATCCATAAAGTAGGAAACACTACAGCGTTCAGTCCTGTCTAGTAGTGCTTTCTACTTTATGGGTAACTGCACTGTATGTCAGTCTTCATGTTCGGCCAGATCGTGTCTTCCCTCAGTTGATGTTGGATTTTAGTACTTTATAACAGTTTAAATGGCTTAGAAAAACCCTTTGGATATAACATTTATTCATTAAAAACAAATAATGATATTTCAACACTCAAGTAGAAAAGCTTAAACAAAATTTGAACAGAAAATTATATTCTTATTATTATATTATTATTATTGAATTTGTATTGTGTAACCTCCAAACACAGTCTATACCACTGTCTACTTTAATGTACGAGAAAAATGATATTACATACATGTAATGAATTCATTGTTACAGTAATCAATATATGAAAAGGGTTTCCACTGGGCGTCCTCCATTTCTGTAGATGTCTTGTAGCGTCCAGTACACTCATCCATAAAGTAGGAAACACTACAGCGTTAAGGCATGTCTAGTAGTGCTTTCTACTTTATGGATGGCTGCACTGTATTTTCATACTTCTATTTCTTCGCGTGGTGTTTCCAAGATGGCTGATATGGTGATCTTTTCCAATCAGAGAACACTTACCAAAGGAAAGATACTATGGCCAGAGTTGCTCAAGGGTTGTATATGTCCTGCAGAGAATCAAAAATAAATCAGAATTGTTACGTCAAGTATATGTAGCCTGGACGATCACTTTTACAAAAGGGAAACTTTAAAACTTTCAGCCCAATGTAATAATAAGATATGTTATGTCAGTTGTACATGAAAATAACATAAAAGTGATTCATTAAGAAATGTAATAATTAATAAAGTGATCAATTTTGCCATATAAGGTGTAAGGACAGGTGCTTGAATTAAATTCGCCATGTTGTAGACTTTCCTCTATCCCCATCTCACAAAAAGATTTATAAAATAATGCAATACTTAATATTATAGGCTATAATCAAACTATTGTGATCCAAGGCCCTTATCATTGAGCAAGTGTAGCACATAGACATTACGTTATGAAGAAGTAATCAGATTTGCTGGTGTCCATGGAGTTGTCAGACTACGTCAGCGTTTGTTCTCAGGTTGAAATCGATAGATTAGGCAGCCTGGATTTGTTCCTATTGGTTTATCATGTCAGGTCTCAAGAAATGTGGAGAAAGAGGAGTCTGATGACAGCAGCAATCTTTTTCCCTGCATGTTTCTCCATTTTTGTGAGCACTAAACTATAATTTTAGAGAAAGTGCGGCAAAAATTGCTAAATGTTAATTGAAAAATGATATTGGACGCTGCAGGGAAAAGTTCAATTTTTATTATAAGGCAGAAAAAAAAATTGGACATTACATTTTTCTAGTGTACATTTTTTAGTGGAACTATATAATATTTGTAACTGTATTTAAGAAAAAAAAAAGTCTATAGATAGGATATTATTGAAGAGTTTAGGTGTATAGCTTCCCTAACAATAACATACATTAATAAAAGTTACAGCATGTAAATCTTCAAATATTAAAAAAAAAATAATAATAGATTACATTTAGGCTTTAGATGGTAGATCAGGTGTTAACATACTTCTGATAAGAAGCATTTTCTTTTTGAATATTAAAAAAAGAAAATATTGCAAACTAAAATTTAGTCAGGAATAATTGTGCCCTCTTTTCTTATAAAGTTAATCTATGCTTTCCTTCACCCGTTGTGCAACAGGTGTAAAGTTCCCAAAGCAGGCCACTTGTGTACCTCTAGTTTTGGAAGCCACATGTGTATTATCCAGGTGGCATCTTCAACGGTTCTAGACTTCCTGAGCAGCTGAAATTAAAGTTCCATCAGTGATCTGCATGGTTAATCCTTTAAGTCAGTTAGTCCGCACCCTATAAGTGAAGGGAAGCTTAGCCTGTGTATCAGTTTGTCAGATCACTACCTCCCGCCAAACAGGGTTTCACTTCTGTTTTTTTTTTTCCTCTGACTCATACAAGTCCTTATTTATGAAGCTTGTATCTTCAGCTAGAACAGTGCAAGACAGGAAATGGTGGCCATTTAATACACGCCATAAAACAACAGTTTGCTGTATAGGCTTCACAGACTCTCTATGACATATTAGGTCATTAGTCATTTTTATTGCCATAACATTTAATATAATGCAGATTTAAAAAGTAATATTCTTTATATCCTAATCTATGTATTGACAAAGTGAAATCTTTATGCTAAAATTGTGTCTATTTATGCGATACGGGATTCACACATTCACTAGAGGATTGTACTAGGAAGAATGCACCAGGACATAGCTCGCTTATACCATTAAATTAAGGGCTAGCTTCACTGAAATATTGCAATTCCCTCTACTTCAAGCATATAATATTACATATTAGCACTAGCGATTAATAATTTGTGTGGCTCAATGTAAAAAAATATATATATATTTTACAAGAATGGACCCTGCCTCATTAAAATGAAATATAATTAATATAAAGTAAAGATTATTAAAATCATTCTACCATAGACTCCATTATAAAAAAGTAATGTTTAAGAGGCGTGTTACATTTAAAAGTATATGTCATCCCTACATATTAAATAAAGGAGACATACGTCCATGTAGATATTAACATGTGTCATAACTGTTTGCATCCTACAACAAACATATAACTTGGCTGACAGTTGTCGTCCCCAATTCTTTAATTTGCACTTTTAACTTCTATTAAATTGGCGCAGAAAAAGGAAGAGGCCTCTACGCACCGCTCATCTCCAGGGCAATCAAAAAACATCCATTTTCCCGCAGACAGAAGCCCTTTGCTACGAGCGTCATGTGCTCTAGATTGGCCGTGTGTTTTACCGATTTTCACCAAATCCACTGGGAGGCTATGGGGAACTTTAGTTTGGTAAAGTAGACTCTTGGATTGTATCACACAAATGATTTTGTTTCTGACACCACTATTTAAGAAACTTTCTGAAGTTTTCCTTTATTTTTTGTGTGTGTGCTTGTCTGCTACTTGAACTTAGTATTTAATTAAGGAAGTTGGATTATGATGCCAAAGAACCAATTGCTCTTAGTAGATTATACTATTTTATTATCAACCAGGGACAATGTGTATTTTTTAAAAAAATATTTAAAAACAGAATGCAGCTTTGAAAGTAGATTTTTTTTTTGCAATATTATTTTCAGCTTCATTAATGCATTAAAAATCTAAATAATATTTTCCCTTGGACTACATTTTAAAGTGTCAAGTCATCCAGCCAGTGTATTTTACAGATCATGTGAAGAGAGCAACATTTTTTTTAAGAGGACGCACTAACAAAACAGGAAAAACAGATGATTATTACCTAATTGTTCCTAAAGCAATACAACACATCGCAGATCTAAGATCTAAACTGCAGTGCCAACTTTCACTATCAACATTTTTACTTGATACATCGATTTAATATATAGATTCCATCACATTTAAATTAGGCAAAGAAAAAAACAAAACTATAACTGAGCTATCAAATCTACATAATGGTAACGTAGTGAGTTCCCCCTTATACTACGTTATTTTCACCACCCCCATGTATGCACTTACTGTTCACTGCTTCGGTCGCAGGGGGGCTCCTTCATAATCCAGTGCAGCTTAAGCTTTGCCTTCACTGGGGACCGATGGGTAAAAGGATGGAAACCAAGCCAACCTCCCCTTTTAACCTTTCCCAATGGCCAACGTCATTAACCACAGATAGAGGAACTAGGTCTAACTCCACCCATGCACCCTACAGCGAAACGTTAATGTCTGAAGAGGGGCCGCTGTGTGTCGCAAGTGATGTCTTACAGGAATGACACAATCAAAAATATATATAACAAAAAAAAGTAATATATATATATATATATATATATATATATATATACATATATATATATAGCAAGATCTGGAAACATGGGAGAAATTTAGTAGTAGATTTAGAGGAAGTCATCCAAAAACCCCTTGGATACATGGGATTTGTTTATTGTCCTATAGGATTACTTTCATCAAGAATAAAAGGTCTACTAAACATTCATAAATGAGGACAATATACACAGAAAATACTAGCTACATAATGCACCCAAATGCTGAACACTACACGCATCCAAGATTCTGAAAGCTTTCTGTCCTTGGCTTAAAAGGGAAACCAAAAGGAAACTAGGCCTAATAACTCGATTGCACAACCTGGCCTACAGGGATACAACACACGGCATATACAAGGGAACAAAATTCCAGCTTTTTACACAAAGCCTAAAAGCAAACTGATAGTTACTTCCTTGTGGGGAAACTCCGTTGACCGGCAGTTCACATTGAGCTCCATCCCTTATTCCTCTCTGATGTGACACAATGTAGAGATACTTATCAAACCCAAGCCATGCAAAAGGAAGAAGAATCCAAGACGGCATGCAAAGACCTGAAGATGAAGAAATGGCAGATCTATAGACATAGAAGATTGAGGTGTGCAATAGGGGGAAGGATTAGTGACAGTCAGCACTTGTACATGGAAGCTGCTAAAGATACAACTTATCTCCTCCAGCAGCCTCCTCCACAACTTGCTGTGGTTTGCATTCGCAGCAGAGTGGAGCAATGTGGGGGGTGGATGAACACAATACAGCCAGGACACAGCACCCAAATAACACATTGTACACAGCAAATACACAATGGAAAGCAAATCTACTATTACTAATAGAACTATCCAAATAGTGAAGGACGTGTACTCAGTTCATTGCTCCATTCATCCTGTGCTTCTAAAATCAAGTGGCATCTTTTAGGTTAAAAATATATGCTCAAGTTTGCAAAATATAATGAAAAGAAATAGCAGGTGACAGGTGGGAGGTCAGTGACCAGGCTCTCCTTCTTGTATGGTGAGGGGTTTAGAGAAGGGCAAACAGAACTGCTACAAGACCAATATTTCCACTGCAGCAAGGTAAAAAGTATGATGGTGACCGGGCGAGCAGGGCCCTCTGTAGTCTTGGGAACTGTAGAATGTGGAACTCTATTGTCTTATTTTTTCTGGACTTGTTCTCCTTGATTTGTAAAGCACTGCAGAATATGTTGGCGCTATAGAAGTATATTATTGAGCATGCTATTAATGGAATCGAACATTAACTACCTAATTGTGAATAGGGTAGAAAAAAAATAACAAGAAAAACCTGTAAAACAAAACATGAGATATCCATAGGAATCATAAAACCTTATGCACATAATTAAGATTTGTATTTTTATACCACCAAAATGAAAGAGCAGCCAACATTTCAATTCCTCTAGTACCTTGTTCAGCGACCGGTATGCATGGGTGGACACGTGTGTAATAGATGGTGTCAGTATTTTCTTTTGCACGTTATTAATGCATACTTTTTCTTTCACAAGAAACCTGTAGAAAAGCATGAGCTTTTTGCTCTCATTTTACACATTTTGAATTGGATTTAAGTGCACTAATCAGTTCAATATGTCCAGGAAGAGTCCCGAATCCCATACTTGTCATCCATTTTTTAATTAGTCAGTTAGTTTTCAACGGCATTCTGCTAGCACTATAGGTGCTGGAATTAAATTTCCCTCATTTTGCGAGATGTCTCGAAGTGAAAGTCTACCCTTCTGTTTTACTTGTATGTATTTTGAAATACAGGAGAGCAGGAGCAGACAGACAATAGAAATTTCGCACTTTCTGTTTCTCTGCTGCTAGAGTGGATTACAATTAAAAACACGAAGTTAGGCAGAAGGGAACTCACTAGTGACTGGCACTTAGGAGTTGTTTTTCAAGGGTTAGAGTTTTTAAATAAAGTGAATTGCAGATTATTCCAGTTGGAAGAAGTTATCACCCATCTTGTGGATAGGTGATAACTGCTAGATTGGTGGATTCCCAACCACTGGACCCCCACCAATCACAGAACTTTTCACAGTTACAATGGAGCAGAGGTGTGCTTCCTCGGCTGCAGCACCATTCACTCTGTGGAATTGCTGGAGAAAGCCAAGTTACAGCGCTCCGGCAATGGAAAGAAGCTTCTATACTTTCTGAATTTAGAAAGCCCCCATTGTGGTGTTAAAAAAAAAGTTCAAATTTCTCGCTGCTTTCATCTTTAGGCCTGAGCCCCACTATCAGTATTTGGTCAGTATTCGGTCAGTATGTTTTCTCAGGAGTGGGTGATAAACGCAGAATTGGTGACTTGTTTCTATTATACCTTTTCTCTGATTGTTCCTCACCTGGTTATGACTCCTACTCCTGAGAAAAAATACTGACCGAATACTGACCAAATACTGATAGTGGGATCTGTATATATCTAAATACGATTAGAATGCATTTCAGGTCTAGGGGATAACTTGGTGCAAGACTAAACTACACAGTCTGGAATACTGAGGTGTATTACGTTTATTTGCATAAACCTTCATGGAGCAATCACATTTATTTATTTTGCATTTATAAAAAAAAGATATAAAAAGAGTGCAGCAGAACGCTGGCAATTCCAGCATACCCACCAGTCATGACATGCCGTACGTTTCTTTGACGTGACCCTAAGGCTAGGGCTACACAGCAACATGTCACACATTAAGATCGAGAAGTCACATTGTAACAAAACTTCTAATTGTTTCTTATGCCATTGCATTGCGACCAGCCACGAAAAAGTTGCAAACATTTCCAACTTTGGAATTTTCTGGGGTTTTTTTGCAGGGGACTCGAACCCGTATTGTTTTTTCTAACATTGGATGTTAATATTGAGCGTTTTTTTTGCAACCAGAAGACGTCTGACTGCTTCACGCCTTTGAAAACTTGAAGCCACTAAAAGTATGCGAAAAAGACTGAACATATCTATACATAGACAGTCGTTTTTACATTGCAGTGTATTTCGTCATTCTTTTTTGCTGGGTTTTATTTTTATTATTTCTTTTGCATTTTTACAGGTGGAATATGCCGAAAAAAACATGTGTGAACTAAACCTTAAAATAGTCGCACAACAGCAAGTGGCAGAAATGTTTTTGGTAGTGCGACACATGTTGGTGTGTAGCCTCAGCCTTAAGACGCCTGCAGATGAGCGTACCGGTGGGGTGGGGGGGGGATTGAGTTTCAGCCAGATAATTCAAACAATTTTCATCTAGTCCTCACCTGTGTGCCTGTTTTTTTTACGTCTGTGTGACATCCGTTTTCTAACATCTACATTAAAAAATGTACGTGATCAAATACAGTTTCTTAGGTTTCTGATAGAAAGAAAAGAACAAATGCCACATGGATGTTCTTTGTGGGGTCCGATTTTTTTTTTTAACACGCATCCATAGACTTAAATGGGCGAAAAAGAAAAAAAAATTGTTCGCCTGAACAGTCTAATTTAATAACATGGGTCAGTGTACTGTCCATGTGCTATCCAATCAAAATCAGACAGCACACATCGATTCAGTATGAGACTGAAGAACAGTGGGCCCACCAGAGGATGATTCTGAGGGCCCACCTTTCTCCCACACTCAAGAGCCCCCATACCAGCTGCAAGGTTTGCACTATGAACTCTCCTGAAGGAGAAGCCAGGGCCCACCGGAAGATTCTCCAGTTCTCCGGTGGGCCAGTCCAACCCTGTGTCGATTTATACAATCATCTACATGAGCCCTTACTCTATCAGACATATCATTCTTGGACCTACAAATTTAAAGGGCAGGTTCAAATTAAAATCAGTTTTAGGCCTCATTCACACGACCGTGTTGCATGTACATGTTGCATTCGTTTTTTTCAAGGATAAAACACATACCTATTATAATCTATGCTACTGTTCACATGTCCGTTCCGTCTCTCCATGCTCAGATCTTCACAAACAGATGTGTGAATCTAGCCTTATTCTTTTGAAAATAGTGCTCAGCTACTAATGGAAGCATCCGCTACCTCCAAATGTATATAAAATAAAAATCACACCCCACACACAACATGGGTTGAATAAAGACCTAGGTCCATCAAGTTCAACCTTTCTCCTCCAATTGTACATTTTGTCTTATTTAACTGTAACCCACAATGTTATGTGTATCGAGGAAATCGTCCAGGCCTTTTTTGAAAGCTGTTATAGTGTCGGCCATCACTATCTCTTGTGGTCGGCATTCCACAGTCTGTCTGCTCTGACTGTAAAGAACCCTTTACTATCCAGCTGCCAGAATCGCCTTTCTTCCACCAATAATGAGTGCCCCCTGGTCCTTAGTATGGTCTTTGGTAGGAATAAGTCATCAGCCAGTCCTTTGTACTGACCACTAGAGATGAGCGGTGTTCGACTAGAACTGTTCGCCAATCTCAAATTCGAGCTGTTTTGGGCGGTGTTCGAGTTGTTCGACGAACCCGAACGATTTGCAAAAAATTCGGCTGTTCGAGGTTATGTTCGATAACTGTTCGTGCACCAAAAGCGTGTCCTGCATGTCTGGCGCTATTTAGAGCACCAATCATGCAGGGATTGTCTGCCACTCACTGTAATGCCACAGCCATGGTGGTTGTGGCATTACAGTGATTGCCCAAATCGATGGGAACAGTGCTCACAGTGAAACATGAAAAGCTGGCAATTCAGCAGCGGCATACATCGGTACCCGACAATTTAGAACAGAAAGAATAGAGAATCACACATAGATTAGATAGATAGAAACATGTCAGTCACACATATAAGAAGCACAGTGACAGTGTTGCTTACTGTACTTGTCATTTAGTGTAAAGGATTTATTAAAAAATATAATAGTGTTTTCGTGCACCGTCTCTTTAAAAAAGCCGGCCGGCAATTCAGCAGCGGTACCCGACAATTTATAACAGACAGAATAGAGCTTCACACATAGATTAGATAGATAGAAACATGTCAGTCACATATATATGAAGTACTGTGACAGTGTTGCTTACTGTACTTGTCATTTACTGCAAAGGATTTATTAAAAAAAATAATAGTGTTTTCATGCACCGTCTCTTTAAAAAAGCCGGCCGGCAATTCAGCATCTGTACCCGACAATTTATAACAGACAGAATAGAGCTTCACACATAGATTAGATAGATAGAAACATGTCAGTCACATATATAATAAGTACAGTGACAGTGTTGGTTACTGTACTTGTCATTTAGTATTAAAATAAAGGATTTATTATTAAAAAAAATTGGCGTGGGGTTCCCCGTAATTTTAGTCTCTAGCGGAGGTTAAGCAGACAGCTGGGGCAGATGTTTGAAGCCTGGGAAGGGGGTAATACCCACGGAGCTTCCCAGGCTACTAATATCAGCCCCCAGCTGAATACCTAGCCTTTACTAGCTATTAAAATGGAGGACCCCCCCAAAAAAATGACGTGGGGGTCCCCCCTAATTTAATAGCTAGCAAAGGCTAGGCAGACAGCTGGGGGCTGATATTAATAGCCCAGGAAGGGAACCATGAATATTGGCCCCCTCCCAGGCTAGAAACACCAGCCATCAGCCGCCCCAGAAATGGCGCATCCATAGGATGCGCCAATTCTGGCACTTAGCCTCGCTCTTCCACGCTGCCCTGGTGCGGTGGCAGGGGGTAATAGGGTTGGGGTTGATGTCAGCTTATAATGCCAGCTGACATCAAGCCCAGGTTAGTAATGGAGAGGCGTCTATAAGACACCGCCATTACTAACCCCATAGTCAAAGTTAAAAGAAAACACAAACACCCAGAATAAAGTCCTTTAATTGAAATAAAGACACATTCCTTTATTGTTCTAAATTAAACCATACTTACCGTCACGCCCATTCCAGCTGAAGCCAACGATCTCCTGCAATAAAAGAAAAATAATAAAGCAACCTCATCCTTACCTTTCCATGGTTCCCACGACAGCTTCAGCTCTGCTACATCGAGATAACAGGCTGGACCGCAGCAGAACGCTGCCATCCAGCCTGTCATCCCGCAGACACTGAGAAGCGCAGGCATGCTTGCGCTCTGCAGTGTCTGGCTGTGACGGCATAAAGATGAGACGAGTTCATGTCCAATGAACTCGGCGCACCTCATGCACGTCACTGACAGCGTGGGAGAATTCTCCTGCACTCAGCACTTCAGCGTGAGAATTCTCCCACGCTGTCAGTGACGTGCATGAGGTCAGCTGAGTTCATTGGACATGAATGAGCTCACCTCATGCACGTCACTGACAGCGTGGGAGAATTCTCACGCTGTAGCGCTGAGTGCAGGAGAATTTTCCCACGCTGTCAGTGACGTGCATGAGGTGAGCTGAGATCATTGGACATGAATGAGCTCACCTCATGCACGTCACTGACAGCGTGGGAAAATTCTCCTGCACTCAGCGCTTCAGCGTGAGAATTTTCCCACGCTGTCAGTGACGTGCATGAGGTGAGCTCATTCATGTCCAATGAACTCAGCTGACCTCATGTACGTCACTGACAGCGTGGGAGAATTTTCACGCTGAAGTGCTGAGTGCAGGAGAATTCTCCCACGCTGTCAGTGACGTGCATGAGGTGCGCCGAGTTCATTGGACATGAGCTTGTCTCATCTTTATGCCGTCACAGCGAGACACTGAGGAGCGCAAGCATGCCTGCGCTTCTGAGTGTCCGCGGGATGACAGGCTGGATGGCAGCGTTCTGCTGCGGTCCAGCCTGTCATCTCGATGTAGCAGAGCTGAAGCTGTCGTGGGAACCATGGAAAGGTAAGGATGAGGTTGCTTTATTATTTTACTTTTATTGCAGAAGACATTGGCTTCAGCTGGAATGGGCGTGACGGTAAGTATGGTTTAATTTAGAACAATAAAGAATTGTGTGTTTATTTCAATTAAAGGACTTTATTCTGGGTGTTGTGTTTTTTTAAATACTTTACTAGAAATTCATGGTGGTCATGTCTAATATTGGCGTGACCCCATGAATTTCGGGCTTAGGGCCAGCTGATAATGCCAAGCTGGCCTTAACCCCTTTATTACCCAGTGAGCCACCGCACCAGGGCCCTGGATGAGTTGGGTACAGCGCCAGAAGATGGCGCTTCTATGAACGCGCCATTTTCTGGGGCGGCTGCGGACTGCAATATGCAGCGGGTGGGGTCCAGAAAGCTTGGGCCTCCCTGCGCTGCAGATTCCAGCCCCCAGCTGCCTAGTTGTACCTGGCTGGGCACAAAAATAGGGCGAAGCCCCACGCATTTTTTTTTTTAATTATTTCATGAAATTCATGGAATAATTAAGAAAAAAAGGGCTTCCCTATATTGTTGTGTCCAACCAGGTACAAATAGGCAGCTGGTGGTTGGGGGCAGCCCGTTCCTGCCTGCTGTACCTGACTGGACACAAATATAGGGCGAAGCCCCACGTCAATTTTTTTTAAATTATTTCAGGAAATTCATGAAATAATGAAAAAAAAATTGATGTGGGGCTTCGCCCTATATTTGTGTCCAGTCAGGTACAGCAGGCAGGAACGGGCTGCTCCCAACCACCAGCTGCCTATTTGTACCTAGCCGGACACAACAATATAGGGAAGCCCTTTTTTTCTTAATTATTCCATGAATTTCATGAATTTAAAAAAAAAATACGTGGAGCTTCGCCCTATTTTTGTGTCCAGCCAGGTACAACTAGGCAGCTGGGGGCTGGAATCTGCAGCGCAGGGAGGCCCAAGCTTTCTGGGCCCCACCCGCTGCAAATTGCAGTCCGCAGCCGCCCCGGAAAATGGCGCGTTCATAGAAGCGCCATCTTCTGGCGCTGTACCCAACTCATCCAGGGCCCTGGTGCGGTGGCTCACTGGGTAATAAAGGGGTTAAGGCCAGCTTGGCATTATCAGCTGGCCCTAAGCCCGAAATTCATGGGGTCACGCCAATATTAGACATGACCACCATGAATTTCTAGTAAAGTATTTAAAAAAAACACAACACCCGGAAAAAAGTCCTTTAATTGAAATAAACACACAATTCTTTATTGTTCTAAATTAAACCATACTTACCGCCACGCCCATTCCAGCTGAAGCCAATGATCTCCTGCAATAAAAGTAAAATAATAAAGCAACATCATCCTTACCTTTCCATGGCTCCCACGACAGCTTCAGCTCTGCTACATCGAGATGACAGGCTGGACCGCAGCAGAACGCTGCCATCCAGCCTGTCATCCCGCAGACACTGAGAAGCGCAGGCATGCTTGCGCTACTCAGTGTCTGGCTGTGACGGCATCCAGATGAGCCGAGGTCATGTCTAATGAACTCGGCTCACCTCATGCACGTCACTGACAGCGTGGGAAAATTCTCACGCTGAAGCGCTGAGTGCAGGAGAATTTTCCCACGCTGTCAGTGACGTACATGAGGTGAGCCGAGTTCATTGTCGGCTCATCTGGATGCCGTCACAGTCAGACACTGAGGAGCGCAAGCATGCCTGCGCTTCTCAGTGTCTGCGGGATGACAGGCTGGATGGCAGCGTTCTGCTGCGGTCCAGCCTGTTATCTCGATGTAGCAGAGCTGGAGCTGTCCTGGGAACCATGGAAAGGTAAGGATGAGGTTGCTTTATTATTTTTCTTTTATTGCGGGAGATCGTTGGCTTCAGCTGGAATGGGCGTGATGGTAAGTATGGTTTAATTTAGAACAATAAAGAATTGTGTCTTTATTTCAATTAAAGGACTTTATTCTGGGTGTTTGTGTTTTTTTTTAAACTTTGACTATGGGGTTAGTAATGGGGGTGTCTTATAGACGCCTCTCCATTACTAACCTGGGCTTGATGTCAGCTGGCATTATAAGCTGACATCAACCCCAACCCTATTACCCCCTGCCACCGCACCAGGGCAGCGTGGAAGAGCGAGGCTAAGTGCCAGAATTGGCGCATCCTATGGATGCGCCATTTCTGGGGCGGCTGAGGGCTGGTGTTTCTAGCCTGGGAGGGGGCCAATATTCATGGCTCCCTTCCTGGGCTATTAATATCAGCCCCCAGCTGTCTGCCTAGCCTTTGCTAGCTATTAAATTAGGGGGGACCCCACGTCATTTTTTTGGGGGGGGTCCTCCATTTTAATAGCTAGTAAAGGCTAGGTATTCAGCTGGGGGCTGATATTAGTAGCCTGGGAAGCTCCGTGGGTATTACCCCCTTCCCAGGCTTCAAACATCTGCCCCAGCTGTCTGCTTAACCTCCGCTAGAGGCTAAAATTACGGGGAACCCCACGCCAATTTTTTTTAATAATAAATCCTTTATTTTAATACTAAATGACAAGTACAGTAACCAACACTGTCACTGTACTTATTATATATGTGACTGACATGTTTCTATCTATCTAATCTATGTGTGAAGCTCTATTCTGTCTGTTATAAATTGTCGGGTACAGATGCTGAATTGCCGGCCGGCTTTTTTAAAGAGACGGTGCATGAAAACACTATTATATTTTTTAATAAATCCTTTGCAGTAAATGACAAGTACAGTAAGCAACACTGTCACAGTACTTCATATATATGTCACTGACATGTTTCTATCTATCTAATCTATGTGTGAAGCTCAATTCTGTCTGTTATAAATTGTCGGGTACAGATGCTGAATTGCCGGCGGCTTTTTTAAAGAGACGGTGCACGAAAACACTATTATATTTTTTAATAAATCCTTTACACTAAATGACAAGTACAGTAAGCAACACTGTCACAGTACTTCATATATATGTGACTGACATGTTTCTATCTATCTAATCTATGTGTGAAGCTCTATTCTTTCTGTTATAAATTGTCGGGTACCGCTGCTGAATTGCCGGCCGGCTTTTTTAAAGAGACGGTGCACGAAAACACTATTATATTTTTTAATAAATCCTTTACACTAAATGACAAGTACAGTAAGCAACACTGTCAATGTACTTCATATATATGTGACTGACATGTTTCTATCTATCTAATCTATGTGTGATGCTCTATTCCTTCATGTCTAAATTGTCGGGTACCGGTGTATGCCGCTGCTGAATTGCCGGCCGGCTTTTTTAAAGAAAGCGTCTTCTGAGCAGTTTGTCAGCTTTTGGACACCTTTGAAGGTGTTTTCTATGTGTTTCTATGTGTTTTTGTTTGCCTGCCATTGGTTTTAACGGTGTTCGACGGTGTTCTAAGGTGTTCGACGAACAGTTCGACGAACAGTTCCTCGAACATCCCGGTGTTCGACGAACCGAACCGAACCCGAACACTACGGGGGTGGCTCAACACTACTGACCACACATATATTTATACATATAAATGAGATCTCCTCTGAGGCGTCTTTTTTTCTAAGCTAAACAAGCTGAACGTTTCCAACCTCTCATCATACAGTGGTGACCAAAAGTATTGGCACCCCTGCAATTCTGTCAGATAATACTCAGTTTCTTCCTGAAAATGATTGCAATCACAAATTCTTTGGTATTATTATCTTCATTTAATTTGTCTTCAATGAAAAAAAACACAAAAAGAATTGTCTTAAAGCCAAATTGGATATAATTCCACACCAAACCTAAAAAAGGGGGTGGACAAAAGTATTGGCACTGTTTGAAAAATCATGTAATGCTTCTCTAATTTGTGTAATTAACAGCACCTGTAACTTACCTGTGGCACCTAACAGGTGTTGGCAATAACTAAATCACACTTGCAGCCAGTTAACATGGATTAAAGTTGACTCAACCTCTGTCCTGTGTCCTTGTGTGTACCACATTGAGCATGGAGAAAAGAAAGAAGACCAAAGATCTGTCTGAGGACTTGAGAAACCAAATAGTGAGGAATCATGAGCAATCTCAAGGCTACAAGTCCATCTCCAAATACCTGAATGTTCCTGTGTCTTCCGTGCGCAGTGTCATCAAGAAGTGTAAAGCCCATGGCACTGTGGCTAACCTCCCTAGATGTGGACGGAAAAGAAAAATTGACGAGAGATTTCAACGCAAGATTGTGCGGATGGTGGATAAAGAACCTCGACTAACATCCAAACAAGTTCAAGCTGCCCTGCAGTCCGAGGGTACAACAGTGTCAACCCGTACTATCCGTCGGCATCTGAATGAAAAGGGACTGTGTGGTAGGATATCCAGGAAGACCCCACTTCTTACCCCGAGACATAAAAAAGCCAGGCTGGAGTTTGCCAAAACTTACCTGAGAAAGCCTAAAACGTTTTGGTAGAATGTTCTCTGGTCAGATGAGACAAAAGTAGAGCTTTTTGGGAAAAAGCATCAACATAGAGTGTACAGGAAAAAAAAAGAGGCATTCAAAGAAAAGAACACGGTCCCTACAGTCAAACATGGCGGAGGTTCCCTGATGTTTTGGGGTTTCTTTGCTGCCTCTGGCACTGGACTGCTTGACCGTGTGCATGGCATTATGAAGTCTGAAGACTACCAACAAATTTTGCAGCATAATGTAGGGCCCAGTGTGAGAAAGCTGAGTCTCCCTCAGAGGTCATGGGTCTTCCAGCAGGACAATGACCCAAAACACACTTCCAAAAGCACTATAAAATGGTTTGAGGGAAAGCACTGGAGACTTCTAAGGAGGCCAGCAATGAGTCCAGACCTGAATCCCATAGAACACCTGTGGAGAAATCTCAAAATGGCAGTTTGGAGAAGGCACCCTTCAAATATCAGGGACCTGGAGCAGTTTGCCAAAGAAGAATGGTCTACAATTCCAGCAGAGCATTGTAAGAAACTCATTGATGGTTACCGGAAGCGATTGTTCGCAGGTATTTTGGCTAAAGGTTGTGCAACCAAGTATTAGGCTGAGGGTGCCAATACTTTTGTCTGGCCCATTTTTGGAGTTTTGTGTGAAATGATCAATGATTTGATTTTTGCTTCATTCTCTTTTGTGTTTTTTCCTTGCAAGCAAATTAAATGAAGATAATAATACCAAAGAATTTGTGATTGCAATCATTTTCTGGAAGAAACTGAGTATTATCTGACAGAATTGCAGGGGTGCCAATACTTTTGGCCACCACTGTATGAGAGGCTTTCCACCCCTTGTAATAATCTAGTTTCTGCCTTTGAACTGACTCTAACTTCTGAATATCCTTTTTAAAATATGAAGCCCAAAACTGGATCCCATATTCCAGATGTGGCCTCACCAGTGATTTATAAAGGGGTAACAATACGCTGGGATCGCGAGATTTTATTTCTCTTTTTATATACCCTAAAATCTTGTTTGCTTTTGTGGCTGCTGCCTGACATTGAGTACTGCTGCTCAGCTTACTTGTAACCAGAATACCCAAGTCCTTCTCCTGCTCTGTAGTCCCTAGTATACTCCCATTTAATGTATATGCAGCAATAGGATTACTCCATCCTAGGTGCATTACTCTACATTTATCAACATTAAACCTCATCTGCCAAGTGTTTGCCCATTCAGACATCTTATCCAGATCGTTCTGCTATATTGTAATGTCAAGATCAGATTTTAATATCCTACATAGTTTGATGTCGTCAGCAAAAACTGACACTTTACTCACATTCCCATCCCCAAGGTCATTAATAAAGAGGTTAAAAAGAATCGGTCCTAGCACAGATCCCTGCGGTCCCCACTGCTGACTATATCTTATTTAGAGAACGCACCATTTATGACGACTTTGTTTCCTATCATTTAGCCAATTCCTTACCCATCTGCATATAGTTCCCCCTAGTCCTTGCTTCTGGAGCTTCATTATAAGGTTGTTATGTGGTACACTATCAAATGCCTTTACAAAGTCCAGATAAATCACATCAGCCGCATTACCAACATCCAGATTTGCACTTACCTCCTCCACAACAATCGTTAATAAATCTGACCAGCACCTCATAACAGAAATGGAGCAAAAGTGATCTGGTGCCAGCTGCAGTGATATAGTATTATATACAGACCAGACAGTACAGCAGCACAATGTATGCTCCAAGATACAGTATATGCAAACATTGAATATGTTAAGTGAAACCTGCATTGCTGCCATATAGAATATACTTATAAAATTAAAGTACTTAGCTCACAGATTGCCTAATTCATGTGGGCCCACCAGTCATCACTTTCTTTGATGAAACTCTTTCAGACATACCCCTCCTGGGCCAAAGCCTACAGGTGTAAAGGGCAGGATGGATCCAGCAGTAATTAAAAATAGCCTGCGCCAGGTACAGATAGTCGTATTTACAGAAGGCAATGCCCGGACTGGCCGCGGGGCTCCTGACATGACCTTACAGCCACATAGACATATATAAGGAGACCCACAGTCAGTCCAGGCATTACAGTCAGTATACAGAGCATGAAATGCGGTTGTCTGAACCAATCTGTATACTGAGTATTGATGGAAGGAGTGCTCAGCCAACTACCGAGACAGTCACTACCTCCAAGTGCTACAACAAAACAAGCTGACCAGTACGTCCCCGCAGAATGAACATGTATGACCCAGAGCCAGCTGCAGCTACTGCAGTACCTATATAAGACCCCTTCACACATCCGTGTAAAACTCATATATGTAAAAACGGTACCAGTGTTTTCCATCACTATGTCTGTTTTTACCATCAGTGTTTTTCCGATATGGCTAAAGACATAAATAAATGACAAAGCTTCTCCTATACTTTGCAATGTTAAACACAGACTGTACACTGATGGCGTCCATGTACTGTCTGTGTTTTCACTGATTATAGACTTGTATTGGCCCTCCGTGCTGCTGGAAAAACATGGACATGTGCATAGCACCATAGGTTATAATAGGTACACGTTGTATCCATAAAAAAACCTTATACCACACGTACTGAAAACACGAACGTATGAAGGAGACATTAGGATGAAGGGAGGAGTGCTCAGCCAAATATGGAGGCATTAACCACCTCCAATAATATGCGGCACAAAAACAAATCTAACCACACCTTCTAAAATGTATAAAAATTACATTCTACCTGTGTATACCAAGACAAAAAAACAACATACAGCAATAAATGATGGATACAAGTAACTGTGTGTGCATGGACTACAGGCTGTGTTCCCATGATGTGTTTTTGGTGAGTTTTTTTACGCTGCATATTTTTTTAAAAACGCAAGTAACCTATATTACTTAATAAGCGCAGGAATGGTGCGGAAAATCTGCAACATCAAAAACGCACTAAAATCTCATTGTGGGAACGTAGCCTTAGTGAACTCCCTAGTCAGATTTATAGGCCCAATTCATCAAGCAGTTTTATGGCATAAAATTGCTTGATATTCCTTTGCGCAAGTCATATATGTGAAAACAAAGTCAGTTCACCTATATTTCCAAATCACGCAGGTCAGGCAGGTCCCATACACAGACCATTGGAGCTCAACAAGGTGAATGTAGGTAGAGATGAGATAATGTTCTGCAGTAGGACACATAACTGTCAAAATGCATCTTCTTTATTGTAGATCACTAAAACAAGTCAAAATAAATCATTCAAGAGTTAAAATTATTTAATCATTGCATCATTTGGTATTTTTGCACCAGTCCCAGCCAGCAAATCCCACTTTTTGACCAGGAGGGGGCTGGTCAAGAACATCAGTCAAATTCACTATATTTTACAGCAGACTTGCTCCCCAGGCTCTGTGATGTTGTATGGCAGCTGAAAAAATTCTCCACATTCATTAAGAGTTGCTAACCTCTTCTAAAAATGCCAAAGTCCCTCAGATAAAAAAAAAAAAAACACAAAAAACTCTGTTCTAGCAATGTTGGCTAGGTGTCTCCTGGTGGTCATGTGACATTTTTATATGTGACCACTGCAGCCCATCAGCAGCCCCTGACAGGCAGCAGCATTCATGTGACACATGGCTGACATCCCTGAAATGGCGCCGGTCCTGGAATTGAGTTTGTGTTTTATTAATTTTATCTTTAGCATTTAGGTTGTCCAGTATTTTATGTCGCTGGCCTATCCTTAGGATACATCATCAATATCAGACTGTTGCACCCCCGCTGATCAGCTGTTTTCAATGCCGCCCAATGTGATCAGTTGTGGAGCTGAACAGCACAGTTCCTTCAACTGAATAGTAGCCGCGGCCGGCTACTTCACATCTACCTTAAATAGAATGAAAAGGGTCAGATCTGCATTACTCCACTGCAGCCACTATATAGCTGGCGGAGCTATGCTGTTGTTGCTCCACAACTGACCCCAGGCGGCACCGGGAACAGCTGATTGGCGGGGGTACCCCGCCGATCTGTTATTTAAGATCTATCCTACGGATAGGCCATCAATATAAAAGTACTGGATAACTCCTTTAAGAAGAATCCCTACCACTAGCATTATACTTACCAGCCACTGGCTTCTGCTTTTCACAGAGCCGCTCTGGTCCCGCTCTGCTATCTTGTGACCTCGATCTGGCTCTGATAGACTTACATTGAGTAGTCCCCTCTGCCTCGCCCAGCAAACACTATAGCAATCCGACAGGTCACATCCTGCAGAAGACGACCAGAGTGGTGCCGAGAACAGAAGAAGATGGCTGATGAGTATATTACCAGGGGCAGGGCACATGATTTAGTGATACACTCCAGTGGTGAAATAAAAATAATTCTGGAATGGTGCTTTAATGAATTTGGTGCATCTTACTCCCGAGTGCACTTCATTGAGACTGGTGTAGAAACCGCCTGTCTTGGTGAATTGGAGCCATATTTCCTCTGTGAGGAGCCCTGTGTCTAGAGGAGAACATATCCACTATACAATATATTCTGTTACTATTGACCTACAGTAAAACCTTTATATTCCTTACAATGGAGCTGTCTTTCACATGATTTTTACACACTATAATTATTGCAATTAGCAGTCAAATTTTTACTCATATCAAAAGACTGACCATCACTTCCAAACCGAAAACTGGTGTGAACAGGTGCACACTAAGAGTATCCATCTCCATATATAGCATGCAAACATGAAATATGTGAAATTGGAACTCTGTTACTGTTCTAGAAAATAGGAAAAAGGAAGATACTTAGCTCATAAACTGGCCAATTCATGTATGCCGAGCAACCAAGGCAAGGCGATCTTCTTTGCTGGGAACCAAATCTAATGTGACTCCTCTCATGGGCTGATGGCCTACAATTATATGGGTAGATAGGATCCTGCTGTGATTAAAACCGCCATAGGCTGATGGGTAGAGTGTTGTTCAGAGAACCTATATATACAAATATCAAAAGACTGAACGTCACTTCCAAACAGAAAACTGGTGTGAACACGTTCATACTAATAGTAGCCATCTCCATATATATAAATGTAGGCTATCAGCCCAAGAGGGGAGTCACATTAGATTAGGTTCCCAGCAAAGAAAATAGCCTTGTCGCGGCTGCTGGGCATACATGAATTGGCCAATTTATGCGCTAAGTATCTTCATTTTTTCCTATTTTCGAGAGCAGTAATGCAAATCTAATTTCATATATTTCATGTTTGCATGCTATAGCGTTACAGAGTGCAACTTTATTTGTGAAATGTTTACTCATGTTTGATCAATTTTCTGGCAAATGGGACCTAAGAGGTAAAGTCTCTCCCTTCGGGGCAAATTTCTATCAGATCAACTGCCCCATTAGGCTAAGTTCCCATGAGTTTTTGATGCTGCATATTTTCATTGTGCAAAAATATTGAGAATTACAGTTCCAAAAAAGTGAATGGAGTTGATATAAATCTCATGTGCATTGTGCTTTTTTTTACACACCGTAAACTGACCTGTCTTATGTTTTTTTAAATTCGCAGCATATCAATTTTTCTCATAGAAAATATGTGTTTATTTGCAGATTTTCACCATAGACTTTGAATGAGTGTAAAAAAATCTGCAGGTAAAAAATCAAGATGTGTTTTTGGTGTGTTTTTGCAGCTGAAACACACTAAAGACGCATGTAATCTGCACTTGAATTTATCAGTAACGTTTTATCAAAGCTAAGTAACAAGAAGTGTCCAAAACAAAGCAGGTTTATTGAAAACATGACAAAAATAACAATAAAAACAATGAAATAATGCAAGTAACCTAATTTAGATAAAAGGTGCAAAAATGTTGCAGAAAATCTGCAATATCAAAAACTCATCAAATGCTCATCGTGGGAACGTAGACTTAGGGCGGCTGCAGACGAGAGCATGAAAAATCCATCCATAAAACTAATTATAGTCCCACTTTCAGTCCATTATTTATGTCGTGTGCAATTCATTTTCATACGTCTATATAAAAAATGTACATGATCAAATACAATTTCCTAGTCTTATAATAGGAACCAAATTTTTTTTTTGTGTGCAATCTTAGACTAAAGTGGGTGAGTCTCATTCGAAACTCAGAAGAGAATAGTGCATGCTGGGATCTTTTATTCTCAGGGGCAGTTGAATCTCAACAAAAATCTTTCGTCTGAACTGCTCTATTGAATAAGATTTGATTTATACGCTCGTCTGCGTGAGCCCTTAGGGCAGTCAGACGGCCTTATAAATCGGAGCGAGATTGCACGGACTGGCCGGCGGCTCTCCTGACCCGAACGTGACAGCTGCATGTATTTCTATGCAGTTGTCACATAGACAGGTGGGTTTCAAAGCGGACCCACCTGAAGAAGACGTTGTGTGCACTACACTACATTCACACATCTGTGTGATCTTTATCTGTGTGAGAAACAGACCATTTTTTTCACAGTTGTAATTCTAGTTGCATGGGGATTTTTTCACTGAAGACATGTTTGTTCAAGGCGAATAAAAGTTTTTTTTTTATTCAAATTGATCACTAAGCAACAGATCCGTGAGACACAGAAAGACGAGTGTTACATAGATCCTCATTGACTTGTATGGCCAAGTCTGATCTGCAAACACGGGTCAGAATAGGACCGCTCAGACTCTCATGGATCTCACACTCAGCTCCGTGATTTATAGATCTATGAAACTTTAGGGGTCCTTGTGCTGTCTGAGGAAAAAAAAATCTCACGTATGGGTGATTGTAGACTAAGGCCAGTCTCTGAAAAGTCATCCATATTGCATTCGGTTCGATATATCACATTCACAATATACAAGATCAAATAAAGGGTCCTATGGTAATAATTGCAATGTAGTTGTAAAAGTCGGATGTTATATGGTTCCGTAGGGTTAGGGTTTGCATCAGTTCATGTAAAGAACATGCCTACAACTGTGAACATTCGTTTTGTTTTGTTTTTTTAATGTGAAGTAAACAACAAATATGACAAAATAACTGAAAACTTCAGCGTGCAGAACTATTCACCCCCCTAAAGTCAGTACTTTGTAGAGCCTCTTTTTGAGGCCATTACAACTGCAAGTCGCTTTGGATAAGTCTCTATGAGCTTTCCACATTTTGCCACTGAGATTTTTGCCCATTCCTCAAGGCAAAACTGCTCCAGCTCCTTCATGTTGGATGGTTTCCTCTGGTGATCAGCAATCTTCAAGTCTAACCACAGATTCTTAATTAAGGTCTAGGCTTTGACTAGGCCACTCCATTTACATGTTTCCCCTTAAACCACTCGAGTGTTGCTTTAGCAGTATGCTTTGGGTCATTGTCTTGTTGGAAGGTGAACCTCCGTCCCAGTCTCATATCACTGACAGACTGAAACAGGTTCTGCTCAAGAATATCCCTGTATTACGTACCATCCATCTTTCCCTCAACTCAGACCATTTTCCCTGTATCTGCTGCCGAAAAACATCCCCACAGCATGACAAAAAGTTAAATTTTGGTCTCATCTGACAGCACCTTCCTCCATACATTTGGGGTGTGTCTCACATCTTTTGGCAAACTCAAAACGAGACCTACAATTTTTGTGTGCATTTAGAGTTTTTTTTCTACCCACTCTTCCATAAAGGCCACATCTATGGAGTGTACGGCTTATTGTGGTCGTATGCACTGATACTCCAGTCTCTGCTCAGGAACTCTGCAGGTCCTTCAGGGTTACCTTTAGTCTCTGTGCTACCTCTTTGATTAATGCCCTCCTTGCCCGGGCTGAGTTTTGGTGGGCGACCCTCTCTTGGCAGGTTTGTTGTGGTACCATGTTCTTTCCATTTGATGATAATGGATTTGATGGTGTTCCGGGGGATCCTCAGAGATTGGGATATTTTATTTTATTTTTTTTTTTTATAACCCAGCCCTGACTTCTACTGCTCAACAACTTTGTCTGTGACTTGTTTGGAGATCTCCTTGGTCTTCATGGTGTTGTTTGGTTAGTGAATGTGCTCGGATAACGTGTTATCTGAGCATGCTCGGGTGATCGAGTATCTTGGACGTGCTCTTATAATATGCGACTGCATGTTTTGCGGCGGTAGACAGTCGCAACACATAGTAACATACATAGTTTGTAAAGCCGAATAAAGACTTGCGTCCATCAAGTTCGACCTGTTAGTTCTGTAATTGCTAAAGTTGATCCAGAGGAGGGCAAAAACCCCAAATGATTTGGCCAATCTTCACCTGAGGAAAAATTCCCTCCCGACTCTGAAACCAGCAGTCAGAATAAATCCCTGTATCAACCTACTATTTTATTTTATTTTTAAGTATATGCTGAAATCTGCCTGGTATCTAGAAATGCATCCAGTCCCCGCTTGAACTGGTGTAGTGAATCCGACATTACCGTCTCCTCACTCAGTGAATTCCATATTCTCACTGCTCTTACCGTAAAGAACCCCTTCCTATGCTGGTGCTGAAACCTTTTCTCTTCCAGTCTTAGTGAGTGCCCTCTTGTTACCGCAATATCCATCCTTTTGAACAAATCCCGGGCAAGATCTCTATACTGTCCCCTAACATATTTGTACACATTTATTATGTCCCCCCTCAACCTTCTCTTTTCCAAGCTGAATAGTCCTAGTTTTGCCAACCTCTCTGGGTATTGCAGTCCCTCCATTCCCTTTATTAATTTTGTTGCCCTCCTTTGTACCTTTTCAAGCTCATTTATATCCTTTCTATATATTGGGGCCCATAACTGAGCACAGTATTCCAAGTGTGGTCTGACCAGTGCTTTGTACAGTGGAAGAACAATGTTCTCATCCTTTGCAGCTATACCTCTTCTGATACATCCCATTACCCTGTTTGCCCTTACAGCAGCGGCCTGACTTTGGGCACTCCAATTTAGTTTGCTATCAATCAAGATGCCCAAGTCCTTCTCCATCTCTGAATTCCCCAATGATTTCCCATTCAGTGAGTACTGGTGACTTCCATTTTTCCTTCCCGTATGTATGACCTTACATTTCTCCTCGTTAAACCTCATTTGCCATTTAATGCTCCACCTACCCAGCTTATCCAAATCCCTCTGTAGGTCTGCACTGTCCTCTTTTGTATTAATTGTTTTACATAACTTTGTGTCATCTGCAAATATTGATATTTTACTATTTATCCCGTTGACTATGTCGTTAATAAAGATATTAAATAACATTGGGCCTAGTACAGACCCCTGTGGTACCCCACTAGTGACGCTTACCCAATCTGAGTATATTCCATTTATAACCACCCTCTGCCTTCTATTCTTTAGCCAGTTAGCTACCCACTTGCAGACATTTTCCCCCAGCCCCATCATTCTCATTTTGTATATCAACCTATTATGTGGCACGCTATTGAACGCTTTTGAGAAGTCGAGATACACGACATCCACTGGTTCCCCCTGATCTACTCGAGAGCTCACCTCCTCGTAGAAGTCAATCAGGTTTGTTTGGCAGGAGCGATTCCTCATGAATCCATGTTGGTTCGGGATTAAAAGATTATTAGCATCAAGATGCTCCGTAATTGCCTCTTTAATGAAGCTTTCAAAAATTTTGCCCACAACGGACGTCAGACTCACCGGCCGATAGTTTCCGGCGTCACTTTTCGCTCCCTTTTTGAATATTGGCACTACATTCGCCTGTCGCCAATCAAGTGGCACAGACCCAGTCTCAACAGAGTCCTTAAATATAAGATATAACGGTCTGTCTATCACATTACTTAGTTCCCTTAGTACCCCTGGGTGTATGCCATCAGGTCCTGGTGATTTGTTTATTTTAATGTTACTGAGGCGTTTCTGTACCCCAGCTTGGGTTAGATTTGTCATACTTAGTGGAGGATTAAGTTTGTCACTTCTCATTTCTCCTGTTAGTTCGATTTCCTTTGTGAAAGTTGTCGAAAAAAAATTATTTAATAGATTAGCTTTATCCTCATCTTTCTCTATGATTTTGCCTTCCTCACTTTTTATCGGTCCAATATTATCCGATTTAATCCTTTTACTATTTATATACGTAAAGAACAGTTTGGGATTGGATCTACTTTCCCTAGCAATACGTCTCTCTGTTTCCTCCTTCGCTATTTTTATTTGTTTTTACAGGTTCTCGTTTTTTCCTTGTAACACATTAGTGCCTCCTTACTGTTTTCCTGTTTTAATCTCTTGAATGCCTCTTTTTTGCTATTTAACGCCCCTTTTACGTTCTTGTTCAACCATATTGGTTTCCTCTTATTTCTGGCCCTTTTATTCCCATACGGTATATATCTCTCGCACTGAGTATTCAGAATTCTTTTGAAGGTTTCCCATTTACTATTCGTATTTCCTTTGATTAAGAACTTTGTCCCAGTCTATAAGTTGAAGGCTTTCTTTCAGCTGATCAAACTTCGCCCTCCTAAAGTTTAATGTTTTTGTTGTTCCCTATTGATAACCCTACTGAAGGGCATTTTGAAGTCGATAATATTATGGTTGCTATTACCTAGGTGCCCCCCTATCTGTACCTCAGTTATTCTATCAGGCCTATTAGTCAATATTAAGTCCAACACGGCCTTCCCTCTCGTTGGTTCCTGCACTAGTTGGGAGAGATAATTATCCTTAATATTTGTCAAGAACCTTTTTCCTTTCTGAGATCTACAGGTTTCTGTTTCCCAGTCAATATCCGGGTAGTTGAAATCCCCCATTACAATCACTTCATTATGTTTTGCTACTTTGTCTATTTGTCCTAATAGCAGATTCTCATTCTCCTCTGTTATATTGGGTGGCTTATAGCAGACCCCCAGTAATATTTTATTATTATTTTTAGTTCCCTCTATCTCTACCCACATGGACTCGACCCCCTCTTCTCCCTCTCCTATATCTTCCCTTAGTCTGGGTTTTAGACATGACTTTACATATAAGCAGACTCCTCCGCCTTTCCCCTGTTTCCGGTCCCTTCTAAATAAACTATAATCTAATAAATTTACCGCCTAGTCGTAGCTATCGTCTAGCCAAGTCTCTGTTATACCTACGATGTCATACCTCTCCTCCGATATAAGCGCCTGCAGCTCATCCGCCTTATTGGTCAGGCTTCTTGCGTTGGTCAGCCTGCAAGATAAAACTTTGGGGTTATTTAGCATCCTATTCTTCTCTAACGATCTAACTGTACTATCCCCACCCCCCTCTCCACCCTCATTATATTCACTTCTCCCCTTCCCCCTTGCTTGCCTCACATCCCACCTATTTCCTTGGTCCCCCCCCCCCGTCTCTAGTTTAAAAACTCCTCCAACCTATTAGCCATCTTCTTCCCCAGCACCGCTGCACCCTCCCCATTGAGGTGCAGCCCGTCCCTACGGTAGAGCCTGTAGCCGACCGCGAAGTCGGCCCAGTTCTCCATGAACCCAAACCCTTCTGCCTTGCACCAACTCTTTAGCCACTTATTCACCTCCCTAACTTCCCGTTGGCGCTCCTGTGTGGCTCGCGGGATTGGTAGTATTTCTGAGAAAACTACCTTGGAGGTCCTTGCCCTAAGCTTCCTACCTAGGTCCCTGAAATCATTTTAAGGACCCTCCATCTACCACTCACTTTGTCATTGGTGCCGATGTGGACCATGACCGCTGGGTCTTCGCCAGCCCCACCCAGTAACCTGTCAACCCGATCCGCGATGTGCCGGACTCGAGCGCCAGGGAGGCAGCACACCGTTCGGCGATCCCGGTCTTTGTGACAGATTGCCCTGTCTGTCCCCCTAATAATAGAGTCACCCACTACCAGAACCTGTCTTGCCTGCCCTACACTTCCCCCCTCCCCCTCATTACTGAAGCATACACTCCCCCGGCGGTCAGAGGATCTGTCGTGCTCCAATAATGCCGGTTCTGAACCAGCCTTCCTATACTTCTTCCCTCTATCCCTCCTAACTGTTATCCAGCTCCCTGCCTGTTCAGCCTGCACTTCCCCTCTATGCTCCACCCCCAGTATTGACCCATTGAGTGTCTGCTCGGTGAGCAGCAAACTCCGTTCCATGTTGTCGATGCTCCTCAGTACCGCTATCTGAGCACTTAGATCCAGAATTTGGGCTTCCAAGTGCACGATATGCTCACATCTCTCGCAGCAGTATGGATCCTCGAGCGGTTGCTCACGGAATGCATACATTGCGCAAGATGTACACTGCACGGCTCCGGCCAACATGGACGTCATTCTAAATATGGGGATACAGTCAGTATATATATACAAGTACAAAACACAATTATTTATATATAGGTGTATGTATCAATTAGGGATGTGCAAGTGTATCAATTAGATATCGGCGGGGGATCAGTTAAGTATCAAGTATGGATGGGGGAATCAGATAAGTAGGTCAGGTGGATTAATTAAGTAAAAAGTAAAGTAAAGAAAGAATGAAATACAGTCAGCAATTCAGTCCTAAGTCCTCCCTTCCAAACTCCCTGAATCCAAAGTCACTGAAAAACAAGTCACACACTTACTTTCATTCGCACTTACACTCGGGACACACGCAGCTCGTTCACACTCGCAAAGTAAGAGATTTAAAGAGTTTTTTTTTTTTTTTTTCTTCCTTTTCCAGCAATGTACCCTTCACCTCAATGCACTTCCAAAGGACTTGATGTCCAACCAGCTGCCCCTTATAAACCCTTAATTATGACCCCTTCCCCTTAATTAACCCCTTGTGAGTAAATCTACACTTCAGGATTTTATTGCAATGTAGTTAACCCTTAAATACACAGGTAGTAAACTAAGAAACTAAAACTGTAGTGAGAAAATAGATTTTAAAAAGCCCAATAAATCTAAACAGGTAGAAAAGCACTCAGCAGGTCACAATGCAGCACTCACCGCAATTCACACAAGTATTTTCTGCAGGATTCCCAAATACCTCTTCACTGAAAAACAAGTCACACACTTACTTTCATTCGCACTTACGCTCCGGACACACGCAGCTCGTTCACACTCGCAAACTAAGAGATTTAAAGAGTTTTTTTTTTTTTTTTCTTCCTTTTCCAGCAATGTACCCTTCACCTCAATGCACTTCCAAAGGACTTGATGCGGGAATTGCCTGTTAGGAAGTCCCCGCATGTGTTGCAGCCGCAAAACATGCAGCCGCAGGGACTTAAACATATTATCAGAACACGTCCAAGATACTTGATCACCCGAGCATGATCAGATAACGTTATCTGAGCACATTCACTAACCACTATTAGTGGTGTCTCTTGCTTAATGGTGTTGCAGCCTATGAGGCCTTTCAGAAAAGGTGTGTATATACTGATAGACCATGCGACACTTAGATTTCACACAGGTGGACTTTCTTTCACTAAGCATGTGACTTATGAAGGGAATTGCTTGCACCAGAAATTTTTAGGGCCCTAATAGCAAAAGGGTTGAATACATATGCACATGCCAATTTTTAGTTATTTGACCCCATAAATTTAAGCCTATATTTTTCTCACTTCACTAACTTAGACTATTTAGTGCTGATGTATCACACAAACCGGAATAGAAAAATATTTAAACACAGGTTGTAATGTAACAAAGTAGGTAAAAAGCCAAGGGCGGTGGTAGTGGTGGGGTGAATATTTTCGCAAGCCACTGTATATAGCGGTGTCCATGAGACTTCAGGGTACCTGCCCATTTGCTGAAAGTCTCATTAATATTCGCACTAAATAAATTGTGCTACTATAGCTGGTAGCTGGGGATATACTGCCGTCTTCATCATTCCTCAGTGAATATCTACTGTATAAAAATATGGCTATACTCCCAAGGACAGTGCAGATGCACCTGGGAAGGATAAATTAAAGGAAGAAGCAGGTAGAGTTTTCTTGGAACCCCATAACCACAGCAGTGAGCCTATCAATAGTAAGGCTAGGATTAAATTTACCGTGGAGTGGTTATCACTGGGTCTTTTGTATTTATACCTTCCTCATGTAAGCTCTCTAAACACATTTTCCCAAGCTTCTTCCTCAGCTGCTGGAATCATAGCAGTTATATTGCTTGCTATCCTGGTAGTTAATGGGGTATCCCACAATTGAAAGATATCGAACGAATACTGGGGTCCCGATTGTTGGAACAGCTGGCATTCCTAAATAAGGCTTTGCAGAGCGCATGCTCAACCTCCACTCCATTCATTATCTACGGTAAAAGCCGTGGGCTGTACCCTGTTTTTTCTGGAAGTCCCACAGACCAGGAACAGGATAACCTTCAATTTTGGCAATGCCCCTTTAAACCCTTGCGTGGTGTAGTGACTTTCTACAGCTGAGAGAATTAATTAGCAGAGTGTTGGTCCAATGGCCAATATCAGGGGTATGCGACTGCTGGATGGGAGATCCGAGAACTGCGGAATTCCCGGCACTTCTTCTGATTAGTAGGTGTCATGTACACATCACTCTGCAATGATGACATCGTGCCAGGCCATCAAATCAGGAGAAGAGTAGGGGATTTCAACAGGTAGGAGGTGTTTTGGAGGACTCCCACCAGGCAGCCATCCATTACTGATGTGGCCACTAGATCTGGGTTTTGCCAATCGATTAGCTCATCTCTAAATCTCTTTAGTGTAACATCAGGATATATTAGGATATTGGTTTAAGTATCCGGTGTCTAGGATAAGTACAACCAAGTAGTAAACAATGATGGCCGAATATTCAATTGTAAATAGACAAACTGTAATCGGATCACTAAATGCAGGGGGGCGACCAGTCCTGCACATGTCGGCTTTACAGAAGTGATTGTATAGATATGCTGAATGTTGACTGCAGACTTGACAGAGCTGGTTTCCTGCCCCCTCTCTGAGAAAGCTCCTCTTCTGCCTCCCGCCTGACCGCACAGGAAGTGACAACGCTTACGACTTGCCGGTTTTTGGGCAGCCAGTTTAAGAGAAGCTGTTGTACCCATATAAGGAAATACAAGGCGCCTTCAGATGTAACCCTTTGTAACTCCCACAAAGTCATCTTCATGTTCAAGAAGGTGACCTGAAAGCTACCAGACTAGAAATAAATGTAAGCATATGGATATTGAAACATACATGAAATCACGTGTGGGCGTCTGTACTCATTCAGGAATAAAGCTCTGGCTCTGTACTATTGGGGTGAGGCCAGGGGAGAGCGTTCATAATGCAGGAGCAGCAGCTCTCATAGTAACTGTTAGCCACTTCCTTTCCACAACCCCAGCAGATGAAGGCTTGTAATGTCCATGTGGCAGGAAAGGGGTTAAGAGCGAACCGTGGCGCTGTCTGCAGTTTCACACTTACGTGTTGTTCACAATGACTAGTAAGTGTCCGCCGGGCTCCGGAAAAGAAGCAGCCGCGCCAATCTCTGCAGGTTTATGTCGCAAGTTAATACTGACAATAGGACAAGAAACTGAATAGGACATTAATTTAAAAAAAAAAAAGTCTCAACTTTTACAGAACATCTTTATTGGTATTTTATCACCGTAAAAACATTCCCATAACTCTCTTCTGGTTTCTGTTTGATGTAGGTGAAAAGACATAACGTCCCTGTATATGTGGTGCGCTCAGTGGCACACCCCTCCCCCAACTGCGGGGAAACCACAGCTTCAGCAACACAACAGGAAAATAAAACCAACGGAAGAGAAGACACAGACATCAACCCAATCTCTGCTCCAGCCCTTCTCTTGCAGTCACGTCTTGATGGCAGTGTCTCTGGATTTGTAAACCACACCACGGCTCTTCAGCTCACGTACAATACCTGTAAGAAAGGCAGTGTCAGGGAGCAGGTGAAGACAAAGACTCCGCACGTAGCAGGAAGTAAGGGACACCATCCACCCTATAAAGAGACGCAAACCTAACCATACATAATGTCGTCTCCCCATAATGGCTGGCACAGGACTCAGAATACTAAAGTACAGATCTCTCACCACATTTCGTAATACAAACTGCATACATTATTAAATGGATCCCTTTATCCTGATGAAGCCGGTGTACTTGCTCTGCAAACTCCACCCCCCCGGCCATGCTGACATGGATTTTCAAACTAAGTACACCAGCTTCATTGGGCCAAATAGATCTATTTAATAATGTATGAAGTTTGTATTGTGGTATAAGGTGACAGATTTAATATCATGTGGGAAAACTTATAGGATGATATGGCCACTGTGACATGGATTTTCAAAGTAAGTACACCGTCCTAAAACAAGTCTAAGGTGTAATAATTTATGCAGTTTGTATTGTAAAATGTGGTGACTTACCAGCTTTATGATGGCCGATCATTACATCTATGATAGTAGAAATAATTGGCAGGGCTGTGGAGTCGGTAAGCCAAACCTCCAACTCCGACTCCTGAATTTCCACGACTCCGACTCCCTCATACATGGCTCATGTTTAAGTGATGAATTTACTGTAGCACAGATTCATCTCAGCTAAAAGTCTAGACCCTTAGATCAGGAATAGGACAGACATTTATAGGACATTTCATAACTTTCCCAAATTCTTATGAAAAAATATTCCCCACAAACTGCATTGTACTACTGCACCCAATGTATTATATATTTTAGGAGTTGATCCATTTTATACCGACTGATTCCACAGCCCTGGAAATTGGCCCTGGTGGTCTGAACAATTACCTATGATAAATATCTTCTAATATAAGAACGTCTGTTCTTTTGTGGCCGAATCTTTAAGTCAATGGCCAGACAACATTATGACTTTACGGATGTCTGTAGTGAGTGAGAGCACAGGCAACCTAATTTCACTTCCTGCAGCATTTACTGTATGTGAAGCAGCCCCTCTAAGCTGCATTATTTAGGAATTGTGTCTTACAAAGAATTTTCGTTGTGAAACATTTACCTTGTGGAAGTCGTCCTGTGACAGACACTGCATACACCCCAGGTTTGAAGTTAGCTGAGTGGGAGAGAAAGCAAACCCTAAGTATAACAGATGTATAATGAAAATTGCCATACACAAATTCCCTGCTGATCCCGATTTGTTCTGGAGGTTAATTAACTGGCAAAAATACAGTATCTAATGCCCTATCTACTCTCTAGCCTCCACTGAGTAAGCTGCAGCTTTCGTGCAAAGTTGTGTGTAATTATACATACACACATATACAAACTATATATTAGGGTCAGCAGAGAAAAAACAAAGCAAAAGAAAAAGGGTAGAATCACGTGAAAAGCCAAAAGATAATGGTGCTGAGAATCTGCCCACCCCACCCCCCCAAAAGAAAAAAGAAAAAATCTCTCATACTTGCCGCAGAAAATGTGCAGCAAACTCTCAATAAAAATCTTCAGGAAATCTGAATGTGTCCTTAGCCCGTGTATAACCAGTATGTCAAACATTTCCTCAGTTACACAGCTGCCGAGAGTGGAGAGGAAACAGATTGCCGCCAGTCACGCCATGACAGTTCCACTTCAGCCGGCATAATAGGCTCTCTATAAATATATTTAGGTGAACCCTTTTTACAGTAAAACAAAATTTGGTTTCTGTCTTGTTCTAAGTTCGAAAACAATACTATAGCAATTTTGCTCCACTGCCTGTACATGACCACACCAGCTTCACAGATTCATAATAGTTACCAGTATATACACAAATTTAGGTTAATAGGTCAAAAAGTACCGGTATATATAAAATATAAGCAAAAATGTAGACTGCACTGCAAACAGTAGATGATTTACCGTATTTTTCGGACTATAAGATGCACTTTTTTCTCCAAAATTTTTGAGGAAAGTTGGGGGGGTGGGGGTGAGTCTTATAGTCTGATATACATAAATCCTGTGGCTGTGGGTGGTGGGGGATGTGGGGGAAGCAACAGCGGCGGAGTAGCGGGGCACAGGAGGCAGCAGCCGCCTGCTGCTGCCTACACTGTGCCCGCTACTAAAGAAAGTGAATATTCACTGCTCCCCACGCTCATTTTCCTTAATAGCCGGAACACTACCTGCAGCGCAGCTCCTGGTATGTATGGCCCCCCATCCCTCTTCCTGGTATGCATGTACGGCCCCCCTCAACCCTCTTCCTGGTATGTATGGCACCCTTCATCCCTGTATGTATGGCCCCCAACATCCCTGTATGTATGGCCCCCCCTCATTGCCATCACGCTGCACAGAAAAAACAAACAATTATGCTCACATCCTCTCTCCTCCAGCGCTGTGTCCTGCTCTGTGCAGGAATAGTCTCTGCTCCCCACACCGGGACTGTGTGCGTGGGGAGCAGTGACCATTCATTCTCCCTAATAGCGCGCACACTGTACCCGCAGCACGGCTCCTGCTGCGCTCGGCGGTCAGCGTGCCCGCTATTAAAGTCCATGAATATTCACCACTCCCATGGAGCAGTGACCATTCCGGCAACGCATCTCGCTATGTGAGGGAGCATGGCAGTTACGCTATGCGCAGCTCACACAGTGAGATCCCTGTCGGCAACAGAGCTGGACACAGCGCTGGAGGAGAGAGGAGGTGAGTATGAGTGTTTATTTTTTTTTCTGTGCAGCTTGACAGGGATCACGGAGTGCCAAGCATACAAGGATGAGGGGGGCCATACATACTGGGAAGAGGGATGAGGGGGGCCATGCATACCAGGATGGTGGAGTGGGGTGCCATGCATATCACGATGGGGATAAGGGTCACGTATAACATAAAGGAGGGGGTCATATATACCAGGATGGGGGATATTAACAGAATTGGGGGATATTACCCCTATAACAGTGTCAGCAGCAGACCCCCTCCCCGTTAACAGGGCATCATGACCACATTTTCTGCTTCCTTTTTTTTCTATTTTCCTCCTCTAAAACCTAGGTGCATCTTATAGTCTGAAAAATATGGTACTTGCCCGTGTGTACAATGACACCTTTTCGGCAGACTACAATTAAATTAATGCGGCTTAAAAAAAAACCAAGACAAATACAAGTGATTTTGGTGTATTTTTCTTTTTCTGTTAACGTGTTTTTTGTTGAGTATTTCCAAATCCTATAGAAAAACCATGAGGAGATTTTGGGGGAAAAAAAGGAAGATATTTTTTTTTTTTATAACAGCTTAGTTGAATTATATATATCCACCTGAAATACTAATAAACGGTTCTTCCCAAGGTTCTAGTAAATGTATTGCTGTACTCACTTATCCTCTGCCACTTGGACACCCAGCTATCATCAGGACTCATCATAGCAACAATCCTGTATATATAAAAATAAATAAAAATTCAGACAAATGTAAATCTCATACGCTCAAATTGGTGTTGAGTAAAGCAGAAGATTGTGCAAGATTGTTGTAGAAGCATAGTATCAGACATGGAACAGATCTGGAGGTGGATCGCCTATTTTTTGTATGGCTTCTTTCATTTTGAAGCCCTGTTTTCTCTCACATATTTGTGGATCTGCAAGTTTAGAGCTTAGTGGGCATTCCTGTGAAGCACTTCCCCTTTCAGTGCTCCAGATACTGTATGGCATGGGGGTTGGGTTACTGCAGTTTGGCAGAGCACAGATCATGTTGTGCCTCCAGAGAATAAACTATATACATACTGCCGAGCACTGCATGAGCAAGGAGACTCCATAATCATGGGTTTAGTGTCCCCACAATGTAACAACGTTCTCCCTATCAGAACTTCTATCAGCGCCTGGAGGGAGAAAGTTGGCAGGATTAACCTTATAGGGGTTTTCCACGTTCAGAAAACCGGACATCAATTGCTCTAAAATAACAATTAGAGCAGGTACTGACCCTCCCTCAGGTCTTGGGCCATCACAATGACATAAGTGCATTAATGCTGTAGCCAATCACTGAGCTCAGCTGCTGTGCTAAGGTAGAGGGAACAAGCTGCTGGGCTCAGAGACTGGCTGCAGAGGAGTGGATGTCATTGCTGTAGCCAAAATACCAAGACCCAGGCAGCAGCGTGGAACTAGGCAGCAGCGTGGAACTAGCCCTTGACTCGGGGAGAATGACTACCTGCTCTGATTATTCTACGTATTTCAAGATCGTAGAAACCACCTTTAAAGAGGCACTTTCAGCAAAAATGTTATCAGCTCATTCTTTCTAAATACATATGTGATGTAGTGTAGGCGTATTAAAATTTACCGACTGTCCTCATCCTCGGATTCCATCGCCGCCCCAGTCCTCTTCTGGATCATGTGAGCGCACCTCATCTTTGCTGGCTCACATAATGACTGCTGTGTAGGCCAGAACTACTTCCACCAATGTAAGCTTATGGAGCCTGTGATCTGGTGAGTCTGAAGTCACATGTACCAAAAGAAGACCTGAGCAACGGTGGAAACTGGGGATTATGGCAATCAGCAAGTAGTGTAATGTGCTTTCATTGTCTCACATTTTCAATTAGGAGATAACATTGCTGCTGGGAATGCTGCTGTAACTCATGAAACCAAAGACTACAGCCCTTCGGTAGGACGACTCCTGCCTCCGCTCATGACTTTTCACCTATGATTTTATGAAATCTACCACTTGACAATAAGTGACACAGCTATGATCAAGAGGTCTGTCTCATTACACTGCCTTCACACGTGTGCTCCTATTACATTCTGACTGAATATTGTAAAGCCCTGTTCATAGGATCAGTGGGGGTGAATACTGTGAATAGATGATAAAATGCAATTACAGTTAAGAAACTTATGATCAAAGAGACACACCCATCAAAAGAGGAGCTTGTACAGTCATACACCATCTCCCTATTGCCCTTCATCTGTAAGTAGGCATCACAGTTATCACAGCCATCATATTCAAACTGGTCAATGGTCTGCAAAAGGAAGGAATATACAGTTAGAAATATGACAACCTGGCAATGTAGTACTTGGGAAATGCTGAGAAATGAGAAGTCAAATGTCTCCTCTTATTGGAATAGCTCTAATGGGCTAAAATAAAGATAATACGATGACTATACTTCAATATAAATGTTCTCCAGAGGCAGGCAGGCAGGGGTTAACAATCTGCCTCAACATAGATGGAACAGGTACATGAAAAGAAAATGGACGTCTAAATGAGGCCTGACAGGCAATACAAGTGGCAGACACTAACAAAGGCTCCTGGCTGCCATGACACCTCATCAGCACCGCGATCGCATCACAGAGGAGCCGCTGGGGTGACACAGTCTGGGGCCTCAAAGTCTCTCACATGTTTTTGGCAAACAGCTGAGGCAGACACAACCTGGTACCTGTGCGGTCTGCTCCTGCTGCAGTAACAGCACACAAGGGTGCACTGCTTTATGGCAGAACTGAAAAATAAAGCAGGAAGCACAACAAAACAGTATGGTGCCAGGGCCAGCACATTCCCCCCGTAGCCCAGCTCATACCCCCCTCCCCCCATAGCCCAGCTCATACCCCCCCCTCCCCCCGTAGCCCAGCTCATACCCCCCCCCTCCCCCCGTAGCCCAGCTCATACCCCCCCCTCCCCCCGTAGCCCAGCTCATACCCCCCCTCCCCTCCCCCCTGTAGCCCAGCTCATACACCCCCTCCCCCCGTAGCCCAGCTCATACCCCCCTCCCCCCGTAGCCCAGCTCATACCCCCCTCCCCCCTGTAGCCCAGCTCATACCCCCCTCCCCCCTGTAGCCCAGCTCATACACCCCCTCCCCCCGTAGCCCAGCTCATACACCCCCTCCCCCCGTAGCCCAGCTCATACACCCCTCCCCCCGTAGCCCAGCTCATACCCCCCCTCCCCCCGTAGCCCAGCTCATACCCCCCCTCCCCTCCCCCTGTAGCCCAGCTCATACCCCCCTCCCCCCGTAGCCCAGCTCATACACCCCCTCCCCCCGTAGCCCAGCTCATACCCCCCTCCCCCCTGTAGCCCAGCTCATACCCCCCTCCCCCCTGTAGCCCAGCTCATACACCCCCTCCCCCCGTAGCCCAGCTCATACACCCCCTCCCCCCGTAGCCCAGCTCATACACCCCCTCCCCCCGTAGCCCAGCTCATACCCCCCTCCCCCCGTAGCCCAGCTCATACCCCCCCTCCCCTCCCCCCTGTAGCCCAGCTCATACCCCCCTCCCCCCGTAGCCCAGCTCATACACCCCCTCCCCCCGTAGCCCAGCTCATACCCCCCCTCCCCCCGTAGCCCAGCTCATACCCCCCCTCCCCCCGTAGCCCAGCTCATACCCCCCTCCCCCCGTAGCCCAGCTCATACCCCCCCTCCCCCCGTAGCCCAGCTCATACCCCCCCTCCCCCCGTAGCCCAGCTCATACCCCCCTCCCCCCGTAGCCCAGCTCATACCCCCTCGTAGCCCAGTTCATACCCCCCTCCCCCCGTAGCCCAGCTCATACACCCCCTCCCCCCGTAGCCCAGCTCATACACCCCCTCCCCCCGTAGCCCAGCTCATACACCCCCTCCCCCCGTAGCCCAGCTCATACCCCCCCCCTCCCCCCGTAGCCCAGCTCATACCCCCCTCCCCCCTGTAGCCCAGCTCATACCCCCCTCCCCCCTGTAGCCCAGCTCATACACCCCCTCCCCCCGTAGCCCAGCTCATACCCCCCTCCCCCCGTAGTCCAGCTCATACCCCCCCTCCCCCCGTAGCCCAGCTCATACCCCCCCTCCCCCCGTAGCCCAGCTCATACACCCCCTCCCCCCGTAGCCCAGCTCATACCCCCCTCCCCCCTGTAGCCCAGCTCATACACCCCCTCCCCCCGTAGCCCAGCTCATACCCCCCTCCCCCCGTAGCCCAGCTCATACCCCCCTCCCCCCGTAGCCCAGCTCATACACCCCCTCCCCCTGTAGCCCAGCTCATACACCCCCTCCCCCTGTAGCCCAGCTCATACACCCCCTCCCCCCTGTAGCCCAGCTCATACCCCCCCTGTAGCCCAGCTCATACCCCCCCCTGTAGCCCAGCTCATACCCCCCCTCCCCCCGTAGCCCAGCTCATACCCCCCTCCCCCCTGTAGCCCAGCTCATACCCCCCTCCCCCCGTAGCCCAGCTCATACACCCCCTCCCCCCGTAGCCCAGCTCATACACCCCCTCCCCCCGTAGCCCAGCTCATACACCCCCTCCCCCCGTAGCCCAGCTCATACCCCCCTCCCCCCTGTAGCCCAGCTCATACCCCCCTCCCCCCTGTAGCCCAGCTCATACCCCCCTCCCCCCTGTAGCCCAGCTCATACCCCCCTCCCCCCTGTAGCCCAGCTCATACACCCCCTCCCCCCTGTAGCCCAGCTCATACACCCCCTCCCCCCGTAGCCCAGCTCATACACCCCCTCCCCCCGTAGCCCAGCTCATACCCCCATCCCCCCGTAGCCCAGCTCATACCCCCCTCCCCCCTGTAGCCCAGCTCATACCCCCCTCCCCCCTGTAGCCCAGCTCATACCCCCCTCCCCCCGTAGCCCAGCTCATACCCCCCTCCCCCCGTAGCCCAGCTCATACCCCCCCTCCCCCCGTAGCCCAGCTCATACCCCCCTCCCCCCGTAGCCCAGCTCATACCCCCCTCCCCCCGTAGCCCAGCTCATACCCCCCTCCCCCCTGTAGCCCAGCTCATACCCCCCTCCCCCCTGTAGCCCAGCTCATACCCCCCCTCCCCCCTGTAGCCCAGCTCATACCCCCCCTCCCCCCTGTAGCCCAGCTCATACACCCCCTCCCCCCGTAGCCCAGCTCACACCCCCCTCCCCCCTGTAGCCCAGCTCACACCCCCCTCCCCCCTGTAGCCCAGCTCATACCCCCCCTCCCCCCTGTAGCCCAGCTCACACCCCCCTCCCCCCTGTAGCCCAGCTCACACCCCCCCTCCCCCCTGTAGCCCAGCTCACACCCCCCCTCCCCCCGTAGCCCAGCACATCCCTTCTAGCCAAATGCTGGTTTGATGCCCACAGATCACACAGTCATCAGCCATGGAAAATCCCTTTAAATGTGAGAGGTCACGTGACTTAGAAGGCCCCTCCCTGTGTAGGGTGCTCTCCTGCACGTTCCCCAGCAGCGCTGACGTATGTAATGTACACAGAGAACGCAGCACCACAAGTCTCAGATTACAACTCCACAATGAGGCGCTCACCTTCACCAACGAGCACAATAAACACGCTCTCAGGTGCCGCAAGTCTTTCGGTACAGTTTCTAACGCCATCGCTCCACAAACCGGAAACACGTCACCGCTATCACAGGAAGTGTAAATGAGTTTTACAGAAGACGGGACGTCTCTATGGTGTCAGGCTGAAGACGCTCTACATCAGCTCCAAGAACTCTATTGTATGCACGGCTGGTAGGCGGCCCGCGCAGTGAGTAGTCACGTGGTGTGATCGCCGCTGGTCGCTGACGTCAGCTGTGCCGGCAGATACAGGACGTGTGCAATCTGTAATGAGTCATGGCTGCCGGGTGCCGAGCTTACAGGTTGCAGACATCTGTATTTGCAGTCTATGGCTAATGCACACTGCTATATAAGGGACTGTGCGGTAATGGGGCTTCTGTGCATGAGCTTTGTGCTGCTGTCAGCCAGGTGAAGCTGCAGGAGAAAGTGGAGAATATCCCAGAATGAGCAAACTGCCCGGTACAGCCTAAGGGCGCAGGCAGTATAACACTGACGACAATGGCAAGGACTGGCCGGCGGCTCTGCTGACCTCAGCGTGACTGTCATGTATTGCTATGTAGCTGTCACTCTCACCAGGGCCGGCTCCAGGTTTTTGTGGGCCCCGGGCGAAAGAGTCTCAGTGGCCCCTTTAGCACATACCACGATTCATGATGCAGAGATACGGTGGAGAAATATAGGTATACAACACAGGGCCCAGGCTGTCTCCTCATCCTTCACACATGCAAACATGCACACACAGGGCACAGACATGCGCATGCACGCGGTACGCAGGCATATACACACAAGAACATGGTACACAGATATACACACAATGCGCAGATACATACATATTTGAACACATTCTTAAAAACATAAAACAGACATAAATATATATATATATATACACACACAGACGTTCACATTATACATGCACACATAAGAAATATTTTTTATATGGGGAAGCTCGCTCACCTGCCCCCTGGCCTGTGTCCCGTCCAGCTCCTCAGTCATGTCTGAGGGCTCGGCCATGTCTTGAAAGTGTCTGCACTGGACCTGATTGGTGGTGGAGCAGCAGCACACTGACCGCACACTGCTGCTGGATGAAGCAGAGCATGGCTTGAACAGCACCGGCGGCCCTGCACAGATGCCGGGGAAGCGGCCCGGGCACCGATCACGAGTGGGCCCCCCTGATGGTCCAGGGCCCCGGCACTTGCCTGGATACGCGGGGTGCTGACGCCGGCCCTGATTCTCACGTCAGCAGAGCCGCCAACCAGTCCGTGCACTGAGATGCGACCCTCATCCATGTTAGGGCTCATACTCATCTGCGAGAAAAATGGACAAGTGCAATCCGATAAAAAATCTGATTGCACTCTGACAAATGTTATTGTATGAGTGACATCTATTCTGCGATTTTTTTTTTCTCAGCTGAAATCGCACTGACAAAAAAGATTGCATACGTATTGCCGCGTATCTCGGACGAGACTCACCAATGTAAGTCAATAGGTACGAGAAAAAAAACGGACAGCATAAGGACCATTTGTATGCCATCCAATTTTTACGTATACATTACCATTCTGTAACACAGAACACTGTAAATGGTCCTGTAAATGATGGTAGAATAATAGTTGCAGAAAAAAATACGCTTTGCATACGGATGTCATACCGATGCTAGGTGTGAAAAATCGCATTGTCCTCTCATGAAAGGCTGTGTTCACATGGAGTTTTTTGGAGTAGATTTTCCATAAAATCCTACTCAAAATTGCTTTATGAAAGCCTATGGTGAATCCACTTTAATAGTTTTTTATACCTTTTATTTTTTTATGAGGTTTTTGAAAATGTCACTGCGTTGAAGGTCATCTCTCCAAACTAGACCCTGTCCAATCAAAAGGCTGCAATGAGCACTTCAACAAAAAACTCTTTCACAACCACTTCAGGAAGAGAAAATCTACTGCAAAAACTCCTTAAAAGAAGGAGAGATAACTGAAGCAGTTTCTGATTGAAAAATGTTTTGGTTTTGGACCATCTCAAAAGACCCAGTGTACACATTGCCTAAGTGTTTGATGCTGAGTATTGTTGCTGGGTCAAAAACACAGTGTACTACAGGTCCAGCAAAGTGTACGGGAGTTATAGAAATCTCATGCCCACCAAACTTTTTTTTACTCACCTTAAACTGACCTGCAGTGCGTGTTTTAAATCTGCAGCATGTCAATTGCTCTTGCAGGTACGCTGCGTGTTATGTTCTGATTTTCCCCATAGACTTGTATTAGATCTGGAAAATCTGAGGGTAAAAAACGCACATGCTATGGAAGCGCATCAAAAACGCATGTGATCTGCACATGACTGTATCAAGAAAGTTTTGTTAAAGCCAAATACAAGGAAATTGCAAAAACAAAGCAGCTTTAGCTAAAACATTACACACCAGCAAGAAGCAAAAAACCTCAGTGTCAAAAACGTGATAAAAACACAAGTTACCTAATTTATCTAATAAGTGCAGAAAATCTGCAAAATCAAAAGCTCATTGTGTGAACGTGGCCTAAAGCGCCCAGAAACTAATTCTTCCTTTGTGTGATGCCCCAAATGGTCTCTTAGGCCACGGCCCACTATCAGTATTTGGTCAGTATTCAGTCAGTTTTTTTTCTCAGGAGTGGGAGCCAAAACCAGGAGTGGGTGATAAATACAGAATTGGTGACTTGTTTCTATTATACCTTTTCTCTGATTGTTCCTCACCTGGTTTTGGCTCCCACTCCTGAGAAAAAATACTGACCAAGTACGGATAGTGGAGCCATGGCCTTAAAGTGATTGTCTGGCCTTAGGGTACAAGCCTGCAGTCATCCTATGTGAACGCAAACGTGATAACTAGATGAGAGCAAAACATTAGAAAGAAAAAGCAAGAAAACGCCCTTGAAAAACGCTGCAGAAACGCTTAAAAACACGCATGGTAGAAGGTCTGCCATGCTCCCCAATGATAATCCACATGTGCTGTGCACATGCTGCGGAAATTTCCGCTGCGGGTTATCATTGCGGAAAAAAACGCAGCACTACCAATTATTTTGCGGAAGCGCTGCGTTTTCGCCGCCATTGACTTGCATTGAATCGCTTGGATTCCGCATCACTGGATCTGTACATGTGGAATCCATGCGTTCCAATGTGCGGATGGTACCCGGGTCTGGAGGACAGGAGACTCTCCTCCGGACCCGGGTACCATAGAACCTGTAAAAAAAAAAGAATAAAATAAAAAATAAATATTATACTTCCCTTCTGATGGCCCGCGGTGCTCTTGTCTTTCGCTTGCCGGCAGATCGCGGTGGACTGAAGGACCTGCGCTGACGTCATAGTCATGTGACGGCAGGGCCTTCAGTGTAGTGTACCGCGAGCTGCCGGCAAGCGACGGAGCGAATAAAGACTCCGGGGGCCATCACAACGTAAGTATAGATTTATTTTTTTACCATTCTTTAAGGTCACACTATATAAATCCATGACTTTTGCATGGATTTTTATAGCGTGACCAAGTTGTCAAGCACTTTCCAAGTGATGCTAAAATCGCTTGGAAAGCACTTAACCCACATGCGGAAATGCAAGTGAAGAACGCTTCACATCCGCATGTCCCTGGCAGGAAAAACGCATGTACAATCTGAATGCATTTTTTCTGCCAGGGAGATGCAGAAATGCTCAGGAAAAAATCCAGAGCATTTCTGCATCATGAGCACATAGCCTTAGACGGTTTTCAGTGGCTTTGCAGCATTCGACACTGGATCACCAGCTCCTCCTCACTATGCTTCGCTCTATCGGGCTCAAGGACATTGTTCTCTCCTATTTCTCCTCCTACCTCTCTGACTGCTCCTTCACTGTGTCTTTTGCTGCCTCTTCTTCCTCCCCTTTTCCCCTTACTGTTGGGGTTCCTCAAGGATCGGTCCTAGGCCCCCTCCTCTTCTCCTTATATAACACCCCTATTGGACAAACAATCAGTAGATTTGCTTTTCAGTACCATCTCTATGCTGATGACACCCAATTATACACATCGTCTCCTGACCTCACCCCTGAATTATTACAAAACCCCAGTGATTGTCTTTCCGCCGTCTCTAACATCATGTCCTCCCTCTATCTGAAACTGAACCCGTCAAAAACTGAACTTCTTGTGTTTCCTTCCTCCACTAACCTACCTATGCCCAACATTGCCATATCCATGTGTGGCTCCACCATTACTCCCCAGCAACAAGCCCGCTGTCTTGGGGTTATACTTGATTCAAATCTTTCCATCTCTCCCCATATCCAATCACCCGCGCTCATGTCATCTACACCTCAAAAACATTTCTAAAATCCGACCTTTTCTTATCTTTGACTCTGCAAAAACACTTACTGTCGCACTGATTCATTCTTGTCTGGACTTCTGCAACTCTCTACTAATCGGTCTCCCTCTTTCTAAACTCTCCCCTCTCCAATATGTCCTAAATGCAGCAGCCAGGATCATATTTCTCGCCAACCGCTACACCGGTGCCTCTTCCCTGTGCCAGTCATTGCACTGGTTCCCCATCCGCTACAGAGTTCAATATAAACTCATCACCCACAAAGCGCTCCATGCTTCAACACCACCCTACATCTATGAGACAAAAACTGGCCAATTATATACAAAAATGCAAAACCCGGTGCTAAGACAAGTAGTCAAGCACCGAGTTCAAATTGCCTACTCGTGTCCAATGTAGAAAACAAACGGAGAACAAAAGAGTAATTAGCAATGAAACAAAATCTTTATTAGTGATTCATAGTCACAGTGATAAAAGGATATATGAAAGAAATAATAACAAAACAAGGGGATCAGGAACAGACAGTGCCAGAAACAGGACAACCCCTGGCAATAAAATTACTGAGCAATCCAAAGTGCAAAAATGCAGATAAATATACAGGCAGAGGGACACTCCATAGGTATATAATTACCAATAAAGGTAATGGATAAATATCACAGTTCACCCATTAAGGAATAAAAAGTCAATATGACTCAACCATAGTATGTGCAAAAATCGCTGAGTAGCGACAATAAAGCAAAGATCCAAATTAAGGGTAAGTTATATGGCTGCCCTATGCCACACGATGTTAAGTAAGGAAGTATACAAAAAGTACCCGGACCTAGTTAAAATCACTCACCCAATGGCAAGGTGTCCGGGAAACAGGAAGCTCACAGGGTGCCTGGGGAGCCACAGAACGTACTACAGGTGAAAGCGCGCCCCGACGCGCGTTTCGCTCTTCTTTATCAAGAGGCGCTGTGTGTATGCCCGACAGGACCTGATTATATACGCCCACCCTTGGTCACGTGATGCAAAAGAGGGAAACACATTGGTATGTAGCGGTGCGTGTACCCGGAGCCACGCCCCCCGCCGCCCGCGTCACAGCCGTCAGGTCACGAGCGCGCACCAGGCAGCGCGCCTAGGAAGCGCTCCCGGGGGCGCGCCAGGGACAGAAGACAGCCGGACACGGGCACGGGTCAGCCAGGAGCCGGGAGACAGGCACCCCACCAATGTGAAAAAGAAGATAGATATAAGAAATACAGACAGAGGATGGTGAGCAAATACAAAATAGTAAAATACACCTTAAATAAGACAAGATGCTCTCAGACACAAATGAATGAGTAAGATAACTTAATGGAGCATAATTATAATAAAGATCCATCAGTTAACTCTAGAAAATTACAATAAGTGCCCAATAAGGGTAAATATATATAAGTCCAGAGATATATGTGGAGACAAGTCGACATGGGACCATTTCCCACAAGGATCAGAAGATGATAATCGAAGGGCTCTTGCGAAATGCTCCATGTTATCCGCCATAAAATGCCTTGAACAAAGAATTGAGGAAGGTCCATATGGCGCACACAAACAATGAGTTAATAGCCACGAGTCTAAAAAGGTAGAGAACAACAAAGTTAAAAGCAGATAATAAAAACAGACTAAAAACTAGAGCACGGACTTTAGATCAAGAAAAATAAACACTGAGGGAGAGAACAAGCCAAGCAAAAAAGGGCCCAATCACAAAAATGAGGAGAAGCTCAAATTTTCATTAAGGCCACGCGGTGCCAAGGTGTCCAGGGTGCTAATCCACCTGGCCTCTTTTTGTGCAAGGCAAAGTTTGTAGTCACCCCCTCGAGAGCCCAGATGTACCGCATCTATTCCCCGCACCAAAAGGCTGCGTGGGTCACAATTGTGAACTTGTTTAAAATGTCGCGGTAAAGTCCTGAGCTCACGGGGGTCCGACACAGATTTAGCTGCGCCAATGTCCCGCACATGCTCCCGCACCCGGATCCTCAATTCCCTTGTCGTGAGACCTACATAGATTTTCTGACAACTACACGTGGCATAGTAAACCACGTGTGTTGTACCACAGGAAATGTATCTGAGGATCCGGTAAGTGCGGGAGCCATCTGAGCTCGCAAAAGACGAACTGCGAAGGACATTGGCGCAGGCCCTGCAATGGCCACATGGATAGGACCCAACCCTGGGACCGCGCGACCCGAAAGGATTAGCTACAGGTGGGACATAGTGACTTGAAGTAACCAGATCACCCAGATTTCTGGCACGTCTGGCAGTCATGAGTGGGAATTGTCCCACCACATCCCTCAGGGAGGGCTCCGCACCAAGAACATTCCAATGTCGTGAGAGGACCCGCCTCATAGAAACCCACTCATGATTATAAGTGGAAATGAAGCGGGTCCTCTCAGGAGGCCCGGAGAGAGGTGATCTCGGAAGAGGATATAGTAGAGAACTGCGGGGGGTGCTGCGGGCCCTACCGTAGCCACGGCCGATGCAGCGGTTACTGTAGCCTCTCTGTTTAAAACGTTGTGTCAGAGCTGCTGCCTGCTTTTCAAAGTTGGCTTCCGTCGAGCAAATGCGCTTAATCCTAAGGAATTGTCCGACCGGGACGGCCCTAATAGTAGAGGAAGTATGACCAGAGGCCGCATGCACCAAAGAGTTCACCGCTGTGGGCTTCCTGTAGACGTCCGTCTGGATGAGGGAGTGTGAGTCCACCACCAGAGTGACGTCCAGGAAGTCCAAGCGTGTAAGGCTATAAGTGTAAGTCAATTTGATGCCCCACTCATTGGTGTTAAGCCGCCCCATAAAGTCATCAAGCTCCTCCGCCGAACCCCGCCAGAAAAATAGGACATCATCGATATACCCGAGCCATGCCACGACCCGGTCTGCGCCCCGCACACCATCGCCCCCAAAAATATCCCTCTCCCACGCGCCAAGGAAGAGGTTTGCATACGATGGTGCACAGGCCGCCCCCATGGCCGTCCCACGTCGCTGCAGGTATATCGTGTCCTTGAAAAGAAAATAATTATGGCAAAGGATAAAGCGGAGGAGCTCGAGAATAAATTCCCGTGAAGGGCCGCTCAGGTCGGAACCCCCAAGGAAAAGCTCGACGGAAGTCACACCAAGATCGTGATCAATGCAGGTATACAGACTCTCCACATCGGCCGTGACCATGATAGTGCCAGGTTCCAGAGAGATGCCATCAACCCTAGTAAGGACGTCCGTCGTGTCCCGCACATAGGACGGGAGGGTCCCCACCAGTGGTCTCAAATGACTATCAACATATTGTGAGATAGGACCACATAAACCACCCAGGCCGGACACGATCGGACGTCCAGGAGGGTTAATGGCATCCTTATGTACTTTGGGGAGTAAGTAAAAAGTAGCTGTTTTAGGGGAACGTACAGTCAGAGCCTCCACAGTTCTCTTATCTATAATACCTCTCTCACAGGCCCGGGCCAGAATACCCTGCAAGGTGGCGGAGAAGGAGGCAGTGGGATTGTATGACAGCCTAGAGTAAGTCTCCTTATCTCTCAGCTGTCGCAGGGCCTCCCTCTCATATTTGTGGTGGGGCCACAGGACGATATTCCCTCCCTTGTCCGCCGGCTTAATGACTGTGTCCTTAAGAGTTTGAAGTTGTCGAATCGCTTGGCGTTGGGCGGAGGTTAAATTGTCAAACTTTCTCCGTGTGGAGAGTTTTTTGAAATCCTCCGCCACTAGATTAACGAAAATTTCTACTGCTGGACAAATAGACAAGGGAGGAAACCTCGTTGACTTAGGATTCCTAACCTGTGGTAACCCACCTGAGGGAGGGTTAGTTTGTTCAGATAAAAGATCCTCCAGATGTTGTAAAGCCTCCTCCTCCGTCACCGCTGGGACATGATCACCATCCGGCCTAAAATGGAGTTTTTTTAGAATCAATTTCCGAGCAAACAGGTGGAGGCTTGTTCTCTCCCTCAGTGTTTATTTTTCTTGATCTAAAGTCCGTGCTCTAGTTTTTAGTCTGTTTTTATTATTTGCTTTTAACTTTGTTGTTCTCTACCTTTTTAGACTCGTGGCTATTAACTCATTGTTTGTGTGCGCCATATGGACCTTCCTCAATTCTTTGTTCAAGGCATTTTATGGCGGATAACATGGAGCATTTCGCAAGAGCCCTTCGATTATCATCTTCTGATCCTTGTGGGAAATGGTCCCATGTCGACTTGTCTCCACATATATCTCTGGACTTATATATATTTACCCTTATTGGGCACTTATTGTAATTTTCTAGAGTTAACTGATGGATCTTTATTATAATTATGCTCCATTAAGTTATCTTACTCATTCATTTGTGTCTGAGAGCATCTTGTCTTATTTAAGGTGTATTTTACTATTTTGTATTTGCTCACCATCCTCTGTCTGTATTTCTTATATCTATCTTCTTTTTCACATTGGTGGGGTGCCTGTCTCCCGGCTCCTGGCTGACCCGTGCCCGTGTCCGGCTGTCTTCTGTCCCTGGCGCGCCCCCGGGAGCGCTTCCTAGGCGCGCTGCCTGGTGCGCGCTCGTGACCTGACGGCTGTGACGCGGGCGGCGGGGGGCGTGGCTCCGGGTACACGCACCGCTACATACCAATGTGTTTCCCTCTTTTGCATCACGTGACCAAGGGTGGGCGTATATAATCAGGTCCTGTCGGGCATACACACAGCGCCTCTTGATAAAGAAGAGCGAAACGCGCGTCGGGGCGCGCTTTCACCTGTAGTACGTTCTGTGGCTCCCCAGGCACCCTGTGAGCTTCCTGTTTCCCGGACACCTTGCCATTGGGTGAGTGATTTTAACTAGGTCCGGGTACTTTTTGTATACTTCCTTACTTAACATCGTGTGGCATAGGGCAGCCATATAACTTACCCTTAATTTGGATCTTTGCTTTATTGTCGCTACTCAGCGATTTTTGCACATACTATGGTTGAGTCATATTGACTTTTTATTCCTTAATGGGTGAACTGTGATATTTATCCATTACCTTTATTGGTAATTATATACCTATGGAGTGTCCCTCTGCCTGTATATTTATCTGCATTTTTGCACTTTGGATTGCTCAGTAATTTTATTGCCAGGGGTTGTCCTGTTTCTGGCACTGTCTGTTCCTGATCCCCTTGTTTTGTTATTATTTCTTTCATATATCCTTTTATCACTGTGACTATGAATCACTAATAAAGATTTTGTTTCATTGCTAATTACTCTTTTGTTCTCCGTTTGTTTTCTACATTGGACACGAGTAGGCAATTTGAACTCGGTGCTTGACTACTTGTCTTAGCACCGGGTTTTGCATTTTTGTATATAATTGGCCAGTTTTTGTCTCATATATGCTTTTCTGTATTTTTACAGTTTTCATTTGGCCCATAATGGACTTTCGTGCACGAGATACCACTTGGCTTGCGCAGTTAGATGAGTTATCCAGCAATGGGGGTCTGGTGGTGCCGGACACAGATCAGACACTGAGGGAGAGAATTGCCAGCTTTAAGGCCTTAATTAAGCGGAGATGCCGTACCTGGTGGAACCATGCTTTCCTCACTAAATATATTGAGAAATCTCTGATTCCGAGAGGCCTGAGGATACAGATTTTCCCCTCTTTCAAAATTGAAGATGACCTCTTCAAAACTAACTGGGAATCCTTGGCTAACAACTGTTCACTTGGTTTCCTGGGTCTCCTTAGGGAGCAAAGTGAAAAATCCCTTCGTGAGTTAGAATCTGAGATTGATGTTCTACAAGTACAGCTTAAGAAGGATTTGTCGAGTGATGACCTTAAGAAACTCCAGGAGGAAATTGATGCGGACTGTCAGAAACTAGTCAAAGAAATTCAAGCTATGAAAATAAAAAAATTTCAACGTGATACATTGGATATGTCCACTCATAGAGTGTACCGGTGGAGATCACCGGTGGAAAATCTAAGATCAAGATCCCGCAATAATTCTTTTACACGATCTAGGTCCACCTCGATTGCCTCGGGAACCTCTAGTGAGGGCCAGGTACCAGTTGTTGGCGCGGATTCTCAGGGGGGTTCTGTGACTCGACCTACTGGAAGTGTTCAGACGAGACCGAATAATAGGAGGAAACGGACGGTTCCTTTTCAGGTTGGTGATCCCTGTGGGGGGCTCTGTGTCATGAACCTTACCAATCATATCCTAACCGAGACACAGATGGAGGTCCTTGCTATGGGCCTGTCATTTTCTCCTACTAACTCTTTTGACTATTTTACGGCCCTCAAGGACCTCCACCTGTTTGCTCGGAAATTGATTCTAAAAAAACTCCATTTTAGGCCGGATGGTGATCATGTCCCAGCGGTGACGGAGGAGGAGGCTTTACAACATCTGGAGGATCTTTTATCTGAACAAACTAACCCTCCCTCAGGTGGGTTACCACAGGTTAGGAATCCTAAGTCAACGAGGTTTCCTCCCTTGTCTATTTGTCCAGCAGTAGAAATTTTCGTTAATCTAGTGGCGGAGGATTTCAAAAAACTCTCCACACGGAGAAAGTTTGACAATTTAACCTCCGCCCAACGCCAAGCGATTCGACAACTTCAAACTCTTAAGGACACAGTCATTAAGCCGGCGGACAAGGGAGGGAATATCGTCCTGTGGCCCCACCACAAATATGAGAGGGAGGCCCTGCGACAGCTGAGAGATAAGGAGACTTACTCTAGGCTGTCATACAATCCCACTGCCTCCTTCTCCGCCACCTTGCAGGGTATTCTGGCCCGGGCCTGTGAGAGAGGTATTATAGATAAGAGAACTGTGGAGGCTCTGACTGTACGTTCCCCTAAAACAGCTACTTTTTACTTACTCCCCAAAGTACATAAGGATGCCATTAACCCTCCTGGATGTCCGATCGTGTCCGGCCTGGGTGGTTTATGTGGTCCTATCTCACAATATGTTGATAGTCATTTGAGACCACTGGTGGGGACCCTCCCGTCCTATGTGCGGGACACGACGGACGTCCTTACTAGGGTTGATGGCATCTCTCTGGAACCTGGCACTATCATGGTCACGGCCGATGTGGAGAGTCTGTATACCTGCATTGATCACGATCTTGGTGTGACTTCCGTCGAGCTTTTCCTTGGGGGTTCCGACCTGAGCGGCCCTTCACGGGAATTTATTCTCGAGCTCCTCCGCTTTATCCTTTGCCATAATTATTTTCTTTTCAAGGACACGATATACCTGCAGCGACGTGGGACGGCCATGGGGGCGGCCTGTGCACCATCGTATGCAAACCTCTTCCTTGGCGCGTGGGAGAGGGATATTTTTGGGGGCGATGGTGTGCGGGGCGCAGACCGGGTCGTGGCATGGCTCGGGTATATCGATGATGTCCTATTTTTCTGGCGGGGTTCGGCGGAGGAGCTTGATGACTTTATGGGGCGGCTTAACACCAATGAGTGGGGCATCAAATTGACTTACACTTATAGCCTTACACGCTTGGACTTCCTGGACGTCACTCTGGTGGTGGACTCACACTCCCTCATCCAGACGGACGTCTACAGGAAGCCCACAGCGGTGAACTCTTTGGTGCATGCGGCCTCTGGTCATACTTCCTCTACTATTAGGGCCGTCCCGGTCGGACAATTCCTTAGGATTAAGCGCATTTGCTCGACGGAAGCCAACTTTGAAAAGCAGGCAGCAGCTCTGACACAACGTTTTAAACAGAGAGGCTACAGTAACCGCTGCATCGGCCGTGGCTACGGTAGGGCCCGCAGCACCCCCCGCAGTTCTCTACTATATCCTCTTCCGAGATCACCTCTCTCCGGGCCTCCTGAGAGGACCCGCTTCATTTCCACTTATAATCATGAGTGGGTTTCTATGAGGCGGGTCCTCTCACGACATTGGAATGTTCTTGGTGCGGAGCCCTCCCTGAGGGATGTGGTGGGACAATTCCCACTCATGACTGCCAGACGTGCCAGAAATCTGGGTGATCTGGTTACTTCAAGTCACTATGTCCCACCTGTAGCTAATCCTTTCGGGTCGCGCGGTCCCAGGGTTGGGTCCTATCCATGTGGCCATTGCAGGGCCTGCGCCAATGTCCTTCGCAGTTCGTCTTTTGCGAGCTCAGATGGCTCCCGCACTTACCGGATCCTCAGATACATTTCCTGTGGTACAACACACGTGGTTTACTATGCCACGTGTAGTTGTCAGAAAATCTATGTAGGTCTCACGACAAGGGAATTGAGGATCCGGGTGCGGGAGCATGTGCGGGACATTGGCGCAGCTAAATCTGTGTCGGACCCCCGTGAGCTCAGGACTTTACCGCGACATTTTAAACAAGTTCACAATTGTGACCCACGCAGCCTTTTGGTGCGGGGAATAGATGCGGTACATCTGGGCTCTCGAGGGGGTGACTACAAACTTTGCCTTGCACAAAAAGAGGCCAGGTGGATTAGCACCCTGGACACCTTGGCACCGCGTGGCCTTAATGAAAATTTGAGCTTCTCCTCATTTTTGTGATTGGGCCCTTTTTTGCTTGGCTTGTTCTCTCCCTCAGTGTTTATTTTTCTTGATCTAAAGTCCGTGCTCTAGTTTTTAGTCTGTTTTTATTATTTGCTTTTAACTTTGTTGTTCTCTACCTTTTTAGACTCGTGGCTATTAACTCATTGTTTGTGTGCGCCATATGGACCTTCCTCAATTCTTTGTTCAAGGCATTTTATGGCGGATAACATGGAGCATTTCGCAAGAGCCCTTCGATTATCATCTTCTGATCCTTGTGGGAAATGGTCCCATGTCGACTTGTCTCCACATATATCTCTGGACTTGTATATATTTACCCTTATTGGGCACTTATTGTAATTTTCTAGAGTTAACTGATGGATCTTTATTATAATTATGCTCCATTAAGTTATCTTACTCATTCATTTGTGTCTGAGAGCATCTTGTCTTATTTAAGGTGTATTTTACTATTTTGTATTTGCTCACCATCCTCTGTCTGTATTTCTTATATCTATCTTCTTTTTCACATTGGTGGGGTGCCTGTCTCCCGGCTCCTGGCTGACCCGTGCCCGTGTCCGGCTGTCTTCTGTCCCTGGCGCGCCCCCGGGAGCGCTTCCTAGGCGCGCTGCCTGGTGCGCGCTCGTGACCTGACGGCTGTGACGCGGGCGGCGTGGCTCCGGGTACACGCACCGCTACATACCAATGTGTTTCCCTCTTTTGCATCACGTGACCAAGGGTGGGCGTATATAATCAGGTCCTGTCGGGCATACACACAGCGCCTCTTGATAAAGAAGAGCGAAACGCGCGTCGGGGCGCGCTTTCACCTGTAGTACGTTCTGTGGCTCCCCAGGCACCCTGTGAGCTTCCTGTTTCCCGGACACCTTGCCATTGGGTGAGTGATTTTAACTAGGTCCGGGTACTTTTTGTATACTTCCTTACTTAACATCGTGTGGCATAGGGCAGCCATATAACTTACCCTTAATTTGGATCTTTGCTTTATTGTCACTACTCAGCGATTTTTGCACATACTATGGTTGAGTCATATTGACTTTTTATTCCTTAATGGGTGAACTGTGATATTTATCCATTACCTTTATTGGTAATTATATACCTATGGAGTGTCCCTCTGCCTGTATATTTATCTGCATTTTTGCACTTTGGATTGCTCAGTAATTTTATTGCCAGGGGTTGTCCTGTTTCTGGCACTGTCTGTTCCTGATCCCCTTGTTTTGTTATTATTTCTTTCATATATCCTTTTATCACTGTGACTATGAATCACTAATAAAGATTTTGTTTCATTGCTAATTACTCTTTTGTTCTCCGTTTGTTTTTTACCACCCTACATCTCTCTAGTCTCAGTCTATCATCCTACTCATGCCCTCAGTTCTGCTAATGACCTAAGATTAACATCCTCAATAATCTGGACCTTACATTCCCATCTCCAAAACTTCTCACGTGCTGCACCAATTCTTTGGAATGCACTACACAGGACTCTTCGATTAATCCTCAATACCCACAGTTTTAAGCGTGCCCTAAAAACGCATTTCTTTAGACTGGCCTATCACCTCAACTATCTAACTACCCCTGTTTTCCCCATACAAAACTTCCTTCCAAATCAGGTCCCTCGTATCTTCTGTTCACACACCCCATCACTTAGACTACTGTATCTGTATTTGTTCACATACTGGTTTGTGACTGGTTCATTTAGTACTATGTGATTTACCCTTTTTTTTTACATTGATGGTTGACTGTAAAATCCTAGCCATTGTTACCATCCACCTTTCATGTCTCCCCTATTTCCTTATAGATTGTAAGCTTGTGACGCGCCCCTGGGCCGGTGTCGCGCTGCGTTACGCACGCGGGAGCTTACCCGGAGCCGGATCTGTTGAGGGTTGTAGTCTCGTGGCGGTGACCCGGTCCGTGCCCAGGGTGTCAAACTAAGTGGCAGTCTATGGCAGTAGATGTTAACTTGGATGTCGACTACGCCACCCGTTGAGTGCGGCTTTGCAGCCGCCGCTGCAGAACAGTCCGCTGAGGCCGGTGGTATGGGTGCAGCGATGATGTTATAACCCCCAACGGGAGGGGTATGGCCTCAGGGCAGCAGGTGAAGATGATGGGGGTTGTGACGGTGCAGTAAGAAGAGTCAGAGTCAGGAGATGCAGTTTCAGGGTTTTTACTCACGGGTGTTCTCTCAGTCACTCTGGCCTTGAGTGACCACCCGAGCCGTGCTGCGTCCACCAGGTCCTGGACTCGGCTAACCCCCAGGCAGTTCCGGAGCGTGGTCCTGAGCTCCCTTCTCTCTCTCTGTCTCTGGCCGTTCCCACCAGGGATCCACCTTTGGCCGGCTCCCTCGGGTCTCTTGGTGGTCAAACCTCCTCTGGGTTCCCTGACCCTATACTTGGTGTGCCTTTCTGGTGGATTTGGTGAGGGTCGTGGCAAATCTTGACCACGACCTCCGGTTCCTGGCTGAGGATAAGTGGCCTCCACCAGTTCGGGTTCCGGTACCCGTGTCCGCCAACCCTTCACCCTTTTTGGTCTGATTCTGGGTTCTTAGGGTTCCCTCTGGTCTTCCACTCTGGGCCTTTCTTCTCCTCTCTCCTCTGCAGGCTTGGCTCTGGAGCTGGGCCCAGCCGGAGCCACAGCTCCCTGTCAGCCCTCCTGGCTGAACTCTTCCTAAAGACTCACTCAGCTCTCCTCTCCCTGTCCTAAGATGGTGCCCACCATATATACTCCCTCTATGTGTGAGCCCAGGTGACCAGCACCCAATGAGCTCCTAGCTTTACCCAGAGTACTCCCCCTATCTGCCCCTACACTACTGGGATGTTCCACCCCCCTCCCACTCCAGCCAGGGACAGACGCTGTCGTACCTGCACATATACTTGGTGGGAGTACCGTAGTTCTGTCCCCCGGAAATGGGATGTATGTAGTGCATGCAGCCTACTGAGCTCAGTCCCACACTCCATCCTTACCCGGGAGTGGAATACCACACCTCTGGGTCGAGGTGCAATACCCCTGTAGCAGCCGAGTCCTCAGGGTGCTACACTTGCGAGCAGGGTCATTACTCCTCCTGATATCTGTTGATTTATGTTATGTGAGTATGTTATTCTGTAATGTCTTTTATTGTCTGTACAAGTCCCCTCTAAAATGTAAAGTGCTGCGGAATATGTTGGCGCTATAGAAATAAAAATTATTATTATATTAGGACCATCTGTAAAGGGAACCTGTCACCAGGGCTGTGGAGTCGGAGTAGGTATTAAATGGACCGACTCCTAAAATATATAATAAATTGGGTACAGTAGTACAATGCAGTTTGTGGGGAATATGTTTTCATAAGAATTTGGGAAAGTTATGAAATGTCCTATAAATGTCTGTCCTATTCCTGATCTCAGGGTCTAGACTTAGCTGAGATGAATCTTTGCTACAGTAAATTTATCACTTAAACATGAGCCGTGTATGAGGGAGTCGGAGTCGGTGTCATGGAAATTGAGGAGCCGGAGGTGTGGCTTACCCACTCCACAGCCCTGCCTTTCACCAGAAAAAACACTATTAACCTGCAGATATTGGGTTAATCTGCAGGTTAATAGCATTATTAACCAGCTCGGTGCCTGCACTTAGCCGAACGCTGCCAGGAGAAAATTAACTTTATTCTCCCCAGCAGCATTCAGCTTCCAGTCATAGGGGCGGCACTGGTTCAGTTACTGCTCTAAGTATACAGAGCAGCAGCTGTAACCGGGGGCAATGTTACAGCCGCCATTCTGTATACTCAGCCCGTGCCAGTGCTGCCCCCGTGACTGGAAGCTGAACGCTGCTGGTGGGGATAAAGTTATTTTTTTTTTCTCCTGGCAGCCTTTGGCTAAGTGCGGTCGCCGGGCAGGTCCAGAACGCTATTAACCTGCAGATTAACCCAATATCTGCAGGTTAATAGTGTTTTTTTTTCTGGTGACAGGTTCCCTTTAATCACTGGAAAACTTGAATTTACTCAGTGCTACAGGTATACAAAATCCAGCGCCTAGCCATGAAGTCTGTCTGTCTGCAAACATTTGTGAAAGAAAGGCTTGTCATAAAAAGCTCACTGAATTTTGGCTGCAGAGTCCCAAACGTCTTTTGGCATTGACATTAGTAGAAAACCTGTGCATTGGGAGCCTCATGGTATGGGTTTCCATGACCAAGCCGTTGCCTACAAGTCTTGCATCACGAAGCAAAATGCCATTTGTCAGATGGAATCCCAAAGGAAAAACAATAGGTGGGTCGTCTGCGCTGCTGATAGAGATCCGAAAGAATGGTCCAGGATACAAAGTAGACTTGCTGCGGTTTTATTATCAACACAGTTTGAAGTCTGCAGACTTTTTCATTAGGATATAATCACATATATGAGGTATGTGGTTATATCCAGATGGAGAAGTATGAAGACTTCGAACTGCGTTAATAAAATAATAAAATCACATAAAGTCTATTTGGAATCTTGGACCATGCTTTCGGATCTCTATTAGCTGCGCAGACGACCCACCTATTGTTTCTCTTTTGGCATTTCAATAATTTTTTAACCCATGGGACTGCAGCAGCTGACACATTTAGGCTTTATCTTTGTTGTGTGTTACACAACTTTACCAGGTTAGCAATTCCTGCAAATTATCGTCCTATATTATCAGAGAAGACTCTATAGAACTTTTTGTTCCTCATCTTTTTCCTAGTTGTCAGCTGGAGCGATGTAAAACACAGCACCAGTGGACTCTGGAGCAGTGGAAACATGTTTTGTGGAGCGACGAATCACAATTCTCTATCTGGTAGTCCTTCGGATGATCCTGCTTTTGGCAGATGCCAAGAGAATATTGCCTGCCTGATTGAATTGCGATAACAGTAGATTATTAGAGGAGGGATTATGCTATGGGCTTATTTTTGGGGGGTTGGCATGGACCCTTTAGTTACATTGAAGGAAAATTTTAATGCTTTAGCATCCCAAGCATTTTGAGCAACGGTATGTTTACAACTTTGTGGGAACAGTTTCCCTTTTCAGTTCCAGCATATCTTCAATCCAGGGTACAAAGCAAGTTCCATAAAGTTCCATAAAGCCATGGTTGGGGCAGTTTGGTGTGGAAACATTTGACTGGCCAGCACAGAGCCCTGACCTCAACTCTATTGAACAACTTTGGAATTAACTAGAACAGAGATTGTGAACCAGGCCCTCTCGTCCAGCATCAGAATCTTTCTTCACATATGCTCTTTTGGCTGAATGCTTTTTTTGGCTGAAAAATCCAAGAAACTCTTTCCAAAATCTTGTAGAAAGTCTTCCCAGAAGAATGGAAGCTGTTTTAGCAGCCAAGTGGGGACCAACTACTATTAATGCCTATGGAAGTAAAATGGGATGTTATAAAAGCTCCTGTAGCTGTAATGTGTAGACATCCAAATACTTTGCCTATATTTGATTTTATTCATATTGATATTAATTTATGCAAGGTCTAATTGCAACACATAGACATGTTGTTAAATGTTGTTGTCAGAGTCTTTCAGAAATCGTTAGCACAGTTTTGTCACATCTACTGATTTTATAAAGTTTGCTGCTGTCACCAGGCTCCACCATATTCATTCTGCAGGCAGTGCTGGTGATGGAGGAGACGCTGGGACCAGAAAGTCTGGGCGGCGCGGGCTTTGTCCAGCCGTTAAGATTAAGGTGGAGGAGACCTGTTCTGACCTTGGCCCATTCACTGACTACTTTTGCATCTTCTGATTTTGTACTTTACTTCCCTCCTGGTTCTGACCCAATGACCTAACCACTACTGCCAGCCTGCACTACCGGCTACGGGCACCTGTGTAAGTCCAGATCCATGTACACACGTTACAGGATGAAGACCAGGTCATTCACTGGGATTTGGTAAATGGATTGGCTGGCGCTAAGCCTGTTGTAGGTAGCCAGTTTAGAGCCGCTAGGCTATCACTGACAGAGCCTCATTACATTATATCTGGCCTAAACCAATTATGGATTCTCTCCAAGCAGTTGTGGATCAGATCAAAGACTTGACTCAATTAGACCAGGATCTTACATAGCAGTTTCACCATTATGAAAGTGCTCTGACCCAAGCCATTGCAGCACTTCTTTTGACCTATTCTGAACCCAAGGTTAACCTGCCTGACCAATTTTTCAGGTGACCGTAAAGGTTTTTTTTTGTCTTTTAAGGCAGTGTCCTGTATTTCTGGTTTTGAGAGCCAGTGTGTGGGACTCCTCAAATCTCAGCTGAGGGTGTTCCCCAGGCTTGGAGTTTTTCTCTGCACTCTGTTGCTCCAGAACTTTCTAAAGTTGGCTCCTATATGACAACCCTGACCGAGTGTAGGGGTATTATCTGTCTTCCGTCACGTACTGCTAAGAAATCTAGAATTGAGTTTTGGTTCTGGGCGACTGATTCACATATGAATGACCAGGCCTTTCGCCATCAGTTTCATTCTGGACTTTTTGACCAAAACACATGTTAGTACAGCTTTCTTCTACTGACTCCCTTGATACAACCATTTCCATGGCAATCCATTTAGATAGTTGATAGCTGGTAGTGCACACGCAGACAGGAACTCACTGCTGATTCTGAACCTCCACCTAAGATGTGTGTGCCTATTACCCTTACTGAGGAACCCAAGCAGATTGATGTGACTCCCTGTCATCAACAAGGGATCAAACAACATAAACTGGTTCTTGGTAACAACTGTGGAGAATCTGGACGTCCGATGCTTTCCTGCCCGAGACAACCAGAAATATGCCAGTGCCAAGGTGGTTCCCAGGATGTCCACCTGGGCGCACAGGCATTTATTCTACAGAATTATTATTTCCTGTTTATTTTTCTTATTTAGAAAAATCTGTGTTGCTTAAGGCCTTTATTGATTGCGGCTCTGCAGAAAATTTTGTTCATGCAGTGGGGGCAAAGGATCTTGGCTTACCCTTACTAAAATTATGTTGGCCTATGAAAGTCACTGCTATTCATGACACACCTCTCACCCAGTGTGTGGTGAAGTGCATCACTAAGGAGGTGTCCCTGCTTATTGGTGCTTTATACTTTAAATCTATGGGTTTTTTGTCTTTGAAAACCTGTCTACGGTTATGTAAACAGCTCAGTTATGGACTGGCACCAGGGTGATATTATACACTGGAGCTCTGAGTCTAAGAACAAGTGTATGTCTTTAAGGCCCCACTATCAGTATTTGGTCAGTATTCGGTCAGTGTTTTTTCTTAGGAGTGGGAGCCAAAACAAGATGAGGAACAATCAGAAAAAAAGCTATAATAAATGCAAAATTGGTTCACTTGTTTCTATCTCCCACTCCTGAGAAAAAATACTGACCAAATACTGATAGTGGGGCTGTGCCTAACTGGCAATCTGTCTAGGCCGTACCCACTGGTTTGCCTAAAATATTTAGAACTTTTGCTAATGTATTTTCTGTGTCCAATATGAAACGTTATCCCCACACAAGAGATTTTTATTGCCCCATTAATCTGGTACCAAACTCCCGTCTTACCAATGTCTAAAGTTTTGTAATCCAAAACGTCGTCTGGCCATGAAAAATTACATAGCAGACATTCTTGAAAACGGGTTCATTAGGCCTCCCACGTCACCGGTAGGTGCAGTTTTCTTTTTTGTTGATTTAAAAAAGATGGTGCTTTAAGACTATTAGGACCTTGTCACTCCAGCTCTGTTCCGTGCACAGCGGCACCTCCTCCTGTTTGACAGCTTTTTTGCCCGAAGTCTCACAGCACAGAGGCTGTTAGTGAAGTAGAAAGAGGCAGCACTGGGCAGGGAATAGAGCTGGAGTGACAGAGGTTTCAGATTTATAAATAATTTTTCTGTCTCATTTGCATATAACTTCATACGCTGATTTGTCATTAAGAGAAGGAACAAACTGGCCATGTAAAGGTGTTACTGGACTCGTCTTTGAATCAGCTACATGTACATATCAACAGTTTGGGGGGTAACGTTCTGCTGACAGATTCCCTTTAAGTAAGTTGTTCATTAAACACATTTGTGCGTTTACATGGTATTCCATAAAATATAGTTTCTGACTGGGGGGCCCAGAATATTTCCACATTTTGGAGGGCATTCTGTAAACAGATCAATATTGAGTTGCCTTTTTTTCTGCCTACAATACAAAGACCAATGATCAAACAGAAATATACTAATCAATCGCTCAAGCAATATCTTCAGTGTTTTTAAACAGTGAAATGTTTAACCTCATAGAAAGAATCCTCTGCGATCCCATACTGTAATGTCTGTATACTCTTTTGCTTCCTCCTCTGCCCAGGAGCTGTGGTATGATCAGCCATGTTCCTGCACGGTCAGACACAGCCATTACACAGTACACAGCAGGGGCACATTTATAAGATTATCTCAGCACAGGGACGTTTTTCTAACACATCACATTGGAGAACATATTATTCCAAGATCTATTAATTAAAATGTACTTTATTTGTGGGAAAACCCCTTTAAAGCCTTATGACGTGCAGATAATCCAGGACTCTTGTATAGTGAGAGGGTCTGTGCAATGTCTGGTACATTGTTAAGGTTATGGCCCAGAAGAGAGATTCTGGGTTCCTGCAAGTATAATCAATGCCAAAAACCTGATCAGGAAATTTTATCTTCTGTTTCTTAATGAACGTGGTCCTAAGAGTCCAGAAGCCCTTATAAAAGGGGGGTGGAATACTGTCACATCTCCTCTGGGACATGTCTCCAGACGCCACCATATTCTTTCTGCGGGCAGCGCTGATTATTGAGGATATGTCGGGACCAGAAGCTTTGGATGTCACAGGCTCTGTCTGTTATGTTCTGCTACCAGAGCTAAGGAAAGAGAGGAGATCTGTCCCTACGATAGAACTCAGCTTTATCCCTACGATGTAACAGGGGACCTGATCCTGCGATCAGACCTGCTAAAGTCCTAAGCTAGTCTGTACGGAGACCTATAGATGTGGGAAGGAATCCCTACAAGTACTAAGGACTGGGAGGAAAATGGGACACCTCCTAACAGAAATAGTAGCAGACAGACAAACAAACAAAATATATAGAACACTGAGGTCCGTAGACCAAGCAAACTAGCAGAGTTAGATACAGAGCACAGGCTAGCTAGAAAGTAGTTAAACAATGAAGTCCAGCAAAGCCAGAAGGGCGGAGCAGGATTAAATAGGCCAACAAGGTCATGTGACCAGCAAAGGAAAAAACCTAAGAGCAAGGTTCTAACAGTACCCCCCCTTCTAAGAGGATCCTCCGGATCCCCTAGGACCAGGCTTATCAGGAAATCTCCTGTGAAACGCTCTGATAAGTCTGGACGCGGAAACATCATCTGACCTCACCCAAGAGTTATCCTCGGGTCCGAAACCTTTCCAGGCCACAAGATACTGCAAACTACCTCTATACCGTCTAGAGTTAAGGATGCGAGAAATTTCATATTCCCCGTCCTCCACCACCGGAGGAACAGAGGCAGAGGCGTCACCATCCGACACAACAGCTTTTTTTTAACAGAGAGACATGAAATACCGGATTAATTCTCCAGGAGGTAGGAACCTCCAACCTAACAGCAGATTGGTTGACAACCTGAAGCACCTTAAAGGGCCCTACAAACTTGGGACCCAATTTCTTAGAAGGAATCCTCAACCGCAGATTCCTAGAGGACAACCAAACCATGTCACCAACAGCGAACAAAACCTCCTGTCGTTTCCTATCAAAGTAGTCTTTAGATTTTCTGTTGGCCTCCTGAAGATTACCACGCACATCCGTCCAAACTCTCTCCAAATCACCGGAAAAATTCTCCTCCTCAGGCACGGCAGATCCCAACTTGGAGAACGACCCAAACGACGGATGTCTCCCAGAACAACAAAAAAAAGGCGAACAACCAGCAGAAGAAGATGTATGATTGTTCAGAGCAAATTCAGCAAGTGGCAGAAACTCAGACCACCCCTCTTGATTGTCTGCCACAAAACAACGCAAGAACTGCTCAACATCCTGGTTTTTCCTTTCTGTCTGGCCATTAGATTCAGGATGCTATCCGGACGAGAACGATAAATGAACTCCCAACCTGTCACAAAAGGCACGCCAAAAACGAGCCACGAACTGAGGACCCCTATCAGAAACAATGTCAGTAGGAACGCCATGAAGTCTGACAATTTCCTTGACAAAGGCCTTAGCGAGAGTTTTAGCGCAGGGCAGTTTGACGAAGGGAACCAAGTGACACATCTTGCTAAAACGGTCCACGACCACCCAGATGACAGTAAAACCCTCAGAGGGGGGAAGGTCAGTTATAAAGTCCATAGCCAAATGTGTCCAAGGAGCACTGGGAACCTCCAAAGGACAAAGCAACCCCGCAGCAGGAGTATGTGAGGACTTAGATCTAGCACATATAGTACATTGACGCACCCACTTAATGTCTTCCTTCTGCCATCCAGGCCACCAAAAACTGCGACCCACCAGTCTCTTGGTCTCAGAGATTCCGGGATGACCTGCCAACCGAGATTCGTGACACTCAACAAACAAATCTCTCCTAAAGGTCCCAGGCACAAACAACCTCCCATGAGGAGTGTTAGATGGGGCATTCTCCTGTGCTTTAAGAATCTCATCTTCCAAAACGGAGTCCAAAGCAGCTATCACAACACCTTCTTGTAAAATGTTCTCCTCTTTCTCAGCACCGACTATGGGAGAAAAACTGCGAGACAAGGCATCCGCCTTAACATTCTTAGTACCAGGGATGTAAGTAACGGAGAAATTAAACTGCGAGAAAAACAGTGCCCACCTAGCCTGACGGGCATTCAGGCGCTTGGCAGCATCAAGATATATCAGATTTTTATGATCCGTAAGAACCTGAACGGGAAATTCCGCACCTTCCAAGAAGTGGCGCCAGTGTTCAAATGCGAGTTTAATAGCCAATAATTCCCGATTACCAATATCGTAATTCAGTTCAGTCTCCGAAAATTTTTTTGAAAAAAAGGCACAGGGATGTAATCCATCCCCGTTATCCTGAGACAATACTGCGCCAACCCCCACAGAGGAAGCATCAACCTCAACCAAAAACGGCTTAGTCACATCAGGCTGCATAAGGATGGGAGCAGAGGTGAACCTCTCCTTGAGATACACAAAAGCTTCAATAGCCTCAGAAGACCACTGAACCGCATCAGCACCTTTCCTGGTGAGATCGGTCAGAGGTTTGACAATACTAGAAAATTTTTTTATGAATTTTCTGTAATAATTGGCGAAACCTAAAAACCTCTGTATCGATTTCAAACCAATAGGCCTAGGCCATTCCTGTACAGCTTAAACTTTAACCGGGTCCATCTCAAAACCTTCGCTGGAGATAATGTAGCCCAAAAAACTAATTCTCTGTACAGCGAACTCACATTTCTCCAGCTTAGCAAAAAGCGAATTGTCCATTAACAACTGTAATACCTCACGTACGCTCCGCCAATGAGACTCCAGATCCGGCGAATAAATCAAAATGTCATCCAAATACACAACCACATTTTTGCCGATCAAAGGTCTAAGGATGTCATTAATAAGATTCTGAAAAAATGCAGGAGCATTAGTAAGACCAAAAGGCATAACCAGATTCTCAAAATGACCCACAGGAGTGTTAAAAGCAGTCTTCCATTCGTCACCCTCCTTCATGCGCAACAGATTGTATGCCCCCTTAAGGTCAATTTTAGAGAACCACTTGGCCCCCATTAACTGGTTAAATAAATCAGGAATCAATGGCAGTGGGTAAGGATTGCATACAGTAATTTTGTTAATCTCACGAAAATCCAGACAAGGACGTAAATCGCCGTCCTTTTTTTTTTACAAAAAAAAAATCCAACCGCCACAGGAGACTTAGAAGGCCTAATGTGGCCGGCGGCCAAACTTGTCTGTATGTATTCCTCCAAAGCCTTCCTCTCAGGAATAGTAAGGTTAAATAAACGACTTTTAGGAAGAGTCGCTCCAGGGACAAATTCAATAGAACAATCATAGTCTCTATGGGGAGGCAAAACCTGCGATTCCTTCTCAGAAAAAACTCTCCAAAAATCCTGAATAGCAACAGGCAATTCTCCCCTATCCAAAGCTGCAATACGCCCGTTACAACACTTGTCATAACATTTATAGCTCCAGGATTTAATTTCACTGGTAGACCAATCCAGTACAGGATTGTGAAATTTTAACCAGGGCAATCCCAATATTACTGGAGAAGGCAAGTTATTCAAAACTACCAAATCCAATTTCTCATGGTGAACACCATTAATAGTGAGAGGAAATTCACAGACCTTGAGAGTAATATTCTTCAAAGGGGAACCATCCACAGAAACCACAGCAATGGGGGATGATAAAGGTTCGGGTTTTAAATTGAGTCTTTCCAAGAATCCCCCATCAATTACATTCAGAGTAGACCCACAATCGACAAACACCCAAAATTCCATTAATTTTTCCTGAGCAATCGTGGAAGCAGCTAAAAATACACCCTTGGAATTTAAACAGGCAATACGGGCATGACTGACCATTTTTTTTTTTTCTTTCTTCATACGAAGCTCACAGCCTTTAATCAAATGACCAGATTTTCCGCAATAGAAACACAAGCCTTCAAAAAATCTACGGTCTTTTTCTTGAGAGCGAGGTGCCACCGATCCAATCTCCATCGGTTCACCACTGTTAGTACACACATTCTCATAACCAGAAACTGACATAGCAGAGGATTTGCTCTCATTAACCCTTGCACGCAGTCTCCTATCCACCCGTATAGCTAATTGCATAGCCTGTTGCAAATCTTCAGGTGTAGGATAAGCAATTAGCAGGTCTTTAACCCTTTCATTGAGCCCAGCAAGAAATAGACTTTTCAGAGCAGAATCGTTCCACCCTGTTTGAGTAGACCATCGACGGAAATGAGTACAATATTTTTCCACATTACCTGATCCCTGTCTCAAATGTCTTAACTCAGTCTCAGCTGATGCGACACGGTCAGGATCATCATATAATAGCCCCAAAGCAGAAAAAAAACTATCCACTGATCTGAAGCATGTATCACTAGGTTGCAAAGAAAAGGCCCACTCCTGAGGCTCTTTGCGCAAAAGTGACATTATGAACCCTATGCGCTGGGATTCATCCCCAGAGGACTTGGGTCTCAAACGAAAATACAATAAGCAAGCATTTTTAAATGAAAAAAATTCTCGGTGTTCACCAAAAAATAAATCCGGCAAACATACCTTAGGCTCCAAGAAATGTGCTCCAGGACAGTTACTCACGTGCTGACGGAGCTCGGCCACCTCCAGAGAGAGTCCCTGCAGGCGATGAGCCAAATCCTGAACCGATACCATGATGGAACAGAAAAATCTTTCCTTAGAGAATTTGCAGGCTGGACTTACTGTTATGTTCTGCTACCAGAGCTAAGGAAAGAGAGGAGATCTGTCCCTACGATAGAACTCAGCTTTATCCCTACGATGTAACAGGGGACCTGATCCTGCGATCAGACCTGCTAAAGTCCTAAGCTAGTCTGTACGGAGACCTATAGATGTGGGAAGGAATCCCTACAAGTACTAAGGACTGGGAGGAAAATGGGACACCTCCTAACAGAAATAGTAGCAGACAGACAAACAAACAAAATATATAGAACACTGAGGTCCGTAGACCAAGCAAACTAACAGAGTTAGATACAGAGCACAGGCTAGCTAGAAAGTAGTTAAACAATGAAGTCCAGCAAAGCCAGAAGGGCGGAGCAGGATAAAATAGGCCAACAAGGTCATGTGACCAGCAAAGGAAAAAACCTAAGAGCAAGGTTCTAACACTGTCCAGCCACTAAGATTAGGGTGGCTGAGGCCTGTAGTGCTCCCCAGTCTGGCAGTTTGGATGTGGGTTGTCCAGCCGGAGTAATCAGCTTTCTTCCTTGGCAAATTGTAAAGCACTACACATTATTAAAGCTCACAGCTCACTTGTGGTAGCTGCCAGATGTAGTTCGTTCCTCCTCTGGTTTGCTGTTGTTTTTCAGCTCCTGTTTTGTTTATTGGTTTCTTGTTCTGACCTCGGCCCATTTACTCACTAATCATGTATTCTCTGATTTTGTATCTTTTACTGCCTTCCTGGTTCTGAGCCAGCGACATGACCACTCCTGCCAGCCTGGACCATCGGCCAGCAGCCTAACCCATGGCGACCCCTGGGTAAGATGAGATCCCTGTAAGGGATGAAGTCCAAGACAACTTCTGGGATCTGATAAACAGAGTGACTAGCGCTAAGCCTGTCCGTGGTAGTCATTTTTATAGCTGCCAGGTGACCACTGATCGAGACCTATTACAAGTTGTAAACCTTGTTTAATCTTACAGGTCCAATCATGTCAACAGCAACATATTAAATATTGTTCCAGATTTCTAACATTATTTTATAAAACAATAGACACTTCTTCGACTAAGTTTCCATTGAAGCATTTTGTGTAAGAAGATGATGTGCACGTTGACACCTTTTGGACTCAGTCACCCTAAAATGCATATTAGTCAATGGAACATTTTGTATGACAAACTCATCAGGTCTAGTGTTAGTGGGGGTTGTGGTTGGGGAGGGAGCTGGGCTTGTTTCTTCTGAAGGCCCAGGAAACTGAATCTAGATCATGGTGGTAACCTGTGCAGGGTAGGCTTCCAGCAGTAAAAAGTCTCTTGGTGGTGAAGCAGTTAAAGCGTTGCTCAGATGAGCAGTGTGCAATCACTTCCCTTGTGTTGTATATAGAGAGAGGAAGGAGTGAGTGGATGTCACAGCCTATCTGTGTACACTAGCAGGAGATATAGAGAAATGAAAGCTCAGTTCAGGGTCAGGGCAAAAACCGTTTTTCATTGTCAACATATTTTCCCTGCTTTACATATATATATATGTGTGTGATATATATAAATAATGTATATACACATGCACGATGATGGTGATACTTTTATTATGCCATATCTCGGACTACCACCACAGGGCACTTTGAGGTCCCAACAGTCGGACCCCCAGCAATCATATATTTATCATCTATCCTGAGGTGTGATAAATATTGTGTAAGGGACAACTACTTTACACATTTGCATTAATTAGGATGGTTACACAGTTTTTAGAAGGATTGTCTCAAGTTCTTAAATGGTAAAAATTGCTACATGTTTGTAAAAACAAGCAACTTTGCAATTTACCTCTTATTAATAATTCTCTCCATTCTCAAGAACATAGGGATGTTTAATTCTGTAGGGTACAGCTCACTGCCTAGGTTACCTACCATCCTCCAAACTCAGAGTGGCTGCTTACCAAGGTAAGGAGTGCGCCCACTTGCAGGCGCTGCTCTGAAAGGCTATGTGCCCACGATGCAGAAGTGCTCCGGATTTTTCCTGAGCGTTTCTGTATCTCCCCTGGCAGAAAAAACGCATGCGGATTGTACATGAGGATTGTACATGCGGATTGTACATGTGTTTTTCCTGCCAGGGACATGCGGATGTGAAGCGTTCTTCACATGCATTTCCGCATGCGGGTTATCAAGCGCTTTACAAGCGATTTTAGCATCACTTGGAAAGTGCTTGACAACTTGGTCACACTATATAAATCCATGCAAACGGCATGGATTTATATAGTGTGACCGTAAAAGAATGTCAAAAAATAAAAAAATAAATATATACTTACCTTCCGATGGCCCCCGGAGTCTTGCTTCCCTCCGTCCTGTCTGTCGGCTGATTGCGGTACACTGAAGGACCTGCCAACGTCAGCGTCGCGTGACCCGTCACATGACTATGATGTCAGCGCAGGTCCTCCAGTCCATCACGATCTGCCGGGAAGGGAGGACGAGCGCACCGGGGGCCATCAGAAGGTAAGTATAATATTTATTTTTTATTTTATTCTTCTTTTTTTTTATACAGGTCCGGAGGAGAGTCTCCTCTCCTCTAGACCTGGGTACCATCCGCACATTGAAAACATGTATTCCGCATGTACAGATGCAGTGAAGCGGAATCCATGCGTTCTAATGCAAGTCAATGGCGGCGAAAACGCAGCGCTTCCGCAAAATAATTGGTAGTGCTGCGTTTTTTTCAGCAATGATAACTCGCAGCGGAAATTTCCACAGCATGTGCACAGCACATGCGGATTATCATTGGGGAACATGGCAGACCTTCTACCATGCGTTTTTTAAGCGTTTCTGCAGCGTTTTTGCCGCTGCAGAAACGCTTAGAATACGCATCGTGGGCACACAGCCAAACTGGCTGGATCTATGGACCACCGGGCGACCATACCACTGGTATGAAGTATGATCTTCATGTGCACCACTTCTGACACCCATGAAGCTATGAAGCAGAGGACAGGAGCGCTCCTGGACACTTTCAGGCTATGTTCACATCACATTTCATCCACTCATCTGATGCTTGGTCAGGGCTTACATCCGAAACCTTTAGAGATGGTATTTGGGCGTTTGCACTGATGGGCCCATTGATTTTAATGATGCCGATGCAATCACTTTGTGCCCTGTTTGCCATCATTTTCGCCAGTATCCACCCATTTGAGATAGGCACCAAAACGCCGTCAACCACATTTTGGTGCCTGCCTCAAATAGTTGGATACAGCTGAAAATTATATTTGTCAGAGCACAAAATGACTTTGCATCATTAAAGTCAATAACCCTATGAGCACAAATGTTCTAATCTCAGTTTCTAGGAGTTCAGACGCAAGCCCCAACAGAGTGACTGACGAGAGGATAAAAAGTGAAGTGAACATAGCCTAAACCAAAGCCAGAAGTGAATTCAAATTGTGTGGTGTTATAAAGGAACGACTTACACTTCTCTGTCTTGCTGGATCCATGTCTGAATTTTTCTAAAAACAAAAAAAAAACATTAAAAGCATTGCATTAAAAACTGCAGTGGTGTTTTTTTGAAAACTGCAGTGTGTGTGTAAGTAGCCAATGTCAGGATCTCTTATTGATAGACCTTTCATTGTAAGGTATGCCTCGTTGTGACCATAGTTGAAAGTCTTGGTCTAGACACCGGAGCCGTCTCCCATATATTGCTCAAATTATTTGTTGGTCATTTGCCAAGTGCACAGAAGCAAAGTTCTGAAGTGTGCACTTTTTCAATTATACTACCAGGCGGTTTGCATTATACTCTGGAGTGACGTTGTAAAACTACATAGTATAGGAGCTGCACGAGATCTTGCAGCTGCGGGGAGCCGGCTCTTAGACACAACCAGACTGCCATAGAGAAGCTTCTTACTGTCATGCTATTTTTCTAAGGATTAGACAAAAATGTCTGCTTTCTTTTTCCAGAAACAGAGCCATGCCAGTCTGTGAGCCATCTCTGGTACTGCAGCTTGGCCTTATTTATTTGAATAGAGATCTTCTCCAATACCAAAATCAGTTTGTGGAACAATGTAACTCTGTTTTTAGAAATAAAAATCCATGTACCCTTATTACCAGTCTTGTAGTACCTCTTGATGTTCTTGCATTTGTGGGCATGAAGGGGTAACACCAAAATACGAATTACTGTCATATTAGGAAAATGTGATTGAATAAAAGGATAATGAGTGGTATACACAAGCCCAGAAGGAGGTGTTACTTCTGTAATGCTTAAAAGATAAAACAAAGATAAAGTTCTTACCACAAAGTAAGCTGCATTTACACTGAAAGATTGTTGTGAACAAGAATTCTTAAGGACGCTCGTTTCATGATAATCTTTCAGTGCAAACCGGATCGAATCAATCGATGAACAAGCAAAATGCTCCTTCATGGGGTCAAATGATCTTTTGTGCAGGACAAAATATCATCGTTCTTGGTGGTTCATTGTCGGTGAACAGAACACGCGCTTCCAAAAAAATGGCAGCCTATGTGCACTGAGCAATCTAGTATAGATCTCTCGGTGTGCATCGTTTACCGCAGTCTACCTCTTAAAACCACAGCCAATCGGTAACACGTTTACCGATCAACAGTCATCTATTGCCGTCCTCATAAACAGACCTTTACTGTTGTTGCCTCTTGTCATACTGGAGCAGTAATAGTCTAATGACACTGCAGAAATGATTTCTTAAGACTAATTTCATCCATGTGATAAACAATTAGGTCCCAAAATATTTGGACAGTGGCCGAATCTTTGTGATTTGGGATCTGCATGCCGTTATTTTTTATTTAAAATGAAACAACTGAGATTTAATTGAAATGTGCAGTGAAAGGGTTGAGCAAAAATATTCTGTGAAACGTTTAGGAATTGTAACGATTTTTCTACAAAGCCTCCTCATTTCAAGGGCTCAAAAGTAGTTGGACAAATTAACTTTACCATAAATAAAGCGTTCATTTTTAATGCTTTGTAGAGAATCCTTTGCAGGCAATGACTGCCTGAAGTCTGGAAGCCATAGACGTCACCAAACGCTGGGTTTCCTCCTCTGTGATGCTTTGCCCGGCCTTTACTGCAACTGATTTCAGTTGTTTCTTGTTTGTGAGTCTTTCTGCCTTAAAAATGTGTAATGCTGCTTAATGGGGTTGAGATCTGGTGACTGACTCGGCCTTTGCAGAATATTCCACTTCTTTACCTTAAAAAACTCCTGGGTTACTTTCGTAGTATGTTTTGGGTTATTGTCCATCTGTCCTGTGAAGTGGCGTCCAATCACCCTTATTGCATTTGGTTGAATCTGAGCAGAAAGCATCGCCCTGTGCACTTCAGAATTCATCCGGGTGCTTCTCTCTTCAGTCTCATCATCAATAACACTAGTGGCCCAGTGCCATTGGAAGCCATGCATGCCCATGCCATCACATTACCTCCACCATGTTTTACAGAGGATGTTGTGTGCTTTGGATCAAGCCTTCTCCATACTTTCTTCTTCCCATCATTCTGGTACAGGTTGATCTTAGTTTCATCTGTCCAAAGAATGCTTTTCCAGAACTAGGCTAACTTCTTTAGGTGTTTTTTTGGCAAAGTGTAATCTGACCTTTCTATTTGTAAGGCAGATTAATAGTTTGCACTTTGTGGTGAACTCTCCTGTATTTGCTCTCATGAAGTCTTCTCTATATGGTAGACTTTGATACTGATTCCTGGAGAGTGTTCGTCACTTGGGTGGATGTTAAGGGGTTTTTCTTCACCATGGAAAGAATTCTGCCATTATTCATCAGTGTTGTCTTCCATGGAACGTCCAGGGCTTTTTGAGTTTCCAAGCTCACCAGTGCACTCTTTTTTTACAGAATGTACCAAACTGTTGATTTCGCCACTACTAACATTTCTGCTATCTGTCTAATGGATTTCTTTTTTTTTCAGACTTCCATGATCTGTTTCTCTTCCATCGAGCGTTCTTTGACGGCATGTTGTGGGTTCACAGCAACAGCTTCCAAATGCAAATGCCACACCTGAAATCAGTTCCCGACCTTTTACCTACTTAATCGATCATGGATCAATAAGGGAATAGCCCATGCAGCCTACTAAAGAGCTTTTGAGATATGTTGATTTATATAATTGTATCTTGAATATGTTTTGCTAAACAGCTAAAATTCCAAAACTTGTGTCACTGTCCAAATATTTCTGGACCTAACTGCATGAATACGTCCGACTCAGAATAATTGAGCGCATTTAATATAACAGGTACTTTCCCATCAGTAAAACAATGTGCCACAGCAATACAGATGTATAATTTCGGCTGGATCTATACTGTAGCCCTGAGACTGTTTCATCAAACTGTCTAGATGATTGTTCAGTTCTGAGATAATAAGCTAGTAAGTAAAATGTATTCCCAGTAGAAGGATTGGAAGATTGCTGAGGAGAAGATGAAGATGACATCTGTGCAGCTTGTTCTTTTAAGAACCCTGTAATTTGAGTGTTGGAGAACAATTGCGTTGGCGTACAATATTCTGCTGGTTCGATGCATTCTTTGCTGAACAATCATTGTTGGTTTACACAAATGGTGATTTAGCTTTCCTTTTCTACAGTTATAAAATTCTTTACACATTAAGGCCTAGACTACACTGCAACTTTTATTATCGCTACTGATTGATTTGTAACCATTAAGACGCAACAGCCCACCCTATTGCATACAACACAATGTATAGCTTTGGAACACAGCTGTAGCTAAATAGGTAAAATCAAAAAAGTTGCAGTGTAGCCCTGGCCTAAAGGGTATTTCCATCAAAACAATTGATCACCTATCCATAGGATAGGTTATTAAAGCTACTAGATCAGTGGGTGTTCAGTCCCTGAGATCAAGATCATCTGAATAAGGGATTATTGGAGATCAATGAGTTAAGGTTTGTTTTTTTTTTAAATCTACAGCATGCCAATTTCTGCTGCAAAACATAAATGGATTTGTTGCAGATATTCCTTATTTAATATCCTATTGTTGTGAATTTTACTGACTGATCTTCAGAAAAATCTGCAGAAAAATAAAATAAAAAAATTAAAGGACTCTTATCACATAAATACAGTTGCAAACAAAATGATTCATCCACCCAATGGAAATGAGATTCATTAGCAATTTACAAAATTGCCGCCTTTTACAATAAAGCAATAAAACAAAACAATGTAAGTAGTTCAACACAATTTACATAACAAGTGGTTTCTCCAAATTCAACACAAAATGACACTTGTAATCACTACTGCAGGATTATTGAACCCCTGCATTATAAGCTTCTTTAGTACTTTGTTGAGCTCTTTTGGCTGTTATGACCTGCTACAAATGTGATGTATAACTAAACATCAGATTCTAACAGCGTTCCTGAGAAATCTTAAGTAAAGTAACTGTGATGGCTACTTCCGGCTCTGTGTCAAGAGTGAAACCTATGAAATTTCAGAATTAATTTTTTCTACATAGAAAGTGACATGGGAAATGAAAAAACAAGATAAAAAAATGTATTTGACAATTGAAAATCTAAACATTTATTTGTGGAGCCAAGAATGGGAAGTCACCATTCTCATAGACTGTAAGCTTGCTAACAGGCTCCTTTCTCCTCTTGTTTTAATTGTTGAATAATGTTTTTCTGCAAAATGTCTTACATAGTTTGTACATGTCCCCTCTTATTTGTGAAGTGCTGCGAAATATGTTGGCACTATAAAAATACAATTATTATTGCTTGAGACTTCCTGTTACACGACATATACGTTGGACTGCACATTCTCATTGGTGAATATCTTACATCTTTCTTATGACAAAGTTCTATTATATACAAAAATAAGCTATCTAATATCAAACCGCCTCAAGGCTATGGTATAAGATTTGCCATCATTTTGTAATCTTCCCTCAAGCATCTATCCACCAATCCTTAATAAACAATCCAAACCTTCAGCATGGTAAAGCACGTCAAATATTTCATAATGTGGTCTAAGTTCAATCATTTAACGAGTACATACAGTAGCGTAGCTACCAGGGGGGGAGAGGGTGCGATCGCCCCCGGCCTAACGCTCGAAGGGGCCCACCCGGAGCTGCTTCTACTGTTCACTGTTAATCTTTGGGGTAGTGCAGGGAGACATGATCTCCCTGCACTACGGTCTCTGTTCTGTAGACCGCATGTCGCTTTAAGCGTGCAGTCTACTGAACAGCAGGTGATGTGCCGGCGTAAGCACACAGGACTTCAGAGTGACATCATGGCACCGTGCTGGGACTCTGATGTCCTGTGCGTGCATTGATCCACTCACTCTTTCCGGAGGACTCATCATCTTGGATTAGGTGAGTATAGCATGTTTTTTATTTTATGTAAAATATGTGATGGGACAGTGGGGGAATCTTAAAGTATGGGAGCCCATCATACATTGTAAGGACTTCTGTGGGGGGCCCTCATAGAGCGATGGAGCTAATGCAGGGCCATTATACAGCATGGGAGCTAAAGTAGGGGGCCATAATACAGCATGGGAGCTAATGTCAGGGTCCTTATACAGTGTGGGACCATCATACTGTATATAGAGGAGCTGTGGGACCATCTTACTGTGTATAGGGGAGCTGTACATGGGGGGAGTCAGGGCACATTATTAAAAGTTAAGTGGACACTTAAGCATTATTGTTATAGGGGCACTTAGAGTATTGTGACAGTCAAAGGTGCACAGGGGGCATTATCACTTTCTAGGGGCAAAATGTGGACACTGTTTTCTAGGGCACTTGCACAGGGCATTAATATTTTCTAGGGGGGCAATTTTACCATTTAGAGGGCAGAAAAGAGGCATTGTATTATATAACGGGCACAGTGGTGTGCATTATTATGTGGGGCAGTAAGAGTAGCACTATTATTATACTACACAGCAGGTGCAGTAATAGGGGCACATAGGGCAGCAGCAGCTCAGTATTGGGGTATCAGCAGGATGAGGAGTTTGTGCAGGTTGGGAATAGATGGGGACGGTGCTGGAAATATGAGAAGTCAAATGTTTCTTTGTTGTAATCTCTACAGACAAGTCCTGGCCGGAGAAGCTGTCATGTTGGTCTGAGCAAGATGGAAAAGACTGGAAAAGTGAATGGCTCCATCAGAAAGAATGTCCGCTGTAAGTCACTATCTGTAACTTTATTGTAATCACTTATATGTTCCACAGAACTGGTATCTACCATTATATGGTCACCATATGGCAGTAATATCAGTGTTGGTATTTGTGCAGAGATTTAGCTTCAGTAACAGCGCGGTCATTTGCTGAGGTTCTCCTATAACCAAAATTAGGGTGTGACACCATACTTGTAATCAGGGTTACCTGGTTAAGGGTCCATTCAAATGTTTCGCGCCTCTTCCCCGAGCTGAACCCCTAGCTACGCCTCTGAGTACATATAGCAGATGAAAGAAAGTACATAATGGATGAACTCACTACAAAGTTCCCAAACATCATGTTCAGTTCCTTCCATTACAGGCTGGAAAAACTTACACATCTTCCATCATCCAGCAACTGTCAGAGATTGGAGTTTGCCGTTAATTAGGTGTCTCTTCAAGCGAAATGCTGTGAAGGGTTTTTTCTTTGGATTACACTTTTACGCACACCCTGCTAACACAGTGGAAAAACGATGAAACAACTTTAGCACATTCAATCATTTTAAGTGCAGTAATGTAGGTCCATAAATTACTCTCATCAGCACAATATCTAGAAATGAGACTCAAGATATACCAATACTTTTTCCCCATAAAGGGTTATCCTATTACGCTATTTTTTATATGCTGGGCTAAAGATGCCCAACATTTTGGAACCGCAACTAATTACCACCACACTTTTATCAAACTTTATGCTACAGGAACCGGACCAATATTGAGTAGCTAGACACAGTTACATATCAATGGACGCCAGGTAAAAATAAATTGATGCATTTTGTGGTGTGAGCCAGAGCAAAAAACATACTACCGACATGGCTACAGGACCAACCTCCTCCCTTTCAATTGTCCTATTTGTTAAGAATGGATTGGGTGGAAGCCAACTTGCCTACAGAACAGAGGGTTCAAAACTTTTGACATTTGGGAATTGTTTATTGACAAAAAGAGTATAGATAAATATCCATAACTTCATTAGGTACATTGTAATGAAAAACCACCCTAAGCGAACTACGGTCCCAAATAGTGGGAAGGTGGTTGTTTGTGCCACTCCATAGGATAAATATGAATGCAAAAAACGGAAAAACAGGAGTTTATGGAAAAAAGTAGCAAAACACTTTAATAAACACTTAGGACAAATTACATAATTAAAAAGGACGACCAGAAAACCAAACTGGACAGCTTATAAATGGAAAGATAATACAGAATATGAATAACAATGTGGCAAAGGTGCAATTGTGCTATTCTCAGGTGAGATGGTGTCTATGTATTGCAGAAGACACTATCATAAAGCAAACAGCTTATTAACCATGAGGGACAGTCATGTGTCATGGGCAGCACACAAACCCAATATTTCATAGTATTAAATATACTAAATCATGATATTGCACTCTTACCCATTGTAGATAATAAAGGTGCCCTGCACAGGAATCCCCAACGCGCGTTTCGCGTGGTGTGTTTACAGCTTCCTCTGGGGATGGGGGGGGAGGGATGCATATAGGACCTTCCATGCCAACTTAAATGCAATCTAGGACCTGCGGTCACATGACCGCAATAAGACATATCAAGACATGCTTCAACTGTACAGCGTGGTATCAGGAAAGAGTCCACCTATATAATGCACATTTAATAAAGGTTGATATGGTGGAGGTGTGACCCATGCGATCTTGGTCCCCTTCTGGCAAAGCTAAAGAGAATACCTAAATGTGAAGGTAACTTTTTATTGTGATGTGATAAATGTTAAAAGCAGATAGAGGAATAATAAGGGGGGATGTATTGGTGGTGCATGGGAGGGGACTGACATATACATGTAAATAATGAAGGAACGAGAGAGTACGCTCTGATTATAATTGGTGAATATTACATTGACTATAATGAGGGGGAGCAAGGTAAAAAGTTTAATACTTCTCTTTTGGCTTCTGTTCCTTATTATTTGGGATATAGTTGTGAGTGATGTATTATCCTTTCTACCTACCCTTCCCCCTGTCGCCTTTTTTCTTTTCTTCTTCTTCCTCTTCTGCTTTATCTTTTGTCATCCTATTTCCCCACATTTGAAACTAGATTATGTAAGAGTACTATTATTGCTGGAAATCACAAAAGCTTATGAAGAATTTATTTTTTTTCTAATCTGTTTTTATAATTTGTCGTGATGGGATTGCACACGCACCACCACGTGTGTGTGTGACACTGCCTTGAGTGGGTCTCCTGATCTGAGCTAGCAGCCTCATACAGTGGGGCAAAAATGTATTTAGTCAGCCACCAATTGTGCAAGTTCTCCCACTTAAAAAGATGAGAGAGGCCTGCAATTGACATCATAGGTAGACCTCAACTATGAGAGACAAAATGAGAAAACAAATCCTGAAAATCACATTGTCTGATTTGGAAAGAATTTGTTTTCAAATTTTGGTGGAAAATAAGTATTTGGTCAATTACAAACAAGCAAGATTTCTGGCCCTCACAGACCTGTAACTTCTTCTTTAAGAGGCTCCTCTGTCCTCCGCTCATTACCTGTAGTACTGGCACATGTTTGAACTTGTTATCCAAACTCCACTATGGTGAAGACCAAAGAGCTGTCGAAGAACACCAGAAACAAAATTGTAGCCCTGCACCAGGCTGGGAAGACTGAATCTGCAATAGGCAAGCAGCTTGGTGTGAATAAATCAACTGAGGGAGCAATAATTAGAAAATGGAAGACATACAAGACCACTGATAATCTCCCTCGATCTGGGGCTCCACACAAGATCACACCCCGTGGGGTCAAAATGATCTCAAGAATGGTGAGCAAAAATCCCACAACCACGCGGGGGGGACCTAGTGAATGACCTGCAGAGAGCTGGGACCAACATTACACAGGCTACCATCAGTAACACACTACGCCGCCAGGGACTCACAACCTGCAGTGCCAGACGTGTCCCCCTGCTTAAGCCATTACATGTCGGGGCCTGTCTGAAATTTGCTAGAGAGCATTTGGATGATCCATAAGAGTATTGGGAGAATGTCATATAGTCAGATGAAACCAAAGTAGAACTGTTTGGTAGAAACACAACTCGTCGTGTTGGAAGGAGAAAGAATGCTGAGTTGCATCCAAAGAACACCATACCTACTGTGAAGCATGGGAGAGGCAACATCATGCTTTGGGGCTGTTTCTCTGCCAAGAGACCAGGACAACTGATCCATGTACATGAAAGAATGAATGGGGCCATGTATCGTGAGATTTTGAGTGCAAACCTCCTTCCATCAGCTAGGGCATTGAAGATGAAACGTGGATGGGTCTTTCAGCATGACAATGATCCCAAGCACACCGCCAGGGCAATGAAGGAGTGGCTTCGTAAGAAGCATTTCAAGGTCCTGGAGTGGCCTAGCCAGTCTCCAGATATAACCCCATTTGGAAAACCTTTGGAGGGAGTTGAAAGTCCGTGTTGCCCAGTGACAGCCCCAAAACATCACTGCTCTAGAGGAGATCTGCATGGAGGAATGGGCCAACATACCAGCAACAGTGTGTGCCAACCTTGTGAAAAATTACAGAAAATGGTTGACCTCTGTCATTGGCAACAAAGGATATATCACAAAGTATTAAGATGAACTTTTGTAATTGACTAAATACTTATTTTCCTCTAAAATTTTAAAAAAAATTCTTTCCAAATCAGACAATGTGATTTTCAGGATTTGTTTTCTCATTTTGTCTCTCATAGTTGGGGTCTACCTATGATGTCAATTACAGGCCGACCTCATCTTTTTAAGTGAGAGAACTTGCACAATTGGTGGCTGACTAAATACTTTTTTCCCCACTGTATATAGAGGTGAAATGCGGATGTGTGAAGGCGGCATAAGTGACAAGAGCTGCTCATAATAAAAGCGACACTTCTAAGTTGCATCTCTTCTGAGTATCCAGCCTAAGTGTCACAACTTTATTCTAGCACACCCACAATTTCAGCACTTTTTCCAGGAACAGACACAGTAATGAAATATATCTCAGTAAGGCCTCATTCAGACATACGAGAGTCATGTACGTGTTCTATCAGTATTTTTAATAGATGGATCAAATACTGACATGTGAAAAGCCATAGACTATAATATGTGCGTGTGCGTATTAACATTGCAATATATGTAGGAGAAGCTTTGTCAGTTATTTTTCATCAGTATAAATCATTGATAGTAAAAAAATTACAGTGATCAAACACTGATGAAAAATGGTCTATTTTTATGTACGAGAAAAATCACGGACATCTGCATTAGGCCTAATTGTTATTAAACACAGTAAGGGCTCATTCACAAAACTGTATTTTCGATCCGAGTGCTTTCAGTGAAAAGAAACATACAGCACTCAGACCAATGTTATACAATGGGGCACTGCAGATGAGCTTTTTTTTTTCACCGCGTGTGAAAACAATTGCAGCATGTACTAGTTTCTGCCGTAAATTGGATGAGACTCACTAATTGAAGTCTATGGGTGCACAAAAAAATGGGATGCCATACAGAGCCACAGTAAATCATCCACTGTTTCCGGATACATTGCAATTCTGTAACATAGGAAACTGTAAATGATCCTGGAAATGATTAACCACATCCCGACCGCCCACTGTACATAAACGTCGCCGCTTGCTGGGCTCTGTGCAGCGCCGACGTTTATGAACGGTTGGTGGTCCCGCAGCCCTCAGGACCCCCAGGATCCTGCAAGCACTGCGGGTGCGGTGCAGAGCGACAGCTCTGACAGGGGACATCATCGGGACCTGATTGGATCAGGTCCCAATGATGTTAACCCTATGCTATCTTCTATATGCCGTGATCTATAGTGATCGCAGCATTTAGAAGATAGTGAAAGGAGAGGGGGTCGTCCACTTACCTCTCCGACGGCCCCCTGATGTCTGACAGGACCTGCCGTTGTCATGGCAGCCGGAGGTCACATGACCGCCTCCGGGTCTGCCATGTACGGTGTCCTGCTAGACTTCAGCCTGCAGCTAAAGTCTAGCAGGAGACACTGACTGTGAAACGGTCAGCAAAGCTCTCATGCAATGCAATACATGTCTATTGCATTGCATGAGAACAGTGATTACAAAAATAAAAATTAATGTCCCATACAGGACTAAGTAAAAATGTAAAAAAAAAGTCTAAAAAATGTTTTCAAACTCTTAAAAAAAATCACAAAATAAATAAAAATAAATAAAATATTAAACCAATAAATCCGTATATTTATGCCAAAACAAAAAAAGTACACATATTTGGTATCGCCGCGTCCGAAACAACCCGATCTATAAAACTGTCACACTAATTAACTCCTTCTGTGCACACCGTAAAAAAAAAAACGGTGCAAAAAACTATGCTTTTTCATCATATCGCCAAACAAAAAGTGGAATAAAATGCGATCAAAAAGCAAAATGGAAATAAAAATGGTACCGCTAAAAACGTCATCTTGTTCTGCAAAAAAAAAAGCCACTATACAGCTCCATCAGCCGAAAAATAAAAAAGTTACAGCTCTCAAAAAAATATACGGTAAGTGTAGTATCACTGTAAACGTACTGACCCAAAGAATAATGCTGCCTTATCACTTTTACCACACGCAGAACGGCATGAAAAAAAAACTCAAAAAACAATTCCTGAATTGTTGTTTTTTGTTCATTTTACCTCCCAAAAAACGGAATAGAAAGCGATCAAAAAATGTCACGTACCCAAAAATGGTACCAATAAAAACATCAACTCATCCCGCAAAAAACAAGCCCTCGCATGACTCTGTCGGCCGAAATATGGAAAAATTATAGCTCTCAAAATATGGCGATGCAGAAAACTAGATTTTGCAAAAAAAAGCATCTTTTAGTGTGTGACAGCAGTCAATCATAAAAACCCGATATAAATCTGGTATCGCTGTAATCGCACCGATCCAAAGAATAAAGTAATCTTATCAGTTATACCACACGAGGAACAGCGTAAAAAAATAAATAAAATAAATAAAACCAATTCTTCACCTGCTACTGATTTGTTTATTATGTCTCCCAAAGATCGCAGTACGGCTCTGCTCACATTTATCCTGCGCTCTGCGCTGAGCACTTACACCAGAGTTTCCGTGTAAATCTCTGAAATACGTGATTCAGACGGAACTCATGACGGAAGATTCCCTGTAATGAGAAATTTCATCACAAATTTCATGGTGCAATTTCTCCTGTTACCCTTATGATAATGCAAAATTAGGGGATGAAAAACATTTTTGTGGGAAAAATGTGAAAATTTTATTTTTACTCCTCAATATTACAAACTTCTGTGAAGCACCTGAGGGTGCAAGGTGCTCACCACACATCTAGATAAGTTCCCTGAGGGGTCTAGTTTCCAAAATGGTGTCACTTGTGGGGGGTTTCCACTGTTTAGGCACATCAGGAGCTCTCCAAATGCAACATGGCGTCCACTAATTATTCAAGCAAATTTTACATTCAAAAAGTCAAATGACGCTCCTTCCCTTACGAACTCTGCCGTGCGCCCAAACAGTGGTTCTCCCCCACATATGGAGTATCAGCGTGCTCAGGAGAAATTGCACAACAAATTTCATGGTGCAATTTCTCCTGTTACCCTTATGAAAATGCAAAATTAAGGGATGAAAAACGCTTTTGTGGGAAAAATGTGAAAATTTTATTTTTACAGCTCAATATTATAAACTTCTATGAAGCATCTGGGGGTTCAAGGTGATCACCACACATCTAGATTAGTTCCCTAAGGGGTCTAGTTTCCAAAATGGGGTCACTTGTGGGGGGTTTCCACTGTTTAGGCACATCAGGAGCTCTCCAAACGCAACATGGCGTCTGCTAATTATTCAGGCAAATTTTACATTCAAAAAGTCTAATGGCGCTCCTTCCCTTCCGAACCCTGCAGTGCGCCCAAACAGTGGTTTTCCCTCACATATGGGGTATCAGCGTGCTCAGGAGAAATTGCACTACAAATTGTGTAGTCCATTTTTTCCTGTTACCCTTGTGAAAATAAAAAAATTGTGTCTAAAGTAATATTTTTGTGAAAAAAAGTTAAATGTTTATTGTTTTCCTCCACATTCCAAAAATTCCCGTGAAGCACCTGAAGGGTTAACTTCTTGAATGTGGTTTTGAGCACCTTGAGGGGTGTAGTTTTTAGAATGGTGTCACTTTTGTGTATTTTCTGTCATAAAGGCCCCTCAAAGTGACTTCAAATAGGATGTGGTCCCTAAAAAAATGTTTTTGCAAATTTTGTTGGAAAAATTAGAAATCGCTGGTCAACTTTTAACCCTTAGAACTTCTTAACAAAAAAAAAATGTTGGTTCCAAAATTGTGCTGATGTAAAGTAGACATATGGGAAATGTTATTTATTAACTATTTTGTGTGATATATCTCTCTGATTTAAGGGCATGAAAATTCAAAGTTTGAAAATTGCTAAATTTTCAAAATTTTCACCAAATTTCTGATTTTTTCACAAATAAACGCAAGTGATATCGAAGAAATTTTACCACTATCATGAAGTACAATATGTCACGAAAAAACATTCTCAGAATCAGGGGGATCCGTTGAAGCGTTCCAGAGTAATTACCTCATAAAGTGACAGTGGTCAGAATTGAAAAAATTGGCCTGGTCACGAAAGGCTCTGGCGCGAAGTGGTTAATAGCTGCTGCTATAAAAATATGAATTGCATGCGGATGAGAAGTGAGAAAAAAATCATTCAAGTTTTTTGTATGAAACTCCGAATAATTTCATCTATATGGAAATGGCCAGAATTTAGGACAAAAAGAAGGACCATGGTCCTGAATGTGGGGAAGTCCCAAGACAATTGTAACAATAAAGAAAGAGAATCAGGAGCAAATGCACCCTAAAAATAGTAGAAAGTTAGTCAGGAAACCTGTATATCATAAAAATATTAACATTTTATTGAGATAATCTATTGTATATAAAAACAGGTTTCAATAACACCAAAAATGACAAGTAGTAAACAACCAGGCTAGTGAAGACACAAGTGTGAGGACAACACAGGCCATAAATGGATGTTAGTATAAGGGCAGTTCATTATATACATATATGTAAGCTATCATGACATTTATCGCAATTAGTAATTATGAACATGCCCAGAGGCAAAAAAAAACAATAGAAGTAAAAAAGCAAGTTGAAAAAAACTAAATAAAATGAAACAAGGTATATACAGTAGTGTGAAAAAGTGTTGAATGGCCACAAAGGTCTCCCGATCTGACCCCCTAAGACTTTTATCTTTGGGGTCATCTGAAGGCCATTGTCTATGCTGTGAAGATACGAGATGTGCAGCATCTGAAACAACGGATACTGGAAGCCTGTGCTAGCATCTCTTCTGCGGTGCTGCTATCAGTGTGTCAAGAGTGGGAGAAGAGAGTTGCATTGACAATCCAACACAATGGGCAGCACTTTGAACACATTTTATAAGTGGTCATAAACTTGTAATTAACTCATGAAAGAATAAAGTTTTGTTAAAACCAAGCACACCATTGTTTTTCTTATGAAATTTTCAATAAGTTTGATGTGTCACATGACCCTCTTCCCATTAAAAAAAATAAAGTTGGATCCAAAATGGCCAACTTCAAAATAGCCGACATGGTCACCACCCATCTGGAAAAGTTTTACCCCTCCCATATACTAATGTGCCACAAACAGGAAGTTGATATCACCAACCATTCCCATTTTATTTAGGTGTATCCGTATAAATGGCCCACCCTGTATATACTCCAGCCCCAGCATCTCCTACGTGATGTATATACTTCTTCCTCAGCGCCTCCTATGTGATATATATCCTGCAGCCCCAGCTTATATGTGATTTATATGCTCCAGCCCCAGTGTCTCCTATGGGATTTATATGCTGCAGCCTCAGTGTCTCCTATGTGATGTATATGCTCCTGCCCCAGCATCTCCTATGTGCTGTATATGCTGCAGCCCCAGCATCTCCTATGTGATGTATATGCTTCAGTCCCAGTGTATCCTATGTGTTGTATAAGCTCCATCCCCAATGTCTCCTATGTGATGTACATGCTGCAGCCCCAGTGTCTCCTATGTGATGTATATGCTCCAGCCCCAGTGTTTTCTATGAGATGTATGTGACGCGCCCCCTGGGCCAGTGCTGTTAGGGATACCCGGAGCCGGATCAGATGGGGGTTGTAGTCTCCGAGTGGCTGTGACCCGGTCCGTGCCCAGGGTGTCAAACTCAGTGTGTGGCAGTCCTACAGATGTTATTAGAGTTCTTTGTGTCGACTACGCCACCCGTTGATTTGCGGTCAAAAGGCCGCCGCTGCAGCAGGGTCCGCTGAGGCTGTTGGTATGTGTGCAGCTTTGGTAGTATAACCCCCAACGGGAGGGGTATAGCCTCAGGGGGTCAGATGTAGAGGATGGTGGTTGTGAAGGTGCAGGATGAATCAGCAAGAAGACTCAGAGTCGGGCTGTGCAGTTCAGGGGTTTTTACTTACGGGTGTTCTTATGGTCACTCTGGCCTGAAGCGACCACCCGAGCCGTGCTGCGTCCACCAGGTCCTGGACTCGGCTAACCCCCAGGCAGTTCTGGAGCGTGGTCCTGAGCTCCTGTCTGACTTTCCCTCTCTTCTGGCCGTTCTCACCAGGGATCCACCTATGTCCGGCTCCCTCGGGTCTCTTGGTGGGTACACCTCCTCTGGGTTCCCTGACCCTATACTTGGTCTGCCTTCCTGGTGGATTTGGTGAGGGTCGTGGCAGATCCTGCCCACGACCTCCGGTTCCTGGCTAAGGTGTGCTGTAGCCTCTGCCAGCTTGGGATCCGGTACCCTTTTGCCGACCCTTCACCCTTTTGTCCTTATTTTGGGATCTTGGGGTCCCCTCTGCGCCTCTGGGTCTCTCTTCCTTCTCCTCTGCTCTGCTTCTCAGGCTCTCAGACAGACTATCTGACTGGCTGACTGACAACTGGCTGACTGACAACCGACTGACGTCTCACAGACTGACCCTGATCTAAGATGGTTCCCACCTTATATACTCCCTCTATGTGTGAGCTCAGGTGACCAGCACCCAATGAGCTCCTAGCTTTACCCAGGCTGCTCCCCCTATCTGCCCCTACACTACTGGGATGTTCCACCCCCCTCCCACTCCAGCCAGGAACAGACACTGTCGTACCTGCACATTTCTCTAGTGGGAGTACCATCGGTCTGTTCCCCGGAAATGGGATGTGTGTAGTGCATGCAGCTAACTGAGCTCAGTTCCACACTCCATCCTTACCCGGGAGTGGAATATCACACCTCTGGCTGAGGTGCAATACCCCTGTAGCAGCCGAATCCTCAGGGTGCTACATATGCAATAGCCTTTGTGTCTCCTATGTGATGTATATGATCCTGCCCCTGTGTATCCTACTATGTGATGTATATGCATCAGCCCCAGTATCTCCTTTGTGATGTATATACAGCAATCTCAGTGTATCCTATGTGATGTATATAATAATAATAATAATTTTTATTTATATAGCGCCAACATATTCCGCAGCACTTTGCAATTAAACGGGGACATGTACAGACAATAAATTCAATACAAGGTGAGACAGTTTAAACAGTTACAACAGGAGTGACATCCCTGCTCGCAAGCTTACATTCTACAAGGAAATGGGGGGACACAATAGGTGGAAAGTGCTTGTTATTTCAGGTCTGGCAATTATAATAAATAGGGATTTTCATATAAAGCTGCATGATCCGGTCATCAGCCTGTATGTTCAAGTGCAATACTCAATTACCGAGTGCAGTTATCGTGTGCATGGAGGGTGTAGAGACAGATGAACAGTAGGGAGCAGATTCTGAATAGTATTTAGGAGGGAACAGGGGAAAGTTAGTTTACTTGGTATTTGAGGTGGTAGGCTTGTTTAAAGAGATGGGTTTTTAAAGCGCGCTTGAAGACATCGGGGCTAGGCATCAATCGGATCGTCTGGGGTAGAGCATTCCAGAGAACTGGCGCAGCACGAGAGAAGTCTTGGAGACGGAGGTGCGAGGTTCGGATTATGGGGGATGTTAGTCTTAGGTCATTTGTGGAACGGAGGGCACGTGTAGGACGATAGACTGAGATGATTCAGTCCCAGTGTGTCCTAAGTGTTGTATAAGCTCCATCCCCAATGTCTCCTATGTGATGGACATGCTGCTGCCCCAGTGTCTCCTATGTGATGTATATGCTACAGCCCCAGTGTTTTCTATGTGATGTGTGTAATAGCCTTTGTGTATCCTATGTGATGTATATGCTCCTGACCCTGTGTATCCTATGTGATGCATATGCGCCAGCCCCAGTGTCTACTATGTGATATATATACAGCAATCTCAGTGTATCCTATGTGATGTATGCTGTAGACCTCCCACTACTTGAGTTCTATAAACTTTGAGGAAACCTGCAGTGTAATATGCATCTGTGTTCAGAACAACTTACTGTTTTGAGTTCTTTACAAAACTTATCATCGCAAAGAGTCGACTGTGCTCCAGACCGACACAAATCTGGAAAAGCAGTTGAGAGTAGTAACATCATCATTACCACTTAACATCATACATCACACCAAAGAGAAACAGCTCCAGCCATCACATTAGGGGTGAGTTAATTGATAGTTTGACCAATTATAGCAGGATAATTTTCAAGTTGATAATTTTGTACGTCCCCCAAATAACGGTATAGATATCCAAATGACCCTTGGCAGAAAAAGGGTTCCCCACCTCTGGTCTATATCAACAAATCAAATGTTTGCTTTCACATTAGTTAACATAATTACAGTGGTGGCCAAAAGTATTGGCGCCCCTGCAATTCTGTCAGATAATACTCAGTTTGTTCCTGAAAATGATTGCAATCACAAATTCTTTGGTATTATTATCTTCATTTAATTTGTCTTCAATGAAAAAACACAAACAGAATTGTCCTAAAGCCAAATTGGATACAATTCCACACCAAACCTAAAAAAGGAGGTGAACAAAAGTATTGGCACTGTTTGAAAAATCATGTGATGCTTCTCTAATTCGTGTAATTAACAGCACCTGTAACTTACCTGTGGCACCTAACAGGTGTTGGCCATAACTAAATCACACTTGCAGCCAGTTAACATGGATTAAAGTTGACTCAACCTCTGTCCTGTGTCCTTGTGTGTACCACATTGAGCATGGAGAAAAGAAAGAAGACCAAAGAACTGTCTGAGGACTTGAGAAACCAAATTGTGAGGAAGCATGAGCAATCTCAAGGCTACAAGTCCATCTCCAAAGAACTGAATGTTCCTGTGTCTTCCGTGCGCAGTGTCATCAAGAAGTTTAAAGCCCATGGCACTGTGGCTAACCTCCCTAGATGTGGACGGAAAAGATAAATTGACGAGAGATTTCAACGCAAGATTGTGAGGATGGTGGATAAAGAACCTCGACTAACATCCAAACAAGTTCAAGCTGCCCTGCAGTCCGAGGGTACAACAGTGTCAACCCATACTATCCGTTGGCGTCTGAATGAAAAGGGACTGTATGGTAGGATACCCAGGAAGACCCAACTTCTTACCCCGAGACATAAAAAAGCCAGGCTGGAGTTTGCCAAAACTTACCTGAGACAGCCTAAAACGTTTTGGAAGAATGTTCTCTGGTCAGATGAGACAAAAGTAGAGCTTTTTGGCAAAAAACATCAACATAGAGTGTACAGAAAAAAAAGAAAAGGCATTCAAAGAAAAGAACACGGTCCCTACAGTCAAACATGGCGGAGGTTCCCTGATGTTTTGGGGTTGCTTTGCTGCCTCTGGCACTGGACTGCTTGACTGTGTGCATGGCATTATGAAGTCTGAAGACTACCAACAAATTTTGCAGCATAATGTAGGGCCCAGTGTGAGAAAGCTGGGTCTCCCTCAGAGGTCATGGGTCTTCCAGCAGGACAATGACCCAAAACACACTTCCAAAAGCACTATAAAATGGTTTGAGAGAAAGCACTGGAGACTTCTAAGGTGGCCAGCAATGAGTCCAGACCTGAATCCCATAGAACACCTGTGGAGAGATCTCAAAATGGCAGTTTGGAGAAGGCATTCTTTTGTCTGGCCCATTTTTGGAGTTTTGTGTGAAATGATCAATGATTTGATTTTTGCTTCATTCTCTCTTGTGTTTTTTTCCTTGCAAGCAAATTAAATGAAGATAATAATACCAAAGAATTTGTGATTGCAATCATTTTCAGGAAGAAACTGAGTATTATCTGACAGAATTGCAGGGGTGCCAATACTTTTGGCCACCACTGTATACATAGATCGTGAATGGGTAACAACACTATTTATGTTTGCTTAAAGAAAGCCAATAAATTGTTGGAAACACATGGAACATGTCACTTCATATCTGGTTTCTGGTTCAGTCTCAAAAGAAATAGGATAGATCACTTGTGATCTACATAACGTCTACAAAGTAAAGTGAAAGTAAATAGTAGAAGTACAGAGTTTTGCCTTATGGGGTGATGTCTTTTTCCCCGATCAATCATTGCAGTGGGTGTTCTTTTCAGTGGGTGTTCTTTTCAGTGGGTGTTCTTTTCAGTGGGTGTTCTTTTTCAGACCAAATACCAAGTTTCCAATAAAGACAAATAACTTGCACTTGACCACATACACAACCTTTATAGCACGTCCAAAAACGATTTTGTATTCAGTAAAGTACAATTTATTTGCCTTTCTTGGATGTGGAAGGATTTGCTCTGAACTTTGCCTTGCACTGATCTTTTTTGATTCTTTTGATTGGAGAGTGCTACATGCTACTTTATATCTCTGTGACTAAGTTTCCAATAAATTGAGTTTGCAGGCTGCACGTCGCCACAGCAGAAGGTATGGAAATCATGAGATGTCTATCTGAACAGATACAGTATATCAGTATCACCTACATATTCCACGGTGTAGTATAATTGGAAGAATGCCAAAATACAAAATGCCAAGTCTTCTATAGAAATTAACATGGCCAAAACATGAAATAATGATTCATGACATTTTTGTTTTGCAGAGCCAGCTGTTTATCAGGAAACTGTAATCTGCCTGTCAAAGCAATAGATGCCTTCGTCCATATTTTAAAGGGAACTTGTCACCAGCAAAAACAGTATTAGCCTGCAGATATGCAGTTAATCTGAAGGTTAATAGTGTTACTAACCTGCCCGGCACCTGCACGTAGCTGAATGCTGTGGTGAAAAAATTAACTTTATTCTCCCCTACAGCATTTGTCTTCAGTCATGGAGGCGGGAGCGTCGCTGGTTCAGTCACCACTCTGAGTATACAGAACAGCGGCTGTAACCGTGCCCCTGGCCCTGACTGACACTCCCTCTGTATTGGGACCGGCTGTCACTCAGGACCAGGGAGGAGGTTACAGCTGCCGTTCTGTATACTCAGAGTGATGACTGAACCAGCGCCACCCCTGTGGCTGAAAGCCGAATGCTGTCGGGAGAATACAGTTCATTTTCTCCCCACAGCGTTCGGCTACGTGCAGGCGCCGGGCAGGTTAGCAACGCTATTTACCTGCAGATTAACCCTATATCTGCAGGTTAATAGCGTTTTTGCTGGTGACAGGTTCCCTTTAATTATAACTAGATTTTTCTTGGTGTGTTGTCTAGTAAAAAGGCTTGTCCCCCTTCAGGGATTCTTCATCCTTGGGCGCAGTTTGGTATATATATATTAAAAAAAACAAAAGGCGCTAACCTCACCATCTCTGGGTCTACGCTGGCAGAGCTGCTGAGTTCACTGGCTGCCGTGCTGTCGATGTGACATTGGCACTGCAGCCAATACCAGACACCAAAGCAGCTACGAAGACTCACTAGTGGACCCAGAGATGGTGCGTGCAACACAGTTTGTTTTATGTTTTTATTTCTTTATACCAAATTGCTCCGATGGTAAATATTTCCTGGAAGGTGACAACCCCCTTTTTAATGCTTGTTTAACATCACATTTTTAAAAATGTTGAAAATGACACATTTTTATATTCTACAAAAAGAATCTATTATCTGATGCAAACGGGTGCATTTTAAAGCAAGTGTATTTGTTTCCTTTTAACATATACTTTACATCTGTTTTCTTTTTTTTTTTTGTGGGGGGGGGGGTCTTAGGAGATCATGGGACCGAATGCACATGTACAAAAATATATTTGCATCCGTCTTCCATAGGCTGCAATGTTATAGAAAACTGATCTGTTTTTCATCTTTTTTTAAAGGATGAAAAAGAGCAGCAGACTTTTTTTTTCGCATTCTGTAAAAAAAAAAAGAATCCCAACGATAATATATACGTCAAACAGATATCCATACGATTTTACCATTATGCTTCATGTAAATACAAAACGTATCCTTTTAAATACTTTTTTTTTATAGTACAAATGGATATGTGAAGTACATCACAAAATGTGGTGTGAAACAGGCCTAATACATTCTGACTTAATTATCTATTATCCAGCAATAGTTCAGGAATTTGATATAAACATAGTGAATCATTATGTATCATATTGTATCAGTCTGGATGTGTAATTATGTACTAAAAAATACTTCAGTGATTGAAAGTTGATATGCTTAGTATCATATTGGAAGTTTATGTTCTAGACCTCCAGTGCAGAGAAAGGTGCAATACATTGTTACATAAATGGATAGTAAATGGGATAATCCTATTTCTTACAAAATGTAATTCTCAATAGACTTTTTTTTTCGCTGCAAGTAATTTGATTAAGTGGCAAAGTTCAATTAAATTTCAATGAAATCAACTCTGTTGAAATGAATAATTTAATGGGTAGAACTACTCAATTTCCAGTGACTCAAGGTGACTAAGTGACATCTACTGGTCAAATGTGGAATAACATGATAATTCCCAAATTCATATAGCTTCTTCAGAGAGCAAGAGGACTTGAACTGTAGTGCCATCTGTTGGATCTATCATTGCTAAAAGTTAATATCGACCGTTTATCAAGCCTTGCTACATGACTTACGGTAAAAAGCCAAACCAGACATGCGTTTTTCGGTGTGTTTTTCCATCATCAATGCAAAGCAGGAAGTCTGAATTAGCTGTGTGAGAGACCTCAAGCTTTGCACTGATGAGGGGAAAACATCCCAAAACACGTGTCTGCAAATGGAGTGTCCAATGAAGAAATGTGTTGTGCAAGGTTCACTTTTTCTAAAAATTAAGATAATATGACTCACCAACTTTGGACATACTGTGCCTTGTGAAAGTATTTGGCCCCCTTGAACTTTTCTACCTTTTGCCACATTTCTGGCTTCAGACATAAAGATATAAAATTCTATTTTTTTTTTGGGAAGAATCGACAACAAGTGGGACACAATCGTGAAGTGGAACGAAATTTATTGGATATTTTAAACTTTTTTAACAAATTAAAAACTGAAAAGTGGGGCATGCAATATTATTTGGCCCCTTTACTTTCAGTGCAACAAACTCACTCCAGAAGATCAGTGAGGATCTCTGAATGATCCAATGTTGTCCTAAATGACTGGTAATGATAAGTAGAATCCATCTGTGTGTAATCAAGTCTCCGTATAAATGCACCTGCTCTGTGATAGTCTCAGGGTTCTGTTTCAAGTACAGAGAGCATCATGAAGACCAAGGAACACACCAGGCAGGTCCGAGATACTGTTGTGGCGAAGTTTAAAGCTGGATTTGGATACAAAAAGATTTCCCAAGTTTTAAATATCTCAAGGAGCACTGTGATCATATTGAAATGGAAGGAGAATCAGACCACTGCAAATCTATCAAGACCCTGCCGTCCCTCTAAACTTTCATCTCGAACAAGGAGGAGACTGATCAGAGATGCAGCCAAAAGGCCCATGATCACTCTGGATTAACTGCAGAGATCTACAGCTGAGGTGGGAGAGTCTGTCCATAGGACAACAATCAGTCGTACACTGCATAAATCTGGCCTTTATCGAAGAGTGGCAAGAAGAAAGCCATTTCTCAAATATATCCATAAAAAGTCTCATTTGAAGTTTGCCACAAGCCACTTGGGAGACACACCAAACATGTGGAATAAGGTGCTCTGGTCAGATGAAACCAAAATCGAACTTTTTGGCCTCAATGCAAAACGATATGTTTGGCGTAAAAGCAACACAGCTCATCACCCTCAAAACACCATCCCCACTGTCAAACATGGTGGTGGCAGCATCATGGTTTGGGCCTGCTTTTCTTCAGCTGGGACAGGGAAGATGCTTAAAATTGATGGGAAGATAGACAGAGCCAAATACAGGACCATTCTGGAAGAAAATCTGTTGGAGTCTGCAAAAGACCTGAGACTGGGACGGAGATTTATCTTGCAACAAGACAATGATCCCAAACATAAAGCAAAATCTACAATGGAATGGTTCAAAAATAAACGTATCCAGGTGTTAGAATGGCCAAGTCAAAGTCCAGACCTGAATCCAATCGAGAATCTGTGGAAAGACCTGAAAACTGCTGTTCACAAACGCCCTCCATCCAACCTCAATAAGCTCGAGCTGATTTGCAAGGAAGAATGGCCAAGAATTTCAGCCTCTCGATGTGCAAAACTGATAGAGACATACCCCAAGCGACTTACAGCAAAAGGTGGCGCTGCAAAGTATTAACTCAAGGGGGCCGAATAATATTGCATGCCCCACTTTTCAGTTTTTAATTTGTTAAAAAAATTAAAAATATCCAATAAATTTCGTTCCACTTCACGATTGTGTCCCACTTGTTGTTACGTTCCCAAAAAAATTAGAATTTTATATCTTTATGTTTGAAGCCAGAAATGTGGCAAAAGGTAGAAAAGTTGGGGATCTTAATTTCTCATTGAATCCCTTCATAGACAACTTTCTTTGGTTCCTCCCATATTTCTACTGCCACAGTGGGCCATTTCGGCAAGCTAATAGTATATAGGGAATTAAGCACGGCACTATAATTGCATTTAGTATTTATTAATTCACAACAGGATAAGTGCAAAATGTATCAGAATACTCAAAATGATGTTTAATTCCTCCCGGACCTTGTTCACATTAGTATTCTGTAACAATAATAAAGTAAAGATATGTAAAATATAGTAAAATATGTTATTATATATGTTCAAAGGCTCTACATAAGCATTGAAGTACAGCAAGAGGCATTAAAAATAAGATAGAAAAGAGTATGGCAAGAGTAATATGTAACGGAAGGGCAAAGAAAGATCATGAGGTTTAAAAAATGAAATAATGTTTAATAGAGTAAAATGTAAAAATAGAGGAGGAAAAGGAAAAAATATATAAAAATTATAAAACACCAACATGCACAAAAACAAAAAAAGACATCAAGCATAAGTATATAGAGGTATCAGCAGAAGGGGGATTTTAGAAATGCAGCAAGTGATGGGCCAGCGGCACCAAAAGTCAGGAGTATCGGAAGGACAGATTGAGGTCTATATATATCCAGTTTGCCGAGAGGGATTGGTCAGAATGTGTTGAACCACAGTTCTCATTATGGTCCACCCTATAAGTAGGATTGGCAAAAGAGTAAACTAAAAGGCAACAATCTGAATTGTGTTCTAGGAAACATGTGGTGTGCAAACATGCCACATGCACAATGGACATGTGGACAAGGTAGGGGGGGAATATAACAGGAAACATATGAAAATAAAAGAATCTACAAAATAACAGGAATGACACAAATATATCCAGGGAATCTCAGCCAGCTTCCCATGTTGGTACCTGATGGGCAGTAAGATGTTACATGACCTCCAATTAGTTGACACATGGTGCATACCTCCCAACTTTTGAAGAAGAGAAAGAGGGACAGATCATGGCACACCCCAATCGACACCCATTTACCATTTCTTTCTCCCCTGGCAGGAGGAGTTATCAGAGGAGCAGACAGGCCCTCATCCCCATTCCTGGTATGCATGGCCCCCTCATCCCCAATCCTGGTATGCATGGCCCCCTCAGACCCAATTCTGTTATGCATGGCCCCCTCATCCCCAATCCTGGTATGCATTGTCCCCTCATTCCCAATCCTGTTATGCATGGCCCCTCATCCCCAATCCTGGTATGCATTGTCCCCTCATTCCCAATCCTGGTATGCATGGCCCGATCATACCAAATCCTAGTATGCATGGCCCCCTCATCCCCAATCCTGGTATGCTTGGCCCCCTCATCCCCAATCCTGGTATGCATGACCCCCTCATCCCCAATCCTGGTATGCATGGCCCCCTTAGACCCAATCCTGGTATGCATGGCCCCCTCATCACCAATCCTGGTATGCATGGCCCCCTCATCCCCAATCCTGGTATGCATGGCCCCCTCATTCCCAATCCTAGTATGCATGGCCCCCTCATCACCAATCCTTGTATGCATGGCCCCCTCATCCCCAATCCTAGTATGCATGGCCCCTCATCCCCAATGTTGGTATGCTTGGCCCCCCTCATCCCCAATCATGGTATGCTTGGCCCCCTCATCCCCAATCCTGGTATGCATGGCCCCCTCATCCCCAATCCTGGTATGCATGTCCCCCTCATCCCCAATCCTGGTATGCATGGCCCCTTCATCCCCAATCCTGGTATGCATGGCCCCTTCATCCCCAATCCTGGTATGTATGGGCCCCTCATCCCCAATCCTGGTATGCATGACCCACTCATCCCCAATCCTGGTATGCATGGCTCCCTCAGCTCCAATCCTGATATGCATGGCTCCCTCATTTCCAATCCTGGTATGCATGGCCCCCTTAGACCCAATGCTGGTATGCATGGTCCCCTCATCCCCAATCCTGGTATGCATCGCCCCCTCATTCCCAATCCTGGTATGTATGGGACCCTCATCATCAATCCTTGTATGCCTGGCCCCCTCATCCCCAATCCTAGTATGCATGGCCCCTCATCCCCAATCCTGGTATGCATGGCCCCATCATCCCAAATCCTGGTATGCATGGCCCCCTCATCCCCAATCCTGGTATGCTTGGCCCCCTCATCCCCAATCCTGGTATGCATGACCCCCTCATCCCCAATCCTGGTATGCATGGCCCCCTTAGACCCAATCCTGGTATGCATGGCCCCCTCATCACCAATCCTGGTATGCATGGCCCCCTCATCCCCAATCCTGGTATGCATGGCCCCCTCATTCCCAATCCTAGTATGCATGGCCCCCTCATCACCAATCCTTGTATGCATGGCCCCCTCATCCCCAATCCTAGTATGCATGGCCCCTCATCCCCAATGTTGGTATGCTTGGCCCCCCTCATCCCCAATCATGGTATGCTTGGCCCCCTCATCCCCAATCCTGGTATGCATGGCCCCCTCATCCCCAATCCTGGTATGCATGTCCCCCTCATCCCCAATCCTGGTATGCATGGCCCCTTCATCCCCAATCCTGGTATGCATGGCCCCTTCATCCCCAATCCTGGTATGTATGGGCCCCTCATCCCCAATCCTGGTATGCATGACCCACTCATCCCCAATCCTGGTATGCATGGCTCCCTCAGCTCCAATCCTGATATGCATGGCTCCCTCATTTCCAATCCTGGTATGCATGGCCCCCTTAGACCCAATGCTGGTATGCATGGTCCCCTCATCCCCAATCCTGGTATGCATCGCCCCCTCATTCCCAATCCTGGTATGTATGGGACCCTCATCATCAATCCTTGTATGCCTGGCCCCCTCATCCCCAATCCTAGTATGCATGGCCCCTCATCCCCAATCCTGGTATGCATGGCCCCATCATCCCAAATCCTGGTATGCATGGCCCCCTTAGACCCAATCCTGGTATGCATGGCCCCCTCATCCCCAATCCTGGTATGCTTGGCCCCCTCAGACCCAATCCTGATATGCATGGCCCCCTCATCCCCAATCCTGGTATGCATGGCCCCCTCAGACCCAATCCTGGTATGCATGACCCACTCATTCCCATTCCTAGTATACATGGCCCCCTCAGACCCAATCCTGATATGCATGGCCCCCTCATCCCCAATTCTGGTATGCTCTGCCCCCTAATCCCCAATCCTGGTTTGCATGGCCCCCTCATCCCCATTCCTGGTATGCATGGCCCCCTCAGACACAATCCTGGTATGCATGGCCCCTTCAGATCCACCCTGGTATGCATGGCCCCCTCATCCCCAATCCTGGTATACATGAGCACCCATCACTGCACACATGAAAAAATAAACACTTCTACTCACCTTCCTTCCTCCCCTCTGCTCCAGCGCTGCATCTTGTCTGCCAGCAGCTCATGTCAGCATCTGAGCAGCCCATGACATCACTGCCATGCGCCCTCAGATGCTGAGGTGAGCTGCGGGGATATTCACTCCTCTCCACGCTGGGACTATGGGCAAGGTGAGGAGTGAATAGTCATTCTCCTTAATAGAGCACACAGCAGCTGCCGCGCTCCTGCTGCGGCTCAGCGATCCTCTGTGCCCACTACTGAAGAGAATTAATATTCACTCTTGTCCACACCCATGGGAGTGGAAAAGAGTGAATATTCATTCTCTCTAATAGTGGACACACAGGATCGCAGAGCTGAAGCAGTAAGCCGGCAGCTGCCATTGACAGTGTGCGCTATTAAGGAGAATGAATATTCACTCCTCTTCACTCCCATGGGCGTAGAGAAGAGTGAATATTCATTTTCTTTAGCAGCGGGCATAGTTGGTATATGCGGCAGCCGGCCTGCTGCTCCTACCTGTGCCCGCTACTCCACGTCGTAACCCCTCCCCCCACCACCCTCCACAGCCGGGAGAACAGCTGAGCCGTGACTGGACACGGGACTGAGCCCTCAAAGAGGGACAGTCCCCCGGAAACCGGGAAGGTTGGGAGCTATGCATGGTGGGTGTTGATCCAATCTGGATAAGACTACACTTTCTTCCCACCACTTTATTCCTCATAGATCATACATTCAGGGTATGTGCACACGATGCAGAAATGAAGCAGAAAATTTCTGCATCATTTCTGCATCTCCCTGGCAGAAAAAACGCATGCAGATTGTGCATGCGTTTTTCCTGCGGAATACATGCGGATTCACATGCGTTTCCGCATGTGGATTGACAAGCGCTTTCCAGGCGATTTTAGCATCACCTGGAAAGTGCTTGACAACTAGGTCACACTATATAAATCCATGCAAACAGCATGGATTTATATAGTGTGACCCGAGAGAGTGTATATACTTACCTCCGATGGCCTGCGCTGTCCTGCTCAATCCGTTCTCCCTCGCCGGCAACTTTGAATTGAAAGACCTGCCGACGTCAGCGTCACGTGACCCGTCACATGACTCTGACGTCAGCGCAGGTCCTTCAACTCACTGCCAAGTGCCGGGAACCAAGCAGGAGCGCTGCGCGGGCCGACAGAAGGTAAGTATACATTTATTTTTTATTTTATTCTTTTTTTATAGCTTTTTTAATGGTACCTGGGTGTGGATGAGACTCTCCTCTCCTCCACACCCGGGTACCGTCCGCACATTAGAACGCGCCAATAGCGCAAGTACAAATGCTGTCTGCGGAATTGGCGCGTTCTAATGCAAGACAATGGCGGTGAAAACGCCGCGTTTACGCAAAATTAATTGACATGCTGCGGATTTTTGAGCGCAGCGTTTACGCTGCGGCAAAATCCGCATCATGGGCACAGCACATGCGGATTTCAATTGGGGAACATTGCTGCCCTTCTACCATGCGTTTTTAATGCGTTTCCGCGGCGTTTACGCAACTGCAAAAACGCCGCGGAGACGCATTAAATATTCATCGTGTGAACTCAGCCTTATTCTCAATTCCTAACTCTCATTTTTTTGTCTCCGAGTATAGACTATATGTCTTTCTCAGAACATGCATTGATTTCTATGCCTCTCACTATTCCCATGTTATACTTCAAGGGATGGCTGTGGCTTAGTAATGAGACCTTGCTACATGTGTCAACTATAGCCAGTGCATTTAAGAAGGACATTGATATACTTTTCCACAAGCACAACCCTAGCCTGCTAACTTATATCAGTCTGGGAGTCTCACTAATGTTATATTAGAAGACTTCTTACAGCATCTTTTTGTTTTAACTTCATATTCCACATGCAAATCCTGGAAGAGGCCCACAAGAAGCCATTAGATCCAGCACAAGGTGCAGAACTCAAAAGTATGTGATGCTTTCTGCTCTATATACGAAAACTTGGCACTTGAGTGTGATAAATAATGGTGACAATTTATTTGTAGTATTTTCCAGACAAAAGGAAGAGACTTTTCGGTCTACAATTTGATCTTCATCAGTCTGCTGGATAAGGAAACACTGCTTGAACGGTACAATAAAGAGATAAGCGGTATCAGGAGAGCACTCTTTCTATACTTTCTGCTCTGTCCTTTCAAATGCAAAGGCTGTCACTGCAAAATGCCATAGGCATTTTTTGGAATGTGGTAACAATCCAGACAAGACACCAGCCAGAACCCTACGCTCCTGAATACACTGAATGTGTATGCAGACTTACCATGGGTCCAAATTCCACCTCCCAGAATGTATTTCTGAGATTTTTGGCTCTTATTATCGTTCTATCTATAATTTTCTGAGTTGCAATGGCTCCCATCAATACATCTCACACAGAATATGTTCAATATAGTCATACCTTCAACGATCAGGTCTGGGCACATTCTCCTCAGAGGAATTACAAATACTGGAAAAGCTTATTTCAGATTTAGAATTATACCTTAAAAGGTACCCGAAATGCAAAAACCCTTAGCCCAAATGATTTCCCTCCCTGGTCATAAATTATTCTGTGATGAACTTAAAGCGAACCTGTCAGCAGGATTTTGCTAAGTAAACTACAGGCATTGTCATGTTGGGGCTGCTGCACTGATTAAAATGATACCTAAGGTGAAGAAATCAGTCTTGTGGTTCTTGTGTAATCAGTGTTTGCAGTTTTGAGTTAATGATATGCCCGTGATCTGGGGTGGGACTGTAGGCAGGATCTTATCTTGGTGCTCTAGGCCAGATCATCAAGTAAAGACCTGCCCACAGGTCTGCCCCTATCTGCCTCTCTCTGTCTGTCTCTATGATGAGGAACATACTTGTGCTTCGGGGCGGCCTCTTATAGTCTCGGACAGCGTTACTTTTAGACATGAGCCTGCCTGTGAAAAAAAGCAACTCAGCCAGTACTGACGGTTGGACATGCACCATTCAACCAGCAACTGCCTGTTGTGATCAATGGTCAGTGAGAAATGTTGTATCTTTAGAGGATTTGATTTTTTTTCTGAAAGTCCAAATATGATCATCCTGAAGTTAGTTTCGCATTATCACACTGTGTAAATTGTTTTTCACCGTATAATAATAACACAAAATAACTGATAAAAATAAAATCCTGCATCTAAGTTGAAGATCAATTGCGCAAAATTTTTGTGACTTTTTATAGCTATTTATGCCAGAATTCCGAATTGATGAATCGGGGCCAATATATACAGTATGTAAACCATTTTCCAGCTGGAAAGTAGATGGGACTTTGTAGCTGGGAAGAGCATGGCTCAATTATGAAAGATTTTCAAATTCCAGAAACAATGGCAATTCTGACCCTGTACTTTTTAAGTCACTTATTGTTCTTCCTTAGTTTCTCTCCCAACCTAACATGCTTTTGATTTAAGTCTGAAGAGCAGAGTAAAACAAAAAGATGGGGTGTTCTACTGTAACATGTCCCATCCTTCTCTTCCAACACCATTTGTCAGGAGATAGTTGGGAGGCCCCATACACATTAGCTGGTCGGCTGGTCCTACAGAAATTGGCAGGTTCTGGGTGGTTTTACTGTGCTTAGACAGAAAGGTGTCGGTCAAATACAAGACTAACTGAAACCCATAAATATTGAGGACTACACAGCAACAGCACCACCTTCAGAGTACAAGCAGAACTGCAGCAGATAAACAGTGATGATATCAAAACTACAGAAAGAAAGCATGCAAGTGACCCAACATTAGAATCAGGGTCTCTGTCTTACTGTGTACCATAACTGTAAAAAAACAAGAAATGGACTGCACATCCAAATATTATACACTGATTTACTGCAGCTAACCACATTTTTAGAAAATGAACATGGGGTTCTTGGTTAACATTTTTATCAAATTATATACGCCCACTGCCATGCCGTGACGACCTCTTTAGTGGGTCTTATTTTATTGAGTGTATTGTTTCTAATTTAGCAGCTAAAAACAAAATAAGCAAATACCTTGTAACAAGTAAATAACTAGTACTAGTACATGTAAATAACATATGGTACTTAGTTAACATTATTTTGATCAAAAGAACATAAAGGCCATCCCACCACAACAAGGTGTACCCAATCCAGTCCGGGTGGTACCTAACTCTTGTAGGTCACTTCACTATGTGTCAGCATACGGGGTACATAACTAGGTATCCTATGTTATCTACATGTACATGAGGGTATTTCCTTATCTTGTTTTTATTTTAGGTTCTGCTTGTTAAATGGCCACAGTGTGAATGCACACCTATGCTTTGCACTTATACCGACATATGCTCCAGCAAGGTTTTAATTTAGCAACTTTAATGAGGGTTTCACCTATTTGCTCTCAGTGAGCACATGGAAAATTAAGTCTTTGAGATCAGTTTACTTGGTGCTGTTGCTGTGGTGCCACGTCAGAGGAGTGGTGTGGTCCTCTTGGCAGCTGTTGGGCACGTGGCTGGTTCTCCGTGCCGCTGCAATGCTGTAGTGCTAGTAATCGCCATGCTGCGCTACACTCTATAGAGTAGGGGGTTGCAGCAGGCTTATAAATTTTGATCAAATGGCTAACTTAGGGTATGTGCATATGCTGGGTATTTGCAGTCGATTTTTGGCAGAAAAAAAGTTGCGTAAAACACATGTTTTTGTGTGCATTTTTTATGCGTTTTTTTTTCTTGCAATTTTTCCCATGTATTTGAATGGGTGAAAAACAATAAAAAATTGCTTTGCTGCAGATTTGAAAAATCGCTTTGATGGTTAAAATCCGCAAGGAACAAATAAATAGCATGTGCACAGGAGATTTAGTAAATCTCATTCACTTTCCTGGTACTGTAAAATGCTGCGTTTTTTTGCCTATGTGTGAACAAGACCTAAGACTTTTATGTTTATTTTTTTATTAATTTTGCTTAGCTGTAGTTGATCAATGTATAATACTTGGATGTGACGTTCGTTGCTTTATTTCTACGTTTCTGTGCTACTTTATGATGTTCTCAGATTAGGCAGCATAAACCTGGTTGCAGATTCCCTTTGAAACATGCTGGAAAATCTAAATTCAGGGTTTCTGGGAATGGGCAGAGATTGTGAAAGATCAGCACATGAATGGGCGATCTTAACCCTTTCAGGATCAAGGCCCATTGAAGTATTTAGGAATAATACTTTCCAATACTAAACATTTTAGAATAGATTTTTTTGCAGGATATTTTGTCCTTTTGCACCAGATTAGAACCACAATCTTTTTTGCCCAGATTCCAGGCATCAGTATTTGATGCATCAATGTGACATCGCACATGTGGTAAAACAATGGACTGAAAATCCAGCATTTTTGCACGGTTTATCTTTTTACTTTCATCCTACATAGAGCTCACTAAGTCTATTGCAGTAATATATTTCCCGTTAATGTTGCTTTTTTATATGCAATTGTTTGTTCTATAAATAAGATAAAGGCAGCGAAAGCACAATGGTGCAACAATTTTAAACTCAAATTTTTCTTGACATCTAAAGGAGCTAATTTAACTTGAAGCAAAAAAAAAATGTAACTGCAGGGCAGAGGGGAAAAAAGTTGATGAATAATAAGAGACGTGTAGAAGTTGAAACGATAACAGTTGCTGTGTAAGCTTATCTGCCCGAGGAGAGACTCCGAGCAATGTGCGCACTTAGCATAGTAATGGGCGGCTGCTCCATCCACCAATAGGACGGCGAGGGCTGTGACACCCCCCGGGCACGCCCACACAGACTCTTATCCTGTGCAGTAACCTCTTCACTGCCGCAGGGGTCGGAAGTGAGATCAAACAACATGAAAAGAAGACCTACGCAAGTGAAAAGCGGGGCCCTAAAAGCGAACATATTGCACCATCACACAGAAACATTTAGGATGCAATTACATGACCTGATTTCAAAGTGTTAAATGAGCACTGATCACTCTAGTGAAGTCATTTGTTGCTTGTTTGCACACAGGCTGGGTAACAATTATGGGGACAGAATGATCGCTAATAGATGCTTCTGTGCCCATACAGAATCATGTTCTCGGCAGCACATTTCCAATTTCCACCAAGCGATGTGCTGCTAAGAACGATGATGTTCTGGCATAAACGATCCAATCATCTGATGAATGAGCAGCATTTTGCTTGATCATTGGGTGATTACCAACATGTTTACACTTACGAATTCTTATCTGCGTTGCCGGTATTTATAAATGTGGATGACACACACTATGCTACACACAAACTGGAGATTACCCATATAGTGCATGTTACACACACTGAAAGTTACAGCCACACTACATGTTACACACACACTGCATTCTACACACACATTGCTTTACACGCACTGAATATTACAAATACACACTGCATGTTACACTGTATGTTACACGCACTGAACCTTACACACATACTACATATTACACACACTGCATGTCACACTGTACGTTACACACGTTACACACACTGAATCTTACACACATACTGCATATTACACACACTGCATGTCATACTGTACGTTACACATGTTACACGCACTGAACCTTACACACATACTACATATTACACACACTGCATGTCACACTGTACGTTACACATGTTACACGCACTGAATCTTACACACTGCATATTACACACACTGCATGTCATACTGTACGTTACACATGTTACACGCACTGAACCTTACACACATACTACATATTACACACACTGCATGTCACACTGTACGTTACACATGTTACACGCACTGAATCTTACACACTGCATATTACACACACTGCATGTCATACTGTACGTTACACATGTTACACGCACTGAACCTTACACACATACTACATATTACACACACTGCATGTCATACAGTACGTTACACATGTTACACGCACTGAACCTTACACACATACTGCATATTACACACACTGCATGTCACACTGTACGTTACACATGTTACACACACTGAATCTTACACACATACTGCATATTACACACACTGCATGTCACACTGTACGTTACACACACTGAATCTTACACACATACTGCATATTACACACACTGCATGTCACACTGTATGTTACACATGTTACACGCACTGAACCTTACACACATACTGCCTATTACACACACTGCATGTCACACTGTATGTTACACACACTGAACCTTACACACATACTACATATTACACACACTGCATGTCATACTGTACATTACACATGTTACACGCACTGAACCTTACACACATACTGCCTATTACACACACTGCATGTCACACTGTATGTTACACACACTGAACCTTACACACATACTGCATATTACACACACTGCATGTCATACAGTACGTTACACACGTTACACGCACTGAACCTTACACACATACTACATATTACACACACTGCATGTCACACTGTATGTTACACATGTTACACGCACTGAACCTTACACACATACTGCATATTACATACACTGCATGTCATACAGTACGTTACACACGTTACACGCACTGAACCTTACACACATACTGCATATTACACACACTGCATGTCATACAGTACGTTACACACGTTACACGCACTGAACCTTACACACATACTGCATATTACACACACTGCATGTCACACTGTACGTTACACATGTTACACGCACTGAATCTTACACACTGCATATTACACACACTGCATGTCATACAGTACGTTACACACGTTACACGCACTGAACCTTACACACATACTGCATATTACATACACTGCATGTCATACAGTACGTTACACACGTTACACGCACTAAACCTTACACATATACTGCATATTATATACACTGCATGTCATACAGTACGTTACACATGTTACACGCACTGAACCTTACACACATACTGCATATTACACACACTGCATGTCACACTGTACGTTACACATGTTACACACACTGAATCTTACACACATACTGCATATTACACACACTGCATGTCATACTGTATGTTACACATGTTACACGCACTGAATTTTACACAAATACCGCATATTACACACACTGCATGCCATGCTGTAAGTTACACACACTGAATCTTACACACATACTGCATATTACACACACTGCATGTCACATTGTATGTTACACGCACTGAATCTTACACACGTACGGCATATTACACACACTGCATGTCACACTGTACTTTACACACGTTACACGCACTGAACCTTACACACATACTACATATTACACACACTGCATGTCACACTGTATGTTACACACACTGAACCTTACACACATACTGCATATTACACACACTGCATGTCACACTGTATGTTACACACACTAAATCTTACACACGTATGGCATATTACACACACTGCATGTCACACTGTACGTTACACATGTTACACGCACTGAACCTTACACACATACTACATATTACACACACTGCATGTCACACTGTATGTTACACACACTGAATCTTACACACATACTGCATATTACACACACTGCATGTCACACTGTACGTTACACACGTTACACACACTGAATCTTACACACATACTGCATATTACACACACTGCATGTCACACTGTATGTTACACACACTGAACCTTACACACATACTACATATTACACACACTGCATGTCATACTGTACGTTACACATGTTACACGCACTGAACCTTACACACATACTGCCTATTACACACACTGCATGTCACACTGTATGTTACACACACTGAACCTTACACACATACTGCATATTACACACACTGCATGTCATACAGTACGTTACACACGTTACACGCACTGAACCTTACACACATACTACATATTACACACACTGCATGTCACACTGTATGTTACACATGTTACACGCACTGAACCTTACACACATACTGCATATTACATACACTGCATGTCATACAGTACGTTACACACGTTACACGCACTGAACCTTACACACATACTGCATATTACACACACTGCATGTCATACAGTACGTTACACACGTTACACGCACTGAACCTTACACACATACTGCATATTACACACACTGCATGTCACACTGTACGTTACACATGTTACACGCACTGAATCTTACACACTGCATATTACACACACTGCATGTCATACAGTATGTTACACACGTTACACGCACTAAACCTTACACATATACTGCATATTATATACACTGCATGTCATACAGTACGTTACACATGTTACACGCACTGAACCTTACACACATACTGCATATTACACACACTGCATGTCACACTGTACGTTACACATGTTACACACACTGAATCTTACACACATACTGCATATTACACACACTGCATGTCATACTGTATGTTACACATGTTACACGCACTGAATCTTACACAAATACCGCATATTACACACACTGCATGCCATGCTGTAAGTTACACACACTGAATCTTACACACATACTGCATATTACACACACTGCATGTCACATTGTATGTTACACGCACTGAATCTTACACACGTACGGCATATTACACACACTGCATGTCACACTGTATGTTACACACACTAAATCTTACACACGTATGGCATATTACACACACTGCATGTCACACTGTACGTTACACATGTTACACGCACTGAATCTTACACACATACTGCATATTACACACACTGCATGCCATGCTGTAAGTTACACACGTTACACACACTGAATCTTACACACATACCGCATATTACACACACTGCATATTACATTGTATGTTACACGCACTGAATCTTACACACGTACGGCATATTACACACACTGCATGTCACACTGTACGTTACACATGTTACACGCACTGAATCTTACACACATACTGCATATTACACACACTGCATGTCACACTGTACGTTACACACACTGAATCTTACACACATATGGCATATTACACACACTGCATGCCATGCTGTAAGTTACACACGTTACACACACTGAATCTTACACACATACTGCATATTACACACACTGCATGTCACATTGTATGTTACACGCACTGAATCTTACACACGTACGGCATATTACACACACTGCATGTCACACTGTACGTTACACACGTTACACGCACTGAACCTTACACACATACTACATATTACACACACTGCATGTCACACTGTATGTTACACACACTGAACCTTACACACATACTGCATATTACACACACTGCATGTCACACTGTACGTTACACATGTTACACGCACTGAACCTTACACACATACTACCTATTACACACACTGCATGTCACACTGTATGTTACACATGTTACACACACTGAACCTTACACACATACTGCCTATTACACACACTGCATGTCACACTGTATGTTACACACACTGAATCTTACACACATACCGCCTATTACACACACTGCATGTCACACTGTATGTTACACACACTGAACCTTACACACATACTGCCTATTACACACACTGCATGTCACACTGTACGTTACACACACTGAATCTTACACACATACGGCATATTACACACACTGCATGTCACACTGTACGTTACACACGTTACACGCACTGAACCTTACACACATACTACATATTACACACACTGCATGTCACACTGTATGTTACACACACTGAACCTTACACACATACTGCCTATTACACACACTGCATGTCACACTGTATGTTACACACACTGAACCTTACACACATACTGCCTATTACACACACTGCATGTCACACTGTATGTTACACACGTTACACGCACTGAACCTTACACACATGCTGCATATTACACACACTGCATGTCACACTGTATGTTACACGCACTGAATCTTACACACATACGGCATATTACACACACTGCATGTCACACTGTATGTTACACACGTTACACGCACTGAACCTTACACACATGCTGCATATTACACACACTGCATGTCACACTGTATGTTACACGCACTGAACCTTACACACATACTACATATTACACACACTGCATGTCACACTGTATGTTACACACACTGAACCTTACACACACTGCATGTCACACTGTACGTTACACATGTTACACGCACTGAACCTTACACACATACTGCCTATTACACACACTGCATGTCACACTGTATGTTACACACACTGAATCTTACACACATACCGCCTATTACACACACTGCATGTCACACTGTATGTTACACACGTTACACGCACTGAACCTTACACACATACTACATATTACATACACTGCATGTCACACTGTACGTTACACATGTTACATGCACTGAACCTTACACACATGCTGCATATTACACACACTGCATGTCATACAGTACGTTACACGCACTGAACCTTACACACATACTACATATTACACACACTGCATGTCACACTGTATGTTACACACACTGAACCTTACACACATACTGCCTATTACACACACTGCATGTCACACTGTATGTTACACACGTTACACGCACTGAACCTTACACACATACTACATATTACATACACTGCATGTCACACTGTACGTTACACATGTTACACGCACTGAACCTTACACACATGCTGCATATTACACACACTGCATGTCATACTGTATGTTACACATGTTACACGCACTGAACCTTACACACATACTACATATTACATACACTGCATGTCACACTGTACGTTACACATGTTACACGCACTGAACCTTACACACATACTACATATTACATACACTGCATGTCATACAGTACGTTACACACGTTACACGCACTGAACCTTACACACATACTACATATTACACACACTGCATGTCACACTGAACCTTACACACACTGCATGTCACACTGTACGTTACACATGTTACACGCACTGAACCTTACACACATACTACATATTACACACACTGCATGTCACACTGTATGTTACACACACTGAACCTTACACACATACTGCATATTACACACACTGCATGTCACACTGTACGTTACACATGTTACACGCACTGAACCTTACACACATACTACATATTACACACACTGCATGTCACACTGTACGTTACACACACTGAATCTTACACACATACTGCATATTACACACACTGCATGTCACACTGTACGTTACACACGTTACACGCACTGAACCTTACACACATACTACATATTACACACACTGCATGTCACACTGTATGTTACACATGTTACACACACTGAACCTTACACACATACTGCCTATTACACACACTGCATGTCACACTGTATGTTACACGCACTGAATCTTACACACATACTGCCTATTACACACTGCATGTCACACTGTATGTTACACACACTAAATCTTACACACGTACGGCATATTACACACACTGCATGTCACACTGTACGTTACACATGTTACACGCACTGAACCTTACACACATACTACATATTACACACACTGCATGTCACACTGTATGTTACACACACTGAACCTTACACACATACTGCATATTACACACACTGCATGTCACACTGTACGTTACACATGTTACACGCACTGAACCTTACACACATACTACATATTACACACACTGCATGTCACACTGTACGTTACACACACTGAATCTTACACACATACTGCATATTACACACACTGCATGTCACACTGTACGTTACACACGTTACACGCACTGAACCTTACACACATACTACATATTACACACACTGCATGTCACACTGTATGTTACACATGTTACACACACTGAACCTTACACACATACTGCCTATTACACACACTGCATGTCACACTGTATGTTACACGCACTGAATCTTACACACATACTGCCTATTACACACTGCATGTCACACTGTATGTTACACACACTAAATCTTACACACGTACGGCATATTACACACACTGCATGTCACACTGTACGTTACACACGTTACACGCACTGAACCTTACACACATACTACATATTACACACACTGCATGTCACACTGTACGTTACACACACTGAATCTTACACACATACGGCATATTACACACACTTCATGTCACACTGTACGTTACACATGTTACACGCACTGAACCTTACACACATACTACATATTACACACACTGCATGTCACACTGTACGTTACACACACTGAATCTTACACACATACGGCATATTACACACACTGCATGTCACACTGTACGTTACACACGTTACACGCACTGAACCTTACACACATACTACATATTACACACACTGCATGTCACACTGTATGTTACACATGTTACACACACTGAACCTTACACACATACTGCCTATTACACACACTGCATGTCACACTGTATGTTACACGCACTGAATCTTACACACATACCGCCTATTACACACACTGCATGTCACACTGTATGTTACACACACTAAATCTTACACACGTACGGCATATTACACACACTGCATGTCACACTGTACGTTACACACGTTACACGCACTGAACCTTACACACATACTGCCTATTACACACACTGCATGTCACACTGTACGTTACACACACTGAATCTTACACACATACGGCATATTACACACACTGAATGTCACACTGTACGTTACACACGTTACACGCACTGAACCTTACACACATACTGCCTATTACACACACTGCATGTCACACTGTATGTTACACATACTACATATTACACACACTGCATGTCACACTGTACGTTACACATGTTACACACACTGAACCTTACACACATACTGCCTATTACACACACTGCATGTCACACTGTATGTTACACACACTGAATCTTACACACATACCGCCTATTACACACACTGCATGTCACACTGTATGTTACACACACTAAATCTTATACACGTACGGCATATTACACACACTGCATGTCACACTGTACGTTACACACGTTACACGCACTGAACCTTACACACATACTACATATTACACACACTGCATGTCACACTGTACGTTACACACACTGAATCTTACACACATACGGCATATTACACACACTGCATGTCACACTGTATGTTACACACACTGAACCTTACACACATACTGCATATTACACACACTGCATGTCACACTGTACGTTACACATGTTACACGCACTGAACCTTACACACATACTACATATTACACACACTGCATGTCACACTGTACGTTACACACACTGAATCTTACACACATACGGCATATTACACACACTGCATGTCACACTGTACGTTACACACGTTACACGCACTGAACCTTACACACATACTACATATTACACACACTGCATGTCACACTGTATGTTACACATGTTACACACACTGAACCTTACACACATACTGCCTATTACACACACTGCATGTCACACTGTATGTTACACGCACTGAATCTTACACACATACCGCCTATTACACACACTGCATGTCACACTGTATGTTACACACACTAAATCTTACACACGTACGGCATATTACACACACTGCATGTCACACTGTACGTTACACACGTTACACGCACTGAACCTTACACACATACTACATATTACACACACTGCATGTCACACTGTACGTTACACACACTGAATCTTACACACATACGGCATATTACACACACTGCATGTCACACTGTACGTTACACACGTTACACGCACTGAACCTTACACACATACTGCCTATTACACACACTGCATGTCACACTGTATGTTACACATACTACATATTACACACACTGCATGTCATACTGTACGTTACACATGTTACACACACTGAACCTTACACACATACTGCCTATTACACACACTGCATGTCACACTGTATGTTACACACACTGAATCTTACACACATACCGCCTATTACACACACTGCATGTCACATTGTATGTTACACACACTAAATCTTACACACGTACGGCATATTACACACACTGCATGTCACACTGTACGTTACACACGTTACACGCACTGAACCTTACACACATACTACATATTACACACACTGCATGTCACACTGTATGTTACACACACTGAATCTTACACACATACTGCATATTACACACACTCTACATGTTACGAACACTGCACGTTACACACACACACACTCTTTATGATGCAGGTCACACACACTGCAGGTTACACACACACTGCATGTTACACACACTTTGTGTTACACACTCTACGTGTTACACACACACACTTACACACTGCCTGCTATACACACACACTATGTTACACACAAATTGGAGATTACCCATATAGTGAATGTTACACACACACACTGAAAGTTACAGCCACACTACATGTTACACACACACTTCATATTCAAGCACATGCTTTATATGTTATGCACATAAACACACTGTACATTAGTCACACACTGCAGGTTAAGTATATACTCGTAAATGCACAGTACATGTTACACAGACACACGCTGAAAGTTACACATAATTACACAAACACCCACTATGTGTTACACACGCTCTGCATATTACACACACTGCATATTATACACCGTGTATGTTACATAAGCACAGACATAAGGCTGGCCCTGGACCTACTAGCGCTGTATTTTTAGCTTTTGCTGGTCCATGGTAAATACCATGACATCTCTCAGAATGGGCAGTACAATGCTGAAGGCTCTAATAACATTAAAAGATTAAAAGTGCGTGTGAGTACTTTGATGCTGACTGCGGCATCTTTGATGTTCACATACAGAAATACCAGAACCCTGCTGCGAGATGATCAGCACTAATGATAGGCAACATTGTGATCTCTATCACTAGACAGACTTTATTGTACATTGTATGAAAGCTTGGCTGTAAATGAGAAAAAGTAATTTAATTTAAAATGTAGGTATTAAGGCCAAATTCTGCCTATTACTTTAATTAACTCTAACCATCCCTTGAATATTAAATGCTAACATAATAATTCTATCCTTGTAACATAATTTATTGAATGTAATAATCTATCAGTATATTTACTATATCATTACTGGTAAAGTCTTACTGAAATAGCTTAAGAGTAAGTTAATGTAAAGTTACCTAAGGATAAGAGTCACATCTATATATTTACACTGAAACAGAGATATGCAGTACAAGCATGGCCACACCGATCAGCCATCAATCAAAGCATTAAAACCATCTTCTTAATATTGTGTAGGTTCACCTCTCAAGGAATAGATTCCACTGGTGTACTTGGTCTGCGGCAATGTTAAGGTGCGACTGTCATTTCAGGAGTACTTGCAGCAGAATGTCTGTATTCGTAAGAAGAAAACTGGGACTTCAGATTAAAATATCATTTCCTTCGTTCCATTATAACATCTCACATTTAGTTAACACATTTTTACCAGTCAGTCTTAGTTGAAACTTAGTTGAAACTTTTTGACCGGAAGGTCAAAAAGTATCAACAAATGTGTTACTATCCTGCTATGTTGATGCTTCAATGGATTTTTGAATAAAGTCAATTATATTTTAATTGTAAGTTCCAGCTTTTTTTCCTTTATGGATATGATTTCCCTGTATCAGCCAACGTGTTACCTGGAAGTCCTGTGGAATATGCGGTGGTGGACGAGCTAAGCCTGTGAGATGACTTTCCTTGTTTTTTGCTATTAGCAGAATGTCTGTGTCTGCCTTTACCTCTTCCCTCCTCCTTTCTCCATGTAATGTTATAAGCACCAGCTGTCATCTCCTATCTCAGTAATATTAAAATCTGTATTCACTGAAGACAGGTTTTACCCATTTATTGATAATGAAAAATCAATCTAGGAGGAGAAAGAAGTAGATTTCTCTGACAAAATATATTACACAGTTGCTTATTTTCATGTGTACTATTGATTTATAAAATAAAAATTAAAATGACGGGCTCCCTCTCCCGTCTGATAGACACCCCCGCAACATCATCATGCGGGCCCAATCGTTGTCATGGCAACCTGAGGTCGTTATGACAACATAGCTACGGCAAGCCTGTTAGACCATGCCGGGAGCATGGTCTAAGAGGTTTCTGTCACTGTAACACTGACTAGTATAATGTATTTCAATGCTGGTGTCAACATATGTTGACGTTTATAAAGGTACCAATAAGATAGCCGCCAAACATAAAAAAAATATCTAAACCTGGTATCTCTGTAACTGCATCCGAAGAACGGTGTAAAAAATAAATAAACCTAATTCTTGACCTGCTGTTGGTTTGGTCATTTTGCCTCCCAAAGTTCGCAATATGGCTTGGCTCACATTTATCCTGCGCTCTGCGCTGAGCTCTTATACATATATATAAATCTCTGAAATATGTGGTTCAGACTGACCCACGATAGAAGATTCCCTATAATGAGGCAGATTGAGATACTGTAGACTATGTCTGGCTTATGATCCAACAGTGTCCGTCTTTTTAGGCGTGTTTAAAAGTATGGTCGGCCACAGTTTTGTGCACCTCTGGAAAGAAGGACACCGCTGAACAGAGACCAGACGGAGTCCAGAGTAACTCTGCTGCCTCATTATAGTAAATGGATCCGTCGGGGATTTCATCTGAATCATGTCATTCGGAGATTTAGATGTAAATGCTCAGTGCTTTGGAAGTGCATTGAACTGTAGGTTGGATTGCTGCTAAAAGGGGAAAAAAACAAAAACCTCTTTAAATCTTCTTCCTTAGCGAGTGTGAACGAGCTGAGTGTGACTGGAGCGTAAGTGCAAACGGAAGTAAGTGTGTGACTTGTTTTTCAGTGACTTTGGATTCAGGGAGTTTAGAAGGGAGGAATTTGGCCTGAATTGCTGTCTGTATTTTATTAATTCTTTACATTTCTTTTTACCTAACATTTCTGTCTAGTGCAATCCCCATTAGGAAATGAGCTCCATTATTGACAATGCTATCCAGTGTACATCTTGCCACATGTATGCAATCCTTGAACACCCAGTCGGGTGTGCACACTGCTGTGCGAGATGTGTGCACGTTGTGAGTTTGGAAGCCCAGGTACTGGATCTAAATGAGCAGCTGGCAACACTGAGATCCATTGACAATATGGAAAGGAGTCTGCTGCTCACTGAGCAGCTGCTCACTGGGGTAGATGTGGGGGAGGGTGGTAGTAGGGAGCTGCAGGACAGTGAAGCAGCTAGCTGGGAAACAGTTAGAAGGGGGGGTAGAGGGAAGAGTGCCAGGGAGGCTAGTCCTGATCTGGCACACCCCAATAAGTTTGCAAAGTTGACAGATGAGGGGGGTGTCAGTACAGGGGTAGCACGGCTGCAGCAAGGCATGTCCTCTGAAAGTGTCAGCTCCAGTAAGGGGGGTAATAGGAGAGCAGGGCAGGCCAGGCAGGTGCTGGTAGTGGGGGACTCAATTATTAGGGGAACAGATAGGGCAATCTGTCACAAAGACAGGGATCGTCGAACAGTGTGCTGCCTACCTGATGCTCGAGTCCGGCACATCGCTGATCGGATTGACAGATTACTGGGAGGGGCTGGTGAGGACCCAGGGGTCATGGTGCACATTGACACAAATGACAAAGTTAGAGGTAGGTGGAAGGTCCTTAAAGATGATTTCAGGGAATTAGGCTGCAAGCTTAAAGCAAAGACCTCCAAGGTGGTATTCTCTGAAATACTACCTGTACCACGTGCCACGCCAGAGAGGCAACGGGAGATTTGGGAGATAAATAAGTGGCTTAGGAACTAGTGTAGGAAGGAGGGGTTTGGGTTCCTGGAGAACTGGGCCGACTTCTCAGTTGGCTACAGATTCTACGCTAGGGACGGGCTGCACCTCAATGGGGAGGGTGCAGCTGTGCTGGGGGAGAAAATGGCTAGAAGGTTGGAGGAGTGTTTAAACTAGGGATTGGGAGGGAGGGTATTCATTTTATAGGTGGGGAAGATAGTGCAGATAGTGACCTGGGCACAAATAAAGAAATTGGGGGAGGGGTTCGAACAGTCATTATAGTAAGAAGGAATAGAGGTACAGAGAGATACATAAAATACATGTACACTAATGCCAGAAACCTCACCAACAAAATAGAGGAATTAGAATTAATTTTGTTGGAAAATAATTATGACATGGTGGGGATATCTGAGACATGGCTGGACGCGAGCCATGACTGGGCAGTTAATTTACAGGGCTATAGTCTGTTCAGAAATGACCATACAAACAAGCGAGGGGAGTGTGTGTGTTTATATGTAAAATCATCCTTAAAACCCATCTTGCGTGAGAATATATGTGAATCTAATGAAAATGTAGAGTCCCTGTGGGTGGAGATAAGGGGAGCAGGAAGAAATAATAAATTACTGATAGGGGTTTGTTATAAGTCTCCAAAAATAATAGAAGCAGCGGAGAATATCCTCATAAAGCAAATAGATGAAGCAGCGACTCAAGGAGAAGTCATTATTATGGGGGACTTCAACTACCCTGAAATACATTGGGGAACAGAAACCTGTAGTTCAAGCAAAGGTAATAGGTTTTTGACAACTATGAGCAACAATTACCTTTCACAACTGGTGCAGGACCCAACAAGAAGGGGGGCACTGCTAGACCTAATATTAACCAACAGGCCAGACCGCATATCAAATATGCGAGTTGAGGGTCACTTGGGTAATAGTGATCACAAAATAATAAGTTTTCATGTATCCTTTAATAAGATGTGTAGTAGAGGGGTTACAAGGACACTAAACTTCCAGAAGGCAAATTTCCAACGGTTGAGAGATGATCTTACTGCAATAAACTGGGATGATATCCTGAGACATAAAACTACAAAAATCAAATGGGAGACATTTATTAGCATCCTGAATAGGACCTGTGCACAATATATACCCAATGGGAATAAACATGCTAGAAGTAGGAGGAAACCACTATGGCTAAATAGAGCTGTAAGGGGCGCAATAAGTGACAAAAAGAAAGCATTTAGAGAACTAAAGCAAGTAGGTAGTGATGAGGCATTAAATAAATACAGAAAATTAAATAAATTCTGTAAAAACCAAATCAAGGCAGCAAAGATTGAGGCAGAGAGACTCATTGCCAGAGAAAGTAAAAATAATCCCAAAATATTCTTTAACTACATAAATAGTAAAAAACTAAAAAATGAAAGTGTTGGCCCCCTTAAAAATAGTCTGGGTGAAATGGTGGATGAGGATGAGGAAAAAGCCAATATGCTAAATGATTTTTTTTCAACCGTATTTACAACAAAAAAATCGCATGACAGAAAACATGATTAGTGATAACAAAAATTCTCCATTAAATGTCAGTTGCTTAACCCATCAGGAAGTACGGCGGCGTCTAAAAATCACTAAAGTTGACAAATCCCCAGGCCCGGATGGGATACACCCGCGAGTACTGCAGGAATTAAGTAACGTCATAGATAGACCATTATTTTTAATCTTTAAAGATTCCATAATAACAGGGTCTGTACCACAGGACTGGCGTATAGCAAATGTGGTGCCAATATTCAAAAAGGGGACAAAAACTGAACTTGGAAATTATAGGCCAGTAAGCTTAACCTCTACTGTGGGTAAAATCCTGGAGGGTTTCCTAAGAGATGCTATAATAGAGTATCTGAAGAAGAATAACCTCATGACCCAATATCAACATGGGTTTACGAGGGACCGTTCCTGTCAAACTAATCTGATCAGTTTTTATGAGGAGGCAAGTTCGGGACTGGACCAATGAAATGCAGTGGATGTTGTGTATATGGACTTTTCAAAAGCTTTTGATACGGTTCCACACAAAAGGTTGACACATAAAATGAGAACAATGGGGATAGGGGAAAATATATGTATGTGGGTTAAGAACTGGCTCAGAGATAGGAAACAAAGGGTAGTTATTAATGGAACACACTCAGACGGGGTCTCAGTTAACAGTGGGGTACCACAGGGGTCAGTATTGGCCCCGCTACTTTTTAACATATTTATTAATGACCTTGTAGGGGGCATACAGAGTAATATTTCAATATTTGCAGATGACACTAAACTCTGCAGGGTAATCAATACAGAGGAGGACAATTTTATATTACAGGAGGATCTATGTAAACTAGAAGCTTGGGCTGATAAATGGCAAATGAGCTTTAATGGGGATAAATGTAAGGTAATGCACTCGGGCAGAGGAAATAAAATGTATAATTATATGCTTATTTGTAAAACACTGGGCAAAACTCTTCACTGAAAAAGACCTGGATGTATTGGTGGACGACAAGCTCACGTTTGGTGGCCAGTGTCAGGCAGCTGCTGCAAAGGCAAATAAAATAATGGGATGCATTAAAAGAGGCATAGATGCTCATGAGGAGAACATAATTTTATCTCTATACAAGTCACTAGTGCGACCACACTTAGAATACTGTGTACAGTTCTGGTCTCTGGTGTATAAGAAAGACATAGCTGAACTAGAGAGGGTGCAGAGAAGAGCGAACAAGGTTATTAGAGGACTGGGGGGGTCTGCAATACCAAGACAGGTTATTACACTTGGGGTTATTTACTGTGGAAAAACGAAGGCTTAGGGGTGATCTTATTACTATGTACAAGTATATAAGGGGACAGTACAAAGACCTTTCTACTGATCTTTTTACTCTGAGGCCTGAGACGGGGACAAGGGGGCATCTTCTACGTCTGGAGGAAAGAAGGGTTAATCATAATCACAGAAGGGGATTCTTTACTGTAAGAGCAGTGAGACTATGGAGCTCTCTGCCTCATGATGTTGTAATGAGTGATTCACTACGAAAATTTAAGAAGGGCATGGATGCCTTTCTTGAAAAGTATAATATTACAGGTTATATATACTAGATTCATTGATAGGGCGTTGATCCAGGGATCTAGTCTGATTGCCGTATGGAGTCAGGAAGGAATTTTTTTCCCCAATGTGGAGCTTAGTGTTTGCCACATGTTTTTTTTTGCCTTCCTCTGGATCAACATGTTAGGCTATGGGTTGAACTAGATGGACTTAGTCTTCCTTCAACCTTAAAAACTATGTTACTATGTTACTATGTAGTGTAGCTCGCAGGATAAATGTGATCCAAAATGTTATGTAAAATTCAGAGCTAGTTTTAGACTAAGCGGGGCCCTGGGCAAAAGTTTAAAGTGGGGCCCCCAATGCTCACATATTGCACCACATACAGAAACATTTCGGTTGTATTTACATGTGTTGAATTCAGGCCGCTAAACGGGCGTGATCAACAATATTGAAGTTGTTCCATGGTTGTTACCCGGTGGCCTCTTTACACCGGCTGAGAAAGAATGATGGGCACAGAACAATCACTAATAGATCAATCTGTCCCCATACAGTATCATGTTATCAGCTACACATCTACAGTGTACACTGGGCAATGTGCTGCTGAGAACAATGATTTTTGTTCCAGCGTAAACAAGCCAATCACTTGAATAGGCAGCATTTTGATTGTTTAGTATAATACACCTCATAGTCCTCCACATAGTATAATGCACCGCATAGGCCTCTATATTATATAATTCACACCATATAGTGTAATGTGCCCATAACCCTCCATACAGTATAATGCACACCCCATAGCCCTCTATGTAGTATAATACACTCCCCATAGCCCTCCATATAGTATAATGCACACCCCATTGTCCTCCATATTGTATAATACACTCCCCGTAGTCTTTCGTATAATATAATGTGCCCTATAGCCCTCCATATAGTATAATGCACTCCCCATAGCCCCCCATATAGTATAATGCACACCCCATAGTCTTTCATATAGTATAATGCACACCCTATAGTCCTCCATATTGTATAATACACTCCCCATAGTCCTCCATGTTGTATAATACACTCCCCATAGTCCTCCATAAAGTATAATGTGCCCCATAGTCCTCCATATAGTATAATACACTCCCCATAGTCCTCCATATAGTATGATACACTCCCCATAGTCCTCCATATAGTATGATGCACAGCACCATATCCTTCCTGTTGTATAATGAACTCCCCACAGTCCTCAATTTAGTATAATGCACTGCCCATAGTACTCCATATTGTATAATGCACCCCCATAGTCCTCCACTCAATATAGTGCAATGCACCCCCGATAGTATAATGCACCCCATAGTCCTTCATATAATAAAATGCATTTCATATAGTCCTCCATACAGGATAATGCAGGTCCCATATAATAAAATAGTATAATACACTCCCTATGGTCCTTGATAGAGTATAATGCAGCCCTACATAGAGTATAATGCAGCCCCCCTCATAGAGCATAATGCAGTCCCCCATAGAGTATAATGGAACCCCCTCATAAACTATAATGCAGCCCCCCTCATAAAGTATAATGCATCCCTTCATAAAGTATAATGCAGCCCCCCTCAGAGTATAATGCAGCCCCCACAGTCCTGCAGTGTTATGACCATGATTTACTCATATATACAGAGATAAATAAATACAATAGTTACCTCTCCTTGTTCCCCCGCTGCTCCGGTCTCTGCAGTGCGTCTCAGCAGCTCCACTGCTGACACAGCGTGGCAACGTCATCACGCCCGCTGCTTCAAAGGCAGAGGAGGAATGATGGGAGAGGGAGCTTCACATGACGCTTCATCCTCCATCATTGCTTTCAACTGTATCGGCATCTATGATGTTTTATACAGTTGAATGCGCGATGCAAGGGGGTGGCGCTGACGCCAGGCCCCCCTGACTCACGGACCCCTTAGCAGCCGCGTGGTGTGTCGGTATTAGCGGCATGCCACTGGCTGGGGGCCCCTGGGGAGAGTGGGAGCCATAGGCAGATGCCTAGTTTGTATGCACCTAACGCCGGCCCTGGTAAAATGTTCCCAATAAAAGCTTCAACTCATCCACAACAAAAGCAAGTCCCCACTCAAGTCCATCATCTGTCAATGTTAATATAGGGGGCTTCTGCTTTACTGGTAGTAAAAAGGCTCTGGAAAAGCACTATGGTTCCTCACTGCCCAAAAGAAATCCAGCGAATTCTGCGCTCTCAAATCCAAATGCCCCCATCACTTCTGAGCCCCGCAATGTGCCTAAACAATATTTAGTGTCCACGCTTGGCATTTCTGTAGCAATGAGAGCCCGCTTCATTTACTAGGTCCATGTCTCCAGAAACACAAGCTGGGAACAATGTACTGGGCATTACAGCATACTGGGTGCTGCAATGTACCGGCACTACAATGGCAGATTTGCAATTCTCACTCAGCAACATCCACTGCTGCTTGTTTCTGGAAAACACCCATGGAGGCAAAATAGTCACTACACCTGTAAGTAGATTCCCAGAGGGGTGTAATTCCAAAATGGGACTGTGTATATGGAGTCCGCAAGCTATTCTATGATAATTTGTTCTCCAAGAGTCAAATAGCGCTCCGTCCCTCCCAAGTCTCGCTGTGTGGCTAAGCAGTACTGTGCAGGGGTATTGCCATGTTCAGCAGAAATTGTGTGACAAATTTTGGTGCCATTTTTACCTATTTCCCCTCGTGAAAATGTAAAATCTGGGGCTAAAAAAATGTTTGTGGTAAAAATGTAACTATTTTTTCTTCACTGCCCTATGTTATAAAATTCTGTGACACACCAGTGATGTTAATATGGTCACTGCACCCTTAGATGAATTCATTGAAAGGTGTACTTTGCAAAAAGGGGTCACTTATGGGGAGGCTCTGCTGTTTTGGCATCTCATGGGCTCTACCAGTGTGTCATGACTTCATAAAACCATAACAGAAAAATCTGCACTATATTATGGCACGCCTTCCCTTCTGAGCTTTCAACTGTGCCTGAAAAGTATTTATCAATTACATGTAGGGTATTGGCGCACTCAGGAGAATTTGGACAACAAACTATGCAGTCCATTTTTTTCCTATCAGCCCTTATGAAAATTAAAAACTTGAGGCTAAAACAACATGTTAGTTGTAAAAAATGTAATTTTTCTTTCTTCACCACCCAATGGTATAAAATTCTGTAAGGCACATGTGGTGTCAATATGCTTACTGCACCCCTGGATGAATTCATTGAGAAGTGTAGTTTGTAAAATGGGGTCACTTATGAAGGATTCTGCTTTTCTGGCACCTAAGGGCTCTGCCAATGTGACACGACAATCTCAACTCCAATATGTCTGAACTCCAATATCCTTCCCTTCTGAGCTTTCCACTATACGCCAAAAGTAGTTTTTGACCATATATTGGGTATTGGTGTACTCAGAAGAATTTGCGTAACCAATTGTACTGTCCATTTTCTCCTATTATCCCTTTTGAAAATTGAAAACCTGGGGCCAAAGCAACATTATAGTGGAAAAATTGGTAATTTTTAGTGATGAGCAAGCATGCTCGTTACTTGAGATTTACGAGCATGCTCGGGTGTTTTCTGAGTATCTTCGGCGTGCTCGGGTGTTATGTTATATGGTATATATGGTATTTGGAACTGTTTGACAGCTTTAATACATGTGAGGAATGCCTGTTTCTTAGGCATTCCTCACATGTATTAAAACTGTCAAACAGTCGCAAATCATGCACACGGAGTGATTCAAACATAACACCTGAGCACACTGAAGATACTCGGCGAGTACGCGAGCATGCTCGCCGAAAGGGTTAACAGAACATGCTCGCTCATCACTAGTAATTTTCCATTGACTCAGCCCAATGTTATACAATTCTATAAATTTCCTGAGGGTTAAAAATTGTTGGTACACCCGTAGCTGAATTCCTCAAGAAGTGATGAGGTCACTTGTGGGGGTTTCTGCTGCTTTGGCATGTCAGGGGCTCTTCCAATGTGACATGGCATCCGCATTCTATCCAGCCAAAATTGCGCTCCAGAATTCAATTGGTGTGTCATCCCTTCCAAGCTCTGCTATGTACCCAAACAGTAGTTTTCCCCCACATATGGGGTATCAGCGTACTCAGGAGAAATTGTACTACAGATTTTGTGGTCCATTTTGTCCTTTTACCTTTGTGCAAAGGAAAAAGTTAGGGCTAAAACAACATTTTTGCAGGAAAAATGTGATTTTCTATTTTCCTGGCTCAACGTTATAAGATTCTGTGAAGCACCTGTGGGTTCAAGGTGCTCACCATACCTCTAGATAAGTTTCTTGAGGGAATTTTAAACAAACAAACAAAATAAAAAACCTCGAGCTGTATAGGCCAAGTTTAAAGGAAGATAAATAGACACATATAAAATCAATATAATTTATTTCAATAGTTTTAAAATATATTTTTTTATATAAAAAAAAAACAGGTGCCTTCAAATATTACAACAACCAAACCTCCAACATAGCTATATTAGTACATGAAAATTAGCCCATCCATGGCAATTTTGATTCATTGATCCAATATTGCACGAACCCTATTATAAAGTGCTGTTGCCAATTAATCCGTGAATGAAAAATGCATATAGAACTCCCCTGAAACAAGATAAAGTGCAAGTGCAAAAAGGGGGGGGGTTTGTTTTAAGTATGTGGAAAAATTAGCATCAAAGTAGCAGCACAACACAAGAATATTTTACAAACAGAAGTTCAAATATTGGAGCATATAGCCCCTATATGCTATAAGTAAGTCAGCAGATAAGTACAAGGCATAAAGGCCTCAGGCTAATGCATATTAAATGTACCAATTACTAAGGCTGTGCATATAGTATAGCTACATATAGGGTGTGTTATGACAAAACATTAAAGCCAGTGGAGAGTACTCACATATAGTAATTCAATAAGTTGATCAGAGGAGGGATGGTGAAGTTAACCTCACTTATAGCATATAGGGGCTATATGCTCCAATATTTCAACTTCTGTTTGTAAAATATTCTTGTGTTGTGCTGCTACTTTGATGCTAATTTTTCCACATACTTAAAACAACCCCCCCCCTTTTTGCACTTGCACTTTATCTTGTTTCAGGGGAGTTCTATATGCATTTTTCATTCACGGATTAATTGGCAACAGCACTTTATAATATGGTTCGTGCAATATTGGATCAATGAATCAAAATTGCCATGGATGGGCTAATTTTCATGTACTAATATAGCTATGTTGGAGGTTTGGTTGTTGTAATATTTGAATGCACCTGTTTTTTTATATAATAAAAATATATTTTAAAACTATTGAAATAAATTATATTGATTTTATATGTGTCTATTTATCTTCCTTTAAACTTGCCTATACAGCTCGAGGTTTTTTGTTTTTTTGTTTGTTTGTTTGTTTAAAATTACTCTGGAAGTGATAACCTTGACCTTGTTGAGCTATACTAAGTTTCTTGAGGGGTTTAGTTTCCCCAGTGAGGTCACTTGTGACAGGTTTCCACTGTTTAGGCATATCAGGGGCTCTGCAAATGCGACAAGGCCAATTTTGTGCTTCAAGATTTGAATGGTAGTTTCCTATCACATATGGGGTATCGGTGTACTCAAGAGAAGCTGCACAACAAATTGTATGGTCCATTTTCTCTTGTTACTCTTTTGAAAGTGCAAAATTTGGGGCTAAAGCACTATTTTTGTGTGAAAAAATTTTCATTTTTTCCTTCCACATTGCTTTAATCCTGGTGAAGCCCCTAAAGTCTTGAATGTGGTTTGAGCACTTTGAGGGGTGTAGTTTATAAAATGGTGTCACTTTTGGGTATTTGCTGTCACATAGGCCCCTCAAAGCCACTTCAAATGGGATGTGGTCCCCTAAAAAATAGATTTTAGAAATTGTGTTGGAAAAATGAAAAACTGATGATAAAATTTTAACTTTTCAAACTGTCTAATTAAAAAAAATGATGTTTCAAAAATGATGCTGATGTCAAGCAGACCTGTGATAAATGTTATTGATTAACTATATTGTGTGGTGTAACTACCTGGTTTAAGGGCATAAAAAGAAAAAAAATGAAAATTGCAAAATTTACTATTTTTCTTTCTTCAAATGTTCAATATTTTCAGAAATGAATGCATATCATATTGACCAAAATTTATCACTAACGTGAAGTACAACATGGCACAAAAACGGTCTCAGAATCACAGCAATATGTTGAAGCGTTCCAGAGTTATTACCTCATAAAGTGACACTGGTCAGATTGATAAAATTGGTCTGGTCTGGAAGGTGAAAACCCAAAGCCCAAACTGACATTATAAACTAAGCAAATAGCCTCATACAGGATATAGCCCCTGTAATTATTGCACCTTTAGAGCTCTAATCGCTGCCTACATTCTGATACAATCTTCTACTGTAATTAGTGCGCTCCGTGCAGCCATAGTGTGGCCAAGAAGCTTAGTGCACCATTCCGCTTACTGGCTTTGCATGTGTGGCGCCCCTGAGGGTTCGGTCGCCACAGAGGTACTGCATCTCACCCAGAGGTGTGGTATCTCACTCTAAGGTAAGGAAGGAGTACAGCTCAGGACCTAAACACCTGCATCCAACACACTGCTCCAGGCCGCCTGGAAGGGCAAGATGCACTGTGTTTCCTGCTGAGCCCTGTCCCTGGCTGGAGTGGGGGGAACCTAGTAAAGGGGAACCATGTAGTGGGTGTGGGTGGAGGACGTAGTTAAGGGGAGCACATAGAAGAAAGATATAAAAAGAGTAGCCATCTTAGAAAGACAGATTAGTAGTGAGGAGGAGAAGTGACAGGAGCAGAGGCTCTGTATGAGCTCTGCTCCTGAGGCTAGTCTGCACAGTGAGGCCCAAAAAGAAGAGAAGAGAGGAGAGGGAGCAGGAAGGCTCCAGGAACGGAAGAAGGGACCCCAGGGGTACGGGCCGTGCAGAAGGCCACCCGTACGCCCGCATGTACCGGGAGGTGGAGGGGTCAGGCTGTATACAGGGAACCGGATCCCTCAACTAGCAGAAGATTGCATATCTCAACTAGAAACCGGAGGCTGCAGTATTTCATGTCCTGTAGCCAACATTCCATACAAGTCTCACCAGGAAGGTAGCTATATAGGACCCAGGGGACGAAACCGACGTCGCCTGCCAAGGCCCGCAGATACTGGACTGGGACACTTTGAATGAGGTTCAGGGAGACAGCCAGAGAGAAGACACAGAAGGGGGTCCTGCTAAGTACTCCAGAGATATCTGAGGGTGGATTGAACCCCTCACTGAGTAAACGCAGCACGGCACGGGAAGTTACTTTGACGTCTGTAACTTGGACTGCAATAACCGTGAGTAAAGACCCTGGGACTGCACCACCTTATCTCTGTGTGTTCTTGCTGCACCAACACTCCCTGCACTACAACGCCCAGCACAACCACCAACATCTTCTACACTGCCCTTGAGCTAACTCTTCCTGTGGGGAGTCATAACATCTTTGCTGCAATACCACCAGCTTCAGAGGACTGTTCTGCAGCGACGGCCCCCTTAGCCACATTCCACAGGTGGCATAGTCGGACTCTTTAATAAAACCCATACATATAAAATTCCCCTTGGATTGACCGCCCTGGGTCACGGACCGGGTCACCGCCACTGTGACTACAACCCCCAGTATCTACCGGGTACCCCACGGCGCAGGGTGTGCGTCACATGCCCTCGTGTCCCTCACTGGTGATACACATTGTTAGATGGCGACTGGAGTGAGCACTGTCTACAGAGAAGCTGAGGCAAGCAAGCACGATCAAACACCAATGAGGGCGGTGGGAACATGCAAATCCAGTAGGCAAAATGGTGCCCTGAGCCTTTTGATCACACCAATGGTGCACCAAGCGCCCTAATTAGCATATTTGATATAACTTCCGTTTTTATAGAATGGAGTCAGCAATTAAAACACTAAAAGTGCTATATTTAGGGGGGGCATATCCCCTACAGGGCTATGTGATTAGTAAACTAAGATGTTTGCTGATGATTTTACACTCCATCAGACAGGGCCGGCGTCAGCACCCGGCGCACCCGGGCAAATGCCGGGGCCCTGAGCAGGCAGAGGGGCCCACTGGCGGTCGCGCACCCCGCTGGGCTATGGGCGGAGGAGAGCGGTGTCAGCGCCCGCCCTTCTCCGCCGCTTGCTCAGGGCCCCGGCAGCCCGATACTTACCTCTCCCCGTGCCTCCGCAGATCCGCTGTCTTCCTGCTCTGCGCTCCCTGTGACGTCTCAGGTCAGAGGGCGCGGTGACGCCTTTACACCGCGCCCTCCCCTGAGCCGTCACAGGGAGCGCTGAGCGGGAAGACGCCGACAACGCTGGAGTTCGGAGCCGAGCAGCGAGCAGCGAGCGGCGGGCGGCGGGCAGCGGGCAGCGGGCAGCGGGCAGCAGGCAGCAGGTGAGGAGAAGGGAGGTGAGTATTTGATTTTTTTTTTTTAATGTATGGAGGCATGGGGCATTATAAAGAGAGGGGGGGACATCCTGCATGGGGCATTATAAAGAGAGGGGGGACATCCTGCATGGGGCATTATAAAGAGGGGGGGGACATCCTGCATGGGGCATTATATAGAGGGGGGGGCAGCCTGCATGGGGCATTATATAGAGGGGGGGGGGACATCCTGCATGGGGCATTATATAGAGGGGGGGGACATCCTGCATGGGGCATTATATAGAGGGGGGGGCAGCCTGCATGGGGCATTATATAGAGGGGGGGGACATCCTGCATGGGGCATTATATAGAGGGGGGGGACAGCCTGCATGGGGCATTATAAAGAGGGGGGGACATCCTGCATGGGGCATTATATAGAGGGGGGGGACAGCCTGCATGGGGCATTATATAGAGGGGGGGGGGACATCCTGCATGGGGCATTATATAGAGGGGGGGGGACAGCCTGCATGGGGCATTATAAAGAGAAGGGGGGGGCATCCTGCATGGGGCATTATAAAGGGGGGGGGCATCCTGCATGGGGCATTATATAGAGGAGGGGGGGGAACAGCCTGCATGGGGCATTATAAAGAGAAGGGGGGGGCATCCTGCATGGGGCATTATAAAGGGGGGGACGACATCCTGCATGGGGCATTATAAAGGGGGGGACGACATCCTGCATGGGGCATTATAAAGGGGGGGGGGACATCCTGCATGGGGCATTATAAAGGGGGGGGACGACATCCTGCATGGGGCATTATAAAGGGGGGGCAGCCTGCATAGTGCATTATGTGGGGGGGAACAGCCTGCATGGAGCATTATAAGGGGGGGCAGCCTGTATGGGGCATTATGTGGGGGGTAACAGCCTGCATGGAGCATTAAAAGGGGGGGGCTGTATGGGGCATTATGTGGGGGGTAACAGCCTGCATGGAGCATTAAAAGGGGGGGCCTGTATGGGGCATTATGTGGGGGGTAACAGCCTGCATGGAGCATTAAAGGGGGGGGGGCCTGTATGGGGCATTATGTGGCGGGTAACAGCCTGCATGGAGCATTATAAGGGGGGGACAACCTGTATGGGGCATTATGTGGGGGGTAACAGCCTGCATGCAGCATTATATTGGGGCCAGTATCCTGTATGGAGAGTTATAAGGGGACCGGTATCCTGTATGGAGCGTTATAAGGGGACCGGTATCCTGTATGGAGCGTTATAAGGGGACCGGTATCCTGTATGGAGCGTTATATGGGGGCCAGTATCCTGTATGGAGTTTTATAAGGGGACCAGTATCCTGTATGGAGCGTTATATGGGGGCCAGTATCCTGTATGGAGCTTTATAAGGGGACCAGTATCCTGTATGGAGCGTTATATGGGGGCCAGTATTCCGTATGGAGCCTTATATGGGGGCCAGTATTCCATATGGAGCCTTATATGGAGGCCAGTATTCCGTATGGAGCCTTATATGGGGGCCAGTATTCCGTATGAAGCTTTATATGGGGGCCAGTATTCCGTATGGAGCCTTATATGGGGGCCAGTATTCTGTGTGGAGCGTTATATGGGGGCCAGTATCCTGTATGGAGCGTTATATGGGGGCCAGTATTCTGTGTGGAGCGTTATATGGGGGCCAGTATCCTGTATGAAGCGTTATATGGGGGCCAGTATTCCGTATGGAGCCTTATATGGGGGCCAGTATTCTGTGTGGAGCGATTCACCGGTTTCTGAGCTATTGTGGAATTTACAATAGATATCGCTCATGTAATGTAAGAAGTGAAATCTTTGCATTGTACTATATATATATATATTTCTCCACCGTATCTGTGCATCATGAATCGTGGTATGTGTTAAAGGGGCCCACTGAGACTCTTTCGCCCGGGGCCCAGAAAAACCTGGAGCCGGCCCTGCCATCAGATATGACATTTTTTGCACTAAAATGAATAAAGAAATAAATTTTAGATTTCTTATTACTAGTGGATGTAAAATTCGGAGTTTTTACTAAATGATTGCATAAACCGCATTGGGTGACACCACACTTGTAACAGCAATTGTTAATTAACCACATTTGATTACATTTTCAATTAGCAATCTATAAACTGGGTGATAACATAATACCATTAGTTGGAGCACGTTTTGTTACGTAATTGCAGCCTCTTTATAATATATTGTACAGATCAAGGTCTCTATAAAGCATGGGCCCGTGTTTTTCAGCAGGACATTACCCAGGACTTAGATCTTACATATCAACTCTCCTGGAATGTCCAGAAGGCTCCCAGAAAAGGGGAGACCTCTTAGATGAGTTGGAAAATCTCATGGAGAAACATCACTATGGTCTATCAGCTCCTGCCAAAGTCTGCTCTAGGCTTATGGTCTGTCTGAAATCTGTAGCACACTCCAGATGACAGACAGCGGGCAGGGTGCAGACCACAGGAAGATAGAAGACACCTTGCAGTCGACGTGGAGGGGTGACGACATTGTACTGCCTTTGCCAGGTAAAGGGAACAGGAGGACATCACCACCATTTGTGGCAGCGGATGGAGGTGAGTGTGTTCATTTTTTTTTTTTTTTTTGTTATTGGGACACACTTTGGAGGATTGTTGTGTGGGAACACAAATAGGGATAGTGCTATGTGGTGGACTATTATTGTTGAGGTGTAAAAAAATAAAGGATATCGCTATGTAGGTTAACAAATGGAGCACAAGTAAGGGAAGTTAATGTGTGGGAGCGCAAGTGGGGGACATTACTATGTGACCGGACTATTATTGGGGCATAAATGTGGACATTACTGGGTGGGGCGTAACTGAAGAACATAACTGTGTGGAAGCACCATTATTGTGAGAGCACTGTTATTTCTGTGCGGGGCACGAAGAATATTGTTAATATTGCATGGCGGCTCAAAGGAGGCACTATTACTATGTAGAGGTACTAACGAGGCAGTATTACCATATGGTGGCATAGAAGGGCTTTAATAACACGTGGAGGCACTATTACTGTGAGGAGGCACAGAAGTGTCACTATTACTGTGTGAGGCATAGATTAGGCAATGTTACCATGTGGAGGCACAACAAGTGCACTGTTACTGTTGTGGGGTACTGTTATGGTGGGGGTGGGCACAAAAAGAAAGTACTTTTACTGTGTAAGACACCAGGGGGCATTAATACCATATGGGTCATCTTGGGTGGTTATAGTGGAAGGCTGTTCTTAAAAGTTGGCAAGTATGACCATAGGTTATTTAGGTCCCGTTGAGTTCAGAAATGAAATTGTATGGAGCCAGAAGACAAAATCTCTGTATACTGTGCAGTAGCTGTTCTGTGATGCTGCGCTCACATCCTTCTCACTTCAATGGGGCCTGAGCTTCAATACTAGAGGATGTCCACAACACACATCAGCAAACATCTGTGTTGGTGGAAGTGGCAGGTGTCTGAACCCCAATGATCTGATATTGAACACACAAGCCCTTTAACTCTGATGGAGTACTTAAAGGTTGCAGCCAGTCAATGGCCTCTGATTGACTGCAGTGTCACATGATATAATAAATAATGTCATTTGATGGTGGGAGACACACCAGGAACATAAGAGGAACTGGTCTGAGAGGGCTGTATATCTTTTTATGATGGATAATTCAGCTGTTAAAGGGAATCCATCACCCCCAAAATGCATTTTTAATAGGCTATGCAGTGTTGTAGGGGACTTGGCCCCTTTAACAACCATACTAGCACTGCATCTGTTGCTGCTACAGTGTCTGGGCACATTCTTCTTCCTGTCTCCTTTCTTTTGATCCCCTTTGCTGCATTTCTGGGTGTATTAGTGAGAGAGAAGGTGCCTGGCTACTGTGTGCATGCATGGCTGCACAACAGCTGACAGCATTCAGGCAGTGCTTGCCTTGGCAAGCGCCAGGTCCAAAGCCTCCTTATAAGTTATTTTCTCAGCCACTGTACCAATAACAAGAACAGTGCTAGTATGGTTGTTATAGGGGCTACAGCACTGTATAGCCCATTGAAAATGCATTTTGGGGGTGACGGACTCCCCATCAGGCCCCTATGAGCACGTCCTTTTGTGTGAGTTGCTTTGACTTGCAAGACAATGAGGGCTAAAATACCGATACTGCATGAATTTTTTACATCTTTTTCATTGTACATTTTTCATTTCTTGCAGGGTGCAGCCAGGCCCTCTAGTATTGGCTAGGGTGATTGGGGTGAGCTTATATAGTGCTGAGAAAGGAAAAACTGGAAAGGCAATAAGCACAATAGGGTCTTACCCGAATAGCAACAGGGAGGCAAAAAGCAATTATGCTCATCCTATAGAAATTTAGGAAAAGGCTGCAGCAGATCTACGATGTGGAGAAACTTGTGAGGCTGGAGGTGAGGGGGTTAAAATCTGCACTGCCAGTAGTCCAGAGATAAGGAGACTGGAATAATACATAATGAGGAGCTGCTGACAGTCAGTGCCGGGGGCGGTATATACAGAGTGATGACTGAATCTGCGCCGGCGCCGCCCCCATGACTGCAACCCGAACGTTAGCGGGAGGAATGAAGGTAATTTCTTCCCGGCAGCTGGGGTGTAAATGTGGATGCTGGGCAGGTTCAGAATGCTTTTAACCTGCCGATTATCCCCATATTTGCAGGTTAATTTTTCACATGACAGGTTCCCTTTAAATTTCCAATGGACACCCAAGGAAAGGGCAACTCAGTACACTTTAACCTCACACTCATGGGTTTATATTATATAGGCAATGAATCCCCCAAAAATGTGCACACAAGACCAGAATGTATGAAAGAAGTCACCACAACTAATGCTATGATATGCGGCTCCACAGAAAATTGCTATGCGTCCACTGCCCATAACAGTGTTGGGCACAGAGCCCTTACCCACATCACAGGAACGCCTGCAACTGTGCATCCGCCATGTGAGGTCGCCTCTTGCCCTTTGCTGATTTAGTTCTTTATATGTAACCACAAGATTGTATGCACTGGGACTGAGATCTGCCTAAATATTACATAGCTCTAAAATTGTATGTCTCCCCGTACAGTCTTATGCAATATCCTCCTCCTACAGATATGTGCAGTAATTATGGTGACGATTGTTAGAAGTTTAACATCAAAATTATAAACACTGAGGAAATTGGGTATCATTTGTATATGTTAGAGGAGAATCACTATATTGGACTGTACATGGCACTTGTTGTTCTGCAGCTGTGAAGGATTGGGTATACATGAGCCTCATACTTTATAACTAATTCAGATCAATGGCAGGCTCTGTGATTGTCACGGTAATATCTATGGTAATATGTTCCATTACTTTACTTAAAAGCACTTTTCCTGGAACTCAGGCTTATATTAATGATTAAAGAAGAGATTCCCAAGCAACGTGTCAGCACACATGTGTCTTCTAATTCCAGACTGGGTGTCTCACAAGAATATAGAGGTGGTAGAGGTGAGGTTTGATTTGATGTCTATGATAATTGGATTATCATAGATGCACATTAATCACTCCAAGGGATAATGTGCTACCGAATCTGTTCTCGGAAGACCACCCAGGACTACAATCTCTGCCACAAACCGGCTGCTATAATAATAATCTTTATTAAAAAATACATAATATAATAACTACATCTTAGTCTACAGTATATAAGAGAATTTTTTTATAATTCTTGCTAGTACCAAGGCACCTTCATTAGCCCTACACGTTGAACAGTTGTTGGCTGGACACTTATTACCCTTCCTGCTTCTCTAAACACGTGCATGCTCTCCTGGGATGAGTGTACATGTATTTTCGATAAGTAGTGGCAGAAGCCAATAGCTCTGGTAGCAGCTTATCCCTTGTGAGAGAAAATGATTTGGTTGGAATATCACAATTCAACAGGCCTAATACTTATTTCCTTCAAAGAGTAAAGCCCCCATACACAGAAAGAGGTCATCCAGTACTGCAGACTTTGCTCCTGTGTGTTTCTGGTTGTATGGGCATGGGCACCTTATGTGGTGATTAGGCACAGTTGTCATTATATCAATTATTATTGGGTTACTGTTAGGAATGTAGGAATGTCCAGGTAGGATTTGGTGTTGCTCTCTAAGTGAGCCTATATACGTCAATCGGACGGCGCTTTTTTACTGACCCTTTTGAACAGACAGACAAAATGTGTATGGGGACAATTGATTGTTAATACAATTGTTCAGTTCCCATACAACAGAGGTCCCCAAGCTGTGGCTCATGACGCACATGTGGCTCTCTGGCCCATGATGTGTGGCTTGTGGCTGTCTGCCAGCTCGGTGCATCAGCACAGGTCTAACAAACAGCTATGAAGAGCTAGTCTGCAGATGGTGACTTTTTAGAGTGGTCCCCACACAGCAGATCAGATCTGGATGTGTATATATTGGCCTAGGGGTTGGAGAGATAAATTAAGTATGGTAAGTAAATAGGATGACACTGCCAGTTATAGTGCTGTGGTGGGAGTGCTTGATGCAAGAATACCAAATGGGAGTAAGATGGGAACCTCTGGATCTAGGTATACTGCCTCAATATGATTTCTATGGGGAAGCTTTAGCTGACATTATACCGGTATTGGGGGCTCTGTGGGTGAGGCGGAGGAGGCAGGAGGTAGATATCGCTACTCAAGCAGCCCTGGATGTAATTTGCGACTGTTATGACTGCCAAAGCACATTCACACAGGTAACGTACAAACCAGGAAGACAAATTCCTGAACCTGACAGGTCAGTGTTGAGACTAGGAAAAGCCCTTCTCTGACTCTTGTCTCTCCCTGCCTGACCACGGAGGTTGGCACCATAAGGTAACGAAATGGCACCCCGACTCGAGGGTGGCTTAACCTAATTGTCCTTAGCAGCTCCTAATATCGCTAGAGTAGCAGTTCCTTAGGGAGAAAATAAATCACAGACAATGCAACTGCAACCAATACAAACTACAGCACAGTGAATGATTCTAACAAAGTCTATCACCAGCAAGAAACACCAGTAGGGGAAGGTATTTAAAGCTGTACCCAAAAGGTGATAGGACAGACAAACAGTAAATGAAAAACACCTGTTACCCAAAACCCAGACAAACAGTAAATGAAAAATACCTGTTACCCAAAACCCAGACAAACAGTAAATGAAAAATACCTGTTACCCAAAACCAACAGAAACAAAGATAACAAAACTAAACCATCCAAAGAAAAGGTGTATCTGTTGTGGCTCACTGAAAAGAGACGCTGACCACAGAACAGAAAATGATACCTTGATATCTGCGATCAGATATCTTAAAGAGTAATCCAAATTTTCCTTAATATATCAATGAGCTGTTTAGATCTTTTGGCCGGACATAGATCTCCCTAAGACTCTGACTGCAGATATCAAGGTATAATTTTATTAAACTTTCTATGACCTGCATGCCCGTATAAACGACTTAGGAGTGATGATCCTACTGACAGATTCCCATTAGGCAATCACAGATCTTATCCCATATGGGTAACAGAGAGTACTTTGAATACTTTGAGTAACAATAGACTTGGGTGAGCAGGACCATTTTTATATTTGAAATTAGACAGTATACTATATGAAAAAAAGTATTGGAATGCCTACACATTATACCTACATGAACATTTATGATATCCCATTCTAAATCCATAGGCATTAATATTGAGTTGATTACACCTTTTCAGTTTGAACAGTTTCCACTTTTCTGGGAAGGTTTTCTACAAGATTTTGAAGTGTGTCTGTGGGAATTGTTACCCATTCATTCAGAAGAGCATTTGTGAGGTCAGGCACTGATGATGGATGAGAGGACCTGGCTTATAATCTCCAATATAATTCATTGCAAAGATGTTTGATGGGGTTGAGGTCAGGGCTCTGTGTGGGCCAGTTCTTCCACACCAATCTCATCCAACTATACCTTTATGGAGCTTGCTTTGTCTACTGTGGCACAGTCATGCTGGAACAGAAACTGTTCCCACAAAGTTGGTAGAATGCAATTGTCCAAAATGTCTTAGGATGCTGAAGCATTACGATTTCCCTTCACTGGAACTAAGTAGCCTAGGCCATCCTCTGAAATATAGTATTATCCCTCCTCCACCAGTCTTTGTAGTCAGCACAGTGCCTTCTGGCAGATAAAATTCTCCTAGCATTTGCCAAAACCAAGACTCCTCCATAAGACTGCAAGATAGAGAAGTGTGATTTTTCACTCCACGGGAAATGTTTCCACTGCTGCAAAGTTCACTTGTGCACTTTACACCTCTCTGTTGTCGCCTTGATGTTCTTGGTACAGTTTTTGTGCTGATGTTAATGCCGGAGGAGGTTCGTAATTCTGTAGTAATTGAGCCAGCAGAGTGTTGGCAACTTATACACTATGAGCATAAGCACTCAGTGACCCCACTCTGTAACTTTACGTGTCCTCCACTTTGTCGCTGCTCTGCTGTGATTCCTAATGGCTTCCACTTTTCCATAATTATCACTCACAGTTGATCGTGGGATATTTAGGGGGAAGACATTTTCACAATCTGACAACAGAAGCACGGTATTACAGTACCATGTGTGAATTCAGTGTCTGGATTTTTTACTCCTTTGGCAAGGGGACAGAATTCAAAACCTGTATTTAGTGATTAAGTTGTGTGTCCCAATACTTCCACCCATAGACCATAGTCTATATTTGTATTGGGAACTGTGCTCCTGACCTTGAATTATAACCGCTACAAAGTTACTTTATGGAAAAAGGCACAGAATTGATGCTACACATCATTTACTGATGATAGTGATAAATCATATGGATAAAGAGAATAAACTTGTGTTACATCATAAATAACTACAGTTGAAACCAACATACACTATGTAAAAAGACACATCTGCATGTTTTTCTCAATATCTGACATGAAATCAGAATAAACCTTTCCCGTTTTAGGTCAATAGGATTACCATCATTTTTAATATTTGCCAAATGCCAGAATAATGAGAGAGAGAGAATGTGTTAAGGCATTTTTATTACTTACTGCAAAGTCAAAAGTTTACATACACTAAGATTACTATGCCTTTGAACAATTCTGGACTGCCCATATGATGATGTCATGTGTTCGGAAGCTTCTGACAACATCTGAGTTAATTAGAGACACACCTGTGGATGTATTTTAATGCACACCTGAAACACACTGCTTCTTTGTGTAGCATCATGGGAAAGTCTAAGAAATCAGCCAAGATATCAGGAAGAGATGGGAATGCGCGATTCATTTTGTAGTTGCCCAAAATACATAAAATATAAAAATGCTATAGATTTGTAGATAAAATCTGCAGGGCAAATTGGCTAAGCCTACAACAAAAGTCAATTTTCTCCACCTAGAGGTTGGGAGGTGTTTAGTTCACATGTCCTATGGCTCATAGAATCATAGAATGGTAGAGTTGGAAGGGACCTCCTGGGTCATCTGGTCCAACCCCCTGCTCAAAGGATTCACTAAATCATTTCAGACAGATATCTGTCCAGCCTCTGTTTGAAGACGTCCATTGAAGGGGAACTCACCACCTCTCGTGGCAGCCTGTTCCACTCATTGATCACCCTAACTGTCAAAAAGTTTTTTCTAATATCTAATCTGTGTCTCCTCCCATTTAGTTTCATCCCATTGCTTCTAGTCTTTCCTTGTGCAAATGAGAATAAGGATGATCCCTCTACAATGTGACAGCCCTTGACATATTTGTAGACCGCTATTAAGTCTCCTCTCAGTCTTCTTTTTTGCAAGCTAAACATTCCCAAATCCTGCAACCGTTCCTCATAGGACATGGTTTGCAGACCAGTCACCATTCTGGTCGCTCTTCTCTGAACTTGCTCCAGTTTGTCTATGTATTTTTTTTAAAATGTGGTGCCCAAAACTGTACACAGTATTCCAGATGAGGTCTGACCAAAGAGGAGTAAAGACCGATAATGACTTCACGTGATCTAGACTGTATGCTTCTGTTAATACATCCCAGAATTGTATTTGCCTTTTTTGCTGCTGCATCACACTGTTGACTCATGTTCAGTCTATGATCTATTAGTATACCTAAGTCTTTTTCACATGTACTGTTGCTTAGATCTATTCCTCCAATTCTGTATATGCTTTTTTCATTTTTATTACCCAGATGTAGTACTTTGCATTTTTCCCTGTTAAAAACCATTCTGTTAGTTGCTGCCCACTGCTCCAGTTTATTTAGGTCTTTTTGAATCCTCTCTCTCTTCTCTAGTATTAGCTATCCCTCCTAGCTTTGTGTCATCAGCAAATTTAATCAGTTTACCCTCAATTCCTTCATCTAAATCATTGATAAAGATGTTGAACAATACAGGTCCCAGGACAGAGCCCTGTGGTACCCCACTTGAGACATTCATCCAGCTGGATGTGAAGCCATTTACAACCACCCTTTGAGTCCGATCACTAAGCCAGTTATGAATCCACCTAACAGTTGCCTGGTCCATTGCATACTTGGTCATTTTTTCAATAAGGATGGTGTGAGATACTTTGTCAAATGCTTTGCTGAAGTCAAGATATACTATATCTACAGCATTTCCCTGATCCACACAGTCAGTGATTCTGTCATAGAAGGAAATTAAGTTAGTCTGACATGACTTGTTAGTTACAAACCCATGCTGACTCTGGTTAATCACTTCATTCTTATCCATGTACTTACATACATGTTGTTTAATAATTTGTTCAAAGATCTTTCCTGGTATAGAAGTCAGACTCACCGGCCTATAGTTCCCTGGGTCCACCTTCTTCCCCTTTTTGAAGATAGGAACAACATTTGCTCTTCTCCAGTCTTCTGGGACTTCTCCTGTTCTCCAAGAATTTTCAAAGATTATGGAGAGTGGTTCTAAAATTTCTTCTACGATCTCCTTCAGTACTCTGGGGTGTAATTCATCTGGACCTGGAGACTTGAACTCATTTATGTTAGCTAAATATTCCCTCACAATCTTTCTGTTTACAGATAACTTGGATTCTTCTATTCCTTTAAAAGGACAGTGAAGATCAGTTGATGTTACATTTTCTTTCTGAGAGAAAACAGATGCAAAATAGGAATTAAAAAGTTCGGCCTTCTCAACATCCTCTCTTACCATTTCTCCATTTTCATCCTGTAAAAATCCTATTGCATCTTTGACTTTTCTTTTACTTTTGACATACCCCCAAAATCCTTTTTTATTGCTTTTGACATCTCTTGCAAGCCTTAATTCACTGTCAGCTTTAGCTAACCTGATACGTGCCCTGCAGGATCTGCAGACTGCATTATAATCTTCTTTAGATATGCCTCCCTCTTTCCATTTGATAAACATTTCTTTCTTTCTTTTTAGCATGTGTTTAAGTTCTGTGTTCATCCATCCTGGTTTCCTTAAATGCTTCCCATTCTTCCTACTTTTCGGGATTGTTAACGATTGTGCTTTGAGAATCTCATTTTTAAAAATTTCCCATCCTTCCTGGACATTTTTGTCCTTAAGGACATCCAGCCATTGGATCCCTCCTATTCTCTTTCTGAGTTATAGTGTCAGCAGCTATAACAGTTGTTCCTATGACACGACTTTGAGTCATAGTTTCTCATTAAATCCTCTAATAAAAAACGCAAAGTGCTGAAATAAAAGTGTACATATGTGATAGATATGCCACATTTATACTCAAATTGGTATTTAGTGCTGAAACCAACTATTTTCTTGTGCTTTCCATATAATGACTTCACTTCTGATTTGGACTTCGGGTTATTAACTTTTAACACTGCATCAATTAATGATATTATATGTCTCTTTCCTCATTTTTATCTTTTCATATTTGTCTTTTCTAATACCCTGGGTTTCTTGACATATTCACAAAATATAGTCTGGTTATTTTAGCAACTATAAGAATAATTGTCTTTTTTTTCCTCTACTGACCACCTATTAGGCATAATTAAAGAGGTAATCTAAAATATTGTACTATAGCATTTTATGTAAATATAGAGAGGTCTATTGGGGACCCCTATCAATTAGACAGGGTGGAGAATGGCTACAAAGAGTCTAGTCACTTCACCCTGCAGTCAATCAGGCGCCACAATGGTAATGACTGGTGGTCAAGGGACTTCTAGTTCAGACTGAGATCATTAGAGCGGTACCACTGAAGCGGCTTGTGATTCTAATGGTAAGTATTGTAGCTTTCTTTTTTAAGGATCCTTACCCTCTGTTGCTATTTCTAAAGAAATAGAAAACAACTTTAAAGGGAATCTGTCAGCAGGGCTTTACCCAACCCCCCCCGCCCCAAAACTATTTATGCACACATAGCTATTTCAAAGGTAAACCCAGCAATACCTTTACATGACCAGTCCGTTCCTCCATTACTGAGAAATCAACGTTTGAATGGATATGCAAATGAGGCTGAAGTGCTTTTGGCTTGTGGAAGCTCCTCCCTAACCTCTGTCACTCCGGATCTATTCCACACTAAGTGCTGCCTCCTCCTGCTTAACTGACAGCTTCTTTCCTGTGTGACTTCAAGCAAAAGAACTGTCCATTAAGCAGGAGGAGTTGGCGCTAAATAGAGTAGACACTTGGGTAGAGCTTCCATGTGCCAAAATCACTTCAGCCTAATTTGCATATCCGTTCAAATGCTGATATGTCACTGTCACTAACTGAAGAATGGACTGGCCATGTAAAGTTGTTATTGGATTTGTCTTTGAAAAAGCTACATGCACATATAAATAGTCTGGGAGTGAAATCCAGCATACAGAATCCCTTTAAGTTCCAGGTATGTATATAATGTTGGGGGCACTGGATCTTAGCTGCAAGAGAAGTATTTTGTATTTGGCACTTTGTCTTTCTTGCCTAGATATGAGAAAGGAACAATAAGAGAGTAAAGTCAGATTTCTACCTATGTATATTTTATAAATAATTTATATGCCACTATGGGTTCCCAAAGTCAGTTGGGCCCGTTACCAGCGCTGACACTGGGCCTCCCCCGCCCGGCATCACACTTTCAGTTGTATCTGAATCCTGGCTGCTGTTAACTCCTTAAAGGGGTTTTCCACTACTTCGACAATCCCATCTTAATCCGTATGCTAGTTTCCCCCTTGTAAAATAACAACACTTATACTCACCACCGGTGCCGTACCAATGATGCTGCTGGTACGGCACTGGCAGTGGGTATAAGTATTGTTATTTTACATGGAGGCAACAATGATTGAGATGGGGTTGTCCAAGTAGTGGAAAACCCCCTTAAAGGGAACCTGTCATGTTGGATAACGCTACTAACCTGCAGATGTAGGGTTAATCTGCAGGTTAATAGTGTTAGAAAGGTGCCCGACCACTGTACTGAAAGTGCAGCTCATGGAGAAAAAAATGGACTTTATTCATCACAGGAACCCCCGGCTTTCAGTCACACAGGTGTGTACGAAGTGTCTACAGTTGCCACTCATAGCACTGTGAGTAGCTGCTCTAAGCATGCCCCGCCACGTTGACTGACCACTCCCGGTGCAGTGCATCATTGCAGAGCCAGCTGTCAGTCAAAGTGCCCGTGATGAATAAAGTCCATTGTTTCCCCATGAGCTGCACTTTCAGTACAGCAGTCAGGCACTTTTCTAACACTATTAATCTGCAGATTTACCCTACATCTGCAGGTTAATAGCATTATCCGACATGACAGGTTCTCTTTACATCCCACTCTCAATCTCTGGGGCTAGGCTTCACAGGCAATAGTGATTCTTCCTATATGCAGCAATGCAAAAGTACTGCTGTATACAGTGCAAGTGATCAAACTATCACAGGTTCAGGCCCCTAAGGGGACTAACAAAGTAAAAAAAATAGATTCGATTCACCACCCATTAAAAATAAAGATATTAAAGGGGTTGTCCAGTATTAAACTAAAAGTCTGCAGTGATTGCAGACTTGTGAATTCTCATATGGTATGCATGTGCAGGCTCATACTGTATATAAGAAGCTATATGGGGATTTATATTGTATATAGGGAGCTATGTGCGGGCCCTACTTTATATAGGGAACTATGAGGTATATGGATGTTTTGTGATTTAATTGCACTGCCACTTGACTGGCCATTTATGATCTGAAGGGTTATTCTTTGTTTGACAAGGACATCAGATATGTTTCTTCTTGGCCTTAGGGAAAAAAAAATTCTGGTCAGATTGTTGAAAAGTATTGATAATATACAGTATATATACCCCACAGCCCACTAGTATCTATATTGTACAGTGAAGGAAATAATTATTTGATCTCTTGCTGTTTTTGCAAGTTTTTCCACTGACAAAGACATGAACAGTCTAATTTTAACCCCTTTAAAGCCCATGACGTACTAATACGCGTCAGTGCCCTGGGCTTTAAGAGCCTGACCCACCTGATTGTCACAGCTGACACCCGGTACTATGTGCAGGGAGCGGTCCTGCACCGCTCCTGGCACATTAACTTCCGCAATGCTGCGATCGAAGTCGATCGCAGCATTGCGGTGGCAAGGGGAGGTGATCGGTATACTCACCTCCTCTTCCGGCCTCCAGCGCTGTCTGCCGCGGCTTCCCGGGTGTTGCCATGACGACCCGATGTCGTCATGACAACATCCAGGTCACCAGACAGCAGTAAGATTGTTTGGACATGCGCAGTGCATCTCCAAACAATCTTCTCCCTGTCCAGTGCTGACTGCCTGCATGGCACAGGGATGGTGCTGCATTCCTGTGCCATGCAGGCGATCAGAATAAAAAAGTGAAAGTCCCATAGTGGGACAAAGTAAAAAAGTAAAAAAAACTCCCAGAAAGTGAAAAAAAAAATAAAAAAAAATTGTAAAAATATTTTAAAAAAATAAAAAAAATAATCCACTAAAAATAAAAATATAATGTACCCATCAATAAATATTATTATGAAAAAACAAACAAACAATAAAAGTACACATATTTGCTATCGCCGCATCCGTAACAACCTGGCCTATAAAACTGTTCCACTAGTTAACCCCTTCAGTGAACACGGTAAAAAAATAAAATAAAAAACAAAGCAAAAAACAATGCTTTATCATCATACCGCCAAACAAAAAATGGAATAACACGCGATCAAAAAGACGAATATAAATAAAAATGGTATCGCTGAAAACATCATCTCGTCCCGCAAAAAACAAGTTGCCATACAGCTCCATCATCCGAAAAATCAAAAAGTTACAGCTCTCAGAATAAAGCGATGCAAAAAAATTATTTTTTCTATAAAATAGCTTTTATTGTGTAAAAGCGCCAAAACATAAAAAACGATATAAATGTGGTACCGCTGTAAACGTACTGACCCGAAGAATAAAGCTGCCTTATCAATTTTACCACACCGGGAGCAGAATAAAAAAATGTAAAAAAACACAATTCCTGAATTGTTGTTTTTTGTTTGTTCTGCCTCTCAAAAGCTAGAATAGAAAGCGATCAAAAAATGTCACATGCCTGAAAATGGCACTAATAAAAACGTCAACTCATCCCGCAAAAAAACAAGCCGTCACATGACTCTGTCGGCCAAAATATGGCGATGCAAAAACTAGATTTTACAAAATATGTGTCTTTTAGTGTGTGACAGTTGTCAATCATAAAAACCCGATATGATTCTGGTATCGCTGTAATCGCACCGACCCGAAGAATAAAGTAATCTCATCACTTATACTGCACGAGGAACGGCGTAAAAAATAAACGCTAGGGCTGGGGTTGTGCTAATGTTAGGGTTGGGGTTGTTTTTTTTTTCAAAAGTAAAAAAATAAATAAAAATGACGATATGGCAACTAGTGTTGAACGCAAGTGCTCGCTACTTGAGTTTGGATCGGGTGCTCGGGTATGCACTGAGAATCGCGGGTCCTTGAGTCTCTGCCCCATATGCTTCGCGGCCAAAAAAACCTCGCGGGGATTGCCTGCCATGCACGAGCCATCCCCGCATGTTTTTTGGGGGGTGTCTAATAACCGTGAAACATGCGGGCGGGGATTCGAGCATTTCACTTGAGCACCCGTGATACATGGTGCATACCTCAGTACCCGATGCAAACTCAAGTAGCGAGCACTTGCGCTCAAGAGTAATGACAACTTATTCAATATGATGACCTAATGTTATCAAATTCTGTGTCGTACCTCTAAGTTCAAAATGTTCACTATACCCCTTAATAAAATTCTTGAGGGGTATAGTTTCCAAAATGGGGTCACTTGTGGGGGAGCTCCACTGTTTAGGCACATCAGGGGCTCGCCAAATGCGACATGGTGTCCGCTAACAAATTGAATGGAAAATCGGCTCAAATTGTTAGCGGACACCATCTTGCATTTGGAGAGCCCCTGCGTGCCTAAACATTGGAGCTCCCCCACAAGTGACCCCATTTTGGAAACTAGACCACCCAAGGCACCTATCTAGATGCATATTGAGCACTTGGAACCCCCAGGTGCTTCACAAATTGATTCATAAAAATGAAAAAGTGTTTTTTTTTTCCACTTTTTAATTTTTACGAATCAATTTGTGAAGCACCTGGGGGTTCCAAGTGCTCACTATGCATCTAGATAGGTGCCTTGGGGGGTCTAGTTTCCAAAATGGGGTCACTTGTGGGGGAGCTCCAATGTTTAGGCACACAGGGGCTCTCCAAATGCAACATGGTATCCGCTAACAATTTGTGCCGATTTTCCATTCAATTTGTTAGCGGACACCTTGTTGCGTTTGGAGAGCCCCTGTGTGCCTAAACATTGGAGCTCCCCCACAAGTGACCCCATTTTGGAAACTAGACCCCCCAAGGCACCTATCTAGATGCATAGTGAGCACTTGGAACCCTCAGGTGCTTCACAAATTGATTCGTAAAAATGAAAAAGTGGAAAAAAAATACTTTTTAATTTTTACGAATCAATTTGTGAAGCACCTAGGGGTTCCAAGTTCTCACTATGCATCGAGATAGGTGCCTTGGGGGTCTAGTTTCCAAAATGGGGTCACTTGTGGGGGGTTTACACTGTTTAGGCACATCAGGGGCTCTCCAAACGCAACATGGCGTCCGCTAATTATTGAAGCAAATTTTACAATCAAAAAGTCAAATGGCACTCCTTCCCTTCCGAGCCCTGCCGTGCGCCCAAACAGTGTTTTTTCCCCACATATGGGGTACATGCGTGCCCAGGGGAAATTGCACAACAAATTTTGGGGTCCATTTTTTCTTGTTACCCCTGCGAAAATAAAAAAAATTGGGTCTAATGTAACATTTTTGTGAAAAAAGTTAAATGTTCATTTTTTTCTTCCACATTCCAAAAATTCCTGTGAAGCACCTGAAGGGTTAATAAAGTTCTTGAATGTGGTTTTGTGCACCTTGAGGGGTGCAGTTTTTAGAATGGTGTCACTTTTGGGTATTTTCTGTCATAAAGACCTCTCAAAGTGACTTCAAATGTGATGTGGTCCCTAAAAAAATGGTTTTGTAAATTTTGTTGGAAAAATGAGAAATCGCTGGTCAACTTTTAACCCTTATAGCTCCCTAACAAAAAAAAATGTTGGTTCCAAAATTATGCTGATGTAAAGTAGACATGTGGGAAATGTTATTTATTAACTATTTTGTGTGAGATATCTCTCTGATTTAAGGGCATAAAAATTAAAATTTTGAAAATTGCAAAATTTTCAAAATTTTCGCCAAATTTCCATTTTTTTCACAAATAAACGCAAGTGATATCGAAGAAATTTTAACACAATCATGAAGTACAATATGTCACGAAAAAACAGTCTCAGAATCACCGGGATCCGTTGAAGCGTTCCAGAGTAATTACCTCATATAGTGACAACGGTGAGAATTGTAAAAATTGGCCTGGTCATTAACGTGCAAACCACCCTTGGGGGTAAAGGGGTTAAGGGTAGGTTAATTTTAACATTGAGAGATAGAATATCAAAAAAAAAAATCAAGAAAATCACATTATATAAGTTAGATAAATTTCTTTGCATTTTGTAGTGAGAAATAAGTATTTGATCCCCTACAAACCATTATGAGTTCTGGCTCCTACAGACCAGTTAGACGCTCCTAATCAACTCGTTATCTGCATTAAAGACAGCTGTCTCACATAGTCACCTGTATAAAAGACTCCAGTCCACAGACTCAATTAATCAGTAAGACTCTAACCTTTACAACATGGGCAAGACCAAAGACCTTTCTAAGGATGTCAGGGACAAGATCATAGACCTGCACAAAGCTGGAATGGGCTACAAAACCATAAGTAAGACGCTGGGTGAGAAGGAGACAACTGTTGGTGCAATAGTAAGAAAATGGAAGACATACAAAATGACTGTCAATCGACATCGATCTGGGGCACCATGCAAAATCTCACCTCGTGGGGTATCCTTGGTCATGAGGAAGGTGAGAGATCAGCCTAAAAGTACACAGGGGGAACTTGTTAATAATCTCAAGGCAGCTGGGAACACAGTCACCAAGAAAACCATGGGTAACACATTACGCCTTAAAGGTTTAAAATCCTGCAGTGCCCGCAAGGTTCCCCTGCTCAAGAAGGCACATGTGCAGGCCCATCTGAAGTTTGCCAATGAACACCTGGATGATTCTGTGAGTTATTGGGAGAAGGTGCTGTGGTCAGATGAGACAAAAATTGAGCTCTTTGGTATTAACTCAACTCGCCGTGTTTGGAGGAAGAGAAAAGCTGCCTATGACCCAAAGAACACTGTCCCCACTGTCAAGCATGGAGGTAGAAATATTATGTTTTGGAGGTGTTTCTGTGCTAAGGGCACAGGACTACTTCACCGCATCAATGGGAGAATGGATGGAGCCATGTACTGTAAAATCCTGAGTGGCAACCTCCTTCCCTCCGCCAGGTCATTAAAAATGGATCATGGCTGGGTCTTCCAGCAAGACAATGACCCAAAACATACAACCAAGGCAACAAAGGAGTGTCTCAAAAAGAAGCACATTAAGGTCATGGAGTGGCCTAGCCAGTCTCCAGACCTTAATCCCAGAAAACTTATGGAGGGAGTTGAAGCTCGGAGTTGCCAAGTGACAGCCTCAAAATCTGAATTATTTAGAGATGATCTGCAAAGAGGAGTGGACCAAAATTCCTCCTGACGTGCGCAAACCTCATCATCAACTACAAAAAAACGTCTGACTGCTGTGCTTGCCAACAAGGGTTTTGTCACCAAGTATTAAGTGTTGTTTGCCAGAGGAACCAAATACGTATTTCTCACTGCAAAATGCACATACATTTATCTAATTTATACAATGTGATTTTCTTGATTTTTTTTGGGATATTCTATCTTTCAATGTTAAAATTAACCTACCCTTAAAATGATAGACTGTTCACGTCTTTGTCAGTGGGCAAATTTACAAAAACAGCAAGAGATCAAATACTTATTTCCTTCACTGTATATATTTATATATGTACATTACATATTTTCTGATCACCTATTGAGGATGCCTGATCAGTTAGCGTTGTGGTAGGGCTACATAGGGGCAGTCGACGAGAATCGGGGGTGCCATTTCATTTTAACTTAGGGTGCCAACCTCCACTGTCCGTATGGGATTGTGAAGGGCAAAACTAGTCCCCATCTCCCCTCATTTCTGCTTTTTTTTTTTAAATCACTGGTTTTATGTGCAGATGTGTGTGCGTTTATGTCTTTATGTATGGGGTTTCTTAAATAACAAGAATTTTTTAGTTTTTTTTGTTATGGTTACATGTATAAGGGCCCCATAGGTTGATTGCTCTGTTTGCTGATTGTGGGGGCTCATACTGTATATATGAGGATGTCAGCATACTTAATTCTGCTCAATATTAAGTCAAACAATTAATATAAAAAATAATAATTAATTTGTCAACATAGAGCAGAATTAATTTCAGCCCCTTGAGAATATTAATCTCCCACTCCTGCTCTATTATGTACAGTGCTATGTTATGTATGGTGCCATACATAAGTGAAACATTTGCGCTACGTCCACCGCTATCTTTGTTGCTGGGGGGGGGCCACGCTTCCAAACTGCCCGGGGCCCTGGCTACTCTTAATCCACCCTTGTATGACATCACTACATTGTGGCAAATGTGCAGAGCTTCAAATCAAAATGCTACAGAGCCCGGGTGTCCAGAGCACCAGGGGAACACGCAGAGGTTTTTTTTTTTTTTTTAATAAATCAGTAGATTGAGGGGGCCATTATACGATGTAGATGGCTATATGGGGGCCAATTATATTGTTTGGTGGGCTATGTGGGGGACATTATACAGTTTGAAGGGCTGGGGGGGGCATTATACTGTTTGGAGGACTAGTGAATGCCATTATACTGTGTGCAGGCAATTATAGAGTGTGGAGTGTTGTGTGGGGTCCATCATGCTGTGTGGAGGGTTATCATGTTGTGTAGAGGGATGTGGGAGGCCTCATACTGTGTGGGAGGACTGTGTCGCGGCCATCCTGCGTATGGGAGACTTTGGAGGCCATCCTACTGTGTTGTGGTCACTGTGGGGGACATCATAAACTGTGAGGATCACTATGTGGGTATTATACTTTGCGGTTGGTAAAGTAGGATCGTTATATTGTGCGTGTGGAGGGTACTGTGGAGGAATTCACTGTGAAGGTATCATACTGTATTTGGGGGGGGGGGCACTTTTGTTGGCATCATATGATATGGTACATTATAGAAACCATGAAAGGGGTGGGTATCTTAGTGCATGGGAACACTAAAGGGCTTCAACAGGAGCAAAATTACTTTGCAAAGGCTTCAAAGTTATAAGACTGAGATATGCTCTTCTGCAAAATGCTGAATATTTTTCTGTTTGGCAATGTGGGGGGAGGTGGGGGGCAATAGGACTTCTGCCATGGGGCCCCCTGATATCTATGTGCATGTATGTATGTATATATATACATACAGTACAGACCAAAAGTTTGGACACACCTTCTCATTTAAAGATTTTTCTGTATTTTCATGACTATGAAAATCGTACATTCACACTGAAGGCATCAAAACTATGAATTAACACATGTGGAATTATATACTTAACAAAAAAGTGTGAAACAACTGAAAATATGTCTTATATACTAGGTTTTTCAAAGTAGCCACCTTTTGCTTTGATGACTGCTTTGCACACTCTTGGCATTCTCTTGATGAGCTTCAAGATGTAGTCACTGGAAATGGTCTTCCAACAATCTTGAAGGAGTTCCCAGAGATGGTTAGCACTTGTTGGCCCTTTTGCCTTCACTCTGTGGTCCAGCTCACCCCAAACCATCTCGATTGGGTTCAGGTCTGTTGACTGTGGAGGCCATGTCATCTGGCGTAGCACCCCATCACTCTCCTTCTTGGTCAAATAGCCCTTACACAGCCTGGAGGTGTGTTTGGGGTCATTGTCCTGTTGAAAAATAAATGATGGTCCAACTAAACGCAAACTGGATGGAATAGCATGCAGCTGCAAGATGCTGTGGTAGCCATGCTTGTTCAGTATGCCTTCAATTTTGAATAAATCCCCAACAGTGTTACCAGCAAAGCACCCCCACACCATCACACCTCCTCCTCCATGCTTCACGGTGGGAACCAGGCATGTAGAGTCCATCCGTTCACCTTTTCTGCGTTGCACAAAAACACAGTGGTTGGAACCAAAGATCTCAAATTTGGACTCATCAGACCAAAGCACAGATTTCCACTGGTCTAATGTCCATTCCTTGTGTTCTTTAGCCCAAACAAGTCTCTTCTGCTTGGTGCCTGTCCTTAGCAGTGGTTTCCTAGCAGCTATTTTACCATGAAGGCCTGCTGCACAAATTCTCCTCTTAACAGTTGTTGAAGAGATGTGTCTGCTGCTAGAACTCTGTGTGGCATTGACCTGGTCTCTAATCTGAGCTGCTGTTAACCTGCGATTTCTGAGGCTGGTGACTCAGATAAATTTATCTTCAGAAGCAGAGGTGACTCTTGGTCTTCCTTTCCTGGGGCGGTCCTCATGTGAGCCAGTTTCTTTGTAGCGCTTGATGGTTTTTGCAACTGTACTTGGGGACACTTTCAAAGTTTTCCCAATTTTTCGGACTGACTGACCTTCATTTCTTAAAGTAATGATGGCCACTCGTTTCTCTTTACTTAGCTGCTTTTTTTCTTGCCATAATACAAATTCTAACAGTCTATTCAGTAGGACTATCAGTTGTGTATCCACCAGACTTCTGCACAACACAACTGATGGTCCCAACCCCATTTATAAGGCAAGAAATCCCACTTTCTAAACCTGACAGGGCACACCTGTGAAGTGAAAACCATTTCCAGTGACTACCTCTTGAAGCTCATCAAGAGAATGCCAAGAGTGTGCAAAGCAGTCATCAAAGCAAAAGGTGGCTACTTTGAAGAACCTAGAATATAAGACATATTTTCAGTTGTTTCACACTTTTTTGTTAAGTATATAATTCCACATGTGTTAATTCATAGTTTTGATGCCTTCAGTGTGAATGTACAATTTTCATAGTCATGAAAATACAGAAAAATCTTTAAATGAGAAGGTGTGTCCAAACTTTTGGTCTGCACTGTGTATATATATATATATATATATATATATATAAAATTGTATTTATTTTTTCTGTTCTGAAACCATGCTTATATAAACCCCCACAAGAGCTCACATGGGCACTTGCATAATAATCACTAATGAATCTCTTTGATAAGGCGGCATATATTGAATTGCCTTTTAGTATAAAGACATTTGACGTGTAATATGGAAACTTCATATCTTTTGTATTCTTTCAAATGCATTCTCAAATGAAAGGTGTGGGAAATTGCATAGTTTAATAATGGATAGAAATGAAGGGCAGTACCAGAAAGATGATCCTAGCATGATTGATGATATTCCTTTATGTGTAAATGAGTTTTAGCTTTCATTATGAATTTTCTTTACTTTTCGGCTGCTGTTTATTCATGGAGTCAAAGCTTTGGAGAGGTGTTAGACTGCAGGGCATGAAACAATTACTTTGTGTTTAGTTCTTGTCTTTGTCATGTTCTGATTTTATTTCTGAATTTGGCCAGAGCAAAATATATTATGCTTTATGCAATAATTAAGTATGTTTAGTTGACATTGAAACATAGGCCTCCCGCTCTCTATATACATACTGTACATATATATAACAAAATAGTTACAATGCCACGTAAGTAATATGTGTGTACAAATGCATATACACATGTGAATAACATTCTCATAAAGAAACATCAAAGAAATCAAAGTTGAGTCTGCAGGCAATAGTGCAAAGTTATCTCAGCCTCTGGGGTCACGCTGCTTCTTTGTAGAAATGTGTTTCCAAGCGCAGGTGGGAAGAATGAAACATTGTCTTGTTCCACCCATGTCTGTGGCTGAAAAATGCTACTAGCGCAGAGTGACCTAGTAAAAATAGAATTTTGCCAGAAGCCAAGGCTCATCAGCTTTTAAATTAACTGTGACTTATCACAGACCTGTCTGAGTAGTGAATAATAAGGCCAATGTAATCATTGACATCTTTCTAACCCCCATGTATGGTTATATAATCAATATAATAGCAGAATTATCATCTTATTCAGACACATTCCAACACGTCGCCTCATCAAGCCTTAAAGAGTATTTCCTTATAATATGTATTTATATTGGGATCAAGTAGGTGCTTTCAAGACACACTGGATGGTCTTTCTATGGGTTTTACAAAGCCATGTTGATGATACACACATAAAAGGGGTCGTGAAGTTGTGTTTTCTTCTTGGATGGAAGACAGGAAAGTGGACTCCATAGGTGAAGTGTAAAGAAAAGTAGCTTCCTTTACTACCTTTCTTTGCAAGGTCAGGAATAAATATGGTTTCCCACCGTATAATGGGGGTCACTTGTATTTTCTTTCTGCTACTAACGCTTTTCAGTGTATGCCACCATCTCGACCCTCGTTTAAAATTGTCAACTGAGCTTCTGACTACTTTTCAGGTATCACAATTATAGTCGTTAATAATGAACAGTTATTTGAAAGATTCACTTGACTTTCACCTCACTATCCTTTACCCTCCTATAGAGACTGGAACCAAATGTACAAGGGAAAAAAAACTCTTATAGGACAACACTATATGTAACAGGTCTTAAGTGCTGAAAATGGGCGAAGAGTATTGTCGCCCTGAGTAATTGCCCACTCACCTTCTCATCTTGTGTTAAAAACACAACGCTGAAACATATACAGTAGGTTAGCACAACTGCTGCTGCCAGTCATGTGCAGGTCATGATGATCAGAATACGCAGAAGTTGTGGAGAGACCAACGTTCTTGACCTGTATCACAGGTGCCCTGTTGTCAAATTATGTTTTGTTTGCACAAAGATGAAGAATAGAAGCAGTTTTGACGCATTTCAGACTCAGACTGGAATTTAATTAGTACAAAATACATCATCAGTTTTATTCAAGCTTTAGTCAAGACGTTGACATTGACATGTTTCGAGCTTAGACTGACACCCTTCATCAAGATAAAAACATCAGCTTTATTCAACTTTTCTTCAAGACGTCCACATTGATGCGTTTCAGACATAGACAGCTTCTGCATCAGGATTTTAAAAACCATCAGTTTTATTCAAAATGTCCACATCGATGAATTTCAGAATTGGACCAAACTCTTCATCAGGATAAAACCTCATCATGTTTATTTGAGCATTTTTTTCTAGATGTCAAAAACTGGGTCAAAATTTCATCAATTGATGATTTTTATCTTGATGAAAGGGTTAGACCGATCCAGAAACACATCAACATGGATATATAGAATAAAACTGCTTCTATTCTTCTGGTTTGGCGCAAACAAATCACTATTTCACAGAAACTCAGCTGTGATATTAGTCTTGTGTTTTGGTCTTTCCACAGCTTTTGTGAATCCTGCACTTCGCCTCCTATGAACTTCTGTTGTTTTCCTTGTCACCTAGCAATGTTGGCCCAAATGGTTGTAAGACAATCATGTTAATCCTTAGTTACTTAATACGTTTTATAACTTTTATATCTATAATATAATCGGCTAAGTGTCCCTCTGTCTGAAGCCTTTATAGACTGCGCATGCGCGACGCGCAGTCTGGCTCCAGACAGAAGAACGCTTGGAGCCGTTACAGGTAAGAAGAGTGTTGCATGGCGCCGGAGATCACAGTATGCGTAGACACTGAACGCATACCGCGATCTCCGGTGCCATACTTACATACTTACCTGACCGGGAGGAGCGTTGCCGCGGCGCCTCTCTTCTGGCCGGAGACTGGGGGCGGAGTGAAGGCATCGGAATCAGCGCATGCGCATAGCGCTATCTGGTGCCATTTTGCTGAAGACACATTTACAGTGTGTCTTCAGCAAAATGGCGCCAGACAGCGCGGTGCTCCTGCGCCGCACTCCTCCCCCGGCCTCCGGCAGAAGAGGACACAGCAGCGCTGGAGCACAGGGAAGAAAGGTGAGTATAAGTGTTTATTTTTTTTTTTATGTGTGCAGAGGATACCATGAATACCAGGATTAGGGGGATGAGGGGTACCATGCATACCAGGATTGGGGAATGAGGGGTACCATGCATACCAGGATTGGGGGATTGGGGGATGAGGGGTACCATGCATACCAGGATTGGAGGATGAGGGGTACCATGCATACCAGGATTGGGGGATGAGGGGTACCATGCATACCAGGATTGGTGGGTGAGGAGACCATGCATACCAGGATTGGGGAATGAGGGGACCATGCATACCAGGATTGGAGGTGAGGGGACCATACATACCAGGATTGAGGGATGAGGGGGCCACATATACCAGGATTGGGGGTTGAGGGGTACCATACATACCAGGATTGGGGGATGAGGGGGGCCATGCATACCAGGATTGGAGGTGAGGGGACCACACATACCAGGATTGGGGGATGAGGGGTGCCATGCATAGTTGGATTGGGGATGAGGGGACCATGCATACCAGGATTGGGGGTGAGGGGACCATGCATACCAGGATTGGGGTTGAGGGTACCACGCATGCCAGGATTGGGGGGTGAGGGGTACTACGCATATCAGGATTGGGGGATGAGGGGTACCACGCATACCAGGATCATGCATACCAGGATTGGAGGATGAGGGGTACCATGCATACCAGGATTGGTGGGTGAGGGGGGCACACATCCCAGGATTGGGGCATGAGGGGGCTACACATACCAGGATTGGGGATGAGGGGGCCACACATACCAGGATTGGGGGATGAGGGGGCCACACATACCAGGATTGGGGGATGAGGGGGTCACACATATCAGGATTGAAGGATGGGGGGGCCACACATATCAGGATTGGGGGATGAGGGGGCCACACATACCAGGATTGGGGGATGAGGGGGCCACACATACCAGGATTGAAGGATGGGGGGGCCACACATATCAGGATTGGGGGATGAGAGGGGCCACACATACCAGGATTGAAGGATGAGGGGGCCACACATACCAGGATTTGGGAATGAGGGGTACCATACATACCAGGATTGAGGGATGAGGGGGCCACACATACCAGGATTGGGGGGATGAGGGTACCATGCATACCAGGAATGGGGGATGAGGGGACCATGAATACCAGGAATGGGGGATGAGGGGACCATGCATACCAGGATTGGGGGGTGAGGGGACCATGCATACCAGGAATGGGGGATGAGGGGACCATGCATACCAGGAATGGGGGATGAGGGGACCATGCATAACAGGATTGAGGGATGAGGGGTACCATGCATACCAGGATTGGGGGATGAATGGGCCACGCATACCAGGATTAGGGGATGAGGGGTACCATACATACCAGGATTGGGGGATGAGGGGTACCATACATACCAGGATTGGGGGATGAGGGGTACCATGCATACCAGGATAGGGGGATGAGGGGTACCATGCATACCAGGATTGGGGGATGAGGGCTACCATGCATACCAGGATTGGGGGATGAGAAGTGCCATGCATACCAGGATTGGGGGATGAGAAGTGCCATGCATACCAGGATTGGGGATGAGGGTGCAATGCAGACAAGGTTTGGGGGAAGAGGGGTGCCATGCATACCAGGATTGAGGGGTGAGGGGTACCATGCATACCAGGATTGAGGAGTGAGGGGTACCATGCATACCAGTATTGGGGGATGATGGGTACCATGCATACCAGGATTGGGGGATGAGGGGTACCATGCATACCAGGATTGGGGGATGAGCCATACCATGCATACCAGAATAGGGATCTGGGGGGGGGGCATGCATACCAGGATTCAGATGAGGGGCCATGCATACCAGGATAGGGATGAGGGGTACCACATATACCAGGATAGGGATGAGGGGTACCATCCATACCAGGATGAGGGGTACCATGCATACCAGGATTAGGGATGAGAGAGCCATGCATGCCACGATTGGGGATGAGGGATTCCATGAATACCAGGATTGGGGGTGAGGGGTGCCATGCATACAGGATTGTGGGTGAGGGGTGCCATGCATACAGGATTGGGGGTGAGAGGTGCCATGTATACAGGATTGGGGGTGAGGGGTGCCATGCATACCAGGATAGGGATGAGGCATGCCATGCATACCAGGATAGGGATGAGGGGTGCCATGCATACCAGGATTAGTGATGAGAGGTGCCATTCATACCAGGATTGGGGGTGAGTGGTGCCATGCATACCAGGATTGGGGGTGAGGGGTGCCATGCATACCAGGATTGGGGGTGAGGGGTGCCATGCATACCAGGATAGGGATAAGGGGTGCCATGCATACCAGGATTGGGGGTGAGGGGTGCCATGCGTACCAGGATTGGGGGATGAAGGGTGCCATGCGTTACAGGATTGAGGGTGAGGGGTGCCATGCATACCAGGATAGAGGGTGAGGGGTGCCATGCGTACCAGGATTGGGGGTGAGGGGTGCCATGCATACCAGGATAGGGATGAAGGCAGCACATAACAGGATGGGGGAACAGGATTGGGGGTCTCACAGGATGGGAGACCATATACCAATAAAAATGCTCGCCCCGGGCATAGAACGGGCTCAATAGCTAGTGTGTATGTATGTATATATATATATATATGTATATATATATACAGTACAGACCAAAAGTTTGGACACACCTTCTCATTTAAAGATTTTTCTGTATTTTCATGACTATATGTCTTATATTCTAGGTTCTTCAAAGTAGCCACCTTTTGCTTTGATGACTGCTTTGCACACTCTTGGCATTCTCTTGATGAGCTTCAAGAGATAGTCACCGGAAATGGTCTTCCAACAATCTTGAAGGAGTTCCCAGAGATGCTTAGCACTTGTTGGCCCTTTTGCCTTCACTCTGCGGTCCAGCTCACCCCAAACCATCTCGATTGGGTTCAGGTCTGGTGACTGTGAAGGCCAGGTCATCTGGCGTAGCACCCCATCACTCTTCTTCTTGGTCAAATAGCCCTTACACAGCCTGGAGGTGTGTTTGGGGTTATTGTCCTGTTGAAAAATAAATGATGGTCCAACTAAATGCAAACCGGATGGAATAGCATGCCGCTGCAAGATGCTGTGGTAGCCATGCTGGTTCAGTATGCCTTCAATTTTGAATAAATCCCCAACAGTGTCACCAGCAAAGCACCCCCACACCATCACACCTCCTCCTCCATGCTTCATGGTGGGAACCAGGCATGTAGAGTCCATCCGTTCACCTTTTCTGCGTCGCACAAAGACACGGTGGTTGGAATCAAAGATCTCAAATTTGGACTCATCAGACCAAAGCACAGATTTCCACTGGTCTAATGTTCATTCATTGTGTTCTTTAGCCCAAGCAAGTCTCTTCTGCTTGTTGCCTGTCCTTAGCAGTGGTTTCCTAGCAGCTATTTTACCATGAAGGCCTGCTGCACAAAGTCTCCTCTTAACAGTTGTTGAAGAGATGTGTCTGCTGCTAGAACTCTGTGTGGCATTGACCTGGTCTCTAATCTGAGCTGCTGTTAACCTGCAATATCAAAGGCTGGTGACTCGGATAAACTTATCCTCAGAAGCAGAGGTGCCTCTTGGTCTACCTTTCCTGGGGCGGTCCTCATGCGAGCCAGTTTCTTTGTAGCGCTTGATGGTTTTTGCAATTGCACTTTCAAAGTTTTCCCAATTTTTCGGACTGACTGACCTTCATTTCTTAAAGTAATGATGGCCACTTGTTTTTCTTTACTTAGCTGCTTTTTTCTTGCCATAATACAAATTCTAACAGTCTATTCAGTAGGACTATCAGCTGTGCATCCACCTGACTTCTGCACAACACAACTGATGGTCCCAACCCCATTTATAAGGCAAGAAATCCCACTTATTAAACTTGACAGGGCACACCTGTGAAGTGAAAACCATTTCCGGTGACTACCTTTTGAAGCTCATCAAGAGAATGCCAAGAGTGTGCAAAGCAGTCATCAAAGCAAAAGGTGGCTACTTTGAAGAACCTAGAATATAAGACATATTTTCAGTTGTTTCACACTTTTTTTGTTAAGTATTTAATTCCACATGTGTTAATTCATAGTTTTGATGCCTTCAGTGTGAATGTACAATTTTCATACTCATGAAAATACAGAAAAATCTTTAAATGAGACGGTGTGTCCAAACTTTTGTATAGTACAGACCAAAAGTTTGGACACACCTTCTCATTTAAAGATTTTTCTGTATTTTCATGACTATGAAAATTGTACATTCACACTGAAGACATCAAAACTATGAATTGACACATGTGGAATTATATACTTAACAAAAAAGTGTGAAACAACTGAAAATATGCCTTATATTCTAGGTTCTTCAAAGTAGCCACCTTTTGCTTTGATGACTGCTTTGCACACTCTTGGCATTCTCTTGATGAGCTTCAAGTTGTAGTCACCGAAAATTGTTTAAACTTCACAGGTGTGCCCTGTCAGGTTTAATAAGTGGGATTTCTTGACTAATAAATGGGGTTGGGACCATCAGTTGTGTTGTGCAGAAGTCAGGTGGATACACAGCTGATATTCCTACTGAATAGACTGTTAGCTGCTTTTTCTTGCCATAATACAAATACTAAGTAAAGAAAAAAGAGTGGCCATCATTACTTTAAGAAATGAAGGTCAGTCAGTCCAAAAAAAATGGGAAAACTTTGAAAGTGTCCCCAAGTGCAGTTGCAAAAACCATCAAGCGCTACAAAGAAACTGGCTCACATGAGGACCGCCCCAGGAAAGGAAGACCAAGAGTCACCTCTGCTTCTGAGGATAATTTTATCCGAGTCACCAACCTCAGAAATCGCAGGTTAACAGCAGTTCAGACCAGGTCAATGCCACACAGAGTTCTAGCAGCAGACACATCTCTTCAACAACTGTTAAGAGGAGACTTTGTGCAGCAGGCCTTGATGGTAAAATAGCTGCTAGGAAACCACTGCTAAGGACAGGCAACAAGTAGAATAGACTTGTTTGGGCTAAAGAACACAAGGAATGGATATTAGACCATTGGAAATCTGTGCTTTGGTCTGATGAGTCCAAATTTGAGATCTTTGGTTCCAACCACCGTGTCTTTGTGCGACGCAGAAAAGGTGAACGAATGGACTCTACATGCCTGGTTCCCACCGTGAAGCATGGAGGAGGAGGTGTGATGGTGTGGGGGTGCTTTGCTGGTGACACTGTTGGGGATTTATTCAAAATTGAAGGCATACTGAACCAGCATGGCTACCACAGCATCTTGCAGAGGCATGCTATTCCATCCGGTTTGCATTTAGTTGGACCATCATTTATTTTTCAACAGGACAATGACCCCAAACACACCTCCAGGCTGTGTAAGGGCTATTTGACCAAGGGGGAGAATGATGGAGTGCTACGCCAGATGACCTGGCCTCCACAGTCACCAGACCTGATCCCAATCGAGATGGTTTGGGGTGAGCTGGACCGCAGAGTGAAGGCAAAAGGGCCAACAAGTGCTAAGCATCTCTGGGAACTCCTTCAAGATTGTTGGAAGACCATTTCCGGTGACTACCTCTTGAAGCTCATCAAGAGAATGCCAAGAGTGTGCAAAGCAGTCATCAAAGCAAAAGGTGGCTACTTTGAAGAACCTAGAATATAAGACATATTTTCAGTTGTTTCAAAAACGCTATGTAATCCGTCTGCCAGCTAATGCAACGACAATCCTGATGTGCTGTGCACATGATGCGGAAATTTCCGCTCAGGATTGTCATTTGCGTTTAAATACGCAGCACGTTCATTTTATGTAGCGCTTCTGCAGTGTTTCCCGCCAATAAATTTTAATTGAACAGCAGCATACCCGCAGGTATAAATATATTTGCGGATTCGGGCCTGAATGAACGATTAAGTTTCTCCCCCTTCCTCTAACCATGTGGCGGTTACCTGCTCCTTCCGCGCCTCTCTTTGTCTCTGGACGCGGGTACCCTCATGACACGACCCATGTCCCTTGATATATGATTATTCATGGGACATATTGATCAGGGTAATTGCGGTTGTTTGACTTCTCCTTGTGATTGCCCATTGTTTTGATCCTTATAAATTTTCTTATCTGGATGCTTTGATCTCCCGGTGACCTCCCCCGTACATACTGCTTTAAGTATGATTAATTTATTTTGATCGATTTATGTCTGTTTCTGTCCCATTTTTCTCTTTTCAGTTAGTTGTTTTTTATTAGTGTGTGTTTGTTATCTTTTATTCTTGTTTTAGCTCACTTTTTCCCCCGGCCTCTTTTTATATTCGGAGCTCTGTTAATAATGGGAGGAGAACCCGACTGCTTTTTGATTAACAACCTATTTGGATGTGAATGGAACTCTTCGCCTTTAAGGAAAACAAGTGGACATGGACATTTACTCATATCATGGATATTCATTGGAATGTGATTTGCTGTGCATCATATGTGTTGTTTAAAATATATATTGCGAGTGGGGTGACACGGTCACATTGTGACTATATATGATGTTTGTTCATCCTTTTGTGTGGAGTAGTTCTTGTTTTGCTCCATGTCTATCCTTTGCATGTCTATGACTGACATCTGTGGGCTGACCTTGTGCGCATGCGCCGGATGCCGCGGTCAGGGGTGGATTAAGAGTAGCCAGGGCCCCGGGCAGTTTAGAAGGTGTGGGCCCCCCCACAGGTATCCGATGTATCACGTGACATGTCACATGATCCCCTTTGATAGATCATGTGATAGGTCATGTGACTAACACAGATGCTTTGGTGACATCTGTAGACGGAAAATTATGTACACAGCCCTATACATAACATAGCGCTATATATAGTAGAGCAGCGGTGGGAGATTAATTTTCTTGAGGGGCCACATGAGAGACCATGACTGTTGTGGAAGGTGAATCAATAGGCTGAAATTAATTCTGCTCAATATTAATAATATTAACAAAATAATAAAAAAATATATTAATTGTATAACTCAGGCTATGTGCCCACGATGCAGAAATGCTCCGTATTTTTCCTGAGCGTTTCTGCATCTCCCTGGCAGAAAAAAACGCATGCGGATTGCACATGCGGATTGTACATGCGGATTGTACATGCGGATTTTACATGCGTTTTCCTGCCAGGGACATGCGGAAGTGAAGCGTTCTTCACATGCATTTCTGCATGCGGGTTGACAAGCGCTTTCCAAGCGATTTTAGCATCACTTGGAAAGTGCTTGACTACTTGGTCACACTATATAAATCCATGCAAACGGCATGGATTTATATACTGTGACGAAAAGAATGTTTAAAAATAAAAAATAAATCTATACTTACCTTCTGATGGCTCCTGGAGTCTTGCTTCTCTCCATTCTCCCTTGTCGGGAGATCGCGGTACACTGAAGGACCTGCCATCACATGACTATGATGTCAGCGCAGGTCCTTCAGTCCATCGCGATCTGCCGGCATGAGAGGAAGAGCGCACTAGGGGCCGCCAAAAGGTAAATATAACATTTATTTTATTCTTTTTTTCACAGTTTCTATGGTTCCCGGGTCCGGAGGAGAGTCTTCTGTCCTCTAGACCTGGGTACCATCCGCACATTGGAACGCATGGAATGCGCATGTACAGATGCAGTGATGCGTAATCCATGCATTCCAATGCAAGTCAATGGCGGCGAAAACGCAGCGCTTCCGCAAAATAATTGGTAGTGCTGCTTTTTTTTCCGCAATGATAATCCGCAGCGGAGATTTCATTGGGGAACATGGCAGACCTTCTACCAAGCGTTTTTTAAACGTTTCTGCAGCGTTTTTGCCGCTGCGGAAACGCTTAAACGCATCATGGGCACAAAGCCTTAATATTGAGCAGAATTAAGTATGCTGACATCCCCCTATATACAGTTTGAGCCCCCACATAACTCCCTAGATACAGTATGAGTCCGCACATAGCTCTCTAGATACAGTATGAGCCCTCACATAGCTCCCTAAATACAGTATGAACCCCCACATAGCTCCCTAGATACAGTATGAGCCCGTACATAGCTCCCTAGATACTGTATGAGCCCCACATAGCTCCCTATATACAGTATGAGCACCCACATAGCTCCCTACATACCATATGAGCCCGTACATAGCTCCCTTCTCTGATCGACTGTCACTTCCACAGCCTGCTCAGAGAATGGTCGAATGCAAAATGCAGCTACCTGGGAGACACCTCTGACCACCGCATGAGGTGGCCCGAAGGCACCCCCCTGACGGCTGTACCCCGGTCACATGCCCCCCCTGATTCCCCTAGGTATGGCCCTGTATAGTTTATATGACAATACATGACTGGTATCTATAGTATAATCAGGGATGTGTCCTTCTGCCAGAAGCCTCTATAGATTGTGCAAGCGCAATACCTGCGCAGTCTGGCCACAGACAGAAAGACACATCCACATCCGAGGGATCAGGAGTGTGGCGCCGGAGATCGCGGTATGCATAAGCACTGAGCGCATACCGCTATCTCCGGCACCATAAACACATACGTGTTCGGTCCTGTCATCTTTGGAGAGGCCAGGGGAGGAGTGTGGCGCAGGTGCCGATTTCCGGCGCTATTTTAGTGAAGACAAATATGAACAGTGTCTTCGACAAAATGTATAGCGTGGTATGCGCATGCGCATACTTTGGCGCCATTTTGTTGAATACACTCTGCACATTTGTATTCATTCAAATGAAACCAGATATCGCGCTATGCGGACATGTGGAGCATGGACCAGAGTGAGGGGGGAGCATATACCAGGATGGGGGGGAAGCATGGACCAGGATGGGGGAGCATATACCAGGATGGGGGAGCATATACCAGGATGGGGAGAAGCATGGACCAGGATGGGGGAGCATATACCAGGATGGGGGAGCATATACCAGGATGGGGTAAGCATGGACCAGGATGGGGGAGCATATACCAGGATGGGGGAGCATATACCAGGATGGGGGGAAGCATGGACCAGGATGGGGGAGCATATACCAGGATGGGGGAGCATATACCAGGATGGGGAGAAGCATGGACCAGGATGGGGGAGCATATACCATAATGGGGGGGAAGCATGGACCAGGATGAAGGAGCATACACCATGATGGGGAAGCATACACCAGTATGGGGGAGCATATACGAGGATGGGGGACCATGATGGGGAAGCATATGCCAGGATGGGGGACCAGGATGGGGGAGCATATACCAGGATGGGGAAGCATACACCAGGATGGGGGAGCATATACCAGGATGGGGGACCAGGATGGGGGAGCATATACCAGGATGGGAGACCAGGATGGGAGACCAGGATGGGGAAGCATACACCAGGATGGCAGACCAGGATGGGGGAGCATATACCAGGAAGGGGGCAAATATACCAAGATGGGGGACCAGGATGGGGAAGCATATACCAGGATGGGGGACCAGGATGGGGGAGCATATACCAGGATGGGGGAAGCATATACCAGGATGGGGAAGCATATACCAGGATGGGGGAGCATATACCAGGATGGGGGAGCAGGATGGAGAAGCATATACCAGGATGGGGGAGCATATACCAGGATGGGGAAGCATATACCAGGATACGGGGCCAGGATGGGAGAGCATATACCAATAAAAAAGCTCGCCACTCGGGCGTAGAACAGGTTCAATAGCTAGTACGATATACTGTGATACAGACATTAGATGTTATATGCTATACACATTGTTATATCCCATCTGATGTCTGTACCACAGTATACCATACAGTAATCGATATACTGGACGACATTTTTTGTACATGGGTATACACTGTACTGATCACACTTGGACCTGCCTACAGGACCTCACATATTATATATGGAGCAGTATAGTATGTGACGTCCTGTAGGTTCAGGGTTGATCAGTCAGTGCAGGATCCACTCTGCTGATGTCTGTGGTCGCTCTTCAGGGGCTCAGTGTGATTTATTGCAGGACTCTGAATTTTCCTGCAGATCTGGTGACTCTGAAGCCGATGACCCAGAGTGACCTGATCTGCAGCAAAGGTCAGACTCCGGCCATAAGTCATACAGGGCCCCAGCAGAGCGGCCGCCGACCTGACACTAAGGGATCCCTGTGAACTCATCAGGAGGGGAGCAGCGTCCTGCAGTCCCCTCCTCACTTCAGACATCCTGCCCAGGGCCCGACCGCGACCTTGTATTTACCGCCATCCACTGTTGCACGAGCTCCTCTCCGGCAGGATGAAGTGAAGAAGCTCCAGGCGCTGCTGTGTGACGTCAGTCCTGGAGACGCAGCACACAGCGTGCAGTGCAGGGGGCGTGTCTGCCTCCCTGTGATGTAGCCGGCCGGCGTCTAAAAGGTACAGTGCAGTCCCCCTGCCTCTGCAGAAAATATTATAATGAGGGCGATCTGGCCGTGGGCCCTGCCGGAGCGTCGGGCCCCGGGCGGTAGCCCAGATCGTCCTCATTATAATCCGCCTATGGTCGCGGTCATGTGACTGTGACGCGGTCTCGAATGGGCGGCGTCCCGGAATATGTGACGTCAATGGGGGAGTTCCCCCCCTTCCTGGACGCCGCCTGAAACCGAGCCGCTGTCACCAATGTCCGCTGCTGTGCAGCGCTATGCGCCGCCATTGGTCAATATCCACCTGCTCTCTATTAGGCTCACATATATAAAAGGCCCTGTATCCACACACACCCCACCACTGCCCCCTGAGGAAGTACGGAAGCACGTGTCGGGGCTTCCCCTGGCACTGTTGGTTATCCTTTTACCTCTACTAAGTATGTCTTATTTAACCTTATTCATGTGATACTTGTATTTTTTGTGTGTTGCAGGATTTTGATGACTGTTTACATTTTGACCTGATACAGGTCACATGACCTATGTTACTATAACTTCTCCTGCACACTTTTGCTGTGATCAATGGATTGTATGGGTTGGACTATGTGACCTATTATTGGTCCAGTGTAAATTTGATACCAACTGTGTCTTTATCTACCCTCTGTTGCCTCATCTGCCCATGTAAAAGTGACCCTGGGAACTATAGACCAGTCAGCTTAACGTCTGTTGTGGGTAAATTGTTTGAAGGATTTCTTAGAGATGCTATTGTAGAATATCTTAATGATAATAACTGTCTAACTCCATATCAACATGGATTCATGAGGGATCGCTCCTGCCAAACAAACCTGATCGCCTTCTACGAGGAGTTGAGCTCACAGCTGGACCGGGGAGAGTCAGTGGATGTTGTATACCTTGACTTCTCCAAAGCGTTTGATACCGTGCCACACAAAAGGTTGGTATATAAAATGAGAATGCTTGGTCTGGGGGATAATGTGTGCAAGTGGGTAAATAGCTGGCTGAGTGATAGAAAGCAGAGGGTGGTTATCAATGGAGTAAGCTCAGGGTGTGTCAGGGTTACTAGTGGGGTGCCTCAAGGGTCTGTCTTGGGCCCTATATTATTTAATATATTTATTAATGATCTAGTGGAAGGGTTGCATAGTAAAATAGTAATATTTGCAGATGATACTAAACTTTGTAAAGTAGTTAATACAGATGAGGATAGGGCACAGCTACAGGAGGATTTACATAAATTGGGGAGTTGGGCCAAAAAATGGCAAATGGGGTTCAATGCCGATAAATGTAAGGTCATGCACATGGGAAAGAAAAACAGCAGTCACCCATACATATTAAATGGGAAACCGTTGGGGAAATCTGACATGGAGAAGGACCTGGGCGTCTTTGTTAACAGCAAATTAAATTGGAGTGCCCAGTGTCAGGCAGCAGCTGTGAAGGCAAATAGAGTCATGGCATGCATCAGAGGAGGAATAGGGGCATATGATGAGAACATTGTTCTTCCTCTGTATAAAGCGCTGGTAAGGCCGCACTTAGAATATTGTGCACAGTTCTGGGCTCCGGTGCTCAGGAAAGACATATTGGAGCTAGAGAGGGTACAAAGGAGGGCGACTAAGGTAATAAAGGGAATGGAGGGACTAGAATACCCAGAGAGGTTGTCAAAATTAGGCCTATTTACGTTGGAAAAGAGAAGGCTTAGGGGAGACCTCATAAACATGTATAAATACATCAGGGGGCAGTACAGAGATCTCTCCCATGACCTGTTTATACCAAGGATGGTGACAAAGACGAGGGGGCACACTATGCGTCTGGAGGAAAGGAGGTTCCTGCACCAGCATAGAAGGGGATTCTTTACGGTCAGAGCCGTGAGACTCTGGAACTCTCTGGGAGAGGAAGTGGTGATGTCCAACTCACTTAATGAGTTCAAGAGAGGCATGGACGCCTTTCTTGAGAACAATAAAATTACATCTTATGCTTAGTTAATTAATCCAGGGATTTAATCTGACTGCCAGATTGGTGTCGGGAAGTGAATTTTTCCTCAATGATGTAAATTGGCCTATACCGCATGGTTTTTGTTGCCTTCCCCTGGATCAACGCTGCGGAATAGCTGCAGTGCACAAGAAATAGTCTGAACTGGATGGACGCTTGTCTTTTTTCGGCCTTATAAACTATGTAACTATGTAACTATGTTATGTCTGTTAATACATGAAATTTATACTATGTGTGTCTTTTTAAAATATTTAAATAAAGTATTGTACCTTTTTAGTCATCACATTGCGTTCTAACCACGTCTTATTTTGGGGTTTTGAAACACTTATGGTCCTTCGTTTGCATATTTTCGGATTTGCTGCAGTTGTTGGCTGCGTATTTGACTAGTTAACGTGTCAAATACGCTGCAAAAACGCACATAGAATGGTACCTGGGCTGGCTGGGAAAGACTACTTCTCCCGTCATCTCCTGATAACAGCGAAAGCGGCATGGCTGAGGGGAGCAGTAGTCAGCCGAGCCGGAGTGAGCGCAGTGTAAAAAATGAAAATAGAAAAAATAAAAAAACACCTATGCTCACCTGTCTGGCGTCCCCCGCCGTCCTCCCAGTGTCCTCGCGATGTCCCCTGGCATCCTGATCACCCGGACGGCGGTGCACTGACGGGAGCACACTCGCTCCCGGCAGTGTACATCACTGCTGCTGGATGCGGTCACGCAAGTTCACATATGGAGATCACATGAGGAGCACCGGGACCTCAGTTTACAGCACCGGTGCTGCGTGGGAACATTTGTGAGAATGTTCCCACGTACCACTGATGTAGTATGAGGTCATCAGAGCTGATTAGCTGATCTTCAGCTGATGAACTCACCTGAACTCAGCCTGCAGCAAAGCAATGTACACTGACAGGAGTGATTACACTCCTGTCAGTGTACAGTGCTCTCTTCTACAGCAGTCAAATCAGTGATTGATGTGGCTGCTGTAGAAGTGACCCGGAACACCGAGGGACAATCTGGATTACGTTGCGACGGCGGACAGGTGAGGGATTTGGCTGTTTTTTTTTGTTTTTTTTAAAAGAAGATCGAGGGCTTCGTGGACTGGCAGTATAATAAAAAAAAATTAAAACTGTGTGTAATTTTATTTAAATAAAATACTTTATTCTGGCCGTGTCTTTTATTGAAAAAGCGTCGTAAACCTTACTACGGGGTTAGTAATGTGGGCGTCTTATAGACGCCTCTCCATTACTAACCTGGGCTTCATGTCAGCCACCAATACAAGGCTGATATGAACCCCAGCCCTATTACCCCACTCGCCACCGCTACACGGCAGTGGGAAGAGCAGAGGCTAAGCGCCAGATTTGGCTCATCTTATGGATGCGCCATTTCTGGGACTGCTGAGGGGAGATATTATTAGCTGTGGAGTGGGCCAGGATCCATGGCCCCTTCCCTGGCTATTAATATCAGCTCACAGCTGTCTGTTTAGCCTTTGCTGGTTAGATTTTATAGGGGGACCCTATGTCAATTTTTTTCTGGGGTCCCCCTGTAATATAGCTATTAAAGTCTAAGCAAACAGCTGTTAGCTGTTATTAATAGCCAGGGAACATTTTTGGCTAATGGCTCCTTCCCCGGCTACTAATATCAGCTCCAAGCAGTCGGCTTTCCCTCTGCTGGTTATAAAAATGACGTGGGAGCCCACGCCATTTTTTGTTAAATTTTAGGCTATGTGCCCACAATTCAGAATTAGCAGCGCTTTGGACTCATATTTTTGCTGCGTCCAAAACGCTGCGTTCTATTGAACGCAGGAAAATCCACATGTGTTCCCTGAACCATACAGATTTAGGCTGTGTAGCCACTATGCATTTTTTAAGCGTTTCCACAGCGGCAATTCCGCTGCAGAAATGCTTAAAAAACGCTTGGTAGAAGGTCTGCAATGTTCCCCAATGATAATCCGCATGTGCTGTGCACATGCTGCGGAAATTTCCGCTGCTGATTATCATTGCGGAAAAATCCGCAGTACTATCAATTATTTTGCGTAATCGCGACATTTTCGCTGCCATTGACTTGCATTGAATCGCTTAATATCCGCATGACTACATGTGCACATGCGGATATTAAGCGATTCAATGTGTGGATGGTACATTGAATTGGAGAAGAGGAGACTCTCCTCCAGACCCGGGTACCATAGTACCTGTGAAAAAAAAAAAGAATTTACAAAAAAAAAATACATTATACTCACTTTCTGATGGCCCCCGGTCTCCATAATGATGCGTCCTGGCTTCTCGGCGGCTCGTGATGGTCTAAAAGGACCTTCCATGACGTCATTTAGTCATGTGACAGGTCACGCGACCGCCGACGTCAACTGTGTGCTGTTTACTTAGACTGAAGCTTTAATCACCTTGTGATTAACATTGGTATGACAAGCTGGTCTTGTGAGACCTGGTCCGGCTCCGCCCCCTTCTGTGATAAGCACCTCACTGTCTATAGCAGGGGTCCTCAAACTACGGCCCTTGGGCCACATGCGGCCCGCGGAGGACTTTCATCCGGCCCGCCGGGCTATGGGCGGAGGAGAGGAGAGCGGTGCCATTGCCTGCCCTTCCCCCCGCTTGCTCAGGGCCCCAGCAGGCGGATACTTACCTCTCCCCGTGCCTCTGCAGATCCGCTGTCTTCCGTGCTCTGGGCTTCCTGTGACGTCTCAGGTCAGAGGGCGCGGTGACGTCTTTACAACGCGCCCTCCCGAGTGCTGTCACAGGCAGCGCAGAGCGGGACAACGCCACCGCGACGCTGGAGTCTAGACCAGAGCAGGGGCAGCAAGTGAGAAGTGAGGTGAGTATTGGATTTTATTTTTTTTTTTTTAATGTATGGAGGCATAGGTCATTATATGGAGGGTGACATCCTGCATGGGGTATAATATGGGGGGTGACATCCTGCATGGGGTATAATATGGGGGGGGGTGACATCCTGCATGGGGCATGATATGGGGGGAAAGGGACATCCTGCATGGGGCATAATATGGTGGGGGGTGACATGCTGCATGGGGCATAATATGGGAGGGTGACATGCTGCATGGGGCATTATATGGGGGGGTGACATGCTGCATGGGGCATTATATGGGGGGTGACATGCTGCATGGGGCATTATATGGGGGTGACATGCTGCATGGGGCATTATAAAGACAGGGGAGTGATATCCTGCATGGGGCATTATATGGGGGGTGACATGCTGCATGGGGCATTATATGGGGGGGTGACATGCTGCATTATATGGGGGGGTGACATGCTGCATGGGGCATTATAAAGACAGGGGAGTGATATCCTGCATGGGGCATTATATGGGGGGTGACATCCTGCATGGGGCATGATATGGGGGGTGACATCCTGCATGGGGCATTATATGGGGGGGGGGAAGGGACATCCTGCATGGGGCATTATATGGGGGGTGGCATCCAGCATGGGGCATTATAAGGGGGGAACAGCCTGCATGGGGCATTATAAGGGGGGGGACAGCCTGCATATGGCATTATAAGGGGGAAACAGCCTGCCTATTGGGAACATTTACCTGCCCATTGAGGACCTATGCTGCCTATTGGGGACCTTTGCTGCCTATTGGGGATATTTACCTGCCTATTGGGGACATTTACTTGCCTATTGGGGATAATTACCTGCCTATTGGGGACCTATGCGGCCTATTGGGTACAGTTACCTACCTATTGAAATACCGGTTGATTTAACTTTACTTGTTCTTCATTTTAAATATTGTATTTGTTCCTGTATTGTTTTTTTTTACTTCAAAATAAGATATGTGCAGTGTGCATAGGAATTTGTTCATAGATTTTTTTAAAAACTATATTCCGGCCCTCCAATGGTCTGAGGGACAGTGAACTGGCCCCCTGTTTAAAAAGTTTGAGGACCCCTGGTCTATAGCTATGTACACTGAGAGCCTGGTGTGGGCGTGGATAGCTGTGGGGTGAGCAGGGTTAGCTTTCTCAGCTCTGCCGCATTGCTAAATCGAAAAACTCTGATTTTGTGAGAACAGAGGTACCTAGTAAACTAAGTGGTAGATCGTTGGAATCAGGGTCTCTTTTCCTACTGTGGGGGTTCTACTCACTCAGGTGTGTTGGGAGGCAAACAGTAGGCATGTTCTTTTAAATGTCCATGTTTATTACGTCATAAACCCGGCAAAAGAAAAAGGAATACAAATGGCCTTTAGTTCAGGCAAAAACAAAGTAAAGAGTCCTTAAGGCAAACTCTGGTTAGCCTGTCCTGAGGGCACACAGGCTGGGGAGCATCCAGTCCACTGGCTCAGTCGGGAGACCACAACACACAGGAGGCCTTCTCCCTCCAACACACAGTCCATGTGCCAAACAAAGGCCTCCATTTTATACCTTAACCACACCCAGAGGTGAGGTATGTGGGTAGCAAGACCCGTCCATCTCTCATACTACCCGTAACCCGGTCCCAGGTGCACCAAACAGTCCTCTTAGTGCTTACATGCACTAGAGCAACACTCCGGGTTACATCACAGAGGACAGCCATCTCTGTGATACATACCTCCCATCAACTATGTGTCCTTTAGCAACCTTACACTACATTATGCTGCTCTCAGATGAAATAGCAAAAAAATGCTCACAGATTCCCTTTAAGTAAAAATGATTTTAACTCCACAACTGTTCTGAATCTAAAAGTAATGGATTAAGGCAATAAATAAGAGAGAATAATCCAGCTCACCCACGTTGAACTAGTCAGAGAATCCTTAGCTCGGATTAAAAACCACTCCTGCTTGGTGGTAGCAATAGGAAAAGATAGGTATATAAAGCCATTTTTTTAATAAAAAAATTCAAAACAATTTTATTTGTAGAATTCAATAAAAACAGAACATTCCAAGTACTATAGATAAAATATGAGACCTTATCCAAAATGTTCTGTTTTTATTCAATTCTACTAATAATTTTTTTTATATTTTTTATCCAAAAAATGGCTGGATATCCTTACCTTTTCCAATGGATGAAGGCACCTTCCAAACTGCATATGTTGATTATTAACCTCTGACATTTTAATATTACAAAATGATCTGGAAAAGATTCCTGCAAGGGCAAACACATGGCAGATGAAGTTTAATGTTAATAAATGTAGAGTAATACACCACAATGGGAGTAATCGTACTGCTGCGCAGTGTCGGAGTGGGGTGTCTGGGGCCCACTGGAGGAATTGATCCTCGGGGCCTACCCTACAGCTATATGCAAATACTTGATAGCCGATATCCCCGTTATAGTGGAGCGTCTGCTGTAAATTACAGGCGGCTCCGGCACATCTACTGTGCACATTCTATAACTGGGATGTACAATTACGGTACTTTGCAGTAAAGGGGTTCTTTGGTTAAAACAAGTTATCACCGATCCAAGGGCTCCACGGGATAGGTGATAACTTACTGATCGTTTGGGTCCAAACATTGGAAACCACACCGATCGTAAGAATGGGGAAGTTTTATCCCTGTCAGGATACTTATCCCCATTTTAAAATGCAGTGGCAGGTGGGACGTCTGACCGCAGCTCCATTCATTCTCTTTGGGGTTTCCAGAAAAAAACAAGAACAAATGAATGGATCAGTGGTCAAGTCGCACATGAGCTCCAGTCTAATGGGGATAAAAACTCCACATTCTACCAATCGGTGTGGGTCCCAGCAGTCAGACCCCCACTAATCAATGATGTATCACTTATCATGTGAAAAGGTGATTACTTGTTTTCCCCGGAGAACCCCTGTAAGTGGATCATGTTCCAAGTATTTAATCACTAATGGAAATAAAGAATCTTCTCCTAATTAATATCAGAGAGAACAAATGACTGCCATACACAACACAATCCACTGTACCAACACAAATAGTACCACATGCAAGGGAGAAATACTGCCACACCATGACGGGACTACATATTACCACCACATAGAGACCGAATAATACTACATACAAGGGAGAAATACCACCACACTATGACCAGACCATATATTACCACGACATAGTGACCGAATAATGCTACATACAAGGGAGAAATACCACCACACCATGACCAGACCACATATTACCACCACATAGTGACTGAATAATACCACATACAAGGGAGAAATACCACCACACCATGACCAGACCAGATATTAACAGCACCTCCATAATTACTCTCTCCCATCCCCATCATTGCTCTCACCCCACCTTCTCCATCTTTTCTCCCTCCCATCCCCATCATTGCTCTCCCCCACCTTCTCCAACATTGTCATATATCCCCCACCTTCTCCATCATTGTCATATTTCCCCAACCTCCTCCATCATTGTCATATCTCCTCCATCATTGCCATATCTCTCACCACCACCTCCATCATTAACATAGTAACATAGTTTGTAAAGCCGAATAAAGACTTGCGTCCATCAAGTTCGACCTGTTAGTTCTGTAATTGCTAAAGTTGATCCAGAGGAGGGCAAAAACCCCAAATGATTTAGCCAATCTTCACCTGAGGAAAAATTCCCTCCCGACTCTGAAACCAGCAGTCAGAATAAATCCCTGTATCAACCTACTATTTTATTTTATTTTTAAGTATACGCTGAAATCTGCCTGGTATCTAGAAATGCATCCAGTCCCCGCTTGAACTGGTGTAGTGAATCCGACATTACCGTCTCCTCACTCAGTGAATTCCATATTCTCACTGCTCTTACCGTAAAGAACCCCTTCCTATGCTGGTGCTGAAACCTTTTCTCTTCCAGTCTTAGTGAGTGCCCTCTTGTTACCGTAATATCCCTCCTTTTGAACAAATCCCGGGCAAGATCTCTATACTGTCCCCTAACATATTTGTACACATTTATTATGTCCCCCCTCAACCTTCTCTTTTCCAGGCTGAATAGTCCTAGTTTTGCCAACCTCTCTGGGTATTGTAGTCCCTCCATTCCCTTTATTAATTTTGTTGCCCTCCTTTGTACCTTTTCAAGCTCATTTATATCCTTTTTATATATTGGGGCCCATAACTGAGCACAGTATTCCAAGTGTGGTCTGACCAGTGCTTTGTACAGTGGAAGAACAATGTTCTCATCCTTTGCAGCTATACCTCTTCTGATACATCCCATTACCCTGTTTGCCCTTACAGCAGCCGCCTGACTTTGGGCACTCCAATTTAGTTTGCTATCAATCAAGATGCCCAAGTCCTTCTCCATCTCTGAATTCCCCAATGATTTCCCATTCAGTGAGTACTGGTGACTTCCATTTTTCCTTCCCATATGTATGACCTTACATTTCTCCTCGTTAAACCTCATTTGCCATTTAATGCTCCACCTACCCAGCTTATCCAAATCCCTCTGTAGGTCTGCACTGTCCTCTTTTGTATTCATTGTTTTACATAACTTTGTGTCATCTGCAAATATTGATATTTTACTATTTATCCCGTTGACTATGTCGTTAATAAAGATATTAAATAACATTGGGCCTAGTACAGACCCCTGTGGTACCCCACTAGTGACGCTTACCCAATCTGAGTATATTCCATTTATAACCACCCTCTGCCTTCTATCCTTTAGCCAGTTAGCTACCCACTTGCAAACAGTTTTCCCCCAGCCCCATCATTCTCATTTTGTATACCAACCTATTATGTGGCACGCTATCGAACGCTTTTGAGAAGTCGAGATACACGACATCCACTGGTTCCCCCTGATCTACTCGAGAGCTAACCTCCTCGTAGAAGTCAATCAGGTTTGTTTGGCAGGAGCGATTCCTCATGAATCCATGTTGGTTCGCGGTTAATAGATTATTAGCATCAAGATGCTGCGTAATTGCCTCTTTAATGAAGCTTTCAAAAATTTTGCCCACAACGGACGTCAGACTCACCGGCCGATAGTTTCCGGTGTTACTTTTTGCTCCCTTTTTGAATATTGGCACTACATTCGCCTGTCGCCAATCAAGTGGTACAGACCCAGTCTCAACAGAGTCCTTAAATATAAGATATAACGGTCTGTCTATCACATTACTTAGTTCCCTTAGTACCCGTGGGTGTATGCCATCAGGTCCTGGTGATTTGTTTATTTTAATGTTACTGAGGCGTTTCTGTACCTCAACTTGGGTTAGATTAGTCATACTTAGTGGAGGATTAAGCTTGTCACTTCTCATTTCTCCTGTTAGTTCTATTTCCTTTGTGAAAGTTGTCGAAAAAAAATTATTTAATAGATTAGCTTTATCCTCATCTTTCTCTATGATTTTGCCTTCCTCACTTTTTATCGGTCCAATATTATCCGATTTAATCCTTTTACTATTTATATACGTAAAGAACAGTTTGGGATTTGATCTACTTTCCCTAGCAATACGTCTCTCTGTTTCCTCCTTCGCTATTTTTATTTGTTTTTTACAGGTTCTCATTTTTTCCTTGTAACACATTAGTGCCTCCTTACTGTTTTCCTGTTTTAATCTCTTGAATGCCTCTTTTTTGCTATTTAACGCCCCTTTTACGTTCTTGTTCAACCATATTGGTTTCCTCTTATTTCGGGCCCTTTTATTCCCATACGGTATATATCTCTCGCACTGAGTATTCAGAATTCTTTTGAAGGTTTCCCATTTACTATTCAGCTGCTCAAACTTCGCCCTCCTAAAGTTTAATGTTTTTGTTGTTCCCTTATTGATAACCCTACTGAAGGGCATTTTGAAGTCGATAATATTATGATCGCTATTACCTAGGTGCCCCCCTATCTGTACCTCAGTTATTCTATCAGGCCTATTAGTCAATATTAAGTCCAACACGGCCTTCCCTCTCGTTGGTTCCTGCACTAGTTGGGAGAGATAATTATCTTTAATATTTGTCAAGAACCTTTTTCCTTTCTGAGATCTACAGGTTTCTGTTTCCCAGTCAATATCCGGGTAGTTGAAATCCCCCATTACAATCACTTCATTATATTTTTGCTACTTTGTCTATTTGTCCTAATAGCAGTTTCTCATTCTCCTCTGTTATATTGGGTGGCTTATAGCAGACCCCCAGTAATATTTTATTATTATTTTTTGCCCCCTCTATCTCTACCCACATGGACTCGACCCCCTCTTTTCCCGCTCCTATATCTTCCCTTAGTCTGGGCTTTAGACATGACTTTACATATAAGCAGACTCCTCCGCCTTTCCCCTGTTTCCGGTCCCTTCTAAATAAACTATAATCTAATAAATTTACCGCTCAGTCGTAGCTATCGTCTAGCCAAGTCTCTGTTATACCTACGATGTCATACCTCTCCTCCGATATAAGCGCCCACAGCTCATCCGCCTTATTGGTCAGGCTTCTTCCGTTGGTCAGCATGCAAGATAAAACTTTGGGGTTATTTAGCATCCTATTCTTCTCCAACGATCTAACTGTACTATCCCCACCCCCCTCTCCACCCTCATTATATTCACTTCTCCCCTTCCCCCTTCCTTGCCTCACATCCCACCTATCTCCTTGGTTTCCTCCCCCGTCTCTAGTTTAAAAACTCCTCCAACCTATTAGCCATCTTCTTCCCCAGCACCGCTGCACCCTCCCCATTGAGGTGCAGCTCGTCCCTACGCTAGAGCCTGTAGCCGACCGCGAAGTCGGCCCAGTTCTCCATGAACCCAAATCCTTCTGCCTTGCACCAACTCTTTAGGCACTTATTCACCTCCCTAACTTCCCGTTGGCGCTCCTGTGTGGCTCGCAGGATTGGTAGTATTTCTGAGAAAACTACCTTGGGGGTCCTTGCCCTAAGCTTCCTACCCCAGTCCCTGAAATCATTTTTAAGGACCCTCCATCTACCACTCACTTTGTCATTGGTGCCGATGTGGACCATGACTGCTGGGTCTTCGCCAGCCCCACCCAGTAACCTGTCAACCCGATCCGCGATGTGCCGGACTCGAGCGCCAGGGAGGCAGCACACCTTTCGGCGATCCCGGTCTTTGTGACAGATTGCCCTGTCTGTCCCCCTAATAATAGAGTCACCCACTACCAGGACCTGTCTTGCCTGCCCTACACTTCCCCCCTCCCCCTCATTACTGAAGCATACACTCCCCCGGCGGTCAGAGGATCTGTCGTGCTCCAATAATGCCGGTTCTGAACCAGCCTTCCTATACTTCTTCCCTCTATCCCTCCTAACTGTTATCCAGCTCCCTGCCTGTTCAGCCTGCACTTCCCCTCTATGCTCCACCCCCAGTATTGACCCATTGAGTGTCTGCTCGGTGAGCAGCAAACTCCGTTCCATGTTGTCGATGCTCCTCAGTATCGCTATCTGAGCACTTAGATCCAGAATTTGGGCTTCCAAGTGCACGATATGCTCACATCTCTCGCAGCAGTATGGATCCTCGAGCGGTTGCTCACGGAATGCATACATTGCGCAAGATGTACACTGCACGGCTCCGGCCAACATGGACGTCATTCTAAATATGGGGATACAGTCAGTATATACAGTGCCTACAAGTAGTATTCAACCCCCTGCAGATTTAGCTGGTTGACACATGCAGAATTAATTTGGCATTGTGACATTTGTACTGTAGATCAGCCTGTAAGTGGGAAATGCACTGTAGCAAATTTTTTTTTTTTTTTTAAAAAAACGTTAAAAGTTAATTCAGAGTGTCATTTATTATTCAACCCCTCAAACCACAAGAATTCTGTTTGGTCACCCTAAAGTATTAAGAAGTAGTTCAGGCACCAAGAATAATGAGCTTCACATGTGTGGATTAAAGATCTCTTTTGCCAGCCTTTTCTGACTATTTAAGACCCTCCCCAAACTTGTGAACAGCACTCAGACATGGTCAAAAGGGAAAGACAAAGGAGCATTCCAAGGCCATCAGAGACAAGATCGTGGAGGGTCACAAGGCTGGCAAGGGGTACAAAACCCTTTCCAAGGAGTTGGGCCTACCTGTCTCCACCGTTGGGAGCATCATCCGTAAGTGGAAGGCTTATGGAACTACTGTTAGCCTTCCACAGCCTGGACAGCCTTTGAAAGTGTCCTCCCGTGCCGAGGCCAGGCTTGTCCGAAGAGTCAAGGCTAACCCAAGGACAACAAGGAAGGAGCTCCGGGAAGATCTCATGGCAGTGGGGACATTGGTTTCAATCAATACCATAAGTAACGTACTCCACCGCAATGGTCTCCGTTCCAGACGAGCCTGTATGGTACCTTTACTTTCAAAGCGTCATGTCAAGGCTCGTCTACAGTTTGCTAATGATCACTTGGAGGACTCTGAGACAGACTGGTTCAAGGTTCTATGGTCTGATGAGACCAAGATCGAGATCTTTGGTGCCAACCACACACGTGACGTTTGGAGACAGGATGGCACTGCATACGACCCCAAGAATACCATCCCTACAGTCAAGCATGGTGGTGGCAGCATCATTCTGTGGGGCTGTTTCTCAGCCAAGGGGCCTGGCCATCTGGTCCGCATCCATGGGAAGATGGATAGCACGGCCTACCTGGAGATTTTGGCCAAGAACCTCCGCTCCTCCATCAAGGATCTTAAGATGGGTCGTAATTTCATCTTCCAACAAGACAACGACCCAAAGCACACAGCCAAGAAAACCAAGGCCTGGTTCAAGATGGAAAAAGTCAAGGTGTTGGAGTGGCCTAGTCAGTCTCCTGACCTTAACCCAATTGAAAACTTGTGGAAGGAGCTCAAGAATAAAGTCCACATGAGACACCCAAAGAACCTAGATAACTTGGAGAAGATCTGCATGGAGGAGTGGGCCAAGATAACTCCACAGACCTGTGCCGGCCTGATCAGGTCTTATAAAAGACGATTATTAGCTGTAATTGCAAACAAGGGTTATTCCACAAAATATTAAACATAGGGGTTGTATAATAATTGACCCATACTTTTATGTTTAAAATTTAATAAAATTCAACTGAGCAACATAACTTTTTGGTTTGTAAGATTTATGCTTCTGTTCATAAAACCTACTCTCGTTTGCAGTTTGAAGGCTCTAACTTATTTGCATCTTATCAAACCAGCTAAATCTGCAGGGGGTTGAATACTACTTGTAGGCACTGTATATACAAGTCCAAAACACAATTATTTATATATAGGTGTATGGACGGGGATCAATTAGGGATGTGCAAGTGTATCAATTAGATATCGGCGGGGGATCAGTTAAGTATGGACGGGGGATCAATTAAGTATCAAGTATGGACGGGGGAATCAGCTAAGTAGGTCAGGTGGATTAATTAAGTATGGACGGTGTGTCAATTAACTATGGGCTGGGGATCAATAAATATGGACTGGGGAAATAATTAATTGTGGACTGGGGAATCAATCAGTTAATTATGGACAGGGGGTTAATTAAATATGGATGGGGATAAGGCAAATAAATAGGGACTGGGGATCAGTAAAAGTGGACAGGGGGAATCTATCTATCATTGCCATATCTCCCCCCACCACCTTCATCATTGCCATATCTCCCCCCACCTGCTCCGTCATTATTGCCATATCTCCCCCACCTGCTCCGTCATCATTGCCATATCTCCCCCCACCTGCTCCGTCATCATTGCCATATTTCCCCCCACCTCCATCATCATTGCCATATCTACCCCCACCTGCTCCATCATCATTGCCATATCTCCCCCACCTCCTCTAGCACTAATGCCATGTCATATCTCCCCCCACCTCCTCCATCACCATGCCATGTCATATCTCCCCCCACCTCCTCCATCACCATGCCATGCATATCTCCCCCCACCTCCCCCATTGCCATGCCATATATCCCCCACCATGTCATATCTCCCCCCACCTCCCCCATTGCCATGCCATATCTCCCCCCACCTCCCCCATTGCCATGCCATATCTTCCCCCACCATGTCATATCTCCCCACCTCCCCCATTGCCATGCCATATCTCCCCCCACCTCCTCCATCACCATGCCATGCATATCACCCCCCACCTTCCCCATTGCCATGCATATCTCCCCCCACCTACCCCATTGCCATGCCATATATCCCCCACCATGTCATATCTCCCCCAACCTCCTCCATTGCCATGCCATATCTTCCCCCAACATGTCATATCTCCCCCCACCTCCCCTATTGCCATACCATATCTTCCCCACCATGTCATATCTCCCCCCCACCTCTCCCATTGCCATGTCATATCTCCCCCATCTTCTCCATCACTATGCCATGCATATCTCCCGCTACCTCCTCCATCACCATGCCATGCATATCTCCCCCCACCTCCTCCATCACCATGCCATGCATATCTCCCCCCACCTCCCCCATTGCCATGCCATATATCTCCCACCAAGTCATATCTCCCCCCACCTCCCCCATTGACATACCATATCTTCCCCCACCATGTCATATCTCCCTCACCTCCTCAATCACCATTGCTCTCCCTAAAGAAAACAAAAAAAACCTTACCTCTCAGCGCACTCCCCCGCAGCACCGTCCTCTGCTTCTCTGCTTCCTGCCCGGCATCTTTCTCCCTGACACAGGCTTGCACTGCATGATGACATCATCAAGCAGCGCGAGCCTGTGTCAGGGAAGAAGCACCAGGCAGGAAGCAGAGGATGGATCCCTACAGCTCCGCTGCCATTTTCCTCCTGCCGGCAGCGGAGCTGCAGGGATCGCTCCCTGCCTGCCGACACAGGATGAGGGCAATCTGGCCATGGGCCCCCCTGAGCCTGGGACTCCGAGAAGCAGGCCACATTGCCCTCATCAGCCACACTGCAAGGACCCTTCTGACCCTCCGGGCCCTTGCAGTGCGGAGCACCGCCGACCATGTTAACCAGGGGTCCCCGTGCGTCCTGCTGGGGGGCCTGCTGAGGACCCGGGCCCTCTGGAGAATTCAGTCCGATCCTGCTGTTGCATATAGATTATATGTAAATATATTAGAGATTACAGAACAGGAGAAGGACTTGGGTATTCTAATTCCAAATAAGCTGAGCATCAGTACTCAATGTCAGGAAGCAGCTGCAAAAGCAAACAAGATTTTAGGGTGTATAAAAAGAGAGATAAAATCCTGTGTTCCAAATGTCTTATTGCCCCTCTATAAATCCCTTGTAAGGCCACATCTTGGATATGGGATCCAATTTTGGCTCCACATTTTAAAAAAGATATTTGGAATTTAGAGTCAGTTCAAAGGCAGAAACTAAATTATTACATTATTACAAGATCTCATTTATATGTATAAATACATGTGTGGTCAATACGCAGTACTGGCACATGACTTATCACCTTCCTGGACCTTCCAAAGGGTAATGGAACATTTGTTACACATGGAGGAAAGACATTTCTGGAAGCTCAATAGGAAAGGGTTCTTTACAGTTAGAGCAGACAGACTGTGGAATGCCGACCACAAAAGGTAGTGATTGCAGACACTACAGCAACATTTAAAAAGGGCTGGATACTTTTTTAACAAAACATGTCACAGTGAGTTATAAATAATCTACCAATAGAAAATGTATAACTTTGAAGATAGTTTGAACTTTATGGTCTCCCGTCTTTTTCAACCTATATAACTATGTAACTATGTTGAATGTACATTAGGAAAATGCTTGAAATGCAATTCCCTATAATATGATTTTACAAATAATTTCCTCTTAATTTTTTTCTTTGTAAAGTGCTAGTTATAAACCCAATCTCTGCATCTAAAAAGTGCAAAACACTCCTGAAACACTTGCACGTTTAATCTGTAATCTGTATTTCTTATGGTGCTTAAGGGAAGCCATAATGATAAGAAGCCTGCTTGGTAAGAAATGCAGTTATTTGCCTCTATAATGAAAGCGAATTACCATGGAATAAGGGTTAATACTTGGGCCCTTCATCAGTAGTAGCCCCTGTAGTAACCATGACAACTGTTATGAGGTGATAAACAAGTGTCGTAAAAAGAAGATTCCATAAAAGAAGGGCGCACAGCCATGATCAGCGCCATTACTGATGCGTCTGAGGACCTTGAGCTTGACCACCCCACGTAATGTGCTGACCTTGGTGTAATTTCAAGGTTCTAGCAGGGAAAGGGTTTGTCTGCTTTAGACGCCCCGGTGCATGCAAAGGTAACAGAGGGGGGTCCTTAACACAGGATCCCCTTCTGTTACCCTCTACATAGAGCAGCTCTCCTTTGGGAGTTTATGGACGTATCTATAACTTTAAGGCTATGTTCCCACATGTTGTGTTTTTTTACATCAGAAATCTGCAGCAAAACCTGTCTCTGGCAGGAAATCATCTGGGTCAAAAATGCAGGTTTTGCTGCGCTTTTTGATGCGTTTTTTCAGCCTTTTTTTCCACAGTCCTTCTATTTCTATTTCTGCATGTACATAAAGTTCTGTGAAAAGAAAGAACCCCATTTTATTTTGCCATCAAAAACGCACCAAAAAATGCAGGTACCCTTTTTCAGCATTTTTTGGTGCGTTTTTTCACCACCCATTACTTCCTATGGGTGAAAAAACGCTAAAAGAAATGACATGCTCTATTTTCCAAAAACTCAACCAAGGCACAAAATACGCAGCAAAAAAAAAAAAATGTGTGAACAGAGAATTCTGGTTTCTCATAGACTTTGCTGGTACTGCAAAATGCAGCTGAAAATTTGCATAAAAATCTGCAGCAAAATACGCTGAAAAACCCAACGTGTGTGAACATAGCCTAATGGGTGATAAATTGGGAGCGGGAGGAGGAAGGGGGAGGGGGTATTTATCCTAGTAGGAGTTATCCATAATGAACAATCTTTTTTACCAAATGTCCAACTTCTTGAGACTTGGACCTGGATCTGTAAGGGAGGAATAGTTCATCCACCTGGCAATCAGATCAACCAAATTTGTTCTAGCAGTGTGGTGACAGAGATAGCAGCCAAGATCTCTCCCACATCCAGTTTGTCACATTTATAGTCTATATTTGTTATGTCATTCTCTAAATCTATGCAACTTTGCTTTACATTTATATATAATGATGGTAGGGTATGAGATATATTTTTGTCTTTTGTAGGTTTTGCTTCTTTTTGCTAGTGTGAACATGCTCCTATTTCTTGCATGTGTGCCATCTTAGACCTCAGTTCACATTGCTTGGCTTTTTGTCTTGTTTGCATTCTGTGCAATTTAAGGGTGTGGCATCCCCTTTGTTGAGCTGATTAGTATATATGTAGCTTACCACGGGCCTAGGTGGTCTGGAGTTGGGACCCGGTCCTATTTGTCTACCCTTTTATATGCATTACTTCAACTTTGATATACAGTAAGGTTTTTAATATAGACAGTATAGGTACCGTCCCAATTTAGGGTCACCTTGCCGCTGGTGGGACGGCTTGTATACTTTTTTTGATCAAAAATAGTTCACTAAGTACCCTATATTTATTATGCAACTTTGCTTTACATTTATATATAATGATGGTAGGGTATGAGATATATTTTCTGTCTTTTGTAGGTTTTGATTCTCTAAATCTAGTAAAATGTACAAATTGTAAAACTCTTTTATATTTCGGCACTAACTCTCTAAGCCCGAGGGAAGGGCAATCGTCCAGCGATGGTTCTCTAGAGGTTTCCCCCACAGGGGGTTTTCCTCTCCTGAGTGCTGGAGGGTGACTCTTTGTGAGTCGGGGGTTGTGCTATTTTCGGTGTCATGTGAATTTAAATAAAGTTGAGAACATTTGACACCTAATTGCAATGCTTTGTGTATTTATTTTGCGTGCTTCTATCTTATTCATTTTATGTGGGAGTCGGGGTTCATCACATATCACTGAGTCATACATCTGGACTTCTGCTGGCCGCAGTTTTGCCCTAGAGATTGCCCCTGCTCTGGGTAGTATGATGGAGCAGGGAAGACAAGCATTGCAGCACAGCACCTGCAAGTGTTCACTCATCCTCGGAATAAGGACTTATATTACAGTATTACAAGCAGCTTCCTCGCCTTATTCACACAGTGAGTATTTTGGGCAGTAATTTACATCAGTAAAATTTGTAAGCTAAAAACCAGAGGGGAAAAAACAGAGAAAAATAATAACTGAAACACTTTCACCTCTTCTGTGTTTTGGATTCACTCCTGGCATCTGTTAACAAATTCTGATGGAAAATATCACCATGTAAAAGTGCCCTAAATCCTTACTGACTGATGTGACAGTGTGAGTTGCAGTGAAGCAGCCGAGGTTACAAGCATTAAAGGAGTTTTCCGGTTTCATAAATCCCTGTGCCCCGGTTGCCATTTTAAAAACAAACAAACTGTACTGTCCTCACCCTCCCCAGGACAGACTGGGCAGCATATGATCACTTCTATGATAACTGTCCCCCTATCCTCACCTCACTTACAACCAGCTACTGAATCTGAGTATGAGACACACTCATTTGGGATAAGTTCTACTGCATATTTTCATGCAATAAAGCATATTACAGCGTATAACACTCCTAGCAAAGTGGATGACATGTATATAATCATAAAGGCAAAAAAAGTCAGCTCACCCATAAGAAGATCAGCTGCACGGAGACTTGTAATGTGGTGAGAGGTAGGCAGAAGCAAAAAACACTGATCCAGCATCAGAATCACACATCTCAGAATTTTTTAAGCCACTAAAGTAAGAAAAGAAGATTCCCTTTTGACTCACATCAGTCCCCAGGTAATCAGGGGTATTCTCTCATGATAAAGTATGTGATATTTGGTGTCTGACATGGATGTCTTATGCTTTTGGTTTAGACATTAGACCCATGGTATGCTAGAGGGAACCTGTCACCAGAAAAAACGCTATTAACCTGCAGACGTGGGGTTAATCTGCAGGTTAACAGCGTTATTATGCTGCCCGGCACCTGCACTTACTCGAATGCTGCGGAGAGAAAATTAACTTTATTCTCCCCGTCAACATTCGGTATTTAGTCATGGAGGCGGGGACAGTTCATTCACCTCTCTGAGAATACAGAGCGGCCGCTGTAACCGCGCTCCCGGCCCTGACTGACAGCGGCTCCAATGCAGAGGGAGTGTTAGTCAGGGCCGTGAGCGCGGTTACAGCCGCCGCTCTGCATACTCAGACTGAACCCACGTCGATGCCACCCCCGTGACTGAAACCGGAACGCTGCCAGGAGGAATAAAGTTGATTTTCTCCCTGCAACGTTAGGCTAAGTGCAGGCGCCAGGAAGGTTAGTAATGCTTAATTAAAGTTAATAGCGTTTTTCTGGTGACAGTTCGAAATCCAAAGTAATTTTCATTCTAAATCCCTATCTATTTAATGCCATAATCTAATTTATTTTCTAATATACTTGATTTAAAAATGTCCTATACTTCTGTCACTACATTATCTGCTTTTCTTTTTTTTTTCACTTCCTCTTTAATGACATTTCGTTTGAGAATCTGAGTGCCTGCTGGGATATGGAAACGAAGCGTCATCTGGGGTCAGAGACTGCAGTCACTGCCACAACCTCTGCCCCCACCCTGAAATGAAGGGTCATCAGTGATACTCGTTTCAGGGCTGGGCTAATCTCTAATCTGTCACTGTGTGGTGTGCACGATGACAGCGCGCTGTCTGTTGCCGGCTCAGGTCAGCAGTAACGGGGTGTCAGAATAACGATCGTGCAGAGAACAGTTACGTCACTTGCGGGGACGGCATTCTGACTCCGCTCTGTTTAGGATGAATATTATTCTGGACTTTGGACCACCCCTTTAAAGAGGTTGTCCACTACTAGACAACTTCTACAAAATTCCGGGCCCCATATAATATAAAAACAATGTATACTTTCCTCCTTCAACGGTGCGGTTTCAGCGATGTTGACGCTGTTGTTTTTTTTTTACTCAGAGGACTCAGGAATTTAACCAGGGGGTTCTCCACGTAGTGGCTAACACCTTTAAGGGGTTAAGCCGTTGTGCAAAAAAGATGTTGAAGAAACTTCACTCTTCTGCACTGGCCTTGAGAATAATAAAGTGTTTTCAATTGAATAATCTTGGGTTATAATTTACCTGTAAACTTTAGGGTCAATTACAGAAAAAGACACGTTTTGGGTATTATGCTGATTATACAGTATAATATTGCCCACTAAAACAAGAAATGTCCATTTTTATTTTTCTGTTGTATCTACAGTATAAGGTACAGAACAATATTGACTTTTGTGTTGGGAGACCTCAGTATGTTTTTACATTTTTAGTGTTACATTAGATAATAGTGACATGAACCTATCTTTATTGTAGCGTACATCTGTGTGAGTTCCGATGATAGAATTATCCACACAACTGCACTACGGTATCATTGCCACCAGAGGGCGCTGGATCACATCATTGTGTCACACTTCTCTATTAGCTGGCTGTGGCCATCTCTGCCTGTGGCATACACACATCCAGCAATCATGGGGAAATACACTGATTTCACTTATCACTTGTCTATACAAATTTCCAGATACATACTCTACAGTGACTCATTACTACTCACATGGGCTCAGTTCTACACTCATGGCTCAAGGCACAATCATTTCTTTAATGAAACTATTTTGCATGTCCTCAGTAGAAATCTCAGTTATGACAACTGTTCCAAAAAGTTAGTTTGACAGTCCACACCTATTTCCATAAAATCTACACTTTTATAAGTATTCTATACTGGAATAAAGAAATAAATCAATTTTCAGGGTAGATTTCACTTGGGACTCAACCCCTTTAAGCACTAATTCTAGTGGGGGTATCTGACCTTTTTTTCCTACGGGGTTAAACACTTGCCGGCAGGTAGTTGATAACTACCTGAATTTTTCTGATCTGCGTTGTTCTGTTCTGGTTCAGTGCAGACACCGCTACTGCTTGCGATTCTCCTGCTTCCTGAGACATCACATCGACAGAGCAGTTCTTTCTCTTCTGCTCTGCTCTTTTGACAGGTTGTCACTGCCGACATCATGTTGAGTGACAACCGGCACAGGCTAATGCAGCAGGGAGCCGGTTGTCAATCAACATGACTTTGTTAGTGACGCCCCATGATGTCAGAGGAAGCATGAGAATGGCCGTGACCACTCTAAACCTGGAGCACAAGCAACTACCTGCCGATAAGTGATTAGCCCCACAGGTAAGAAAGAAAAAAATGTCTCGGATAACCCCTTTAAAGAGAACCTGTCACCATGAAAATGCTGTCCAATCTGCAGGCACCACTGCAGGAGCAGACTGATATATAAAGTTTTGTGAGCAAATATTCAGTATACCCTGTGTTATAGGCATTTAATCCTCTGCCATTTCTGGAATGTTCGGTCCAGTGGGCAGTCCTATCAGTGACTGACAGCTACATCTGTATGCACTTATACGAAGAAAGCTGTCAGTCACTGATAGGACCGCCCACTGGACCCAAAATCCCAGAAATGGCAGAGGATTAAATGCCTATAACACATGTTATACTGAATTTTTCTCATAAAACTATATATCAATCTGCTTAGTTCCCCCTGCACCATAGTGCCTGCAGATTGGTCTGCATTTCCAGGGTGATAGGTTCATTTAAATTAAATTAAATTGACTCCTATTATATTTTAATGCAACCACTAGATGTAACTAAATATGTAGAGGTTAATGGGAGTCAGAAAACTGACAGTACATAAGGGCCAGCACATAGGGGCCGATTTATCAAGACTGGCATAGCTCACGCTTGCATTACGCCAGTCTTGCGGAAGTAGAATGTGTTGAATTCATTAAGAGGCGCATGACACTTACACTACTTGTGCCACAAAAGAAATGCTACTCCAGTTAGCGACTGGAGCAGCATTTTTGCTGTAGAAAACACTAGCCCTTTTAAAGAATCTGATGGGTGGACGTCGCTGTGCCTGCATCCTGCCCCGACTTCTCCTTATATCAGCCCATTTTGGCTGAGCTGATTCAAACTGAAAATGCCAAAAGTCACAAGTTTTACCACTATTTAAAGCTTTTAAGCCACTTTTCTGGCTTAAAAGCTTTGAAAAATCGGCCCCATCAGCTTGTTGGGGATATAGCCCCCCAAAAATCACACTTTTAATGTTCTCTTTGCTGCAGAAGTTTAACCAATATGCTAATTAGGGTGATCGGTGCACCCTTGGTGTGGCCAAGAAGATCACTGCCCTGCTCCACCCACTAGTTTTTCATGTCCTGCCTCCCTCACTGGTAATTGGCAGCACTGAGTGATCACTATCTGCAGAGAAAGCTCAGGCGAACCAGTGCTGTCAATCTCTGGTGAGGGAGGCCGGACATGCAAAACTAGGGGGGGAACACTGCACTGAGCCTCTTGGCTACATCAAGGGTGCACCAAGCCTCCTAATTAGCATGTTTGATTAAATGCTAGTTTCTGCAGAACTGAGGCAGTAATTAGGTGTAACTTTTATAGGGGATTATCACCTACAAGGCTATTTGCTTAGTTTATACTGTCAGTTTGGGCTGACAGACTCCCTTTAAAGGGAGCTTGTCACTTGAAAAAATGTTATTAACCTGCAGATATAGGGTTAATCTGCGGGTTAATAGCGTTGTGAACCTACCTGGTGCTGGGACTTAATTTCCTCCCAGCAGCGGGGGTCTAACTTTATTCCAGTCACTGGGCTGGCACTGGTACGGTTTCAGTCTCTGCTCTGTGTATAGAGAGCAGCAGCTGTAACCGCACCCCTGGCACTGACTGAAAGCAGCTCAGCATTAGGGCTGGCTGTCAGTCAGAGCCAGGGGAGCAGTTACAGCTGTCGCTCTCCATACACAAAGCAATGACTAAACCCATGACGGCACTGCCCCCGTGACTGAAACTGGAACGCTGCTGGTGGGAATAAAATGAATGTCCTCCTGGTAGTGTGGGTCTAAAGGCCTGCACCGGGTAAGTTCACACCACTATAAACTTGCAGATCAACCCCATAACTGCAGGTTTTTTAGGTGACAGGTTCCCTTTCAGATTCAACTTACATTCTTATAAGTGTAACTGGTCCAGGTACAAATAGATTTTCTTTAAACCTTATGAACAAGACAATCTTCTTGGATTTTTTATTGTAATGGGGGAAGGGTAGGGAGAATGTCAACAGAAATCGTGAATGAAGTAAGTTATTCAGTAAATCATTTCCCTACAGTTTTCTGCCTCCACAATTCTGCGGCCTGAGGCCACTACCTTTGTTTGCTTTACTGTAAGCATATATCCGATTCTATTGTACTACAGTCTCCAGATCAGATTATGGTAGCATTTATTGGACAAATGTTTCATTGCAAAATGTCTTTAGTTTAGTTATATGTTAATATTTTCCTTTCTATTAACCTTCTTGAAAAGGTGATCAAAGGAACAGTAAAATTCATCTGAAGGCAAAATAAGTAAAAGGATTCAACAAATTAGAACCCAGAAAAAATTACTGCTCCAAACTCTACATTTAAGGGGCCTTCCGACAAATGTTCCCTGGCTGGAACTGGATGGGTCACTTACCACCTTTGATTAACAGTGAGGATCAGCACCCATGTCCTATGATGAGTATATAAGACCTCTAAGCTACTAGTGCCTGCGCTTTCTGGAGCTGAGCTCAAGGAAAACTGACATATAGAGATGGAGTCTAAGGCCACGGCCCCACTATCAGTACTCGGTCAGTATATTTTCTCTGGAGCGGGAGACAAAACCAGGAGTGGGTGATAAATGCAGAATTGGTGCACTTGTTTCTATTATACATTTTTTCTGAGCATTGCATGGTCTGAACTTGGGTGATTTTTCTGAGCCTTTCACTCCTAGGAAGATTGACAACTGTCTTGAATGTTTACCACTTGTAAATAATCTTTCTCACTGTAGAATGATGGACTTCAAATTGTTTGGAAATGGCCTTAAAACTCTTCCCAGATTAATAGGCAGCAACAATTGCTTCTCTAAGATCATTGTTGATGTCTTTTCTCCTTGCCACTTTGTTAACACACACCTGAATGCTCCAGATTAGTATACTTCCAAAACTTCTGCTTTCATAGAGGTGGTCACTCTCTAAAACATTTGATTAGCAACGCCTGGATGCTACCCACCCTCTTAATTCATAGTTTTTGTTAAATATATAATAACAAGGTGAGTTTTTTGTGTTTCTGTGATGCATGTGAGGTTGAATTTACCTAATTGTATGACTTTTCATTTTATAAACAGGTCTGCTAAGATGAAAGCTGCATTGTAATTATTTGTTATTGGCAAAAAGATTTTTCATTTAGTTTTTATGAATCTGCTCTTTAAACTGTAAATTATACCAAGAGGTAAAAGTCAGTATATGCCGTCTATAGCTGCCTTCTTGATAACAGGCTACCAAAAAATATTTTTGCAAAATCAAATTTATTTTTTTAGGGAATCTTAGCTAACATGGTAGGACACTTACAGAAGAGAATGTGAAATCTACTCCGTGTAATTTGTCGCGGCAGTCCTGAAATGTTCTTTTCGTGCTGATCCATATATACAGTATAGTTCAGATAATAATGGCAATCATTCTACTGTTCTCTATAATAACCGAGGCCATGAGGGTACTACGTCCATGATTGCTACGGGGAACGATGTTATCATATTGCAATCCGAGTTGTTCTCTGTGCTCTTTTGTTGTTTTTTTTTTTACGACTCACCAAAGGCAAAGGGAAATTGATACTAAGAAGGAGGCCAAAGCTTTGATGTGCGAGGCATGCAATAATCTTACAAGTCTTGGGCAAAGTATTGCATTGTGAGTGCTGAGGAGGAGGTTTGTTCTGATGTCTAAATTAGAGAGACAGAGAAGAGGTCAATCAGGCTTTATAGGAAGCATAATAATCGTTAGGTTGGCAAGATAATATAAGAATACTTGATTTCATTTTGCTTCATGTCAGTTACAGAAGAACAAAAAAAAGACTAAATACCGTGAAATCTATGTATTCCTCCTTACCATAAGCTGGCTCACTGGACTAATTTTTGTTATAAAGCCTACCTGGGAAGATGTAAACCTGTTGGCTTGTTAAAGATTTGACATTGGGAGATGAGTATAAGGGATTCCCTGGTTTTCACTATTTAGCTTTCATACATAGATATGGACTTCACAGTAGGGAATCCCCAAGTTGCTACCTCCAGAGTAGTCTCCATTATAAGCAGATAGTCTGTGGAAGACTCCAATACACGGTACCCAAACAGTAGACGGAAAGCATAGCCAGACAGGCTAAGGTCAGGGCAGGCAACGGTAAAGTGGCAAAATGTCAGGGCAGGCAATGGTAGAGTGGCAAAAGGTCAGGGCAGGCGACGCTACAGTACTAAAATGTCAGGGCAGGCAACAGTAAAAGTGGCAAAAGATCAGGGCAGGCAATGATACAGTTGTAAATTGTCAAGGCAGGCAACCGTAGAAAGGCAGAAGGTCAGGGCAAGCAACAATATAGTGGCTGAAAATTAGGGCAGGCAACTGTACAGTGGCAGAAACTCAGGCTAGGCAAAAAGAGAGAGGTAGAATGTCAGGGCAGGAATCGGAAGAGTGTCAGAAGGTCAGGGCAGGTGTCAATAGACTGGCAGAAGGTGAGTGTAGGCAGCAGACAGGTAAATGTGGTCAAAAACAAACCCAAGCCCAGAATGATGGGTTGGACCTCTTTTAAAGCCTGGGGCACTAGGGTATTGGTAATAGGCAGCAGCACTGATCCTCTGAAATGCCAGCATTTACCGCATGAGAAAGAGAATACAGCTTAGAGAACCCATATTTCTGATTCATAACCATATCTAACCAGTTGACTTCACTCCCATGTGATGCCCCAGTGGAGTGATCATATGTCCTAAATAGAAGATGGAGGAACTTTACCAAGCACTGCTTGCAGACGGAAGTGTTAGGCCACGCGCACATGTTGAGTATTTGGTGAGTTTTTTACTTCAGTATCTGTAAGCCAAAATCAGGAGTGGATGATAAATGCAGAATTGGTGACTTGTTTCTATTATACTTTTCCTCTCATTGTTCCACTCCTGATTTTGGCTTATTCACATTACATCACTTGACATATGGTAAGGTTTTAATATTAGAGGTTAGGACCGTCCCGAATAGGGTCACCTTGATGTGGTGGGATGGCTTTTACGTTTTTTTTATCAAAATTATGTTAACTAAGAAACCTATGTTATTTTTCTGCACTATTGCTTTTTATTTACTTATTTACTACAGGATATTTTCTCATTTTGCTTTTATCTTAGATTTTGTCTGTTTAGTGGCTAGTGTCAATATGCGCCTACACATTGCATGCATACTAACTTAAATTCCAGTTCATCACTTTAGGTTTCTTTTTCAGTACATTACCATCAACTTTAATGAAGTAAAAAATCATAATGGTGTTTATTTAGGAAAAAAATAGGAAAAAAAACATTCATTACCGTTACATAAGACAAATATTAGACAGGTGGGATCTCCTATCATCAGTTCCCTCTTAAATGGTTTAAATAAGAGAGAATAAGGTCCTAAATTCATCAAAACTTTTATGCCAGAAAACTGAAATGCTTTGAAAAGTCTCAAATGTTTGCACAACACAAGGTTGTGAAAAAGTTTTGCGACTGATAAAGTGTTTTCACACCAGCCTCTGCCTACTCCACCAATATAAGTGGAGCAGGGACAGGATGGGGGTTCTAAATTTTGGTTCTCAAGTCCTCAGACAGTTCTCTAATCCTCTTACTGTTCTCCATGATTAGTGTGGCACACACAGACACACAATGCAAAGATTGAGTTAACTTCTCCCCTTTTTATCTGGTTTCAGGTGTGATTTTCATATTGCCCACACCTGTTACTTGCCACAGGTGAGTTTGAACAGCATCACATGCTTGAAACAAAAATCTTTACCAACAATTTTGGAAAGGTGCCAACAATTTTGTCCAGACCATTTTTGGAGTTTTGTGTGAAATTATGTCCAATTTGCCTTTTTTCTGTGTTGTTCTAGTGTAAACAAAGGAAATAAACATGTGTACAACAAAACATGTGTAACTGCAATAATTTTATGGGAGAAATACTTCATTCTGGGCAGCACAGTGACTTAGTGGTTAGCACTGCAGCCTTACAGCACTGGGGTTCTGGATTCAAATCCCACCAAGGACAACATCTGCAAGGAGTTTGTATGTTCTCCTTAAGTTTTTGTGTGGGTTTCCTCTGGGTTCTCCGGTTTCCTCCCACATTCCTAACACATACTGATAGGGAATGTAGATTGTGAGCCCTAATGGGGACAGTGATGATAATGTCTGTAAAGCGCTGTGGAATTAATTAAGTGAGTAAAATAAATAAATAAATTCTCTGGAACAATTTCAAGGGTGCCAACACTTTCGGCCATGACTGTATATTTTTCTCCTTTATAAATAAATCTCATATAACAACAAGATTTGGATGAAGAGGTCAAGATCTCGCAGCAGTGACATATGTACATTTTAAAGCATTTATAATTCATTCCTAATGACACTGTGTACTTAACAGCATGGTTTCCTATCGCGATGGAAATTAGAGAGAGTCAGTAAATCTACCAGAGAGAAAATCTAAAAGTTAAATAGATTCCCATCACCCTGCCCTTGCACTTAAGCCAGAAAAATCTCCAGGCCTCAGGGGTCACACAGCGCATGTGGTGAAAGCCCCCAAGCCAAGATCAAAAGAACAGCCTCTACACGGCACGCACTGTGCAATGTGTGCTGGAAAACCTCAGTTAAACCATAATCTCCGGTTTAAAGTCCCAAGTTAAAAAGAGATAAAGGGAGATAGGCAAACAGTTAATTGTGGAGGATTATGTATTATGATAAGAGCAAGCAAATGGTCCTAAATAATGAAAAAAAGTTGTGCTAGCAATCTGCACATAATTTACACTCTACTCAACATGCGGTGAAGAAAAAACAGCCTTTTTTAGGCCGAATTATCGTTATTATGCAATGGTTTACTCCATTTTTATTCATTTACATTTTATACAGTATATCAAGCTATTTAGACAGGCTGTCTGTGGCTATTAAACGACTACCAATTTGGCTACATGCATGCCATCCTACGGCTGTTTAATGGCCAATTTAAGGAAGGACTCGACAGTGCAGCTTAAGTTTAGCTCACCACAATGGCACATCATAGGCCCTCAGCTTTGGTCGCACTGCGAATGTCCATTAGACAGTTTGACCATATTTCCATGACCACAGAACAATTGTTAAAATGATCCTTCTGTGCCCATAGGCTATCATTGTTCTCCTTGTTTCTATTGAGCCCATACACCACTGTGCGCGATGTAGTTGCAGAGGTTGAGCACTACATTCTCCTGAGGAGTGCACTTCAGAGCTGTTTTTTGAGTGATCGGTGGGGGTCTCAGCATGTGTATGGGGGCACAGATTAAATATATAAAAAAATATATATACATATGTATGTGTATATATATATATATATATATATATATATATATATATATATATATACATATACACACACAGATAAAATTGGACCCATAGTTTCTTTGGTTCATGTTCAGTGTGGTTAACGATGCCAAACAGCACAGTGACTACTTTTCACCCTTAAATAGGCAGACTGACTGATTATAAGTTTGTAGACATATGTTATGTTAACCACAATTCAAAAGCAATGTCTGATTTTCATTAGTTGATATTCAGTAAATATAAAATTAAAATTACTTTTGTCAGTTTCAAGTTATTTCAGTGACCATTGTGGGTTTTTCTTATTTTACATATAAATTGAAAGACCCAACAAATGTATTCTTCAATAGAAATATTTTTATAATTTAAAATAAAAAAGATACAGTCCAGCATGAATATATATTCTTCAAGCTTGAAAAAGGGGAGTTTACCCCGAAATGTGTGCAGGCGTTTCGTTCCTCCTTGCAGCGTCTGAGAATGTAGGAGTTTCTGGTGTGGATATATAGCATGTCCATCTAAGGTAGCAGTATGTACCAAAAGTGAACTACTTTTTGTATATATTTTTGCCGGACTGTATTTTTTGCATTTCTATTTAAGAATACATTTGTTGGGTGTTTCAATTTATATGTGGATTTAGAGAGTGTGACTCTGACACACCGAACTGGACTTGCTGCGTTAGTTGCTGATATTTTGATATGAATTGATGTGCGTCTCATGCAACTATTTTTCTTACTTTAACACAAGGATACCAACAATTTTGTTCATGTGTGTATATACACTGCTCAAAAAAATAAAGGGAACACTCAAATAACACATCCTAGATCTGAATGAATGAAATATTCTCATTGAATACTTTGTTCTGTACAAAGTTGAATGTGCCGACAACAAAATCACACAAAAATTATCAATGGAAATCAAATTTAATAACCAATGGAGGCCTGGATTTGGAGTTACCCCCAAAATTAAAGTGGAAAAACACACTACAGGCTGATCCAACTTTGATGTAATGTCCTTAAAACAAGTCAAAATGAGGCTCAGTATTGTGTGTGGCCTCCACGTGCCTGTATGACCTCCCTACAATGCCTGGGCATGCTCCTGATGAGGTTGCGGATGGTCTCCTGTGGGATCTCCTCCCAGACCTGGACTAAAGCATCCGCCAACTCCAGGACAGTCTGTGGTGCAATGGAGCGAGACATGATGTCCCAGATGTGCTCAATCGGATTCAGGTCTGGGGAACGGGCGGGCCAGTCCATAGCTTCAATGCCTGCCTTCATCTTGCAGGAACTGCTGACACACTCCAGCCACATGAGGTCTGGCATTGTCCTGCATTTGGAGGAACCCAGTGCCAACTGCACCAGCATATGGTCTCACAAGGGGTCTGAGGATCTCATCTCGGTACCTAATAGCAGTCAGGCTACCTCTGGCAAGCACAAGGAGGGCAGTGCGGCTCTCCAAAGAAATGCCACCCCACCCCATCACTGACCCACTGCCAAACCAGTCATGCTGAAGGATGTTGCAGGCAGAAGACCGCTCTCCACGGCGTCTCCAGACTCTGTCACGTCTGTCACATGTGCTCAGTGTGAACCAGCTTTCATCTGTGAAGAGCACAGGACGCCAGTGGCAACTTTGACAATCCTGGTGTTCTCTGGCAAATGCCAAGCATCCTGCACGGTGTTGGGCTGTGAGCACAACCCCCATCTGTGGACGTCGGGCCCTCATACTAGCCTCATGGAGTCGGTTTCTAACCGTTTGTGCAGACACATGCACATTTGTGGCCTGCTGGAGGTCATTTTGCAGGGCTCTGGCAGTGCTCTTCCTGTTCCTCCTTGCACAAAGGCGGAGGTAGCGGTCCTGCTGCTGGGTTGTTGCCCTCCTACGGCCCCCTCCACGTCTCCTGGTGTACTGGCCTGTCTCCTGGTAGCGCCTACAGCCTCTGGACACTACGCTGACAGACACAGCAAACCTTCTTGCCACAGCTTGCATTGATGTGCCATACTGGATGAGCTGCACAACCTGAGCAACTTCTGTGGGTTGTAGAGTCCATCTTATGCTACCACGAGTGTGAAAGCACAACCAACATTCACAAGTGACCAAAACATCAGCCAGAAAGCATTGGTACTGAGATGTGGTCTGTGGTCCCCACCTGCAGAACCACTCCTTTATTGAGGGTGTTTTGATAATTGCCAATAATTTCCATCTATTGTCTATTCCATTTGCACAACAGCATGTGAAATTAATTGTCAATCAGTGTTGCTTCCTAAGTGGACAGTTTGATTTCACAGAAGTTTGATATACTTGGAGTTATATTCTGTTGTTTAAGTGTTCCCTTTATTTTTTTGAGCAGTGTATATTGAAAAGAAAAAAATATACATTTATATAAAGCTCAGTCATATGTATTTTATCTAAAATTACCCATCATATAATGTATATATTATATTGACCCATCAGCAATAACATTAGAAATGTGTAGCTTCCGCTTGTGCTGCCAAAACAGCTCTGACCCTCTTTAGGCATGAGAACCACACAGCCACTGAAGATGTCCTGTGCTGTCTGGACCCAAGACTTTAGCAACCGATCCTTTATGTTGTGAGGCTCCTACATGGTTACTTGGTTTTGCAGAACATCCCACAGATTCACAATTGGATTAATTTGGTGGTCAAGTCAACAACTTGATCGGTCATTTTCCCTTTGCGATAGCTTTCCGATTACCGGGTATGTGACCGCTGGGGCCCCCTGTAATCCTGTGAACTGTTCTGAAGAGCCCCGAGTGAATGGAGCGAAGGCTGATCATGCGCACTTCTGCTCCATCCATTCTAATGGGAGTGCTGAAGAAGAACAAAGAGCTGCACTCAAGCATCTCCGATGCTCCTATTGACGGTGAATGGAACGGCAGTGCACATGATCCACCACTCTATCCACACTGTGCTCCACAGATCACCAGTTCTTGGGATCACTGGGGCCCCAGCGATTGGAAAGTTATCTCCTATCCAACAGATAGAGGTAAACGTTTAAACTTGAGAATTCCCTTTTAAGTGTGTTTTTGGTGGTAGACCGGTCTCCACTGGCACTCTGACTAGTCTGTATGTTGCAAGCTTGGATGCTCTGTGTGTACTCATTAACTTTTCAGCAACTTATGCTGCAGTAGTTATTTTATGTGATTAAACCATAGCGGCTAGTTGTCACTCCTCCTGTGTATTAATCAACTTTGGCTACCCATGACCCTGTAGCTGGTTCAATGGTTTCCCTTCATACCACTTCCACTGGTCTGGGAAATACCAGTCTAAGAATTTCCCCACTGGGTCTTATGCTGTGTCCAAGTAGTTTGAGGCTGTGTGCATACATTCAGTATTTGGTCAGTTTTGTACCTTAGTATTTATAAGCCCAAACCAGGAGTGGAACAAGACAGAGGAAAAGTATAATAGAAAGACGTCACCACTTCTGTATTTATCACCCACTTCTGGTTTTGGCTTACAAATATTTAGGTAAAAAATTCACCAAATACTCAACGTGAGTATTTTAAAGGTTAATTTAAAAGGACAGCAGTAAAAGAAAAAAAAATAAACTATTGGTGGTGGTGTCCATGTTACCTTATCAAGTTGCAATAGTAATAAAAATTAAAAGTAAAATTTGGATTGATAACCATGGTTAACATTTTTTTTTTCTACTTTGGGGCGCAGTGTTTTACTCTTTACCAAATTTTTTTTGCATTATCTGCATGATAACAAATGACAAATACGACATAAATCCATAGGAAAATTAGCTTCATTAGTTCTTCAAAGAACCACAATCTGTCTCATAAATATAAAACTTTTACAAATATACAATCCATATTTTTTATACAATTTGTACAAGGCATAAAAGAGGCACAAGAGCTTACAATCAGTTCTTTTGGGACATGAGGCACAGATAGTAGAATTTAACATAAGAAGTTTCTAAGTCTTGACATGTATAGCTGGGATTCACCGAGAGTACCTGAGAAATGTCATTTGTGGTAAATTTACCCAAATAGGTACCCAATATCTGGAATCCCAGACTACGAACACAACAGCTGCCATATCACAGATTAGATTTCAGTAATGGTTTAAGGCCAAAACCGGTTTTCAGTCCATAGTTAAAAAAAGTGAATCATTAAGTGCAAATTAAAATCATTTTTAACACCTTGTGTCCAGTGAATTTGATAAAATACAGTATATATTGCATTGGCGATTAGGCCATTGGCCGCACGTTCTGACATTCTATTCCCAATGGAATGGTTCAGTCCTGGAGAAAAAGCATCCACGCAATGCACTGGATGTCTCCAAGAAGGATGGGCTCCCATTCAGGCTCACAAGTGCAGTCACAGAGCAATCCTGGTTAGGCTTTCCTCACTGATCGATTCTGTGTGAAGACTGGTGCTTGTGGATCAACGTTTTAAAAGTGGCAGAAGTGGTCTGTGAGGAGATGCATCCGGCACTCTTCTAGGGTAAGACAGAGCCCTGAAGGTCTTATCACATTTAACTCTAGAAAAGGAAAACTGGGATTATAAAAAATAGGCATTAAAAATTCCAATGAATAGTACTAAGCTGCAATACCAGATAGAGCCACTGGACATTAGTGGCGCTATTTTGTAAAAAATATATATACATTTTCTCCTTTTTGGAGGAAAAAAGGCCCCCCCCCCCAGTCTTGAAAGCAATGCCATGTATTATCAGTTTATAAAGCAGGATAACAACATATACAGTACAGACCAAAAGTTTGGACACACCTTCTCATTTAAAGATTTTTCTGTATTTTCATGACTATGAAAATTGTACATTCACACTGAAGGCATCAAAACTATGAATTAACACATGTGAAATTATATACTTAACAAAAAAGTGTGAACCAACTGAAAATATGTCTTATATTCTAGGTTCTTCAAAGTAGCCACCTTTTGCTTTGATGACTGCTTTGCACACTCTTGGCATTCTCTTGATGAGCTTCAAGAGGTAGTCACTGGAAATTGTCTTCCAACAATCTTGAAGGAGTTCCCAGAGATGCTTAGCACTTGTTGGCCCTTTTGTCTTCACTCTGCGGTCCAGCTCACCCCAAACCATCTCAATTGGGTTCAGGTCTGGTGACTGTGGAGGCCAGGTCATCTGGCGTAGCACGCCATCACTCTCCTTCTTGGTCAAATAGCCCTTACACAGCCTGGAGGTGTTTGGGGTCATTGTCCTGTTGAAAAATAAATGATGGTCCAACTAAACGCAAACCGGATGGAATAGCATGCCGCTGCAAGATGCTGTGGTAGCCATGCTGGTTCAGTATGCCTTCAATTTTGAATAAATCCCCAACAGTGTCACCAGCAAAGCACCCCCACACCATCACACCTCCTCCTCCATGCTTCACGGTGGGAACCAGGCATGTAGAGTCCATCCGTTCACCTTTTCTGCGTCGCACAAAGACACGGTGGTTGGAACCAAACATCTCAAATTTGGACTCATCAGACCAAAGCACAGATTTCCACTGGTCTAATGTCCATTCCTTGTGTTCTTTAGCCCAAACAAGTCTCTTCTGCTTGTTGCCTGTCCTTAGCAGTGGTTTCCTAGCAGCTATTTTACCATGAAGGCCTGCTGCACAAAGTCTCCTCTTAACAGTTGTTGTAGAGATGAGTCTGCTGCTAGAACTATGTGTGGCATTGACCTGGTCTCTAATCTGAGCTGCTGTTAACCTGCGACTTCTGAGGCTGGTGACTCGGATAAACTTGTCCTCAGAAGCAGAGGTGACTCTTGGTCTTCCTTTCCTGGGGCGGTCCTCACGTGAGCCAGGTTCCTTGTAGCGCTTGATGGTTTTTGCAACTGAACTTGGGGACACATTTAAAGTTTGCCCAATTTTTCGGACTGACTGACCTTCATTTCTTAAAATAATGATGGCCACTCGTTTTTCTTTACTTAACAGCTTTTTTCTTGCCATAATACAAATTCTAACAGTCTATTCAGTAGGACTATCAGCTGTGTATCCACCTGACTTCTGCACAACACAACTGATTGTCCCAACCCCATTTATAAGGCAAGAAATCCCACTTATTAAACCTGACAGGGCACACCTGTGAAGTGAAGACCATTTCCGGTGACTACCTCTTGAAGCTCATCAAGAGAATGCCAAGAGTGTGCAAAGCAGTCATCAAAGCAAAAGGTGGCTACTTTGAAGAACCTAGAATATAAGACATATTTTCAGTTGTTTCACACTTTTTTGTTAAGTATATAATTCCACATGTGTTAATTCATAGTTTTGATGCCTTCAGTGTGAATGCACAATTTTCAAAGTCATGAAAATACAGAAAAATCTTTAAATGAGACGGTGTGTCCAAACTTTTGGTCTGTACTGTATATATTTAATGCTGCCAGATGTCACTACTCCTTGCAGTTTTTATAGGATGTCCAGTGTCATGCATGTTAGAACCTTGCTGTTAGGTTTTTTTTCCTTTGCTGGTCACATGACCTTGTTGGCCTATTTAATCCTGCTCCGCCCTTCTGGCTTTGCTGGACTTCATTGTATATCTACTTTCTAGCTAGCCTGTGCTCTGTGTCTTGCTCTGTTAGTTTGCTTGGTCTACTGACCTCTATGTTCTATATATTTTGTTTGTTCGTCTGTCTGCTACTATTTCTGTTAGGAGGTGTCCCATATTCCTCCCAGTCCTTAGTACTTGTAGGGATTCCTCCCCCACATCTATAGGTCTTCGTACAGACTAGCTTAGGACTTTAGCAGGTCTGATCGCAGGATCAGGTTCCCTGTTACATCGTAGGGATTCAGCTGAGTTCTATCGTAGGGACAGATCTCCTCTCTTTCCTTAGCTCTGGTAGCAGAACATAACAATGCAATTCTTGCCCGTTATTAATTTTCTTTGATATTGGCTGCTTTTTGCTCCATCAGGGCACATAGTAATTAACTCCTGCAAACATCTAGATCACCGGTTTTCTATTTCTATGACGGACAGAGTATCAGATCATGTCGCTATCCTGACAGGCCCTGTTGATTCATAATGGAGTCCTTTGCATTTTTTATCAGGAAAAATAATGGTGCGCTATCTTTTCGTACAAAAAAAGATGGAAACCGAACCTCTTACAGAAATGTGAATCTGACCTTAGCTGTCTAAGCTAGTTTGAAATCTATTTCCTGTTTTATCACAAAAGCATGATGCTGATTTGTCCGTCCTTTCTCCCTTAATGCCTCCATACACATTAGACTAACCTGCCGATATCAGCCAATGTCTATTGGAGCCCAGGATAGTTTATTGTTGGGGAAGATATCAATCCGGCATGTCTGATTTTTAATTGCCTCTTCATTTGTTGTCCCAGAGAAAAAAACGCCACCAGACTTGTCTGGCGGTGGTTCTTTCATAGAAAACACAGGAGTACTCAATCGAACTAGCGCTCCTGTGCATGGGAGAAATGGCCGAGGTGGCTACCAGCTGAATCGTCATTTAGCAGGTATGGGGGCTCAGTTGGATCAGATTGGCGGTTGTGTTGAAACTCAAGCCTCCATAAGTTCACTGTGAAGTGTGTGTGATTTCCCTCACAACTAGTGCAGCCCCAACAGTGTAATGAGCCTGTGTTGGGTTAAATCATTACACATCACCCGCTTCTGTACTAAACATTTCCGAAAAAGAAGTCGCCCAGCCGAGAGCTGCATCTATTGCTTGGTGGCTGCTCAAATCTGCCAACTTTCAATCACTAAATCGAAAAATCTATAAGGAGCCCTGTATCCATTAGTCCCCATGTTTCTTTTAAGGACCATGTGTTTTTCATTCTCCCCATTGACATGCTTTTTGGATCAGCTAAACTGTCTTGGTTCTTGGCACGAAATGAATATACTTAGAAAACACTGTGACATGTTTGAGAGATTTCTCATCAGGCTTAAGAAAAGGAAGTGTAAACTCACATGCACAGATGTTCTCCGCTCAGTCAGCAGCTGCACAGACACGATGGAGATGAAACGGGTGGAAAATGACCTCGGAGGCTAAGGGAAAATCTGGAAGCTTAAATATGGAGGCAGCCTGCTGGGGACTGTGAGTCCCCATCACTGGAGCCTGTACTGGTGGGTCCTGCCAAATAGTTGTAATGCCTGATGTTTTACACTGCGTGTTCACATACAGCTTCAATCTCTTCTGTACCAACACCTAGAGAAAAAAATATATATAGAAAAATTAGTAGATAAATCCCGACACATGGAGAGTATTGTCCAGCTTATTGATATCATTTTTTAGTTTACACTGGTGATAATTTATATGTTCTGATTCTCCATTATCTTGTGTGAATGTCTAACACACCATAATTTGGCTGACAGTTCTTCCTCCCGTCTCCCATACACATACATTCCTACTCGGACAATTGTGCTTGTGTTTCTACTGTCAAGATCGGAGTAAGCTGCTGCCTGACATCTATGCTGGGGGCTTATCTCCCCTAAGAATCAAATTATTGGGCGTTAAAATTCAACAAGCCTGATCCTTCTTTTCCCTGATATTATTTGTCATTGGAGAATCAGGATGCCTCCATATACATAAGATGGTTGGCCAGTCCGGCCAAAAAATCTATGGGTTCTGCCAACATTGCTCTAATATGTATTGAGGTCTTAAAAGAAAATAAAGCACCAGATTTCTCAATATAAACTGTGCGCACTATTAAACTGACTCTAAGACCCAATGAGGCTGGTATACTTCCTTTGAAAGTTTTTTCCAAGTCTTTTTAGAGTTTTCCTGCTTAACGCTAAAATTTGCATTTTATTTCAGCTCTAGCCCTACTCATACTATGCTCATTTTACTCTCAGTTACGAGGCCAGTGACATGGATTTTCATCAGGTGTAAGAGATCTGTTTAACAATATATGCAGTTTAGACTGGGAAATCTGGGGACGGAGATGTGAATGGGTTACTGTCAACATCGAGCTACTGAGCTGAACCCACTGGTTAACTACGGGACCATCCATGTGGCTGTCAGGTCACTATTTTAGATAATTTACTGCAAAAGCATGTCCGCAGATACAAGCCAATCAGTTGTTGACCCTTGAAATTGAGTATGCCCTTTACTGCTCAACAACATGGCATCAATACAAATTTGAAGTTACAAAGCAAGAATGGAAGTGATAAGACAACAGAATGGAGGCTTGCACGAGCTTCCAGTTTACGAGGTTCCCGTACTCCATGTGACGTACCTTGGCTGTGATTAGAGTGATGCGGAGGGTGATACAAGTGCATCATTGCTGTGTTTTCCCGGTGTGTGTTCACTTTTGTATGCGGGAGTCTGGCTGCATCTGTCCAGAGTGGATGGATTGTTTCACAGTGCTGAACAACCTGGCTTGTATGGCGGGTGCTATATGGGGGGAGATGCACCTGTGCAGATGATCTTTTCTTCCGATTACTTCTACTTGAAGGTTCACTCTTATGCCCCCTAGAAGACATTGGGGCTTCGGGGTTATTTGGCTCATGTGCTGGTGATGGAGATTGCGGTGAGGACTCTCTGTGTCTCACAGCTTCCCTGCTGGTCCTTGAATCAAGGTAGTGCCTAGATGACTGAGTCCTTGGCTCTTTTCGAGTCAAAAGAGATCTAGATTCCCCACTATGGCCATTACCGGACCTGTGCTCCCTATGACTCCCAAGATCTGTCCTTGCCTCACTCCTAGAGGGCCTAGGTCTCCGTTTGGGTCTGTGGGGGTGAGATGAATTGGTTTGTTGCCGTCTGTAGTGGTGATGTCTGTGTTGGTGGTAGTGAACATGGCTGGCATAGGAACTTTCAGCAGGCACAACAGTGTTAAATCCTGGTAGATCATTTTGAGGTAGAAGAATAGAGGCAAGTGCTGGAGGTGGTGAATCTCCTGGGTTGCTCTGAGAGCTGTGGCAAGAAGAAGAGGAGGAGGATCCTTGTAGGCAACGTAGACTGACATCTGTACAATTCTCACTGGAGGAGCCATTACAAGGACCTGAGCTGCTATCACTGCCCGGGTCATCGGGTAAATATCCACTGGACACTTGGCAGAGTGGAGAAATTCCCACTTCTCTGGGTCCTTCTGGTGTACGCCGGTGAGAATGGGGCACTGCTGCTTCCCACTGAAGTCCAGTACCAAGAGTATATGGGGAGCGGGACAAATATATAGTATTGTTCAGCGGAGGATATATTAACGGAGTCGTGTGAGGATGTGCAGGATACTGAAAGTGAGCCGTTCCTGGATATCGTCTCCATAACTGCGGATGTGAAGCAGGTCTTATTGGTGCAGGACGGGAAGTAGCGCTTGGTTCTGCTGTAAAATAAAATAAAGCAAAATAAATGCTCAGTCCGATTATACTAATCACGCCCTGATCAGTGTGTAATCCGATTTTCTTGGTTGAGAAGATGGAAACCTTTTTTTTCTATCCTCTCCAAACTGTCAGTCCATGAAAATCAGACCACACTTGAATGTCATATGAGTGCAGCCCGATTTTTTCCTCGGACTCATGGACTTGCATGGCTGAGTGCGATCCGAATATCGTATGCAAATTGTGCATGCTGTGATTTTTTTTCCTCGGATAGACTTTGTCCAGGGAAAATATCGGATTTGTGCACGGCCCCATAGAATAACATTGGTCCGAGGGCGATCTGATGTTTTGTCGCATCACACTTGGACCGAAAATATGGTCGTCTGCACGAGCCCTTAGGCTTATTGTTTTGCACACAGTTAACTGCAAAGTTTTATTGTTTTTTTAAGCCAGCCATCCCCCAGCAACGTGTTCCCTTACCTAAGATGTCAAACATGCAGAGGGGACAGGTGTGATTGTCCCTCAGCCAAATATCCACACAATTCAGATGGTACTCATGGCTACAAGGTAAAATCCGTAAATCCTACAAAAAAATTTTTTTTAGAGAAACACCGTTATTATACCAACATTTTTGTAATGTACAAGTAATTTCCATTATATTTGTAGGGATAGTGCACATATTTAACCTAATGTTTGTTTTAACTGGCATCAGAAGTGTTACTTGCCATAAAAGATAAAATAAGTCCATTGGCTCTTGCACTATATACTCTCTTGGCTATAAGTAGCCATACCATTGTTAGGCATGCAGTAGTAGGGAAAAACAGAAGAGGACATTGCAGTATGTGTGACATCATATTCCAAAAAGTCACCAGTTCAAGAAATGTTTCACAATGATTACCTGCCCATCCGAAAACTCATCCAGACATATGGCGCACACCGGTACAGAGCTGCTGGTGCTGCCAGTTTCTACATGACAGCCATGTGAACTCCTACGATGATCTCTTGCTATGCGAGACTGATATTTTCTCGTGCCGAGGCGACTTATGGCCAGCGCAGTCTGTTGCTGTACAGTATCCTGGAAGAAAAGCCATAGATACCACGTAAAATTGATTGTTTGCCTTTCATCCTTATATTATTTCATCTGTAGATGAAGGTCTTTAGACAAACCCTACTTTTACCTAAAGTCAACGGCTGTCATGTAATAGGAGAAATCAATTCCAGCCCTTTACAAAACTGCCCTTAAAGTCAGGAAGGAATTTTTTTCCCCAATGTGGAGCTTAGTGTTTGCCACATGGTTTTTTTTTGCCTTCCTCTGGATCAACATGTTAGGCTATGGGTTGAACTAGATGGACTTAGTCTTCCTTCAACCTTAAAAACTATGTTACTATGTTAAAGGGAATGACTGTTCAAACCAAGTACAGAAGCTCGGTGCATCATGGTGGGGCCAATCATTTACATATACCTTCCTGCCTACTTGTTTTCCCTCCATCTCCACCATCTCCTTATTTGATTGACAGCTCTGGCTTCATAGGGTGAAAGAAGGGAGGAGATAGCGGGAAAACAAGCAGGTGGGAAGGTGCATGTAAATGATTGGTCCCGCCATGAGGCACTGAGCGCCTGTACTTGGTTTGAACAGTCATTCTGTGCTGACAGAGTCCCTTTAAATCTGATATTGGAGAATGTGGTGAATTACGAGGAGATTGGGATGCAGAAAAATTAGCAAAAGTTTACAATCCCATATTATGTGCAACTTTCTTCTGTATATGCCTTTAATTGCCCAGAAACCCATTACCTGTGCCGGAGATTGCTTGCAACGAAGCCGAATCACAGAGTATATCACAATGATGGCCACTGTTCCAACCACTGTGCCCAGAATCCAGATGTCATGGACAAACTGTAAGAATGGAAATGGTTTACAAGTTTTGGGCACCTTTCTGTAGGCCAACTTCTAACAAATTCCACATACCCTCATCCCTCATAGTAATACAGTAATCACCCAGCCTCACCAGCTTGACTGGCTGCTGAACCTCAATCTTCACAAAAGCTTCAGTGTTATTGTGCACCAGGGTCATCAGCCGTTCTGCATCCAGGCCTCGTACTAGTACCACGGGAGTATTCAGCTCCCCTGGCTGTTGTAACTAAGTAATGAGAAAACCAATCCTGTAAGGACATTTCTACATGCAACGATTTATTTCATTTTGTTGAAGGATACCTATTCAAGAAATTGTCCAGTTTCTATAAAAAATGGCTGAGTTGCTAAAATTATACTCTCCTGTTCAAACCCATCAACTCTAGTGGTCTCTGACAGTCCTATCTACTGTACATGCATGTTACCGCTGCAGGCCAGGCAATGGCTGATCATAAAGGGGTTGTCCGGCCTTAGGCTACAAGTCTGCAGTCACTTTATGCCCGTCACTGCTCAATGCACTTGCAGCGAGCTATGCTGCGCCCATCTAGTCGGCAGGTGACCGCATGTATGCAAATCACACACCTGCGGTCACACAACCACCATCTGCGAATCCTCACAGCGTGCTGTGCACACAGTGGAGGATTAACAAGTCTGCAATCACTTACAATGACTGCAGACTTGTAGTTCAAGCTCGGACAATCCCTTTAACTGTCTTATTCTGTACATGCATACATCACTGCTGAGAAAAGTGATTGACTGCAGCTGTCACATGCATGGTTAGCACTTGATCACATGCTGGGGCTACATTAGCCCAGCAACGCGCCCTCCCCTAGTGATAAGCACCTCACTGTCTATGGGCTTTATACATGGAGAGCCTGGTGTGGGCGGGGTTAGCTGTGGTGTGTGCGGGGTTACCTGTGGTGTGTGCGGGGTTAGCTTCCTCAGCTCTGCTTCATTCAAAAGCTAAAATCTCTGATTGTGTCAGAAAGGCTGCACCCAGTAAACTAAGTGATACATCGCTGGATTCAGCTTCTCTTTATCTACATCAGGCTGCTCTCAGATGAGGTATCAAAAATCTGCTGACAGATTCCCTTAAAGGGGACTTGTCACTATGTCAAAAGTAGCCAATTTTTTCCTTTATTTTATTCTCGCTGTTTCCTTGAGTAAACTGTTTTTCTAGAGCCAATGATCCAGAGATCTTGGCCTTTTTATTTAGTGCTCATTTTTATGGCCGTTATCAAGGGGGTGTTGCTCACAGTGTAATAATGCAGTGCATCCTAAAGACACGTGTCCAGAGAAGACTGAAAGCCACATATTTTAGGAACCGTATGCTGGATTGAAAAACAACAAAATCAGGAATACTCAGGGAAGCAAGGGGAATACAATAAGAGCAAAAATTGGTCACTTTTGACGAGGCCTTCTTTAATCCTAATTTCTGCCTTACTAGGGGTTCTGACTCCTTCCACCATGCTTTACACTGCAGATCAGTGCGTTTAGAGTGGACTTCAGCAAGCAATAAATAATTATAAGTTGCAAGCAACTAAAACACCAGTAGGATAGAAATGATTAGATCAAAGGGGCAAATGGATGCTGGGAACTGAGCCTTAATAAAGAAGGGAGTGGGCTGCATATCTGCTTTACATGTACTGAACACTTTGAAATAGCCCAGAGATACAGAAAGTTGGTGTACAGATTTCACAAAGCAGCACGGCTTGAATTACCTGGTGCTCGGCTCCCTGATCATCAGTAATATCGAAGATTATAGCTCGGGAACCCCTCTCCCCTGCGAGGCGAACCTGAAATAAGAGCTATGAGATTACTGGAGGGCAGATACCACAGTACAAAGGGAAACAAAGGGATCGGGGAGAAAGGAGGGCGAGGAGTCAGAGCGGAGCGGCACACTTTTAGGTATCATATTCTAAAAGGAAATCTGCTGGGGAACCTTGACTAAGCCTGCACCATGTGCTATTATATTACCTTGCAGAAATCCCCATACACATCATTTCTTTCCCTAAGCACTAAATATGTGAGCACACTGAATGCACACATTGTGAGCTGCGCCATTGTTGTTGACCACGCAGGACATCCAGGTTTGGGGAACTAGTTCTTTACACTACTATGGAATTTGCTCCAGGTGAATTAAAAAAATAAATAAATATTAGCTCACTCACCATATTGTCTACATTATTAGGCATGAAAATATGGCTTGGGTAAAACTATTGCTGCCCCTATCTGCCTCCTCCATTGTAGAGGGGCCTTCCAAAGTGGACTTCTACTGAACTTGTGTAAAAGGTTTTTTTCTAGAACTGTAATGATGACCCACTCATAGGATAGGTCATCCCAGTAACCCGACCATTCGCCAGACTGAAGGTGCGGTGGTGTGCCAGGAGTGGCAGGCGCCATACACTGTGTACTGGCTGTGAGTGGTACTGCATGTTCCCTCCTATTTACCTGTACAGGGGGAAGCTTGCAGCACTACTCACATGTACTGCACAATGTACAGAGCTATATCCAGTGCACAGCAGCACCTTCAATCAGAAGATCGTGTCTTGGACAGGATTCAGACCCGATTGATCTGGTATTGATGACCCCACTGATCTTATGTGATCATCAACATTAAAGATCAGAAAAACTCCTCAACCTTAAAAATAGTAGGTCAGATTATGACTGCTACTGGCCTTGATCAACTGATTTGGTCCTATACTAGTTGGATGTTTTTAGTCCTTTGCATCACAAAATCTAAATGTCAGGATGATGGTTATATATTGATGCCCTTTACAGAACTGATTTCAGATGTGAGACATTGGTGTAAAACAAGAGACCCATATCTATAGACTGGTGCCACATGTTCACCCACCAGACTGCCAGCCATGCCACCAGAACTACCTTACAATCAAATATTTAAAGTCTATGTTCTCCTTAAGACAAATGATTATTCTTTACATGGCAGAAGGCATCCTGAATACATGCACAGGTAAACAAGGGATAGACCAATAAGGAAATTAAGTATTTTGGAAGAGTACCCCATCTTTTTAAAATATTAATAAAGTCCAGCGCCAAAGGATTTTTTTCAGGTTAAACTATTCTACGTTCCAGGCATAATAATGGAGGAATTTACTAGCAAAGTGCAATCGATTCATTATCAGGTGCGGTACCTAACCTAAATTTCCATCTGTGGGTAGCATCCGGTAATACAGTACATAGACAGATGACAGGGAATAACAGATGGTTTTTAACTACTACTACCCCCTCTGCATTCCTCCGCTTCAGGTGCACGGTCAGAGGTCAGTGGCCAGCTGTTTGATCAAAAGCAGGATGAGAAAAGCACCCAGAGACACAGAGCTACTTACTCCATTGTCATTACCCAGGACTCTGCTACCAATTCCTCAGGGTGGTTTTATTAGTGGCGCTACATACTATAGTTCCTAAAATAATGGAGAACAATTTGCTTTTCGTTCAGGCTGTCCCATAAGCATTTGATACAGTGGACAAAAAAGTTCATGCTTGCTGGAGCCCCAGGAGATGAGCGTGATCTGTGATTTCTGATTGTGGCTTGTCCCTGTCACTGGTAGCTAGGAAAGCATCTTAGATATATGGCTTTTACCAAATCCTGATGTAAGGGCCCATGTGAGCATAGAATGAATTAACTTTATACTTTCCTCCCATCCATAGAAGTATTTTCTATGGACAGAATATGTGGGATCATAGAACGTTAAGAGTTGGAAGGGACCTCCTGGGTCATCGTGTCCAACCCCGGCTCAATGTAGGATTCACTAAACCTTCTCAGACAGATGTCTGTCCAGCCTCTGTATGAAGACTTCCATTGAGAGCTCACCACCTCTTGATCACCCTCATTGTCAAAAAGTTTTTTCTATTATCTAATCTGTATCTTCTCTCATTCAGTTTCATTCCATTGCTTCTAGTCTTTCCATGTGCAAATGAGAATAAGGATGATCCCGCTACATCCCTTCAGATATTTGTAGACAGCTATTAAGTCTCCTCTTAGCCTTCTTTTTTGCAAGCTAAACATTCCCAGATCCTTTAACCGTTCCTCATAGGACATAGTTTGCAGTCTGCTCACCATCCTGGTAGCTCTTCTCTGAACTTGCTCCAGTTCAGAGAAATTGATAAGTAGCTGTGAATGGGCCTTATTCTTAGCACAGTCTATCACACAGCATGTAATTAAGCATTATTGAAAATTAGCTAAAAGTAGCAGTGCATGGAGCTCTTGTGACAGGTAGAGTTATCATCTGAACCCCTTTGATATGTTTTTTTGCCAAAGAGAACATCTTTAAACATCCAGACTTACTAAGCATTCATTTATCTATGCTGTTATATATTAGATACTACTTTACCTTGCTCGCCAGGGATAGACATGGTTGGGGGGAACGTTCTGGGCTCTCCAGTTTCACAATGGAAATGAATTCAGGCTTTGGCGGGTCGTCATCACTGGCATTGCAAAGAGACAGTGGGTGAAACTAAAGAGAGAAAAAAAAGACATTGGTAAGTGTGATGTGATGGTTCTTAACATTATGTAAGGAAAGGTCAACTTTTTGGGGAAATAAAAAGACTCCTGAGAACATGGAAAATGGGAGACAACACAATCCTGCCTGCTCTTTCTTGTAGACCTTGCGTGGTCACATGGCTAGAGACATATATTCATATGAACCTAAAGCACTTCCCTCAGGGCTGCCATACAAGAAGAATAACTGCTGTAGCTTGATGCTGGATTGTGGATTGTTGGTCACAAAACTGAATGTTTGCTGGTCTTCTTTAGTATGTGTGTTTCCAGCTTGATAAGGATATCATAACCATTTTTGATGACACATGTTGGTATGAATTGTGGCTATCTACAAGATGTCCAGAATGACTAAATGTATCCACTCCAACTTGGTCATAAAGCAAACGTTCGAGTGAATCCTTCACTCAACAACTGAACCCTACTTACCAGGAGGACTACTAGGAGAGGTCATTATTGGGGCCATAGTTTAGAAAAACTACGGTGGCCTGTGTTGATAGCTTGTGATTTCCAGGTTTGGGTGGAATGGAATTTGGCCTCACACAATGCCCTCTACTTTACCTCTAAACATTCAGCTCAAAGTCAGACTTTTGAATACTGCTCCCAGTGTTTACCAGATCAGGGGTCAGTTGGCCCCTGTGGGCGATACCTCTGCTTTTCTTGGCACGGATTTAAAAAAAAAAAAAGTGCATCTGAAAAAAATGTAGCCTCATACCATGCTGAACAATATCCGTGCAGCCGGAGAGCTGCAAAAAAAAAAAGTGACAGTGAAATAAGATAGGTGGGCAAACAAGGAGAGAGTGCAAGGTAAATGTTTGCAGATAGATGAACAATATCAGGTATCTGGGTTGAGGGGCTCCATGGAGGAAATGAAGGAGATAGAATGAGATAGGAATGTCCCCAGACGTTCTAAATATGAAGAACCTGCGTATGAGAATATAATAATTGTGCTCCTGGCTCCAGCGCTCGCTCCAATCCAGCCACAAGGAATGTGTGTGCTTAGAGCTGGATAACAATATTTAGTCTGAAGGAAGAAGGACACAGATGCACAGATAAACATAGCATCTTAACAGCGGGCCCCACAAAACTCTTCTCTCTCTATATAGGATGAAGGCAAACAGACTATGTACACAGACCTATTCTGCACTTCTCATCAGACACAGAATTAGGACAAGTTTCGATGTATGCTGCCGATACAGCGCTCACTGTAGTAAAAGCAATGACTATTTGATATCTGTTTGTCCTGACGTTCCCTATACACCTGTACGCTCAGCTCGGCTGAGTGTGCATGTGTCCCGAGTAGATAGAAGAGAGTAGGCTGCTGCTAGACAAAAGAATCAGTAGGTTCGGTGGATAACATGTCCAGCAAAGTTCTTTGTGAATATTTTCTATTTCTAAATATTTCCGACTAAATCGTATTATTCAGGGAACTAATACACATAGCTGAACTTAGGCGGACTGGAATATGTGCGGCAGAGTACGGTCCACTCATACAGCATAAACGCAGGTCTCCAGGTCAGATCCAGATCAACAGGACAGTGGCAGAAGTTTCTGTAACAAATCTGCAGAGTTTGAAAATACCATTTTGGAGTACTATATAAACGTTGTATATCATTCGGGAACTATATGGTGCTGTTATTTGAACTGTATATGTTAGATTGTTCCGACACTATATAGCACCATGAAGTGGTTTGACATGATAAGAAATAAAGTCTAAAAATGGCAAGGTGAGTGGTCTACTTGGCGTCTTGCCCAAGGCCCATTTTCTCCAATATTAACCCTACATACAGAAATGTGCAATATAATAGTGCAGCCTACAGGTCAGCAACGATAAAAGGTTCTTGCAGCATAATGTCAATGATATTATACATATAAGTGAAGATGAAAAATTATTGGAGCTGTCTGATCTTCCTTGACAGTTTATGGTAACATTAATGGCCAGAAATGTTTTTTCCCAACATTTAAAGTTATTAGTTATCCTTGCGGATATCGGAATCGGTGAGAGTCCCAGTCATCGGTCCCCCATTAACCAACAAAATCCATCCTATCCTGTAGATAAGTGATGTTGGGAATAACCATGCACCGCAGATACAATGCTTGTTGGGCTGGGACACCAATTCATTTCAACCTTCCTATATGCATGAATGCTCAGGTGAACATGTGCTCTCTACGGGAACAGGGAAATATTCTCTGACAGCAACTTATTTATCTCTGGGGAGAACAAGGAATTGGGCATATTAAAATCCAACAAGCCCAGACCATCTTTCCCAGACATCTGGTGTCTTTATGGAGTCAGGACCACCCTTTACACATTAGGAGGTTGACTGGTCCCCTTCTGGTTCAGTTGATGTCCATCTACTGTGTCTGGTCATCTTTATACATTACACATTAGATAAAAATGGGAAGATGAATTCATGATCGTTGGTTGAACGATTGTTCATTCAATGATGGTCCCATAAACACTTTTAATTTTGTCGGAGGATGATCTGGGCAGCAGCTTCTGAGCCTAAAAAAGAATCCAAAATGCCAAACCAGTGTTTTTAACGATTACAAACGTTTTTTAGTCTTTTGTCGGTTGAAACAAAATGTTGCCCGTTTCACCAATCCAGCGGTCAAGTCTTACAGTTGAAATAATATTTTTCCACAAGCTTTAATCCAGTAAGTATGGGCATCCTTACTCGCTAAGTAGTCATGCGGTAAGGAATTCCTGCTCATTGGCATAAGATGACACCTATGAAGTTGATCAAGTTGATTCACATTTTCGTTATCTGCATTTCCACTTTGTCTGAACACTAAAGAGAACAAAGAAACCTCTGCACCTAAAAATTAGCTGTAAAAATGAGTAAGTCCGCCAAAAAGTCATGTTACAAATTCAGGAAACAATTATTTTAAATTAAAAAGCAGTGACGTATCTGCAGAATCGGGAATAACCTCTAGGGCATTTTCTAACATTAGATGGCAAAAAGTACAGTCTACGACAAGACCGGGCTGAATTCTTCCTGTCTGACACACAAGATCTATTACTAAAAAGAAGAGATGGATGTAGCGCATTCACACTGACAGATATAGATGTTCATTGATTTCATTTTTTTCCTTAAATCCAAACGTTGGGATTCTACAAGGAAAATACTTAAAATGAGTGTTAAAAAAAAAAGCTTTTAAAAAAACTTGCTGCAAAAAAAACAAAAAACATTGCTGCCGAATATATAGAACATGAATACACCAGGTTACCATTTACGCCTGATTGGAGGCAAGGTGGCAGGCTTCTTTTAGACACTGTAAAAAAACTATTTCAAAACAAAAAAAAAATCAGTGTATAAAAGTGTTATGCAATCAAGAACATAAAAAAAGAAAGAAGAACATAGTAATCTTCAAATATTGCTCAGACTTTTCACTAATTGATCCAGTTCACTTACGTTATTTAAATGATGTTATGAAATAAGTCTCTTATATGTGTGAGCTGATAGGTGATTAGAAAGATAAACTGAGTATCGGATGCATAAAAGCAAAGTGGGCAGGACCGGCTGTCTCTTGTGTATGGGGACCTCAACCCTTCTAACAGAGGAAGTCGGTGGTGACAAAGATTTGTTTCCTCGAGAGATAAGCCACCACTAGAGGTGTCTGGCAGGGGCTTTCTGCGTCCCCTCTATCTACATAAAACACATGCAAGCTTAGCAGAGCATGCACGTGTTTACTAGGGGGAAGATTAGCTGTTGGACAATGGTTGTTTGGGCTTCTTTAGGCAAGGTTCACATACAGCAGTTTTGAAAGGGTCTTTTTTTTAGCCAAAATAAAAGACTTTAGGTGCTTTCATATCGCATCCAGGCACCCATTCAGTGGCCCCGTCGGAGCTTATGTCCAAACTCCCCCCCGCAAAACGTGACGAGGCCATAGACTATAATGGTGCTGACAGCGAATGTGACCTCTTGTCGTGCATCATTTTTTGGTGTATACGCCTACTGGAGGAGGACACTCAGATGTAGTAAACTGCGTCTCAGCGTCCTCTACCAGTAGGCATATACGCCCAAATATGATGCACGGCAGAGTGCACGTTCGCTGTCAGCAAGCACCATTATACTCTATGGCTCTGTTGGCGCATACATCCGAATAACGTTTTGCGGGGGGGGTGTTTGGATGTAAGCCCCGACCGGACCCTTGAACGGGTACCTGAAAGCAATGTGTAACCACCCTTAGGCTATGTTCACATGTCCAGTAATCATTCGTTAGAACGGATCCAGCACTGAGTTGTTGGCAAAAAAGTTATGCAGACACATCTTTTTAGTCCGTTTTTTAAAAAAAACTGATCTCTGCTGGATCCATTTTTTTTAACATTGAAGTATGTGAAAAACAGATCTGTTAATTAGCCATCCGTTGTCTTCCATTTGTAACACATCCAGTAAGCAAAAACGGATCCTGTACAAATAAAAGAAAAAACAGATGGCAGATTAATAGATCCGTTTTCCATAGACTTCAATGTTAAAAAAACAGATCCAGCAGAAATCTCTTCTTTTTTTTTAAACAGACTAAGAAATTTTACCTGTACAACTTTTTTTGCCAATGGATTGCTGCTGGATCTATTCTAACAGATGATTACTGGACATATGAACATAGCCTTATAATGCTACCCCACACATAGCATATTTGATGCCTTTTTTTCTAGCATGGCCAGAAAACCGCAGTCAAAATTAGGTGTAATTTTGGTGCATTTTTTTTTATGTGCTGTTTTTAAGTGCTACTACATTTTCATCTCAAGGTTGAAAAGTAAAAATGCTGAAAAAAAATTGGCATGCAATATTGAAACAGCAATACAGCAATAATTAAATCGGGCCTTAGGCTATGTACACACGTTCAGTACTTGCAGCAGATTTTTCTTTTTTGAAAACCAATGTTGTCAGGAAAAATGCTGGGTAAAAATTGTGCATTTCTGAACGGTTTTTACTTGTGTTTTTCCCCCCTATTCATTTGAATGGATGAAAAACAACACAAAAATGATACAGATGTGAACAACGCTTTGAAGGTTCAAATCGACAAGGAAAAAATAAACAGGTGATTTTAGAAATCTCATTTACCTGGCTGGTACTGTAAAATGGGGTGTTTTTTTCCAATACAAGAACGCACAAAAAATCCGCAAAGTATGAACAAGCCCTTGGTCTTTCCTTTTTTATATATATTCATGGCTCGAGGCATCGGTGACTATCATCTGTGAGAATGTTTGGCCATTTTCCACCTCTGCAGAGCCATAGTTTACAGATGACCACTAACTCTCCAGTGTGTGGACCCCAATTAACAAACCCCAATCCCGACCTGCTGAGTGTGATATCAGGGGAGGCTATTGGGATTGAATGTAGTCAACAACCCAACCTTCAGACCACGTTCACACGTTCAGTATTTGGTCAGTATTTTACCTAAGTATTTGTAAGCCAAAACCAGGAGTGGGTGATAAATACAGAAGTGGTGACGTGTTTCTATTATACTTTTCCTCTGATTGTTCCACTCCTGATTTTGGCTTACAAATACTGAGGTAAAATACTGACCAAATACTGAACGTGTGAACGTGGCCTTAGACTTTCAGGGGGGAAAAATAATGCCCTTAGCCCTATACCAACTTCAAGGTTTATTTTGTAGAGATTAAAAAAAAAATGAAGGATTATAAAATGGAAAAGTCAGAGGAATATGTGTGTGACAGGGCAGGCGCTGAGATTTTGCAGCGACCTGCCTCGCTCGCTCTCTTTCCATCTTGTATTAACTGTCGGCCCCTTTAGTGCTGTTTGAACTCTTTGCAGAGCAGAGTTAACGATTGCAGGCCGTGTGTGTCTTGGCTGCAAGCCGAAATTCTTACACACCCGTGGCACATTCTCACAGAAGCCAACATGCTGATAAAAGGAGCGAGCAGGGGCAGCCGCAGAAAAGGAGCAAAGGGAGGATTCTTCGCGCTGTAAACATGTGCTACACTGGGGGATTAATATTTTACTTCTTCTACTAAACAAAGTATAAAAGATAAAGTCATGCCAACATAACAATAAGAGAAAAAAGCCATAAGTACATAAACTGACCTATAAAAAATGTGCATTAATAATAGGTCAGCCACTTATTAATGAGCCATCCAAACAGTATATAGCTGTGGTTAATGAATATGTAAGGCCTCATATACACCAGTGATAAAAACTATGCCTGGCAGCATTAATGAAGTTACAGATGCACTGAATGCCTCTGAACATTATATAGTGATGGCTGAATAATAGGAGGATAGATGCTTCACCCGTGAACTTCTAAGGTCAATCAACTACCCGGCTTTTCCAGAAACAGGTATAACTAATATTAAACAGCTCCAGAAAACTCTCAACAATAAGGCAACTTAGGCTATGTTCACACATGTTGTGTATTTTGCAGAAGATTTTTATGCAAATGTTCAGCTGCCTTTTGCAGTACCAGCAAAGTGTATGAGAAACCAGAATTCTCTGTTCACACATGTTGCTTTTTGTTTGCTGCTTATTTTCTGCCTTGCTTGAGTATTTGGAAAATAGAGCATGTCACTTGTTTCAGCGTTTTTGAAGCGGAAAACGCACCTGCGTTTTTTTCACCCATAGGAAGTAATGGGTGGTCAAAAAAAAGCAGCAAAATCCGCATTTTTAACGCAGCTGTTTTCCTGCCAGAGAAAAGTTAGCAGCAGATTTTCAGCAGAAAATCACGTGTGTGAACATGGCTTTCAAGGGAATCTGTCACCAGGTTTTTGCTACCCCATCTGAGATCAGCATGGTATAGGGGCAAAGATCCCGATTCTAGCGGTGTGTCACTTACTGGGCTGCTTGCTATAGTTTTGATAAAATCCCTTTTTTACCTGCTGCAGATATAGCAGTTCTCTGAATGCTGAGCTCTGTATAACCCCACCCACACCACTGATTGGCAGCTTTCTGCCTATGCAGTGTACACCGAAAGCTGCCTATCAGTGGTGAGGGTGGGGTTATACAGACCTCATGAATATGGAGGACTACATGGCAGCACGTTGACTAGTCCTCTAGTGACAATCTCCTGCTGATAAAACTGTGATTTTATCAAACCTACAGCAAGGTACCTAGTAAGTGTATGTCTCTACATTATGCTGTGCTCAGATTAGGTGGCAAAAACCTTGTGATAGATTCCCTGCAATGTAAAATATCCCTTAAACTAGTATAATGGCTGGAGAGCAGAAAAGATGCAGATTCCGAATCTGTAATGTTTATATTTGTACTCACTGCCAGCTAATGCATACCCTGGACTCCTGGGCTCAGCAATATAACACACCAGGACTCTTAATGGCTTCATTAACATGCAGAGCACGGGCGGTTTACACTATGGGAAAAATAAGTTACACATTCGGATCCATCCTCTTTTTTTTTAACCTATTCGCTTATTACTGTAGTGTGAGGGTGTATGAGGTGTTCTGTGGTGACCAGGGGCGTAACTTGTAGCTTATGGGCCCCAATGCAAAATATCCAATGGGGCCACCACTACCGCAGGTTATAGTCTTTTCATATGGGGCAAAAGGACCTTTGGGGCCCCTCTAGTCTCCAGGGCCCGGGTGCGATTGCAACCTCTGCAGCTATTAGAGTTATGCCCCTGGTGGTGACAGATTCCCTTTAAATGCATTAGTATAAGACATAAATGTAAATGCGACAACTTAAAAGAGTCAAAGTTCCCATCTGTATAGTCTGCTTGTCTTTAATGTACATTCTTATAGTTTCTGGGGCAAAATTAAATATTTATTAACTGGTTTTCCAAGCATAATTTTTGCTACATTTTTCATGTAGAAAAAACGCATCACAAAAGTCAGGTGTGAACATACCCTTATAAGGGAAACACTGTGCCCGAGAGAGGTATGATTGACAAAAGGTTAGGGTCACATCAAAGAAAGGTAGCCTTGTCGTGGCTGGTGGGCACACAGAAATTGGCCAATTTGTGTGCCAAGTACCTACATTTTATAAGTATATTTTATGTGGCAGTAATGCTGTTTACATTTTTGTATACTCAATGTTGGCATATATGATACATTGCAGTCACAGCAGCTTGGCATCTGTTCACACTTGCTTCATTCTGTTAGGAGGTGCTAGTCAGATTAGTTTTATTGTAGAATACACTTGGAAGTGGTGACTGCCTCCATGCTTGGGTTGGCTGAGCACTCCTCCCATCAGTCTATGGCCTCATTCAGACAGTTTCCATCAGTGTTCTGTATCAGATTTCAGTGTTCAGTCAGTTATTCAATTTTTATCATCAGTGTTTCATCAGTGATTTTCTCATATGCCCCTCACATGTGCAAAGCTTCTCCTACATGTTGTAATGTTAAAAATGGACAGTACATGGATGGCATCTGTGCACTGTCCGTTTTTTGTCACAGACTAGAAAGGGCGATTTTGATCTTTGACTAGGATCAAAATATGTTTCTGTATTTAGGTGGAGATAAAAAGAAAACACACAGACATGTGAAAAACACAGAACAATTGTGTAAAAAGACAGATGTCTGGATGAGGCTTTAGGCTGTTTTTAATCAGCGCTGGATCGTACTTGCCCTTTAAATTTGTAAACTTTTGGCCCAAGGGAGGTATGTCTAATAGAAAAGGTTAGGGTCCCATCAAAGAAAGGTTGTGGCTGGTGGGCGCACACGAATTGGCCAATTTGTGTCCCAATTATTTCAATCAAAGTACCGTATATGCTATACGGCCGTAATGCAGTTTACATTTCATATATTCAATGCTTGCATCTATCTTAGCGCACCGCATGCTGCTACACTTTTTGAAATGCAATCAAGAGAATTGAATCATATGTGAGCTCATGTAAGATTTATAATTTGGGCAGAAGTATGATTAAAGTGATTTAAAAAAAATACATGAGCAGCACTCAATAGATCTAAAAGTCTAATAGGAGACATGATGCAATTAGCTGTTAAAGTAAAAATGTTCCATTTCCCTGGCTATAGATAATATTACTGGTTCCTGCCTTCTAGGGGAGCCTTTGGGGCTGCAGAGTGTGAGAACAGTGAAATCACAGATGGTTTGCACGGTACCTGCAGCAGTTTTCAGACGTCCCTGGTTAATAAGTTGTTGCCTCATAAATCAGTAATGTGGTTACTTTGTGTAAGTGTTATTTTTAACAATGCCTTTAATATAGTATTAATTATGATCTGTTCCATTTAATAAGGGCTTGTTCGAAACGTGTGATCTTATGTAACAACTCCCACATATGGAAAATGGAGTTAATTTAATCAAATGTTCCATACTTCTTGGCTTTCAAAGGCCGTGCTGTAGCGTATGAAACTTAGAAGAAAAAAAAAGCCTTCTCTCTGAATGGCTACATGAGCGCTGGCATTGTGTAATGGGGATCCAAGCCGAGTCAGGTTTACTTCTTTGAAAACGGTGCCAACCAAACAAGCACAAATTAGCTCCACCAGTCTGTTCTCACTTCAGTAATTTTCCCAGTATACAGTCATGAAGTTCTAGAATAGTCCAGGACTAAAAGCAATTTACCCATTAATATTCAGAAAGATATTTAACATAATTTTATGATGAAATTCTCATATATGTATGTGATCTCAATGAGAGGGGAATAAATCACTGCCAAATCTGGTGGCTTATGCCTTTGAAAATACAATGTTTTAGACATGCACAATCCTTCTTTTCCATCTGATATCAGGGTTGAGCTGGAAAATCCTCATACACATCAACCATCTCTAGCAATATCAGTTGTTTCAGACAACACTCATTTAACATACATGGGTACCTTAAAGGGGTTCTCCACTACTTGGACAACCCCTTCTGAATCCCTATGTTTCACCCCAGTAAAGAAATAACACTTATACTTACCTCTGGTGCCGATCCGGTTCCAGAGATGTTGGTTCTCCCAGAGATCGCATGACATTATGTCACGTGATCCCTGTGTCCAAACAGCAATGGCTTCACTCTCCTCTCCTACAGATGAATCAAGACATCTCTCTCTTACTCCACATGTCTAAGAAGGGGAGCAAAGAGTAAAGCCAATGCTGACAGGCAGCAGGGATTGCATGACATAGAAATGTCAAACTATCCCCGGGAGAGCCAGTGCCAACGACGCTGGAACTGCGCCGACAGAAAGGGTTGTCAGAGTAGTGGACAACCCCTTTAATTTAGTCAGGAACAGAAGACCCTGGGATACGACTAAGGGAGTAACATACAGATTTACAAATTTAGGCACAACAGGTACTTGGATAATATAAGGAGGCGTCTAGTTGCTTGTTTGCAGGCTACATAACAAAAGATACCGCTGAGCTTCCACAATGATTTACCATGGCGGTAACTTCTGCTCCCCACTTCTAGAGGGTACATAAAAAGCGGCAAGGGAAGCACTGTATGGATTTTATTATTTGGGTGAAGAGTCTCTTTTCTTCTGACACTTCCAGAACCATAAAACAAAAATCACAACTGAAAACCAAAAATAATAACTCAATGCATGAGCCTTATAATTTCTATCCATTTTAATTGTCTAAAATGAGTCTTTTGGACATGAGCTAAAAGACAAGTTACTAAAGCATTAATTTAGCCGTATGACCAGCAACTGAAGGAAAAAAAACTGACATAAGGGAAAACTCCCAAAAACTGACAACTGGTACCGAAAATGTCAACATTTTATGTAATAGAAACCAAAGAAGCTTAGTTTTTCTTTTACCATGCAGTACTTGTGAAATGATCAGCGCAGACATTGGTCAAATAACGATGACTGCACCAAGTACACTAGCAAATTATTTGCAGTCAATCTGTGGCAGGACTCTGAGCATGATCCTTAGATTTCTGCAGTCCGACCTGCTGTGGTCCTCAATTCAGATTGCCCCCATTCAAGTGACAAAAAAAATTAAAGGACCACCAGTAAATATAAATCTTTTGGAAAACAGTTATTCTTGCCAACTTCATATAAACAAATCAAGAGTTGCCAACTGCTAAGTGTCTCAAATAGTGGACTACCTGGCCAAGTTTGGGCAAGTAACATAGCTGATATGGTTGTAAAAAGACTCAGGTCTATTAAATCCAATATACCCGACCCTTCTTTCCCTCCAAAATCTGCCGTCAGTTGAGAGTCAAGACACCCCAATACACATTAGGTGGCCAGCACGTCTTGGCAAAATGAACAGGTTTGGTTGAATTAATCTAATGTGTATAAGCCCTGTAAGTTACATCTTTCTTTAAAGGGACACTATCATCAAAAAATAACTTATTGCCCAGGTTTTTGTGTGAATTGTATATATATTTTTTAAAATTTGACAATGTTTTTTAATTATTTTATATATCACAATCTGTATTAAAAATAAAAAAGTAGAAAGCTTGCAAATTTTCACACTGGCCACTGGAGATTTTCAAGACTCTAACTTCCTGTTGTTTAAGGAAACAACATATGTACATGATCTGCAATGGTCAGACCCCGAACAGATCTTTTTGTATTGAAGTATCTATAATGAGCCTGTGCAAAGGCCATTGTGATGGTGAAGGAGTAAGGTCAGGTGTGACCCTGTGTTATCTTTGTATAAAGCTGTTAACTGTCATTGTAATCCCGCCTCTGCTGATAAGGAGCCAAACTCCTCCTGAAAGGACAGGAAGTATAAGTCTAAAAAAAAGCCCCAGTGGCCATTGTGAAAATTGCAGGAATATTAATTTTGTGTTGTTTATTTTTAAAATAAAGATTATGATAGGAAAAGAAAAAACATTCCCATTTTTTTTTTTTATATGTGCAACACAAAATCCTGATTTAACCAAAGGGTAATTTTCTGCTGATACCTTCACTTTAAGAACAAAACTTAGGTTGTCACCAAACATCCTAGTGCCTTTGATTATGAACATCCCTGCAAAATTAGGCTTTGTTCATACAAATCCCACACGCACAGCATACTGACCAATGTTAACATATGTCCTACTTAAAGGGGTTATCCTGGATTATATAATTTTTTTTACTATGGGCCTAAAAACTACGGTAACAGGCAGCAACTACCTGCCTATTCTGCCCAACACTGAGCTCTGTCGGCACAAAACAGACAGACGGCTCCTGCCGGCGATTCAACGCCTTCCGCTGATGTCAGGTACACGGAGCAGCGACTTTTCTTCCGCCTTGCCGTAACTACCAAGGTAATGCTCATTGGCAGCTGGTTCCCCGCTGCCTAACTGTAGTAGCCCGGCTGTCAATCAGCATGATGCCTGCAGTTACGCCCCACTGACAGAGCAGCCTGGTAGAAGAACGTGGAGCAGCTGAACTGTCGGCAGGAGCAGGCAGTGACCGCTCTGAGGCGGCGCCAGGTAGAAGAGGCAGGTAGTTACCATATTTTTCGGACTATAAGACGCACTTTTTTCCTCCAAAATTTTGGAGGAAAGAGTGGGGGGGGGGGTGCGTCTTATAGTCCGAATGTACTATATTATACTGTTGCTGTGGATGGTGGGTGGTGTGGGGGGAACGGCAGCAGTGGGGGAGCGGGGCACAAGAGGCAGGAGCCGCCTGCTACAGCTCACACTGTACCCGCTGCTAAAGAAAATAAATATTCACTACTCTCAATGCCCATGGGGTGTGTGGAGCACTGAATATTCATTCTCCTTAATAGCGCACAGTGTCAGCAGCAGCCACAGCTCCTGCAGTGGCTTGCGATCACGTGTGCCCGATATTAAAGAGCATGAATATTCACTAGAGGAGTGAATATTCATGCTATTTAATAGAGGGCACACGTGATCGCCCAGCCGCAGCAGGAGCCGCGGCTGCGGCTACAGTGTGCGCGCTATTAAGGAGAATGAAGTCACTACACCCCACGCACATAGTCCCGGCGTGAAGAGCAGTGGATCTTCCGGCAGCTCATCTGAGGGCGCATGGCAGTGATGCATGCGTGGCCCACACGCTGAGATTAGCTGCAGCCAGCAGAACAGGACGCAGCGCTTGAGCAGAGGGGAGGAAGGTGAGTAGAATCTTTTTTTTTTGTGTGCAGCATGATGGGGATGGAGGTGCAATGCATACCAGGATGGGGATGAGGGTGCTATGCATACCAGGATGAGGGATAAGGGGTGCCATGCATACCAGGATGGGGGTGCCATGCATACCAGGATGAGGGATGAAGGGTGCCATGCAAAGCAGGTTGAGGGATGCCATGAATACCAGGATGAGGGATGGGGGGTGCCATGCATGCCAGGATGGGGGGTGCCATGTATACCAAGATGAGGGGTGCCATGCATACCAGGATGGGGATGAGGGGTGCCATGCATACCAGGATGGGGGATTGGGGTGCTATGCATATCAGGATGAGGGATGCAATGCATACCAGGATGAGGGATAAGGGGTGCCATGCATACCAGGATGGGGGATATAGATACAGAATTGGGGGACATTACCCCTATAACAGTGTCAGCAGCAGACCCCCCCCTCCCCCATAACAGTGCATCATGACCACATTTTTTGCTTCAATTTTTTTTTTATTTTCCTCCTCTATACCCTAGGTGAGTCTTATGGTCCGGTGCGTTTTATAGTCCGAAAAATAAGGTACTTCTTTTAGCAACTTCCTGCCTGTTAGTTTTTAGACCCATAGTAAAAAAAATAAAATAGTCCTAGACAAGCCCTTTAAATTACAGCATGCACTATTTTACCACATGCAATCGCAGGTAGTCCATGATGTGGACACGCGCAGGGACCTGCATGCGGGCCCCAGTCACATCTGCAATTTGACTCTGGTCCAATATACAACAGTCTCCAGAATTCGGCTAAGGCAGAAACATCATTTTGGAATCTGGAAGAAGATGGATGACAACATATATGGAAGCTGTAATGGTAACGTGGTGTGTGATTTTATTTGTTTTTTAGGGCAAATACTTTTTTTTCTACAGATGCTCTTCTCAATAACAGGCAGCCCTAGTATTAATACTACAAGTATAATAACACCATATTTAGTTTTACAACAAATTAGACAATGTAGTGCCTCTTCACGTGTTTGTGAATACAGGCAAGCAGAATTCCTCTGTGGCTACGTATCCCAACATGTCTTCCCACATGTGTACATGGATCTAGCAGACGCAGCTCCAGCATTTCTTCACCTTGGAGTACAGTTCAATGAACAAAATTCTACAGGTCTCTACTGTGAAGGAATTATCTCAAATCTCCCTCACTCTCCCCCAACTCGCTCCCTTTTATCAATCCTGCCAGCAGCTGCACGTAGCATGGTTATAAAACTATTTCTTTTGTTCCACTTGTAATAAAAAAAAAAAAAGTTGTTCCCAGGGCGTGTTCTGAAGGCAAAATGAGCGGTGCCTCTGAAGTATATTATCCTTCCATTATAGCAGGAGAGTGATAATGCAGAGAAAGGTCATGTCCTGCCTCGCAGCTTCTAAGTGCTCCTATTTATTAACAGTTCTCCATGCCGAAGTCAAGGAGTAAACAGGCTCATTAACAAAAACATCTAGAAGACTTTTCCTGCCTTGTAACATTTAGATGCCAGAACTGCGGAGATTTAACTCATATGAAACCTTCAAATATTAAGTAGATGAAACTTTTTTTTATTAGTCGAAAAGTGTTTTCCCCATGTACTCTGAGAAGTAAAAGAATTTTAGAAGAGAAAAACGGAAACATCAAAAACCATGAAAACAAAAATAAAATAAAAATTAGCCTCATGGGCATTTTGCCTTTCTTGACATCAACATGTTGGGTTATAGGTAAGTTACTCAATAGACTTGCCGTATGTCTTCTAATACTACGAATCTATGAAAGTTTTATTACAACACAGTTGTAATATTTTACCTCGATGTATAATCTCTGTTTACCTGATCCAAATTTTCAATGATCTACACTGACTAAACCCCATACTTGGAGGTAACAATTTTCCAATGAGATCATGGAATTTTTATTTTATATTCATCCAGGAGAAAAATTCTTATTTATGATTTTCCTATTATTTTTATTAAACCTACATACAAAATGAAACATTAATACTGGACCCACATGAACAAAGGAATAACATGTAAAGTCTAAGCACCCAAGTCAGAGCTAAGTGTATGGTCCAAGCTCGGTTAACAACTAAGCCTCCATGTTTTGTGCATCTATAATATAACCGGCTAAGCGTGTGTCTGTCTGAAGCCATTATGGACTGCGCATGTGCAACGCACAGTCTGGCTCCAGACAGAAGACCGCATCCAGCCGTTACAGGTAAGAGGAGGTGTATGGCGCCAGAGATCGCGGTATACGTAGGCCCTGAACGAATACCGCGATCTACGGCGCCATACTTACCTGACCGGGAGGAGCGTTGCCGTGGCGCCTCTCTCTTCGCCGGAGACCGGGGCAGGAGTGAGGCGTTGGATCGGCGTATGCGCATAGCGCTATCCGGCGCCATTTTACTGAAGACACATTTGCAGTGTGTCTTCAGCAAAATGGCGCCGGACAGCGCGGTGCTCCGGCGCCACACTCCTCCCCCGGCCTCCGGCAGAACAGGACACAGAAGCGCTGGAGCACAGAGAAGAAAGGTGAGTATAACTGTTTATTTTTTTGTATGTGAGTACAGAGTGAAAGGGATGAGGGGGCCACACATACCAGGATTGGGGGGTGAGGGGACCATGCATACCAGGATTGTGGGGTGACGGGATCATGCATATCAGGATTGGGGATGAGGTGTGCAATGCATACCGGGATTGAGGATGAGGGGTGCCATGCATACCGGGATTGGGGATGAGGGGTGCTATGCATACCGGGATTGGGGATGAGGGGTGCCATGCATACCGGGATTGGGGATGAGGGGTGCCATGCATACAAGGATGAGGGATACCATGCATAGCAGGATTGGGGATGAGGGGTGCCATGCATACCGGGATTGGGGATGAGGGGTGCCATGCATACAAGGATGAGGGATACCATGCATAGCAGGATTGGGGATGAGGGGTGCCATGCATACCAGGATAGGATGGTGGGGACAGGAGGGGGGCAGCACATACCAGTATGGGAAACCATATACCAATAAAAATGCTCGCCACCCAGGCGTAGAACGGGTTCAATAGCTAGTACCTATATATAGAGAAAACTGAGTGCTGTACAAAAGGGTTTTCCCAAGACAAAGTCTTATGACTTGTCAGTGTTGTTTTGGCTTCTGAGACTATTCACAATAAGTAAGCAGGTCTCATCCCATTAAAATAAATGAAGATACTTAAAAAGCTGTTCCTCTATTGCACACGTCAACTCCGGCCCGCAGGCCACCAGGCATCACACTTTCAACTGTATTGGCATCCTGGATACAGTTGAACGCAATGATGAAAGAAGAAGCCGTCAGCTGACGCTCCCTCCGCCATCATTCTCTCTCTGCATCTGACATCTCAGTGCAGCCGATGCAATGACGTCATTACAACGCGCCCACTGTGCCGAACAGTGAAGAGGTTCAGAGCGCTCAATGCTGAGACCGGAACAGTGTGGGGCTGTGGGAGAATTGAGTATTCACTTTTTTTAATGTGGGGACATTATACTATATGGAGGACTGCGGGGCTATTACACTCCCAGAGCTCAAGTTGCAATTCAAGTGAAGGTCTGGGGTGCTAGGTTTCTTTTTATTCACCCACTAATTAACCAATCATTTACTGAGCACTGGTGAGGATGTAAACTAGGATTGGGTGCATTATATGACCAGGCGACAAAACTTTTGTCTTGCCAAAATCTGACCATTCTGTGTTCATTAAATGATCAATATTTCAGCATTGATGCCAATTTATTTTCTTAACCTATACCAAATTTGGGAGGGTTTCAGCTTTCAAAAGAGTAATTTATAAAACCAATGGATGAATTTAACGTCAGGTTATAAGCTTTTATTTACCTAACATGGATAAGCGACATAACTTCAGTCAGGGAGTGTACTGTATGTAAGGCAATGCACGGCCCATTATGCTGTATGGAGGACTATGTGGGCCATTATACTGTATGGAGGGAAATGCAGGGCGCATTATAATGTATTGAATACTATGTGTGGCCCATCATACTATATGAAAGGCTATATGGGGCCCATTATACTATATAGTATAGTCTATATGACTGACAGCAGGTCAGACTGGCAATGTGACTGTATACTCTTAGGGAGATGTAGGGTAAATGAAAAGAATACCACATATTTCTAATGTGATTGGCTTTATAGACATATGCATCAACTCAAGTTAATAAAGACATTTTACACCTTTATTGCCCCAGTTCTACTCCTAAATGGCCATACATCCCAGTTTGTAAGTCAACTTTCTCATGACAACTGTGATAATGCTATCAGTTCTGTCTTACATAAAAATATAAAAAAAGCAAGGGGCATAAAAAGATTAGCTATTAGCCAACACACAAAACTACAGAACGCTCCGAAACAAAAGCACAATTAAGTTCATACACTCATTTATGGCTGGTTTATCGGAGAAAAGCATATTGTGGACTGTGATTTCATGTTTAGTGCACTGTGCACACATTTGAGAAGAAGATATAAGGCATCAGTTTTACAAGAAAAAAAATCAAGACTTAGGGTATGTTCACATGTAGCGGGGTTTTTTTGTCACGAAAAATTCAGACTTTTACTTTCCCAGCAAAATGAATGAGATTTCTGAAGTCTTGTGCACATGTTGCTTATTTTTTCCTTGCATATTTGAGGCAGTTTTACGTCTGCAGCGCATCAATTCTTTCAGCGTTTTTGCAACTTTTTCACCCATCTTAATGAATGAGAAAAAACACACTTTTTTAGGGTATGTGCACACGATGCAGAAATGAAGCAGAAAATTTCTGCATCATTTCTGCATCTCCCTGGCAGAAAAAACGCATGCGGATTGTGCATGCGGTTTTCCTGCAGAATACATGCGGATCCACATGCGTTTCCACATGTGTTTCCGCATGCAGATTGACAAGCGCTTTCCAGGCAATTTTAGCATCACCTGGAAAGTGCTTGACAAGTAGGTCACACTATATAAATCCATGCAAACAGCATGGATTTATATAGTGTGACCCGAGAGAGTGTATATACTTACCTCCGATGGCCCGCGCTGTCCTGCTCACTCCGTTCTCCCGGCTGCCGGCAACTTTGAATTGAAAGACCTGCCGACGTCAGCGTCACGTGACCCGTCACATGACTCTGACGTCAGCGCAGGTCCTTCAACTCACTGCAAGTGCCGGGAAGCAAGGAGGAGCGCTGCGCGGGCCGACAGATGGTAAGTATATATATTTTTTATTTTATTCTTGTTTTACAGCTTTTTTAATGGTACCTGGGTGTGGATGAGACTCTCCTCTCCTCCACACCCGGGTACCATCCGCACATTAGAACGCGCCAATAGCGCAAGTACAAATGCAGTCTTGCGGAATTGGCGCGTTCTAATGCAAGTCAATGGCGGCGAAAACGCCGCGTTTATGCAAAATTAATTGACATGCTGCGGATTTTTGAGCGCAGCGTTTACGCTGCGGAAAAATCCGCATCATGGGCACAGCACATGCGGATTTCAATTGGGGAACATTGCTGCCCTTCTACCATACGTTTTTCATGCGTTTCCGCGGCGTTTACGCAACTGCAAAAACACCACGGAAACACATTAAATACGCATCGTGTGAACTCAGCCTTATGCAGCGTTTTTCCTGCCAAGAGACATGTTTTTGATGCAGAAATGTCTGCATCAAATACTTAAATGTGTGCACAAACCCTTATTTATGAAGATGTCTTGTGTGTTCTGAAAGAAATCTCATTTTAGTAGTCAGTCACATCTACACAGAAGCCACAGGCTCTCCAGAAGTGGGAATACATTTAAAGGGGTATTCCCATCTCCAAGATCCTATCCCAATATGTAGTAGGTGTATTAACAGTAATAATATTAGCAAATATCTCCAATTAGAAATGTAGTATAGTATCGTTGATTCACTTTGTCTGTTTCCTCATGTGCAGGCATCGCAGGACCTTAGGTATCCAAGGTTACGACCACTAGCAGCTAACTAACTGTTACTTTATCAGTGGACACTAGGAGGTGCTGGTCAGGTTTCTCTGGTTTGTATTACTATAAGGGGGTGTCACTGCCTCTTGCCTGATTCTGCACTCCTCCCATTAACCAGCAGGTGTTGTATAAACAGCTCTGCTTGCCCTTTAAATGTGGGTGTTTTTAGCCCAGAAGAAGACATGTTTGCCCGTTTAGTTGTAGGCTTGTAGCATGGAAGGCAGAGTAGTTACCCATCAGGGGGTGGTTACCTTGCCGTGGTTGATGGGCACACATGAATTGGCCAATTTATGCGCTAAAAACCTTCGTTTTCTGTAAGTACTTGTTACTGAGCAAAACAGTTTAGATCTAATATTTTCATTGTTAAGACGTATCTTGGCCATATGGAGTGCTGCTGCATTTTTTGTGTGTGTGTATATACAGTACAGACCAAAAGTTTGGACACACCTTCTCATTTAAAGATTTTTCTGTATTTTCATGACTATGAAAATTGTACATTCACACTGAAGGCATCAAAACTATGAATTAACACATGTGGAATTATATACTTAACAAAAAAGTGTGAAACAACTGAAAATATGTCTTATATTCTAGGTTCTTCAAAGTAGCCACCTTTTGCTTTGATGACTGCTTTGCACACTCTTGGCATTCTCTTGATGAGCTTCAAGAGGTAGTCACCAGAAATGGTTTTCACTTCACAGGTGTGCCCTGTCAGGTTTAATAAGTGGGATTTCTTGCCTTATAAATGGGGTTGGGACCATGGGACCACTAGTTGTGTTATGCAGAAGTCTGGTGGATACACAGCTAATAGTCCTACTGAATAGACTGTTAGAATTTGTATTATGGCAAGAAAAAAGCAGCTAAGTAAAGAAAAACGAGTGGCCATCATTACTTTAAGAAATGAAGGTCAGTCAGTGCGAAAAATTGGGCAAACTTTGAAAGTGGCCCCAAGTGCAGTTGCAAACACCATCAAGCGCTACAAAGAAACTGGCTCACATGAGGACCGCCCCAGGAAAGGAAGACCAAGAGTCACCTCTGCTTCTGAGGATAAGTTTATCCGAGTCACCAACCTCAGAAAGCGCAGGTTAACAGCAGCTCAGATTAGAGACCAGTTCAATGCCGCACAGAGTTCTAGCAGCAGACACATCTCTACAACAACTGTTAAGAGGAGACTTTGTGCTGCAGGCCTTCATGGTAAAATAGCTAGGAAACCACTGCTAAGGACAGGCAACAAGCAGAAGAGACTTGTTTGGGCTAAAGAACACAAGGAATGGACATTCGACCAGTGCAATCTGTGCTTTGGTCTGATGAGTTCAAATTTGAGATCTTTGGTTGCAACCACCATGTCTTTGTGCGACACAGAAAAGGTGAACGGATGGACTCTACATGCCTGGTTCCCACCGTGAAGCATGGAGGACGAGGTGTGATGGTGTGGGGGTGCTTTGCTGGTGACCCTGTTGGGGATTTATTCAAAATTGAAGACATACTGAACCAGCATGGCTACCACAGCATCTTGCAGCGGCATGCTATTCCATCCGGTTTGCGTTTAGTTGGACCATCATTTATTTTTCAACAGGACAATGACCCCAAACACAACTCCAAGCTGTGTAAGGGCTATTTGACCAAGAAGGAGAGTTATGGGGTGCTACGCCAGATGACCTGGCCTACACAGTCACCAGACCTGAACCCAATAGAGATGGTTTGGGGTGAGCTGGACCGCAGAGTGAAGGCAAAAGGGCCAACAAGTGCTAAGCATCTCTGGGAACTCCTTCAAGATTGTTGGAAGACCATTTCCGGTGACTACCTCTTGAAGCTCATCAAGAGAATGCCAAGAGTGTGCAAAGCAGTCATCAAAGCAAAAGGTGGCTACTTTGAAGAACCTAGAATATAAGACATATTTCGGTTGTTTCACACTTTTTTGTTAAGAATATAATTCCACATGTGTTAATGCCTTCAGTGTGAATGTACAATTTTAAAGTGAGTATATTACATTTTACATTACCATAAGGCCTCATTCAGACATTCAAATTTTGCACGTACAAGAAAATTGAACCAATTATTCTGACCAGCATTTGATCAAAGTTTGGTCCTAATGTCATCTGATTTTCTCGTACATTTTAAAAATAAAGTTTCTTCTTCAACATTCTGGCAGTCTGTTAGAATAGGACTGCACTCAGATGTCATCCGAGTGCAGTCCGATAATTTTCACAGACCCACTTACTTGCATTGACGATTTTGATGAAAATCGGACATGTCTCCAATGTTTTACGCAGACTGCCCGGTCCGAGGAGAAAAAATCAGACGTGAATGGTCCCATAGAATGTCACAGGTAAGAGTGCTATCTGTGAAAAACACAGATAGAACTCGTATGGGAAAGCTGGACGTCTGAACGAGGCCTAAACCTAACACTAAAGGAGGTCAGGTTAGGAAAAAGACTTCTGCTGCCTTCTGCCCTTCATTGACCCTTATTAACACTGAACCGAAACACCAGCTAATGCTTTAAACTCCCGCAGATGATTAGGTTGCAGGCTGCACTGGGACACAATCAGTTAATACTCCTGGTGCACCGCCACCACTCCCACCCCCTTTATAATGTAGGGCTATGAACAACATAAATCAGCAAAGGAGAGTGTAAAACAAAAGCGTATCAATTACAGGTTATATGATTCACAGGAAACAGTTATTATTCAGAAAGGATGGTCTTTCTCCAGTATCACAGGTTCTAAACGCAAACACTACAACTGGCACCAGAACTTTAATCCGCGTAGAATATATTCTTTAAACCATCTACAGCAGGCGTAATCCATGTGCTGCCGAACTGTAAGGGCAAATAAAGACGTGGCAGAATATTTCTGCTGCTGATCTCGCTTTTTATTTGTGCTGAATCCGTGGCATTTGGAGCCTGCAGAAATCCACGTTTTACCATCAAAATCATACTTCCCTAAATGGAACTAATTTCCTATCGCAGACATTTCTGAAATCAATAATGTGAAAATTCACCTTATTGGAGGCCATACACTTTAGTGTAAAGTTGCTCACAATGGATTATTTCCACCAAACCGATTGTTCATCAGATGGAATTGAAAGAGAATGTGTCATAAGAAAATAACCTATTGTGTAAATCAGTGTTTTGCGTCAAATGTATTTTTTTTGTAATTTTGGCAATTTTTTTTTTAACATGTCACAATCTATGTTAAAAAAATAATAAAAAAAAAATCTTGAAATTTTCACACTGACCGCTGTATGGTCATAGCCACAATGGTCAGATCCTGACCAGATCTTTTGTATTGAAGTATTAAGTGAACTTGTAAAAAGGTCACACCTGACACTGTGTCCTCTCATAATGACATCTTCTATTGTGATAGGTGGGTCCTATGTTATCACCTTTGTGTGGAGTTGTTACCTGTCATTGTAATCCTGTCTCTGCTGATATGGAGCCTTGCTGAAAAGTCTTCCTAAAAAACAGGAAGTATGAATCTAAAAAGCTCTAGTGGCCAATTGTTAGGCACATAACTTACTCACAGACAGGAGATGGGAATAATTAAAGCCTAAAGCCTATACACAGAGAAGCCGTACCCGCACCCTACTGGTCCCTGTACATACGGAAAGGTGCTGGCAATGCAGACAAACAAACACACAGCAGAAATACAATGTTCGCCTAGCAGGGAAAATCCCTTCGATAAAGGGCTGGAACTATATAGCACTAATCCACCTAGAAGTATAGCCAGCAAGGAAGTATAGTGAAGGGGGAATATATATAGCTCAACCCAGAATGTAATATGGCAACCAAAAGAAAACAATGGGAAACACCTGAAGAGGAGCAAACCCAGAAAGGAAAAATAAAGGCAATAGGAACCATCAGCATAAAGACAGGGAAGAAAAGGACAATAACTTAACGGATAAGGGAACAGACCACAGAGCCAGAGGTCACCGGATTGAATCTCAAAATCGAGCCATGACACAAGTGTGAAAAATGCAGGATTTTCTAATTTTTATTATTATTTTTTTTAAATCGTAATATGAAAAATATTACAAAAAAATTTAATACATAGAACCAAAAAACCTGTTTTAAACAATAGGTCATTTTCTGATGATTCATTCCCTTTAACAACAATTGATCATTTTAACTGACTGATGACAGACCACCCTCATCTGGAAAGAAGTTTTATATTTTCGGCTGCTAGCCCACGAAAGATCAGTATATAAAAGGAAATTCCCAGAAAGATTGGTCGTCTTTCTTTGAACTGTTTTTGTCAGGTGTTCATCAGCAAAGTAATGGTTCACAAGATGAATCGAATCGTTCAATCAACCATTAGGTGGAGTCAGATTAGCATATGAAAGATCGGCTTTTTTTTATCCAGAAAATTTGGACGAATTTCGTCTGTATTGTCACCCGAGTGTCCATATTTTATTTCCATGTGACATCAGTCTTTATATACCAACATTTAAAATGTACTTAGTAAAATAGTTTCCTGTGTTAAAAATGCCAATATATCCGCAAAAATTGGATGCGATCCGTATGGGATCCAATTTGCTTTGAGCAGCCATAAACTTGAATGGGCGAGTCTCATCGGATATACAAAAGAGATTAGTGCATGCCGCTATTATCTTCACACGGACGCTCAGACATCTGAACAGCCTTATTGAATTACATTGGCCAGTGTGCTTCCAATTTTTGCTCGGACAACATACATCTGTTTGTGTTTGGGCACTTGGCTAAAAAGTAGGTGGGAAATATTCGGCAAAAGTAGGCATTAGTGATGCGCGAACGTACTCTGATAAGGTGTTATAACATAGTTTTCAAGCGCGCTGAAGCTACTATGTTTGAGTCGCCGCGGCCCCATGTCTCGCGGCTTTTAGACAGCTACAATACATGCAGGGATTGTCTGTTTATTAGGCAATCCCTGCATGTGTTGAGGCTGTCTAACAGCCGCGAGACATGCAGCCGCGGAGACTCAAACATAGTTTTCAAGCACGCCAAAGCTACTTATCCAAGCACGTTCGCGCATCACTAGTAGGTATTATATGGTCACCCAACTTGTACACTCTTCCAGTCACCAACTGGGAATTATAGTTCGACATCTTGATACCATGGGGATACCATGGGTAATTGTCTATCAAGTAGAATAGTAAGCGTTTGTTTACTCGGCCCGAATGAGGGAACTTAACGACCGTTGATTGGAAAACCTTTACCGTTTACAGTCGTTTAATAGCTTGTTTACAGAGGCTGACCGCAGTAAACGATGCATATAGTAGAGTATTCAATGAGGAAAGGCTGCCATTGTTCTCATCAGCCTATGTGCACTGGGTGATCGGCAGTTTTGGACCGCAGAAGATGATGTCAATGCAGACCTTACATTATAATTTTTTTCTACAGGTCAAATCTAGATAATACAACTGATAAACAAACCACCTAGTCTTTTACTTCCACATTTTGATGATCAATTCAAGAATTAACCAATAAAACACATTATTTAATATAATTTGTTTGCATTGCTAAATGAGATGTGATCTGATATTCAGTCAATCATCCAGCCATGTCCAAAACACATATCACAATATAATAATTATAATCCAGATTTTAGGAAGCATCACATGGCAGCGTGTTAAGCTAACAAACACTTCAAATACTGAGCTCAGGTTCTAAGGTGGTCATACATTTTGAGTTTTTTTAGGTGTTTTTGGAGTAGAGACTGAGTGGAAACTCTTCCAAATCTGCTCAGCTTCTGCTCCATAAACGCAGCAAAAAAAATTCAGTGTGTACTTACCCTCAGAAAGCCAAAAAGGCCGATTGACATTTTTCTTCCTACAATCATCATCTATTAGTGACAAAAAAAAGATAGTGACAGGTGTTGACCGATGCCACATGTCTGTTGAATCTGCCATGTTGCCATACACATTAGGCTAACGTCAGGGGTGATCAGGATCCAGCACGTCCGATTTCGGAAGGCAGATCCCTTTGTCCTCGCTGAGATAAGTCGCAGAGGAGTCTGACGGCGGCTCTCTCGTGGAGCGCACAGGAATGCTCAGCAGAGAGCGCTCTCCTGTGTATTGAGGAGTTGGGAGACATAGCTGCCAGACAAACGATAGACAGAACCATTGTTCCTCTGCCTGCTATCTATTGTGCATTGTGTATAGATAAATCTACATCCCATCAATGGAAGAACAGAGTAGGTCACAGATTAGTCATTTTGAGCAAGTTGTCATTTTACTTAAAGAGAATCTGTCAGTAGATCAATCCTCCTCAGCCATCTATATGGACATACAGGTCATAGAAAGCTGAGTGAAATGTTACATTGATATCTATGATCCGGTGTTTTATTCCAGAATAATCCACATTTTTCTTAACCTGTAAATGACTTGTTAAGATCTATGGTCCGGACACTGGTCTCCCTGAGAATCTGCCTCCAGAGTATTACCAGTATGAGACATGTAATGACTGACAGTCTGCTCTCCTGATATACATATCACACACTGGTAACGCCCCCTTTTTCTTTAAGCTAACCACTGGAGGCAGACTTTCAGGGAGATCTATGTCCGGCCCATAGATCTTATCCGCTCATTTACATATTAAGAAAAACCATCGGATCGTAAATATCAAGGTATCATTTTCTTAAGCTTTCTATGACCTTCAAGCCCATATAGATGACTAAAGGCCCCGTCACACTAAGCGATGCAGCAGCGATTCCGACAACGATACGACCTGTCAGGGATCGTTGCTGCGTCGCTAATACATCGCTGGTGAGCTGTCAAACAGGCAGGCTCACCAGCGATCAGGGGAGCAGCGATATCGTGGAAAGAATCGTTCCACGATGCCCTGCTCCCGGTTACCAGCCTGCTGCTGAAGCAGGAGGAGGCTCGTAACCTTGATAAACATCGGGTTACTAAGTGCGCGTGTGACCCTAGTAACCCGCTGTTTACCATGGATACCACTCTGCTACCGTGCGCGGGAGGTTACCGTTCACCTTAGCAGAGCCGTATCCATGATAAACATCGGGTTACTAGGGGCATACGCGCACTTAGTAACCCGCTGTTTATCATGGTTACGACTCTGCTAAGGTGAGCGGTAACCTCCCGCGCACCGTAGCAGAGTGGTATCCATGGTAAACAGCGGGTTACTAAGTGCGCGCGTGCCCCTAGTAACCCGATGTTTACCATGGATACCAGCCTGATCGTTGGTCCCGCTGGTCACACACAGCGATGTGTGCCGGCCAGCAGGAGGCCAACGACCAAAAAATGGTCCAGGACACTTTGCAGCGATCAGCGACCTCACAGCAGGGGCCTGATCGTTGCAAAGTGTCACACATAGCGACATCGCTGGTGAGGTCGCTGTTGCGTCACCAAAACCTTGACTCAGCAGCGATCTCGCTAGCGATATCGCTATGTGAGACGGGGGCTTTAGGAGGGTTGATACTACTAACAGATTCCTTTTAAGCCATTATTATCTGAGCCAACCATTAGTGAGAAGTCTTAAGGACACCAGAGTCTGAAATTCCTAATGTAGAGTCAACTTTAGGCCACGCTCACACGTTGAGTATTTGGTCAGTATTTTACATCAGTATTTGTAAGACAAAACCAGGAGTGGGTGCTAAATACAGAAGTGGTGACGTGTTTCTATTATACTTTTCCTCTGATTGTATCGCTCCTGGTTTTGGCTTACAAATACTGATGTAAAATACTGACCAAATACTGAACGTTGCCTTAGGCAAAAGGTTGCGTGAGTTTAATTAATGTGTGGCGCGTTGTACAAAAAAAATGTCTATAGCATTTTTGCATCTGATGACGCTCAAGGTCCATTTATTGTTCTGAAACAATGAAACTTTGATGCTTTTTTGGCTTACGGTTTATACAATGTGGAGTGGTTGTGTCCTAATTTGAATCTCCGGGACCCACATGTAGAACTTACAACAGAGCCATCCCCAAGCACCACGAAATGCTTGACATACGGTGGCAGAGGACACAAAACCAGGCACTGCGGCACGCTCTCTGGTGGGTTTAATAAACTCAAAGTTGCCTTTCCCTTAAGTTCACCGAGTTTGAGTTACTGGAGACCAGTAAGAAGAAAAGTAACTGGAATCCTGTATACTACAGTCTAGCCCTCCCATGTAGGCTTAGAATTTCTAAACAATCACATAGGTCAAGGCCAGAAACAGCGTAAGAACAAGGACACCAGGCAAGTTGAATGAGCGTTATGTGAAAATATTTTCTTGTGTGTCCATCACCCAGAGTTATAGTTTCAAATGCGTAATGGCACAGAAGAATAACTTTAATCCTTTTCTGCCCGACTACAGAAATTGCCATTTACTCAATCACTAAATTGCAAGGATCCATGATTTCGTCTGGATGAGCCGACCTAAAAAACCTAAATGAACTAATCACAGCATATAAACTAATAAAACGCTTTGGCTAAAATTTTGCAAAAGAATCTACAAACTTCTCGCTGGTGTAAGCCCCCCTCCTCAAGTGTTCAGCAGATCATCACAGTGGTCTATCATGTGGCAGGGTCATTCAATAGCTAAATGATGACTAGTTGCTATGGATTTACACATGTGAAATTCTGCCCTTTGTTAGTAATAATCTCTTGCTGTGAAGGAATTGGATATGCTATGCAGGCATTTTCTCCAGTGAGATCAAAGCCCTGCCTAGGTTTCCTGCAATGACCCAGGTTTAGTATTTACAGTTATTGATTGTAAAACTTAATGACAGTCTGCAACGAGCAAGAAAGGCTTATAAAAATAAGAGCAGGCCACTACAACGTAAAAACCGTGTTGCGAATAATGCGGCATCTGCTTTACGAATATAGTTGACAGAATCGCAAGTGGGTCGTCGTGAAGCCCAGTGGTTTTACAGGGGTCCTGTTGAAAGTTTTGTGGGTGACACATGAGTGATTACAAAATGAAACCACTTAGATCCCGCTTATATCACCATGTCACGTTTATTAGTAGCGGATCAGATCTCGGGGGAGGTGGTGGATTTAAACCAAAAAAGGCTTAGATGTGGTAACCAAGCAGAATGAGGAACCAGATAGATAGCTTTGTAGTCGTTAGACTGCATTTACATTAACATATTTTCGATCCGAGTGCTGTCCATGGAAAATACAGGCAGCGCTAGGACCAATGTTATTTAATACGGCTGTTCGGATTACTTTTTTTTTTTTTGTTCACATGAATCGAATGCCCGCATGAAAAAAATTGCAGAATGCACTATTCTTTTCCATATTTCAGATGAGACTTGTCTATGGGTGCGCAAACACAATCCTACCCTATTCGTTAAACATTGATTTTTTTTACGGATACATTGCCAAAAGTATTTGGTTTTGCAGATTTTATTTATTGCTGATCTATAAAAGCAGAAGCCACACATGTGCCAATACTGATGAAAAATCAACCTTTTCTTCTTGAGGAAAATAAGACAGTTTTTTATACAATCATGTGAACTTAGCCTTAAAGGCGTTAGCCACTATTCGGACAACATCTTCTTAATCCTCACCTCCGGTGCTAGTGCCGTTTCAGCGGTGTTGAGACTGGCTCTCCCGGGGATTGCATAACATTGTCACACAATCCCTGCTGCCAATCAGCTGCAGCTCTCTCATTTCCTCCAGATGTATGTGAGTTGTTCAAAGGTGAGGATAGTGAGGCGGCCACTGATTGGCTGCAGGGAATGCATGATATAACATTGTCACGAGATCCCGGGGAAAGCCAGTGTTAACACGCTGGTATGGTGTCGGCACCAGAGGTGAGAGTAAGTGTTATATTACAAGGGGGCAACATAGGGATTGAGAAGGGGTTGTTTGAGTAGTGGACAACCCCTTTAATCTCCAGAAAAGCTAGTTTCTGAAGTGTGCCTTCCAAAATCCTGTTTACATCATATAAGGGGTCTGTCTTTTCTAGAGGAGCACGCTGGTGGTTTTTCATGTTTAGCTGTGTGCAGGGATCCTAATTAATAATATTAATCTTTCGACGTGTAGTGACATTTTTATTTACTTTACACTGTGTTTTATAAGATACCAATGCACTGCCCTTACTTTAACCCCGCTCCTACTCGTTGCTTACAATGCAGCTGTGTCAGAGCGGGGCTGTATTTAATAGTTACAGAACTGTAGAAGCGAGAATAATCAACCATGTTATGTTACAGCTTTCTGCAAGCCGTCAACTGTTCCCCCAAGTTTCCTGCTTAAGCTACAAAACAAATGACTGTAACAAGCAGCAGAACATGAGCTCATTTCATTTTCTTCTATGAGATAGGATTTCTCCAATCAATTGTTCTAATATTTTATCACTCAAGTTTGGTTCTCCGTCTTTAAACATCTGCACACCCTGTGTGTCTGTTTTAGTAAATACTTGCAGTTCTAGCAATTCTGGAGCGTCTTTGTTGGTAAATCTGAGTTTTGCTGTTCTTCTATTATTCCTCCTGTTCATTTCTGAATCAATTGACAATTGGGCATCACCATTCCCAATGTGAACGGGGCATTTCGCTATACACTTTGCCTGACAGCACTGATTGGGCAATATCTGTGTGTGTAGGGAAACATCCCCAGTTGTCATGTTTTGCAGAAATGTCTAGGAGGAAAAGCAGAAGAACAGCTCAATGCAAAAGTCTACCTGCCAGGAGTGGTGACAGATCATCACGATGGTGATATTTATGGGAAATAATGAGTAATGAAGCACAAGGTTAATGCAAACCAGTCACCAGGTTTTGCTACCCCATCTGAGAGCTGCATGATGTAGGGGAAGAGACCCTGATTCCAGCGATGTATCACTTATTGAGCTGCTTGGGGTCATTTTGGTAAAATCTGTTTTCTACTGCAGATCTAGCAGTTCTCTGAATGCTGAGCTGTGTATAACCCCGCCCACACCACTGATTGGCACATATCTGTATACACTGTGCATAGGCAGAAAGCTCCCAATCAGTGGGAAATCAGTGATTTTATCAAAACTACAGCTAGCAGCCAAGTAAGTGACATCTGTGTAATCTAGGTCTCTGTCTCTACATTATGCTCCTCTCAGATTAGGTGGCAGAAACCTGGTGACCGATTTACTTTAACTAGGCTGTAATTAAAAAAAAAGGTGCTATTTACAGATAAAATCAACAAGACAAAAGCCCCACAGATACTGTAGCTAACTGTTGGCTAAACAATGGTTCCTCTATCTCTCCCATACACATTTTGCTCACTCACTGGGTGATCCTAGGATTGTTATGACTTTACACTTTCTGAATTTGATGCCATTCTTCAATCAAGAAGAAAAATCAGGCCGTAAAGAGCAAAATAGCCAAACCTACAGATTTTCCATAATGGTGGAAATTGTCTAAGCAATGGGCATCCACTTCCCAGGAGGAGCAATGTCCCCCACTCATGTTACGTCTCGATAGTGACACATAGGATCTGAGGACACGTAGGTACAGGTCTATCCACCCACTGAAGTGACACCAACCTGTTTATGGCTACACTAACACAAACATCAAGACACCATTAATAAAACATTTACACATTACAGATGTAAAAGATTCCACACCTTGACAAAACCTACGATAATTAATTTATTAACATATATTTGCTGTGCAAATGAGTACGAAATATTGTTCCAAGCCAGGGGTGGACTCCGAACACCCGGGGCGTGGTGACCTGCTCTGAGGTGAGATGCTCGGCCTATTAACTGGGCGAGTGTGGAAAGCAATCAGTGGAACGGGAAGTAATGTGCGGCCCTACAGCTTCAGGTATGGGCTCCGTCATCTGCAGGAGTCCTGGGGTTCCCATAGCTGTTCGGCTACGTACTACTTTCTGTTTGTCCAGATCCCCCATCTGTCCTTACGGAAAGCTTCTAGCTATTTCAAGCAGACTGGACTGTCCTTCCACAGCAATAATCAAAAGCCACTAAATTCACACAAGTAAATGTCAATATTTCAAATTTTCTTCATTGAATGGAACTTTCTTGAGTCCATAGCAGGAAAAGTACTGGAGAGAAGGAGAATCTTACCCAGGAGAGAGAAAACAATCCTGGAAAGGTGGATTTCTCAGCAAAAATAAAATGTTGGGTCTTTGGATAAGCGTTATCTCTGGGCTTGGGTTTTAATGGAGTGGCAGGCCAGTCGGTAGTTGGACATGCCACTCCTTCTCCAACCAGTATGGATTTTGGCCAAGTCTTCAATAAAAAGCTTGTTCAGGAATGAATAATTCTCTGATGATACACTATTCTAGGTAAGTAACCACTGTAGACAATCACAGGCTTCAGCTGTGTTGCTGCCATCCCGAGGACACAGACACACCGCTTAGGCCACGGCCCCACTATCAGTATTTGATCAGTATTCGGTCAGTATTTTTTCTCAGGAGTGGGAGCCAAAACCAGGCGAGGAACAATCAGAGAAAAGGTATAATAGAAACAAGTCACCAATTCTGTATTTATTACCCACTCCTGGGAAAAAATACTGACCAAATACTGATAGTGGGGCGGTGGCCTTATAGAGGTGACGCAGATTCATGTGGGTTAAGGAAAATGAGTATGCTTCTGTTTAAGTTGTTGGACAGCCTCCTTGGGTTTTATTCACACATCAGTATTTTTGATCAGTATGTCTTCAATATTTCTATGCCAAAACCATGAGCGTTTCCAAAACCCAGAACAGGTGTCAATTTTTTAATTATAGGTGTTCTCGGTATGTTCCACTCCTGGTTTTGGAATACAAATACTGATGCAAAATACTGACATGTGAATGAGGCCTTAGGCTCAAGTGAAGCTGTTGGGTTCATTAATGGATCATGTAGACATGTGGCTAAGATGCAGATGCAATTTCAACGGGAAAATTCAGTGTAAATTGCTTGCATTGCCTCTGCACTATAACACTGCCATAACAACAGGCAATCAATTTCCACTGAATTTAGAATAATCCAGCTGAAAACCACATTGAAGTCTGATGGCGTTAAATACCATAATGTGCGATTTATTCGCTGATGTTTAGTTTGTGGGCGGACGGCTGGGGGATTGTTTTGTTTTTGCAATGTAACTTGGGTTGCTGTCCATGAAGATAATAAAACTGGTTGTGGATTGTGTGCCAACTATCTATCCCTGAAGGTGCCAACCCCAAGGGCTAATGGAACCCCAAGGCGTCACACTGTGGATGCTGCACTTAGATGAAAACATACAAACAAAACACAGAGGAAGAAAGTAGAAATTGTGTACAGATATATACATGAAATAGGCTTAATGTAGAATATAGATGATTTGTCAGACAAATGAAACATCTTGTAGAAATAAATGTCTCCAACACATGAAGAAACCTCTGCACTTCTCTGCACATCAGCATTTCCAACCACATTTTAAAAGGGTACAAATGACATCATCCGGTAGTCTGAATCATAATGATATATGGGACAATGTTTATAAGACCAGTGGGTTTTATTTGCTTGTCGCTACTCAGGAACACTGATTGCAGCTTAACCACTTTATGACTGGAAGCAGAAGGCAAACAGATTGTCACGTGTCCCTTTTTTCTACTTTTACATCACTGCACTAAAACCAAAGCTATTCGCATGACATCATTGTTTTAAAAAGAACTTATCAGGTCAAAAGTGGCCAGTTTTTGCTATTATTGTATTCCCAATGCTACTCTCAGTATTCGTTTTTTTGTTGTTTTTTTTTTATTTATCATGCGGTTCCAGAGATGCAGACCTTTCTGTTTAGTGGTAATTTTTATGGTCTTCACCAAGAAGAGGTGGGCTCACAGGATTCTCCTTGGGGGCGTGGCTCACAGGATTCTCCTTGGGGGCGTGGCTCACAGGATTCTCCTTGGGGGCGTGGCTCACAGGATTCTCCTTGGGGGCGTGGCTCACAGTCTCCTTGGGGGCGTGGCTCATGGGGGTCCTCCTTGGGGGCGTGGCTCATGGGGGTTCCTCCTTGGGGCGTGGCTCACGGGGGTTCTCCTTGGGGGCGTGGCTCATGGGGGTCCTCCTTGGGGGCGGGGCTCACATGATTCTCCTGGGGCGTGTCTCACAGGATTCTCCTTGGGGGCGTGGCTCATGGGGGTCCTCCTTGGGGGCGTGGCTCACAGGATTCTCCTTGGGGGCGTGGCTCATGGGGGTCCTCCTTGGGGGAGTGGATCACAGGATTGTCTGGAGGAGTGGCTCACAATATTCTTTGTTGGGCACTGGCTTAAAGGATTCTCTGGGGGCATGTCTTTTGGCTGCTTTTGCATTATTACTCTGTGAGCAATACTCCTAAAAATTAGCACTATATGAAAGAATCCATATGCAACCAAATACAAAAAACATGCTAATAAGAGCAGCGGAAGTATAATAAGACAAAAAACTGACCTTTTTTTTAACCTAGTGACAGGTACTTTTTAAACTGTGTTGATATGGAGCTTTTAGGGCCCAGAAAGTAAATTCTTCACCATCCATCAACACATATGTGCACTTTTAATTGCATCATAAACTTTGCTGTGATCATTGCACACACAAGATATATTACAGTAATAAGGTCTAATATTTGTAAAATGACTTATTATGAGTTCCTAGTTGCATGCTCCACCATCAGCTTCAATTGGAGTGGTCTTCTGCAGGACCTATAGTGCTCTAAGGCTAAGTTCCCACGATGCAGAAATGCTGCATATTTTTTCTGCATCTTCCTAGCAGGAAAAAAGCATGCGGATTTTACATGCGTTTTTCCTGCCAGGTAGAAGCGTTTGTCAAGCGTTTTTGCATGCATTTCCGCATGCGGGTCATCAAGCGCTTTTCCAAGCGATTTTAGCATCACTTGGAAAGTGCTTGTCAACTTGGTCACACTATATAAATCCATGCAACCGGCATGGATTTATATAGTGTGACCAAGTAATAGTTTAAAAAAGAATAAAAATGGTAAAAAATAAAAAAAACAAAAACATTATACTCACCTTCTGATGGCCCGCGGTCTTCTCTCCGGTGCGTCCTGGCTCCCCGATGGTGTAAAAGGACCTTCCATGTCGTCATTTAGTTATGTGACAGGTCACGCGATGTCAGCGGTCGAGTGACCTGTCACATGACTAAATGACGTAATGGAAGGTCCTTTTACACCATCGGGGAGCCAGGACGCATCGTACAGGAGACCAGGGGCCATCAGAAGGTGAGTATAATGTATATATTTTTTATTTTAAATTATTTTTTTTTTACAGGTACTATGGTACCCGGGTCTGGATGAGAGCCTCCTCTTCTCCAGACCCAGGTACCATCCGCACATTGAATCGCTTAATATCCGCATGTGCACATGTAGTCATGCGGATATTATGTGATTCAATGCAAGTCAATGGCGGCAATTATGCCGCGTTTCTGCAAAAATAATGGACATGCTGCGGATTTTTCCACAATGATGATCCGCATGTGCTGTGCACATGTTGCGGAAATTTCCCCTGAGGATTATCATTGGGGACCATGGGGCACGTATTACCAAGAGGTTTTTAAGCGTTTTCGCTGCAGAAATTCCGAGGCAAAAACGCTTGAAAAACGCATAGTGGGCACACAGCCTAAGACTTGGGATCCCATTGGACTCTGGCTGGCTCTATCGATTAGGTCTCAAAGGGCAATCATTTCCATATCCTAAAAGTAAGAGCGCTAACAGGGCTGAAACTGTTATATGTAAGGCTAAGGTCACATGCCCAGTAATTATCTGTTTGAAAAGGATCCAGCAGCAACCTGTTATCTTAGGAGGACAAAAAGGATCAGTTTCAAATGACTGCTTGTCTTCCATATAAAACTGGTCCAGTAAGCAAAAGATGGATCCGTTTCAAATGGAAGAAAAATAGATGGCTATTTAATGGATCCGTTTTTCTTAAGACTTCAATGTTAAAAAAAAAAAACGGATCCAGTTGCAATCATTTTTTTTTAACTTGACAAAAATTAAATTTGTCCTGCTAAAATAACAGATTTCTGCTGGATCTGTTTCAAATGGATGATTACTGGATAATGTGAACTTAGCCTAACTTGGGAGTGCCAGTTATGACTCCATGGTGGAAAAGATTTATTTACATTGCTCATCTATTTTAAACCAAGGAATAAATCTTTTCTTTTGCGCATATGACCTGTAAATAACCTTTTTGATTTGGACTATTTTTGGTTCCTTTCATCCTACCACACTATAACCATATTGGTTATCTTGTCTGTAAGAAAAGTCAAGTCAGAAAAAAAGAACGGTTAAAAAATATAATTGAAAACTGTCCCTACGTAAACGTAGAATGAACTCTTTCCTATAGCAGCAGAAAATCCTGCTGACCGCAGCAGCCACACGTATTAAGACCAGCAGTACAGGAATTTTTGAAGATGCAAGAAGCACTTTATTCACATTTTTACATCAAATGATGAATAAATGAAAAAAATAAACATTTTTGAGAAATCCATCACTAGAAAGAGGACCTGTGCCCAGTTTTTGCTCTTAATTATGCCTGCTCCACATCCAACCTTTGAAAATTCCAATTTATTTTTTTTTATTTCTTTTTTTAAAATGCCGTACGATTCCAGATATATGGGTATTATTATTAAGTGCTAATTTTTATGATCTTTACCAAGGGATCAGGGCTCATAGGATTCCCTGGGGACGCTCTGCATCATTATCCTGCGAGAAACCCCCCCTTGTAAAGACCATAAAAATTAGCATTAAATGAAAAGAAACATATTTCTGGGACTGTATGGTGGATTTAAAAAAAAAAAAAGGGAATACTTAGGGGACTAGCCAGAATAAAGGTGGAGTGAATCAGGTAACAAAACAAGGGGACAAAAGTGAAAAAAAGATTCTCCAAGTACAGACCACTGCAAAACTTCAAAGACCTAAAGACACAAACACGGAAGGGTTACAGGATGATCAGTGGCTGGATAATTGCTGAGCGCATTCACTAGCTGCACATCATGTGTTTAGCATTTCCGCAGAGGACATCTTTTCTTCACATGATAAAAGACATTTCAATTTCACAGATTTCAAAAATTGCAGGTCAGTTCTTCATTTTTCATTTCTGAGTAAACGTTCACTCATTACAGTAATTCCCTAAATACTATAAAGGGGGTGTCTGGCCGCTCTTCTTTTCAAACCCACAATAATAACCATCTGCCATTCAGGAAACCCCTCAGCAGCAAATATTTCAGATACGAGTCCACCATAACCCTGCCCAAAAACCACCACTGATCATAGGCTGAAGAGATTACTGTGTTCTCAGCTGAATGCCAACACTTAGCGATGCAAGTGATACTCCTGAATTGTGCCAGCCACAGTGCCCTGATAATACAGTACATGCCAGCAGCCGATCCGCAGCTGCTTGTATGTAACAATCTCTTGTACGTTCCAGACAGTGCTGGGAATTCATGACAGCTCGACCCCTCTGTCCTCTTCACGCAGACAACTTAAAAAGTGATAAGCAAGCGCCTGCCCTGACAGCTCTAGATGGATGGTCCACTACTGGACCTGAAAGGCAATGGAGATGCCTTGGTGTCATCATCTGGGATCTTGACAGAAGAATCTTCTCCTTCTATGGTGACCAGTCTGTTATCAAGTCATTATTACACTAATCATTACCATCATTTGGCCTTTGCTTAGCTTCAGAAGTCCAACTACGGATCATGATGTCTGGACCAGCCGTGGGTCTCCTGACCCGAACACAATAACAACATATATGCCTTTCTGGCTGTTGAGTTCAGGTCAGGAGATGGGTGGCCGGTCAGGACATCGCAGTCTATACGTGAACTGTGAATGTCAGACGCATGAAATCGATTAGGGCCAAGTTCACACATCAGTATTTGTTTGTAATTCCATCATTATATTTAACCCAAAACCAAAAGCGAAAAAAAAAAAAAAGAGAATTGGAAACACTTGCACTACTTTCTGATCCACTCCTGGTTTTGGCTCAGAAATAGTGATGGGAAATACTGATCAAAGAACTGAAGTGTGAGTGACCGTTGTGCTTTAGATAGAGATCAAAAGAGCGATCTTTCATCATCAGACTGGAAAACCTTGATATACCACAAAAAAAGGTAGTATTCTTTTTAGCATGAGAGCCTTTGTGATATATCTTTAAATTGGCCTCAAAACAAACCGGTGCTCTGCTTTGATCTTGTAATCTGTGTTCCTGAAAGATAACTGGTTATTATCTTTATGCTGAGGGCTACATGGGCAACTTTGTTGTAACATTAAATGTAATGACCAAAACCGGGGTCAATTATCAATGGCTATCTAATACATGGGCGATCGAGCTGCAGAGGTCATCCTTGGCTGAGAGCCAGTCTAGTCAATGTAAAAGCCCATTAAGATGAGCCAATAATGGGGAGCTCGCATTCGTTAGAGCACTTGTGGGCTGATTACTGACTTGTGTAAACATGCCGGCAATCACCCGACATACGGGCGAAATACCATTATCATCAGCACATCACCCCGTGTAAACAGGCGATGTGCTGCCAATAACAATGATATTCTGTGCACAAAATGATCAGATTAAGGCCAGGGGCACACGGCCGTCTATTTTCTCGACCGATTATGCAAATGACACTTGGCTCAAACTCAGAGTTTGAGCCGAGTGTCAGTTCACTGTGCTACAATCCTCTCGCAAGAGAAAACTGTATCACGGGTGCGGAGAAGATGGAGAAAGTAATTTCTCCATCTTCTCCATTGCAGACATCCGTGGTAATCAGATGACATCCGAGTGCACTCGGCCAGGCTATTAAACGACTGCCAATTAGCTTGTATATAGCCGATTGGCGGTCATTTGACAGTTGCAGCTGGCAGGAGTAAATGTATTGTAAGGCCACAGAAAAGGGTTACGTAGAAATCAAGAAAATGGCAATTTTCAAAAATGTTTTAGAAATGGTTAAGTGTACACTGGATCAGAGGCAAAATACATATATATTATATAGAGAGTATCATCTAGATATATACGTACAGTATATAGTTACATAATATATAGGGAGTATTATGTGTAAATATATAAATATATATATACATACATATAAACCTATTAACACTCTAAGGGTTCGTGCACACGTTAAGTATTTGGTGCATAAATTTCTGCATATCTTGGCAGGAAAAATGCCTGTCTGCTGTGTTTTTCACATGCGTTTTTGGTGAAGATTTTTCCCCACTTATTAGGCTACGTTCACACGATGCTTTTTTTTTTTTTTGCGGCTTTTTTTTCTGCAGTCAAAACCTGATCTCTTGGCAGTAAAAAAAGCTGCAGACAAAAAGCAGGTTTTGACTGTTTTATTTGCTGCGTTTTTCAAGATACCAAAGTTCAAATTTGCTTCCACCATATAAGCATGAACAATACAAGGTGTCTGGCCACCAATTCAAGAAATATGTGAAACCATAAAACATTTTTGGAACAAAGAGCAATTTGATCAAACTATTTAGTGGAAAAAGTATTTTAGGTCTGAAAAAATAGCAACTATTCTGAATGAAAAAGGTCACATGAGTTCATGAAAAAATACATAATCGCAAATGTAAAAACAGCAGGGCTGTGGATTCGGAGTCGTAGAGTCGGAGTCCGTTTTGGTGGAGTCGGTATAAAATGAACCGACTCCGACTCCTAAAATATATAATAAATTTGGTACAGTAGCTCAATGCAGTTTGTGGGGAATATTTTTTCATAAGGATTTGGGAAAGTTATGAAATGTCCTATAAATGTCTGTCCTATTCCTGATCTAAGGGTCTAGACTTTTAGCTGAGATAAATCTGTGCTACAGTAAATTTATCACTTAAACATGAACCATGTATGAGGGAGTCGGAGTTGGTGGCATGGAAATTGAGGAGTCGGAGTCGGAAGTTTGGCTTACCAACTCCACAGCCCTGGTTGGTCGAGCATAGTTTACCTAAGACATTGGCAGAGCATTGAGTTGGTAGACATTGTTTATTTTCTCACATTGGTAGGGCCATTGAGATGGTCAGGTATTGTTCAATTTCACATGTTGATCCGGCATTGAAATGCTCAGGTATTATTTACTTTCACACATATCACTAATTTTATTAAACTGTACAAAATGTCAGGCTTAGGTGAGGAGACCAAGACATTTTGGTTTAAACTTGGGAAAAATCCCAAAAATAAATGCTGCTCTACCTGCTTTTTTTGATGGCAGTGTTTTTTGCACTCGCATTGCTGTCTATGGGTGATAGAATGCTGCAAAAACGCTGAAAGAATTTACATTCTGCAGTTTTCAAATTCAGTCAAGAAAAAAAACAAGCATGTATGAGATTTCTGAAATCTCATAGCTTTTGCTGATACTGTAAAAAGCAGCTTTTAATTTGCAAAATCGCAGCAAAGCAACGTGTGAACAAGTGAAATCTGCAGCAAAAACGCTGAAAGAATTGACATGCTGCATCAAATCTGCAAGTCACAAAAAAGCAATGCATGCATGAGACTTCAGGATTCTCATTCACTTTGCTGGCATCAGGAAACACTTCAGGTTTATTGACAAATCTGTGCAGAAAAAAGCAACAAATCTGCAACGTGTGCACAGGCCCATACTCTGTATACATCCGTCGTATGTCGAAGCTACTATTGTACATTATTTTGCATATTATAGTAAAACATTTAGATTTCTAATATGTACAGTACAGACTAAAGGTTTGGACACACCTTCTCATTTAAAGATTTTTCTGTATTTTCATGACTATGAAAATTGTACATTCACACTGAAGGCATCAAAACTATGAATTAACACATGTGGAATTATATACTTAACAAAAAAGTGTGAAACAACTGAAAATATGTCTTATATTCTAGGTTCTTCAAAGTAGCCACCTTTTGCTTTGATGACTGCTTTGCACACTCTTGGCATTCTCTTGATGAGCTTCAACAGGTAGTCACCGGAAATGGTTTTCACTTCACAGGTGTGCCCTGTCAGGTTTAATAAGTGGGATTTCTTGCCTTATAAATGGGGTTGGGACCATCAGTTGTGTTGTGCAGAAGTCTGGTGGATACACAGCTGATAGTCCTACTGAATAGACTGTTAGAATTTGTATTATGGCAAGAAAAAAGCAGCTAAGTAAAGAAAAACGAGAGGCCATCATTACTTTAAGAAATGAAGGTCAGTCAATGCGAAAAATTGGGAAAACTTTGAAAGTGTCCCCAAGTGCAGTTGCAAAAACCATCAAGCGCTACAAAGAAACTGGCACACATGAGGACCGCCCCAGGAAAGGAAGACCAAGAGTCACCTCTGCTTCTGAGGATAAGTTTATCCGAGTCACCAGCCTCAGAAATCGCAGGTTAACAGCCGCTCAGATTAGAGACCAGGTCAATGCCACACAGAATTCTAGCAGCAGACACATCTCTACAACAACTGTTAAGAGGAGACTTTGTGCAGCAGGCCTTCATGGTAAAATAGCTGCTAGGAAACCACTGCTAAGGACAGGCAACAAGCAGAAGAGACTTATTTGGGCTAAAGAACACAAGGAATGGACATTAGACCAGTGGAAATCTGTGCTTTGGTCTGATGAGTCCAAATTTGAGATCTTTGGTTCCAACCACCGTGTCTTTGTGCGACGCAGAAAAGGTGAATGGATGGACTCTACATGCCTGGTTCCCACCGTGAAGCATGGAGGAGGAGGTGTGATGGTGTGGGGGTGCTTTGCTGGTGACACTGTTGGGGATTTATTCAAAATTGAAGGCATACTGAACCACCATGGCTACCACAGCATCTTGCAGCGGCATGCTATTCCATCCGGTTTGCGTTTAGTTGGACCATCATTTATTTTTCAACAGGACTATGACCCCAAACACACCTCCAGGCTGTGTAAGGGCTATTTGACCAAGAAGGAGAGTGATGGGGTGCTACGCCAGATGACCTGGCCTCCACAATCACCAGACCTGAACCCAATCGAGATGGTTTGGGGTGAGCTGGACCGCAGAGTGAAGGCAAAAGGGCCAACAAGTGCTAAGCATCTCTGGGAACTCCTTTAAGATTGTTGGAAGACCATTTCCGGTGACTACCTCTTGAAGCTCATCAAGAGAATGCCAAGAGTGTGCAAAGCAGTCATCAAAGCAAAAGGTGGCTACTTTGAAGAACCTAGAATATAGGACATATTTTCAGTTGTTTCACACTTTTTTGTTAAGTATATAATTCCACATGTGTTAATTCATAGTTTTGATGCCTTCAGTGTGAATGTACAATTTTCATAGTCATGAAAATACAGAAAAATCTTTAAATGAGACGGTGTGTCCAAACTTTTGGTCTGTACTGTATATAAACAAAATTACATTGAGAACCCCGCTAACGTCCTAAAATAGAGCATCTTGGTATTCTGTGAAGGCTGTACGCACTGGATGCCAATGGGGTTCCCAACGTTTAGACCCCTATTGCAATGACTTTTTTAAAACTGTAATGAACCTTTCCAAAAAATATAACTGTTGGACCCCAGAATCAGGTTTGTGACTCCATTGCCTTCTCTATTATTCCATATCCAGGATAGTTAAGAGGAGAGTATGACACTTCTAAAATGGCACATAAAGGGGGAAAAAGTGAAAACGTAAACATATGTCCTCACAAACTTTCCTTTATTCACTTTAAAAACACCATAAAAATTTATGCTTGAAAAAAAACATCTTGCTCTGAGAACAGATCTGTTTTCCTTGGCAATGGCGCTGGTCGGAAGCCTTGAGTTGGATAATGAGAAGTTCCCCAGTTCTTGTATGTTGTAACATTAATGACATAATAAAAAGCATGCATTTCAATAACAGAGCGAGCTCTCTTCCTTACAACCCACCTGCTCCCTCTCCCACAGCCAAGTCCTCATGCCAGGCAGAAGTATTCACCCACTGCTGCTGCCCTGATCGGTGCCAGGAACAATGCATGCGTGTGCGCACTACACAGGGCTTACAAGTAATTAAGGTTCCCACAAACCTCACCAAGTGTGAAATATGGCTGAAACCTGACGAATGCACCCACCGGCTAGCCGTCCTATATCTTCTGATATTACACAATTTTCTGCTACAGGCCTGACTCACCATAAGTAATCTTTTTTTTTTGTTGTTCGCCTTGTTCACACTTGGGATATCAAAGGCATACGAGCCATAAAAAAAGACAGCCTAATCGATTTGCAATTTTCAAGATGCACTGGCTGCAGACTCCTGGGATTTATCCACTCTTGGTGTAATGGAGGTCTGAAATTGTCCGATATCCACTTCCTGTCTTAACGGAGGCTGATTCTTCTGCTTTAAATCCATGCTTTACACTTCAGCTCTTCTTACATTTTATGAAACGCTATTTCGGCATTTGGGGCATTTATCTTATGTGCTTGGGATTTTGCCGCAGATCGGCAAAGGAATTCAATATAAGACATATATAATGGGGTTTTATAAATCTCATCCATATCCACTGTTCTAAGTATTGTATGAGCAATCTGGATTAAAGGGTTATTCTTATCGTTAAAGTATCCCCAGCCATAGGATGGGCAATAATGTGTGGATCGGTGGGGGACGGACAGCATAGACCCCCCCACGGATCCCAAGAATGGGGCTCAGGAATACCCCGTTGGAATAGAGCAATGGCCTCACATACGTGCAGCCACCGCTCCAGTCATTCACTTTGGAAGTGACAGAAAAACCCAAACACTGTACTTGGCTCTCACGGGCACTCCCATAGGGTGAACAATGCTCCTTTTTTTTTTACTATGGGCTTAGCATCACCTACATACACCACAGCGAGGGAATAAAAAAAGGGTCTAAAATGGCAGCAATATAATATATAGCTGGAAATTCTGAATAATTGACCACAATTATCACAAAATCTAAAACTAGAGATAAGCGGCCAAAGTTCATCCATGTTTATAGACGGCAGCTTACGCTATTTCTCAGGAGAAGAGGATTATGTACAACCCCTGTCACAATCCTGTATAGTGTTTGCCATTTACACATTTATTTTAAACTTTCTATAATTTGTTCTACAGAATAGGATTCATTTACTAATAAGTGTTGATCAGTCCTAGGACCAGGGGTGGACATATCATTGGGGAACCGGTACAGTCGCACAGGAGTCTAGAGGTAAGGGGGCCCATGTCCACCTTTAAAGCAGGTGGAATTGTGCATTATGAGGAGTTATTGGACTGCAAAGGGCCGATATATTGTTCTTGCACAGGGGTCTCTTCTGTCTGTGTCTGCCAGTGCCTTAGACCACACCATTAGGATCCTCAGGCAATATGTCAAATAGGTCTTCCCAGTAATTACATAACTTTGCCAGAAGATAGGTGATCAGAGCGTAGCTACAGCGTTTGTAGCCACACTGAAACCTCGGGAGTCCCAAGAGGTCTCTTTGGCCATATAAGAAGACCAATAGTATTAAATACCTGTGATAGTTGGGGTCCCTGTTAGTGATTTTGCATAGGGGGCCATTAGCTTATTGTAAGTGGTGATCGCTGGGGGTGCAACCGCTGGGACCCTTACTGATCACAAGAACAGGCAACCAAAGCCTGTGTGCATGGAGTAGTAGTCTGCATGCGTGACCACTACGCCATTCATTTATATGGCAATGACGGACATAGCTGAGCTATCAGTCTCATAGAGGAGAATGGAGCGGTAGTCATACATGGCGCTATTGGTCCATTCACACATGGGTTCCTTGTTCTTACGCTAGGTGGGGGCCCCAGCAGTTACTCCCCAGCAATCATATATTTATTACCTATCCTGTGTAATGAAAGCAAAGGCACCTGATGACCCTACCTAACTTATAACAGCATCCAGTTCAAAACTAGTCCCACGTTCAGTGCTATTCTTCTACTCAAAAACTCAGCATCCATCCGTCATAGAAATCCATAGCACGGCATACTTAATTTTGCAGTGGTTTTCTGTATGCAGCGCTTTCCTATACGGTATAATAGTATGCCAACGTATAACGGCCAGAATGTCCTTTTGGCCTCTACTAAGGGAATGGAGCCTATGGCAATAATAAAGTACTTACTAGAGCTTTTGTTGGGACTATATATGCGGCTAAGTGTAATATACACATAGGGCCCGATTTATCATTTGCAAAGTTTTTTAAGCCACTTTTCTTTGTCTTGTGGAATTTGTTGATGTTTTTTGTGCCAAATTCTTTGTAATGGCACAAGTGGTTCATCAATTTTGCAAAAAATCAAACATGCTCTTTATTTTTGTATTTAACCCACTTTGTGACTTTTTAGCGCAGTCACATGTTCTGTTAAGATGTTGCAAAATTTGAGTTAAAAGAAAAAGGCATACATAAAAATCACTCCAGGGGGTGGCTGGAGTATATTTGCACAAAAATGTTGCTACTTTAAAAAAAAAAGTCACAATTGACGAATCAGACGAAAGTATCTTGAAACATCAAACCTGCCCAAAATATATATATATATATAAATATAAAAAAACAAAACAAGCAAACACATAAAAAAAAAAAAACACAAACTAAAAGAGAAAAAAAGAGCGAGTAAAAAACACACAAAAAACACACTATTTCCTTTCATGTCTCTGAACGTTTAACATTAAACACCTACTAGAAAGCTGCATCCCAATCAGTATGTCTCCATCAACCTGTCCTCTCACTAAGCTCCTCTTTCCTTTTCCCATAGACTTCAATATGCAGCTGTAATCTGATACTTCAGTGAGCTGGCAGGATTTTAGCTGAATTTCAGAGGTGGCTCATAAGCGGAGAAAGAAGCATATTTCTCTGAAAAGATGTATTTCTAATATTTGCTTCTACTATTTATTTATTTATGCAAGGTGTCTCGAGACCTCCTAATTTCTTTGGATACACAGATATACCTATCTAAATTGTGATCTTGATATGATGGCAGCAAACTGAATTTTATGGGGCTGGACTTGACCAGGAGATGGAATTTAAGAAATGATAAAAGTGAGCACACATCCTAATGTTATACATGAAGATATAAAATCATCAAACTGGAACAAAGAGGCACTTGTGTGGCATGATAAAGCTGGCATTCAGCGGGCAATTTTATTATAGTAATCTGTAGAATCAGTTATTCTGTGCCTCATTATAGGAATGATAGGATTACAGGGGGTTCTGCTGCTTATTACAGAGCGCTGTAGAGCTCATGTGTATGGGACACTAAGAAAACTATACTTACAGAATGTAAATGTACCGTATTGTTCTGACAGTGATGGGGCTCATGTAAGATAAAGTGGCAGGAAATGTCCCAATTTAGGCTTTAAAGATGACCCTAATACCGCCAGAGATCACAGGATTCAGAGCACAGAAATGAGGTTGGTCCAGGTGGTAAGTATGGATTTGCTTTTTGTTTATGTACCCTGTGGCCATTAAGGGTATGTGCAGACGGTCAGGAGCCATTGCGGGCCAAACTTAGAACTAGATCATAAATAGAAGATGAAAGTGAAGAAAACACTGAGGGGGCGAATTCATCAAGATGTTTTTACCAAAAAAACTGAAAAATATCTAGTTTGTGCACGAATGGCGAAGATGCACAAAGATTTCGTGACTTTTTGTGTTTTCATGTCAAGTCCACTAACTTTTTGAAAAGTTGTCAGGAGGGAGCGTGGCTTATTGCTGCCCAATAGATTGGCTTTAATTTACATGATAAATTACAGCAGAAATGTACTAGATTACTAGATTTCTGGCTCTGGCACACTGATTGCTGAAAGATGTGGTAACTTCATAACAAGCCTGATATACAGAACGCCAGTCTTGATCAATTATCTCCTAAGACTTCTCCCTTTTTTTGTATACACGCCTAGGCCTCATTCAGACTTTCATTTTTCACGTATATCTCCTATGCATGGCCTTCACGGAAAAAAACATACCCATTATAAACTTGAACTATGGAGCAGTGTGTTCGCAAAAAATTCACGGAGACTTGTCTTTTATTGATCGGAGCCACGGATCAAAATCAACCATACAAGTCAATGGGATGGCGTCACTGTGCAGTCTGTGTGCTGTACATGATTAATATTGTAATGAATAGCAGAAGCTTTTGTAATTATTTTATTTAATAAAATCACTGATGGCAAAATCTTACACACTGACGAAAATCTGATGGTAAAACAGAATCACTGATCAAACAAACACTGATACAATTCAGATCATAAACACTGATGAAACGTGGACTGTTTTTTCTGCGTCTGTAAAAAAATCACTGATGTCTGAATGAGGCCTTAGCTTTGGCTTCATAAACTGTAGCAAAAACCTGAACTTGGAAGCAAACGCTACGTCGTGTTTAAGATTAGTGACGCTTCAACTTTGGGGCCACTTTCATTTGACAAATGCATTCACAGGTCCCTAACTAGCGGAAAATCACATTATGTTGGGAGAGTTAGGCTGGATTCACACCACCAGGTATGGACTGAGATGCACGGAGTGGACGAGGGTCTCCGAACCCGAATACGACAGTCTCATAGGCATATATGAGGCTGTCGCGTTTTGGGTCAGAAGACCCCCTGCCAGAGTATACATCCCAGTTCATAATTAGACTGAATTTTGCAAGTTTCAAAGCTTTTGAACAAGCTTTCTTAATGTTTTCTTAAACGTGAAGTTTCACTTTAACGCTACAGTTTTACAAGTGCACAAAATTGTATAGAAGATACAATAGTATAGTTGTAGCCTACTGTGACAGAAAGTGGTCCAGGTACATTGTGTTCCCCGCTGCTATTTGTGAAGTTACCGGATTCCCAAAAGTGACCGCACAGGAGGGACCTGAGAGGCCGGGTGATAATAAAGCCGTGTTCAATACTATGGTAAATATTGGGGATATTACTGTATATAACCTGGATTTATAAACATGGAAGCTAAACTGTCAGCAAAGAAGACAGATTTGTGCTGCAGCAGAGGACGGTCTGGACTGGATGCAATGGCAGAAACCCCTAACCTGGGAGCGGTCTGGGGTCTGTATGGGGTCTTCAGCCCCTGGAAGTAAACAAGAATGTTTCTATTCACTGACAGCAAGCAAAAAATCTTAAAACTGGACACAATGATGTTACACAATTGTAGAACTGTCCACTGTATGATACATATAAATCTGGGGGTTATGATGTCGCCAGCTCAGGAGGTGGCACCTGAAATCTAGAAAGGTCTTGGCTGACTTACGACGGGACCCATGGCGGCACAGACTGTAAAAAAACAGAACCTGATGGAAAGCGAATACCACCAATGTGAACAGAGACTAAGGATGAGAGAACCATTTTATTTTTGGAGGTGCAACCACTGCTCCATTTTAAGTCCTGGCGTCACACAAATGATTGGGGTTAACATAAAATAGAGGTAACAAAATCGGATTATTTTGGTCTTAGAAAGTGTCTCTCCCAGGAGAATTCTGCATAGAAATGTCTGACAATCCATGAGGAACGTGTCACACGAGGCTACCTCGTTATCTGGCATGGTAGGTTTCATACGACGCTGTATGAAGGTCATTATTACCCGGCACACTGGAAGTCCTTATCTCCACATCACGAGTACGTAGTGATTGTGCCAGCAGAGCCGCCATAGACGTGCTGGCGTTTCACCCCAAGTTTATGGCTTATGATAATAACTGAGAATTAGGCGCCAACATTCAGACAAAATCAATTGAAATATTATTCCTAGGAAACATTAGACATTGATTATTACCTGCCGCCCATATCGGTGCTGGATTTCCAGCACATGGTCGCCCAGGTGAAGCCATCAGGTCTGTGGGCAGCGGGCATGTAGTGCCTTCTACCTTTCCGAGTGAAGGGCAGCATTTGCGGTGGCTTTCATGTTATTTTTGTACACTACATAGTTATTATGCCCGATCAGGTCCTCACCTCTGCAAACATGGCAGCGCACACCATGACTGTGCCCACAGCACCTACATGTAACAACTTGTGGGCACTGCCAGGCCTGGTCGCACTCAGGAGAGTCATTAGGGGCAACTAGGACGTGTGCGGCAGGTGCTACATGCCAAGGGGCAGGGTGGTTATATACAGCAAACTGCCCCTTTAGCTCCAGCTCTGGTCACTCACCTGGAACAACTTGCCCTCCGCGCCGGTCACATCTGCCACCATGGCGAACACCCCCTCCACGGTGAAGTTTGGGGTCTCCATCTTCAGAGGGTAGACCTTGAGCAGGGCTTTCTGCTTGGGTTCCTGCTCAGTGAGTGCCAGCCTCGCCTGTAGAGTCACCAGAAGCAGCAGCCAGTGGGATGCCAGCTGCAGCCGGGCTCTAGTCATACTGCAGCCAGCAGCCGGCATCCATAGCCAGTCCCAGGAACCCTGCGTGCCAGCAGTGCCAGCCGCTACCCCCAGGGCAGGGGCCCCCCATCCATGGCCTGGGCTGTCACGTAATCCTCAGTAGCTGCTCACAGCACAGCCCCGTCCATTCATTGACTCCTCTACTAGCACCAGGGGGGCTCAGCCTGGTACATGGGCAGCATCATGCCCGCAGCGTGAGGCGCCGTGCCCGGCGAGGTGCACAGGTAGATGAGGCCGTGTAGCCGGTCAGTGCCCCCTCCTCCTGCTCAGTGGTCGCAGCACAGGCCCCTTCTAGCTCCACTCACATCTCCCTGAGCCAATCCCAGCTGAGCAGAAGGTGGATTCCAGCTCCTGCCGCCCTGTGTACAACTTCTGTCCGCAGCTCAGTGCTCGCAGTGAGGACGCTTCTTCCCAGGACACTGAGCTCCCTCCCCGGGGACTGTGCTGCTGTGCTCCTACCTGCTGACACAAAGTGAGGGTGGAGCAGCTGCAGGCGATCCCCTCCCCTCCCCCCTCACTGGAGAATGTGGTTCTGCTGGCTCCCAGACTCCCTCTGCAGCCTGGCGGACAGATGGCAGCTCCCTGCCTGCTGCTGGATGCCTACTGCCTGCCTGCCTGCTGCTGCAGCCTCCTCTCTGCACATAATGCACTGCTCAGTCAGTGTCAGGGTGTCACACATGGCCATGGAGCGCAGGCAGATATATATAGAGGCCCCAGTGCAAGGACTGTGTATGGGACCACAGTAACCCCTAGTACATCACAAAGCGCCTCATTATTTCTCTCAGAATCCAAGAGATCAGCCTAACATGGATCCTAGTAGTCGGGGCCCCCTAATCTACTGTGCCCCTATGCAGCTGCACACATTGCACCCTATGTCCAGTCCTGCTGTGGAGCTTCCTGTAGGGCAGAACCAAGGAATGTGCAGGGGCTGCCAATGGGAACAAGTATCGCCCCCTGTGCGGCCAACATGCAAGCTGTGCTGGTGACGCTGTTCACACCTGTTATATGCTGCAGTTTTCAAGCAGTTTCATAGTCAGTGGTCACGTGGTGATTTAATATGGATCTAAGCGTGTATTCTATGCCATAATTTGTTGAAAGATCTGCTTTGCCATTCCTCCGTCCATTCATTTTTTTTCACCCTGCGTTAATCGCAGATTTCTGATACGGAGTCGCTGGTAATTTTTTCACAGAAAAAAATCCATGGTGTTACCATAGCTTTTAAATGGGATTGTATGAGATTAGAAAAGTACGTGTGCATTCAGAAACAGCGCCACTCTCGTACACAGGCTGCTTCTGGTGTTACAACTGAGGTGAGGAACATACCTCACATAGTCGCCAACCCTATTTTCCTGCTATTATTTATTGTTAAACCACAACTTTAAGCAAGCTGGAGTAAGTGATGGCACGGCTATGAGCCCCCCTCTAACTCCCCACAATGCTTAGGAAATCAGGTTGGGGAGATGATTGACTTTGTAAAAGGACAACTGGGGCACAGGCGAAAGTGAAAATGGCAAACACAGCACAGCTCCACATCTTCAGTCCTTGACTATTAGTGATGCTCAAATTTAAAGGGAACGATCCTCTTTATATAGACTAGTGGGGAATCGCAACAGCGGTACAGAGGAGTGTCAGGGGATCGGTAGGTATGTGGTTTTTATTATTTTTAGAGCTCTTTGTTAAATTAAAAAAAAAGTTAAAAAGTTGGACAAGTCTGGATTGTAAAGGTGATCTGTGGAGCTATCAATCTGTAAAGAAGCCTTTACCTTTAAGTCTCCCTGCAGTTATAGGCTATGTTTTCTTATAGAAATATAATCTGCTCTCAGGCATGCCACTTGGGCAAAGAGCTTGCAATTAAAGGTCAACTAAAGTTCTCAGCAAATTACAGTGTAGTGTTCACTAACTTTTGGCTGTCAGAGCATGCTGGGAGTTGTAGTTTTGCAGCAGTTTAAGAGATACAGATTAGAGACCTCTGCAAAGAAGCTTAGTCTAAGGCTATGTGCCCACTATGCGGAATTGAAGCAGAAAATTTCCGCAGCGTTTCTGCATGTTCTTGGGCAGTAAAAACGCTTGCGGATTTTACACGCGTTTTTACATGCGGATTTGACTTGCGTTTTTCAGATGCATTGTGATCTCAAATCCGCATGCGGACACGCACAAACAATGGACATGCTGCGGATTTTTCCGCAAGAAAAATCCGCTGCGGAATATTCTGCAGCATGGGCACAGAACATGCAGATTATCATTGGGGATCATGGGGCACGGATTAACAAGCGTTTTGCAAGCGTTTACGCTGTGGAAATTCCGCATTAAAAACGCTTGAAAAACGCATCGTGGGCACGCAACCTAACAGTTGCTCTCCAGGAAGAACTACTGGAAGGAGTAGAGAAAGTCTGGAAGGAGTTGTAGTCCCACATTAGCAGAATGGCTGTAACTTGCCTTGTTCGTGGTGAATCTACAGAACAATAAAGCACTGGACTAGTTTTTAACTTAGTGACGACCATAATGATCACCAGTCTGTGGATCCTGGGTGTCTTCTGCCAATATGGTTCCAAAATGTTATCATCTTGTTCTGCATCTCAAAGGTTTGAAAGTCCTTTGCTCCAAAGACGGAGATGCATAAGGGCCTCATTATATGGCCGAACACGGCGCTCATAAAATTCTCTTGTCTCTTACATATCACTTATGCCTCTAATTTTACATGGTAGTTTTTCCATTATATTAGAAAAAAAAGATCAAATTACATAAGTTCTTCTAGAGTAGAATACAGTTCTTTTCTTTAACGGTAGGACACAGCTCCACATAGCGGCACCGCACCATCTGTGCCTTAGCAGTAGGATTGAAGCATTAGTGTAACATTCCTGGTGGCGTGCTTGCATAGTGCACCACCTCCCACTATGCAAGACCGCAATCTTACCTGTCAGTCCAGCCTGCAAACCTTGCTCCAGTTCATGCTGTGTGCATGTCTCTTGTCTGATTGCTTAGGGCGGCGGCCCGGTTACTTCCTGATTCTTATAGCTGCTGTGGGCACACTCCTAATGCGTCCTCAGCCTATTGCTGTGAGTCACTGGATATTTAAACCCCCTCCACCCAGAAGGAGATGCCTGAGCAGCACTAACTATCAGTGTGCTCCTTGCCTCTGAGTTGCCAGGTCTTGTCCTGTATCTTGTCTGTTTCTGCCACCCTGGGGGCTGCATACCCAGACCTGTTATCTCTGACTTCTAGTCTGTTTCCGCCACTCTGGGGGCTGTATACCCAGACCTGTTACCTGTGATTTCTAGTCCGTTTCCGCCACTCTGGGGGCTGTATACCCAGGCTCGTTCTTGTAGCTCGTTGCAGTAGCAGTTCCTGTCTGAACTGTATCCTAGCCTGTTACCTGTTTGTCTCTATGTCCGTACCTTCCCTTTTCCTGCAGTGTCTGAACCTGCACCTAACCCCAACTCGTTGTCTCTGTACTTCTGTTTGTGAGTTTACACTGTGTTCCAAATTATTATGCAAATAATATTTTCTCAGATTTTCATAAATTACCTATATGAATTGCAGTAATTGTAATTTTCCAGTCAAATAACTATTAGAGTACAATTGAAAGGTTTTTGTACAAACTGCCTATGATAACAGTATATTTTTTAAAAAAATAAAAAACTCAAACTGCACTCAAAATGCATGTTCCAAATTATTATGCACAGCAGAGTTTTCAACCTTTTCATTTTAATAAAGAACAAAAAAATGGTCATTTTTGAAATTATAAGCATTAGCAGGTTATTACAAACTGAAATCAAACAGTTTTCAACTCAAAACTTTATTCTAGGTGATGTTGCATTTGCACATAGGACCCCTTGTTCGAAAGGAGCTTCTGAACTCTCTCGTCCATTGAATTTGTCAGGTTTTGGATGGTTTCTGCTCTAATTGTTTTGCATGAGGACAGAATACCCTCCCAGAGCTGTTGCTTAGATGTGAACTGCCTCCCGCCATCATAGACACTCCTTTTGATGATGCTCCAGAGGTTCTCAATGGGGTTGAGGTCAGGGGAGCATGGGGGCCACACCATAAGTTTGTCCCCTTTTATGCCCATAGCAGCCAGAGATGCAGATGTGTTATGTGCAGCATGAGACGGGGCATTATCATGCATGAAATGATCTCGATGGTCCAGATGGATGGAGTGGAGGATGGCTGGTTGATGGACACCCCATGCAAACACGGCTACGGCGCTAACAAGAAGGAGGGCTGCAATCATGGGGAGAGAGATTGTCGGCCCTTTTAGGATCCCTGAAGGGGTAAAGATGAACTCCATAATGTATGTTGAGTTTCTCAAACAGCACTTCCTTCCATGGTTCAAGAAGAAGAACCGTGCATTCCGCAGCAAGATCATTTTCATGCATGATAATGCCCCGTCTCATGCTGCACATAACACATCTGCATCTCTGGCTGCTATGGGCATAAAACGGGACAAACTTATGGTGTGGCACCCATGCTCCCCTGACCTCAACCCCATTGAGAACCTCTGGAGCATCATCAAAAGGAGTGTCTATGATGGCGGGAGGCAGTTCACATCTAAGCAACAGCTCTGGGAGGGTATTCTGTCCTCATGCAAAACAATTAAAGCAGAAACCATCCAAAACCTGACAAATTCAATGGACGAGAGAGTTCAGAAGCTCCTTTCGAACAAGGGATCCTATGTGCAAATGTAACATCACCTACAATAAAGTTTTGAGTTGAAAACTGTTTGATTTCAGTTTTTAATAACCTGCTAATGCTTATAATTTCAAAAATGACCATATTTTTGTTCTTTATTAAAATGAAAAGGTTGAAAACTCTGCTGTGCATAATAATTTGGAACATGCATTTTGAGTGCAGTTTGAGCTTTTTATTTTTTTTTAAATATACTGTTATCATAGTCAGTTTGTACAAAAACCTTTCAATTGTACTCTAATAGTTATATGACTGGAAAATTACAATGACTGCAATTCATATAGGTAATTTGGGAAAATCTGAGAAAATATTATTTGCATAATAATTTGGAACACAGTGTAGTGTCCACTCGCTACTTCATTGTAAGTACCCTGTGTGTATCTGGTTCTGCTTGTCCCTTTTCCCTTCCTCTGTATCTACCTCCTGTGTTCTAGCCACCTTCCTGTATTTTCCAGTCTGTTCCATGTGAACAGAGCCCTGTACTCTCTGCCTGCACCTTCAGCCCTGTTGTGCTCTGCCTTGTCCACCGCACCTGTGGTTTCGCTCCGCTCTGCTTGCTCACCGCGTCAGCGGTTTCTCTCTGCTCTGCCTTGCCCACCGCTCCGGCGGTTCCGCTCTGCTCTGCTTATTCACCGCTCTGGCGGTTCCTCTCTGCTCTGCCTTGTTCACCGCACCTGCGGTTTCGCTCTGCTCTGCCTTGTCCACCGCTCCGGCGGTTCCTCTCTGCTCTGTCTTGTCCACCGCTCCGGAGGTTTCGCTCTGCTCTGCCTTGTCCACCGCACATGCGGTTTCGCTCCGCCCTGCTTGCTCACCGCGTCAGCGGTTTCTCTCTGCTCTCTCTTGCCCACCGCTCCGGCGGTTCCTCTCTGCTCTGCCTTGTCCACCACTCCGACGGTTCCGCTCTGCCTAGTCCACCGCTCCGGCGGTTTCGCTTTACTCTGCTTTTCTACCGCATCTGTGGCTCTGTTCCTGTCTCCCAGTCTGTACTGGACCCTATCCAGCCTGCGCTCCAACCTGCTAGTATCTCCCTGTCTGCACTCCAGCCGTGCTTGCCTGTACCCACCTGTCTGCATACCAGCTGTGCTTGCCAGTACCCACCTGTCTGCATACCAGCCGTGCTTACCAGTATCCAACTGTCTGCATACCAGCCGTGCCTGCCAATACCCACCTGCCTGTATGCCAGTCTAACCTGCCTGTTCCTGCATTCCCCGGTGTGGGTCAACAGCTGTGACCGGGGTCTGACCTGGAGTAGCACCTGGTCCCTCTGCTCGGTTCCTCCTTGGTTCACGGAATCGACTGAGCTGCCGTGCGACCTTGGTCAGATCGGGTTGATACTTAGTTACGCCCCTCCAGGCACTCCTCGGTTCATGGTACAGTGGGATTACTAATCACGCTCACGCCAGTCAGTCCGGGCGCGAGCGTAACAATTAGTATATGATACATTAAAGGGACTCTGTCAGCAGGGTTTTGCTATGTAATAAACAGCAGAATGAGGTAGGGACAGAGACCCTGATTACAGCGATGTATCACTTAGTTTACTGGGTGCAGCACTTATGATGGAGTCAGTCTTCTCTGCGGCAGATCTAGCAGAGCTCAGTAATTGAGCTGTGTATAACCTCAACCTACACCACAGCTTTCTGTGTACTTTCTATAGTAACAGAGAGCTGCTAATCAGTGCTGGGGGAGTGGTTGGACTAGGATGCATGAGGCCAGTTGTCCTGTAGTGCTAATATCCTGCTGATTGTATTAAAACAGCAAAATAGCCTAGTCAGTGACACATCACTGTATTCAGGCTCTCTGCCCCTATATTATGCTGCTCTCAGATTACATAGCAAAACCTGCTGTCAGATTCCGATGATTATACGCCTGTCTGCTCTTAATCATTTTTTCTTTGTCATATCACTAATTTGTCCATTTTAGCATTCCATTGAATTAATCATAGAATCATAGAATCGTAGAGTTGGAGGGGACCTCCTGGGTCATCTGGTGCAACCCCCTGCTCAAAGCAGGATTCACTAAATCATCTCAGACAGATATCTGTCCAGCCTCTGTTTGAAGACGTCCATTAAAGGGGAACTCACCACCTCTCGTGGCAGCCTGTTCCACTCATTAATCACCCTCACTGTCAAAAAGTTTTTTCTAATATCTAATCTGTGTCTCCTCCCATTCAGTTTCATCCCATTGCTTCTAGTGTTTCCTTGTGCAAATGAGAATAAAGATGATCCTTCTTCAATGTGACAGCCCTTGAGATATTTGTAGACAGTTATTAAGTCTCCTCTCAGTCTTCTTTTTTGCAAGCTAAACATTCCCAAATCCTGTAACCGTTCCTCATAGGACATGGTTTGCAGACCGGTCACCATTCTGGTCGCTCTTCTCTGAACTTGCTCCAGTTTGTCGATGTCTTTTTTAAAATGTGGTGCCCAAAACTGGACGCAGTATTCCATATGAGGTCTGACCAAAGAGGAGTTAAGTCCGATAATGACTTCACGTGATCTAGACTGTATGCTTCTGTTAATACATCCCAGAATTGTATTTGCCTTTTTTGCTGCTGCATCACACTGTTGACTCATGTTCAGTCTATGATCTATTAGTATACCTAAGTCTTTTTCACATGTACTGTTTCTTAGCTCTATTCATCCCATTTTGTATATGCTTTTTTCATTTTTATTGCCTAGATGTAGTACTTTGCATTTTTTCCTGTTAAAAACCATTCTGTTAGTTACTGCCCACTGCTCCAGTTTATTTAGGTCTTTTTGAATCCTCCCTCTCTCTTCTCTAGTATTAGCTATCCCTCCTAGTTTTGTGTCATCAGCAAATTTAATCAGTTTACCCTCAATTCCTTCATCTAAATCATTGATAAAGATGTTGAACAATACAGGTCCCAGGACAGAGCCCTGTGGTACCCCACTTGAGACATTCATCCAACTGGATGTGAAGCCATTAAGACCACTCTTTGAGTCCAATCACTAAGCCAGTTATGAATCCACCTAAAAGTTGCCTTGTCCATTCCATACTTGGTAATTTTTTCAATAAGGATGGTGTGAGATACTTTGTCAAATTCCTTGCTAAAGTCAAGATATACTATATCTACAGCATTTCCCTGATCCACCCAGTCAGTGATTCTGTCATAGAAGGAAATTAAGTTAGTCTGACATGACTTGTTAGCATAGGCGGATTATAATGAGGTCAATCCGGGCTACCGCCCGGGGCCCGGGGCTGCCATGGGCCCCAGGGCTCCCAGGGGCCTGTGGCCGGATTGACCTCATTATAATGTGTGACAGGAGGGCCCGGGAGTCGGAAGATGGAATCTGCTCTGCTGTGTCCGGCGGTGCTGCGAGGATGACTCACCAGCTGCTGACTGTGTAAGTGCAGAAGAGGCTCCGCCCACCTGCTCCGGCCTCCAGCAGAGCACAGAGCCAGCTTACAGCATGGCCACTGCTCTCCCTGCCCCTCTCCCCTGCTCTGAATGTTACCTCTCCGCTCTCCCCCTCCTGCCCTGCAATTACACCAGAGCTCTGCAGTCGGGCCTCAAGAGGAGGGGAGGCTGCCCCACAGAGAAGATGGAAGAACCTGCATCATGTACAGAAAGGGTAAGGCCATGTGCAGTGTGTGTGTGACTTATATATATATATATATATATATATATATATATATATATATATATGTATGTATATGTGTGTGTATGTATGTATCTATATCTATGTATTTGTGGACCATCAGAGGGGCTCACTTGCTGTCGTGGCCCGGGCTGCTTCCCCTGTGCAGGACCGCTGGCACTTCACCTGACATGGCCGTGAGCTGTGTGGCTGTGGCTGGTATTAATGACACGGCAGGGGCGACACTGCGCCTATAATTGTGCTTGTGTATTGCCCCTGCCGCGCCATTACTACCAGACACAACCGCACAGCGCACGGCCATGTCGAGTGAAGTGCCGGCAATCAAGCAGCGCCAGAGGTACTACACAGATGCTGTAGAAGCAGCCCAGGCCCCAACGGCGAGTGGGCCCCTCTGACGGTCCAGGGCCATGTCTGTGACATGCCGGCGGCCCTGCACTGGGACATGCCTGAGGAGCTGCTGGACAGGACAGTTTTATGTGTTTATAAGATATGTACGTATGCCTGTATGCATGTGTCTGTGCGCATATCTGCATATCGTGCATCACAGCTAGAAGACACGGCCCTGTGCGCGGCAGTGTCTGCTAGCGTGACGTCATGCAGTGTGCCCTGCACTGCTTCTTACCACCATAGAGGAGCTGGACGACTGGAGCCGAGCAGGGGAACGGTGAGTGATGTGTCAGTGTGTGCAGATATCATTGTGTGATATGTCTGTTTATATGTATTTTTGTGTTTCAAATGTGTTTATGGCTATGTGCCCAAGATGCAGAAATGCTGCATATTTTTTCCGCTTCTCCCTGGCAGGAAAAACACATGCGGATTTTACATGCGCTTTTCCCGCCAGCTAGAAGCGTTTGTCAAGCGTTTTTGCATGCATTTCCGCATGCGGGTTATCAAGCACTTTTCCAGGCGATTTTAGCATCACTTGGAAAAGTGCTTGACAACTTGGTCACACTATATAAATCCATGCAACCGGCATATATAGTGTGACCAAGTAATAGTTAAAAAAAAGAATAAGAATGGTAAAAAATAAAGATTATACTTGCCTTCCGATGGCTCCCGGTCTCCTCAGCGATGCGTCCGGTGTGTTGGGCGGCTCACGGTGGTGTGAAAGGACCTTTCATGACGTCATTTAGTCATGTGACAGGTCACGCGACAGCCGATGTCAGCTGTCGTGTGACCTGTCACATGACTAAATGACGTCATGGCAGGTCCTTTCACACCACCGCGACGCATACAACTGACCAGACGTATCGCTGAGGGCCATCGGAAGGTGAGTATAATCTTTATTTTTTTTATTTTAAATTCTTTTTTTTACAGGTACTATGGTACCCGGGTCTGGATGAGAGCCTCCTCTTCTCAAAACCCGGGTACCATCCGCACATTGAATCGCTTAATATCCGCATGTGCACATGTAGTCATGCGGATATTAAGCGATTCAATGGCGGCAATTACGCTGCGTGTCTGCAAAATTAATGGACATGCTGCGTTTTTTCCGCAATGATAATCCGCATTGGAAATTTCCGCTGCATGTGCACAGCACAGCGGATTATCATTGGAGACCATGGGGCACGTATTACCAAGCGTTTTTCAGCGTTTTCGCTGCGGAAATTCCGTGGGAAAAACGCTTGAAAAACGCACAGTGGGCACGCAGCCCATGCGTGTATGTATTTGTCTTTGTATAGGTCTGCATATGTTTGTTTGTGTGTGTGCGGCCTCCGGCTGTATCTGGGGGGGGGGCGCCGTGCGTCCTCTGGCTGTATCTGGGGGGGGCACCGTGCGTCCTCCGGCTGTATCTGGGGGGGGCACCGTGCGTCCCCCGGCTGTATCTGGGGGGGGCACCGTGCGTCCCCCGGCTGTATCTAGGGGGGGCACTGTGCGTCCCCCGGCTGTATCTGGGGGGGGGGCACCATGCGTCCCCCGGCTGTATCTGGGGTGGGGGGCACCGTGCGTCCCCCGGCTGTATCTGGGGGGGGCGCCGTGTGGCCTCCGGCTGTATCTGGAGGGGGCGCCGTGCGGCCTCCGGCTGTATCTGGGGGGGGCACCGTGCGTCCCCCGGCTGTATCTGGGGGGGAGGCGCCGTGCGTCCCCCGGCTGTATCTGGGGGGGGCACCGTGCGTCCCCCGGCTGTATCTGGGGGGGGGGCACCGTGCGTCCCCCGGCTGTATCTGGGGGGGGGGCGCCGTGCGGCCTCCAGCTGTATCTGGGGGGGGCGCCGTGCGGCCTCCGGCTGTATCTGGGGGGGGCGCCGTGTGGCCTCCGGCTGTATCTGGGGGGGGCGCCATGCGGCCTCCGGCTGTATCTGGGGGGGGGGCGCCGTGCGGCCTCCGGCTGTATCTGGGGGGGGGGCGCCGTGCGGCCTCCAGCTGTATCTGGGGGGTGGCGCCGTGCGGCCTCCGGCTGTATCTGGGGGGGGGGGGCGCCGTGCGGCCTCCTGCTGCATCTGTGGGGGGCGCCGTGCGGCCTCCGGCTGCATCTGTGGGGGGCGCCGTGCGAAAGCTCATATTATACAGTATGAGACCCTACATACATAGGGGGATGTCAGCATACTTAATTGTGCTCAATATTAAGTCATACAATTACTATAAAAAATAATTATAATTAATATATTAATATTGTGCAGAATTAATTTCACATGAACTATCACATGATCTATCAAAGGGGGATCCTGTGACAAGTCACGTGATACATCAGGTGTGTGTGTGTGTGGGGGGGGGCCCATGCCGTCTAAACTACCCGGGGCCCTTGCTACTCTTAATCCACCCCTGCTTGTTAGTTACAAACCCATGCTGACTCTGGTTAATCACTTCATTCTTTTCCATGTACTTACATACATGTTGTTTAATAATTTGTTCAAAGATCTTTCCTGGTATAGAAGTCAGACTCACTGGCCTATAGTTCCCTGGGTCCACCTTCTTCCCCTTTTTGAAGATAGGAACAACATTTGCTCTTCTCCAGTCTTCTGGGACTTCTCCTGTTCTCCAAGAATTTTCAAAGATTATGGAGAGTGGTTCTAAAATTTCTTCTACGATCTCCTTCAGTACTCTGGGGTGTAATTCATCTGGACCTGGAGACTTGAACTCATTTATGTTAGCTAAATATTCCCGCACAATCTTTCTGTTTACAGATAACTTGGATTCTTCTATTCCTTTAAAAGGACAGTGAAGATCAGTTGATGTTACATTTTCTTTCTGAGAGAAAACAGATGCAAAATAGGAATTAAAAGGTTCGGCCTTCTCAACATCCTTTCTTACCATTTCTTGGGTGAATATGTTGTCAGCCTTACTTTCAGGCAAGGGGTGTGACCAGCTTGTACATTCATGGTATTTCCACAGGATATGCCATTTATTTCTTTATTATGTTTGCTTAATTTACTTAACATCTGAACCCTGGACCCCAAATCTGCAAAGCAACAGTGCCAATGAACACTGAGCCACCGTGCTGTATGCTCGAGGTCCTAGCAGACATTCCCAAGAATGAAGTCACCCACTTCAAAGAGAACGGTAGCTGGCGTCCAGAAGTGCCACTGTGCAGTGAAAGACTGTGCTGGAGATGCAGCGCTGCACGACTCCTACAGCCCCTTCATTCTTATGATCGATGCAGGTGGTCTTATATTAAAAAAATGCCTTTTTATATAAGACCATGAAAACTTCTTTATTAAAGGGAACCTGTTATGTCCCCAAACACTATTAAGCTGAATATATAGGGTTAAATCTGCAGGGTAATAATGTTCCGATGCTGTCCGGCCACTCGGTACACGCCCTAACACTTTGATTGACAGTTTGCTCTGCAGCACATCTGTGCAGCGTGAGCTGTCAGTCAAAGTGTCAGGCGTTCTTACAGCCGACACTCCCTATGTCTAAAAGCCGTCAGCTTTCAGTGCGGCGGCCGGACAGCATTGGAACGCCATTACCCTGCAGATTGACCCTATATCTTCAGCTTACTAGTGCTTGGGGACATGACAAGTTCCCTTTTAGTGAAAGTGGTCAGTTCAAGTCTGCTTATATTTCTTAAACCTGAAGCAAGGTCAGCAGAAGGTTTATATGTTGTGCATTGGTCTAATGAGGAGAAATATGTTCCTGCAATGTCTCTTAAGGGTAATTATCGCCTTGCTACATCTTATGTTAATCAAAGAACTACACCCAAAAAGTAATTTACGCTGACATGTAAATCATGTCGTTCTCATGCACTGAGGAATGCTTTTGATGTGCACGGTTTCACTGTCACTCCTCAGACTTGTCAAACATAAGTAATATAAACTTCATTTCTCATTTTATAAATATATATATATTTATTAGATCAATGGGGTTTTCCCGATAGGGCCATATAAGTGTGATAAAGAAGGGGGGTCCACTGAGTCCCCCAGCTCTGTTAGCCAGAGTGTGGAGACTGCCAAATACTGACTTTTGCTCTGCCACACTTGACCAAGCCACCTATTACACGGCAGCCATTTATTTGAATGGCAGGCATTTACTTTTTTCACTTATAATATCTTTATTAAAAATCAGTTGTCAAACACAAACATACAATGTAGTGGGATGCAGCGCAGGCTAAGTAGCAGCATACAATAAATAATACCATCTACCGTATATAGCATGAGAGCAAAACACTCTCTACGGCAGGGGGTCTCAAACTCAGCCGGTAAATAGGCCACACATAGAAAAGTTTGAATATGAAGGATCGCGTTCTTTGCGGGAGAAGATTACGTTTTCAGTGATGCCATTATTTTTCTATATGACTTTTTCATCATTTTTTTTAAAGGTCTTCTCTATTACTTTATTTTTAGTTACCAAATTTTATTCCATTATTTTTCATTCTTTATTTTACTTCTTTTTTTTTTTTGTTTTGCTTTTTTATTGACTCTCAATCAGCCCCACGCAGTAATATAGTTTTACAATTAGCCCTATATAGTAATTCTAGCCGCCATCCTGAAATAATGCTTCCAATACTGTAATATTGTCCCCTGTCCTGTAATAATGTCCCCATCCTGTAATAATTTTCCGTGTCCTGTAATAATGTCCCTCACTCTGTAATAATATACCCAAGCTTGAAATAATATCCCTTGTCCTGTAATAATGTCCCTCAACCTGTAATAATGGTCCCCTATCCTGTAATAATTTCCCTAATCCTCTAACAATGTCACTGTCCTGTAATAATGCCCATCAGCCTGTAATAATGTCCCCTGTCCTAAAATAATGTCCCCATCCTGGTCCCGTTTTATTGTAATTTTTCCATCCGGGTCCATCTTATAGAAATGTCCCCATCCTGGTCCCATCTTATAGTAATCTTCCCATCTTGGTCCCATTTTATAGTATTGTCCCCGCCTTGTCCCATCTTATAGTAATCTTCTGGTTCTGGTCCCATCTTATAGTAATCTTCCCGTCCTGGTCCCATCTTATAGTAAGCTTCCCGTTCTGGTCCCATTTTATAGTAATCTTCAGTTCCTTGTCCCATCTTATAGTAATCTTCCCCTCCTGGTCCCATCTTATAGTTATCTTCCCCTCCTGGTCCCATCTTATAGTAATCTTCACATCCTGGTCCCATCTCATAGTAATCTTCACATCCTAGTCCTATCGTATAGTAATGTCCCCGTCCTGGTCCCATCTTATAGTAATCTTCTTGTCCTGGTCCCATCTTATAGTAATCTTCTTGTCCTGGTCCCATTTTATAGTAATCTTCCCGTCCTGGTCCCATCTTAGGGTAATCTTCCCATCCTGGTCCCATCTTATAGTAATCTTCCGGTCCTGGTGCCATCTTATAGTAATTCTCCCATCCTGGTCCCATCCTATAGAGATGTTCCATTCCTTGTCCCCCTTCGTGTCCCACATTCTGTTGCTCTATACACACATAAAAAAAATTCTTCCCATTTGACCTCGCTCCCTCTGCGAAAAGTGTCCTCTTCCTCCTCCACAGCCAGGGAGCTTAGTAATGATGTCATGTGCTGTCGCACCAGGATGCTGACGTCAGCCGATGGCCTCTGATTGGCGGGTGGCTGCTATTGGTATTTTGGTGTAGAGAGCTGGTCTCTGTGCAACAATTCATTTCAATTGGCAATCAGTTAAAAAAAAAAAGCTCTGATGTCGGCCGCCCCTGGCTCGTTGGATGCGATTGTTTCAGGGGCCCGAGGGCTGCGCAACAGAGCCTCAGGGGCCACATTTGGCCCTTGGGCCGCGTGTTTGAGACCCCTGCTCTACAGGTTATCATACACTATACATCAACCCCCATACTACAATAACATTCCAGCAGATTAGTACAGCAAGTCACCCAACAAATCATTACAAGCTGTGATAGGGGAAAGGGATGGCAAACAGGGGACAGGGAGGGGAATCACAGATTCAAAGTTTTATTGAGAGACAATGACACAAAGAGAGAAAAGGGGAAGAAGAAGGTATTAGTCCTCTTCTTAATCGACACCCGTACTGACCAAGATGCCACAGGCTATGGATCAGACTTAGGCAGTCCTGGATGGACATGCTCTCCCATCCACAAATGAGCCAGTTCCTGGCAAGCCACACAACATTCTTAGTGTCTGCCTTTTTGAGGTGGGTACAAAAGCGCAGTCATCCATTCTATTGTGCCAGCCTCAAAAAGATGACGAAAATGAGGTCAGACAGAAAACAAAGTGACTCCGAACATTTCATTAAAGTCAATGGCCCTGTTGGAAGATCCGCCTGAATCCCATTCTTCAGACCGATGCCCTGACGGAGCCATTGACCAGTGGCCAAAATATGATGTTGAACACAGCCTAAGGATCCAGGCCTCTTTGATGGCTCCAACAAAATGAAATCCCAGGGAATAGTCATTAAAGTACAGAGTGGTACGTTAGGCTTCTTCTAAGTCTTTGAGTTTTTGTTCCAGGATGTCCAACAGGCCCTCTGCGAAGCAACAATCCCACAAGATGTTCAAAGATGTGTCCTCCACGAAACACAATGCTCAAAAAAATAAAGGGAACACTTAAACAACAGAATATAACTCCAAGTAAGTCAAACTTCTGTGAAACCAAACTGTCCACTTAGGAAGCAACACTGATTGACAATCCATTTCACATGCTGTTGTGCAAATGGAATAGACAATAGATGGAAATTATTGGCAATTTTAAAGACACACTCAATAAAGGAGTGGTTCTGCAGATGAGGACCACACACCACATCTCAGTACCAATGCTTTCTGGCTGATGTTTTGGTCACTTTTGAATGTTGGTTGTGCTTTCACACTCGTGGTAGCATGAGATGGACTCTACAACCCACAGAAGTTGCTCAGGTAGTGCAGCTCATCCAGGATGGCACATCAATGCGAGCTGTGGCAAGAAGGTTTGCTGTGTCTGTCAGCGTAGTCTCCAGAGGCTGGAGGCGCTACCAGGAGACAGGCCAGTACAAAAGGAGACGTGGAGGGGCCGTAGGAGGGCAACAACCCAGCAGAAGGACCGCTACCTCTGCCTTTGTGCAAGGAGGAACAGGAGGAGCACTGCCAGAGCCCTGCAAAATGACCTCCAGCAGGCCACAAATGTGCATGTGTCTGCACAAATGGTTAGAAACCGACTCCATGAGGGTGGTATGAGGGCCCGACGTCCACAGATGAGGGTTGTACTCGCAGCCCAACACAGTGCAGGACGCTTGGCATTTGCCACAGAACACCAGGATTGGCAAAGTCGCCACTGGCGCCCTGTGCTCTTCACAGATGAAAGCAGGTTCACACTGAGCACATGTGACAGACATGGCAGAGTCTGGAGACGCCGTGGAGAGTGATCTGCTGCCTGCAACATCCTTCAGCATAACCGGTTTGGCAGTGGGTCAGTAATGGTGTGGGGAGGCATTTCTTTGGAGGGCCGCACAGCCCTCCATGTGCTCACCAGAGGTAGCCTGACTGCCATTAGGTACCAAGATGAGATCCTCAGACCCCATGTGAGACCATATGCTGGTGCAGTTGGCCCTGGGTTCCTCCTAATGCAGGGCAATGCCAGACCTCATGTGGCTGGAGTGTGTCAGCAGATCCTGCAAGATGAAGGCATTGAAGCTATGGACTGGCCCACCCGTTCCCCAGACTTGAATCTGATTGAGCACATTTGGGACATCATGTCTCGCTCCATCCACCAACGTCACGTTGCACCACAGACTGTCCAGTAGTTAGCGGATGCTTTAGTCCAGGTCTGGGAGGAGATCTCACAGGAGACCATCCGCAACCTCATCAGGAGCATGCCCAGGCGTTATAGGGAGGTCATACAGGCACGTGGAGGCCACACACAATACTGAGCCTCATTTTGACTTCTTTTTAAGGACATTAAATCAAAGTTGGATCAGCCTGTAGTGTGTTTTTCCACTTTAATTTTGGTGGTCACTCCAAATCCAGGCCTCCATTAGTTAATAAATTTGATTTCCATTGATGATTTTTGTGTGATTTTGTTGTCAGCACATTCAACTTTGTACAGAACTAAGTATTCAATGAGAATATTTCATTCATTCAGATCTAGGATGTGTTATTTGAGTGTTCCCTTTATTTTTTTGAGCAGTGTAGTATCTTGGGCAGTATCGGGTTTTGTACATGTTCCCTGGTGGGCAAAATCCAGTACTCAGACATGACTGTTAGAAACTTTATTTCTCATTTTCTAATATACAGGTGCATCTCACAAAATTAGAATATCATCAAAAAGTTAATTTATTTCCGTTCTTCAATACAAAAAGTGAAACTCATATATTATCTAGAGTCATTATATAGAGTCAAATATTGATGATATTCTAATTTTGTGAGATGCACCTGTATATTTTTATTATTTCAATGGGGTTTTCTCAATAGGGCCATGTGAGTGTCATGAAGGAGAGGGTCTCACTGAGACCCTCTCCTCTTCTATTAACCAGAGTAGAGAAACAATACCAAATATTGATGCTCGCTCTGCCACCCTAGGCCAAGCCACCTATTACATGGTCAGCCATTTACGTGAAAGGCAGGTAAGCAATACTTCAGTAACAGCTGAGGTTTTCAGAAGGGGAACGGGGTTTATTGGCTAATTGCCAGGTCGGCTTCATTGTAAAATGAGCTTTCCTTCATGAGACAACCCCTCAAAATGGGCTAATGTGCATGGCAGCAGAATGATAATGGAAAAGAAGGCTTGGGCATATTGGATTTCAGCATGCCCTATTCATTCTTTGTGTGGGAAAAAAAACCTGCTGGTGAAAAGGTCTGACAGTGGCCTATATCATCTCACCACTGAAATAAACATGATTAAGTCCATCCAAGCATGCTCATGGGGTGTGAGGAGAGATCCATATTGGCCACATGATTGTTGGGCCAACATCTCTAGTGTATGGCCGGATTTCTAAAAACTATAACAGGATTATTGAAGAATGGACATGACGCACCCCTGGGCCTGTGTCGCGCAGCGTTGCGCACGCGGGAGCTTACCCGGAGCCGGATCTGTTGAGGGTTGTAGTCTCGTGGCGGTGAACCGGTCCGTGCCCAGGGAGTCAGACTAAGTGGCGCTGTATTAGCGGTAGATGTTGGACGACTACGCCACCCGTTGAATGCAGCGAAGGAGCTGCCGCTGCAGGGCAGACCGCTGAGGCCGGTGGTAGGATTGTGCAGCGTGATAGTATCACCCCCAACGGGAGGGGTATGGCCTCAGGGCAGCCGACGTGGATGATGGGGTAGCAGGAATCACTCAGAGACGATGCGGTGTAATTCAGGGTCTTTACTGGTGATAAAGATAGACCCTCCCGGAGTACTGGCTAGCGATCGGGGCCTGGTCAGTCCTTGAGCAGATGGGATCTCCCCTGGCCAGGCGGAGTTGTAGGCCTCCCAAACTGACTGTACTCTTCTGGCTACCTTGCTAGAGGCGGGTATAAGTAGCCCACGTCCCTGAGTGTACCGTGTGGTGCTCACCCGTATGGCCGGTGACTCGGGGCCTTCTAGTGGCGTCCGCTCCACGACGGCGGTGCTGGTCCCACGCGTGTGACCGTGCCTTCGGGTTTCTTGGCCAGAGGACCTGAAATCCCCTGCCGGGCGGTTTCTGCTGCTGGGTAAAGATTAGTCCCCACAGCCTCGGACTCCGGGTCCGGTGATAGCTTCTCAGTCAGGGCGAGCTCTGCAGCTGCCAGCCCCTGACTCCTTATAGCACTGCTCCCACAGAGCTCCTGATGTTCTTTTCCTATATCTGCTTCTCTTCTCTGTCTCTACTTCTTCTCTACTCACTAACCCTGCCTCAGCCCTAGGTTTATATAGGGGAAGTTCTTCCCCTCCCAGGACTGGGCAGGAGGTGTGGCATGCACAGGATCCCTGACCAAGAGACCTCCCACCTGCTCTCAGACATAACATTGCTGTTATTGTGGAAACCAGACCCCTGGGGTGCCACATTCCCCCCTAGTGAAATTTAGTACTCCGGGACTAAACATATTTTTAAACATAACAAGGTATAAACAATAATAGTACAATAAGAAAAACATATAAAGATGGTTACGGCGTGTCCGCAACCGGGTGCAGTTTTTGAAGAAAAGCAAGGTGTACATTTCACCAAAACAGGGAGACGTAACCAGGTAGGGGTCTGTCCTGCCCCGAGTCCTTAACAGTCTTTAGTCCATTCCTAGGTTACGCTCCAACCATATACAAGGATTCCCGGTAAATCCACCAAGGACTCCTATAAATAACTAGAAACACATAATTATACACAAGCAACAAGAAAAACAGGTAACCACAAATAAAACAATTTATACACTTCAAATCCTCCAACGTGCGGGTAACTGGCCTCTAGTGGCCCTAGTGGACCTACGGAGCTGACTGTCTAGCCCTGAACTACAGGGTGTAGGAGCTGTCAAGGGTAAACTGCGCAGCTGTCTACCGGCTCTTTGGCTCACTAGGGGTACGGCAGGCTCACTATAAACAGAGGGTTGATCCTCCTGTTCTGCTTGTGTGGAGTCTTCTGCCTCCTGGACCGGCTGCTCTTCCAGCTCTACCTGTTGCTCCGTAGGCACTTGGGATGCTGGTTGGAGGAACGTGAGGACGGGTACCACAACTGCACCATTGACTTGAGTCCAGGACCGAGGGAAGTCTCCGAGCACAGTACTAACCATATCTTCCCTTTCCTCTACGGGTCGATGGTCTTCTTGTTCCTCTTCAGGGTTCCGTAGCTGTTCAGGACACTTCTTCAGGTGATCCCGGGATACAATGGCTATGGTCTCCCCTCCGTCTTTACTGATGGTACAGACTTTCGGGTTCTCGTGGCTTGAGGGCAGTACGGTGTACGGGTCCTTCTCCCACTGGTCGTCCAACTTGTGGAGCCGTCTTTTCCTCTTCAAGACCTGCTCTCCGGGTACCAAGGGAACAGCGGGAGCATACTGGTTGTAAGTTTTCTCTTGTCTTTCCCTAGCCTGACAGAGACTTCGCTCCACGCTCTCCTGTACTTTCCGGTACTGCTGCTGCCTCTCTGTGTCCCAGTCTGCTTCTGGTGAAGTGTCCTCGGGTGTCAGGACTCCCATTTCCAGGTCAACAGGTAACTTACCAGGTCTCGCCCTCATTAGGTAAGCCGGGGTACAGTTGGTGGAACCTACCGGGATGTGGTTGTATAGGTCCACTAGATCGGGCAGCTTCTCAGGCCACAGACTGCGTTCTTCCAGGGGCAATGTTTTTAGAAGATCTATCACCACCTGGTTCATTTTCTCACAAAGTCCATTAGTTTGCGGATGATAGGGTGTCGTCCTTATCTTCCGGCAGCCATACAGAGTGCAGAATTCTTGGAAGACCTCCGCTTCAAAGGCAGGTCCCTGATCCGTCAACACTTGGTCCGGGTACCCGTGTGGACGGCAGAAATGCTGCTGGAAGGCTCTAGCTGCTGTTCGAGCTGTTAAGTCCTTGACGGGGACGACAACCAAGAACCGGGAGTAATGATCCACAATGGTTAACGCGTAGACGTAGCCACTTCTGCTTGGGGTCAGTTTTACATGATCCAAGGCTACCAGTTCCAACGGCTGCCGGGTGACGATGGACTGCAGGGGAGTCTTCTGGCTGGCACGGTCCTTCCTTCTTAGGTTGCACGGGCCACAGTCTCTGCACCACCTCTCGATGGTTCCTCTCATGCCTACCCAGTGGAACCGCCCACGCAGCAGGAACTCCAGCTTCTTCCATCCGAAGTGTCCAGCCCCGTCGTGGTATGCTTCCATCACCATGGCTGCGTCTCTCCGTGGCACCACTACTTGCCAGATTAGTTCATGCGTCCGGGAGTTAACCATTCTGCGGCACAACTTCCCCTTGTAAAGGAACAGTCGACTCTTCTCAGCCCACAGTTGCTTGGCTTCCTCCGGAGCGTCTGGGTCAAGGCGAGCCTCTGGCCGAGTCAGCATCTCCTTCACCAGCCGGACGGCAGGGTCACTGTCTTGCGTTTCCTCCCAGTTGTAGTGAGGCAAGGGGTTAAACGTAGCGGCTTGCTTACTCCTTACCCGATGGGAATACTGGATAGTCCCATGACGGTGGAACGCGGGGAGTTCGACTTCTTCCAGTCCCTCTGGATCTTCTCCTACGTCCGGTAGGTTTGGCATCCTGGACAGGGCGTCCGCGTTGGTATTGGAGCGTCCTGCCCGGTATTTGATTGTGAACTCGTAGTTGGGCAGACGGGCCATCCATCTCTGCTCTAGGGCACCGAGTCTTGCCGTGTCCAGGTGTGTCAACGGGTTGTTATCCGTGTACACGGTGAACCGGGAAGAAGCGAGGTAGTGCTTAAAGCGTTCGGTGACTGCCCACACCACTGCCAGGAACTCTAGCTTAAATGAGCTGTAATTCTCAGGGTTTCTTTCGGTGGGTCGCAGTTTTCGGCTAGCGTAAGCGATTACTCATTCTTTCCCCTGCTGGATCTGGGACAGTACGGCTCCTAGCCCGATGTTACTTGCGTCGGTGTAGAGGATAAAGGGCTGGCTGTAATCAGGGTACGCCAGGATTTCATCCCCCGTGAGGGCCATCTTCAGCTGGCGGAAGGACTCTTCTTCTAACTTCTCCCATTTGAAGGGCGGCTTCTGGTTCTTGGCCTTCCGGGACTGGCCTATCAGGAGGTCCTGCATAGGAGCTGCCTTTTTGGTGAAACCGGGGATGAATCTGCGGTAATAGCCTACCAACCCGAGGAACTGCCGCACTTCCTTTACACTGGAGGGACTTGGCCATTCCTTAATTGCGGTGATCTTATCAGGGTCGGGAGCCACTCCGTCAGCGCTCACCACGTGTCCCAGGTACTGCACCTTTGGTTTCAAGAGGTGACACTTGGAGGGTTTTACCTTTAAGCCGTAGCTTGCCAGAGCTTCGAACACTTCCGCCAGGTGTTTCAGGTGGTCCTCATAAGTCTTGGAATATACGATGACATCGTCCAGGTACAACAGGACCGTCTCGAAGTTTCTGTGGCCCAGACAGCACTCCATTAATCGTTGGAAGGTTCCCGGTGCGTTGCAGAGTCCGAACGGCATACAGGTAAACTCGCTAAGTCCCATCGGGGTGGTGAATGCGGTCTTCTCCCGGTCCGCCTCTGCTACAGGAACCTGCCAGTACCCGCTAGTGAGATCCAAGGTAGAGAAGAAGTTAGCAGATCTTAAAGCAGCCAAAGACTCCTCTATCCTTGGTAAGGGGTACGCATCCTTGTGTGTGATACGGTTAATTTTCCGGTAATCTACACACATCCTCATGGTGTTGTCTTTCTTTTTGACTAAGACTAGTGGAGCTGCCCAGGGGCTACAGCTATCCCTGATCACCCCAGCCTCCTTCATGTCCCTAAGCATCCCCTTGGCGTGTTGGTAGTGTGCAGGGGGTACGGGTCGATACCTCTCTTTTATGGGAAGATGGTCTCCCGTGGGGATGTGGTGTTCTACCCCCTTGACTCGCCCGAAGTCTAACGGGTGTTTACTAAACACTCTCTCGTACTCTTGAACCACCCGATAGACTCCCTGTTTCTGGTGTGAGGGAGTGGAGTCAGTACCCAAATGTAGTTGCTGACACCAGTCCTCCATTGTTTCCTTAGAGCCGTTACCTTCCTCCGGGGAAGATGGAGGCAAGGGTTCTACGGACTGTATGGAATTTTGATTGATGGTATACAATTTGGCTAGCGTGGCATACCGGGGCAGGTACACTTCCCTCTTCCTGTGCAGGAATTCTACAATCTTATTTCCCCTTCTATTGTACTTTAGAACCAAGAAATGGGCATTTGACAAATTATCCACCATAATACACATTTACAGCATATATAGCAATATACTCAGTACATAGCACGTAGTATACTCAGTAGATTAAGACATGGATACTAATTACAAATTCATGCAAATCCTGTACAATTCTTTGGAGTTGGGGACATAAACTAAAAATTGTACTGTACATTTTTTACTGATTAACTTTTTAAAGATTATGGTCATAATATATAGAAAAATGTGAAACCACACATGGAGGATGCATTCAAGTGAGCCATGTCTTTCTTAAGATGGCTATATACATAAGATAGCTGATGGCCAACATGTGTCATCAAGGGACAGTTTGGAGTCTGCAATAATAGATTATGGGAAGATACCATCAATTTTGACGGAATCCACCACCATTGATTTTATGTATATGGGCACTTTTTAACACCAGGATGTATATGAAGATAAGATGCCCATATACCTTCAATAGCTGTCAGACCAACACTATTCCTCACGCCAATCATGCATTTGTTTTGAATGGGCAGAGGGGTGAAGCAGGTGCCGGACACCTTTGGCAGTGGTTTATCTCCAGGAAAACAAACAAGTCAGAGTTGATATTCTGATCCTTCTTACCTTGACATCATCGAGTCAGGAGGCCCTCATAGGATGCCCACATGAAATAGTTGGTCCAAAATTGTTGGGTTTGGTCATCCATGTGCATGGATCCACTTGTCAAATGGATCATTAAAGGAGTTGTCAGGGACTATAGCATTGGTTATCAATATCAGATCAGTTGAGGTCTGACACTCGGCACCCCAACTTGTCAGCGGTCGCATGTAGGCAATGTATGGAGTAGAATACTGCTTACATTTGGCCGCTCTCAGAGCAGATTTAAGCTGATCGCTTGGGGTCCCCAGTTTCGGACCACAAACTATCTCATATTGATCAATATGTGTAACGGGTCTGGGAGGTGGAACCACAGAGCAACTATACAAAGGGGCAGTCCTTGTAAGGAAGCGGGTGACACCCAGGGAAGGCGGGCAGGCAGTCACGGCTAGTGACGGGGACAGTCTCTGGGTAAGAGGGCAGGAGGTCACGGCAAGTGACGGGGACAGTCTCTGGGTAAGAGGGCAGGAGGTCACGGCAAGTGACGGGGACAGTCTCTTGACAGGCGGGAGGTCACGGCAAGTGATGGCTAAGCCTCCAGGTAGGCTAGCAGGCAGGTAGCGGGTGGACGCTCCCAGGTGAGCGGGCGAGAGTCTCTGGACAAGCGGGTGGTCACAGCAAGTGATGGCTAAGCCTCCAGGTAGGCTAGCAGGCAGGTAGCAGGTGGACGCTCCCAGGTGAGCGGGTAAGATACTCTGGACGGGCAGGTGGTCACAGCACGTGACGGCAGAGCCTCCAGGTAGGCTAGCAGGCAGGTAGCAGGTGAGCGCTCCCAGGTGAGCGGGCAGACGGATCCATAGACAGACTGGCAGGGCTGGTAGGCAGACTGTCGGACCGCAGGAATAACAGCAGATAGACACGAGTCAGGCAGGTATCAGACAGGAAACTGGCAGGTAACTGGCAGGTAACTGGTAACGGGACCTGAGGGCTGAAGCAGAGTGATGAACTATGCTACAACATTGCTCGGGCACCTCCATTTTGGAGGAGGTGCCTTATATATGGGAGGTCCTCCGGCAATTGGCCGGGGACTCCTTAGGACGGCGCGCGCGGTCCCATTAAGAGAGGGGGAGCGCGCGCGCGCCCTAAGCACACTGCCGGGGAAGGAGCGCGTGCCGGAAGCAGCGGGGAGAGAAGCGCCGGAGGACGCCGCGCCAGGAGCGGGGAGGGAAGCGCCGGAGGACGCCGCGCCAGGAGCGGGGAGGTGAGAGGGACGGCGTCTCTGCCTAGTACGGGGCAGAGACGCCGATGCTACAATTTGTTAGTCCAAGACAACCCCTTTAAACATTCTGATGAGGCTAGTGTGAAAAACATCAAAAAGAAACCTGGGCCTTTATGAATGATGGACCATGAACGGTCAAAGCAAGCTGGTTTATGTCCCCAGGTAAACTATAGTTCACTTCCTTACAAGTGCCAGCTTATAACGATAACATAAAAGACCGAAATCCCTGAGCATTGCTCTTTATTATTATTATCACAATAACACATTGTGTATCAATTCTCATTACTATGCTTTAAAATTAACCATATCTATAGGATAAAAGAAGCCCATCATTCATCGTTCATACGCTTTGTTCCACCCTGGGACAAAATTATGTTTCTATCCCTTTCTCTATGTTAACTTTAATCAGGATAGGGATCAAGCAGATGTCAAGGGTCAGGAATTCAGCTGTTCCAATCCTTTGACATAGCTAGGATGATGGGGCTAATGCTTTGCAAGTGACCTCTGACCTCACAGTGAGTCTACAAAGGTCAGTGTTTGTCTTCAGCAGCACAGGGAGCCACCCAATAAACCACACACTATCCCTTTCAACCTCACTAAAGTGGTTCAACACTTCACAACTGCATGTCTGGAAAGAAAAGTAGCCCATCCATGACACGACTACATAAACAAGTCCAATGTGGCATGATACCTCCATTCCATTGGATCCATCAAGAATTTGCCTTGTAATACCTGGGTAAAGCCATAGCAGATGAATACTCCAAACATTAAAATGGAAAAAATTATTTGCATTCATCAATATCGGCCATCAAAACAATTTAATCCCCCCCCAACAGTTCCAAGTGATTAAATTATGGAATGTTTGGGCAACATGCATTAAAATTAACTGAAAATAATAATACTTTACTAAAAAAGAAGGAATTGCATCTACTGTTATTATTTATTGTAAAAGCAATATTAATTCCAAGGTGAAGAGGGTTATATATAAGTAATACACATATACTATAATCGTAGAGTAAACACAGTAAGGCCATGGTTTTGGCTTACAAATACTGATGTAAAATACTGACCACATACTGAACATGTGAACGTGACCTAACAGCGACAGACAGGTACGAGGAGGGGTGGGGGAAGACCCTATCCTCACATACTTACAATCTACAAGGTATTGGGGGAAGAGACAGTAGGTCGGGGTGGGGGGACGACCCTATCCTCACATACTTACAATCTACGAGGTATTGGGGGAAGAGACAGTAGGTCGGGGTGGGGGGGACGACCCTATCCTCACATACTTACAATCTACGAGGTATTGGGGGAAGAGACAGTAGGTCGGGGTGGGGGGATGACACATACGTTAGTCACAAACAGCTGCCGCCGGCCCTGTGCTAGACTTAGAGATGCTTTCTCTTGTTTCTTCAGCAACAGGAGAAGTGTTCCATGCTGTTGTGTTCCATGCTGGTCAGGGGGGCATCACATGACCCTTGATTGGCTGCAGCCTATACATTCCGACCTAGCTGATTTCTTCCGCTTGGATGGAATGTTAAGGTTTCAACCTTTTGGCTGCCCCTTACGGGTGGAAATGCTTTGATTTCGGCAGAAGACACAATAACAAGCTCTGAGGCACAGCACCGGTCCGGGAGGTGAGTATATGATTTTTTATTATTACCCCACCTTGGGCCCATTGACAGTAAATTTAAAAGTAGGGAAATACCTTTTACTTAACTCACTGTATCAGAGTCAAGGTGGCCAGGCATATTAGATTGTTGAAACACACAAGGACACAGTAAAACAAACGTGTAAAAAAGTAACAGTAAACAGCAAATGCTTGTGAAAAGGTGATAAAAAACAGGGTATTTAGTTGACACGTTTTTTGCAAAAAATGTATACTAAGCGGCTCTACCAACGTCAAGGTAACCCAGATCAGAGCAGTCCCTATCTGATGTATTTAAAAACTGATCATGTGTATGGTACCTATATGAGCAGATCAGACAGGTAATGTCCATGTGGACACGCTGCAGAGGATGGCATTTTATGTGCATGGCCCACAAGGGAGGGGTTTTTAAATACATCAGATAGGGACTGCTCTGATCTGGGTTACCTTGACGTTGGTAGAGCGGCTTAGTATACATTTTTTGCAAAAAACGTGTCAACTAAATACCCTGTTTTTTATCACCTTTTTACTATCACTTGCTGTTTACTGTTATTTTTTTACAACAGAGTATTTTTATACGTTTGTTTTACTGTGTCCTTGTGTGTTTCAGTCTTTTGGTGGTGTGAACACTGTCCTATAGACTTGTTCACCGTGTGCATGGCCCATGTGTTTGTATTCAATATTAGATTGTTGTCAGCAAATTGCACCAATTTCTTGAGAACTAGCCAACAACTATAAATGTATAGTGGTTCTACCGACTCCTCACTAACAGGTAATATTGGGAGAGAGATGTATCAGGCGTACGGAATATTAACGCCCAATTCTTTGTTTTTTATGGTTTATAAGCTTCTGCCAGAAATGCGTGGCAGCAGCTTATTTTCCTTTCCCCATTCAGAACACATAAACGCTCACCCAAGCTGCATATACAGTATATTGGGGGGACGGGGCGAAAAGCTGTTGCAGAATAAGCACTTAGCCCACAGCTAACCAGGAATGTTCATTTAAAGGATATCCATGCTTTCAAGTAACTATTCAAAATAAGCAGGTCTGTCTGTGTACATAAGGAATAACACTTATTCTGGCCATTATATGACATTGGTGACCTATTATCACTAGTTTTACCCTCTGCAGGCTCTAGTTCTAAAATTGCATTCCACTCTGAGCTGGTGGGAGGAGACAAACTGTTGGGATCTCTCCCATAAACAGCACACAGAGAGAGATTCCTGCTCTTCATTTCTTTTCTAGCATACAGATAAGAGCAGCAGAGTTATGGATCACATTATACAGCAGTACTGAGCTGTCTGGTTGTGAATCAAGTTTCTATGGGAGGCAAAAGACTTGTAAGAGAGCTCAGCACCATCTTTCTGTGTCTCCCTCTGCTTGTTTCCTGTCTGTGCTCCTAAATCCCATGCCCTCTCCATAGAGTATAATCGGCTATGAAACATGACACCCCAGAGTTCTCTCTGTCCCTCTTGTCTGAGCAAGACTGATTTGAACAGCTTGTTCAGAGTGGAGGGTGCGTTCAGGAGACAAGACGAGAGGAAAAAATGTCTGATAAGTCAAGGAAGCAAATTTCTTTGATAAGCTATACGCTCTTAAACATTGACATTGTAACACAAAGAACCAGAAGTTGTTTACTTATAGAAATCACTGGATGGATAGACATGTTAATGATACGCAAATGATGAAAATATGGAAACAAAATTTTCAAAACATTTCAAGTATCGCGTATGAGCGCGACGGACAGAGATACATGTGCTTACATGCCTTGGCATGCCTACAATGAGTTTATCACTGGTGGTCTGAGGAAAGTTCTGCTACTCTGAATGCACCTGGGTACGCAAATCATCAAAATCCTCTGCTGGCAGCTTCCTTTGCAAATGCCGACCAATGACATCCCCGATGTGCTTGTTGGGAGACAAGTCCGGAGACACTGTAGGCCATAAAAACACGTTTAGGCTAGGCTGCTCACAGTAGCACGAGCAACTCAACATGCAGCCTGGTGTTGTGTAGAAAAACAGTCTCTGAGACACTGTGGAAATGGCCAAACCACTGGTTCTACAACAAAATCAAAGTGTACCTGGATTGAAGACTAGGGGGCTCTGGCTACTGTGCATTATGCCACCCTACACCATAATCGCAGGAGTAGAACCAGTGAGATATTTTCTCATGGAGGCCTCTTCACAGCGTTGCCTACATGGTCTCCAGTCCAATCTCTGGCTATCATTACATCCATTACAAAAGTGGGACTCATCGCTGTAGAGGAAAGATCTCCAATCCAGCCTTCATCCTTCATTGCCATCTTGCTCTGATAGCCTTTCAGATCAATGGCGTGAGATCAATGGCGTGAGGTCAATGGAACATCTGTAGCTGGACATCTGGCTCGTAGCCCAATGTTTTGCAAATGCCTTCTGTGTGGTCACTATTTGATGCTGAAGTGTTCCAGAAGTTGTTTTTCAACACGACCACGGCAGGCCGCATATTTTGTTTACATTTTTTCATAATTTGCATATCATTATTATTATTATTTCCTTCTTGGTGTTGCAGTTTCAGTGTTGAGGGGTGCATTACAAAGTTCCTTATATTGGCTTGTACCATTGATTTATGCAATGTTTGTTGAAAGTACAGTTTGATTTTACACTTCTAATCGGTGACCTTTTCTGCTTTCACTCCAAACATAATTCTGATAACACTGCCCCCTAAAGGTTGGTTGTGTGATAGGGTATTCAGTTGGGAACCATACAGCATATTTTGGTGGCATTAATCTGGTGCAATACATTACATATAAAATATACAAAAAAAATCCCAGAAAACTCTGAATTTCAATTTGTTTAGTGCTGTTACCCACTGGGGTTTTACTGTAAGTCTTGATCACATATTTTTAAGCTATCCATTGTGTTTTTATGGTTATTTTATGAAATGATTTCAGATGAGAAAGAAAGACAACTATTCCAGAATAAAAACCACATATACATTTACACTTAAAATGCGCTTTAAAGCCCCTGTGAGACCGAGGCGAATAGTCATTGTAAATGACTCGGCATTGTGTTAATATTATGACACAAATAAAGGATAAGTCATTTGATAGGCTTAGACAAAGGGCAATAATCTTAAAGGAATGGGAAATTCTCAAGCAGTTTTCCTTGGCTCAATAAAATTCATCAAAATGCGGGTGCGAATGGGCTCTAATGCTGTATCATGAACATCAAAAGAACGGGGCATCAATCCTGTGGCTTTTTGCAGCTGTTGTGGAGCTTTTGTGCCACACACAAACACTGGGCCTTTGTACAATTCCTGCAATCCCTAAGAATTAGTATTATTTCTAAGAATGGGATGGATAGAAGCTTCTTGAAATAGTCTCTGCTTTGCTTTAGCTGTGTTCTGATGCCGAACAGTTAATAGACGACCTGAACTGAAGGTAGAGATAGTTTAATAATGGAACTGTATCCAATAATTTCACAGCAAGACTCTGAGGAATGTTAAGATTCCTGCAATTACATCAGTAGAAGCCTCAACAATAGGATCACTATGACTTACAATGCTGCAGCAGTTCAAATATAAGAAAAAAGCGTGTGCGGGCTAGAAGATTGTTCAAACATCAGCAGCTTCTGATTTTTCCTAAAAGATGTTTCGTCCTTATGTAAACAGCATAGCCGTTCATCAAAACTTGAGTTAACTCACAAACCTGCAAAACTATATTTTTTCTTGTGGGCGTAATCTTAAGATGATATTTGAAATAACTTGTCATATTGATCTTTTAATATAGTAAAACTAAAGTAAAGCTGTCGTATGAAGCCACATTACCTTAGCAGGTTGATGGCTAACCACTCAGTTGGGTGGTCCAGGCAAAGCATCTTGAGATTTCTTGGTGCGGGTTCTCATCACCACCATCTTCACAGATAAATGCACCGTAAAGATGGGTTATATTCTCTGCTGCTACCTGGGACATTAACTGTGTCCATTTTCTGCATATAAAACTCCTGAGGAAGGAAGTAATGTACCCGAAACATTGCTTGGCTAGTAAAGTCATTCTTCTTCTAGCACTGTGTATTGGTGTCTTGAATTTCTTTTCCGTTGTTCTTCTTTGGTAAAAGCAAAGATCTTGGTGTCATATCATTCAGACGAGGGGTGGACGTACCTTTGGTGCAACCTGTGCAGCCACATAGGATCCCAAAAGGAAAATGCATTGGTCTGCAAAGGTCCAATATAGTGTTCTCGATCAGGTGCCCTCTTCTGTCTGTGTCCGACCCTGATTCGGATGGCAATCACTATAACCCAACATTTTTCTGTATCTGGACAAAATGCTAAAAAGAAATAGGCATAAATAGGCATAAAAACTAATGGCCATTATCATGTTACACCGAAAGAAACCTGTCCTTGAATGTCCTAGAATAGGACAAGTGCCTGTGAGCATGTGCGGAAGGTGTGACCTGCTGACCTTATAAAAACACACTGGCAAGCTACATGAGGGCTGGAGCTCCTGCTGCACATGCTCACAGGCGCTGGCTCATTACCATTCCAGGACAGATTTCTCTCATTGAAATAAGATGACAGCCAATCATTTTATAATGATAACTTCCCAAACAAAACAAGTGTGAATTTCAAGTTAAAAGCATTTGGAAATGTATTTCGATTCACATTTCTTTACCTCTTTACTCCCGGGAAACCCCAAAGGGCACAATCACACATTGAGTATTTGGTGATTTTTTTACCTCAGTATTTGTAAGCCAAAATCAATAGTGGGTGATAAATACAGAATTAGTGACTTGTTTCTATTATACCTTTTCTCTGATTGTTCCTCACCTGGTTTTGGCTCCCACTCCTGAGACAAAATACTGACTGAATACTGATAGTGGGGCCCTGGCCTTATAAGGAGGCTGGGATTGGATCAGAGTGGGCTAGAAGGGACAAGTAGGGTTTGCATTGCTATCCAACAGTGACCACTTATCCGATAAAGGGAGATTGAGGCAGGTAAGGGGGGGTGGGGTGATTAGGGGAATGGAGGAAAGAAGACCCAGCTTCAAATGAAAGTTAATAAAAATAAAAAATATTTATTGAATACTTAAAATATAAGGCAACACTGTACTGCACCTGAACGCGTTTCGAATGCTTGGTGCGTTCTTACACTCAGTCTTTCATTCAGACCGAGTCCGCACCAAGTGTTCGAAATGCATTCGGTTTATTTTTATTCTCCTCATTTACCTCTTATCCTAAATTGCACCTATGACCAGGTGCAGTACAGTGTTGCCTTATATTTTAAGTATTTAATTTTTATTTTTTTTATTAACTTTCATCTGAAGCTAGATCTTTTTTCCTCCATATCTACCTGATGTTCAGCAGCAACGTGATCTCGTGCTCCTCTCTCCAGGAACTCATCTGGACTTATCCTCAAGAGTGAGCTGGTTCTGTCGTTTTCATTGCCTGACTGGGGGAAGACTTGTCTTACAATTCATCTTTGGAAGCTAATTCCAATGGAATAGTCAGGGATTCAATCTCAAAGAAGGCAAAATCTTCTTTGCCACAGATCAGTGGCCGATAAACCCACAAGGGAAGCCTGAGACCAAACCTGTGCACATGGGGGAGGTATGTGTGTCCTAAGAAAAGTAGCAATCAGAAAATTAGGCAGGGTTTTTCCAAATTCCCTGAAGTTGACCTGAGTTTTTGAGATCAAACTATAGTCCACCATTTACGACCGTCTTTGTTCTGCAAATTGGACACAAGCTATAAACTGCCATTATACTGTCCATAGTGTGCGGATAGGCTGCTAGAGAAGCCATGGGCAATGTAGAATCCCTTCGGCTGCCCTCTCTTAGTTTCACGCTCATCACCAATATGATCGGCCATTCACAATATGACAATCGATTATGGAATTGCCGTCTATGACATTATTATTCGATGTAAATTAAATTAATAACGATAAAAATTAAAGGTAGTAAACATCCCTTGACACGCCAAGCGGGAGAGTTATTTACTGAGCCGATAATAAAATACAGGAAAAGATAACAACAAATAAATCTTCAAAGCATTTTGTTACCATGGACAATTTACTGAAACCTGTTTGTTGTGCTGCACTCCCCTCTGGCAATGTGACAGTCATAATTTACACAACATAAAAAACACTTGCTACTCCAAAGAAACTTTGTATCTAAAGTAAAGTGATCAATATTCATCAAGGGCCGCTTCCTGATTTGTTGGAGGAGACGAACATACGTCCATTAGTGCAACTGTCCTCTAGGACCTTAGGGGTTTAGCAAAATCTAAACCATGTATAACACAAACGGCAAACACAACAAAATACACAATACAGATTTCTGTTTGCTCTGGAGCCTGTGCCCAAGGGCATCTGTTCAACAGCAATTGCTGGTTTCTGAAGATCAAAGGTATTTACAGTCAAATGTGTTGCATTCTGTATGTCCCCAAAATGCAAACCATCTGAGCCGCTCATGTAACTTTCTGTCATTAAATGCAGCCATATCCTGCTAATAAACCTTTAAATCTTGTATGTCTATATACAATACATACAATACAAATAGGCTTTATTGGCAGGACCAACATACAATTAGTGTTGCCAAAGCAAGAAAAATAAATAAATAAAAAATAAGGGTGACAGGGGAGGGGGCTTGTGGGGATGGGATGTTGGGGGGGCAATTTGGTCAGTAATAGACCATTCGGGGGTCTTACATTCCTCTCAGTTTATGACATGTGGTGACATATTGGGCGATTTCCACCCTATATAACATCTGTAAGAAATATTGTAATTTCTTATCAAGTTCTTTTTAGATGTGGCTGTGATGAACCTCAGTATTGTGCCCCTCTTCACCACCATGTGCCATTCACTAGGATCCAGTAGGATAAGATGTAAAGATTTATAGAATAGGGCCCCTCACAGGGGGGCTAAGACTTTCTTATCATGGCTAAATAAAAAGTGGCGTTTTTGTGTTAAAGAGACTTTCTCACCAAGTTTCTGCTATTTTATATAAGAGCAGCATAATGTAGCAACAGAGACCCTGATTCCAGGGATGTGTCACTTATTGTACTGCTTGCTATTTGGATAGAATACTGTTTTATCACTGGAGATTATCATTATAGGACTAGTAAAACTGCTGCCATATAGTCCTCCATATTCATGAGCTCTGCATATCCCCTCCCCCACCACTGATTGGCAGCTATCTGCCTATGCAGAGTGTAGAAAGAAAGCTGTCAATCAAAACCTTTTTCACCAGGTTTTTGCTTCTTCATCTGATAGCAGCATAATATAGGGGCAGATGACAGGTGGAGTTTTGTCTGCTATAACATCCACTGTTTCACAGACCAGGGACCCCAATATCTTGTTCCCCCCAGCTACAAGCGACTAGGAGCTTTATGAATTTAGTGGCGGTCTAGCATATGCACTTCTGTCTATGGCACCAACAGAAACAGTCAAGCACAGTGATTGATCACAACTTTTGATTGTTTCCATTACAGCCATAGACCTTGGAGTCTAAGGGGTTAAAGTTTCTCCTTGTGGAGAATGACATGTCTGACATGCCAAAGTAAGGAGACTTATAAGCCATGCAATGCTCCTGAGGGAAATTAAATTTGCAAATTGCCTCATCATAGAGGAAGAGGACTTAAACTCTAGTGCCACCCATCAGAAGTAGCAATCCTAAAAGTCAATATCGACCCTTTAATAATCCTTGGCACATGACTTAGGATAAAAGCCAACCCAGAATCTAAATTTGCAGATACATGTTTCAGGGTGTTGCCCCTCCTCAGTGCAAAGCGAGAACCATAGACCTTGAATGGAGTGACATTCACTGGCAGTCGTTGGGTGTCCCACCAATTGATGATGTCCCCACAGGTCTAGCATTTTTTACCTACCCATTGGATAGTTGGTAAATGCGTCCGGCTGGACTACCCCTTTACAGTATTGCTTGGAATTAGGTTTAAAAAAGAAACAGCTATGGTAATGATTAGTTTTAATGACATACTACCATGACATGTACTCCCTGTGAGTGTAATATGGGGGATGTGGGATATTTGGGTTTTCTACAGTTCCAAACTGGCAGACAGACTTTTTAATAAGAGTTTATGCAGAACAATAAATATACATCTTGGCACATCTTCTGTCCTATTTAAGGTTTGTACGAGCAGGATCTCGGTTTAATTATGTAACTGCATGATTCACAATGCCTATTGTAAAACAGTTTATGATGACATGAAAGTGCTGTATGACTAGTTTTTTTAATGTATTTTTTTAATTAAATTTTTGCCTCCACTGTCACTGCTTTCAAGGATGTGATGATTAATATAATGATAAAACAGAGTGAAATGATTATTAAAGAGAATTAATGTATGTATAGTAATAGAAAGGTACAGTGTCATAATATCTAACCCAATGTTTGTAGTAAATTCAGCAATATATTCTTCAGGCGTAGCCCAAGACCCCGGCTACACTGCCCCCACTGCTGTGAGCCATCATGTAATGCTGCATTCCTTTTAATAATATGGATAGGAGCAATGCGAGTGATTTAATATGGCCAGACTACAAGGGATAACATCATCACGCTCTGGGCAACATAAGTAGGCGATGTCTTCTATAACTGGGGCAGCAAAAAGCCTGTCTCATGAGAAAGGTCACAATTACCCCACGTATGACAAAAGTGTCCTTTTGTCCAGAATGTATAGCCATATTTATTGTCACCATATAGGATAATGTAGTAGAACATGATACAAATGAGAAGGATAAAAGTAACAACTTGAATCTCATTTACTATGTAATCATTTACTACACTGGTAAATATTAGTTAAACTTGACAATTTCGGTGGGAACAGCCATTTATTTGGTGCGTTTATGACGGTCACCAGACTCTCACCTGGTGCCAGATATCAGTTTATAGGGAATTAAAAGGCTCTCCATGTGTAAATCCACAAATGGAGGTATAAAGGCCTGTGAAGAGAATCACTCACCTGGGTTGGTTGTGTGATGGCACAACTCTGGTATGCACAGATGAATAAAATCAATATATGGCTGCTGCTTCGGCCGCTGATCCAATACCCGCAGGTGGAGGACAAGTAATAGGCTGTCGAGAAAGAAAATCGTAGTATACCCTTGACGCTGACAAGGAATGTTAAGGACTGTCTGTATACAAAGTTTTATTCTTACAATGCATTTTGGAGTTGGTTGAACGCCTTCATCAGGTACCTGAACCAACTCAGAAACATGTTGTATGAATAAAACTTTTTATCCAGATGGTCCTCGACATTCCTTGGCATCGCACGGGATGTACCGCTATTTTCTCTCTTGGCAGCCTAAGATACCAGCTTAGAGAAGGATCAGGCATGTTGAAATATACTATGCCCGATCCTTTGTCCCCATGAGAGATTAGCCGCATCTAAAGCGGTCTGACAGTGGCTTGTCTCCTTTTCACCACTAAAGAAACATACGTTCTTGGTGGAGCTTGCTTGTCTATGGGGGCGTTTGCCTGACATACACTTTGGTTCACAAACATTTAGTGTTTTGCTAAAATCATAAACGATTTTGCATTAAAAGTAATTTTCCAAAAATGTTTGTTTTCCTTTATTCATATCATGATCTCCATTAAAAAAATAAAATTAAAAATAGTGCAATTTTCACACTGGCCACTGGGCCAGTTTTAGTCTCGTAATTTCTGTCCTTTCAGGAAGAGTTTACAGCAGGTCCTTTATTATCTTATTTAGGCTTATAATGATAGGTGAGGTTATGTTCACATGTCTAATAATTATTTCCTTTTTTTGGATCCATTTTGGGAAGACAAAAACAGAAATAAAACATTCCATTACATGATCCATTCATTTGAATAGGCATGAAAAAGTCCTAAATTATCTTCTGTTTTGACGGCAATCCATTTTGTAGTAGCATCAAAAACCATAGTCTGCACAGCCAAAAATCTGGGAGCAACTGGATCAGCCTTTTTTTTTTTACATTGAACTCTATGGGAAATTGAATAATTATGGGTAACATGGTGGCTCCTGGGTTCAAATCCCACTATGGGCAACATCTGCATTTAGTTTGTATGTTCTCCCCGTGTTTGTGTGGGTTTCCTCCAGGTTCTCCGGTTTCTTCCCACACTCCAAAGACATACTGATAGGGAATGTAGATTGTGAGCCCCAATGGGGACCGTGATGGTGATTTCTGTAGAATGCTGTGCGTATATCCAGAACACTAATGGCGTTCAGACAAATCTCTAATAAAAACATCCTTTACTAATAACTAATATAACAAAAATGGATGCAAACGAAAACCAAAGTGTGCGCCCGTCTTTGCTCAATTTGTAACGGATCTAGTACATTTAATACGTGATGTGCATGAAAACTGGACAGAGCCTATTATTCCTCTATATAGCTGATCCACCAATCTCAATAGCAAATTTAAAAGCTCCCTTTCCCTTTATAACGATCTTTGCACATGCTCATTAGAAGCGTTAATACAAAAGATAGGATCTGAGTCAGTCTATTGCGGTTAAAGGGAGTCTTTCAGCACAGAATGACTGTTCAAACCAGGTACAGGCGCTCGGTGCTCCCTTGGTGTAGCCAAACATTTAAGTGCACATTTCCACCTACTTGTTTTCCATCAATCTCCACCCTTCTCTGGCTCTATAAAGTTAGAGCAACAGGTGCCTCTCACAAAATTAGAATATCCTCAAAAAGTTAATTTATTTCAGTTCTTCAATACAAAAAGTGAAACTCGTATATTATATAGAGTCATTACAAACAGAGTGATCTATTTCACGTGTTTATTTTTATTTATTTTACTCACTTATATAGCGCTATTTATTCCACAGCGCTTTGCAGACATTATGGGCACTGTCCCCATTGGGGCCCACAATCTAGATTCCCTATCAGTATGTCTTTAGAGTGTGGGAGGAAACCCACGCAAACATGGGGAGAACATACAAACTCCTTGCAGATGTTGTCCTTGGTGGGATTTGAACCCAGGACCCCAGTGCTGCAAGGCTGTTTCTGTTAATGTTGATGATTATGGCTTACAGCCAATGAAAACACAAAAGTCATTATCTCAGTAAATTAGAATACTTTATAACAACAGCTTGAAAAATTATTTAAAAATCCGTAATGTGGGCCTACTGAAATGTATGTTCAGTAAATGCCCTCAAAACTTGGTCGGGGCTCCTTTTGCATCAATTACTGCATCAATGCAGCGTGGCATGGAGGCGATCAGCCTGTGGCACTGCTGAGGTGTTATGGAAGCCCAGGTTGCTTTGATAGCAGCCTTCAGCTCGTCTGCATTGTTGGGTCTGGTGTCTCTCATCTTCCTCTTATCAATACCCCATAGATTCTCTATGGGGTTAAGGTCAGGCGAGTTTGCTGGCCAATCAAGCACAGTGATACTGTTGTTTGTGTGGCACCCCAGGGGTCTGGTTGCCACAGTAATAGAAATATTATGTCTGGGAGCAAGTGGGAGGTTTCCCTGGTCAGGAGCCCTAAGCATGCAACACTGCCCGCCCAGACCTGGGAGGGGAGGAATCTGCCCTTATAAACTAGGTCTGGGGCGGGATTAGGTCAGTCAGAGCCTAGTGAGTGAAGTCCCAGACAGAGTCAGAGCCTGCAGAACAAGCAGAGCAGACAGAGTCTGGGAGTCAGAGCCTGGAGAGGGAAAGTAAGAACCAGGAGCTCTGTAGGAACAGTAGCTGAATACCAGGGGCTGGAGCTGAGCAGAGTTCGCCCTGATTGAAGACACTAAACCCGGACACGGAGTCCGAGGCTGTGGGGACATCCAGGTCCAGCAGCAGAATCCAACCGGCAGGGGATTCCATGTCCTCTGACCATAGAAGCCCGGAGGCACGGTCACAAGCTAGGGACCAGCACCGCCATCGTGAAGCGGAGGCTAACGGAAGGCCCCAAGTCACCGGCCATACGGGTGAGCACCACACGGTATACTCAGGGACGTGGGCTACTTCTACCCGCATAGAGCAAGGTAGCCAGGAAAGAGTGCAGATAGTCGGGGAGGCCTACAACTCCACCTGGCCAGGGGAGATCCTACTTGCTTACAGACTGACCAGGCCCCTACTGCTAACCAGTACTCCCGGGAGGGTCTGCGTTATTCCATCAGTAAAGACCCTGAACAGCACCACACGTCTCTGTGTTTCATCGCCGCACCAGCACCATCAGTACTGGAACGCTCACACCATTACTCTCATCATCCACACTAGCTGATCTGAGGCAATACTTCTCCCGTGGGGAGTTATCCCATACTTGGCTGCGCATACAACATCAGCCTCAGCGGTCTGCAGCGCAGCGGCGGTCCCCACTGACCGCAATCCACGGGTGGCGTAGTCGGACATTTGTTATCACACTCAGACTGCCACTGGTTTGACTGCCCTGGGCACGGCCGGGTCACAGCCACGGAGGACTACAACCCCCAGCGATCCGGCTCCGGGTATCCCCTGCACAGCACAGGCCCAGGGGGCGCGTCATTTGGAAACCAGGTATTGGTACTTTTGGCAGTGTGGACAGGTGCCAAGTCCTGCTGGAGAATGAAATTTCCATCTGCAAAAAGCTTGTCGGCAGAGGGAAGCATGAAGTGCTCTAAAATTTCCTGGTAGACGGCTGTGCTGACTTTGGTCTTGATAAAACACAGTGGACCTACACCAGCAGATGACATGGCTCCCCAAACCATCACTGATTGTGGAAACTTCACACTAGACCTCAAGCAGCTTGGATTGTGGCCTCTCCACTCTTCCTCCAGACTCTGGGACCTTGATTTCCAAATGAAATGCAAAATTTACTTTCATCTGAAAACACCTTGAACCACTGAGCAACCGTCCAGGTCTTTTTGGCCGAGGAAAGATGCTTCTGGCGTTGTCTATTGGTCATGAGTGACTTGACACAAGGAATGCGACACTTGTAGCCCATGTCCTGGATACGTCTGTGTGTGGTGGCTCTTAAAGCAATGACTCCAGCAGCAGTCCACTCCTTGTGAATCTCCCCCAAATTTAACAATCCTTTCAAGGCTGCGGTTATCCTGGTTGCTTATGCACCTTTGTCTACCATACTTTTTCCTTCCACTCAACTTTCCATTAATATGTTTGGATACAGCACTCTGTGAACAGCCAGCTTCTTTAGCAATGACCTTTTGTGGCTTACCCTCCTTGTGGAGTGTGTCAATGACTGCCTTCTGGACATCTGTCACGTCAGCAGTCTTCCCCATAATTGTGGAGCCTACTGAAACAGACTAAGGGCCCTTTTTAAACGCGTAGGAAGCCTTTGTAGGTGTTTTTGTTAATTATTCTAATTTACTGAGATAATGACATTTGTGTTTTCATTGGCTGTAAGCCATAATCATCAATATTAACAGAAATAAACACTTGAAATAGATCACTCTGTTTGTAATGACTATATAATATGAGTTTCACTTTTTGTATTGAAGAACTGAAATAAATTAACTTTTTGATGATATTCTAATTTTGTGAGAAGCACCTGTATCAATCAAAGAAGACGGGGTGGGAATGGAAATAGAGGGAAAACAAGTAGGTGGGTAGTTGTACTTAAATGGTTGTCCACACCAAAGGTGCATTAAGCGCCTTTACTTGGTGCTGACAGTGTCCCTTTGATGTACATGTGCATTTCCCAAAAGAACAAATTGGAGTGTGGAACATCCCCAGCGGCCAGTGTGAAAATTGCAAGATTTGTAATTTTGAATCTTAATATATATTACCAACAGCAACCACCCCAACTTCGCGCCAACAAAACTTTAATTTAAACAATAGGTCATTTTCTTTTGACACATTCCCTTTAAGTGTGTGGGGACCTTTACCTATGAGATTCAAATTCAGGGCCTCAGTGCAACAAAGCTGAAGTCCTAAACACTAAACCACCTTGTTGCTTTTCAAGTTAATGTTAAAGGGAACCTGACAGGTCCCCCATGCCCTCCAAACCACCAGTTTGTGTATATCTATAATATACTTACCTTGTTCCGTCCAGATGTGTCCGGATCCCAGAATTCCAAGTGGCGGAAGTTCGTTGACTGCCATATTGGGACACCCAAGTGATGGGTGTCTCAATATGGAAACCGCTGGTGGTACCAGCTTCTTGCGCGGTACCACCAGCGGAACACTGTCGCGAACACGCCGTACACGCCGCCGCCGGGATCAGCCGAATGATTCACTGACCGCCGCCATCTTTGTACAGGAGGAGCGCATGCGGAGTTTTAATGTGACCACCGCTATCTGCCTGCACAAAGATGGCGGCGGTCTGATTTACTGCGCGGGGAGACAGCTCAAAGGAGAGAACACATGAGGGAAGAAGAAAGCACAGGGGTGGAGAGAGAGAGCAGACAAGGGGGAGAGCACATGGGGTACACAGGTCAAAGAAGAGATCACATGAGAGGAGAAGACAGCAGATGGGGGAGAGAGAAAGCGCACAGGGGGGAGAGAGACAGAGCACCGGGGGAGACAGCTCAAACGGGACAGCCCATGAGGGGAGAACACAGCACAGGAAGGAGAGAGACAGCAGACAAGGGGGATAGCACATGGGGTAGACAGGTCAAAGAAGAGAGCACAGACTGGAGAAGTCAGCACATGGGGGAAAGAGAGTGGATAGGTGGTGAGCACATGGGGGGGGAGAGATTCTCAACGCTGCAAAGCCTGCCTCCATCGTGACATTACCGCCCTCCCGATGTGATAGCATCGGGCCTCCATCTAGTTATTTATAAATATCCTGCCTAAGCAGCCCTTTCTACTGTATAACTCATTAACGTGTAAATTTTGAACATATCAATAGCTTTCAGACTAGTCGATGGAGAGTTGGTTTCCCCAGACTAGTCGTCCCACTCACCATGTTATCACGCTCCTGTGGGCATGATAACATGATTTGCAAGAGCCGGAATCATTGTCGTCTCTCTGCAAATCTTGCACATGCATAAGACTTTCTTACAAGTCATTGCACCTCTGAAGCTGGATGTATGCCGCCAGGCTTCAGACGCACACGGCACATGTCCGAAAACAAAGAAGAAGCTCGACTTCCATGGAGGAACTGAAGATCAGTCGCTGACTCACTGAAAGACATCTCTGTAAGCATGGCTGCAGTTGGTAGAGTGGGGCTGTAAGAGTAGTAATGGTAATGGTAAGAGATAAATATAGGATATCCAGCATCCAGCAGAAGATCTATTGATTGGTGGGGACCAAACAGCAATTAGCAGAACAGAGCATGCTTATCCCCAGTGTGCAGGCCTGACTGCCGCTCCATTCATTCATCCCACAGCGGCTCCTGATCGTGGGCACATACCCTTATTGTATTGAAATGATATGTATGTTTTATCTATGCTTAACCATCTTTCTGACACTGCAAAAAAATAAATATAGAAACCAAGGCTAATGTGGTCATTGTTCTGGAATCTAGATACAATCTGTACAGAGTATCACCATTGGAGCAACCTGTTTTATTATATTTCATTACATGAGCAAAAACTTAAGTCCTATATTTTCAAATCACTACTAATTTCCCCAAAGGAAAACGATTAATTAAAATTCTGCATATGTATTATACCCTTCCCATGGACTGACTTGATTAATGTCTGATTACAGATTACATTAGTTTTTCTTTTATGTTTGTAATTGTTATCATTATTAAAAAAAAAAATTTTCCATTTATTTATGTTATTACCTGTCTTTGACGATACTTTCATTTTTTTTTTACTATGTATCTGAGAAAAGTCTGAGTAAAGTCCGGTTCAGTCGTCTGGATTTCACAGTCTGTGTAAGGGGGAAGACCTGGGTGTAAATACTTTCAGAACAAGGGATCCGGAACTGCGGGGGCCGTGCCTCTGGTTGCAGGGAGAAGACAGACTGCGATCACAGGAGTCAGGTGACCGGGAAGCTAGGGACGTGTCCAGAGCGAGAGCTCAGGGGTCAGGTGACCGGGGAGCTGAAAGCGTGTCTAGGAAGAGGGAGAAAAAGGAGTTTTGCACGGGAAAGCAGGTAGTTCACAGTTGGGGTCAAGCCCGACTAGAGGGAGAAGAGACGCAGGGTCCGTGGAGCCGAGCAAGTGAGGTGAAGTATTATGGACTAGGGGCTCAGCGGGTCAAACCGGAGACCGCCTGCTGCCGCCAGAAGACGGAGCATTGATTAGGCGGGGAAGCCAGAAGAAAACAACACCGACATCATCCGGCAACTGCCCTGTGGGGAACAAGAGTCAGCTAAGTGTAAAACTGCAGATTACAACTGTGTCGACTATGCTACATCTAGCCAAACTGTGAATTGTCGTTTATAGTCTGTTACCTGCTACTCCCCTTGTTGTCCTCATATTTCCCCATATTTCCCCTGTTACTCCGTGCGTGGAGATTGACCCTGTTACACTAAATCCCCCCTGTTTATTAACCCTGTACTGGCTGCTCTGTGTTTCTGTGTCACTGCATCTAAAGTACCTGTGTTACATCTGCATAGGACCGACGATGTCCGGACTGACCAAGGGTCTCCCGACCTCAACTTACAGTCTTATTTGTGTCAATGATGCTAAGTTCAGGTAGGAGATTCTTGGTCAATCTATGCATTGTGGTCTGTATACGGACGTTGAAAATGTGAAAAATGCCTGTATGAACTGAGTCTAAGGCTGATTTAACAAATATTGGGGCCGATTCATTAAGGGGCCTACAACAGAAACCTGCTGTAAACATATTAATAAGTTGCAATATTTTTGCACGGCAGTTGAGCAAAAATATTGTGATTTTTGGCGTTTAACAAGCCAACTACGCCAAATGGTTGTAGCATGAGAGGTACATGGGCAGGATGGGGCATGGTCACGTCTGCCCATCAAATTCATCATAAGTTATGCCATTATAGTGGCATAACTTACTTCAGAAATGTACGCCAGCCCCTGGTGTCAGTGCACACCTGGTATCAGATCAGTGTACTCCAGTGAGCGCTTCATTAAGACTGGCGTGTGATACTCCAGTCTTAATGACGCCCTCTTAGTCTCTACACTTTTTGGTAGGGATTTTCTAATTAAATTAAAAGGAACCTGCCAGTAACACTAACCCTGGGCAAACAGAGTTTAGGTGAGATGATGTGAGATAAGGCAGTGTAAAACATTAGGAAAGATTCTTATTACTTATCCATCAACTGCACTGTTGATCTGAAATTCAGCTTCACTTGCAGTCTAATTCGCCTATTTCCTTCCCCACTGCTAGCGCCATACTTGCTTCTTAACTGAGGATGGAGAGCTGAGGTGCCATTCTGTTTGTCTCTGGGGATAAGCAAATAGGAGCCATAGACTGACACGCTGGTCTCGGCAAGCCGGGTATTAGTCTTGCAATGTGCCCTGACAGTGCGCTCTGTTGCTGGTTCGTTACTACTGATCTGAGCCGGTGAGAAAGAGTGCTGTCATTGTGCACATCGCTCAGTCCACATTGAGCAGTGACTAGCCCAGCCCCTAAAACGAAGGTCAATGATGACACTTCATTTCAGGGAGGGGGCAGGAGCTGCAGAAGTGACCACAGTTTCTGCCCCTAATGAAGCTTCTCTGGATTTTATTCGAACTGCACACATATGACAAGTGAGAAAAAAATTATCCGAGTTTTCTGGATAAAACGCTGCACGATTTTTTTATATGCTTGTATGAGCCTAACCTTTCATTGACAATGGATTGCACTGTAAGAGGCATTTTTTACTTGGTTCTGTCCCATAGTACCTGTGCTTGTGCAGGTACTATAGGATAGGACCAGGTAAAAAAATGATGACAGGTTTGACAGGATAGGGCTGGGTAAAAAATGATGACATTATTGGCAGGTTCCCTTTAAAGTAACTTTATCATCATAACCCCTTTAAAGCCCAAGACGTACTAATACGCGTCTGTGCCCTGGGCTTTAAGAGCCTGCCCCGTATTAGTACGTCATGGCGATCGCGCGCGCACACAGGCTGTGCGGGCACGATCGCCGCCGGGTGTCAGCTGATTGTCACAGCTGACACCCGGTACTATGTGCAGGGATTTTGTAAAAATATTTAAAAAAAAATTCAAAAAATAATCCACCAAAAGTGAAAATATAATGTACCCATCAATAAATATTATTATGAAAAAAAAAACAAAAAACAATAAAAGTACACATATTTGGTATCGCCGCGTCCGGAATGACCTGACCTATAAAATTGTCCCACTAGTTAACCCCTTCAGTGAACACGGTAAAAAAAAAAAAAAAAAAAAAACGAAGCAAAAAACAATGCTTTATCATCATACCGCCAAACAAAAAATAACATGCGATCAAAAGACGAATATAAATAAAAATGGTACCGCTGAAAACATCATCTCGTCCCGCAAAAAATAAGCTGCCATACAGCTCCATCAGCCGAAAAATAAAAAAAGTTATAGCTCTCAGAATAAAGCAATGCAAAAAAATATTTTTTTCTATAAAAAAGCTTTTATTGTGTAAAAGCGCCAAAACATAGAAAACGATATAAATGTGGTACCGCTGTAAACGTACTGACCCGAATAATAAAGCTGCCTTATCAATTTTACCACACGCGGAGCAGAATAAAAAAAATAAAAAAAACAATTCCTGAATTGTTGGTTTTTGTTTATTCTACCTCCCAAAAACCGGAATAGAAAGCGATCAAAAAATGTCACATGCCTGAAAATGGCACCAATAAAAACGTCAACTCATCCCACAAAAAACAAGCCGTCACATGACTCTGTCTGCCAAAATATGGAAAAATTATAGCTCTCAAAATATGGCGATGCAAAAACTAGATTTTACAAAATATGTGTCTTTTAGTGTGTGACAGCTGTAAGTCATAAAAACCCGATATGATTCTGGTATCTCTGTAATCGCACCGACCCAAAGAATAAAGTTGTCTAATCACTTATACCGCACTAGGAACGGCGTAAAAAATAAACGCTAGGGCTGGGGTTGGTGTTAGGGTTGTTTTTTTTTCAAAAGCAAAAAAAGATGACGATATGGCAACTAGTGTTGAGAGCAAGTGCTCGCTACTTGAGTTTGCATCAGGTGCTCGGGTATGCATTGAGTATCGCGGGTGCTCGAGTGACATGCTCTAGTCTCCGCCCCATATGCTTCGCGGCCAAAAAAACCTTGCGGGGATTGCCTGCCATGCACGAGCAATCCCCGCATGTTTTTTTTTGGGTGTCTAATAACCGTGAAACATGCAGGCGGGGACTCGAGCACATACGATACATGGTGCATACCTGAGTACCCGATGCAAACTCAAGTAGTGAGCACTTGCGCTCAAGACTAAAGACAACTTATTCAATATGATGACCTAATGTTATCAAATTCTGTGTCGTACCTCTGGGTTCAAAATGTTCACTATACCCCTTGATAAAATCCTTGAGGGGTGTAGTTTCCAAAATGGGGTCACTTGTGGACGGTTTCCACTATTTAGGCACATCAGGGGCTCTCCAAACGCGACATGGCGTCCGCTCTCGATTCCAGACGATTTTGCGTTCAAAAAGTCACACAGTGCTCCTTCCCTTCTGAACTCTGCCGTGCGCCCAAACACTGTATTTTCCCCACATATGGGGTATCGGCGTTCTCAGGAGAAATTGCACAAAAGTTTTTGGGGTCCATTTTCTCCTCTTACCCTTGTGAAAATAAAAAATTGGGGCTAAAACATCATTTTTGTGGAAAAAGTTAGATTTTTTTATTTTCACGGCTCCATGTTATAAATTTCTGTAAAGGACTTGGGGGTTCAAGGTGCTCACCACACATCTAGATAAGTTCCCTGAGTGGTCTAGTTTCCAAAATGGTGTCACTTGTGGGTGGTTTCCACTGTTTAGGGTACATCAGGGGCTCCCCAAACGCAACATGGCGTCCTCTAATTATTCAAGCAAATTTTACAATCAAAAAGTCAAATGGCGCTCCTTCCCTTCCGAACCCTGCCGTGCGCCCAAACAGTGGTTTTCCCCCACATATGGGGTATCTGCTTACTCAGGAGAAATTGCACAACAAACTGCATGGTGCAATTTCTCCTGTTACCCTTATGAAAATGCAAAAGTGGGTGCTGAAAAACATTTTTGTGGGAAAAATGTGAAAAAATTATTTTTACGGCTCAATGTTATAAACTTCTGTGAAGCACCTGGGGGTTCAAGGTGCTCACCACACATCTAGATAAGTTCCCTGAGGGGTCTAGTTTCCAAAATGGTGTCACTTGTGGGGGGTTTCCACTGTTTAGGCACATCAGGGGCTCCCCAAATGCAACATGTCGTCCCCTAATTATTCAAGCAAATTTTACAATCTGCGTGCCCAGGGGAAATTGCACAACAAATTTTGGGGTCCATTTTTTCTTGTTACCCCTGCGAAAATAAAAAAACTTGGGTCTAAAGTAACATTTTTGTGAAAAAAAGTTAAATGTTCATTTTTTTCTTCCACATTCCAAAAATTCCTGTGAAGCACCTGAAGGGTTAATAAAGTTCTTGAATGTGGTTTTGAGCACCTTGAGGGGTGCAGTTTTTAGAATGGTGTCACTTTTGGGTATTTTCTGTCATAAAGACCTCTCAAAGTGACTTCAAATGTGATGTGGTCCCTAAAAAAATGGTTTTGTAAATTTTGTTGGAAAAATGAGAAATCACTGGTCAACTTTTAACCCTTATAGCTCCCTAATAGAAAAAAAAATTTTGGTTCCAAAATTGTGCTGATGTAAAGTAGACATGTGGGAAATGTTTTTTTTATTAACTATTTTGTGTGACATATCTCTCTGATTTAAGGGCATGAAAATTAAAATTTTGAAAATTGCAAAATTTTCAAAATTTTCGCCAAATTTAAGTTTTTTTCACAAATAAATGCAAGTGATATTAAAGAAATTGTACCACAATCATGAAATACAATATGTCACGAAAAAATAATCTCAGAATCAGGGGGATCCGTTGAAGCGTTTCAGAGTAATTATCTCATAAAGTGACAGTGGTCAGAATTGTAAAAATTGGCCTGGTCATTAACGTGCAAACCACCTTGGGTTGTAAAGGGGTTAATACATACTAAACGTGGGGTTTTTTTTTACATTTTTTTATTTATTTTCCGATTTTTCTAATCTTTACCTATAAACACTGAGTCTAATAATAACCTGACACTTCCCGTTCCGTAGAGATCACTAATCAGCAGTCATCTCACGTCATGGGCAGGACAATAAAGGTGATATCTCTACTGTAAAGCACTTCCCTCCTTAGGGCAAAGAGTTTAAACCAGAGCTGTGTTATCTTATCCCGGTACAGATATCATCGGAGGGCAGCTCCCTTCTGCCCTTCCTCGCCCCTTTCATTCTTCAAAGAGAGATCAATGAGTATTAGGGAGTCAGGTGATGGGCAACAGAAATTACACTCATTTTTTGACCATTTATTTTTTATTTCGTTGATTTCTACAGGTCTTTATAATTACACCTAAACCAAATATGTATAATGTTTTTATTATTTCTGTACTTTGTATCAGTTTATTAAAAAAACATGTTTTTTTTTTTATTTTATTTCTGCAAAAGTCTGATTTGTATATCGATAAAAGTGTGTCCACACCAGTTGGATGCGATGGATTTCACCAAGTCTTATCCACTTGCTGCTGATCAAATCTAAAGCAGAAATTAAATGCTATGGGTTTAACACCTGCAGTGTGTCAATTTACGACAAGGATGTTCACTGCGGATTTAAAATACAAAGGCTGTAATTAGTGGTAAGCCCACGGGAAATGTGGAGACATGACCCCTGTGGACCTACCTGAAGGGACAGAGCCATCTGGTTTTAGGACATCTGTGCCTCCTTGGATCTCCTCTGCCTTCACCTCGATTACCTGTCTGCCCTTGAGCTGCAGATCTGAGTAATGTACAGCAGACTAGTTTCTTGGGACATCCTGTATGACAACTCCATTCCCATATAATAAACTATGGTTGTTAGGCAATGTAACCATAGCAAACAGTCTGTCTGATATGACTCAGCGAAGATTTGGAAATCCAACTCTGAGGAAAAAAATTACAGCATGCCCGAGTTTGATCTGATATTCGGAGTCCGTGGAAAACATTGGACTGCACTCGGATGACATCTGAGTGCAGTTCAATTTTCACGGACTGACAGAATGGAGAAGATGGACAATTTTTTCCATCTTCTCCTCATCCGAGAGAATCGGATCACATTCTGATCAGAGTGTGAATAGGATAATTGGCCCGATTCTCTCGGATGAGAGAATATGCACTGGTAAGACTCTAGCCTTAGGTGTTCTCTAATAGAATGCCTGTCAGTGTTTTGGTAACAGGCATAATACAAGGCAGTACAAAAGTAGTGCACTGCATTATATGAGTAATCCCTGAAGTTAAAGTCCCCAAGTGGGACTAAAATAAAAAGTAAAAAAAAAAAAAAGTTAAAAAATGCAAAAAAAAGAAAAAGTAAAAAAGTTATATTTTTTTCCAATTAAAAAGACCTTATAATGAAAAAATATATAAAGAAAAAGAATGCATATTAATGATATTGCTGTGTCCGAAATTATTTGACGGATTTAATTACCATATTATATAACCCACACAGTGAACACACTGTGAAAAAAAAATAAAAATGACAAAATTAGTGTTTTTGCTTGACACTTTTCAAAATAGGAAATAAAATTTTTAACAAAAACAATATGGCAATAATAAAAGTAGTATATTATATCTTATTATTTATTTATTATGCTTACTTATATGGCGCCATTAATTCCACAGCTCTTTACAGATATTGTCATTGCTGTCCCCATTAGGTCTTAGATTATAAGTTCCCTATCAGTATGTCTTCGGAGTGTGGGAGGAAACTCAAGAAACCGGAGGAAACCCACGCAAACACGGGGAGGACATACAAACTCCTTGCAGATGTTGTCCTTGGTGGGATTTCAACACAGGTTACCAGTGCTGCAATGCTGAGCACTGAGCCACCGTGCTGCCAGGTATGTATGTATCTAATCTATTTATCTATCACCTATATCTATCTATATATATATAATTGTGATAATGCTACTCACTTGAGTGTATGGTGAGGAAACACAGGAACCGTTTCCATTTAAATGTCCAGGCTGGTTTATTGAAGCTTCATAAACTAGCCACAAGCAAAGGAACATAAATGGCCTTTCAGTGCAGGCAAAACAAGGTAAACAGTTCTAACAAAGTCACTTTAGAGACAGTCCAGGACACTCAGTCTGGATATCATCCAGTATGCCGGCTCAGTTTGGAGACATTACACAGGAGGTCTTCTTACCTCCACACACAGACCATGTGTCAAACAGACTCCATTTTACCCCGTGAACCATACCCAGGGGTTGAGTATGTGGGCAGCCAGACCCACTCATCTCTCAAGCTGCCTGTAAAACCTGGCCCAGATGCACAAAACAATTCTCTTAGTGCTATGTGCACTAGAGCAATACTCCAGGTTTACATCACAGAGGACAACCACCTTTGTGATACATACTTCCCATCAACTATGGGTCCGGTAGCCACCTAACGAGATATATATATATATATATATATATATATATATATATATATATACAGTACAGACCAAAAGTTTGGACACACCTTCTCATTTAAAGATTTCTCTGTATTTTCATGACTATGAAAATTGTACATTCACACTGAAGGCATCAAAACTATGAATTAACACATGTGGAATTATATACTTAACAAAAAAGTGTGAAACAACTGAAATATGTCTTATATTCTAGGTTCTTCAAAGTAGCCACCTTTTGCTTTGATGACTGTGACGCGCCCCCTGGGCCGCGCGTGTGTGGCGATACCCGGAACCGGACCCGTTGCGAATGCTGGGGGTTGTAGTCCTCATGTGGCGAGGGACCCGGTTCCGTGGCTCAGGGTGGTCAACTCAAATGGCAGTCTATATGCTGAATGTCCGACTACGCCACCCGTGGATTGCGGTCAGGATGAACCGCCGCTGCAGGGCAGACCGCTGAGGCTGGTGTTGTGGGTGCAGCAGAGTGTAGTACAACTCCCCACGGGAGGAGTGTAGCCTCAGGGCAGTGTATGCGGAGGATGGGGGTGATAGTGCAGGAGTAGCAGTGACGATACAGAGTCAGGGATGCAGTCCAGGGTCTTTACTCACAGTTCTTATTATCCAGACCACTTCTGCAGGTAATGGCTGCCCACGTCGTACTGTGCTCACCAGGTGAGGGGCTCGGCCTACTCCCAGATAACTTTGGAGCGCTTCACAGGACCCCCTTTGTGTGTCCTTTCTCTGGCCTGTCATACCCCGCCAGTGACCTCACTTCTGTCCGGCAGCCTCGGGCCTTCTCTTGGTAAATTTGGCGCCAGTCTCCCTGACCCTATATGGTGCCTTCCTAGCGGGTGTAGTGAGGGGCTCCGCCACGTGAAATGTCACAGCCTCCGGTTTCTAGCTGAGCGTAGTTCCCCGCCTCCACTAGTTTCGGGGACCAGTCTCCGCCTTTGGCCTGACCCTCCTACGCAGGTAGATTCGGGCGTGAGGTGGCGTCTCGCCGGTCCTCACCCCTGGGGTCCCTTCGTTCCTGGAGCCTCCTCCGCTCCTCGTCCTTCCTTCTCCTTCCTCCAGGCTCCGGCCTCTCCCTTAGTCCTGCCTGTGGAGCAGAGCCCATGCAGAGCCTCTGCTCCCACCTCCTGCTCCCTCTTCTGTCTGACTGAACTCAACTACTGATCTAAGATGGTGCCCACCTTTTATACCCCCCTCTAGGTGCATCCAGGAACTGCTTCCTCCTTGCTCCTGCACTACAGGGTTCCCCCTTCCTCGGTGTTCCCTCCCCCCACTCCAGCAAGGGACAGGGACTGTCGCGCTCTGCTTTGAGCATATCGGTCGCCCTGCCCCCCGGAAATGTGGTGTAATGCATGCAGGTGTCAGGGTCCTGATCCACACTCCATCCTTACCGGAGAGTGAGATATCGCACATCTGGTTGAGATGCAATACCTCTGTAGCAACCGAGCCCTCTGGGTGCTACAACTGCTTTGCACACTCTTGGCATTCTCTTGAAGAGCTTCAAGAGGTAGTCACCGGAAATGGTTTTCACTTCACAGGTATGCCCTGTCAGGTTTAACAAATGGGATTTCTTGCCTTATAAATGGGGTTGGGACCATCAGTTGTGTTGTGCAGAAGTCAGGTGGATACACATCTGATAGTCCTACTGAATAGACTGTTAGCTGCTTTTTTCTTGCCATAATACAAATTCTAAGTAAAGAAAAACAAGTGGCCATCATTACTTTAAGAAATGAAGGTCAGTCAGTGTAAAAAATTGGGAAAACGTTGAAAGTGTCCCAAAGTGCAGTTGCAAGAACAATCAAGTGCTACAAAGAAACTGGCTCACATGAGGACCGCCCCAGGAAAGGAAGACCAAGAGTCTGTGCTTTGGTCTGATGAGTCCAAATTTGAGATCTTTGGTTCCAACCACCGTGTCTTTGTGCAACGCAGAAAAGGTGAACGGATGGACTCTACATGCCTGGTTTCCACCGTGAAGCATGGAGGAGGAGGTGTGATGGTGTGGGGGTGCTTTGCTGGTGACACTGTTGGGGATTTATTCAAAATTGAAGGCATACTGAACCAGCATGGCTACCACAGCATCTTGCAGCGGCATGCTATTCCATCTGGTTTGCGTTTAGTTGGACCATCATTTATTTTTCAACAGGACAATGACCCCAAACACACCTCCAGGCTGTGTAAGGGCTATTTGACCAAGAAGGAGAGTGATGGGGTGCTATGCCAGATGACTTGGCCTCCACAGTCACCAGACCTGAACCCAATCGAGATGGTTTGGGGTGAGCTGAACCGCAGAGTGAAGGCAAAAGGGCCAACAAGTGCTAAGCACCTCTGGGAACTCCTTCAAGATTGTTGGAAGACCATTTCCGGTGACTACCTCTTGAAGCTCATCAACAGAATGCCAAGAGTGTGCAAAGCAGTCATCAAAGCAAAAGGTGGCTACTTTGAAGAACATAGAATATAAGACATATTCTCAGTTGTTTCACACTTTTTGTTAAGTATATAATTCCACACGTGTTAATTCATAGTTTTGATGCCTTCAGTGTGAATGTACAATTTTCATAGTCATGAAAATACAGAACAATCTTTAAATGAGAAGGTGTGTCCAAACTTTTGGTCTGTACTGTATATACTCACCGTATACACAGACTATAAGACGCACTTTGTTCCTCCAAAAATTTTGGAGGAAAGTGGGGGGTGCATCTTATAGTCAGTCTGAATGTGGCTGTGGATGGTGAGGGTGTGGGGGGAGTGGCAGAAGCAGAGGAGCGGGGCACAGGTGCAGGAGCAGCCTGCTGCAGCTAACACTGTGCCCTCTGTTAAAATAAAATGAATATTCACTGCTCCCCATGCCCATGGGCGTGGGGAGCTCTGAATATTCATTCTCCTTAATATCATGCACAGTGTCAGCAGCAGCTGCTGGCTTCTTGCAGCGGCTGGGCGATTTCATGTGCCTGCTATTAAAGAGCATGAATATTCACTACTCCCCACTCCCATGGGGAGTAGTGAATATTCATTCTCTTTAGTAGAGGGCACATGTGATTGCCCGGCCGCTGCATGAGCCGGGGCTTCGGCTGACACTGTGCGCGCTATTAAGGAGAGTGAATAGTCACTGCTTCCCATGTCCATAGTCCCGTCACATTCCGGCAACTGATCTCTGCATCTGAGGGTGCATGGCAGTGACGTCATGCGCGGCTCACACACTGAGATCAGCTGCTGGCAGCAGAGCTGGATGCAGCGATGGAGCAGAGGGAAGGAAGGTGAGTAGAATTGTTTATTTTTTTTGTGTGCAGCGTGATCGGGATGGGGATGGGGGTGCCATGCATACCAAGATGGGGATGGGGTGGCCATGCATACCAGAATTGTGGTGCCATGCATACCAGGATGGGGATGAGGGGTGAAATGCATACCAAGATGGGGATGGGAGTGCCATGCATACTAGGATGGGGATGGGGGTGCCATGTATACCAGGATGGGGATGGGGTTGCCATGCATACCAGGATGGGGATGGGGGTGCCATGCATACCAGGATGGGGACTGGGGTTCCATGCATACCAGGATGGGGATGAGGGGTGCCATGCATACCAGGAGGGGGATGGGGGTGCCATCCATACCAGGATGGGGATGAGGGTACCATGCATACCAGGATGGGGGACCATGTATACCAGGATGGGGATGGACCCACGTATAACAGGAAGGGGGGCCATATATACCAGGATGGGGCATATATATGCCAGGATGGGGGATATAGATACAGAATTGGGAGACATTACCCCTATAACAGTCTCAGTAGCAGACCCCCTCCCCCATAACAGTGCATTATGACCACATTTTTTTATTTAATTTTTTTTTCTATTTTCCTACTGTAAAACTTAAGTGCATCTTATAGTCAGAAAAATATGGTAATATCACTTATTTAAAATGGCTTTTTTCTTGAGATGGTGCCCTCTTTGGAAAGACAATGAATTCTAGAACTCAGCAGGCCCATCTAGAGCCATTACAAACAGAGTGATCTATTTCAAGTGTTTATTTCTGTTAATGTTGATGATTAGGGCTTACAGTCAATGAAAACACGAAATTCATTATCTCAGTAAATCAAAATAATTAACAAAAAACACCTGCAAAGGCTTCCTAAGCATTTTAAAAGTTCCCTTAGTCTGTTTCAGTAGGCTCCACAATCATGGAAGACTGCTGACTTGACAGATGTCCGGAAGGCAGTGATTGACACATTCCACAAGGTCTCAGAGTTCCAATTTTCATTTGAAAAGCAAGGTTCCAGAGTCTGGAGGAAGAGTGGAGAGGCACACAATCCAAGCGGCTTGAGGTGCAGTGTAAAGTTTCCACAATCAGTGATGGTTTGGGGAGCCATGTCATCTGCTGGTGTAGGTCCACTGTGTTTTATCAAGACCAAAGTCAGCGCAGCCGTCTACCAGGAAATTTTAGAGCACTTCATGCTTCCCTTGGCCGACAAGCTTTTTGGAGATGGAAATGTCATTCTCCAGGACTTGGCACCTGTCCACACTGCCAAAAGTACCAATACCTGGTTTAAAAACAACAGTATCACTGTGCTTGATTGGCCAGCAAACTCGCCTGACCTTAACCTTGATCTTGTCAAGAGGAAGATGAGAGACACCAACAGGAGCCCCGACCAAGTACTGAGTGCATTTACAGAACATACATTTCAGTAGGTCAACATTTTGGATTTTAATAACATTTTTCAAGCTGTTGTTATAAAGTATTCTAATTTACTGAGATAATGACTTTTGTGTTTTCATTGGCTGTAAGCCATAATCATCAACATTAACAGAAATAAACACTTGAAATAGATCACTCTGTTTGTAATGACTCTATATAATATATGAGTTTCACTTTTTGTATTGAAGAACTGAAATAAAATAACTTTTTGATGATATTCTAATTTAGTGAGAAACACTTGTATTTCCTTTGGCAATGGCGATTGACTTAGCATTTAAGCTCACATACACGTAGAACAGAAGGGTTTATTCAACTATATCATCTCATTAGATACTTCATATTTTTGCATTTACAAGAGTAAAACTTTTGCCTGACACTTTATTGCCTCTTGTATAAAGGCTAAGTTCACATGGGCAGTTTTCATCCTGAAGAAAACGGACAATTTTTCAATCTGTATGCCAATCCTGTGTCATCCGGATGACATTAATTTCTATACATCAGCAGTAGTGTAGCTACCGGGGTGGCAGAGGGGGTGGTCGCCCAGGGCCCCACAATCTGAGGGGCCCTACCGGAGATACGCTAGTGTAACTGTATCGACGTGCTCTGAGGCAGAGCAGGGAGACTCCGCTATGGGACTCTTGAGCAGGAGGAATGGGGGCCCCTGGTGTCAGCATCGGGCCCCCGCCCATCACCGCAAGTTCAATAACGAGAAAAGAGCGTGACGCTCCCTCTCACATCAGTCCCCCTCTACGTCTGATAGCACTGACAGTGGGCGCGACGACATCATCACTTGGCGCCCGCTGTCCTGAGATGTACGGGCGTTCGGAGCAGCGGGGGTACGAGGAGGAGAGAGGAGTATTGTATTTATTTATGGGGGTGCATCATACTATATAGAGTCTGCCTATGGGGTGCATTATACTATATAGAGTCTGCTTGTGGGGGTGCATTATACTATATAGAGTCTGCCTGTGGGGGTACATTATACTATATTGAGTCTGCCTGTGGGGGTGCATTATACTATATTAAGTCTGCCTGTGGGGGTGCATTATACTATATAGAGTCTGCCTGTGGGGGTGCATTATACTATATAGAGTCTGCCTGTGGGGGTGCATTATACTATATAGAGTCTGCCTGTGGGGGTGCATTATACTATATAGAGTCTCCCTGTGGGGGTGCATTATACTATATAGAGTCTGCCTGTGGGGGTACATTATACTATATTGAGTCTGCCTGTGGGGGTGCATTATACTATATTAAGTCTGCCTGTGGGGGTGCATTATACTATATAGAGTCTGCCTGTGGGGGTGCATTATACTATATAGAGTCTGCCTGTGGGGTTGCATTATACTATATAGAGTCTGCCTATGGGACTGCATTATACTATATAGAGTCTGGCTATGGGCGGTACATTATACTATATAGAGTCTGCCTGTGGGGGTGCATTATACTATATAGAGTCTGCCTGTGGGGGTGCATTATACTATATAGAATCTGCCTGTGGGGGTGCATTATACTATATAGAATCTGCCTATGGGGGTGCATTATACTATATAGAGTCTGCCTATGGAGGTGTATTATACTATATGGAGGCCTATGGGGGTGCATTATACTATATAGAGGCCTATGGGGAGTGCATTATTCTATATTGAGGACTATCTGGTGCATTATACTATATGGAGGCTATTTAGGGAACCATCATGCAGTGAGGGGATTACAGTGAGGGCCATCATACAGTGTGGGAGATAATGTGGGGTCTTTGTACAGTGTGGGGGCCATCATACAGTGTTGGAGCCATCAGATGTGGGCTATTAAGGGGTCAGTATACTGTGTGGGGGGTACTATACAGTGAGGGGGCATTATCCTGTGTATAAGAGAGCATCATACTGTGTAGAGGGGAGCTGTACAGGGGGAGACTCGGGACATTATTAAATGTTAAGTGGGCACTTATCATTATAGGGAAAATCAGGTTATTGTGACTGTCAAAGGGGCACACAGAGGGCATTATTATTTTCTAGGGGCAAAATGTGGGCACTGTTTTCTAGGGTACTTGCACACGGCATTACTATATTCTATAGGTTTGTTTTACCATATAGAGGGCACACAGTACCACACAGCAGGTGCAGTAATAGAGACACATATGGCAGCAGCGACTCAGCAGGATGCGACGTTTGTGCAGGTTGGGGATAGATGGGGAGAGCGCCTGAAATGTGGACGTCAAATGTGTCTTTATTGTAATCTCTGCAGACGAGTCCTGACTGGAGAAGTTGTAGTAGTAAAAAACCTGACCAACACCTCCTAAGTGTGAACTGGTGCCAGATGTAGTAACTGCATAATATACATAAAGAAAGTGCAGCAGCACTCTCTAAGGGCCAAGATACATACAAACAATGAAAACATTTCATTGTTTGTATGTATCTTGGCCTTTACAGAGTGCTGCTGCGCTTTCTTTATGGAGAAGTTGTCGTGTCGGTCTGGGCCAGATGGAAAAGTGAACGATTTAATCAGAAAGAACATCAGCTGTAAATCACGATCTATAACTCTCCTATAATCTCTTATATGTTCTGCAGGACTGGTATCTATCAATATATGGTCACCATATGGCGGTAATATCAGTGTTGGTCTTTGTATAGAGATTATTTTAAGTAACAGCCCGGTCATCTGCTGAGGTTCCCCTACATCCACTATTAGGGTGCGCCACCATAGTTGTAATCAGGGTTACCTGGTTAGGGGCCCACTCAGAAGTTTCGCCCAGCCTGAACCAAAACCCTAGCTACGCTTCTGATCAGCACTTAATATAATGTACAAGACCAAATACAGTTTCTTGTGTTAATAATGACAATGTACCCATAAAAATTGGATGCTATACAGATGATCTGTATGGAATCCATTTTTTTGGACACCCATTGACTTGAATAGGTGAGTCTCATCTGAAATAAGGGAGACACTAGTGCGTGCCTTGATTTTTTTGACGCAGACATTTGGTTCATGTCGAAGCAAGGATCACCAAGCTATGACTTGCCTACTTTGGACACATCATATGAAGAGAGCAATCACTGGAGAAGGATATCATGGTCGGAAGAATAGAAGGAACAAAGGGAAAAGGAAGATCAGCATCCGATGGCTTGATACAATTAAGATAATGATGGAGAAGACCGCGGTGGACCTATCTAGGCTTGCACAAGACCGATCTTCCTACAGAACGTTCATCCATTAAGTCGCCATGGCTTGATATCGTGCTGAAGGCCGTTAATAATAATAATAATAATAATATCAATAAAAAAAACAAAAAAACGGGTCATCTGAATGGCCCTATACAATAGTATTGGTCTGAGTGCTGTCAGCTTTTTTCACGGATAGCACTCAAACCAAAAATACGGTAGTGTGAACGTTGTCAAAGACTGTGGTACTGCACTTAGGTAGACTAGCTAGTCCGCTTTGGAAGAACTATCCTCCATCTTTACTGGTGCGATCTTACTCTTGCAGAACTGTTGCAGATGTTCTTCTGATAAGGGGGATGATGAATCAACACAACATATTAGTACATGAAAAAGCTTTTTGGAAATGTTTACATATCCACCAGCCTGGACATGTTAAATGTGATCCGTCTTACTTACTACTCCAAGCCATTTCATCTATATTTTTGGATAACAATAACTCCCACTTGGTTTATGGATGAGACTTCCTAGTAACAACATACAGATGTAATTAGGAGACTGGGAGACACTGCTGCTATGTTGACTCACACCTGGTGTAGATAATGTATGAGACAACAGTGAAATGTAAAGTACATTTATGTGTAATTTACCTTACACAAAAGGAAATGAACCCGGCCTTCATAGCTAATTAATGTGGTTTCTGAAGAATAGTCATGGCATGTATCTGACTTATTTACAATATTTTTGGGCTTGTGAGTTATCATAGATTTGTGTTTCATTTGTATGATATTTTCCACCTAAATGTTTTTTTTGCACCCAAGTGAGTAACACATCAGAATGAGTGACCACTAGAGCTGGGCTCATCGATTCGCGGGACTCCAGAACATTGGCTAGGTCAATAGTCTCTAGGCGATGGACACGAAGCTCGTGAATCCGAGATCCCCAGCGTGGCTTTTGTTTAGCCGGTCTGGTGGAACGTCATCATTGCAGCATAATGCACAGATGAAATGATGCCAGCCTGGCTAATCCCAGAAGGTAAGAGATTTGTGAGCCTCCCGTCCAGAGACTACTGACCTAGCCAATGGACTGTCCAGAGACTACTGACCTAGCCAATGGACTGTCCAGAGACTACTGACCTAGCCAATGGACTGTCCAGAGACTACTGATCTAGCCAATGGACTGTCCAGAGACTACTGACCTAGCCAATGGACCGTCCAGAGACTACATACCTAGCCAATGGACTGTCCAGAGACTACTGACCTAGCCAATGGACTGTCCAGAGACTACTGACCTAGCCAATGGACTGTCCAGAGACTACATACCTAGCCAATGGACTGTCCAGAGACTACTGACCTAGCCAATGGACTGTCCAGAGACTACTGACCTAGCCAATGGACTGTCCAGAGACTACTGACCTAGCCAATGGACTGTCCAGAGACTACTGACCTAGCCAATGGACTGTCCAGAGACTACTGACCTAGCCAATGGACTGTCCAGAGACTACTGATCTAGCCAATGGACTGTCCAGAGACTACTGACCTAGCCAATGGACCGTCCAGAGACTACATACCTAGCCAATGGACTGTCCAGAGACTACATACATAGCCAATGGACTGTCCAGAGACTACTGACCTAGCCAATGGACTGTCCAGAGACTACTACCTAGCCAATGGACTGTCCAGAGACTACTGACCTAGCCAATGGACTGTCCAGAGACTACTGACCTAGCCAATGGACTGTCCAGAGACTACTGACCTAGCCAATGGACCATCCAGAGACTACACACCTAGCCAATGGACCGTCCAGAGACTACATACATAGCCAATGGACTGTCCAGAGACTACATACCTAGCCAATGGACTGTCCAGAGACTACTGACCTAGCCAATGGCCGTCCAGAGACTACTGACCTAGCCAATGGACTGTCCAGAGACTACTGACCTAGCCAATGGCCGTCCAGAGACTACTGACCTAGCCAATGGACCATCCAGAGACTACATACCTAGCCAATGGACTGTCCAGAGACTACATACATAGCCAATGGACTGTCCAGAGACTACATACCTAGCCAATGGACTGTCCAGAGACTACTGACCTAGCCAATGGACCGTCCAGAGACTACTGACCTAGCCAATGGACTGTCCAGAGACTACTGACCTAGCCAATGGCCGTCCAGAGACTACATACCTAGCCAATGGACTGTCCGGACTACATACCTAGCCAATGGACTGTCCAGAGACTACTGACCTAGCCAATGGACTGTCCAGAGACTACTGACCTAGCCAATGGACTGTCCAGAGACTACATACCTAGCCAATGGACCGTCCAGAGACTACATACCTAGCCAATGGACTGTCCAGAGACTACTGACCTAGCCAATGGACTGTCCAGAGACTACTGACCTAGCCAATGGACTGTCCAGAGACTACTGACCTAGCCAATGGACCGTCCAGAGACTACATACCTAGCCAATGGACTGTCCAGAGACTACATACATAGCCAATGGACTGTCCAGAGACTACATACCTAGCCAATGGACTGTCAAGAGACTACTGACCTAGCCAATGGACCGTCCAGAGACTACTGACCTAGCCAATGGACTGTCCAGAGACTACTGACCTAGCCAATGGCCGTCCAGAGACTACATACATAGCCAATGGACTGTCCAGACTACAAACCTAGCCAATGGACTGTCCAGAGACTACATACCTAGCCAATGGACTGTCCAGAGACTACATACCTAGCCAATGGACTGTCCAGAGACTACATACCTAGCCAATGGACTGTCCAGAGACTACATACCTAGCCAATGGACTGTCCAGAGACTACTGACCTAGCCAATGGACCGTCCAGAGACTACTGACCTAGCCAATGGACCGTCCAGAGACTACATACCTAGCCAATGGCCGTCCAGAGACTACATACATAGCCAATGGACTGTCCAGAGACTACATACCTAGCCAATGGACCGTCCAGAGACTACATACCTAGCCAATGGCCGTCCAGAGACTACATACATAGCCAATGGACCGTCCAGAGACTACATACCTAGCCAATGGCCGTCCAGAGACTACATACCTAGCCAATGGACTGTCCAGAGACTACTGACCTAGCCAATGGACTGTCCAGAGACTACATACCTAGCCAATGGACCGTCCAGAGACTACAGATCTAGCCAATGGACCAGAATCCCATGAATCGATGCGCCCATCTCTGATGACAGCCATATATCCTTTTAGGCTTTGTTTACACATCAGTGTTTGGCTAAAGTTCAGAAGAGTGCTCATAATTCTGGTCTGTAAAAAAATTCAGCCTTGCGTATTCTGCGTTTTTTTTCCAAATTGCTAATGTGCATGAGCAAATAGGCTACAACTGGTCGCTGCACACAAACAGAATATGCAGTGAAAACACAGGCGCGTAAATCTAACCATGGTTGTCCACATTTCATTTTTTTTAGCTGACCGATGGTCAACATAAAAAAAGAGACATCCTTTTCTGGTCTGTTTTGTGGACAGGATTTGCCAATTTCAATGATTTGTTATAAGAAAATAAATAAAAGAAAGACAGCATTCTGATGGTACGAGTGTGTTGGTTTTTCACTGGTTGCTAGAAGTCATAGAAGTTTAGGAAACCTGTCAGATAATTTTTTGTATACAAGTAAAAAGAAAAATATACAGATTGTAAAAATGGACACAGACTAAAAGCAAATGAATACGAGACCCAGCACAGAAAAAAAGCAGTTCATGTGAACAAGGTCTAAGGCTATTTTCACACATCTTGTTTTTTTTCAGCGTTTTTTTTCTGAAAGCAAAACCTGATCTCTTGCCAAAGTTTGTTCAAGATTTTTCTTGCTTTTTTGCTTGTTTTTGGTGCGTTTTTTTCACTGTCCTTTTGTCTCTTTATGCATGTACATAAAGTTTACCACCCAATACTTCCAATGGGTGAAAAAATGCTGAAAAAAACCGCTGAAAGAAGTAACATGTTCTATTTTGCAAAAAAACATGCAAAGCACAAAATCCTGATAACAAAAACCATGATGTGAGCATGAGATTTCAGGAATCTCATAGACTTTGCTGGTACTCTAAAACGCAGCTGAAAATGTGCATAATAGAACACATCAAAAAATGCTGAAAAGAACAAGATGTGTGAACATAGCCTAACTCTTTTTTTTTCCTTCTCAGCTTTCTATTGTCAGAATTGTAGTCTATGTCACAGTTCTTCTGGTCCCAGGGGAAAATAAAAAATAGAATAAGAGCAAAAAATTGTCACTTTTGTCATCATGATAGGGCCTCTTCATGACCTGGCGATTTTTCAGTTTTTTCATTTTTTCTTCCCCTTCTTCCAAGAGCCATAACTTTTTTTTATTTTTGTGGCCATGTAGCCATATGAGGGCTTGTTTTTTGAGGGACAAGTTGTACTTTTGAAGGACACCATTCATTTTATCATGTGATGCACTGGAAAGAGGGAAATTGCAAAAAATGTGCCACTCCACAATAGTTTTTTTTTGTTATTTACCATGTTCACTATATGCTAAAACTGACCTGGCAATAAGATTCTCCATGTTAGTATGATTACGCTGGTACCAAACCTCTATTTTTTTTATTTAAAGGGAATCTGCCACCCCCTGGGAGATATCCGGCCTCTAATATGGGTATACAGGGTATAGAGCAGTAAATCTATACTTACCTGTATGGCCCATAGCAGAGGTCTGATTGCAGAGAAAAGTGTTTTTATATAGTCTGTTTTCCAGAGGCTTGGTGTCCCCTGGACGCCAAGAAATCCCTGTCCATCTGTTTATTTTTCCCTTAAATCCCTGCCTATGTGATTAATTACCATATCCCCCCTCCCCTGCATGTCACAGGGCCCTGTGACGTGCACTGTGCTCCGACCTCCGGGCATGCGCAAGGCGCCGCTTACATAGAGCTCACATAGAGCGCGCTTTGCTTCATCCCTACCCGTCTCTCTGTTCTCTGCGCTGCAGGGTTCTATTGCGCAGGCGCCGGGGGGTCACTGTCACTTTCTAGCGCCTGCGCAATAGAAACCTGCAGCACAGAGCACAGGCAGACGGGGTCTGGATGAAGCAAAGCGCACTCTGTGAGCTCTATGTGAGTGGCGCTTTGGGCATGCCCGGAAATCAGGGAGCACAGTGCACGTTCCCCCCCGAATATGGTCATTAATCACATAGGCAGGGATTTTGGGGAATAATAAACAGATAAGCCTGTGGAAAACAGAGTTTATAAAAACACATTTCTCTGCAATCATATCTCTACTTTGGGCCATACAGGTATGTATAGATTTACTTTTCTATACCCTGTATGGCCATAGTAGAGATCCGATATAGCCCAGGGGGTGACAGATTCCCTTTAAGTGGTGAAAAAATGACTATTTTTTTGCAACCTGAGTGGATGTTTTGGGGATGTTGTTTTGATCGCCTATTATTGTATTTTGTTGCAATGGGGTTTCGATCCCCTTTCTCATTACACCTTTTACTAATCAGATTAATTTATGCTATATTTTGATAGATCAGACTTTTGCGAATGAAGCAATGCCAAATATGTATATTTTTTATTGTTTTATTTTTAATGGGACAAAAGTGGGATGATTTGAACTTGTGTTTTTTTTTCATATTTTTAAAAACATATATTTTTTAACTTTTTACTGGATTTAATAGTCCTCTTAGGGGGCTTGAAGCTGCGATCATCTGATCGCTTGTACTATACATAGCAGTGCATCAGCACTGCGATCTTCCATGAATGCCAGCATACTCGGTGAAAGGGTTAAGAAAACATACTCGCTCATCACTAATGCCAGCTAAAAGCTGGCTTTCACAGGAGAATCATCATGACAAACACAGAAGTCTTCAGCAGACCTCTGGCTGTCATGGCAGCCCATCGGCGCCCCAGAATCACGCCGATGGGCGCGTGGAATGACATGCCCCCCTGCCGGCATGGTCTGAATGCTGTTGTCAGAGATTGACAGCGGCATTTAACAGGTTAATAGCAGCTGGCGGAGCTCTGCTCCACCTCCGGCTGTTAGGAGGAACATGATAGCTGATTAAATCAGCCCCGGGAAAGATGCGGGCTCGCATGCCGATCTTGCATCTTTCCCGGCAGATGATGGCTGATTTAAAGTTAGAGACACGACATATTATGTAAATGTACGTCATATGTTGTGAAGGGGTTAAATGATAAAATAAATAAAATGACATTAAAATAAGTCCATCTGTAGAATGAAATAGCTCGTGAGTCCAAGTGTATTCACTCTCTGCCAACCCAGGCTGATTGACAGCTGCAGATTGTGCGGAGCAGCGTGAGATGTCAGCAGCAGGAGGGACACTGAGGAGCTGGATCGGTGGACGATTCATTTAAACTTTCAAAAATGATAACACACCCATTCTGATATGGATGTAAAAAAGTAAGTACACCAGCCTCATCACATCAAAGAGATCTATTTACCAATGCATGCAGTTTGTATTGTAAAATATGGTGACATATCCATTTTTGCTATGACAGCTCCTATGCCACATGTGAAAACATGCCAAAATTTAGCTGCCCGCCTCGAAACCCTGTCTAGCTTCCTTACATCCTTTTCACAGCATAGAGCCCAAAACTGTGATCCACATTGAAGATGTAGCTTTACAAATAATAGACGACAATCATTTCTCATAGTCACATGTTTATTTCAGTTGTACAATGTGGTAGAACTAAGTAAGTATATGTTGTAGGCAACTACTATTGTTTTGTGACCTGTTGCAGTAGTACATTTCTATCTGGACTTATAACCAAATTATGGCAGAAATAACACTTCAATAAATATTTTTTTATTCTTACCTAGCATAAAAACATCACTTATATATGGATATATATATTATTCTAGTATATTGTAAATCTATTAAAAAGTAAAACATTCTTCAAACAATACTCCAATGGAATACAACCCTACTTGTCTCATGACATACGATTACCGAACAATCCAAAACATTTTATTCTTTTAATTCTTCTTTCTGTCCAAACTGCTCTCGCCTGCAGGCCACTTCTACCAGAAGGTTCAGATCTGAGAAGAGACAGTTACACGTTACGACAAAATATTTCTTCCTATAATAAGAAACGCCATCAAATAATAAAGAAAGACCCATTTTCCTCACATCTCCAGTGGTTCTGCTCTGATGGTCCCAACATAATGCTTGTTCGTCGGGTGATCGGATTGTTTATGCCAGTATGGTGGTCAGCCGTGCATTCCCTCGTGTAAGGGCAGGTGCACATGAGTGCATTTGTGGTCCGCGTGCAATCCGACAAAACGTCAGATCGCACCTGGACTAACGTTAGTCTTTGGGGCAGTGCACATGTCCGATTTTTTTCCTTTAGCAGGGCCGGTCGGGGGGAAAAAATCGCAGCATGCCTGAGTCAATGAGTCAATGAGTCTGTGGAAAACCATCAGACTGCACTCGGCTGACATCTGAGTGCAGTCCGACTTCCATGGACTGACAGAATGGAGGAGATGAAGAATTTTTTTTCTCCATCTTCTCCTCATCTGATAGAAACGGATCACACTATGATCGGAGTGTGATTTGAATAATTGACCCGATTCTCTTGGATGAGAAAATATACTGATGTGTGACCCTAGCCTAAATGGGGATTGTTCTGCCAGCAATATGATGCTTTACTGGGACAGAATGATCTTACTAACAATCCGCTTGTCGCCATACAGTATTTATTGGCCCATGGGATAGGGCCAGTAAACGAGCACCAATTGAGTTGTGTAAAGCAATTTGATACTTGTTAACATGCCAAAATTGGCCATCTAAATGGGCCTTAAGTAGATGAACTAAGCTTCTGATTAAATTATTTATGACAACTGCTTTATTCAATAATGAATAGACAGCTTTTCAGACAGATCTGGAGGAGTATGCTACTTTTCATCTCTCCAAAAATCTGTCAAAAGCAATGAAAAGTAGCCTCGAATTGCTCCTGTCCTCTAATGCTCTATGTTCTTAAAAATGAACACATGCAGAGCGCCAGAAAAAAAGTCAGAACAATGCCTTAGGGGAGGGATGGCAAACTTAAACTCACAGAGGACCAAAATGGAAAACTTTGATAAAGCTGGGGGCAAGCCAGTATACAGAATAATGGGCCTCACATAGTCCTCCATACAGAATAATGGGCCTCACATAGTCCTCCATACAGAATAATGGGCCTCACATAGTCCTCCATACAGAATAATGGACCCCACATAGTCTTCAATGCAGTGTAAGGGCCCCACATAGGGGTGGTGTTTCTGGTGTCAGGAGCCAAATATAACCACCCTGTGGGTCAGATTTGGCTCACGGGCCGGAGTTTGACATGTGTGCCTTAGGGTGTCTCCATATACTGTATAATACTGTATTTACTTGTATTGCAATTATATTTAACCAGATTTCTTCAACATTGATCAGATTTTCCTGATTACTAATACTTATCACGTACCAATATTACTACTGTGGAGAACTCCTATGAAGCTGTGCCGCCCTATATGACCTCAAAGTGTGCATTATGTCTGAGCCTTTCATTGGAAGTACACATAGAGTGATAGGCGCACCATGATATACGTAGCTCATAGGGTACCAAAACATAGAACGCATGATATACATTTTTCTTGTAGTGGCCTCATGTACAGGAATCCTCTGCTCCTTCCAATGCTGCTGAAAAACATTACACAAACGCTTACCAGCCCAGCAGAGGCCAAAAAGACATTTTTGTGGCCTCCATCAGGTGAATGGATCCCACCCCATCTGTCGTAGATGCGGGGAGCCATTCCTAATGCATATGCGAAACGTAAAGCGAAGATGAAATGCGCATACATGGCTTGGTCTTAAACACTACTATATCCTATGGCCTAAAATGTACCTGCTGATTTTTCTAATTGCGGTATCTCACTTGTACCATCCTTGTGTTCACATGCTGCTTTTTGACTCAGAGAAGTAATATCAGAAGTGAGTAAGTCTAATTCATCAACACACAAGGTTATATCTACATCAGAAGATGTATTCATGTCAACCTACATAAGCAAAAAAAGGAAACTCTGCATTAAAGGGGTTTTCCATGAACAAAGTACCATATTTTTCTGACTATAAGACGCATCGAACCATAAGACGCACCTAGGTTTTAGAGAAGGAAAACAGAAAAAATGTAAGCAAAAAATGTAGTCCTGATGCCCTGTTAACGGGGAGGGGGTCTGCTGCTGACACTGTTATAGGGGTAATGTCCCCCAATTCTGTTAATATCCCCCATCCTGTTATACATGGCCCCCTCCTTCCTGTTATACGTGGCCCCCATCCCCATCCTGATATGTATGGCACCCCAATCCACCATCCTGGTACGCATGGCACCCCAATCCCCCATCCTGGTATGCATGGCCCCCCTCATCCCTCTTCCTGGTTTGTATGGCATCCCTCACACCCATCCTGGTATGTATGGCACCTTCATCCCTCTTCCTGATATGTATGGCACCTTCATTCCTCTTCCTGGTATGTATGTCACTCTTCATTCCTGTATGTATGGCCCCCCTCATCCTGGTATGTATGGCACCCTTCATCCCTGTATGTATGGCCCCCCTCATCCTGGTATGTATGGCACCCTTTATCACTGTATGTATGGCCCCCCTCATGCCTCATCACTGTATGTATGGCCCCCCTCATCCTTGTATGTATGGTCCCCCTCATGCTTCATCCCTGTATGTATGGCCTCATCCCTCTTCCTGATAGGTATGGCTCCCACATCCATGGGAGTTTTGAATATTCATGGACTTTAATAGCGGGCACACTGACAGCCGAGCACAGCAGGAGCCGCGCTGCTGCTACAGTGTGCGCGCTATTAGGGAAAATGAATGGTGATTGCTCCCCATGCACTCAGTCCTGGCGTGGGGAGCAGTGACCATTCCGGCACAGAGCAGGACACAGCGCTGGAGGAGAGAGGAGGTGAGTATAATTGTTTTTTTTTTTCTGTGACGGGGATCAGGGGGTGCCAAGCGTACCAGGATGAGGGGGGCCATACATACCGGGATGAGTGGGGCCATACATACAGGGATGAAGGGTGCCATACTTACCAAGAGCACAGTGTGCCGGCTATTAAGGAAAATGAATATTCACTGCTCCCCACACCCATGGGCGTGCACAGCAGTGAATATTCATTTTCTTTAGTAGCAGGCACAATGTAGGCTGCAGTAGGCAGCTGCTGCCTCCTGTGTCCCGCTCATCCCCCGCTGCCACTCTCCCCCAACCCCTCCACCACCCACAGCAACAGCCACAGCCACAGCCGAACATATGTTCGGACTCTAAGACGCACCACCCACTTTCCTCCAAAAAATACGGTACATTTTAAGTAATAGATCTTGAAATAATAATAAGTTGGATGTGTTAAAAAATGTTCCTGTGCTGAGATAATCTTATAAATGTGCCCCTGCTGTGTACTGTGTAATGGTTGTGTCTGACCGCACAGGAACATGGTCTGATCATACCACAGCTCCTGGGCAGGGGAGGAAGCAAAAGAGTATACAGACAGGACAGCACGGGATCACAGCTGATTCTTTATGGGAGGTAAAACATTTCCCTGCCTGTTTAAAAACAAGGTTTTACCTCACAGAAAAAAATGTTTTACCTCACAGAAAGAATCAGCTGTGATCCCCAGCTGTCCTGCCTGTATACTCTATTTTGCTTCTTTCCCTGGCCAAGAGCTGTGGTAAGTGTAGACCATCAAAATTGTGCAACTTTTCATAGAGTTTTACACCAGAATTCTGTTAGAAAAGCAGACCAATGTGTTTTGCATTGATTTTTCCATGTACATATTTTGCAGTAGTCTACACATTACATGGGAACCGTAGCTTACTACTTACTTCTGTGTGATCAGTATTGAGAGGATAGACATCAGATGTAGTCAATGGACTTTGGCAATTTACAGGCTGCTCGGTTAATAAAGCCTCAGTGGTGATATCAGCATTTATGGGTTGTAAGGACTCCAACTGGTTAGCCTGACAACAAAAGGCCTCGTCATTTCCTAGGCTCATTGACTCTGCAGCATTTTGTAAAGGTGATGCTGCTGGCTCCATAAGGCTTTCCAGCTTCACCACTTCCAATTTAGAAGAAGATTGTAGCTCATCCGCAAACTGGAAAGCAGACTCCAGATTCATCTCATCTTTTCTGAGCTCATCTGAATCACTCGATGACCAATTTCTATGAAAGAACTCCATAGAAAATGAAGGGTGCATTGCAGGGCCCTGCGCAGTGAAACAAATAATGTATTATAATCTGCTTTATAAATATGTCTTATGCTCTGTGCTATAAAATATTGATAAAACATATAAGTCAGTTGATTGTCAATGTTGTATAAATGATTATAGGCAGGAGTGTTCACAATAACAGTTATTCTAGATACCGGGCATAACACAGTAGTTTTGCATTATACCATGCAAATTGTCAAGATATCTCAGCCCGGGAAGGTCACGCAGAACCACCAGCTGTAATCTTCGTGCTGAACTGCTCTATGCTGCCTACTATCGTCCGGACAATTACACAATCAATGATTAAGGGAGGAGGCTGCAGGCTGTTTACACTACTAGGCCAGGTATCGTGAAACTAACAGTGAGCATATGGTATATACACCTCCGATCCCGAAGCATGGAATATATGTATATACCTCCGATATGGTCACTGCAAATTCCACGATAACCCCAGAAAGATTATTAGCTGCCACCACCAGTCGGGATTTACAGGCTGACTAGAGGCCTGGTAGGTAGCGTATGGCTCTGAGGCGCTGTTTACAGAACAAAAGGAACAGAACTATTAAATTTCATCATTAATCCAAAAGGAGGCAGTGTTTATAAAAAATATATAAAAGATTTTACAAAGGGGACAAAACAATACAGCATATACAGTTACATAAAATAAAACGGATAAAACAAAATAAACTAACTACGCCGCTCACAGAGATGAGTCAGCTAGCAGATGGAAGCAATCCGGTTGAAAACGACAGTTAACGGGATCAAGCCTACACTGACATGTATCTTCCTCAGATCATAATTTGCCTTCATCTTTTATGAGCATCTGAGTTACACCTACACCCCCCCCCCCCGTGATGACGTCAAGTGGGCCGGGTTGCGGGGGTGTCCTCAGCCCTTCAAGATTTTATGAAAATCCCAATTTATGTGATAACTCCTCTGGATGAATGCAGAAATTTGAGAATGCCATCAAATTTTTTATAGGGATTTTATCATTACCCAGAGACTAAACATGCTGGTTGTTGTCAGTGGTCAGCCTGCTATTGATTTGTGGCTTATAGGCAGGGATTACAGTTATGAGAAAATATGCATCTTCTGGTTCGCCCTGACGCTGAAAATGTAGGTCCCATCACTTTCAGATTTTTACAAACTTCGAAATTCAATATTTTCTTTCAGAGACATCACGACTGCCAAAGATGTGTTTAGTGTAAATTAATGACATTTCCACTGAAAGGACAATGTATTTCCTGGGAACAAAAGGCTTCCTGCTTTAATCAGCTGTTCAATCTATAGCTCTTTGTCTATGCACAATGAACATCCTTGTTAGGATTGTTGGGGTCTACTGTCCCAAAAGGAGCTCTTGCATGTTAACTAAGCTGGTTCACATCTAATTTCCTACTTGTATTAGTCTATTGTACAATCCTACATCTAAGAGGCTGTCAACTCTTCATTTCCTTACTGGATATCAGTGTGAGAGGAAAAAGGAGGGAGGGGGGGTGAGTGAATGCGGCTTGTATCAGCCTGACCCTGACGGCCAGCTATGGTTGCCCCTGCAATTTTGTGGGGCATAGAGATTTTAATATTTTCTATGACACAAATGTATTTAGAAAAATGATTGTTGTGCGAAATCCTGCACTATAATATTTTCTGCAGATGGATATTTTTTTTTTATATAATCAGAGATAAAGAGCTGCCTCCTCACACGCAACCCCTTATCAGTTGGAACTGTGGTGGCTGTGAGATGCCACATTTAGCCAGTCACCCTGCAAGTAGCCATGACTGTGCTGCTCATAATAACCGATCAGCTTTCATGAAAGTAGGTATGGAAATAAATAGTCACATGAGTGTTAGTTGTGAAAAAGATTCTTTTTTTTTTTTATATATAATGCTTAATTTCACCAGCAAAAGGACTGCCAAAGAACGTGTTGACAGGTTCAGCCACAGATTACAGCTGATTGCTAGTGGTTCAGTGTAATTATTCAGAACAATAAAATATGACCATACCTTCTAGATTTTGAGCCCTCACGGGCAGGGACCTCTCTCCTCCTGTACCAGTCGGTGACTTGTTTTTGTTAAAACTATTGTACTTGAACAATTTTTATTTTTTATATAGCGCTAACATATTCCACAGTGCTTTACATACATTATCATTGCTGTCCCCATTGGGGCTCACAATCTAGATTCCCTATCAGCATGTCATTTGAGTGTGGGAGGAAACCAGAGAACCCAGAGGAAACCCCCACAAACACGGGGAGAACATACAAACTCCTTGCAGATGTTGTCCTTGGTGGGATTTGAACCCAGGACCCCAGTGCTGCAGGGCTGCAGTGCTAACCACTAAGCCACCATGCTGCCCTATGTGCTATAATAATAATTAATAATAATACCTTCCAGGCTTCAAAGAGCAGATCTGAAAAGATCTGTTTGTCATCTCCATAGTCCCTTTCAAGATTTGAGAAATGGCAACACCAGTACAGAAGTTGGAACAGTCAGGACATTACATTAAAGGACAAAGCTATAAAGACATTGGGGGTAGTGTGTGTAAGGCATCCATCTAATAAATGCGTCATCAAAATGCCAAACATTTGCAGACGTTAAGATTCGTTAAGTATCTTTTGAGTCAGGTTACATTTTAATTATACTAACCTGAAAATAGCTGCAGTGTTGATATGAGGGGACTGCGGGGCCGGAGCAGCCATTGAGGTGTTGCAGATGAGCTGGAGTTGTGCAGTATGGCAGGACAGCTAGATGGGAAGGGAACAACAAATGAAATTGGAATCAAATGCAATGAAATACATTATACAATGCTGTGTCTTTCTCTCCTTAAAAAAGAATTAAGAAACCACTCAAATGTAAACACTTACAGATGTTGTCCCATATTTACAATTAATCGCCTATCCACAGGAAAACCCTATCACATATCTACCCAACTGTCCCCCATCAACTATCCACAGGATGACCCTATCACCTATCCACCCAACTTCCCTATCGCTTATCCACCTAACTGTACCATCACCTATCTACAGTACAACCCTATCACCTATCCACCCAACTGCCCCATCACCTATCTACAGGACAGCCCTATCACCTATCCACCCAACTGTCCCATCACCTATCTACATTACAACCCTATCACCTATCCACCCAACTGTCCCATCACCTATCTACAGGACAACCCTATCACCTATCCACCCAACTGTCCCATCACCTATCTACAGTACAACCCTATCACCTATCCACCCAACTGTCCCATCATCTTATCTACAGGACACCCCTATCACCTATCCACCCAACTGTCCCATAATCTATCTACAGGACAACCCTATCACCTATCCACCTAACTGTCCCATCACCTATCTACAGGACACCCCTCTCACTTATCCACCCATTGTCCCATCACCTATCTACAGTACAACTTTATCACCTATCCACCCATCTGTCGCATCACCTATCCACAGGATGACCCTATCACCTATCCACCCAACTGTCCCATCACCTATCTACAGTACAACCCTATCACCTATCCACCCAACTGTCCCATCATCTTATCTACAGGACACCCCTATCACCTATCCACCCAACTGTCCCATAATCTATCTACAGGACAACCCTATCACCTATCCACCTAACTGTCCCATCACCTATCTACAGGACACCCCTCTCACTTATCCACCCATTGTCCCATCACCTATCTACAGTACAACTTTATCACCTATCCACCCATCTGTCGCATCACCTATCCACAGGATGACCCTATCACCTATCCACTCAACTGTGCCATCACCTATCTACAGGACACCCCTATCACGTATCCACCTAATTGTCCCATCATCTATCTACAGGACACCCCTATCACCTATCCACCCAACTGTCCCATCATCTATTTACAGGACACCTCTATCACCTATCCACCCAACTGTCCCATCATCTATCTACAGGACACCCCTATCACCTATCCACCCAACTGTACCATAATTTATCTAGAGGACAACCCTATCACCTATCCACCTAACTGTCCCATCACCTATCTACAGGCCAACCCTATCACCTATCCACTCAACTGTCCCATCACCTATCTACAGGACAACCCTATCCACCCATGTGTCCCATCACTTAACTACAGTACACCCATATAACCTATCCACCCAACTGTCTCATCACCTATCTATAGGACACCCCTATCACATATCCACCCAACTGTCCCATCATCTATTTACAGGACACCTCTATCACCTATCCACCCAACTGTCCCATCATCTATCTACAGGACACCCCTATCACCTATCCACCCAACTGTCCCAAAATCTATCTACAGGACAACCCTATCACCTATCCACCTAACTGTCCCATCACCTATCTATAGGCCAACTCTATCACCTATCCACTCAACTGTCCCATCACCTATCTACAGGACAACCCTATCCACCCATCTATCCCATCACTTATCTACAGTACACCCATATAACCTATCCACCCAACTGTCTCATCACCTATCTACAGGACACCCCTATCACTTATCCACCCAACTGTCCCATCATTTATCTACAGGAGACCCCTATCATCTATTCACCCAACTGTCCCATCACCTATCTACAGGACAACCCTATCCCCTATCCACCCAACTGTCCCATCATCCATCCACAGTACAATCCTATCACCTATCCACCCAACTGTCTCATCACCTATCTACAGGACACCCCTATCACTTATCCACCCAACTGTCCCATCATCTATCTACAGGAGACCCCTATCAACTATTCACCCAACTGTCCCATCACCTATCTACAGGACAACCATATCACCTATCCACTTAACTGTCCCATCACCTATCTACAGGACAACCCTATCCACCCATCTATCCCATCACTTATCTACAGTACACCCATATAACCTATCCACCCAACTGTCTCATCACCTATCTACAGGACACCCCTATCACTTATCCACCCAACTGTCCCATCATTTATCTACAGGAGACCCCTATCATCTATTCACCCAACTGTCCCATCACCTATCTACAGGACAACCCTATCCCCTATCCACCCAACTGTCCCATCATCCATCCACAGTACAATCCTATCACCTATCCACCCAACTGTCTCATCACCTATCTACAGGACACCCCTATCACTTATCCACCCAACTGTCCCATCATCTATCTACAGGAGACCCCTATCAACTATTCATCCAACTGTCCCATCACCTATCTACAGGGTGGCCCTATCACCTATCCACACAATTGTCCCACCACCTATCAACAGGACAACTCTAACACCTCTCCACCCTGCTGTCCCATCACCTATCCACAGGACAACCTTATCGCCTATCCATCCCACTGTCCCATCAGACCATAATCTATTAGATAGTTATTGCTTACTGCCACAGCACAGGTCATAACATGTAACAAGGAAAAAAAGATGACAAAAATTTCTATTTGACAAGACTCAAGAATACAAAAGGAAATTAAAGAAACCACTGCTGCTTACACTTTAAATTATGAAAAGCATTACTTAGCTATGAAGCCACTGCCATCCCAGTGCCACATCTATGCCACTTCCCACTTGTGTTTGTGGACACAACTGCAGTAGAGATGTAGTAGTGGTGAAGGAGGTAATTTTCCTCCGACACTGAAAGGGGTTAAAAGTATGCTCCCAAAAGTTAGAAGCCTCTGGGACTGCAGTTTAGTCCAGGTAGGGGTTAACTGTAACAGCCAGCCCAGTAGAGGGAGGGGGAACCCAGTGTTAAAGGGGTTGTCCACTACTATTAATAATGTGCCAATCTATTTTTCTGAAGAATAGAAGTTTCTTTGTAATAACCTTACGTTGCCGTTACTGCCTGTGAGCGGCGCTATCCTTGGCCACTGAGTTTTGGTGGGGGTGTGGAAGCGGGACGCAATTAGGACTTTTGCTATAAGGCCCTATTAATACCAGAGGCCTACAAAGCAGGTTACAGCAGCCTTCCTTGTCTAATAATGGAGCAGAACTCACCTGATGGGTAAAATGCCTGTGGGTACTGTGCAGCATGCGGCATATAGCAGCTATATCTTTGCACTTGTCCTGGCATGGCAGATTGACCTTGTTGCACATGTACCGACGTGGCCGTAGACTGCATTGTGTAAGTGATATCTGATGGAAAGCGCTGCAGGACAGGATAAAACATTCCCCTTTCCGCAAATGATGAATGAGAGGCAAACTGTCCATGGTGAAGGCCGAATGAATGTGACCATGTCCTTGGAGGGATGGAAGTGCAATCCAGCTCCTTTCCAGGAAAAGCTATTTGGTTATGGGATGGCGGGCTGACATATGGATATGGAGATATGTTTTCACGTCTGCAAGTTCTGTGAATCTGATCAACAGTTCCCAGCCCTACAGATTAGAAAAAGACAACTTCACGTAATGTACAGAAACCGATTCAGTCAATGAAATAGAAATGTACATCTCTAAAAAGTGCCGTGTAAGACTTAAAGAGTAGCTAAACTTTTATATTTTCATATTTTTTTAGATTTGTTTCGTTTTTTTTTTTTTAATAATTTATTTTTTTATAATTTTGTCCAGCATAGAAAGTTATTAAACTTTGCAAATCAATTTATTAAAGCATTCCTGTAAAAAATAATTCCATAGTAGCTTTTCCCCCAGTCTATTTGCCTGCCTTTAGCTACATTGATATCAGGGTATACTCATTTGGAGTACAGATGATGGCAGTGAAAGGGTCAGCACCTGTGTATCACTAACTCTGTGGATAAGCTACTGCAGGAGGTTGATCTGATAAGTACAGCACTCCAAAGAGGAGACAGGTGCTAGCCCTGGCACTACCATCATCTGTACTCCAAATGAGTAGGTTTTGGTATCAATCCAGATAAAGGCAGGTAAATAGATTGTGGAAAAGAAAGGGTTTGGAAGCAACTACCATGACATTTTTTTTACAGGAATAAAGACAAATCCCATAATAAAAAGATTTGCAAAGTTTTATAACTTTCCATACTGGACAAAATTATATAAAAAATGAAAGGTTAGTTATTCTTTAATAATTAGTGAGAGTCAGACCTTTGGGATAAACACATCCTCAGAATAAAGGGGACACTGCACCCCAGGGGCGGACATATCATTGGGGCAACCTGTGCTTGTACAGCACCCCCTTATAGGGACCCTGTCAGCACAGAATGACTATTCAAACTAAGTACCACCTTCTTGTTTTCACTCTATCTCCACCACCCCCTTATTTGATTGACAGCTCTGACTTCATAGAGCCGAAGACAAGCAGCTGGGAAGGTGCATGTAAATGATGGGCCCCGCCATGAATGGTGACTGGTCTGCAAACCATGTCCTATGAGGAACGGTTGCAGGATTTGGGAATGTTTAGCTTGCAAAAAAGAAGACTGAGAGGAGACTTAATAGCTGTCTACAAATATGTCAAGGGCTGTCACATTGTAGAAGGATCATCTTTATTCTCATTTGCACAAGGAAAGACTAGAAGCAATGGGATGAAACTAAATGGGAGGAGACACAGATTAGATATTAGAAAAAACTTTTTGACAGTTAGGGTGATTAATGAGTGGAACAGGCTGCCACGAGAGGTGGTGAGTTCCCCTTCAATGGACGTCTTCAAACAGAGGCTGGACAGACATCTGTCTGAGATGATCTAGTGAATCCTGCTTTGAGCAGGGGGTTGCACCAGATGACCCAGGAGGTCCCTTCCAACTCTACCATTCTATGATTCTATGATTCTATGATGCTCCGAGTGGCGGGACTTGGTTTGAACAGTCATTCTGTGTTAGCAGAGTCCCTTTAAGTAAAAAATGCTGAACATTAAAATACATCAATGTTTCTGAAAGTTGCAGTGAGACAGTCCTACATATTAGGAGGCGTCCTGTTGTTGCTTGTGCTACTGTCTCCAATGGTCATAAGAGGAGAGCAGATCATGAAATATAAAGATCTCAGCAGCCACGGCCATCTCTCATGTCATCACTGTATGGCCAAGTTCACACCACCATATTTTTGGTGCAAGTGCTGTCAAAGAAAAAATGGACATTCCTCAGACCAATGTTATTCAATGGGGCGGTGCAGAGGTGCGATTTTCTTTACTGATCAAATCTGCGTTTGAAAAAACTTGCAGCCTGTACTAACTTCTTCCACGCGTTGGATCAGACACACTCGCCCATTCAGGTCTAAGGGTGAGCAAAAAAAATTGAATGCCATTTGAAGCCACAGAACAACATTCGATTTTTAAGGATACATTGCACTGCATAGGAAACAGTAGATGGTCTCGTAAATGATATTTACAGCTGGTGCCGATTCCTGAGCACTGCAGAATACTATGTACAGTAATATCCAAGAGTAAGGATTACGGAGCCCCATATTCAGGATCGACTGGAGATCCAGCATTTGCACCATCTGTGATCTGCAAGTTATCCCCTATATTACAGATATGGAATAACTTGTAATTTTGGGAAAACCCCTTTAAAAATCCACATCCAATGCATATAAAAAGGTATATTCTAACCCCGGTCACGTGTACTGTGCCACAAAAAAAAGAACCTAATTCTGCAGATCCAATAAAAGTGGTGAACAATACCCTGGACTGATTTTCTACTTCAGAAGCAATTTTTTTTTCCTAATTTTTTTCCTTTTTTTAGCTGCAGAAAAAAAATCTGTGAGAAGCAACACAGTGCTTATTCTTGTGGATTCCTTCCATATTAGTCCTATTGAATGGGCACCTCAAGCCTGCAGCAGAAATGTGGGTGCTAACCCTAGATTTCTGACTTGGAACCACTATTAAATGTGGGTTCACAAACCCGTCTCATCTAACCATTCTCTTAGCAGAGAATGATTGCAAACATGGCCGCTCAATGGCGTACATCGATTGGAAGAAGTTATCACCTATTAAAAGGATAGGTGATTACATCTTCATTTCTGGGGGTCTGACTGTTGTGAACCCCACCAATCTACAGAATAGAGCACCTTTATCCCTGTTAGGCTTTGTTCACATGTCCAGTAATCATCAGTTAGAACGGATCCACTAGAAATCCGTGCCCCATTATTGCGATTAGTGGTGGTCACAGCAATTGGACTCCTATCGACCTAGAACTTATGGAAAGGTGATAACTTCTTCTCACCAGAATACCCCATTAAAGGATTTAGGCAGGGCGAGTTGTCTTACTACCAGCCGGGCAGACTTGTTTTATCATTGCACATCTGTAATTCCAAGATGTTACACTTTGGTCAAGTATGGCCCATTCTTACCCTGGGAATCTCCTGTACTCTCCTCTGTCACGGCGTCGGTAAGCAATTTCTGGAATCGATTTGGTGCCCGAGAACTTACTACCTGGCCCAATGCCAGCTTGGCTTTGTTAGTGCTCGTCAGTCGCTTCATATTGACCAGCAGATCTGGTCGCCCTTTTTGAAAATGGTCATTGTAGAAATGATGAATGCCATCAACAACTCCAATATCCAAACAAGGAGAATGAAGGCCGGCACTGCTGCCCGATCCGATCACTAATTTTCTGAAGCCATAGAGATTGAGCTGACGGATAAAGCTAGTGAAGTTAGTGGTCTTAAACAATTCAGGAGACTCATTAATTCCCTTCGAAGGGGAAAGCAGTTCCATCTCAAATAACTGCTGGTCAATGATAACACCATCCCCGGTGGAGTCCCAGCGGATGGACTGGTAGCGGGGGCTATTCACAAGACGCCACAGCTTGGCCGGGAAGTTGTTGGGATTGATCAGAGTTGACATAAAAGTCTCTTCTGGATCCATTGATGGAAACTAACGTGAACTATAATGAGAGTTTAATCCGATGGACGTCACTTGTAGGACCTCACCTGTATGACCTCTTATGTTTGACCTCAACGGGTATGACCTCACTTCTGTGTATAACCTCACCTGTATGACCTCACGTGGATGATCTCACGTGTATAACCTCTTGTGTGTGACCTCACGGTGTATGACCTTGCCTCTATGACCTTTCGTATATGCCCTCACGGTATATGACCTCACCTGTATGATCTTTCGTGTATGACCTCTTATGTATAACCTCACGTGTATGGACTCTTGTGTTTGACCTCACATATATGTCCTCATCTGTATGACCTTTCGGGTATTGTCACCTGTATGACCTGTCTATGATTTCATATGTATGACCTCAGCTGTATAACCTCTCGTGTTAATTTATAGCATGTGATAACAACTTCACATGTAAATACAATGTAACATGTAATCTGTAGATCCGACCTCGTGTTTATACTCTATGGGTGGAGCCTCTAAGGTAAAAACTTATATGTGACCTAAATGACCTCGCATGTAACTATGATGTAACATGAGTATTATATAACATGGATAGCATATGACCTCAAGTGTGATCTGCACATGCGCAAAACTATGACCTATGTGTGATCTATAGGGTAAAAAGTATTAGATCAAATAGGATCCACAAGATCTCAGACCTGGATTATACAATTACACCCTTAATTGTATGATCTGGACAGTGGTCAGTATGATGACACTGATCTGGGCAGGGGTCAGTATGATGGCACCGATATGGGCAGGGGTCAGTATGATGGCACCGATCTGGGCCGTGGTCAGTATGATGGCACCGATCTGGGCAGGGGTCAGTATGATGGCACCGATCTAGGCAGTGGTCAGTATGATGGCACGATCTGGGCAGGGGTCAGTATGATGGCACCGATCTGGGCAGGGGTCAGTATGATGGCACGATCTGGGCAGGGGTCAGTATGATGGCACCGATCTGGGCAGGGGTCAGTATGATGGCACGATCTGGGCAGGGGTCAGTATGATGGCACGATCTGGGCAGTGGTCAGTATGATGGCACGATCTGGGCAGGGGTCAGTATGATGGCACCGATCTGGGCAGGGGTCAGTATGATGGCACCGATCTGGGCAGTGGTCAGTGTGATGGCACCGATCTGGGCAGGGGTCAGTATGATGGCACGATCTGGGCAGGGGTCAGTATGATGGCACGATCTGGGCAGTGGTCAGTATGATGGCACGATCTGGGCAGGGGTCAGTATGATGGCACCGATCTGGGCAGGGGTCAGTATGATGGCACCGATCTGGGCAGTGGTCAGTGTGATGGCACCGATCTGGGCAGGGGTCAGTATGATGGCACCGATCTGGGCAGGGGTCAGTATGATGGCACCGATCTGGGCAGGGGTCAGTATGATGGCACCGATCTGGGCAGGGGTCAGTATGATGGCACCGATCTGGGCAGGGGTCAGTATGATGGCACCGATCTGGGCAGTGGTCAGTGTGATGGCACCGATCTGGGCCGTGGTCAGTATGATGGCACCGATCTGGGCCGTGGTCAGTATGATGGCACCGATCTGGGCAGGGGTCAATATGAGGTCACACTGACAACTAATATAACCGGATCTGACTACAGTGCACAGTCTGCCCCTCTGGCTTCTCTCCGGCCTCTCCCGTTCTCTGATCTCCTTAGAACCGTTATCACCGACGCTCCCGAACTGCGCATTTACAATTCAAAACTCTGACCAATCAGGCTTCGAGTTTTGCCGCGTGCGGATCCTTGCGCGGAGTCACGTGGCCGCTGCACTGGACAGTGATGGCGGCGCTCATGTGGAGGACTGCGGGCCCCGGCTGATGAAGGCTTGATAAGGAGAACCGGGCGTGCTGCCGCCTCAGCACCTCGGGGAGAAGCGGCGCTAATGGAAGAAGGCGGCATGCAAGTATAGCCGCGGGCACTAAGAGCAGCAGTGCAAAGAGGAAACAGCCAATAGGATCATTTGTTACATATCTTACCATGCCTTAACAAATAAAAGCAGCTATGTAATTAGCTACTGCAGCCCCATTACATTACACATTGGAAGGCGGTTGACTCCAATGTTCTGTACCTGCCTGGCCCACACTGCTGTACAAGGGGCTTCCTTACTGCTCTGTATCTGCCTGGTCCACAATGCTGTACAAGGGGCTTCCTTACTGCTCTGTATCTGCCTGGCCCACACTGCTGTACAAGGGGCTTCCTTACTGCTCTGTACCTGCCTGGCCCACACTGCTGTACAAGGGGCTTCCTTACTGCTCTGTATCTGCCTGGCTCACACTGCTGTACAAGGGGCTTCCTTACTGCTCTGTACCTGCCTGGCCCACACTGCAGTACAAGGGGCTTCCTTACTGCTCTGTACCTGCCTGGCCCATACTGCAGTACAAGGGGCTTCCTTACTGCTCTGTACCTGCCTGGCCCACACTGCTGTACAAGGGGCTTCTTTACTGCTCTGTACCTGCCTGGCCCACACTGCAGTACAAGGGGCTTCCTTACTGCTCTGTATCTGCCTGGCCCACACTGCTATACAAGGGGCTTCCTTACTGCTCTGTACCTGCCTGGCCCACGCTGCTGTACAAGGGGCTTCCTTACTGCTCTGTACCTGCCTGGCCCATACTGCAGTACAAGGGGCTTCCTTACTGCTCTGTATCTGCCTGGCCCACATTGCAGTACAAGGGGCTTCCTTACTGCTCTGTACCTGCCTGGCCCACACTGCAGTACAAGGGGCTTCCTTACTGCTCTGTATCTGCCTGGCCCACACTGCAGTACAAGGGGCTTCCTTACTGCTCTGTACCTGCCTGGCCCACACTGCAGTACAAGGGGCTTCCTTACTGCTCTGTATCTGCCTGGCCCACACTGCTGTACAAGGGGCTTCCTTACTGCTCTGTATCTGCCTGGCCCACACTGCTGTACAAGGGGCTTCCTTACTGCTCTGTATCTGCCTGGCCCATACTGCTGTGCAAGGGGCTTCCTTACTGCTCTGTACCTGCCTGGTCCACCTTCTGTACAAGGGGCTTCCTTACTGCTCTGTATGTGCCTGGTCCACACTGCTGTACAAGGGGCTTCCTTACTGCTCTGTATCTGCCTGGTCCACTTTCTGTACAAGGGGCTTCCTTACTGCTCTGTACCTGCCTGGTCCACACTGCTGTACAAGGGGCTTCCTTACTGCTCTTTATCTGCCTGACCCACGCTGCTATATTCATCTGTAGAATATTAAAGGCTAAATAAACTTCAGGGATACAGCTAGTTTTTATCCTTTTCTCCCCTTCTTCCAAGAGCCATCTTTTTTTATTAATTTTTTTCTCCACAGACATAGCCGTGTGCAGGCTTGTTCTCTTTACCGTCCATTGTCATGAAAAAATGGCAAAAAAAAATCCCAAGTGGGGTGAAATGGTGAAAAAACTGCATTCTGACATTTTTATTTTTTAAGTGTTCAATATGTGGTAAAAATGACCCAGTAACATGATCATCCAGGTCACATGGGTGTGGTGATACTTAACAGGTCTTATTTTACTGGTTAAAAAAAAGGTGTTGTGTCGCCATTTTCCTAAACCCATAACATATTTTTCAGTGGTATGTGTGAGGAATTGGGTTTTTTTGCGCAACAAGTAAGGGGAGGGAAACCGAAAACCAGGGCCAGCATACCTGTATGTGTAAGTGTAATATGTAGGGGCACAGGGCCAGCACACTTGTATATACAGTGGGGGAAATAAGTATTTGATACACTGTCGATTTTGCACGTTTTCCCACCTACAAAGAATGGAGACGTCTGTAATTTTTATCGTAGATACACTTCAACTGTGAGAGACAGAATCTAAAAAAAAAATCCAGAAAATCGCATTTGTATGATTTTTATATAATTAAATTGCATTTTATTGCATGAAATAAGTACATTATTTTTCATACTATAAGACGCACCGAACCATAAGACGCACCCCAAATTTTGGGGTGGAAAATAGGAAAAAAATTTTTTTTGATAAGATGGGGGTCCGTCTTATAGTCTGAATAGGTATCTTACCTGGAGGTGCGGTGGAGCGGGGGTCACAGGAGGCAGGGTCCTTCAGGAAGCCGGGCCTGGCGCTGGTGGCTTGCACTGGGTGCCTGACGCTGGTGGCCTGGGCGCCTGGTGCTGGTGGGCTGGGCACCTGGTGGCAAGCGCTTGGGGCCTGGGTGCCTAGATGAGTGGTGGCTGGCCCTGGGGGCATGGGTGCCTGGGTGAGTGGTGGCTGGCGCTGGGTGAATGGTTGCTGGCTCTGGGGGCTTGGGTGAGTGGTGGTTGCGACCCTGGGGCCTAGTACCGGAGTCTGTGTCTTGCTGTGAGTGTGGCAGAGCGGCATGAGCGGCTTTCGGTGCGCAGCCATCTTTCTGAAGCTGTGATCTACAGGAAAATGGCCACCGGCGTGGCAGAGCGTATGCATCGGCTCCGGCGGCCATTTTCCTGCAGATCAGCTTCAGAAAGATGGCCGCGCACATCGGAAGCCGCTCACAGCAAGACAAGACCCTGGCTCCCAGGCAGATACCTCTTCTGCTGCTGCCGTCGCCGATCCCACTCTACCACCACCGGTAAGTTATTTTCGGACCATAAGACGCACCCCCCATTTTCCTCCTAAATTTGGGGGGAAAAAAGTGCGTCTTATGGTCCGAAAAATATGGTATTTGATCGCCTACCAACCAGCAAGAATTCTGGCTCTCACAGACCTGTTAGTTTTTCTCCTACTCTGCACTCATTATCTGTATTAATTGCAGCTGTTTGAACTTGTTACCTGTATAAAAGACACATGTCCACACAATCAATCACACTTCAACCTCTCCACCATGGCCAAAACCAAAGATCTGTCTAAGGACACCAGGGACAGAATTGTAGACCTGCACAAGGCTGGGATGAGCTACAGGACAATAGGCAAACAGCTTAGTGGGAAGGCAACAACTATTGGCAGAATTATTAGAAAATGGAAGAAACAAAAGATGACTGTCAATCTTTCTCAGTCAGGGGCTCCATGCAGGATCTCTCCTGGGGTAAGATTGATTCTGAGAAGGGTCAGTAATGAGCCCAGAACTACATGGGAGGACCCGGTCAATGACCTGAAGAGCTGGAACAGCAGTCTCAAATATTACCGATAGTAACACACTACGCTGTCATGGATTAAAATCCTACAGGGAATGCAAGGTCACCCTGCTCACGCTAGCACATGTCCAGGCCCATTTGAAGTTCGCCAATGACCATCTGTATGATCCAGAGGAGGCATGGGTTAAGGTCATATGATCAGGTGAGACCAAAATAGAACTTTTTGGTATCAACTCCACTCGCAGTGTTTGGAGGAATACGAAGGATGAGTACAACCTCAAGAACACTGTCCCAACTGTGAAGCATGGTGGAGGAAACATCATACTTTGCTTTTCTGAAAATGGGACAGGACGTCTGCACCATATTGAAGGGAGGATGGATGGGTCATTTTTCGCAAGATTTTGGCCAATAACCTTCTTCCCTCAGTAAGAGCACTGAAGATGGGTTGTGACTGGGTCTTCCAACATGACAATGACCCGAAACACACAGCCAGGACAACTAAGGAGTGGCTCCGTAAGAAGCATTTCAAGATCCTGGAGTGGCCTTCCCAGTCTCCAGACCCGAACCCAATAGAAAATCTTTTGAAGGAGCTGAAAGTCAATGTTGCCCAGTGACATCCCCGAAACCTGAAAGATCTGGAGAAGATCTGTATGGAGGAGTGGGCCAAAGTCCCTGCTGCAGTGTGTGCAAACTTGGTCAAGAACTACAGGAAACGTCTGACTGCTGTAATTGCAAACAAAGGTTTCTGTACCAAATATTTAGTTATGTTTTTCTATTGTATTAAATACTTATTTCATGCAATAAAATTCTAATTAATTATGTAAAAATCATACAATGTGATTTTTTTTTTTAGATTCTGTCTCTCACAGGTGAAGTGTATCTACGATAAAAATTACAGACCTCTCCATTCTTTGTAGGTGGGAAAACTTGTAAAATCCTCAGTGTATCAAATACTTATTTTCCCCACTGTATAAGTGTAATATGTAGGTGCACATTCACACTGTGGCCACTAACAGACAAATATAACCTTTGGGCTGTGCACCTTGTCTATTTTGCTTTCCACAGGCAGGTGTCAGCCCGCTCTAGGTCCTGCTCTTCTCCCAGCCACTTTGAGACTTGCTGACAAATAGTGAGGTGGGTCACTAGAGTAAGGGTCCGGATGGTTGGGTACAACTTGTCGCGGTGGGATGGTTTTTACGCTTTTTTAATGAAAAAAAAGTCTACTTATTGCAAGGGGCATACATTCATTGTTTTTATATCAAGTAAGGGGAGAGGCAGCAACCCCAAAAAAGCAATTCTGATGTTTTCATTTTTTTTCCCTTATGGTACAGTATTTACTAGTGATGAGCGAGCATGTTCGTTACTCGAGATTTACGAGCATGCTCAGGTGTTTTCCGAGTATCTTCAGCGTTCTCGGTGTTATGTTTGAATCACTCCCGCATGAATTGCGACTGTTTGACAGCTTTACTACATGTGAGAAATGAGTGTTTCTTAGGCATTCTGCTCCTTCATTTAAGCAATCAGTAAAAGTTCTCAGGACGCGGCCCTTACTACAGAGTAATGGCCATAATAGATCAACATTTAATTTTAATCTTTAGTTACCTGCCATCAATTATACCGACCCTAACCTTCTGCTGTAGTGTTATACCGGATGATAAAAGCTTAGAGGTCTCCTCAGAAATAAGACTTGGAACATAAAAGTAGAAATACAGTGTCATGCAGTCCTGGCATTACAAGCAACCTCTAGCAGCACGGTGGCTTAGTGGTTAGCATTCTTGCTTTGCTGCACTGGCATCCTGGGTTCAAATCCCACCAAGGACAACATCTGCAAGGAGTTTGTATATTCTCCCTGTGTTTGTGTGGGTTTCCTCCAATTCCTCCCACATTTCAAAGAAATAATGATAATGAATTTAGATTGGGAGCCCCAATGGAGACTTTGATGCTGATGTCTGTAAAGTGCTGTGGAATTAATGGTGCTATATAAGTGAGTATGATTATTCAGTACAAGCTCAATGAGCAGATGAAGCCAGATGGGCTGGTACCTGCACTGGGCCACTCTGTCACTTGGAGTCTCCAGGTATCTTCTGCTGTGGAGGAAGCAACACTGCACCCCTCCTCCCACATGACCTTCTTTTCCTTACATTCACGTTATGTACATGAAAGAGGAGATGACGCCTCAGCCAGTCAGCATGATCATTACCTACTGCCAGCCAGCCTCGCAGGAGCAGGCTGAGGTACGAAGCTTCCACACACTGAAGAGCAGCAGCACGTTAGTGCAGGAACCTTCCTCAGTCCTGCTGGTGAGAAGGACTTTTTCCCAGTGTGCGGGAGGACGTGTTAGGTGAAATGCTTGTCCTCTGTTCTGCATTGACGATATATCTGTCCCTACCATTATTGACCCCTGTGGCACCCCACTGTTAACTGTGACCCAATCTGAGTGTGTTTCATTAATAACCACCTTCTGTTTCCTATCACTTTTCCCCTGGTCCCATTGCTCTCATTTTATTTTTATAGCGTCATTTATTTCATGGCGCTTTACATGTGAAAGGGGTATACATAATAAAAACAAGTACAAGTAGGTGATGGTAGAGCTGGTCGTGCAGCGGTATGGTGGAGCGGGGGTTACTGCAGGTTGTAGGCTTAACGGAAGAGGTGGGTCTTCAGGTTCCCTTTGAAGGTTTCCACAGTAGGCGAGAGTCTGATGTGTTGGGGTAGAGAGTTCCAGAGTAGGGGGGATGCACAGGAGAAATCTTGTATGCGATTATGGTAAGAGGAGATAAGAGGCGAGTAGAGAAGGAGATCTTGTGAGGATCGGAGGTTGCGTGCGGGTAAGTACCAGGAGACTAGGTCACAGATGTATGGAGGAGACAGGTTGTGGATGGCTTTGTATGTCATACTTACGGGTTCTGAACTGGAGTCTTTGGACAATGGGGAGCCAAGGAAGGGATTGGCAAAGAGGAAAGATCGGGGAATAGCGGGGACACAAGTGGATTAGTTGGGCTGCAGAGTTTAGGATACATTGGAGGGGTGCAAGAGTGTTCGAAGGGAGCCAACAGAGCAGGAGGTTGCAGTAGTCAAGGCGGGAGATGATGAGGGCGTGCACTGGTGTTTTTGCAGATTCTTGGTTAAGGAATGTACAGATCTGGGAAGTATTTTTGAGTTGGAGTCAGCAGGAAGTGGAAAGGGCTTGGATATGTGGTTTGAATGAGAGAGCAGAGTCAACGGTTATCCCAAGGCAGCGAGCTTGTGGGACTGGGGAGAGTGAGCAGCCATTTACTTTGATGGATAGGTCTGTTGGGGGAGTTGAGATGGGAAAAAGTTGATGAATTCTGTTTTGTACATGTTAAGTTTTAGAAATCGAGCAGAGAAGAAGGATGAGATAGCAAACCTTTTGTGCGGCACCGTATCAAATACCTTTGAAAAGTCCAGATAGACAATATCCACTGTGTTTCCCTGGTCCAATCTAGTGCTTACCTCCTCATAGAATCTGATCAGATTAGTTTGAAAGACAGATCCCTCATAAATATACGTCAATATTGGGAAATTAGCTTATTCTTATTAAGATAGTCCAGGATAGAACCTCTGAGAAAACCCTCAAAGATGTTTCCCACAGTAGAGGCTAAACTTACCGGCCTATAAATTCCAGGCTCAGATGTTTTCCCCTTCTCGAATATTGGTACCACATTTGCTATGCAGCTGTAATTTATTTATTATTCATTTTACTCAGTTATATAGCGCCATTAATTCCACAGCACTTTACAGACATTATGGGCACTGTCACGAATGGGGCTCACAATCTAAATTCCCCATCAGTATGTCTTTGGAATGTGCGAGGAAACCGGAGGAAACCCTCGCAGGCACGGGAGAAGATACAGGACTCCTTACAGATGTTGTCCTTGGTGGAACCACTCCAGCAGCAGCAGATTGGAGGGTTAGAGGAGCGGGTACCATGTATTGGAGGGCAAAAGACATGGACAAGGTCAGATGGTCTGAGGTCGGGGCCAGCAGCTCAGGTTCGGGATACGTAGCTGAGGTCCGGAGCGGAGAGGTCAGATAGGACCGGTATACGAGCCGGGTTAACAACGGGAGAAACAAAACACACTTGCACCTACAGAGACCGGTCACGTCCCCCTAAAACCAAATGGAAGCAGATTCCTATGCAGCAGTACTGCAAGAGTCAAAACCAGCCTGACACGAAGAGAAGCCACGTTGTGACAGCGGTGAGTAGGGCGGCACTGAGGAGGCATGCGAGTTACCGCCGTGACAGCGGCAGTCCTGTGATTCAGACCCTGTTATAATTGAATTCTTGAATATTAGAAATAGTGGTCTGTCTATCATGGTACTTAAAGAAGCACTCCCATCAAAGTTTTTATCCTCTTAATATATTGTAGTTATCATATTATATACCACTGTGTACTTACAATTGCTCATTTTGCCTTTCTACCAGTTACTACCTAGTTAATTATTCTCTTTTCTCTGATTTTTGTAGAAACAGGAAGTCTCTTGTCCTTGCATGACTCATTCCCCTCTTCAACTTCTGACTCAGCTGCTCACCCTCCCCTCCATAGACTTTTGCAGTGACTCATGACTTGTGCAGAGAAAATTGACCTGTTTCTACAAAGAGCTTAGAACGATTCAGTAAGTCAGCTTTTATTCATAGACCTAATGGAAAACAGAAGAATTAGCTGGGTAGAAGAGCAAAATGAGCAATTGGAAGTACACAGTGCTATATAATATGATGACTGCAATATATTAAGAGGATAAAACCTTTGATGGGAGGAGTGCCTCTTTAACTCCTACAATACTTGGGGCTGTATGTCATGCAGGTCTTTTGTCTACTTAAGTGATTTTGAGGCTGCGCTGTACTTCCTGCTGGGTTAAGCCGGTGACACTTAAAGGGGTTGTCCAGTCAAAAGTGATAAGTCTGCAGTCACTCTGCCTGCGCGGGGAGGGGATTGATAAATTTGCAGTCACACAGAGTGACTGCAGACTTATCACTTTTGACCGGACAACCCCTTTAATGGAAAATTTATGGTATCCCTGATCATGTCATGTGTCATGGGATTTTCTTGTGTACATACTGTAAAGAGGCGTTTAGTAGATTGGCTTTTCCCTCATCCTCTTCCACCAACACTATCATTGAGTTTCTTACTGTTTATTTAATTGAAGAATGATTTTGGATTATTGTTACTTTCGAAAATAGCAAAAAGGTAATGGTAGTTACCAGCCAAGATGTTCAAGGAAAATATACAACAGGATGCAGCAAGCCCCTTTTGTTAGAAGGAGGTAACACAGGTGCAGAATACTGATTTATTAATACTGATTTATTTATTTTTTCTATAATTATTTAATGCCTTATCCCTATCCACTTGCTTTAAAGCGCACCTGTGAGCAAGATTGTGCTCAGTAAACCACATACACTGTCAGGTGGGCAACATTACACTGATTAATATGATACTTTGGTTGATGAAATCCATCCTGTGGTTCGTTTTTAATCTTTATTTTCAGATTTGAGATAATGATATTCTCATGCTTTGGGTGCTGTGCTTATGTATTCCAGTGTATGCCTTCTGACAGGTCACTATGGCGTCACTGACCTGCCTCCTATTTTAAATCCTGCATGTGTAATTCTGTGGTTGAAATTAAGAAATTTACATGCAGCAAAATGCCCCGCCACTAACGCATGCGCAGTAGCATCTTTTGCTTGCCGATGGATCCTACCGCGCAAACGCCGCTAGCGGCGCCATTTTGCTGGAGGAAAAAAAATTTGTCTGCAGCAATATGGCACCACCGGCCGTCCTTGTGCAGTAGCATCTATCGGCAACCCAAGGTGTTATCCGCACTGCACTCTGATAAATCCGAGTGCAGAGCGATGTTTCACACTCTCCCAGAGGCTTATATGGGTGCGTGTGATCCGAATCCAACATGCAATCGCACCATGCTGCGAATTTTTTTCAGCCCTATCGCAATCTGATCGGAGATGGGGGTGGGGGGGAATGCCACTGAGCACACTATCATAGGATTAAATTGGCTCAAATGCAATCCGATTTTTTTTTTTTATCGGATTGCATTCGTCCGATTTAATCGCAAGTGACAGCGAGCCCTCTCTAAACGTTTTCTTTTTGTCATTTATTGTGACCCTACAGCTCTATTTAGTCTTAGAGGTTTACTCCTATTTCTAGCTTGTTCATTCCCATAGTGTATATATTGTGCACAGGTCCTATTCAAGTTGCTTATAAAAGTGTCCCATTTGCTCTGTGTATTTTTATTTTCAAGCACATTGACCAGTATCCAGATCTTCTATTAGCAGATGGAAATTTGCTTTCCTGATGTTTAGTGTCCCGGTAGCCCCGCTACTTTATTATTAATATACTGTATGCAGGGGTGGATTAAGAGTAGCAAGGGCCCCAGGCAGTTTAAAAGCCCCCCCCCCGCCCCCCTGTGATAGATCATGTGATAGTTCACGTGAAATTAATTTGGCACAATATTAATTATAATAATTTTTTTTAGGCTGTGTGCCCACTATGCGTTTTTTAAGCGTTTCCGCAGCGGCAATTCCGCTGCAGAAACGCTTAAAAAACGCTTGGTAGAAGGTCTGCCATGTTCCCCAATGATAATCCGCATGTCCTGTGCACATGCTGCGGAAATTTCCACTGCGGATTATCATTGTGGAAAAATACGCAGCACTACCAATTATTTTGCGGAAGCGCGGCGCTTTCGCCGCCATTGACTTCCATTGGAACACATGGAATCCGCATCACTGCATCTGTACATGCAGAATCCATGCGTTTCAATGTGCGGATGGTACCCGGGTCTGGAGAAGAGGAGACTCTCCTCCGGACCCGGGTACCATAGAACCTGTGAAAAAAGAATAAAATAAAAAATAAATATTATACTTACCTTCTGATGGCCCCCGGTGGCTTTATCCGATGCGTCCTGGCTTGCCGGCAGCTCGCGATGGTCTGAAAAGGACCTGCCGTGACGTCATTTAGTCATGTGACGTCGGCAGGCCATCAGAAGGTGATTATATATTTATTTTTTACCATTCTTTTACGGTCACACTATATAAATCCATGCCGGTTGCATGGATTTATATAGTGTGACCAAGTTGTCAAGCACTTTCCAAGTGGTGCTAAAATCGCTTGGAAAGCGCTTGTCAACCCGCATGCGGAAATGCATGTGAAGAACGCTTCACATCCCCAAGTCCCTGGCAGGAAAGACGCATGTACAATCCGCATGCACAATCCGCATGCGTTTTTTCTGCCAGGGAGATGCAGAAACGCTCAAAAAAAATCCGGAGCTTTTCTGCATCGTGGGCACATAGCCTTACATTAATTGTATGACTCAATATGAAGCACACGACGCCATCTATACACAGCGGGAGGCCGCATGGCGCCATCTATACAAAGCGGGAGGCCGCATGGCGCCATCTATACACAGCGGGAGGCCGCATTGCACCATCTATACACAGCGGGAGGCCGCACGGCACCATCTATACACAGTGGGAGGCCGCACGGCGCCCCCCCCCAGAGACAGCAGGAGGCCGTACGGCGCCATCTATACTCAGCAGGAGGCCGCACGCTGTCACGCACACAGTCACGCACACACACAAACATATACAGACTTATACATACACGCATAAACACATTTGAAACACAAAAATACATATAAACAGACATCACACAATGATATCTGCCTGCACACATACTCACACTCACTCACACACACACACTCACCATCCCCCGACTCGGCTCCAGTCCTCCTGCTATTTTCCGGTGCAGCACTGCAGGCCGGCTGCGCACTGCGTGACGTCACAGCTAGGAGACACGGCCGCGCACAGGGCCGTGTCTCCTAGCAGTGACGCGACCGGGCCAGCACAGGGAAGTTAACTGCTGCAGTGCTGGCCCGGCCGAAGAAGAAGCAGCGGCCGTGCGCCGCTGCTGGGGGAGCGGTCCGGGGCCCCCACCGCTACTGTCTGCCGGTATCTGCCACGGCGCCACACATATAATGAGGGCAATCTGGCGATAGACACCCCGGAGCCCCGGGCCCCCTGGAGGTTCGGGGCCCTGGGTGGTAGCCCAGATTGCCCTCATTATAATCCACCTATGACTGTATGTCCTTCATTTTTTAAATCCAACAGGAGAATGGAAAAAATCTTCAGGCACCACTTTGTTATATTTATATTTTTGAACAACAGCAGTGGTGATGGAGAATAATGGTGGTGCAAAGGCTAAAGTATGGCATCTATGCAACAAGTAGAAAAATGAATAGCAACACTCACCAAGTCCTTTGGCTAAAAGGTCCTTTATTTCATAGTGTTCTGGACAATCAGATGCAGCGGTCTATCTGAGGTGCAGGAGAGACATGCAGGGAGACGAGAGGACTTCTTTTTTTAAAGGTCGCACCTCTAACCTAAGTAGTGCATCACACCCCAAAATTAAATAAGATTCATAATCATACCCCAAAGTTTTTTTCAGCCCCTACACCAGAAAACACAGTTATATCTCCTCTTGATTGGGTCGTGCAGTCATTTTTGCACCCATGCATCACTGCACACAGGATGCTGAACTTATAGACTGTGAGCCCTCGCGGGCAGGGTCCTCTCTCCTCCGGTACCAGTCGATGACTTGTATTGTTCAAGGTTATTGTACTTGTTTTGTATTATGTATACCCTTTTTCACCTGTAAAGTGCCATAGAATAAATGGCAATATAAGAATAATAAATAATATTAACCGCAAGAGAAAGTGACGCTGCAGATTTCATAAACTCAATGCATTTCAAATTCTTTAGTGTTAAGAAAGGCCCAGGGGCGTGAGATTTACATACATGTCAGAAGCAAAAACATGCAGCGATTAAGACAGTCGTCTGAAATGCGTTTGCATAATTTTTTAATGGTTTTTAGCGATGAAGTTGTGACTTCCTTTCTCTAGTTTTGCACAATAAAGTATGGCTTTAATAGAAGATTCTGATGCGGGATCAGTGTTTTTTGCTTCTGCCTACCTCTCGCCGCATTACAAGTCTCCGTGCAGCGGATCTTCTTATGGGTGAGCTGATTTTTTTTTTGCCTTTTTGATAATATACTTCATCTTCTTTGCTGGTACTGTAATACGCTGTAATATGTTTTTTTTTCATGCACATATGCAGCAGAACTTATCCTAAATGAGTGCGTCTCATACTCAGATTCAGTAGCTGGTTGTAAGTGAGGTGAGGATAGGGGGACCGTTATCATAGAAGTGATCATATGCTGCGCAGTCTGTCCTGGGGAGGGTGAGGAAAGTACAGTTTGTTTGTTTTTAAAACTGCAACCGGGGCACAGGGATTTTTGAAATCGGAAAACTCTAACGCTTGTAACCTCGGCTGCTTCACTGCAACTCACACTGTCACATCAGTCAGTAAGCATTTAGGGCACTTTTACATGGTGATATTTTGCATCAGGATTTGTTAACAGATGCCAGGAATGAATCCAAAACACAGAAGAGGTGAAAGTGTTTCAGTTATTATTTTTCTCTGTTTTTTCCTCTCTGGTTTTTAGCTTACAAATACTGATATAAATTACTGCCCAAAATACTCACTGTGTGAATGAGGCGAGGAAGCTGCTTGTAATTCTGCTGTAATATAAGTCCTTAGGATGAGTGCACACTTGCAGGTGCTGTGCTGTAATGCTTGTCTTCTCTGCTCCATCATGCTCCCTAGAGCAGGGACAACCCCTGGGGAAAACTCCGGCCAGCAGATGTCCAGATGTATGATTCAGTGATGTGTGATGGACCCCAACTCCCAAATAAAATGAATCAGACAGAAGCACGCAAAATAAATACACGAAGCATTGCAATTAGGTGTCAAACGTTCTCAACTTTATTTAAATTTACATGACACCGAAAATAGCACAACCCCCGTCTCACGAAGAGTCACCCTCCAGCACTCAGGAGAGGAAAACCCCCTGTGGAGGAAACCTCTAGGGAACCATGTCTGGAGGATTGCCCTTCCCTCGGGCTTAGAGAGTTAGTACCGATATATAACAGCTGTAACTGCCGAGTTTTACAATTTGTACATTTTACTAGATTTACAGAGAACGACATAACAAATACAGACTATAAATGTGATAAACTCGATGTGAGAGAGATCTTGCTCAAATATCTGTCACCATATTGATTGCTAGACCCAATTTGGTTGATCTGATAGTCCAGGTGGATGAACCATTCCTCCCTTACATATCCATGTACGACTCTCAAGAAGTCGGACACTTGGTTATTGGGGTTGTATGTTATGGATAACCCCTAATAGGATAAATACCCCCTTTCTCCTCATCCCTTCCAATTTATCACCCATTAAAGTCAGATCCGTTCATGAACTCCCAAAGGAGAGCTGCTCTGTGTATAGGGTCTCTCCGCTGTGCGTAACAGAATGGGATCCTGTGCTGAGGACCCACATCCATTACCTTCCCATCCCCTGGGGGCGTCTAAAGCAGACAACCCCTTTCCCTGCTAGAACCTCCAAATTACACCAAGGTTGGCACATTACGTGGGGTGGTCAAGCTCAAGGTCCTCATGCGCACCAGTAATGACGTTGATTGTGGCAGCATGCCCTTCTTTTATGGAATCTTCTTTATGACACTTGTTTATCACCTCATAACAGTTGTCATGGTTACTGGAGGGGCTATTACTGATGCAGGACCCAAGTGTTAACTCTTTCATCATTGGTAATTTGCTTTTATTATAGAGTCTAATAACTGCACTTTTTAACAAGTAGGTTTCTTATCATTATGGTTTCCCTTAGGCACCATAAGAAATACAGATTAAACGTGCAAGTGTTTCAGGAGTGTTTTGCACTTTTTAGATGCGGAGATTTAGCTTATAACTAGCATTTTACAAATAAAAAATTAAAAGGAAATTTCTTGTAAAATAATATTTTAGGTAATTGCATTTTTCTAATGTACATTGTACTTAGTTACATATTTATATAGGTTAAAAAAAGACCTAGGGCTATGAAGTTCAAGATATCTTCAAAGTTATACATTTTCTATTGCTAGATTATATATAATTCACAATGTCAAGTTTTGTTAAAAAGTATCCAGACCTTTATTAAATGCTGTTATAGTGTCGGCCATTACTACCTCTTGTGGTCGGCATGCCACAGTCTGACTGCTCTAACTGCAAAGAACCCTTTCCTATCCAGCTGCCAGAATTGACTTTCCTCAACATGTAACAAATGTTCCATTACCCTTTGTAGTTATACCACATACAGTACAGACCAAAAGTTTGGACACACCTTCTCATTTAAAGATTTTTCTGTATTTTCATGACTATGAAAATTGTACATTCACATTGAAGGCATCAAAACTATGAATTAACACATGTGGAATTATATACTTAACAAAAAAAGTGTGAAACAACTGAAAATATGTCTTATATTCTAGGTTCTTCAAAGTAGCCACCTTTTGCTTTGATGACTTCTTTGCACACTCTTGGCATTCTCTTGATGAGCTGCAAGAGGTAGTCACCGGAAATGGTCTTCCAACAATCTTAAAGGAGGTTCCAGAGATGCTTAGCACTTGTTGGCCCTTTTGCCTTCACTCTGCGGTCCAGCTCATCCCAAACCATCTCGATTGGGTTCAGGTCTGGTGACTGTGGAGGCCAGGTCATCTGGCGTAGCACCCCATCACTCTCCTTCTTGGTTAAATAGCCCTTACACAGCCTGGAGGTGTGTTTGGGGTCATTGTCCTGTTGAAAAATAAATGATGGTCCAACTAAACGCATACCGGATGGAATAGCATGCAAGATGCTGTGGTAGCCATGCTGGTTCAGTATGCCTTCAATTTTGAATAAATCCCCAACAGTGTCACCAGCAAAGCACCCCCACACCATCACACCTCCTCCTCCATGCTTCACTGTGGGAACCAGGCATGTAGAGTCCATGTGTTCACATTTTCTGCGTCGCACAAAGACATGGTGGTTGGAACCAAAGATCTCAAATTTGGACTCATCAGACCAAAGCACAGATTTCCACTGGTCTAATGTCCATTCCTTGTGTTCTTTAGCCCAAACAAGTCTCTTCTGCTTGTTGCCTGTCCTTAGCAGTGGTTTCCTAGCAGCTATTTTACCATGAAGGCCTGCTGCACAAAGTTTCCTCTTAACAGTTGTTGTAGAGATGTGTCTGCTGCTAGAACTCTGTGTGGCATTGACCTGGTCTCTAATCTGAGCTGCTGTTAACTTGCGGTTTCTGAGGCTGGTGACTCGGATAAACTTATCCTCAGAAGCAGAGGTGACTCTTGGTCTTCCTTTCCTGGGGCCGTCCTCATGTGAGCCAGTTTCTTTGTAGCGCTTGATGGTTTTTGCAACTGCACTTGGGGACACTTTCAAAGTTTTCCCAATTTTTCGGACTGACTGACCTTCATTTCTTAAAGCAATGATGGCCACTCGTTTTTCTTTACTTAGCTGCTTTTTTCTTGCCATAATACAAATTCTAACAGTCTATTCAGTAGGACTATCAGCTGTGTATCCACCTGACTTCCGCACAACACAACTGATGGTCCCAACCCCATTTATAAGGCAAGAAATCCCACTTATTAAATATTTTCAGTTGTTTCACACTTTTTTTTTGTTAATTATATAATTCCACATGTGTTAATTCATAGTTTTGATGCCTTCAGTGTGAATGTACAATTTTCATAGTCATGAAAATACAGATAAATCTTTAAATGAGAAGGTGTGTCCAAATTTTTGGTCTGTACTGTATGTAGTTATACATATAAATGAAATCTTGTAATGTAATAATTAGTTTCTGCATTTGAACTGACTCTAAATTCCAAATATATTTTTTAAAATGTGGAGCCAAAATTGGGTCTCATATCCAAGATGTGGCCTTACAAGGGATTTATAGAGGGGCAATAATACATTTGGATAACAGGATTTTATCTCTCCTTTCATACACCCTAAAATCTTGTTTGCTTTTGCAGCTGCTGCCTGACATTGAGTACTGCTGCTCAGTTTACTTGTAATTTGAATACCCAAGTCCTTCTCCTGTTCTATATGCAGCAGTACGATTACTCTCATTGTGGTGCATTACTCTACATTTATTAACATTAAACTTCATCTCCCACCTGTTTGCCCTTGCAGAAATCTTTTCCAAATCCTTTTGCAATATATTTTGTATTTCATCCGAGCTGAGGATTCGCTGACTAGTTCATCTTGGGTGAGCTGGACCACTCCCTTTTATTTATTATTTTATCCATTACTTTTAGATTCAGAACAGCTGCAGAGTTAAAATCAATTTTACCTAAAGGGAATCTGTCAGCAGTTTTTTGCTATTTTATCTGAGAGCGGCAACATGTAGGAAAAGAGACCTTTAGTCCAACGATGTATCACTTAGTGTACTGGGTGCTGCAGTTCTGACACAATCAGAGTTTTTAGATTTAGCAATGCAGCAGAGCTGAGAAAGCTAACCCCACCCACAACACAGCTAACATCGCTCACACCAGACTCATGCACATAGCTATAGACAGTGAGCTGCTTATCACAGAAGTGGACGGAGTCGGACCAGGGCTCACAGGACCAGCTTGTCACACCAATGTTAATCACAAGGTGATTAAAGCTTTAGTCTAAGTAAGGCTGTGTGCCCACTATGTGTTTTTTAAGCGTTTCCACATCGGCAATTCCGCTGCAGAAACGCTTAAAAAACACTTGGTAGAAGGTCTGCCATGTTCCCCAATGATAATCCGCATGTGCTGTGCACATGCTGCGGATATTTCCGCTGCAGATTATCATTGCTGAAAAATCCACAGCACTACCAATTATTTTGCATAATCGCGGCGTTTTCGCCGCCATTGACTTGCATTGAATCGCATAATATCCGCATGACTACATGTGCACATGCGGATATTAAGCGATTCAATGTGCAGATGGTACCCGGGTCTGGAGAAGAGGAGACTCTCCTCTAGACCCGGGTACCATGGTACCTGTAAAAAATAAAAAAAAGAATTAAAATAAAAAAATACAGTATACTCACCTTCTGATGGCCCCCTGTCTTTTCTCCGCTGCGTCCGGTCTCTTGTACGGCTCGCGATGGTCTAAAAGGACCTGCCATGACGTCACATGACTAAATGACGTCATGGCAGGTCCTTTCAGACCACCACAAGAGACCGCACGCAGAGGAGAAAAGACCGGAGGCCATCAGAAGGTGAGTATAATGTTTTTATTTTTAATCTTTTTTTCAACTATTAACTTGGTCACACTATATGCCGGTTGCATGGATTTATATAGTGTGACCAAGTTGTCAAGCACTTTCCAAGTGATGCTAAAATCGCCTGGAAAGCACTTGTCAACCCACATGCGGAAATGCATATGAAGAACGCTTCACTTCCACTTGTCCCTGGCAGGAAAAACACATGTACAATCCGCATGCTTTTTTTCTGTCTCGCAAATATTAAGATGATAATTACCTTCATAGAGGGGTTATGATCATTCATGAATTGCTTTCATAGGTTTGATCTCCCGGATTCAGAGGGATTTGGGGTGTAAACATAATAAACAATGAGTAAAGCATTAAAGTAAACAGAAAAAGTGTCTGTGACCCAAACTGGTAGGTGAGACCGGCTAGCCCCATATTATACGAGGTCACAACCAGGTTTCGCCTGAGGGAGGCCGCACTAATTAGTCCTCAGGAGCACATAACCCTGAAATATGCAGTGATAAAACACTACCATTATAGACGTGTCTAATGTGCTACTTACTACCATGTTTTAGCTAACAAAAAACTTACTTGTAAGGAGAGTTGAAAAAGGTAATGGGGATGACATAAATATACTGAGGAATTCTATATAACATAAAATATAAGCAAGAAAGAAAGGGAATAATGGCTATTCTCAGACATATTGTAACTATTCTTTTAAAAAAAGATATCGAGTCTAATGACCTCTAGAATGAGCTCAGCGAGTCCAAACAGTGAGGAGATAAGAACATGATGGCCCAAGGAGAGAAAAAGCAAGACTCCCTAAAGTAAGGCTATGCTCACATGTGCAGTAATCATCAGATAGAACGGATCCAGCAGCGATCCGATAACAAAATCGTTGTGCAGAGAGAACTGTTTTATCCGGCTGAAAAAAACTGGTTTCAACTCGATCCATTTTTTTTAACAATGAAGTCTATGGAAAACTGACCAGTTAAAGAGTCCGGCCCCTGTACACCGAAGTCTCATTAGCAGAGAACCTCACATGGTGATTAAAGAGAAACAACAAAGCGGATTTCTTCACCAAAGATATCAATGTAATCAGTATTAGAGCGCCATCACAGCCATATGTTTACTTGCTGACAGGTTCTCTTTAAGGCGCATTTACCCTGGCTGACCACAGCCGTTAATGGGGGTTTTCACCCCAAAGGAAACTGTCAGCAAGCAGTACAGCTTACAAAATAACTGACAGTGTGCAGTATACATAATGTTAGGATTCGGCTCTGCTTGCCGGTTGGAGTGGTTGTCATGTCTTTGCAGGATTGTGATTTGTGCTAAATTGTCATGTTCTGACGAGATTGTCATCTGCTTTACTCAGCAGAACATTGAGAGAAGATGATGAGAATCTATTCAGCATGTAACTGCAACTGTGCAAATCCCATACTTGCAGTTACTTGACAAAGCGGTGGAAAGCTGTTATAAGGATGCAGTCGGCCGGTGTAAATATATTTATTTTATTTTACTCACTTATATAGCGCCATTAATTCCACAGTGCTTCACAGACAATATCGGCACTGTCCCCATTGAGGCTCACAATCTAGATGATGCACCTTTCTCCTGTCCAAGATAATTGCTGAAGTCAGTTTGTAGTAAAGATTAGAGCCCATAGTCTGCAATGTTTACTGGTAATGAAATGATATGTGCACATAATAAGTATTTGCTGCAGACATTTCTGCACCAAAAAATGTCTCTTGGCAGGAAAATTGCCTTAATACTGCTGCTTTTTTATGAGATTTTTTAGTGTTCTTTAGACTGGGTGAAAACTGCTGCAAAAATGCTGAAAGAACCGACGCTGCAGACATGAAACTGCTTCAAATCTGCAAGGAAAAAATAATCTGCTTTTCTATGAGATTCCAGACATCTCATTCACTTTTTTTTGTGCTATCAAACATAGCGCACACACACACAAGAAATATTTTTAATATGGGTATTGGGGAAGCTGGTAACAAGCCTCGCTCAACCGGCCCCGGCCTGTGTCCCGTCCAGCTCCTCGGGCACATGGCTGTGCAGGGCCACCGGCGTGTGTTTGATGGCCATCACAGACATGGCCTTGGACCATCAGGGGGGCTCCCTCACTGTTGGGGCCCTGGACCATCAGGGAGGCCCACTCACCGTCGGGGTCCTGGACCATCAGGGAGGCCCACTCGCTGTTGGGGCCCTGGACCATCAGGGAGGCCCACTCGCTGTTGGGGCCCTGGACCATCAGGGAGGCCCACTCGCCGTCGGGGCCCTCGACCATCAGGGGGACTTACTCACCGTCGGGGCCAAGGCTGCTCCCCTAGCATCTGTGCTGGGCCTCTGGCGCTGCTTGATTGCTGGCATTTTACCTGACATGGCCATGCGCTGTGCGGCTGTGTCCGGTAGTAATGACGCCACTGGAGCGACACACAAGCACAATTAAAGGCACCGTGTCGCCTCTGCTGCGTCATCACTACCAGACACAGCGCACTGCACGCGGCCATGTCTGGAGAAGTGACAGCACTCAAACAGCGGCAGCCTTTCTGCACAGATTCTGGGGAAGCGGCCCAGACCCGACGGTGAGTGGGCCCCCCCCGATGGTCCAGGGCCTCGGCACTTACCCGGGTGCTGATGCCGGCCCTGCATACACTGTGTGCAGAATTATTAGGCAAATGAGTATTTTGATGACATGATACTTTTTATACATGTTGTTCTACTCCAAGCTGCATAGGCTTGAGAGCCAACTACCAATTAAGTAAATCTGGTGATGTGCATCTCTGTAATGAGGAGGGGTGTTGACTAATGACATCAACACCCTATATGAGCTGTGCTTAATTATTAGGCAACTTCCTTTCCTTTGGCAAAATGGGTCATAAGAGAGATTTGACGGGCTCTGAAAAGTCCAAAATTGTGAGATGTCTTGCAGAGGGATGCAGCAGTCTTGAAATTTCCAAACTTTTGAAGCGTAATCACCGAATAATCAAGCTTTTCATGGCAAATAGCCAACAGGGTCGTAAGAAGCGTGTTGGCCAAAAAAGGCACAAAATAACTGCCCATGAATTGAGGAAAATCAAGCGTGAAGCTGCCAAGATGCCATTCACCACCAGTTTTGCCATATTTCAGAGCTGCAACGTTACTGGAGTATCAAAAAGCACAAGGTGTGCGATACTCAGGGGCATGGCCAAGGTAATGAAGGCTGAAAAACGACCACCTTTGAACAAGAAACATAAGATAAAACGTCAAGAATGGGCCAAGAAATATCTTAAGACTGATTTTTCAAAGGTTTTATGGACTGATGAAATGAGAGTGACTCTTGATGGGCCAGATGGATGGGCCAGAGGCTGGATCAGGAAAGGGCAGAGAGCTCCACTCCGACTCAGACGCCAGCAAGGTGGAGGTGGGGTACTGGTATGTGCTGGTATCATCAAAGATGAACTTGTGGGACCTTTTCGGGTTGAGGATGGAGTGAAGCTCAACTCCCAAACCTACTGCCAGTTTCTGGAAGACAACTTCTTCAAGCAGTGGTATAGGAAGAAGTCGGTATCGTTTCAAGAAAAACATGATTTTCATGCAGGACAATGCTCCATCACATGCATCCAACTACTCCACAATGTGGCTGGCCAGTAAAGGTCTAAAAGAAGAAAAAATAATGACATGGCCCCCTTGTTCACCTGATCTGAACCCCATAGAGAACCTGTGGTCCATCATAAAATGTGAGATCTGCAGGGAGGGAAAACAGTACACCTCTCGGAACAGTGTCTGGGAGGCTGTGGTGGCTGCTGCACGCAATGTTGATCGAAAACAGATCAAGCAACTGACAGAATCTATGGATGGAAGGCTGCTGAGTGTCATCATAAAGAAAGGTGGCTATATTGATCACTAATTTTTTTTGTTTTTGTTATTGCATGTCAGAAATGTTTATTTCTAAATTTTGTGCACTGATATTGGTTTACCTGGTGAAAATAAACAAGTGAGATGGGATTATATTTGGTTTTTATTAAGTTGCCTAATAATTCTGCACAGTAATAGTTACCTGCACAAACAGATATCCTCCTAAAATAGCCAAATCTAAAAAAAAAACCACTCCAACTTCCAAAAATATTAAGCTTGGATATTTATGAGTCTTTTGAGTTGATTGACAACATAGTTGTTGATCAATAATAAAAATAATCCTCTAAAATACAACTTGCCTAATAATTCTGCACACAGTGTATACCCAAATCAGCTATAACCCACAAGTGCACGAAATTGTTTCACATTCACCACGCACTGGATGGGCCTGTGCGCTCTCAATGCCAGGGCTGAGTTTCAGTTCCAGTGTGGCCTTGCATTCAACGCCCATTGGCTCCCATGTTTAAAAAAAATGTATATCTTCAGTAAATGTTTTACGGAGTGCCTCTTTATGGATTAGTGCAAGAGACTGTGCTATTCTGTACAGCATGAAAAGAAAACTATACAGGACCGTGCTCTTTTGGTCTCTGGGGGTTATGTGGGCATAGGAATATGTTATACTTGCACTATAAGATTTGCTGGTGATGCTTAAAAGCAGCCTTATTTCCAGTTTCCTCAGAGATTATCTGATCTTTGGTCGCTTTGAAAGTGACACTTTGCCATCCCCACAGTTTAACCCCACAGTTGCTCCAGTCCATAGCAACTTTCTCTTTGTGTCAGCTCATTAGCTGACAACCCCACAATCTTGTTACAACAGTGGATTCTCATGGTATCTGAAGGACTGATAATGGTGCCCATAGCAGCCATCTTAGTGCTCCTGTTGGGCCCTGCCAGAGGATAGGTATAAAATGATGCCTGTCAGCTTTAAAGAGAACCTGTCACCATGAAGATTCAGTCCAGTCTGCTGGCACCATGTTATACACAGGGGGAGCTGAGCAGATTGATACATGGTTTTGTGAGAAAGATTCAGTATATCCTGTGTTTTCATCATTTACTCCTCTGCTCTTTCTGGGATTTTGGGTCCAGTGGGCGGGCCTATCAGTGACTGACAGCTACTTCTGTATGCACACTTATTCAAAGAAAGCTGTCAGTCACTGATAGGCCCGCCCACTGGACCCAATCAGTGACTGACAGCTTTCTTTGAATAAGTGTGCATACAGAAGTAGCTGTCAGTCACTGATAGGCCCGCCCACTGGACTGAAAACCCCAGACAGAGCAGAGGAGTAAATGATGAAAACACAGGCTATACTGAATCTTTCTCACAAAACTATAGCTCAGTCTACTCCTCTCACCTTGCTCTGTAACATGGCACCTGCAGATTGAATTGCATTTTCATGGTGACAGGTTCCCTTTAAGCCTCATTCAGACATCAGGGAAACATGGTCTGTGTACCATCCATGATGTACAGACTGGCCATATGCAGCACGATGGCTCAGTGGATAGCAGTGTATCCTTGCAGTGCTGGGGTCCTGGGTTCAAATCCCACCAAGGACAACATCTGCAAGGAGTTTGTATGTTCTCCCCGTGTTTGCTTGGGTTTCCTCCCACACTCCAAAGACATACTGATAGGGAATGTAGATTGTGAGCCCCAATGGGGGCAGTGATGATAATGTCTGTAAAATTGTCTGAATTGTAAAGCACTGCAGAATATGTTGACACTATGTAAATAAAAAGATTATTATGCCTATGAGGCTGTCAAGGTTGAGTCAGGAGACCTGCAGCCATTTCATCCATGAAGGTCGATACTGACTTTAAGGATTGCTACTTCCTATAGGTGGCATTAGAGCTCTAGTCCTCTTCTTGCATATTTCCCAGAGGAGCATTGTGGCTTAAAAGTCTCCTTACCTTGAAATGCTTAAAGAGCACCTGTCAGCAGGATTGTGCTTAGTAAACCACATACACTGTCAGGTGGGCACCGTTACAATGAGTACAATGATACCTTTGTTGATGAAATCTGTCCAGTGGTTCTTTTATAATCTTTATTTTCAGTTCTGCCATAATGATATGCATGTGCTCTGGTGCTCTGGTGCTCTGCTTCTGTATTCATGTATTCCTATCTGTGCCTTGTGACAGGTCACCGTGCTTTCAGTGACTACTATTTTACATATGACTTTGTAATTTCTTTGTCACATTGAAATTTACATCCCTGAATATGGATGCCAGCGCATGCGCAGTAGCATCTCTCTGTACCCGAGAAATTCTACTTGCCAAGCGTGGGCGGCGGCGGCCATATTGCTGCAGGTAAATTTATTTTTCCTCCAGCAGCATGGCTTAGCTACTGCACACGTATGGACACTATTTTGTGTTTCTTTTTCAGTATTTGTTGCTGATTGTATTATTTATTTTTAAAAATTGGATGGCTTTTCCCATTTTTAGATGTTTTTACCTATTCTCAAGATAAGAGAGAACTTGCTGATCGGTATGGGGTCCACCTACTGATCCCGAGAAGAGGGCTTTGTGAATGCCCCGTGTGAATGGAGCATTGTTGAGCATACACACCACCCACCGTTCCATCCACTCTCTATTCAGCTATCTTGGGTCCATTATTAGTGGTAGTGTGTATGTTCATCAATTGCTGTATTCGGATGGGCATTTCAGAGCTCCATTCTTGGGATTTGTAGGGGTTCAATCAACATGTTATCAGCTATCCCACAGATAGATGATAATGTATAAAAATAGAAATAGCCCTTTAATGATGCTTTAAACCACAAACATAGGTCCCTTGGGTTACAATGGATATTTCCAGGTCTGTGACACCCAACTAAAAGCATTATATAATAGTGCGAGCAGGCTCTAAAGACTGAAGCTAATGCACTCCAAGTGTCACAAGTGGGAAAACCTCATGTCCTGAAGTCTGGCAATATGCACTTGTACAGATGCAAACCATCTTCCACATACCAGCCAGCTTCAGAAATGTCATTCTGGATCTCGAATATTAATGTGGATATGATGTCCCTATGACAAAGTTGAATTCAGAACAAAAAGCATTGTGAATGGGACTCTAGGACACACTTGCTGCCAGTTTCTATAGTTCTCCTTAGCACGCACAGTGTTTTCAGTCTGTGATTCCTTCTATATTGTCTAAGACTCGGTAGTCCTTAGACAATATAGTCGGTCCTTTGAAAGCATTGTGAATCTTGGCAGTGGCTTTCACTGACTTTTTCCTGCTGTCTATAGCAGCGAGGACACAATACACATATTTTCCAGACCACAACCCACACCCTGCTATTTACAATAGCGATTACAGACAGCTGCTATTATTTTAGTGTTATAAGTTTAAGGATAAAATAGTTCTTCTCCATTATCCTCTGTGGTTTACAGTCTCCAGCTTCCAGACATGCTTCTTGTATAACGTATAGCTTCTATATTCTGAGACAGCCGATCACCACAAGGATACGACATATTTTTCAAGCTCTGAAAAAATGCTAAAAACAATATATGCACTGCAATGTAAAAACACACAGTCGGGACCCGGTCCTGCGCTGCCCTTATTTATTTTTATGTCTGCTGACATATAGTGAGGTGAACTACAAGAGTTAGGTACTGTCCCATTGGAGTACACCTTGTCACAGTGGGATGGCTTTTATGCTTTTTTTGATCAAAACAATGTAAACTAAGTACCCTATGTTTAATTACTAAAGGGTATTTGCTCATTTTGTTTTGATCTTAGGTTCTGTTCACTAATTTATATATGCAGTTATGAAAAAAAACAAAAACCACTGGTGGCAAATCCACATAAAAAAAACACCAAAAAGACCCCAAACGATATGCTTCAGGAAAAACACCGTCAGCTTTGTCCAAAAGTGTCTATTGCTTGAAATACTTAGTGGGTACACCAGGGTCTAAAAAATGTTGTGTGCACTTATCTTTGGGGATTGTAGTGCATAAAATAGTAATCAGAAAGAATTTATAATAAGCTTTCTGTTCTATGGGCCTTCAGCTATAAAGCAAGAACAACATGCCCAGTAATAAGAGGCAGTGCCACAAGGAATACATATTACTTGTGATTGATCTGCAAATCTGACATAAAATATAGCGCCCAATTCATTATTACATTTGCATATTTTTTTTGTTTGTTTACTTTTTGGTGTTTTTCGCCTGTTTTTCATTTTCACCTTATTCTTCTTTTAATTTTACACCTTTTTTTAAGTTTTCTTAGTATGGTTTTTCTGTTTTCTTTTATATTGTTCTTTGTAGGTGTGATTTGGGGTTTTCAGGTGTGTTTGCCTGATTCATCAACTGCGACTTCTTAAAAAGTCGGAAAATGTTGGGTATACCGACCCCAATCACCCACCCCTTGAGTGATTTGGATAGCCTGCTGTAAATGGTGCATGCATTATACTGTGTGATCACATAACTGGGCAATCCCCAGGGAATGCATTTATTTCCTGTCATCAAAAATCAATTACCCTGCCATGTACATGCAGCGAAAACAGGTAGGTCTTTATTATTGATCCTGAAGAGGTCTGAGCTGTTTCCTAATATGTAAATGACCTGATAACATCCATGGACCGGACGCTGATCTGCATGAGAATCTGCCTCCAGAGCAAACTGCTTGATGGAGTGGCTGTGTAAACCCAACCTAAACCTGACCCCAAACTTATTATAACGGTTTCTGACTGTTGGTAGCTATTTATGATAGTTAATTTTGAAAAAAAAAGGACACTGAATGATGGTGAATATTGATAGAAAAGTTAATCGCAATGCCATATTGTATTTTTTCAATCATCGTCAGGTGTAGTTTTTGGAAGTTTTGGAAATTTATCACATAAGACAGAGTGCATCATGAGGTATGCTCAAATCAAAATAGTCTTATTTGATTTATAGAAACCCAACCCAAGCAACTGGGTAAATTCAACTTATACGTTCATAGTTTTTTAAGGTTGAAGGTAGACCTAAATCCACCGAGTTCAACCTATACTCTAACATGCTGATCCAGAGGAAGGCAAAAGCCCCATGTGGCAGATGCTAATTGATCCATAATAGGGATAAAAATTCCCAACTCCACATATGGTAAATAGACTAACTCCCCGGATTATCGTCCCATCACAGAATCTAGTATCCATAGCCTGTAATATATTTTTCAAGAAAAGCATCCAGGTCCTCCTTGAACTTGTTTGGTAAATCATTCATTGCAACATAATGTGACAGAAAATTCCATAGTCTCATTGCTCTTAAAGTAAAGAATCTGCGTCTGTGATTATGATTACCGTATTTTTCAGACTATAAGATGCACTTTTTAATAAGAAAACCCCTTGCTAAAAATGTGTACGTCTTAAAAGCCAGAGGCAGCATCCTGTGAAGGAGAAGAATGCTGACAGCACATCCTTCCCGATCACAGAGAGAGCTGCTGTGTCTCCTCCTGTCTGACATTGATCTGTGTGATCGGTGCAAAACAGGAGAGGAAGCGTACCGAGACCTGAACGGCGGCTCCAGGAGCTGAGCATCTGAAGGACCTTCCACCAGAATAACTCAAGAACCTTTTCGGGTCATGTGACTGATCAAATGACCTGAAAGGTCCTTGAGTTAATCGAGTAGAAGGTCCTTCAGCTGCTCAGCTCGAGCAGATACAGTTCAAGTCCTATCAGGAACTGCAACATGTGGAAATGTGTAGTGTGTGTGTAAGTGTAAATGCACATGTAGTAGAGCTGTGTGCGCAAATGTGCATGTAGCAGAGCTGTGTGTGTGTGTGTGTAAAAGTGCATGTAGCTAAGCTGTGTATGTCTGCAAATACCGTATACATATAGCAGAGCTGTGTGTGTAAATTAGCATGTAGCAGAGCTGTGTGTGTGTGTGTGTGTGTGTGTGTGTGTGTGTGTGTGTGTGTGTGTGTGTGTGTGTGTGTGTGTGTGTGTGTACAGTCCTGCTCATCGTTATTGGCACCCATGAAGTTTAAATACATAATGTGGAATATCTCCTGAAAAAAATGAATCAAGTGGAAACCGTTTTTTGTATAGAGCACTCATGTTAAATACAAAAGAGGAAATGATAAACAATAATTGAAAACAAAAAAACAATGGGAGGCAAAAATAGAAAAACCTAAAGCTTGCTGTGACACTGGTATTGGCACTCTTTACATTAATTTAGTATGGAAACACATTTTGTCTTTCCTGTGGTAAATCACATTCAGCTGTGATTAGTTGTCGGTGCCCATGTGACATGAATTAGCCAATGAATGATTCAGTGTTTTAAAAAGCCACATGGTAGGCCCTGTTCCTTTGTCACAATGGTGAAGACAAAGGAGCTGTCTGAGAACACATCAGAACTGCTATTATTAGCAAACACAAGACTTCCAAAGGGTATAAGTCCACCTCCAAAGACCTTGGTATCCCAGTTTCAACAGTGCACAATATTATTAAGAAGTTTGCAAAGCATGGAACCGTCAAGAACCTCCCTGGACGTGGGGGAAAGAGGAAAATTGACAAGAGATGTCTTTTGAAGGTTGGTGCGAATGGTGGAAAAAAACACCACGTCAAAGACCCGAAGGCCAACCTGGAACAGTCTGGGGTCGTGGTTTCAACAAATACCATATGCCACACACTAAACCAAGCAGAGTTTTATGGGTGAAGGCCAAGGAAGAAACTATTGCTGAAGAAAAGACATACAAAAGGACGACTGATCTTTGCCAAAGAGTACCTTGACAAACCATAATCCTTCTGGGGAAATGTTCTGGGGACAGATGAAACAAAAATAGAGCTTTTTGGCAATGCAAAGCAACAGCTCGTTTACAAACAGCGCAATGAAGCTTATAAAAAAAAAAAGGACACCTTACCAACAGTTAAGCATGGTGGAGGATCCATAATGCTGTGGGGTTGCTTCGCTGCATCTGGTACTGGAGGCCTTGACCATATCACAGGAATAATGAATTCAGAGAATTATAAAGAGAATTTAGAGTGAAATGTCCTACCCAGTGTAAGAAAACTTGGTTTGAGTCAACGATCATGGGTCCTCCAGGAAGACAGTGACCCAAAGCACAAATCCAAAGGTACACAGGAATGGTTGAAAAAGAAAAATGGACTGTTCTAAAGTGGCCAGCAATGAGTCCTGGCCTCAGTCCCATTGAAAATCTTTGGGGTGAGCTGAAATCTGCCATTGGGAAAAAGAACCCTGAAAACATTCAAGAGCTTGAACAAACTGCAAAGGAAGAGTGGGAGAAAATTCCAGATGGGAAGTGTAAGAAGCTTATAGATGGCTACAAGAAACGTTTGGAGGCTGTCATAAATGCCAAAGGGTGTGCAACCAGGTATTAATTAGGGGTGCCTTTATTGTTGAACATGCTGTTTCCTCTTTGAAATTGCAATATGGAACTTGAAAAATGTTTTATTGGATTACTTTGGACCACTAGTTAAAAAATCCTGAGGAACTAGTGGAAAAAAATGAAAGGGTGCCAATAATAGTGAGCAGCACTGTAAGGCCATGGCCCCACTATCAGTATTTGGTCAGTATTTTTTCTCAGGAGTGGGTGGTAAATGGGTATCAGCTGTGTGTGTTCGTAAATACATGTAGCAGAGCTGTGTGTGTCTGTAAATGTACATGTAGCAGAGCTGTGTATAGCTATATATGTACATATAGAATGCATGTAGCAGAGCTGTGTGTGTATAACACACTACAGAGAAATACTAACAATAGATTTATTACTTCCCTATTCTATACTAGTACATTAAAATTTTTGATAATGATCCTTTGACTTTACACCACCAGGGAAGTTTTAACTAATAGGAAAAATTTTTCTTCAATTTTCTGCTGTATAAACCTGGGATGCATCTTATACTAAGGTGCGTCTTGGGCCAGAGTCCCAATAGCGAATAGCATCCGATGTGATATGCTAATGACACTCGGCTCCTGCTCTGCTGCGAGCGTGAGCCGAGTGTCTGTGCTCTGATCCTCTCGCATGAGAGGATCGCAGCAGAGTTGCGGAGGAGACAGAGAAATTATTTTTTCCATCTTTTCTGTTAACAGCGTCGGCGGGAATTGCACTGCACTGGGGTTATATCCGAGTGCAGTGTGATGTTTCACACGCACCCATAGGCTTATATGGGTGCGTGTGATCCAATTTGCGGATGGAATCGCATCATATGTTTTTTTTTCCGTCCGATTGCAATCCGATTTGAGCATGAAAAAAAAAAACGCCATTGAAAACACAAGCATAGGATTAAATTGGTACGAATGCAATCCGATTTCTAATTGTATTGCATTTGTCCGATTTAATTGCAAGTGGGAGCGAGCCCTCATAGTCCGAAAAATACGGTAAATCCCCTTCTCTGGATGTAGATAATGCCCCCTTGTCACCTTAGCAGGCCTAGGTGTAAAAAAGATCATTAGAAACATTCATATACCTGTATATTGAAAAAAGATCGTCCCTAAGCCTTCGTTTTTCTGTACTGAATAACTTCAAGTTTGATAACCTGTCTTCGTGCTGCAGTCCACCAGTTCCCTTAATAACTGTGGTCACTCTTTGCTGTACCCGCTCTAGTTCAGCTATGTTCTTGTTATACACTGGAGTCCAAAATTGTACACAGTATGTTAATTGTTATGCACTAATGGCTTAGTCATGACCGAAAGTGTTGGCACCATTGAAATTGTTCCAGAAAATGAAGTATTTATCCCAGAAAATTATTCCAATTACATAAGTTTTGTTATACACATGGTTAGTTCCTTTGTGTGTATCGGAACAACACAAAATATAATACATCTGTCAATTCAACATACCATCAATGAAATGTAGCTCCTGACTAGTGTTGAGCGAATTTGTTCGGCGTTTCAAATTTGGGTTTGTGTTCGGGGTTCCGGCTTGTTCATGCCAAAAAATTGGCTCCGCCCATGAACAACCCTGATTTGCCACGCTGTCACCCAGATGTCATCTGCCTGACACCAGCAGCACTTCTGGAGCGCCACATAAGGACAATGCCAGCAGCTTGTTTCATTGTAGGCATCATGCATTTAGAAAAATGCATGGTGCCTACAATGAATCATGGGGTGCCATTGTCCTTACGCGGGGCTGCTGGTGTCAGGGAGCTACATTTCGTTGATGGTATAATGTATTCACAGATGTACTGCTCTATATTGAAAGAGAAAATGCTACCATCACACCGTGCCATTGGTAGACGTGCACTTTTGCAATTGAAAGAGAAGTATTTGTGCATTTCTGAGGAAGAATAGAATGAAAGTGATTCACTGGCCAAGTACATGTCCTGATCTGAACCCAACTGAAACACCTATGGGGAATTCAGAAGAGACAAGTTTACCATCACTCTCTATCCAACATCCAGGCTCTAAAAGAGGTCGTTCTTGAAGAATGGAAAACAATAGATGTTGCAATATGTCACCAACTTGTTCATTCCATATAGAAGACTTGGCGCTGTCCTTAAAAATTATGGAGGTCATACAAAATACTAGATGTAGTAGTTTTTGATGTGGGATGTCTTCACTTTTGCATCAACTAATTTGAGTAAAACTGAAGATCTTATAGTGAAAGTTATATTATTAACTTTATTTTCATGTTATGGCTTAAAAAAATGTTCTGTGAAACTCCGTTGTGTCAATATTTTGAAAATTGTTCTTGTGTTCAGTGAGATAATGATTAAAATTTTACTGTTCAAAGGGGGTGGACTAATTTATATTAAACACTGTATATAATAAAATGATGGTGTATATGTGTGTAAATATATATATGCATACACACTTGTATTACTGTGATTTTTATGAATTCTTCAAACCTTCACGGCATGTGCTCGCTCACACTAGTGTGTAAATCGGACGAGTGCAATGCAAGAAAATGTTATTCAATGAGGCAGTGCAGATCTGCATATTTTTTCTCATCTGTATCTTTTATATTACTCTTTTAGTTTCATATCATTTGGGTAACTTTTCAATATGTTGCTTTAAGATGAATCTGTTAGCTCAGTATGTTGCCTATGCAGGACATGTGTATGACAGGCACAGGTTTATACTCTTATGAGGCAAAATGGCATGATACTTGTAAGGCATTGAACGACTGCTTTGGCATGTGGTCTAAGGGGGTACGTTTCTCCTTGTGGAGAGTGACATACCGCCTCTGGCATGCCAATGTAAGGAGGATTATTCGCCGTGCAATGCTCCTCTGGGAAATTTAATATGCGAATTGCCTCTTCAGAGAGGAAAAGGACTTGAACTCTATAGCGCCACCTGTTGGAAACAGCAATCCTACAAGTCACTATCGACTCTTTAACAAGCCTTGTAATATGACTTAGGATAGTTAGTTACATGTAGGACTTGTAGGATTGCTGCTTCCAACAGGTGGCGCTATAGAGTTCAAATCCTCTTCCTCTCTGAAGAGGCAAATTGCATATTGCTTTGGCATGTGTCATGCACAGCATGTATAGCATCTTTTCACACCCACAAGAGAATAGTGCTAAACAATCCCTTTCAAGTGTCTGTATGGAGCATGTTCTGGCTTTGTGCATTGTAGCAGATGTAAAACTGGAAGAATGGGATTTTGAAATTCTTAAGGTCAGTACAAGATTAAAAGAGAGCAAGACTTAACAGAAAATCTGTATTAAAAACTGATTACGATAAGGCCAGAGCACCAAATAAAGACTCGCCCACAGGCTGCTCCGGAGCACGGGCATATCATTAACTCCAAACTGCAAACACTGATTACTCAACAATAACAAGATGGATTTCTTCAACCCAGGTATCATTTTAATCAGTGTAACCGCGCTAACCTGACAGTGCCTGTAGGTTACTTAAATTGAACCTGTCATCAGGATTTTGCGAAGTGCAGAATCCCAGCATTTCTGCACTAAAAACACATTATAGAATTACTGCTTCAAAAACACAGCAAAAATACAATAATCAGAGCAGATTGCTATTGCGTATTTTGATGTGGACACCTGCTTTTTTTTTTGCATGTGGTGACATGGCCTAAAATTTTCAGTGGTCCACTAGAAGAAAAAGTTTATTATTAGTATTTATTTTTGGAGAACCAATGATTCCATGGTGCTGTACATGAGAAGAGGTTACATACAAGATGCAAATATAAGATATGGTGAAGAAACTAACAATGACAGACTGGTACAGAAAGGAGAGAGCCCTGTCCTTGCAGGCTTACGGTCTATAGGAATGGTGGCTCGGTAGTTAGCACTGTTGCTTTGCATTGCTGGGCTCCTAGGTTCATATACCATCAATTACAACATCTGCAAGGAGTTAGTGTGTTCTCCCTGTCTAAGTCTTCTTTGAGCCTAGTGTTAACATAGGAAAACATTAACAATCCCCCAAAAAATAAAATACTTCAATTTGTTACTGTGGGATCCACTATTTCTATGAAAACACTGAGATGTCAGAGTATAGTAATATTATGGGGACATAAAGAGAGTACGCTTTATGATCTCTGATGACTCAGGTGTAAGGTATTTCATTGTTTACACAGAAAAGGAAGAATATTGACATCTATTCCAGATTGTGTTTCTTCAATTAAACGCCTGAGGTTCTCCATTTTCAGTGTAGACGGTAAGATTTCCCCTGGCGTCTTGATCTGCTTCTATTGCTTCAAACAGAGATTTGAAGTTACCCGCTCCAAATCCCTGCAAAATAAATAAAATCAATACAATTGACTATATGTATACAAATTATGCATGCAGGTTTATTGTATAAGCTGTGCTGGGGCTCTCTATTGTATATATACTCTTCTTGTAACACCAAGATGGACGGAATCCTCGAACTTAGAAACCTTGATTTTTCACTCTGGCAGATCACATCGCTCTTAGGCCAAGATGTCAGCACTGTTCAACAAACAAAATTTTATGAAAAGGTGCACAGAGGTAAACCTCTGCATGGATGGATCATTAGATTAGAAGAATGAATCGGTGCGATGTTTCCTCATTAAGGACTCTTCATGGAATTGCCCACATCTCCTCAGATACAAAGCGTTGTGCGTAGTAGGTAATTTTTTACTGAATGTGAAATTGAACATCACATATGAAGCCCAAGGCGTCAAATAGTGTTTACACAAACCATTACGACATTAGTCTACAAGCCAGACAACCAGCTACATGTGTTTCCTTGACCTTATGCCTCCGCTCTCAAAGGCTATGATGGTGCAAAGCAATGGAGGCTGGAATAGAGGTCTATCCTATTCAGCGATGAGTCCTGGATGCACTGATAGATGGAGATTGGTCTGGAGACCACATGGCCAATGCCATGAAGAAGCTTTCACAAGGAAACATTGAACTGTTTTTTCTTGCGGGATTATGATGTGGGGTGGCGTAAAGTAAAATAGCCAGGCCCCTCTAGTCTTCATTCCAGGTAGACTAATAGCTTGGCGTAGCATTGATTTGGTCATGAAGCCAACGAGCCGTTTTTCAACATGATAATGGCCTACCACATTGTGCTACTGTGAGCAGCCTCCATGGCCAAAAAAGTGCTACCATGGCCTGCAACATCTTTGGACTTGTCTGGCATCAAGCACCTCTGGGACGTCAATGGTTGGTAATTGCAAAGGGAGCTGCCAGCAGCGGATATTGATGATTTGTGTGCCTAAGTGCATTCAGCGTAGCAGAACATTCCTCAGACAACCATTAATAACCTCATTGATAACATACCAGGGAGTGTAAGTGCGTGTATTTCTGTTTTTGGTGTTTATACTCGATACCGAATAAATTTAGATGAAAACTTTGTTTACATTATTTTAAACAATTGCATATCATTAAAATGTCTATTGATCGTGTCAGAAGTGTACACTGAGTGAGTGTGAGCTTGGACCTCAAACTTTTCCCAGAGACAAGAGAATACAGGTAATATTAAATAGCAAAGCAGGCGCTGGTCAGAAGTTTCTGAACCTTCAACTTGGCAGTCCATATACAATGTTTAGCAAAACTCACTGTTGCCCATAGTATCGAATCAGCATAGCATCAGATTTGAACTGTAATTTTTGCAAAACCAGCTTGAAAATTAAGGCTGTGTTCACACTAGTGTTTGGATTTCTATTTTTCTATTCCATTATCTAAACCTAGCCTAATTTTAGTGACCTGATTGGTTGCATGGACACTTCAATATTGTGTGCATAACTCCCTCCTAATGCATCTTCGCTAGTAAGCGATATTGTACAAATAATATCAACATAATATTCACAATGCTACTGAAAAGAAGAATCTATATTTTTTATGAACAACAAAAGATGGCTGCACTATGAAAGCAAAGTTGTCAGTTTCTTATTGATATGTCTGTGACGTATCAGCCCGTATCACTCAGGACCCATTTATCAAGCTTCTTTAACTTTTTTTTATCTTATCCCAATTGCAGGACTTGAGCATGTGAGTTCTTGATTGTTTCAGCAATACACTGCAGTACATCTGTATTGAAGTGCATTGTGCCTATTGGTGTGGAACTGAAGCGTTAAGACCTTCCTACACAATTCAAAATCAATGACCCACAGGTTTGTGCAGTCGGTGCTCTCCTACACCATATTCATAACATGTATAAGAAAAGGGCACAGCAACCCAATTATGCAATTATCTTTTTTAGCTTGCAAACATCTTCAGTAAAAACAGGAAAACTGTACTATTCTATTCACCAGAACAGTGTACAATGTAACAACATTCAAAAGGTCAAAGATTATTCAGAAATGTGTTCCAGTTAGAGGAAATTGTGCACAAGTAAGGTGACAGAGGGAGCAGACTCCCTCTGTTTAACTGCTTAGAGGCCGCAGTAACTATTAACCGTAGACTCTTGAGTGGTTAACCGGATGTGATCACAGTTATCTTATTGTGGCTGCTGCAGTAAATTGACTGCTTTGATTTTCAGCTGACATCGATGTAAGTTCTGCATTTGGCTCCAGTGCTGTAAATGTATCGAGGATGGCGCTAAAGAGTGTTCTCACAAAGATAAACCTTGTCTATGTGTCCTACTTATTGATCTAGCTACTGATGGCGGCTTCAATAGCAGCAGCTTTAATCTGGAAAGGCCGGTTTTCCTGAGGCAATGTCTTCAAGCCTGATATAGGTACAAAATATTGTTGTGGATTTTTTATGCCTATTACATAATAGGCCTAATGTATAATCACTAGTGATGAACGAGCGTGCTCTGTTAACCATTTCGGCGAGCATGCTCAGGTGCTCACCGAGTATTTGCGGCGTGCTCGCATTCGAGCACGCAGAAGATACTTGGAAAACATCCGAGCATGCTCATAAATCTCAAGTAACGAGCATGCTTGCTCATCACTAATAATCACTGTTAAATTGTTAATTTACTATGTTACAAAATGTAGTGCCCAACCTAAGAGCCTATCTCTGCTTTTGCCCTTGTAATATCAAATAAGTTCTCTATTTAAAATGATTCCCAGTGTAATTTTTAAGCCCTCTTCATGAAAAGCTTTGGAGGTCTGTTTATTTTCTGGTTCTACCAGACAGTGTGGAAAATAGAGTTGTTACCTAGCATTGGAAATTTCCAATTAAAGGGGTTGTCCACTCTCAGAAGAAAAGACTACGGTTCTCTATGTGAGTGCAGACTGCCAATTTATGATGGTGTGTGATGAGCACACTGTCAAGATGGACATGTATTCCCCATGCGGGTGTGCTGTCACTTGACTACTTGTATGTGATGCAGCAGCAAAAAAAGGCAAACCGCATTCTGGGATGTATTAAGAGAATCATACAGTCTAGATCACGGGAAGTAATTATCCCCCTCTACTACTCCTTGGTCAGGCCTCACCTGGAATACTGTGTCCAGTTCTGGGCAGAACATTTTAAAAAAAGACATCGAAAAACTGGAGCAAGTTCAGAGAAGAGCGACAAGAATGGTGAGCGGACTGCAAACTATGTCCTATGAGGAACAGTTAAAGGATCTGGGACTGTTTAGCTTGCAAAAAAGAAGACTCAGAGGAGACTTAATAAATATCTGAAAGGATGTCACAGTATAGAGAGATTATCCTTATTCTCATTTCTCATGGAAACACGAGAAACAATGGAATGAAACTGAAAGGGAGAAGATACAGATTAGATATCTGAAAAAAAAATTGACAGTGAGGGAGATTGCGGAGTGGAACAGGCGGCCACGAGAGGTGGTGAGTTCTCCTTCAATGGAAGTCTTCAAACAGGCTGGACAGACATCTATCTGAGATAGTTTAGTGAATCCTGCATTGAGCAGGGGGTTGGACATGATGACCATGGAGGTCCCTTCCAACTCTTAACATTCTATGATTCTATGTGATTTGATCACTTGCGGTCAAGTGCCGACTAGTCTCATCCCCCTTGACTGTCATGTCAAATCACTTGACCTTCCACTCGCAGGGGAAATACAGGGGAAGCCTGACAGTGTGCGCACCACACACTGTCATAATTCAGCAGTCTGCAGTTACATAGTTACTACAGATTTAACTTCTGAGATCTGACAGCTCCTTTAAGGATTTTTTTCAGACAGGCTTATTATATTTCTATATTGGCGGTATATCAAAAAGATACAACAAAAAATATATATATTGTAAGGTTGCAGCTGGACAGGTCGTGGAAGGGAGGTATGTGTCCCCAAGGTGCCAAGCCTTGGTGATGTAGGAGTCGGAAAAGCAGGCTCCAGCACACACAGTGCTGAGAGGTAGTTAATGGACCCGGATTATATCGCTGGGTTTTACGAGCAGCTGAAAGCTGGGGGAGATCAGCTGCTCACTTATCTCCAGTCCAGGTCTTGGACGGCCTGATTTAAGACAGCTGAGCCTGTCTCAGTGTGTTGTGCAAGGTGAGCAAGCCTTGCATGTGCTGCTCAGATTCTGCTGGAGGCAGAGAAAAGCACTTTATTTAAACGGCTGAGGCTGTGCTGTATGGACTGGTTATTTTGGAGTTTTTGTTCCGTTATACCTTTTTGTGCCAGGAAGAGGCTGTTATGTTTTGTTTTCCTGACTGGTTTATGGACACTTAATAAACCACCAGTTTGTTTTTGAAGCTGCGGACTGCATTCCTATGTGAACCTGCGTCTACCCCAGAGCTGACTCCTCACAATATGTGAATGTTTGCAAGCACTTGTCATCAGTACAAGTCCAGAGGGATGCCTCCCCAGCCATCCACAATGATTGACACCTACTCTGTATATGTATTATACAGAAAAACCGTCTGGAACAGACAAGTAAATCTGCTAGAAAAGATAAGTAATTATATTTATATATACAGTACAGACCAAAAGTTTGGACACACCTCATTTAAAGATTTTTCTGCATTTTCATGACTTTGAAAATTGTACATTCACACTGAAGGCATCAAAACTATGAATTAACACATGTGGAATTATATACTTAACAAAAAAGTGTGAAACAACTGAAAATATGTCTTATATTCTAGGTTCTTCAAAATAGCCACCTTTTGCTTTCATGACTGCTTTGCACACTCTTGGCATTCTCTTGATGAGCTTCAAGAGGTAGTCACCTTAAATGGTTTTCACTTCACAGGTGTGCCCTGTCAGGTTTAATAAGTGAGATTTCTTGCCTTCTAAATGGGGTTGGGACCATCAGTTGTGTTGTGCAGAAGTCTGGTGGATACACAGCTGATAGTCCTACTGAATAGACTGTTAGCTGCTTTTTTCTTGCCATAATACAAATTCTAAGTAAAGAAAAACGAGTGGCCATCATTACTTTAAGAAATGAAGGTCAGTCAGTGCGAAAAATTGGGCAAACTTTGAAAGTGTCCCCAAGTGCAGTTGCAAAAACCATCAAGTGCTACAAAGAAACTGGCTCACATGAGGACCGCCCCAGGAAAGGAAGACCAAGAGTCACCTCTGCTTCTGAGGATAAGTTTATCCGAGTCTCCAGCCTCAGAAATCGCAGGTTAACAGCAGCTCAGATTAGCGACCAGGTCAATGCCACACAGAGTTCTAGCAGCAGACACATCTCTACAACAACTGTTAAGAGGAGACTTTGTGCAGCAGGCCTTCATGGTAAAATAGCTGCTAGGAAACCACTGCTAAGGACAGGCAACAAGCAGAAGAGACTTGTTTGGGCTAAAGAACACGAGGAATGGACATTAGACCAGTGGAAATCTGTGCTTTGGTCTGATGAGTCCAAATTTGAGATTTTTGGTTCCAACCACCGTGTCTTTGTGCGACGCAGAAAAGGTGAACGGATGGACTCTACATGCCTGGTTCCCACCGTGAAGCATGGAGGAGGAGGTGTGATGGTGTGGGGGTGCTTTGCTCGTGACACTGTTGGGGATTTATTCAAAATTGAAGGCATACTGAACCAGCATGGCTACCACAGCATCTTGTAGCGTCATGCTATTCCATCCGGTTTGCGTTTAGTTGGACCATCATTTATTTTTCAACAGGACAATGACCCCAAACACACCTCCAGGCTGTGTAAGGGCTATTTGACCAAGAAGGAGAGTGATGGGGTGCTACGCCAGATGACCTGGCCTCCACAGTCACCAGACCTGAACCCAATCGAAATGGTTTGGGGTGAGCTGGACTGCAGAGTGAAGGCAAAAGGGCCATCAAGTGCTAAGCATCTCTGGGAACTCCTTCAAGATTGTGGGAAGACCATTTCCGGTGACTACTTCTTGAAGCTCATCAAGAGAATGCCAAGAGTGTGCAAAGCAGTCATCAAAGCAAAAGGTGGCTACTTTGAAGAACCTAGAATATAAGACATATTTTCAGTTGTTTCACACTTTTTTTGTTAAGTATATAATTCCACATGTGTTAATTCATAGTTTTGATGCCTTTAGTGTTAATGTACAATTCTCAAAGTCATGAAAATACAGAAAAATCTTTAAATGAGAAGGTGTGTCCAAACTTTTGGTCTGTACTGTATATACAGTGGGGGAAATAAGTATTTGATCCCTTGCTGTTTTTGTAAGTTTGCCCACTGACAAAAGACATGAACAGTCTATAATTTTAAGGGTAGGTTAATTTTAACATTGAGAGATAGAATATCCCAAAAAATTCAAGAAAATCACATTGTATAAATTAGATAAATTATTTGCAGTGAGAAATAAGTATTTGATCCCTCTGGCAAACAACACTTAATACTTGGTGGCAAAACCCTTGTTGGCAAGCACAGCAGGCAGACGTCTTTTCTGGTTGAGGAGGAGGTTTGCGCACGTCAGGAGGTATTTTGGTCCACTCCTCTTTGCAGATCATCTCTAAATCATTAAGATTTTGAGGCTGTCGCTTGGCAACTCGGAGCTTCAATTCCCTCCATAAGTTTTCCATGGGATTAAGGTCTGGAGACTGGCTAGGCCACTCCATGACCTTACTGTGATTCTTTTTGAGCCACTCCTTTGTTGCCTTGGCTGTTTTGGGTCATTGTCTTGCTGGAAGACCCAGCCACGACCCATCTTCAATGCTATTACTGAGGGAAGGAGGTTGTTGGCCAAAATCTTGCGATACATGACCCCAACTATCTTCCCTTCAGTACGGTGCAGTCGTCATGTCCCCTTTGCAGAAAAGCACCCCCAAAGTATAATGATTCCCCCACCATGCTTCACGATTGGGACGATGTTTTTAGGGCTGTACTCATCCTTCTTCCTCCAAACACGATGAGTTGAGTTAATGCCAAAGAGCTAAATTTTTCTTTCATCTGACCACAGCACCTTCTCCCAATAACTCACAGAATCATCCAGGTATTCATTGGCAAACATCAGACGGGCCTGCACATGTGCCTTCTTGAGTAGGGGGACCTTGCGGGCACTACAGGATTTTAAACCTTTAAGGCGTAATGTGTTACCAATGGTATTCTTGGTGACTGTGGTCACAGCTGCTTGAGATCATTAACAAGTTCCCCCCGTGTAGTTTTAGGATGATCTCTTACCTTCTTCATAGTCAAGGATACCCACGAGGTGAGATTTTGCATGAGGCCCCAGATCGATGCCGATTCACAGTCATTTTGTATTTCTTCCATTTTCTTACTATTGTACCAACAGTTGTCTCCTTCTCACCTAAAGTCTTGCTTATGGTTTTGTAGCCCATTCCAGCTTTGTGCAGGTCTATGATCTTGTCCCTGACATCCTTAGAAAGCTCTTTGGTCTTGCCCATGTTGTAGAGGTTAGAGTCTGACTGATTAATTGAGTCTGTGGACAGGAGTCTTTTATACAGGTGACTATGTGAGACAGCTGTCTTTAATGCAGATAACGAGTTGATTAGGAGCGCCTAACTGGTCTGTAGGAGCCAGAACTCAATGGTTTGTAGGGGATCAAATACTTATTTCTCACTGCAAAATGCAAAATAATGTATCTAATTTATACAATGTGATTTTCTTGATTTTTTTGGGGGGATATTCTATCTCTCAATGTTAAAATTAACCTACCCTTAAAATTATAGACTGTTCATGTCTTTGTCAGTGGGCAAACTTACAAAAACAGCAAGGGATCAAACAATTATTTCTCCCACTGTATGTAATATATATATATATATATATATACACACACATATATTACACATCATTATTCTTAGTGTGTCCTCTCATGTGTTGCTCTTAGATGGGGCTGGATGATTGCCATGACAGGTCCGTATAAAGTTTACTCATCTATGCACTAAATCTTTTGCAATATTTAAAACATATTAGCCAAATTGTAGGTTTCAAATCAGCTGTCTGACTTATATATATATTTCTAAAGTTTCAAGCTTTTCCATGATTGGTTTCTATGGTTCTCTTTGGTCATATTTCTGTCTTCGAGCAATGGTAGTAAATAGCCCTAACAGTGATTAGAGACATTCTTCAAAGGTGCAATTATACACTAAAACCATAGTGGACAATTATCCTTTAGCTTTCATCTACTTTGTGCAGGTCAGGCAATGAATGCAAATGCATGATCGCTGGCTGAGGTTAGAATTAGGATAGAATTGCATCCATATTATTGGAAATACAAACTATAAATATAGGGAAATATACATTTGTAAAGTGACTCACATAATGGTTGTATCTCTGTATAACTTCTAGGAAGAGGGTCGGTCTGTCCTGCGCCGGCTTGGTGAAGATTTGAAGAAGATAGCCATTGTCATCATAGTCAACCAAAATTTTTAGCTCCTGAAATAATGAAAGCAACAGAGAGTTGGGTTGGTGTATTTTAAATCTATCTTGAGCCTGTCATGCGGCTCTATCCTGTGAATAACTGGATGCAGACAGAACCTAATACACATTAGGGTAATCTCAGCGTATAGGGGTACCTGTACCATACCCCAGTACATATCTTGGCTTTTACTATGTCCTTTTGTTTGATGTACTGGGCATTAGGCCAGTATTTTAGTTTATGCTAGGACCAAGGGTATGTGCAAACGTTAAGTATTTAGTGGAGAAATTTCTGCATCTCTTGGCAGTAAAAACGCAGCTGAAAAACACACATTTTTGCCACATTTTTGGTACAGATTTTTCCCCATTCATTATTATGGGAGAAATCTGCAGCAAAAACGCTGAAAGAATTGACATACTGCAGATTTAAATCTGCAAGTCACAAATAAGCAGGGCTGTGGAGTCGGAGTCAATGTCCATTTTGGTGGAATCGGAGTCGGTATAAAATGGACCGACTCCAACTCCTAAAATATCTGATACATTGGGTACAGTAGTTCAATGCAGTTTGTGGGGAATATTTTTTCATAAGAATTTGGGAAAGTTATGAAATGTCCTATAGATGTCTGTCCTATTCTTCATCTAAGGGTCTAGACTTTTAGCTGAGATGAATCTGTGCTACAGTAAATTTATCACTTAAACATGAGCCATGTATGAGGGAGTCGGAGTCGTGGAGTTTATGTCATGCAAATTGAGGAGTTGGCGGTTTGGCTTACCGACTCCACAGCCCTGCAAATAAGCATGCACATGTGCATGAGACTTCGGGATTCTCATTCACTTTGCTGGCATCAGGAATCCCTTCAGGTTTTGTGACAAATCTGCGCTGAAAAAAATGCAGCAAAAATGCAACATGTGCACACAGCGTTACAGCCTTATAGTGTTCAACTATTTAATTATCCATCACTAGGTTATGGTATGTCTTATAGTATATTTGTGTTCCTATGTGTAAATAGTCTAAATGTCTATGTTGAAACTTGTGTCTCAGTGTTCCAGTGTAAAATATTTAATTTCTAGATTGTGTTTTATGAAAAAAAAAAATGAAAAATTGTAAAACATCATCCTTAATTCTTTTTTGTCTTCCCGCATCTCCTCTTCAAGCTGTCAATTATAAAATTGAGTAGGTGAACAAATGATGATGGAGGGACAGCTTGTTCAAAACAAATGTATGTTTTGTAAATGAGTAGAATGATATTTCCTCAAGAAAATATTTCATTTTTATAAATCTTTGTATAAATCACATTCACATACAGTGGCATGTAAAAGTTTGGGCACCCCTGGTCAAAATTACTTTTATTGTGAACAGTTATCAAGTTGAAGATGAAATGATCTCTAAAAAGCCTAAAGTTAAAGATGACACATTTCATTTGTATTTTAGGCAAAAAACTATATATATATTTTCATCTTTTACATTTTAAAAATTACAAAAAGGAAAATGGCCTAAGGCAAAAGTTTGGGCACCCTGCATGGTTATTACCTAGTAACACTCCCTTTTGAAAGTATCACAGCTTGTAAACGCTTTTTGTAGTCAGTCAAGAGTCTTTACATTTTTGTTTGAGGGATTTTCATCCATTCTTCCTTGCAAAATTCTTCCAGTTCTGTGAGATTCCTGTGTCATCTTGCATGCACTGCTATTTTGAGGTCTAGCCACAGATTTTCAATTATGTTTAGATCAGGGGACTTTGAGGGCCATTGCAAAACCCCAGCTTGCGCCTTTTGAGGTAGTTTATTGTGGATTTTGACTTGTGTTTAGGATCATTATCCATTTGTAGAAGTCATCCTCTTTTCAACGTCAGCTGTTTTACAGATGGTGTTATGTTTGCATCAAGAATTTGTTGAAATTTCATTGAATCCATACTTCCCTCTACCCGTGAAATGTTCCCCGTGTCATTGGCTGCAACACAACCCCAAAGCATGATTGATCCACCTCCATGCTTAATTGTTGGCGAGATTGTCTTTTCCTGAAATTCTGTGCCCTTTTTTCTCCACACATACCTTTGATCATTGTGGCCAAAGAGTTCTATCTTAACCTCATCGGTCCAGAGGACTTGTTTCCAAAATGCATCAGGCTTGTTTAGATGTTCTTTTGCATACTTCTGACGCTGAATTTTATATTGAGGACCCAGGAGAGGTTTTCTTCTGATGACTCTTTCATGAAGGCCATATTTGTTCAGGTGTCTTTGAACAATAGAACAATGTACCACAACTCCAGAATCTAAGTCTTTCTGAAGATCTTTTGCAGTCAAGACGGGGTTCTGATTTGCCTCTTTATTAATCTTATGAGCAGCTCTCACTGAAATTTTGCTTGGTCTTCCAGACCTTTTCTTGACCTTTCTTGTTCCTGTTAACTGCCATTTATTAATTATATTTCGAACTGAGGAAAGGGCAACTTGAAAATGCTTTGCTATCTTCTTATAGACTTCTACTACTTTACGGGCCTCCACCATTTTCATTTTCAAAGTGTTAGGCAGCTGCTTAGAAGAACCCATGGCTGTTGATTTTTGGCACAAGGTTAGAGGAAGCTGGGTTTTTATAAAGCTGGGAAATTTGCATCATCTGGTCTTTCCTAACAATGATAGTGAACAAGCCATAACCCTAACAGGCGAATTAAGGTCTGAAACCTTGGCCAAAGTTATCTGACCACACAAATCTCCAAGGGTGCCCAAACTTTTGCATCGGACCATTTTCCTTTTTGTAATTTTTAAAATGTAAACAATGACAATATATTTTTTACTTTTGTCTAAAATACAAAGGAAATGTGTCATCTTTAACTTTAGGCCTTTTAAAGATCATTTCATCTTCAGCTTGCTTAACTATTCACAATAAGGCTGTGTGCCCACTATGCGTTTTTTTAAGCATTTCCGCAGCGGCAATTCCGCTGCAGAAATGCTTAAAAAATGCTTGGTAGAAGGTCTGCCATGTTCCCCAACATCTGCAGCACTACCAATTATTTTGCGTAAACGTGGCATTTCCGCCGCCATTTACTTGCATTGGAGCGCATGGAATCCGCATCACTGCATCTGCATAGTACCTGTAAAAAAAAAGAATAAAATAAAAAATAAATATTATACTTACCTTCTAATGGCCCCCGGTGTCCATAGCGATGCGTCCTGGCTGGCCGGCAACTCGCGATGGTCTGAAAAGGACCTGCCGTGACGTCATTTAGTCATGTGACGGGTCACGCGAACGCTGACTTCGGCAGGTCCTTTAGTGTACCGCGAGCTGCCGGCAAGCCGAGACACATCGGATAAAGACTCCGGGGGCCATCAGAAGGTCAGTATAGATTTTTTTTTTTTTTTTTACCATTCTTTACAGTCACACTATATAAATCCATGCAAACGGCATGGATTTATAGTGTGACCAAGTTGTCAAGCACTTTCCAAGTGATGCTAAAATCGCTTAGAAAGCGCTTGACAACCCACATGCGGAAATGCATGTGAAGAACGCTTCACATCCGCATGTCCCTGGCAGGAAAACGCATGTACAATCCGCATGTACAATCCACATGTACAATCCGCATGGACAATCTGCATGGACAATCCGCATGCGTTTTTTCTGCCAGGGAGATGCAGAAACGCTCAGGAAAAATCCGGAACATTTCTGCGTCGTGGGCACATAGCCTTACAGTAATTTTGACCAGGGGTGTCCAAACTTTTACATGCCACTGTATTTGCCCATCTTTCAATGTCAGTACATTCTGGATATAGCCAAATGTTTGATTACACAGCTAAATCTTGCTTCTCATAGTTCTATATTCGCCTGTACTTGCAATACATTGCCTTTTTTATTACAATAAATAAATCAAATAAACTCACAAGAAAATACCCTGTAAAAGAAAAATAATATAAAGTCTGGTGACATATGGTTGAGGGTATATAATAAAGGACTGAGTATAGGGCAAATAGGTGGCTCAATGGTTAGCACTGTTGCTTTGCAGTGCTGAGATCCTGGGTTCAAATCCCACTAAGGACAACATCTGCAAGGAGTTTGTTTGCTGTCCCCATGTTTGCGTGGGTTTCCTCGTACTCTGGTTTCCTCCCACATCCAAAGACATACTGATAGGTGATAATAAGGTGACAGTGGATGATAATGTATGCGGAATATGATAGTGCTATATAAGAAAAGCATAATAATAATAAACCAATAAGTGAACATAAAAGAGCTTAGGAAAGGAAAAAAATGCTAATAAGCCCAAGACAATTATCCTTGTAGAAAAAAGAGTATTTAATAAAAACAATCATAGTCTCAAAAATGAAGTACTCAAAATGAGTACAACAGTAAAAAATTTGATGTCATCAACAGCAGGAGAGAGCACATAGTAAGACATATACTGACTACGGTCAGTGTATATGTGTATAGATAGATATATACATATATATATATATATATATATATATATATATATATATATATATATATATATATACAGTACAGACCAAAAGTTTGGACACACCTTCTCATTTAAAGATTTTTCTGTATTTTCATGACTCAATTGTACATTCACGGTGAAGGCATCAAAACTATGAATTAACACATGTGGAATTATATACTTAACAAAAAAGTGTGAAACAACTGAAAATATGTCTTATATTCTAGGTTCTTCAAAGTAGCCACCTTTTGCTTTGACTGCTTTGCACACTCTTGCCATTCTCTTGATGAGCTTCAAGAGGTAGTCACCTGAAATGGTCTTCCAACAATCTTGAAGGAGTTCCCAGAGATGCTTAGCACTTGTTGGCCCTTTTGCCTTCACTCTGCGGTCCAGCTCACCCCAAACCATCTCGATTGGGTTCAGGTCTGGTGACTGTGGAGGCCAAGTCATCTGGCTTAGCAGTCCATCCGTTCACCTTTTCTGCGTTGCACAGAGACACGGTGGTTGGAACCAAAGATCTGAAATTTGGACTCATCAGACCAAAGCACAGATTTCCACTGGTCTAATGTCCATTCCTTGTGTTCTTTAGCCCAAACAAGTCTCTTCTGCTTGTTGCCTGTCCTTAGCAGTGGTTACCTAGCATCTATTTTACCATGAAGGCCTGCTGCACAAAGTCTCTTCTTAACAGTTGTTGTAGAGATGTGTCTGCTGCTAGAACTCTGTGTGGCATTGACCTGGTCTCTAATCTGAGCTGCTGTTAACCTGCGATTTCTGAGGCTGATGACTTGGATAAACTTATCCTCAGAAGCAGAGGTGACTCTTGGTCTTCCTTTCCTGGGGCGGTCCTCATGTGAGCCAGTTTCTTTGTAGCGCTTGATGGTTTTTGCAACTGCACTTGGGGACACTTTCAAAGTTTTCCCAATTTTTCGGACTGACTGACCTTCATTTCTTAAAGTAATGATGGCCACTCGTTTTTCTTTACTTAGAATTTGTATTATGGCAAGAAAAGAGCAGCTAACAGTCTATTCAGTAGGACTATCAGCTGTGTATCCACCAGACTTCTTCACAACACAACTGATGGTCCCTACCCCATTTATAAGGCAAGAAATCCCAGTTATTAAACCTGACAGGGCACACCTGTGAAGTGAAAACCATTTCCGGTGACTACCTCTTGAAGCTCATCAAGAGAATGCCAAGTGTGCAAAGCAGTCATCAAAGCAAAAGGTGGCTACCTTGAAGAACCCAGAATATAAGACATATTTTCAGTTGTTTCACACTTTTTTGTTAAGTATACAATTCCACATTTGTTAATTCATAGTTTTGATTTTCATAGTCATGAAAATACAAAAAAAAAATCTTTAAATGAGAAGGTGTGTCCAAACTTTTGGTCTGTACTGTGTATATATATATATATATATATATATATATATATATATATATAGGTATCAAAAGTAAAATAACAAAAAGTAATAACAGAAATAAATATATAGCTAACAAAAGTAAAAACAACAGTGATAATAGGTCAACTTGTAAACCACATACCCATAATTGTCCTCTGCTGCTGGAATGACGCCAGCCCCAACGCGTGTTTCGGCACAATGCATTGTTGTGTTTATTAAATAATGGTTCTTTTTTTACATTAATAATTGGCTTATTACCCTTTTTCCTTTCCTCTGCTCTTTTTTATTACAAATATATACCTGCAGCACACTAATATCTTCCTTCACAGTGATCTTGGCACTTTTCAAATTTTTTCTCAGCTCATCATAATAAGTGTCCGGTGCAGAAAGAAATTGCATTCCTCGTGATTTCAGATTCTTTACCTTTAAAAATAAACGTCAGAAATGTGATACTAATTATAAGAATTAAATTATTGTGTCAACATCTTAAATGGGTTGTCCCCTTTCAAAGCTTGTCACTCCAGAGGCACAGGGAGGAAAAGTGAAATAAACTGAGCTGTTACATTCCTGGCAGCTAATGCTGCGTCTCACCGCTGCTCCTGTGATTGTGTACAGGTTGCAGCAATGACATCACAGCGATACTCCTGTGCTGGGATAATCTTATAAATGTGCCCCTGCTGTGTACTGTGTAATGACTGTGTCTGACCGTACAGGGACATGGTCTGATCATACCACATCTCCTGGGGAGGGGAGGAAGCAAAAGAGTATACAGACTGGACAACACGGGATCACAGCTGATTCTTTCTTTGAGTTAAAACAGGCAGGGAAAGTTTTACCTTACAAAAAGAATCAGCTGTGTCAAAAACACATGATCTGGGGAGAATTGATGTCTAATTTGACCATGATGAGATTTCCTCACCCTTGTTGCTTGGCATGGAATGAGAGCTGTAACGCGGAGCACCAGAGTAGTGAGTATCATCATGGGAGCAGAATTTGTCACATACAATGCTCTGGCACTACTACATGTATTGGAGCATACTATATATCTCCTTATTCTCCGAGTGATGTACGTGACAATCGCTGCTCCCACGATGATCCTCACTGCAATCCACGCTGATGCTCTTCTCCTGACACTGTAATGACAAGAAGTGACAGGAGTGAGGAGTTGTCAGCATGGTCAAGTGAGACACATCAAATCTCAACAGATCACGCTGAAAATGCCTGTTTTGACCTTCTCTATGGACATTTGCTTCTTTTCACCTTTAAAACACTGCCTTCTCATGATTGGGAAGTATAGAGGGGAGAAAGTAAACACCCACAGGGAAGAATCTCTGTTACCGCCACCTTGGTTGAAGGGGTAATCTACATTTTGAGTTTTAAAAATGTTTTTTTTTTTAATGGCTTAAAATACAAAAATAATAATTATCAAAATGGGCAGCATGGTGGCTCAGTGTTAGCACTGCAACCTTGCAGTGCCGGGGTCCTGGATCAAATCCCACCAAGGACAACATCTGCAAGGAGCTTGTATGTTCTCCTCGTGTTTGCATGGGTTTCCCCGCACACTCCAAAGACATACTAATAAGGAATTTAGATTGTGAGCCCCAATGGGGACAGTGCGGGTAATGTCTGTAAAGCGCTGTGGAATTAATGGTACTCTATACAGTAGTGTTCAAAATAATAGCAGTGTGTTCAAAAACATGTTAAGCACAAAATCTTTATACTAGTTTTTATTTCCATGCATTGGGAACATTGCACACTGTTTTCTAATTCAAAACATGAAAACATGAAGAGGATGTATATAACTTTTAACTACTTTACAGAAAATAACAAAAAATGAACATTGGGCTGTTCAAAAAAATAGCAGTGTCTGCATCTGTCTTTACAAACTCACAATATGTACTTTTTTTGAGGATTTAGCATTTCTGTGAATCGCTAACCTAATATTTAGTTGTATGCCATAGTTTTTTAGAACTGCTTCACATCTATGTGGCATAAGGTCAACCAACTTCTGGCACCTGTCAACTGTTATTCCAGCCCAGGATGTTTTGACTACATCCCACAATATTTTGGTATTTGTTGGCTTTGCCTCAGAAATGGCATTTTTGATGTCACCACACAAGTGTTTTATTGGATTAAGGGCCGGGGATTGGGCTGGCCACTCCATAACCTCAATTTTGTTGGACTGGAACCAAGATTTTGCTCATTTACTGGTGTGTTTAGCGTCGTTGTTTTGTTGAAACACCCATTTCAAGGGCATATCCTCTTCAGCGTAAGGCTACATGACCTCTTCAAGTATTTTAACATATGCAAACTGGTCCATGATCCCTGGTATGTGATAAATAGGTCCGGCACCATAGTAAGAGAAACATGCCCATATCATGATGCTTGTACCACCATGCTTCACTGTCTTCAGAGTGTACTGTGGCTTGAATGCAGAGTTTGCGGGTCGTCTGATGAACTGTCTGCGGCCGTTGGACCCAAAAAGAACAATTTTACTTTCATCAGTCCACAAAATATTTCTCCATTTCTTTCATTGTCTTTTTTTTAACAGTGGGACTTTGCGGGAACTTCTTACTAAGATATTAGCTTCACACAGGCGTCTTCTAACTATCACAGTACTCACAGGTAACTTGAGACTGTCGCTGATCATTGGCTGAGCCTTTGCCATTCTGGCTATTCTTTGATCCATTTGAATGGTAGTCCGATTTCTTCCACGTCTCTCTGGTTTTGCTTTCCATTTTAAAGCACTGGAGATCATTTTAGCTGAACAGCCTATCTTTGTCTATACTTCTTTATAAGTTTTACCCTCTCCAATCAACTTTTTAATCAAAGTACGCTGTTCTTCTGAACAATGTCTCGAATGACCCATATTTCTCAGGCTTTCAAGGAGAAATGCATGTACAACATGTGCTGGCTTCACCCTTAAATAAGGGCCACCTGATTCACACCTGTTTCTTCACAGAATGATTGACCTCACTAATTGAATTTCACACTCCTATTATTTTGAACACCCCCCCCCCCCCTTACAATCAATTATTCAAATACACAGACTCAAAAACATGTAGATCATGAATGTGGAGTCTGTTTGTTTTCTTAGAATCTACTGCACCAACTAGTAAATTGTTTGACATGTGGTAATATAATTTATACCAAAAACAGTGATTAATCTGGTTAGTCATATTGGACTGCTATTATTTTGAACACTACTGTAAATGAGTAAAATAAATAAAAATAAAATAAATAAAAAATATCACCTTACTGGTTCAGACCAATCCTTGTGGCACTTCTTAAAGGGAATGTATCACCCCGCTGGGCGATATCAGACGTTTACTATGGCCATACAGGGTATAGAACAGTAAATCTATACTTACCTGTATGGCCCATAGCAGAGGTCTGATTGCAGAGAAATCTGGTTTTATAAAGTCTGTTTTCCAGAGGCTTGGCGTCCGGGGGACTCCAAGCGAATCTCTCCTATCTGCTTACTCTTCCCCTAAATTGCCGCCTCTGTGCTAAATTACCATATTCCCCCCTCCCCTACACGTCACAGGGCCTGTGATGTGCCCTGCTCTGCCTCCCCTCCCGCGCATACGGCGCTTTGTTTCCCTCCGGCCCCGTTTGGCTGCGTACTGCCAGTGGAGCGGAAGTCTCAGTGACTCACCATCGCTTGTGCAATACAAGGCTGTGGCGCAGTACGCAGCCAAACGGGGCCAGAGGGAAACAAAACACACTCCACAGGAGCGGCACTTTGCGCATGTGCGGGAGGGGAGGCAGAGCAGGGCACGTCACAGGGCCTGTCACAGGGCCCTGTGACGTCCAGGGGAGGGGTGAATATGGTAATTTAGTACAGACGCGGCGATTTAGGGGAATAGTAAGCAGATAGGAGGGGTTTGCTTGGCGTCCCCAGGACGCCAAGCCTCTGGAAAACAGACTTTATAAAACCAGATTTCTCTGCAATCAGACATCTACAATGCCATACAGGTAAGTATGGATTTACTTTTCTATACCCTGTATGGCCATAGTAGAGGTCTGATATCACCCAGGGGGTGACACATTCCCTTTAAAAAGGACCTATCACTTGCTTAAAATAATTGAGTAAATTAGCTTGTAAAAATCCCTGAACTGACAATTCTGTCACACTACATAAGCGACAAAGGTGAATATCTCTTTAATGGAATGATGCAGCATAAATGGAAAAGCGGCAGAATCAAAGAGCTTGTGAAAATCACTTATCTGCCCTAACTAATCTTTTTTTCAGGCAGTGATAGGTCCTCTTTTAATGGTATGTGTCTGTAGGATTAACACTCCTAAGCCGTCTATTTGGGCATGTACAGTGAAATGATACCTTGATATCTGTGATCCGATGTTTTATTCCAGACTAATCAACATTTTTCTTAACATGTAAATGAGCTGTTAAGATATATGGGCTGGACATGGATCTCCCTAAGAATCTGCCTCCAGAGCATAGTTTAGATGAAAAAGGAGCATTACTAGTGTGAGACATGTAATGACTGACAGTCTGCTCTCCTGATCTACATGTCTCACACTGGTAATGCCCACCTTCATTTAAAATAAGCTCAGGAGGCAGATTCTCAGGGAGATCCGTGTCCGGCCTATAGATCTTATCCGCTCACTTAGATATTAAGAAAAACCTGGATTTCTCTGGAATAAGACACCGGATCGCAGATACCAAGGTATCGTTTTAGTCACCTTTCTATGATCTACATGCCCATATAGACGGCTTGGAAGGGTTGTTCTACTGACACATTCCCTTTGATAACAACTTTGGGTGATAGCATGTCATCCATTTCCCCAGCAGGCATTAATGATGGTGAAACATCACCACAGCGGGCAGCTCTTATATCACATGGTGTGTTACTTTTAGGGTCTTCAGAGGGCAATAACTATAGATAAACCTTCACCATGGTGGGCAGGTATTGTGTCATTATGTTAGCCAAGTCATAAGAGTGAAGTGTCCATAAACGAGACTGATGCTGTCGCAATGGGTAAGAATCACTCATTTTAAGTATATTATTTGTGTATTTTAGACTATTTGAAAACAATTAGTAAAAAGCTGTAATATACTGTATATAGTGGGTGCAGTACTGGATATTGACAGTCATTTATGTACTAATGAATTATGAAAATTACGAATGTTGTAAGCTCATTTTCACAACTCATAAATATGTCTTCATGCTCACAAGTTCATTAATATTAAATTCTCCATAACAAAAAGGAGGCAAAATATCCATAGCATTCATGTCTCGCAACTTATGCAGGCATTCATGCACAGACTCGCATATACAAACACACCACCCTCTTAGCCAAACAGCAAGGAGATCAAAGCCGAAGACTCGCCCCTCCCTCGCTGCTTTCTGGAAATCTGTCTGAATTACTCACTGCTTTGATGATATCGGAAGTGTTCAGAGCAATGTGCTGTACACCAGCACCACCATAGTAGTCCACATATTCCTGAAAGAAAGTGCAAATTACTCAGTACTTATCATTTACAATTATGTAAGAACAATAGCTTTATAACTAATTGTTTCATAATAAACACCTTTCATGTATCCATGAAATTTGGATACAAAATTAAGGTATTTATGGATAAAAGAACGCAAATGTGTATTTACACATATACAAACATACTAAAGCTTTAATAAATCCACAGTATATTCTGGATTTGGTGTATGATGAGCGTTAATGGAGACTGCTGGGTGGACAAGAAGATGTAAGCAAACCTCGTCTGGCCCCAGAACTATATATACATCATCAGAGACGACCTCTTTCAGAATGCAGCCCTGCTACAGGCGTTGCTGACAAACCGCTATAGTCGCAGCCAGCCAACATTTCCATTGAAGCAGTGGCATTCTGACAATGGCGGCAGGCCATGCAGCCGCTATGGTGCCCATAAGCCGGGGGGCCCAGTGCCAGCCCATCATCACATGTTCAACTGTATCAGAATCCTGGATAGGATGGGGATATGGGGAGTGCATTATACTCTATGGAGGACTACAGGGGGTGCATTATACTCTATGGAGGACTATGGGGAGTTCATTATACTCTATGGAGGACTATGGGGAGTGCATTATACTCTGGAGGGCTATGGGGAGTGCATTACACTATGGAGAGTGCAGTATACTCTGTGAACGACTATGGGAAGTGCATTATACTCTATGGAGGACTATGGGGAGTGCATTACACTCTATGAAGAGTGCAGTATACTCTGAACGACTATGGGGAGTGCATTATACTCTTTGGAGGACTATGGGGAGTGCATTACACTATGAAGAGTGCAGTATACTCTGAACGACTATGGGGAGTGCATTATACTCTATGGAGGACTATGGGGAGTGCATTACACTCTATGAAGAGTGTAGTATACTCTGAACGACTATGGGGAGTGCATTATACTCTGTGGAGGACTATGGGGAGTGAATTATTCTCTATGGAGGACTGGGGAGTGCATTATACTGTATGGGTGACTATGGGGAGTGCATTATACTCTTTGGAGGACTATGGGTAGTGCATTATACTCTATGGATGACTATGGGGAGTGCATTATAGTCTATGGATGACTATTGGGAGTGCATTATACTCTATGGAGGACTATGGGGAGTGCAATGTACTCTATAGAGGACTATGGGGAGTACATTATACTCTACGGAGGACTGAGGAGTGCATTATACTTCATGGAGGACTATGGGGATTGCATTATACTGTATGGAGGACTATGGGGAGTGAATTATAGTCTATGGAGGACTATGGGGAGTGCATTATACTCTATGGGGAGTGCAGTGTACTCAATGGAGGGCTATGGGGAGTGCAGTTTACTCTATATAGGTCTATGGAGAGTGCAGTATACTCTATGGAGGACTATGGGGAGTGCAGTATACTATATGGAGGACTATGGGGTGCATTATACTATATGGAAGGTAATGTGGTGCATATACTAGTATATGGAGGTCTATGTGGGGCCCATTATACTAAATGGAAGGCTATGTGAGGGCTATTTGAATATTTGGAGGGCAGTGTGGTGGCCATTATAATTTTTGGAGGGCTATGTGGGCTCTATTATAATATTTGGAGTGCTAGGTGGGAGCCTTTATACTGTATGCAAGCAATTATACAATGTGAAGTTTTGAGTGGGGGCCATTATACTGTTTGGAGGGCTAATGGGGGCCATTATACATTGTGGAGAGGTGTGGGGCCATTATCCTGTATGTAGACCCATTACACTGTATGGAGAGCTGTGTGGGGGTCACAGTTGGAGGATCATACTGTGTTGGGGTCACCATAGTTTGGCAGAGGAGTTGAGGTGAGGTACAGTAGGGTCATCATGTGCGTGTGGGGGAGTACTGTGGAGGAATTCACTGTGGGGTATTATACAGTGTTTGTGGGGCTCTTTTGTTGGCATCATATTTTGTGGGTGCAATGAAAAGGGAATCTAGGGCTTCAGCTGGAGTAAAATTACTTTGGGGGTCAAACTGTGGGGACTCCCACAAATTGGCAAAACAGGGAACTTTTATCATTGTTAAAATAGAGCAGCAGTGTGCATACTTGACCACCTTTCCATTCTTTATAGGACAGCCAAGTATTGCTCTTCGCTTTCTCCAGCAAACTTTATAGACAAAGAATAGAGCAGTGATCGAACATGTCAACTGCTGCTCCACTCATACGGTCGAGGTCAAAATGCAGTGCACGGACTGGCCGGCAGCTCTCCTGACCCAAGCGTGACAGCTGCATAGAAATACATGAAGCTGTCACGCTCCGGTTGGGAGAGCCGCCGGCCAGTCCATGCACTGCATTCCGATCTCAGTCCAATTTAAAAGGCCGTCTGCGCTCTACCGGGGATACAAGTGCCCCGTTCTGCTGATTGCTGGGGGACAAAGTGGTTTTTATCTCTACCAATCTATAAGTTGTCACCTGTCCCATGGATAAGTGAAAATTTCTTCTTTTTATTGGACATCCCCTTTTAAAGTGGATTTGTCACCATATTTCAGAAAACAAACTACATATATTATGTATTTCTCTTAGTTGTGATGGGGCCAGTGTACTTGCTTTGTAAATTCATGTTAGAATTGCTTTGTAATCATTCTTGAAAGTTTTATCACCTGATATTAAAAAGAATATCTTCTTTTATCAGCTGATTCTTTCTTTGAAGTAAAACATTGTTTTAAAAAAGGTAGGAAAATGCTTTACCTCACAAAAAGAATCCGCTGCGATCCCATGCTGTCCTGTCTGTATACTCTTTTGCTTCCTCCCCTGCCCAGGAGCTGTGGTATGATCAGACCATGTTCCATACACGGTCAGACACAGCCATTACACAGCACACAGCAGAGGCACATTTATAAGATTATCTCAGCACAGGAATATTTTATTTAAACACATCCAATTGTGGAAGTTATAATTAATAGATCTTGGAATAATAATAATCAACTTTCGTTTGTGGGAAAACTCCTTTAAGTGACACTGTACCCGGAAATTAATTCTATAGGTCAGTTTCCGTAAGGATTCTACATCGAGTTTTTCTGCTGGTACCCATTATTCATTCCAAGCAGGGCTGTGGAGTCGGAGCCCATTTTGGTGGAGTCGGAGTCGGTATAAAATGGACCGACTCCAACTCCTAAAATATATAATAAATTGGGTGCAGTAGTACAATGCAGTTTGTGGGGAATTGTTTTTCATAAGAATTTGGGAAAGTTATGAAATGTCCTATAAATGTCTGTCCTATTCCTGATCTAAGGGTCTAGACTTTTAGCTGAGATGAATCTGTGCTACAGTAAATTTATCACTTAACCATGAGCCATGTATGAGGGAGTCGGAGTCATGGAGTTGGAGTCATGGAAATTGAGGAGTCGGAGGTTTGGCTTACCGACTCCACAGCCCTGATTCCAAGGGAACAAACCCTTAGGCCATGGCCCCACTATCAGTATTCGGTCAGTATTTTTCTCAGGAGTGGGAGCCAAAACCAGGAGTGGGTGATAAATGCGGAATTGGTGATTTGTTTCTATTATACCTTTTCTCTGATTGTTCCTCACCTGGTTTTGGCTCCAACTCCTGAGAAAAAATACTGACCAAATACTGATAGTGGGGCCGTGGCCTTACAATGGTTTCCCAATCTGGGACATTTTTGCAGCTCCCATAGAAATGAATGGAGAGAGCTAGGTATGTGTGGCTCCTCTTCATTACTTACAGTGTGCCTTTTGGCCCAGTTCTACAGATAGATATGGGTCTCAGCTTTGCGTCAAACATATATCAGATAATTAGGTCTTATCCTGTAAATATGATATAGATGTTCCTTAAGGGACAAATCCATTTAAACTGTGCTGGGAGCTGGAGTACAAAGCTATAAATATATATTAAAGAGTAATGTAAACTTTTTTTTTCTTTCATTTTAATGCTGGATATGTAATTTCAAAAATATTAAGAATAACACTCTAAGCCTCCATCACCAGCCCCCTTCTGTGCGCCAGTCTCGAGGGCTGCTCCTGCATAGCGCTATCATTGGCTCGGTATCCTACAATTGCAGTGAGAGTGTTGGGCAGTCTCTGCTACTGCACTCCTGCACTGTGGCTGCTAGGAGGCAGTGAACACACAGGGCTTCTCCTTTGCTTAAAGGGACTCTGTCAGCACAGAATGACTGTTCAAACCAAGCCCAGGCGCTCGGTGCTTCATGGCGGGGCCAATCATTATACACCTTCCCACCTGCTGGTTTCCCCTCTATCTCCTCCCTTCTCCAGCTCTATGAAATCAGAGCTGTCAATCAAATAATGGGGTGGAGATAGAGGGAAAACCAGCAGGTGGGAAGGTGTATATAAATGATTGGCCCCACCATGAAGCACCGAGCGGCTGTACTTGGTTTGAACAGTCATTCTGTGCTGACATACACCAGATGCAGTTGTTCAGCTTAATTCTGCATCTACAGTTCTATGCAGACAGGAGGCGCTGGAGGTAGAGCTCCTCCCTCCCATCTACATAGAATCTCATCAGTAGCAGCTGCCATCTCCTATCTCAGGAATGGGAGAGTCTGTCTTCACCGAATACAGATTTTGCCTCAGAATTGAGAATTTTTATACTGACTGATCAATTTTTGACAGAGAAAGAAGCAAATTTTTCTGATAAGAAATATTACAAAGTTATTTATTTTCATGTGTGCTATTGATTTCTGAAATAAAAATTAAAACATCAGTAAGGCTTTAAATCTGCTACATCTCCATCAGAGAAAACAGGAATTCTATTAAAACTGCACCAAGCAGCCCAGTAAGTGACACATCCCTGGAATTAGGCTTTCTTGCCCTATGTTATGCTGCTCTCAGATTATATAGCAAAAATCTGCTGACAAAATCTCTTTAATTCTATAAAAAAAACTTGCAAATTACAGATCCAACATTAAAATAATAAAAAAGGTGTAGTTACTCTTTAGGAAGGCAAGCATCAGAGAATTTAGTATATAGTAACAAATAAAAACAAAATAATGTTCAAGAGTGGACAGTCACTTTAATGAATTACTAGAAAGCCTCTCTTTCGCTGAAGGACTGTTCCCATAATATGTATTGTATGGAAATTCAGATTGTTGGCTGTTTAACACCTCGGCTGGTCAACTGTTATCAGCCCCAGTGGCTGCCTAATGTAAATGGTATATGGAGCCAAAAGAGCACAGCCCTGTACACCAGCGTAGTGGCCGCTCCTGGGTACTGCAGATCAACTACTATTTACTATATTACTCTCTGTATAGAGCTGTGCTGTTTACATGTGGCTGATAACAGTTAATAGCCCACTAATGACATGCCATCAAACATTTGTTACCTGTATCTGTGACTTTTTCTTCCCAGGAGCTGGTTCATTTATTGGCATTTTTATAGTCTCCTCATAATTTGTCACCACAATTGAACGCAGGGCACTGTAGTCTGTATGAATCTGTTTGTCATCTACAGACCAGAATCTGTGGAAGAGCAGGCACTTTTGATACCTAAAAGTACATAGATTATTTTTAAATATGTGTTATTTTATTCAGTATGATAAATAATATGTAATCACTTTAATCCCTCTAGAGATGAGTCCACTGCACTGTGTATGCGGCAAGGGTCAGCTTTGTTATCTAGTGGACACCTGCCTGCAATTGGCAGGATCAAAAATTTACTCTGATTCCAGCAATTTAATCCCCTAGAGCAGGGATGTCAAACTTAAACTCACAGAGGGCCAAAATGAAAAACTTGGACAAAGTTACGGGCCAACCAGTATACAGAATAATGAGCCCAAAATAGTCTTCTATACAGAAAAATGGGCCCCACATAGTCTTCCATACAGAATAATGGGCCCCACATAGTCCTCCATACACTATAATGGGCCCCACATAGTCCTCCATACACTATAATGGGCCCCACATAGTCCTCCATACAGAATAATGGGCCCCATATAGTCTTCCATACAGAATAATGGGCCCCACATAGTCCTCCATACAGTATAATGCCCCCCACATAGTCCTCCATACAGAATAATGGGCCCCACATAGTCCTCCATACAGAATAATGGGCCCCACATAGCCCTCCATGCACAATAATCGGCCCCACATAACCCTCCATACAGAATAATGGGCCCCACATAGTCCTCCATACAGAATAATGGGCCCCACATAGTCCTCCAAACAGTAAAATGGGCCTCACATAGTCCTCCATATAGAATAATGTCCTCCATATAGAATAATTTCCCCACATAGGGGAGGTGGTTCTGGTGTCGGGGGCCAAATATAACGACCCTGAGGGCCAGATTTGGCCCACAGGTCAGAGTTTGACACATGTGCCCTAGATCAGTGTTACCCAACTCCAGTCCTCAAGGCCCACCAACAGGTCATGTTTTCAGGATTTCCTTAGTATTACACAGGTGATGGAATTATTGCCTGTGCAATACTAAGGAAATCCTGAAAACATGACCTGTTGGTGGGCCTTGAAGACTGGAGTTCGGGAACACTTCCCTAGATGATGCAATCAGTAACACCAGTGATGGGGCATTTGATTTAACACAATCACATGGATTTTCAAGACTTTTGCAATTCACCCTGGCATGCTGGATATCGGCTTCTTGGCCAAATCCTGATTGATGACAAACCATTCTTGCCTAATTAGTGTATGGAGTTCATAATTATTTCTGTGTTTTGGTTTGTTCACCCGCTTTTTGAGGATTGACCACAGATTCTCAATGGGATTGAGATCTTGGGAGTTTCCAGGCCATACAACCAAAATGTCAATGTTTTGTTCACTGAGCCACTTAGTTATTACTTTCGCCTTGTGACATGGAACTCAATTATACTGGAAAAAGCATTGTTCATCACCAAATTGCTCCTGGATCATTGGAAGCTGTTCTTGAAGGATGTTTAGATACCCAGTGATGCCAAGATCTGGGCTCTGCACCCCCATCCCGAGAGAAGCGGGAGTGTGCATGGCCAGGCTTTGCTCAATTGAGGATGGGACAGCAAAACCCAGTTTTTGTGGTTACAGAGCTCCGATCTCAGGGGTCCCAGTAGTTGGATCCCAAGCAATCAGCGAGTTATCCCCTATACCTCAAAAATATAACAAATATCAAAATAAGCATTTTTCTATATTAAAGAAGCACTGGCATTAAAATTTTTATGGCCTAAACCTATGGGAATGTAGTGTAGGTGAATTAAGATACTCAACGACTGCAGTCTTCTCCAGTGTGTCTAATGCCTCACCAGTCCTCTTCTGGGTTACGTGACAAATTTTTGGACTTGCCCACTCATACTGGGTTTTGTGTAAGCTGGAAGTTGCTATTACTATGTAAGTTCATGGAGCCTCATTCTGACATTTCATAGACTTAAACATATGGACATAATTGTTCATACCTTTCTGTTAAAGTAAGAAAACCCCTCAATGGTCACTGAAATAACTTGAAACTGACAAAAGTAATTTTCAATTTAAATTTACTGAATATCAACTAATGAAAATCAGACATTACTTTTGAATGTAAAAAAAAAACCAAATGAATGAAATTGCCCTAGTGATGGTACCCCTAGGAATGATTGAAAATAAATCGACCATAGGGACATGTTAAACTAAGATGTATTCTGTAATTAGTATCACAGATGTCTACAAACTTGTAATCAGTCAGTCTGTCTATTTAGAGGGTGAAAAGTAGTCACTATGCTGTTTGGTATCACTGTGTGTGCGACACTGAACATGGACCAAAGAAAGCTAAGTATAGAGTTGTCTCGGGAGATTAAAAAGAAAATTATAGACAAACATGTCAAGCGTAAAGGCTATAAGACCATCTCCAAACAGCTTGATGTTCATGTTACTAAAGGTGGATTGTAGATTGTGAGCCTTCGCGGGCAGGGTCCTCTCTCCTCCTGTACCAGTCACTAACTCTTTTTGTTCAAGATTATTGTGTTTCTGCTATGTATACCCCTTTTTCACATGTAAAGTGCCATGGAATAAATGGTGCTATAATAATAAATAATAATAATAATAAAGGTGCATATATTATTGAGAAGTTTAAGGTCTATGGGACTGTAGTCAATGTCCGTGGCCATGGCCACAAGAGTAAAAATGGTGACAAATTGAAGAGACAGATATGAATGGTAACCAGGGAGTTCATAACAACCTCCAAAGAGATTAGAGGTGAACACCAAGGTCAAGGTGCATCAGTGTCAGATTGCATCATCTGTCACTGTCTTGGCAAAAGTGGACTTCATGGAACACAACCTGGGAGGAAACCACTGTTGAAAGCAAATAATGAAAAAGCAAGATTGGAATTTGCCAAAATGCATATTGACAAGCCTCAAAGACTATGGGAGAATGTCCTTTGACAAATGAGACAAAACCGGGGCTTTTGGGAAAGTCACATCAGCTCTATGTTCATAGACACAAAAATGAAGCTTCAAAAGAAAACAATATTGTACCTACTGTGGAACAGAGTGTCTTGTATCTGTTCAGGGTACAATAAAATATCAAAACTATCAAGGCATTCTGGAGCAAAATATGCTGCTCAGTGTCAGAAAGCTTGGTCTGAGAGCGAAGCATTGGACTATTCTGAAATGGCTCTTATCTAAATCTTATTGAACATCTATGGAATGAGCTGAAGAATGTAGTCTGGAGAAGGCACTCTTCAGACCTGAGATAGCGGGAGCAATTTGGTCAGGAGAAGTGGGCCAAAATACATGTTGACAGGTGCAGAAGTCTCATTGAGAGTTACAGAAATCGATTATTTACCCTAGAGGGGCGTGACTAAGTGACTGCTAGGTATTCACCAGAGCCTCTGGTGGTGAGGGTAGGCTTGGCTGCCACTAATCAGGTACCACTCCAGGGCAGTCCCCAGGTCTGTAGCAGCTAACTGGAGGGTCAGAGACATGGGTAAGAGGTACAGGAGGGGGAAGGCAAAGATGTCAGGTCAGAGCAGGCGGCACAGGTTCAATACACATAGCCTAAGTCAGGAGCGGAAAGGTCAGACAAGACGGGTAAACAGCTGTGTTGATAATAGTAACAATACATATAAGCACAGGACACTAGTAGACAAACTAACCAGGAACCAACGTTCAGGCAAGGAGTGGTGGGAGGAGCTGCTGCAAATATACCCTGCTAGGTCTAAGACAAGGAGAAGAAGTGCAGTGACTACGGTGAGCAGGGCAGCATGGAGGAGGTGTGTGGGTTACTGCCGTGACAGTTTGCAGTTATTGCCTCAAAAGATTGTCAACAAAATATTAAGTTACAAGTACCATCATTTTTGTCCAGGCTATTTCATTAGTTTGTTTTTTTTAACATTTTTCTGTTGAGCCACAATGCAATGTCTGATTTTCATTAGTTGATATTCAGTAATTTAAAGTTTCTATTGTCACTTTTAAGTTAATTCAGTGACCATTGTGGGTATTTCTTACTTTAACGGAAGGGTATGAACAATTATATCCACATGTGTACATTGTAAAAGCAACTTTCCTCCACATGACTCAGAAGAGGACTGAAGGGGTGCTGAACACCAGAAAAGACGTCTGTCGGTGGATATAGTAATACATCTGTACTACATATACATTCACACAGGTTTAGCCAATGCAAATTTTATTGGGATTCCTTCTTTAATTTTACAGGGGCCCCCTTACTCTCTTCTGACAGATGATGTCGGTTAAAAGAAGGATTGAGTAAGCTGCTGCCAAAGTTGTCTGGCAGTGGGTTACTCGCCTATCCCTATTGAAAACATGAAGACTTGGTTAAACCCAGTGAGCATATAAATGGGGTACTGATGAGGATAGTGGTCATTCACCTTCCAGCTATTGAAGGCACTGTCCTTACTTACATAATTTATTTTGAATTGTTTTGCACGGGATAAAAAATACATTGTTTGTAAAAATTGTGTCTGAGTTTTCAGATCTTTGTTACCGGACAGCACTTGTTCCCAGGAGCTTTGCTGTCTGACAACATGACATCTAGATGGGCCTGCTGAGTTCTAGAATTCATTGTCTTTCCAAAGAGGGCACTATCTCGAGTAAAAAGCCATTTTAAATAAGTGATATTAGAATTGTGATCATTCAACTGTGTTTATGGAGAATTTTTGTTTTCTGGGGGATATAAAGGAAAATATGGCTGTTATGCCAGTCCCCAGGTTTTGTGTGGTGTTGCAGCTAAGCTCGATTCACATCAGTGGAACTGAGCTACCTTGTTAGGCTGCAGTCAGAAAGCCGTAGATTTTCTCGTGCGAGATAATTCGGCAGATTATCTGTCAGAGTTTGAGCCGAGTGTCATCTTACTGTGCTTCAATTTTCTACCATGAGAAAATCGGAGCACAGTTGTGAAGATGGAGAACTTAATTTCTCCATCTTCTCTATTGTCTGAGTGTGCGGATATCGGACTGCACTCAGATAACATCCAAGTACAGTCTAATGTTTTACACACACACATAAACTTGAATGGGTGCGTGTGATCCAAATTCGGGAGCCATTTGCATCATGCTGCAATTTTTTTCTCACTCCAAATCGGCATGAAAAAAAAAATCGCAGATCTGCACTGCCCCATAGTACTGTACAACATTGGGCCAAGTGGTATCAGATAAAACATCGGATAGCACTCGGCCGTTGTTATACACTCGCGTGAGTGAGCCCTTAGCATGTAGCAAAGTGTGGCAGTGATTTTGGAAGTAAACAGCCAGGCTTCTCCAATCCGTTACAGTCCATTTAAAGATACACTTTATAAATAAGCAATGCCTTTATGCTACAGAATTAGTGGATGGCAATATGGAGAGACCTTTGTAGCTTGGCTACATTTTTTCCATTACCAGTTCACAATGGGCTCCATTGCATTATCAGGCTGGTTTCCTACAATGTGATCAATGAAGTTCAGGCAACCTGATGGTCTGTAAGAAGAAGAAAGAAACATTATTCATTAATGTCATATACAATATTTCTGATATTGCAAACACTTTATGAAAATACTGACTTTATTATGTCAGTGTTGTTTTTTGATGTATTTGAAATCATAGTCTGAAGACTAGAAAATTAACTCGCGTTGCAATATGATGACAAATGACAGGTTTAATGGAACAGGTAATATGCGATTAAAAGAAATCTATCAGCAGGATTTTACCACCTAATATGAGAGCAGCATAATGTAGAGATAGAGACTCTGATTCCAGCGATGTGTCACTTACTGGGCTGCTTACTATAATTTTTACAAAATTATTGGTTTATTAGCAGGAGATTATCACTAAAGGACTAGTAAACCTGGTGCCATGTAGTCATCCATATTCATGAGCTCTGTATAACCCCACCCCCACCACTGATTGGCAGATTTCTGCCTATGCACAGTGTACACAGAATGCTGCCAATCAGTGGTGTGGGTGGGGTTATACAGAGCTCAGCATTTAGAGAACTGCTAGATCTGCAGCAGATAAAACAGTGATTTTATCAATATGGTAGCAAGCAGCCCAGTAAGCGATACATTGCTGTAATCCGGGTCTCTGCCTCTACATAATGCTCCTCTCAGATGGGGTAGTAAAAACCTGGTGACAGATTCCCTGTAATACAATGAATGGTTCCTTTTCATTTGTTTTGACCATCAGCAGACCAAAAATGTAATTGTATTAAATTTGTTTAGCCACTTAATTTACTATAAATAATTGACAAACCAAATGGGTAACCCCTTTTTCTGTAAAAATTATTCAAATATTATGTTATTTATAGCTCTTGGTAAATGCTGTAATATAAAAATGCCCAAATAAAATCTATGAATATTCACCTATTGAATCTCATGCAGCTCCAGCACGGATGCTCCTGTGCTTCCCCTTGGTCTTTGTGAACTTCCCTTGAATATTTTGAACAAAGACATCAAGCGGATCCAAGTGACCCCTGCATCCAGTTACTGTTCTCACAACGTACTTGATCAGTGATCCACTGGCTTGTACATTATAGCTTCACTGCCAGGAAGGTACCAAAGACTGGTGGGGACCACAAGGGTATCAGTGCTGGACGCACCAGGATCGAAATATAATTGTTTTTTTTTAACTGATCACATTTTCTCTTCTTATCCTAATTCTATTCTATATAACAAATGAATCATGACATAAGTAACAAACCTTAATAATTCTGGTATTATCCATGTATTGTGTGTGTACAGAGAAAGCCTTTTAATGGTTTTGTATGAATCTTTGTGTGTTGTTTTAGTAATATTATACATGTTACCACAGTCTCACTCACAATGAAGATAACAGTGGGTCACTGTACAGAGGCTTTTTAAAACCTGGGAGGAAGACACCTTGATATGGCCCCAGGTATTCAACGAGGGTATGTGTAGTATCTCCATACTGCAAGAGAAAAAAAAGTGAAATAGTAGCATGTGTATTCAACAGCTACCAGTTCTATCATTACTCCTAGAAAGAATTTGCTCCAGGCAAATCACCTAGGAAGTGAAATGAAGTCCCCCCTCCCAGTCACTGTCAGAAGGGAAAACTGGCTCATCAGAGAAAAGTCAGTGATCAAAGCCATAGAGTTTAATCACTGGACAAAGCGGAGCCTGGGGGAAAAGGAAAACAACCAGTAGATCTCAATAATATCTGGTGTCAGAAAAGAAACTGATAATTCAATCAGCCCTAAAGAGAGTCAAAACGTACCGTCTGTAGGACTGCATATCTAACTCTGCCGCCATCATCCTCTTCAATCCAAGGCTCTTTTATGACGACAGCTCCTTGTTCCTTGGCTTTCTTTAAACAGACAGGCATTTGGTTCAAAAAGTTAGAAAAGTGCAGGAAAAAATAATGTCTTCTTGTCGTAAAGTCCAGTTATAGAAATGCAGTTGATTTAAAGTCAATCTACTGCAAGATTTGGCCAGAGATGACGCCTTATACTTAAGTGATTTTTTTTTTCTATACACAGATGGGAAGGCTGGAGGTGGAATTAAGGTGCTATATCCAGGCAGCGTTGCCCAGAAGTGCCTGGCTTATATGCATGAACATTCTCCTCTGGTTTAAAAATGGGGGATTGGTGATAGGGTTTGGCAGACATGCCAAAGATTTACTTGACCCACACTGTTTTTGTAAGTCGTCCACTGTTAAAAAGATTCCAGGGGTCTAATGTAGACAAGCATGTGAAAACATATAAAAAATGTATGATGTAATAAAAAAAAAAAACAAGACAGTACAAAATATATAAAAAATACAACACCGTGAATATAAAAATTACTTTGCTGGCCAACCACAGGCTGAGCAACTAAAATATAATATACATTTGAGGTGTGAGGGTATCTGCGATCTGCCTAGGGTACAATATTTTTTTTTTTAAATAATGTATAAAAATTACAGGGGAGAGAGTGAAAATAAATATATCAGTATAATCTGTTAAATAAGTTAAATTACGATTTAAATTAGTCAAATATGTATGGAAAAGAATGTGTGCAGTCTACAGGCTTATCTGACTCCTCTATTTATGCCCAAAGTAGCATAATACATGGATCAATCACACCCACAGTGCCGACAGAGACCCAGAAGACGCCATTAGGGCGAAACTCAGAGTTGACTGGATGACTTTGTTATTGATGTGATTTTATATGTACTGAATTGTTTTTAAGAATGATTTTGTAAGTAGTAAAAAATCATTGATGTTATAGAAAACTCGACTATTGCAAGACAAGTATAGTGGAGAGACAAGAAGATAGAAAAAGATGCCGAAAATAGGCAAAAGATGTATCATCTGTGCTGGCATTCTGGCAAGAGTGCAAATTGGTGCCAGCTTGTCACGACACTGTTAGATATCCCAGGGTAGTGGCTCCTTCCCTATCCCTAAAGCTAGGGGCACCCTAGCTATCCCTGCTTCCTGGATTACGTCTAATGATGAAGATGCTGGGGCCACGTGCCTTGCTGAGCTCCATATCAGCCCTTATCTGTCCCCTCCCTTATCCAGGGAAGTGGGGAGTAGTTGTGTATGAGAATACACAAACCAGACTAACAAGAGAGCACGTACAGGGATAAATTAAAATACCAATCATGCAAAAATGCACTCACAAACAACAGAATGGAACATGGTGAAGTAAAGGGAAGGAAAAAACAAATAGGAGAGGATGAGGATATGCACACAGACAAATCACCAAGCAACAGTCTTTAACACACCAAACGCCTCCTCAAACAATAAACACCTCCAACTCCAGAACCAGGCAGTATAAAACTAACACTGGCAATCCCTGATTGCCAGAGGCGGGTATATATAGCTGAGGGGAGTGGCCAACACTAAACAGCTGAGACCATCAAAGCAGAAAAGTTCAGAGACTCTCAATTGAACAGATTAACCCCTGCACTGCCAGCAGAAACTCCTACATTGTTTAATACGATGGCGAAGTGCTTCTAATCAGTGCAGGAATATGTGAAATCAGGCCCTGTGGTCTTCTGGCCCCTCTCTGTCGCGGTAAACCCGTGACACAGCTATTGTGCTACTTTTGATAGGAAAACTCTGAAGCCTTCACATTCTTTCCGTTATATATTTTTCACAAAAAGTGACAACAGATCTTGTTAGTTGAAACCGCTTCATTCTTTATATTAAGATTCATTATTTGGTGCAAAATAAGAAAGTGAAAAACATTACTCCAATAAACTTCTCACCATTGTATATTTATATACAGTTTGCGTATGGATAAGCTAAGCAGATTGGATCACTAAGTGCCAAAATTAATGTATTTTTCAATCTGCTTACAGGCTATTATATGAAAACTTATTTTCTTATCCAGTTCTGACCATAATATAAAAAAAAAATATTCAGATGGACCAAATTTTTTTCATCTTTTCCAAACACAAATATTTAGCATTTTTAAACTATGGGATAAATAAACACAAAGCTAAATTGCAAGTGAATGAGGCCTTCTATTGCTGTAACCTTGAGACATATGACAAACCAGACTGTCCTTGCCTGCATAGTACGTCATTGTAAGGACTCACCTCCCACCTCTTATTAACACGTCATTTTTCCAGTAACGTATGTATATAAGAATTAATGGAGACATATTTACAGACAGTATGTCACTCTTCTATATTTACAAGATGTGTATTAAATGTCTCTTTTTAATGTTTAGCCCGATGCTGTACTACTCATTGCTGTTGCACAGTAATCCTGGCCATCGCCGGAGCATTGACACATAGATCTATAGTAGCAGGGTAATATTCTATGGCCATCACAGTATAAAAGGAAAATATTTAGGGGAGAGCAGTATCCAAAAGCAGATGGGTAATGATTGACCTACTAACAAATGTGAATCCTATGTACTGTATCATTATGGAACATATGTATGTATATGTAAAAGTAATATTCATAGACAATGAAAAACAATAGTAGCATTAGGATTTTGATGAAATATACAATTTCTCTTTTGATGGTCAAATTTTATAAATTGTGTCTTTACTATGCTATTACATCTAACTATTTAATGTGTAGAGTACCATGCCTATATCACTTATCTAAATGGGACCTATAAGCTCTCCTGACATGTCTGTATCAATAAATACTTCTATTCCCCATGAAATAGCAATTCTGGGTCAATTTTTCTAATAACTTTATTGGTCCATGCCGCTGTAAAATAATGAATAAATGAATAAATTGTCAACTGGGTGTTACCATTCCCATTGTTAATAGGGTGTCTCTCCACATAGTCTGGCGTTGTCAGCACTGATTGGATAATGTAATACTATATCAGGACACCCCCTCAACTAATAACACCTAGGCTTCAATTTAATAATAATTTTCAAGAGGAATAATAGGGAAATGACACATTACAGATTCTTAAGAAAAGAAGCTCTAGAATTATTTGATGGAGAATACAAGTGTATAGTACAGCAGACTTGTCATGAGTGGTGAAAGGTCTTTTTTAAAGCAGTTGTCTATAATACTTAAAGGGTTCTCTCAAATGAAAGCTATGACAATGATAATCTGACCGATGCAGGTTCAGCTTCTCTAAACCCCGCAGATCAGCTGTTATTACTGAGAAGGGACATGGGGTGAGACATTTTCCCTACAGCAACCAATGTCTTGGAGATATAGCATTAGATGATGGACATTGAAATTAATGATTATATAAAATGTATAGACGAACCAGGTCCTACTGAGTGGAAGCAGTCCTGGTTCAAAGGGGCTAGGAGGTTCCCAAGCAAATGTCTAAAAGGACAGCTGAGTACAAAAGTTGGCACTCCTGGTGTCATGTCCATCAGTAATAACAAATGTCATGCTCTAAGGCAAGGGTGGGGAACCTCTGACTCATGGGCCATTTACATAATTTGCTCTGGCCCTTTCATAGAATCATAGAATCATAGAATGGTAGAGTTGGAAGGGACCTCCTGGGTCATCTGGTCCAACCCCCTGCTCAAAGCAGGATTCACTAAATCATCTCAGACAGATGTCTGTCCAGCCTCTGTTTGAAGACGTCCATTGAAGGGGAACTCACCACCTCTCGTGGCAGCCTGTTCCACTCATTAATCACCCTAACTGTCAAAAAGTTTTTTCTAATATCTAATCTATGTCTCCTCCCATTTAGTTTCATCCCATTGCTTCTAGTCTTTCCTTGTGCAAATGAGAATAAAGATGATCCTTCTACAATGTGACAGCCCTTGACATATTTGTATACAGCTATTAAGTCTCCTCTCAGTCTTCTTTTTTGCAAGCTAAACATTCCCAAATCCTGCAACCGTTCCTCATAGGACATGGTTTGCAGACCAGTCACCATTCTGGTCGCTCTTCTCTGAACTTGCTCCAGTTTGTCTATGTCTTTTTTAAAATGTGGTGCCCAAAACTGTACACAGTATTCCAGATGAGGTCTGACCAAAGAGGAGTAAAGACCGATAATGACTTCACGTGATCTAGACTGTATGCTTCTGTTAATACATCCCAGAATTGTATTTGCCTTTTTTGCTGCTGCATCACACTGTTGACTCATGTTCAGTCTATGATCTATTAGTATACCTAAGTCTTTTTCGCATGTACTGTTGCTTAGCTCTATTCCTCCCATTCTGTATATGCTTTTTTCATTTTTATTGCCCAGATGTAGTACCTTGCATTTTTCCCTGTTAAAAACCATTCTGTTGGTTGCTGCCCACTGCTCCAGTTTATTTAGGTCTTTTTGAATCCTCTCTCTCTCTTCTCTAGTATTAGCTATCCCTCCTAGCTTTGTGTCATCAGCAAATTTAATCAGTTTACCCTCAATTCCTTCATCTAAATCATTGATAAAGATGTTGAACAATACAGGTCCCAGGACGGAGCCCTGTGGTACCCCACTTGAGACATTCATCCAGCTGGATGTGAAGCCATTTACAACCACCCTTTGAGTCCGATCACTAAGCCAGTTATGAATCCACCTAACAGTTGCCTGGTCCATTGCATACTTGGTCATTTTTTCAATAAGGATGGTGTGAGATACTTTGTCAAATGCTTTGCTGAAGTCAAGATATACTATATCAACAGCATTTCCCTGATCCACCCAGTCAGTGATTCTGTCATAGAAGAAAATTAAGTTAGTCTGACATGACTTGTTAGTTACAAACCCATGCTGACTCTGGTTAATCACTTCATTCTTATCCAGGTACTTACATACATGTTGTTTAATAATTTGTTCAAAGATCTTTCCTGGTATAGAAGTCAGACTCACCGGCCTCTAGTTCCCTGGGTCCACCTTCTTCCCCTTTTTGAAGATAGGAACAACATTTGCTCTTCTCCAGTCTTTTGGGACTTCTCCTGTTCTCCAAGAATTTTCAAAGATTATGGAGAGTGGTTCTAAAATTTCTTCTACGATCTCCTTCAGTACTCTGGGGTGTAATTCATCTGGACCTGGAGACTTGAACTCATTTATGTTAGCTAAATATTCCCTCACAATCTTTCTGTTTACAGATAACTTGGATTCCTCTATTCCTTTAAAAGGACAGTGAAGATCAGTTGATGTTACATTTTCTTTCTGAGAGAAAACAGATGCAAAATAGGAATTAAAAAGTTCGGCCTTCTCAACATCCTCTCTTACCATTTCTCCATTTTCATCCTGTAAAAATCCTATAGCATCTTTGACTTTTCTTTTACTTTTGACATACCCCCAAAATCCTTTTTTATTGCTTTTGACATCTCTTGCAAGCCTTAATTCATTGTCAGCTTTAGCTAACATGATACGTGCCCTGCAGGATCTGCAGACTGCATTATAATCTTCTTTAGATATGCCTCCCTCTTTCCATTTAATAAACATTTCTTTCTTTCTTTTTAGCATGTGTTTAAGTTCTGTGTTCATCCATCCTGGTTTCCTTAAATGCTTCCCATTCTTCCTACTTTTCGGGATTGTTAACGATTGTGCTTTGAGAATCTCATTTTTAAAAATTTCCCATCCTTCCTGGACATTTTTGTCCTTAAGGACATCCAGCCATTGGATCCCTCCTATTCTCTTTCTGAGTCTCTTAAAATCTGCCTTTCTAAAATCTAACCTTGAAGTTTTAGTCTTCACATGTCTTCCTCCTCTAGTTATCCAAAATTCTATAATAGCATGATCGCTGCCTCCTAGGGTCCCAGCCACCTTTACCTCCTCAACCATTTCCTCCCTGTTTATAAGGATTAGATCCAAAGTAGCAGATCCCCTTGTTTTCTCCCCTACCTTTTGGAAGATAAAGTTGTCAGCAAGAGAGGATAAGAATTTGCTTGACCTGTTAGTTTTACTTGAGAGAGATTCCCAACAAATGTCTGGATAGTTGAAATCTCCCATGACCACCAAGTCATATTTTTTGGAGAACTTGGTCATTTGATACATAAAGAGTTCATCCATATCTTCAGCTTGCCCAGGTGGCCTGTAGTAAATGCCTACAATGGTGTCCTTTCCGTTGTTCTCTCCTTGTATTCTTACCCAAACAGTTTCCACAGAACTCCCAGTCTCTGAAGCTTCAATCTCTGTGCAGATATACGCTTTTCTAACATACAATGCGACACCTCCTCCTCGTTTATCAAGTCTGTTTCTTGCAAATAAGTTGTATCCTTTTAGCCTTTTATTCCAATCATGTGTATCGTCCCACCAAGTTTCAGTGATTCCAATGACATCATATTTCTTTTCCTGCATTAGTAGTTCCAATTCTCCTTGTTTGTTGCCCATGCTTTGTGCATTTGTATAAAAACATTTTAGTTTGTGATTGGTTTCTCTTCCTCCCATATTTTTATTATTTAAATTGTTTTGTCTTTGTTCTTCCTTTCCACTTTCAGTAGCAGAGATCTCAATAGTATTTGTCAGCTGTATGGCTTTTTCTGGCCTTTTGCTTCCCTTCCCACATTGTTCTAGTTTAAAGCTCTCCTGATGAGTGTAGCAAGGCGACTTCCAAATACATGTTTTCCAGTCTTCGTAAGGTGCACCCCATCTCTAGCAAGTAGTCCATCGTATAGGTAATTCATTCCGTGATCCAGAAATCCAAATCCTTGTTGACGGCACCATCGACGTAGCCAGTTGTTCACCTGTAGAATCTTATTCCACCTCATTGTTCCATGGCCATCCACTGGGAGGATGGATGAGAAGACCACCTGCGCTCCCAATTCTTTCACTTTCTTGCCTAAGTCTTCAAAGTCACTGCAGATGGTTTCCAGGTCCTTTCTTGCGGTGTCATTTGTCCCCACATGTATTAGCAGGAATGGGTAGTGATCTGTAGGTCTGAAGAGTCTTGATATCCTGTCAGACACATCTTTAATTTTTGCTCCTGGAAGACAGCACATTTCTCTTGAGGTTATGTCTGGTCTGCAGATAGCGGCCTCAGTTCCTCTTAACAGGGAATCCCCCATGACCACCACTCTCCGTTTTTTCTTCACAACATTCTTCTTTCTCCATCCAGGAGAATTCTGAGGGCTTACAAGGTTATTCATTGCTGGCAAAGTCTTATTTTGCTGTATTTCTTCATGGTTCTCCTGCGTGAGAGCCTGGTACTGGTTCCTGAGCAGTATGGGTGCTGACTGCCTCTCGATCCTCCTGCTTCTGTGGGTCACATGCTTCCATTCCTCTGTTTCGTCAGGTGCAGTTCGAATTTCTTCTCTTTCTGAATCATGAAGAGATAATTCTGCTCTGTCTAAGAACTCTTCACCTTCCTTAATGATTTTCAAGGTAGTTAACCTCTCTTCTAGATTTCGCAACTTTTCCTCCAACAGGGACACAAGCTTGCATTTCTGGCATGTGAAGTTTGGCTTTTCCACTGGCAAGTCTGTGAACATGTAGCAGGATATGCAGCTCACCAAATGGCTCCTGGACTCTTCCATGTTCTTACTGTTAATGTTCTGAAAACAGTGAAAAAAGCTTCAAAAAAAAGTTTCAAAATGCGCGCGCCTACCGGCGCGTGGTTTACCGATGTCCTCTTTTCAGCTCCAACAGCCAAAATCCAGTGTTCTTTGAGCTCGCGGAGACTCTTCACTTACCCCAAAATGCAGTGGGAATATGCAAATTATCTCCTCAGGACTCCTCCCCTGGTTTGGCAGACTGAGGGCCGCAGTGCTTGAGCCACCATCCCTTTAATTATTCCCTAGATTGCGCGCATGAAGCATGCACTTCAGAATGCGTAGTGTACACTACTGAGCCCTGCAGCACATGCAACATTGGATTACATCCTGAAGCTGGTTAATGTTAATTTCAGGATGTACTTTGTGGGCGGAATTAGCGCTGCAGTCATAAATCCTTGTTTCTTGTTGTGTCACAGCCTTCTGTGGGAAGTATATAGCAGATGCAGCGTATACTATCAAATGTACGTATATCAGTCTGTGTCCCCTATGTTATGTATACACAGTACTATCAGTGTCTCCTTTGTGATGTGTATACAGTAGTCACAGTGCCTTTTATGTAATGCATTTATAGCAGTCTCTATGTATCCTATGTGATGTATATACAGCAGTCTGTCTGATACTGCTGTATATGCATCACATAGGAGACACTGAGACTGCTGTATATGCATCACATAGGAGACTCTGAGACTGCTATATATACATCACATAAGACACTGATACTGCTGTATATACATCACATAAGATACACTGATACACTGCTATACATCACATAGTAGACATAGAGACTGCTGTATATATATCACAGACACTGACTACTGTATAAATCGCATATGAGACACTGACACTGCTGTATACATATTACATAGGATACACTGAGGCTGTTCTATACATCACATAAGAAATACTGAGACTACTGTATTACTGTATATACATCACATAGGAGACACTCCTATGTGATGCATTTACAGCAGTATCAGTGTTTCCTATGTGATGTATATACAGTAGTCTTTGTATTTCCTATGTGATGTATAGAGCAGTCTCAGTGCATCCTATGTAATGTGTATACAGCAGTGCGATGCATAAAGTAGTCAGTGTCTGTGATATATATACAGCAGTCTTTGTCTACTATGTATCCTATGTGATGCATATACTGCAGACTTAGTGTATCTTATGTGATGTATTTACAGCAGTCTCAGTGTCTCCTGTCTAATGTACACACCAGTCTCACTGTATCCTATGGGATGTATATACAGCAATCGTAGTGTATCCTATGTGATATACATCAATCTCAGTGTATCCCATGTGATGTATATACAGCAGTCTCAGTGTATCCTATGTGTATCCTATGTGATCTGTATAAATCAGTGTCAGTGTCTCCTATACAGTGGATACAGTAGTCAGTGTCTGTGATGTATATACAGCAGAGTCTCCTATGTAATGTATACAGCAGTCTCAATGTATATTGTATGATGTATATACAGCATCTCGGTGTATCTTATGTGATGTATACAGGAGATCTCCCACTACTTGAGTTCTATGAATGTTACGTGAGCAGTGATGAATTTCCCACTTTGAGGTGACATACATTGAAATATATGCTACAACTTATCATCGCAAATAGTTGACTGCGCTCCAGAGCAATGTAAACTTGGAAAAGCATTTGCTAATAGCAACATTATCAATACCACCTCGCATCACATGTCTCACCAAAGAGAAGCAGTTCCAGCCGTCACATTAGCAGTGAATTATTTAAATGATTGACCAAATAAAGCAAGACAAATTTTAATGGTGATGATTTTGTACGGTCCACATATTATGTTAGACATATCTAAATGACCCTTGGAAGAAAAAAAGACCCCCCCCCCCTTCTCTATGGCTTCTCTTACTGCACAAATATATGGGCATGTACAGAACCTTTAGCACATGCAAAAATGTATGTACAGAGCAGATGTACTTTAACTATTTTTAACATATACGCTAACATTATCTCTAGTTGCGGGTTTACACGGCACAATATATACAAACCAGTCTGTGGTCATTTACTGGCCGATGAACGTATTAGCGCGTGGCATGATATTTAATAAGATCGTTCTGTGTTCTTAGAATATCATTTTATCAGCAGCACAAATTCTGATTACACAGCGATGTGTTGCCGAGTGATTACTTTTAAGCCAGTTTAAAAATCATCTCACCCGACAAACAAGTGTTTTGCTAGTTCGTTTGGTTTTGACCGGCTGTTAGTTGGGAATGCTCTTACCACAATTATTGACTTGCCTAAATGAGCCCTAACTTTGAAAATCATGGTAGGACTCCTGTACTATGTGTGATCTAGTGAAGCGTGCTGAAGCGATTTACAACTAATATATTACATTATCTTGCCATCTGGTGGACACAATAATGTATTGTTAGTAATGTGAAAACCATTTAGTTCAATACCCGTGATAATAAACCAGGTAAGGAGAATCCCAGTACACGTGCACCATTTCCACACTAGAACACGTGTGCTATAAAATCAGTTTCCTACAACTTCATTTCAAACTATAACCAGCAGAAATGAGTAGGATATAAATGTGTGATACTCCGGTAGTGTCCATTGTTAGTTATATGGCAGGATCATATTGATTACCTTACAGTAGTTCATTATCAAAAGATCAGAGCCGTGTATGAGCTGAGTACCTGATTTATTTTAGAGTCAAGGGTAATTTTAGGAGTCACATGACCTTATCATGTAGTTCCCTGTTAATATTACACAGATTAAAAGGAATAAAGTCTAAAGTCATATCTGTATCCCTAATCTTACCTGCGCTGTTCACACTTGGGTTATTGGGTTCTGGTTTTTTTTTACCACATTACGCCACATTCAGATGTCTTTTTTTCACATACGTGTTTTATCCGTGATTTTCTTAGATAATAGAACACGTACCCATTATAGTCTCTGGGGCTGTCCACATGTCTGTGTTTTTTGCGGACCATGTGTTCGTTTTTTATTGGCGTTGCGGATGAAAGTCACGTATACAAGTCTATGGGTTCATGAAAATAAACAGCACGCGGATGGCATCAGTGTGTAATCTGAATGAAGTCCAGGATGAACATTGCAATGTATAAGAGAAGCTTTGTAATTTATTTTTTCATACGTGAAAATCACTGATGGAGAAACTGACTCAGATCAAAGACCGATGAAAATCAGATCCAAATCATTGATGAGACTTGGACCTTTTTTTCTTTCCTATGTGAAAAATCCCTGATGTCTGAATGAGGCCTGAAATATCTCTCCAATACTATTCTTGCCCCAAAAATAGCAGAACCTCAATAGACAATACCTTAAAGTCAATAGAACCTGCTCGGAATCAGCAGTGTCCGGTTGAATGCAAATCCTTGGAAATCTGACAAGTTTTGCAGAGTTCCTCAACAAATATATATATATATATATATATATATATATATATACAGTACAGACCAAAAGTTTGGAGACACCTTCTCATTTAAAGATTTTTCTGTATTTTCATGACTTTGAAAATTGTGCATTCACACTGAAGGCATCAAAACTATGAATTAACACATGTGGAGTTATATACTTAACAAAAAAGTGTGAAACAACTGAAAACATGTCTTATATTCTAGGTTCTTCAAAGTAGCCACCTTTTGCTTTGATGACTGCTTTGCACACTTTTGGCATTCTCTTGATGAGCGTCAAGAGGTAGTCACCGGAAATGGTTTTCACTTCACAGGTGTCCCTGTCAGGTTTAATAAGTGGGATTTCTTGCCTTATAAATGGGGTTGGGACCATCAGTTGTGTTGTGCCGAAGTGAGGTGGATACACAGCTGATAGTCCTACTGAATAGACTGTTAGAATTTGTATTATGGCAAGAAAAAAGCAGCTAAGTAAAGAAAAACGAGTGGCCATCATTACTTTAAGAAATTAAGGTCAGTCAGTCCGAAAAATTGGGAAAACTTTGAAAGTGTCCCCAAGTGAAGTTGCAAAAACCATCAAGCGCTACAAAGAAACTGGCTCACATGAGGACCACCCCAGGAAAGGAAGACCAAGAGTCACCTCTGCTTCTGAGGATAAGTTTATCCGAGTCACCAGCCTCAGAAATCGCAGGTTAACAGCAGCTCAGATTAGAGACCAGGTCAATGCCACACAGAGTTCTAGCAGCAGACACATCTCTACAACAACTGTTAAGAGGAGACTTTGTGCAGCAGGCCTTCATGGTAAAATAGCTGCTAGGAAACCACTGCTAAGGACAGGCAACAAGCAGAAGAGACTTGTTTGGGCTAAAGAACACAAGGAATGCACATTAGACCAGTGGAAATCTGTGCTTTGGTCTGATGAGTCCAAATTTGAGATCTTTGGTTCCAACCACCGTGTCTTTGTACAACGAAGAAAAGGTGAACGGATGGACTCTACATGCCTGGTTCCCACCGTGAAGCATGGAGGAGGAGGTGTGATGGTGTGGGGGTGCTTTGCTGGTGACACTGTTGGGGATTTATTCAAAATTGAAGGCATACTGAACCAGCATGGCTACCACAGCATCTTGCAGCGGCATGCTATTCCATCCGGTTTGCGTTTAGTTGGACCATCATTTATTTTTCAACAGGACAATGACCCCAAACACACCTCCAGGCTGTGTAAGGGCTATTTGACCAAGAAGGAGAGTGATGGGGTGCTACGCCAGATGACCTGGCCTCCACAGTCACCAGACCTGAACCCAATCGAGATGGTTTGGGGTGAGCTGGACCGCAGAGTGAAGGCAAAAGGGCCAACAAGTGCTAAGCATCTCTGGGAACTCCTTCAAGATTGTTGGAAGACCATTTCCGGTGACTACCTCTTGAAGCTCATCAAGAGAATGCCAAGAGTGTGCAAAGCAGTCATCAAAGCAAAAGGTGGCTACTTTGAAGAACCTAGAATATGACATATTTTCAGTTGTTTCACACTTTTTTGTTAAGTATATAATTCCACATGTGTTAATTCATAGTTTTGATGCCTTCAGTGTGAATGTACAAGTTTCATAGTCATGAAAATACAGAAAAATCTTTAAATGAGAAGGTGTGTCCAAACTTTTGGTCTGTACTGTATATATAACTCTTTAGGTCATTTGTTACATAGTAGCAGCCAGGGAGAGGCAAAAAGATTGAATCAATGAAGAAAAAGCATGGGATCCCAAGAATAGTATTGAAGAATGTCATAAAATATAATCTGAGAAGAATGCTCTGAAAAATTATTACATGTATCAAAAGGGCAAAGCTAGAGCAAGTACTAGTAAATCATTGTAGAGGCCAGACTGGTGGCAGGAGTCACTTGACACTTGGGTCTCCTTATTTATGGTGAAGTCCAGCGTAGAGCGGTTGCCTGAGGCTCCTTCACTGCCCCACATCATGAAGGTTTTATCATAGCATTGTGTTAGCCATAGTTGTCTGTCACAACGGTACAAGCACAAGTGCTCTACCCCTGGGGATCACAGTATCTCACCTAGATACAATTACAGAAATCCTGAAAATGTCAATGAGAAGCCCGGAGCCCCAAACAAATGGTAGGGAATTCTAAAGGCACGGTGCTTGTATGACTGTGAGGATTGGAAATTATTTTGAATGTAGTAAATAAATATTACAGCCTCATCTACAGTACCTAGGCCATGTTCTACCTGCCCCGACCACCTTTTTACAGCATAGACATAGCAATCTACTCACTAGTCGCATTTAATAGTATGCATCAAGTTTGTGCCAAAAAATACAACTTTTCTCATCATTTGCCAAATTTGAAAAGTGATTTAAAAAGTGGGAATGGTCTCCAAATTTTAGTTTCATTTACAATGTTGTGTGACAAAAACCTAAAAAAAAAATTGTGAAAGTTGTTGTGCGACTTGCACAAAATGTGCCTAGATTGGCAGCTTTGCCTCTGCAGTTTTGGAGCAGCACAGTAACACTGAAGTTAGTCAGAAGTTAACTGCACTCCAGCGATCCAGCCAAATTCAGTGCCGAGAAAAGAGACCTCCTGTTTCTACATAGAGCTTAGAAGGATTCAGTTAAGCCCCCGTCTCACATAGCGAGATCGCTAGCGAGATCGCTGCTGTGTCACGGTTTTGGTGACGCAACAGCGACCTCACCAGCGATGTCGCTATGTGTGACACTTTGCAGTGATCAGGCCCCTGCTGTTAGGTCGCTGATCGCTGCAGAATGTCCTGGACCTTTTTTTGGTCATTGCCCTCCCGCTGGTCAGCACACATCGCTGTGTGTGACCAGCGGGAGCAGCGACCAGGCTGGTAACCATGATAAACATCGGGTTACTAGGGGCGCACGTGCACTTAGTAACCCGCTGTTTATCATGGTTACGAGCCTGCTAAAGTGAGCGGTAACCTCCCGCTCACCGTAGCAGAGTGGTAACCATGATAAACAGCGGGTTACTAGGAGCGCGTGTGCCCCTAGTAAACCGCTGTTTATCATAGTTACCAGCCTGCTCCTGCTTCAGCAGGCTGGTAACCAGGAGCAGGACATCGTGGAAAGATTTTTTCCACGATATCGCTGCTCCCCTGATCGTTGGTGAGCCTGCCTGTTTGACAGCTCACCAGCGACCACATAGCGACGCAGCAACGATCCCTGACAGGTCGTATCGTTGTCGGGATCGTTGCAGCGTCGCTAAGTGTGACGGGGCCTTTAGTAATTTTTTAATCACGTGATGTCATAGACCTAATGGAAAAGAGAAGAAGTAGCCGGGTAGAAAGGCAAAATGAGCAATTGTAAGTATACAGTGCTATATAATGTGATGATTGCAATATATTAAGAGGATAAAACTTTGATGGGAGGAGTGCTTCTTTCATATTTTTAAATAATTTTTCACAATTCACTCTAACTTCGTGCCAGTGTTAGCATCTGCGAGTCATGAAGTTTAAGGGTGTGTTCACATGTGGCAGATTTGTTGCAGAAATTTCCATAAATATCCTAGGAAACTCTATTTGATCATGTACATTTTTAATGTAAATGTATGATGCGCATGGATGTCACACAATGTAAAAATTGTCCCCAGCCTTACTGACACTGGTTGTATGTATTTTCACGAACACCTTTATGCGCTTTGATACAAAGAATTGTTGTTGTTTAGCAACTGTATGGAAATTCCTACAACTGTAGAAGTGAAAGTGGTGTCATCAGAAGCCTGGGGCTCCTGAGATAGGTCAGGGGTGGTTTGAAAAAATATCTGACTAGTCTTTTTTAACTCTTGCTTCTATAACCATATGCAACGTAAAGAAACTTTTGTTAAATTCTATTTGTTTTTGGTGACCTCATAAAGGAAACTTTTAAAGGGAACCTGCCAGGTCCCTTAAGCGTTGGGAACCGAATCTATGGTTATATACAGTATGTACTTATGGCAGCATTACAATAAAGCTTTTCAATCTAAGGATATGTGCACATGGAGTCAGGATTTGGCCCAGAAGCCGATCTCCTGCATGACCAGGAAAAATAAGGGTTTACACTGAAAATATTGAATCTTCTCATAAATTTAATGTATAGTTTGATACAGGAAAAAACTAGCTTGATGAAGAAGCCTGAGTAGTCTCGAAAGCTTGCAACCTGTTACCATCTTTTCAGTTAGCCATTAAAAGGTATCAACCACTGAGGACTCTCAAATCAAAACATTTTTTTATGTATAATTTGAAAACTTATGAAATACTTCTAATTGTACTTAAGTATACCATAGAAACATCTAACTAAAGATCTAAAACAATGAAATGGCAAATTTAAGGAAAATCTAAATTTGTGTCAGTCTCAAAATTCAGACTAGACCTGGCTTGGATCTTCTAATCTTCCATACACTTTACTTCAGTGTGCAGGACAACTGGAAATCTCATGAATGGACGATGTGCCAGCCCTTCCATGAGGTAGGGTGTGATTGACATCCTTTACACAGCCACTTCAAGGTTGTACCTCCGGAACGTCATGCGCATGTGCAAGATTTCCGGCGGTCCTGTCATGAAGAACAGTGGATGGAAGGTTAGAGGATCTGTGCCAGGGCTAGTCTAGAGGAAGCAATGCCCTGACAGACTAGTCCTGGTTCATTTACATAATACAAATGATTTTATAAAATACAGAAACATTAAATTGTAACTTGAAAAGCTTCATTAAAATGTCGTTATAGTTTATATATAACTATAATGGTGGTTTCTAATGTTTAGGAGATCTGACAGGTCTATTTAAGATTTGATGTAAAGAATAGCATGCAAAGTAATAGAAAACACATCAAAGCATATTTACTTCAGTGGGGGGCTCTTTGGGTGGTTGTGGTACTCATCATAAACTGCTCTTTATTGTATAATCCATGCGTAGGATTCATTTTCAGCACTTACGATACATCTAACAATGCGCATAGCTATCATTAGTCAGAGATATACCAGTCTTCTTTTGGCTTACATTTGGCCAGTATACCTTTGCCTCAACTGTATTAAAAAGCAGAGTGGATTTTCAATACAGTTGAATGGAAAAAAAATGCAGAAATGGGAATCATTAGACATAAGCATCTGTGCGAGCACTCAGGTGCATATATTTGGGGAATACAATGAAAGCACTGTTCCAGACGGTTGCAATAGAATGTCCAAACATGGTGTGCACCCCGTATTGATGAGAGCATAAATTCACAGGACCCCAGTCTGGCGACAACGTCAATATTCTGTGTATGCTGAACGAGAGCCCTGAAAACCATATCTTACCTGCTGGATCCTTGGCGCCCCTTCTAATTTGTGGGCCCCGGGGATGCTAGAAGGTAGGAGGTGGTTCACAGGGCTCCAATCTGGCATACTGACATGGCTGCTGGACCAGAGTCCTGTGAATTGATTCTCTTATCTTTAGCACCTAGCCTTTGAAGCGGTTGAACAAAGCTAGCAAAAATAGCTGTGTTTGGTATTGCACTTGCATTAAGGCTGTGTGCCCACTATGCGTTTTTTAAGAGTTTCCGCACCGGCAATTCCGCTGCAGAAACGCTTAAAAAACGCTTGGTAGAAGGCCTGCCATGTTCCCCAATGATAATCCGCATGTGCTGTGCACATGCTGCGGAAATTTCCGCTGCGGATTATCATTGCGGAAAAATCCGCAGCACTACCAATTATTTTGCGTAAACACAGCGTTTTCGCCGCCATTAACTTGCATTGAATCACTTAATATCCGCATCACTACATGTGCACGTGCGGATATTAAGCGGTTCAATGTGCGTATGGTACCCGGGTCTGGAGAAGAGGAGACTCTCATCCAGACCCGGGTACCATGGTACCTGTAAAAAAAAAAAAAAGAATTTAAATAAAAAAATACATTATACTCACCTTCTGATGGCCCCTGGTCTTTTCTCTGCTGCGTCCAGTCTCTTCTATGGCTCGCGATGGTCTAAAAGGACCTGCCATGACGTCATTTAGTCATGTGACTTTTTTACCATTTTTAATCTTTTTTTCAACTATAACTTGGTCACACTATATAAATCCATGTCGGTTGCATGATGCTAAAATCGCTTGGAAAGCGCTTGACAACCCCCATGCGGAAATGCTTGTGAAAAACTCTTCACTTACGCATGTCCCTGGCAGGAAAAACGCATGTACAATCCGCATGTACAATCCGCATGCGTTTTTTCTGCCAGGGAGATGCAGAAACTCTCAGGAAAAATCTGGAGCATTTCTGCATCGTGGGCACTTAGCCGAACTTTGATTTCTAATCTTGTTCAACTCCTTTAAAGACTAATAACTAAAAGACCAAATAAATTCCTATAAGAAAAAATAACAAAAATAAAGCCCTGTGATTCACAAAAATGATGTTTAAATAAGGTAAGTAGAGACCTCATTCACATTGAATAAAGGTCTGCTGAACCTGCCCATTTCAGCAGGACTGGGCTACCATCCACTGTGATTGGCCACCTCCCAACTGTCCCTTGACGGATATCAGGGTAGATAAGGATCAGGCGGTTGAGCCAAATCATCCGACCTTTTTGTTCTTCAGGCAGATAAGCCACTGGCAACAACTTAAGGTCCATTTACATGGTCCAACCAGCGGCACAATATGACCGCCGATTGGTAAACGTCTACCGATCAGCGGTCGTTTGAATGCTTGTTTACATAGGTAGACAAAAGCAAACAATGCACACTGAGCGATCTACCCTAGATAGCTTAATGAACATAGGTTGCCATGGTGATTCTTGGCAGTGTGAGTCTTGTTCAAACAAGATGATACACCGCCGAGAATGATGATTTTTTTTGGCGCTGCACAAAAGATAATTTCACCCAATGAACAAGTGTTTTGCTCGTTCTGCAGGTGATCGGCCGCCTGTTTATACTGCAAGATAATCATGAAAAGAACGTTTTTAACAACCCTAGCACTGTAATGTGCATAATTCGAGGAACCAATCACAGTTGTCAGGATCTTTGGAAAAATATTTTGATCCAAATGATATCAAGTGTGATCGATCTTTGTGACAACATTTTAGTTAACATTCTGGGAACAGATAGATTTTTTTTTCTCATAGTTTAGTCACTGCTACTAGATGAAAATTTCAAACCTTGCCAACTTCTTCACAAATTTTGCCAATCTGTCATCGGCCGGAAAAAATGTTTGCTTAATGTTTAACTTCACTTGCCAGATGATTATTTTAGTTGAATTAATCTGTTTTAAACTTTAGACTAATGTGCATGGTAACCTTACATTGCTAGAGTAATCATTTATTTTAGGTCTTTACATGCTTTAAAATAGTTGACATGTTTGACTTGTAGTTACCTAGTGATGGCCATACTGAGTGCAATACATTGGCCTTATGTACTAAGCAGGATGAGAATCGGAGATTATGTAGGGTGATGATGAATATATATGTTACAATTCAAATAAGAAAATACAACACAGAAAGAATGATTTTACAATCTTAAGACCTTTCGCCCTGTAGAAAAAAATGAGAACCAGGTCTGAGAATAGTGAGATTTGTAAATTATCACATTTAAAGGGAACCTGTCTCTCAATTCATGCTGCCCAAACCACAGGCAGCATGAATCAAGTGCTGGTTGCATTATTGCAGTCAGATATGTTTTACTGTGAAATGCATTTCAAAGAGAACATACAGATGCATCTCGCTAAATTAGAATATCATCAAAAAGTTAATTTATTTCAGTTCTTCAATACAAAAAGTGAAACTGATATATTATATAGAGTCATTACAAACAAAGTGATCTATTTCAAGTGTTTATTTCTGTTAATGTTGATGATTATGACTTACAGCCAATGAAAACACAAATGTCATTAATTCAGTAAATTAGAATAATTAACAAAAAACACCTGCAAAAGCTTCCTAAACATTTAAAAAGGTCCCTTTAGTCTGTTTCAGTAGGCTCCACAATCATGGGGAAGACTGCTGACTGACAGATGTCCGGTAGGCAGTCATTGACACTAAGTAAATGCAAAGTAAATTTTGCATTTCATTTGGAAATCAAGGTCCCAGAGTCTGGAGGAAGAGTGGAGAGGCACACAATCCAAGCAGCTTGAGGTCTAGTGTGAAGTTTCCACAATCAGTGATGGTTTGGGGAGCCATGTCATCTGCTGGTGTAGGTCCACTGTGTTTTATCAAGACCAAAGTCAGCGCAGTCGTCTGCCAGGAAATTTTAGAGCACTTCATGCTTCCCTCTGCTGACAAGCTTTTTGGAGATGGAAATTTCATTCTCCAGCAGGACTTGGCACCGGTCCACACTGCCAAAAGTACCAATACCTGGTTTACAAACAACAGTATCACTGTGCTTGATTGGCCAGCAAACTCGCCTGACCTTAACCCCATAGAGAATCTATGGGGTAAGAGAATCTATGGGGTATGTAAGAGAATCTATGGGGTATTGTCAAGAGGAAGATGAGAGACACCAGACCCAACAATGCAGACGAGCTGAAGGCTGCTATCAAAGCAACCTGGGCTTCCATAACACCTCAGCAGTCCAAAAGGCTGATCGCCTCCATGCCACACCGCATTGATGCAGTAATTGATGCAAAAGGAGCCCCGACCAAGTACTGAGTGCATTTACTGAGCATACATTTCAGTAGGCCAACATTTCAGATTTTAAAATCCTTTTTCAAGCTGTTGTTATAAAGTATTCTAATTTACGGAGATAATGACTTTTGTGTTTTCATTGTCTGTAAGCCAAAATCATCAACATTAACAGGAATAATTCTTGAAATAGATCACTCTGTTTGTAATGACTCTATATAATATATGAGTTTCACTTTTTGTATTGAAGAACTGAAATAAATTAACTTTTTGATGATATTCTAATTTAGTGAGATGCACCTGTGGTTTGAAGATCCGGCCTGGAACCATAGGGAGAGAAATTACTAATTCAGTGCCACCCCCTGTCGGTTTTTTTTTCTACACCTTTCATTGAATTACAGGTTTCTCCCATCTGTGTACATAAGGAGAGACTTGTCCGTCACCCGGAGAAACCGGCACTGGACTAGTCATGTCTATTCTTATGGTCCCTGGGCCGGATCTTCAAACTAAGCTCTCTCTGAAGCACCAAACTGTTTTAGAGTAGATAGTTTTACAGTGGTTTCGGCAGCATGAATCGACTGACTGCTTCTTTTTAAAGAGGACCTGTCACTTGCTATAAATATATAATTGTTTGGATGTCATCCGAGTGCAGTCCGATTACCAGGAACGCTGGCAACGGAAGAGATGGAGAAATTACTTTCTCTGTCGCCTCCGCAGCTGTGTTGCCATTCTGTCATGTAGAGGACCGGAGCACAGAGCACTGACACTCGGCTCAAACTCTGACACAATTGGTCCAATTCTCTCGCATGAAAAAATCATCGTTCATGTTACCCCGGCCTAATGGTGGTTTCACATATGGCGGTGTTTAGAGTGCTGTGAAAATTGTTGGATGCCGTGACAGATTCCATTATGGACAATGGCTCTGTCATTAGATAGATCCAGCACTGCCACCATTTTTATTCTGCTCATATGATGGAGCAAAACACAGGATAATGAAGAACGTAGAAATCCACAGAGCCTATTGGTACATATGATGTGTTCCGCCGCTGCAACCATCTTTATTAGCATTACGTTTTTTTCTTAAGTTCTTTAATCTGAAGTCTAAAATCGATGTTATTTTTGTGGTATTTTACAGACTTTCTTACCATTCCAAATGTAAAAGAATGAGCTGCATTCCTACCTCGGGCTTTGCCATATAAGCGTTTCATGTTTCTTCTCTGCACGTCCTCCTCCTCCTCCTCCTCCTTCCATTAGCTTATTTGATTTGGCCAGTGATGTCACTGATCTCAGCACTTTGCTCTTTAGCAAACAATCTTTTTTTTTTTCAGATTAAACAAGCCAGCCTTTCAAAGCACCGTCATGTTTGTTCTCACATTAAACACTAACTGCAGATCCCGTGTCTCACATTACAGCTGCTTTCATTACTACAGAGGTCACGTATTTAAATCAAGTAGATATAGCTAATGTGAGCAAGACCCACTGAGGCTGCTGTAACGATACGGCCGCAGTGCGACAAAAAGTCATTGCAAAAATGTGATGCTTTTACCGTGATTGCAGCAAAAAACGACAAGAAAGCAGCCTAAGGCCTCATTCAGATGTCCAATTTTTTTCGTGTATGAGAAAATCAGACCAATTATTCTGATCAGAGTGTGGTATGGGTGTCATCCAATTTTCTCGTACGTGATAAAAATTAAAAAATAAAAATTCTCATCATAGAATCAGACTGTCATCAGAGTGCAGTCCGATTTTTTTTCACCAACCCATTGACTTGCATTGTTGATTTTGATTCAACCCTCGGATCAAAATTGGACGTGTCGCCGATTTTGACCGCGGATCACTAAGCCCAAGGTAAAATCAGACATGTGAATGGCCCCATAGACTATCACAGGTACGAGTGCTATCTTGGATAGCAATCGTACGCGAAAATAGGACATCTGAATAAGGCCTAAATCTTTCAAGTTTTAGTTAGCTTTTTTTATACATCAAAGTTTAAAAATAGGGGAAAATCATAACTCCCCCCCCCCCCCCCAAAAAAAAATGACATGACTATAACAGGTGAATAAACCTTATAATTATGGCTATGAAATTCAAATTTAACGATAACGGAATTTGGAGTCTGGTATTAACATTGAAACTAATGCACTGTTGGTTGCAACAATGAAACATGGACCATGTGAAAATGAGCAATTATAGATTGTAAGCTCCAGCAAGCAGGGTCCTAACTTCTTTTTTACTAGTCTATCATTTATTAGGCTCATGTATATACAGGAAAAATATATATTTGTACTGTGCTAGCCAGTAGATAGAACAATATTAAAATATACCTTTTAATGGCTAACTGAAAAGATAGTAATAAACATCAAGCTTTCGAGACTACTCAGGTCTCTTCATCAGACATACAAGGCCTTATAGAGAGACCTGAGTACTCTCGTCTCGAAAGCTTTCTTTTTTGCTCATGTACAGTTAGGTCCATATATATTTGGACAGAGACAACATTTTTCTAATTTTGGTTCTAGATATTAACACAAAGAATTTTAAACAAAACAATTCAGATGCAGTTGAAGTTCAGACTTTCAGCTTTCATTTGAGGGCATCCACATTAAAATTGGATGAAGGGTTTAGGAGTTTCAGCTCCTTAACATGTGCCACCCTGTTTTTAAAGGGACCAAAAGTAATTGGACAATTGACTCCAAGGCTATTTCATGGACAGGTGTGGGCAATCCCTTCGTTATGTCATTCTCAATTAAGCAGATAAAAGGCCTGGAGTTGATTTGAGGTGTGGTGCTTGCATTTGGAAGGTTTTGCTGTGAAGTAAACATGCGGTCAAAGGAGCTCTCCATGCAGGTGAAACAAGCCATCCTTAAGCTGCAAAAACAGAAAAAACCCATCCGAGAAATTGCTACAATATTAGGAGTGGCAAAATCTACAGTTTGGTACATCCTGAGAAAGAAAGAAAGCACTGGTGAACTCATCAATGCAAAAAGACCTGGGCGCACACGGAAGACAACAGTGGTGGATGATCACAGAATAATCTCCATGGTGAAGAGAAACCCCTTCACAACAACCAACCAAGTGAACAACACTCTCCAGGAGGTAGGCGTATCAATATCCAAATCTACCATAAAGAGAAGACTGTATGAAAGTAAATACAGAGGGTTCACTGCACGGTTCAAGACACTCATAAGCATCAAGAATAAAAAGGCTAGACTGGACTTTGCTAAAAAACATCTAAAAAAGGCAGCACAGTTCTGGAAGAACATTCTTTGGACAGATGAAACCAAGATCATCCTCTACCAGAATGATGGAAAGCGAAAAGTATGGCGAAGGCGTGGTACAGCTCATTATCCAAAGCATACCACATCTGTAAAACAAGGCGGAGGCAGTGTGATGGCTTGGGCATGCATGGCTGCCAGTGGCACTGGGTCACTAGTGTTTATTGATGATGTGACACAGGACAGAAGCAGCCGAATGAATTCTGATGTATTCAGAGCCATACTGTGTGCTCAGATCCAGCCAAATGCAGCCAAACTGATTGGTCGTCGTTTCATACTACAGATGGACAATGACCCAAAACATAAAGCCAAAGCAACCCAAGAGTTTATTAAAGTAAAGAAGTGGAATATTCTTGAATGGCCAAGTCAGTCACCTGATCTCAACCCAATTGAGCATGCATTTCACTTGTTAAAGACTAAACTTCAGACAGAAAGGCCAACAAACAGCAACTGAAAACCACCGCAGTGAAGGCCTGGCAGAGCATCAAAAAGGAGGAAACACAGTGTCTGGTGATGTCCATGAGTTCAAGACTTCAGGCAGTCATTGCCAACAAAGTGTTTTCAACCAAGTACTAGAAATGAACATTTTATTTACAATTATTTAATCTGTCCAATTACTTTGGGTCCCTTTAAAAACAGGGTGGCTCATGTTAAGGAGCTGAAACTCCTAAACCCTTCATCCAATTATAATGTGGATACCCTCAAATGAAAGCTGAAAGTCTGAACTTCAACTGCATCTGAATTGTTTTGTTTAAAATTCATTGTGGTAATGTCTAGAACCAAAATTAGAAAAATGTTGTCTCTGTCCAAATATATATGGACCTAACTGTATATTACACTTGTTTTTTTTTCCATGTTATGACTTAAACCCTTTTTTCACTAGTACAGTGCCTTGGGATAAGTAGTAATTAGCACACAATTTCATTGGGCAGCCTATTAGAAGAGCTGGTGAGTACCAACAAGTTCCTATTCTTGAAAGTTTATCCTTCACTTTGTTTTAACCCTTCAGATACTATAGTCAATAGTGACCATATCATATAAATGATTTTCCTCCAATTTCTGCTGTTCTTATGGAAGGCCATTGGGTGATTGATTTTGTGCCCAACGTATCATTATGCTGCACATTTACAGTTCTCGTCCTGAACAGCAGGCTTCCAGCACCATAAATGTACAGAGCGTGGCACTGTGGGCTTAGTATGTGGCAATGTATAGCCTGCACAGAGTAGGTGTAAGTGTTTCAGTTGCTCCTGGGTCTTGTAGTCTTGGGTCCCAAAAGGTCCCATTGGCCCACTTGATATAGTCGGGGAATCCTGATAGAGGTTTTGCGTTAGCCCACGAGCTTCAAGTTACACCACTGAAAATCATGTAAAGTCATATAAGAAAAATACATTTACCTGAAACAAAAATTCACAGTCTTCAACCTGAAAAGCTACGTCCTTTACACCATCTCCATGCTTGTTTAAATGCTGGCCCATCTCTGGAGAATAATGAAGATAAAAAGTATCATATGTATAAGAAGTTTGGTGGCTGTTAGTATAAATTACATTGTAAGTTTCATGTTCATCATCGCCAATGGAACATCAGTCTACAAATCATGCACATAGAACGCGTCTGTACGAGTCCTTGTCACATTCCTAAATTGACGGTCAGTTATCCGGTCCATGACTAGATGTTTAAAGCCTACCGAAAAGATGGATTACTCAGGAGAGAGATTCTTAGGTGAATAGATTTTTTTTAGATTGATTTGTGCCAATGTTAATTAACTAAAAAGTAAGCGTGCAATCTAGCATGTTTATCACATATTAAATATTTGCTGTACAGCTATTAATATACATTAGTCCTTCAAATTTTAACCCTCATTAGTGCCAAAAATGTAACTCCTCTTTTTGCAATTTGGCTACCCATCAGTTAGGGCTTGTTCACATGCTGCATTTTTGCAGTGGTTTTTTTTCGCCCGTTTTTAAACTGTAAAAAACGCACTTTACCGTGCCAGCAAAGTGAATGAGATTTCTGAAAACTCAGCTGCTTATTTTACCCTTGTGGATTTGAACCAATAAAAAAGCGCTTTTTTAAATCTGCAGTGTGTCAATTGTTTCAGCATTTTGCAATGTCTTTTCACTTATCCAAATTAATGGAAAAAGGCAAGTAAAAATGTATAAAACACACACATAAGAACAAGTAAAAAAGGTGTCAAAATCCTGCATATTTTGAGCACTCTTTTTCCTGCCAAAACTTTGTTTTTTGGTGGAGAATAATCTGCTGCAAATACTCTACGTGTGCACATAGTACCTTCAGGGCTTGTTCACACGTTGCATTTGAACAAGCATTTTACAGTGCCAACAAGGTGAATGATATTTCTGAAATCTCATACACTCATGCTGCTTATTTTTTTCCTTGCATATTTGAAGGCGTTTTAAATCTGCAGAATGTCAATTTTTTCAATGTTTTTTGCAGCGTTTTTAACTCATTCAATTGAATGGGAAAAAAACATCAAAAAACATGTCAAAAGCACAAGCAAATGACGCACCCCCGTGGTATGCTGCTGCTCAGATCCACTGGAGCTGTTGGTGACGCAGCAGAGATGGTTTAGCTCTCCACGGGTAGACCTAGGCCCCAGGGCAGTTAAATAGGAGATTTTTGGATGTTGGTGTTGTGCAAGGCAGGTGACGCAGCAATTAAGTCAAGGACACAGTGGGGTGCAGTCTTCAAGTGTTTACTCACAGTTCTTATGGTGTTCCACGTTACAACTGCCAGCAGGTTATAACAGCCCACCGAGTCCTGTGTCCTCCGGGGAAGTGATCCAGCCAACTCTCAGATAACTTGGGTGCACTTGATCGGGACCCCTTTCTTGTGTACCTTCCCGGGTCGTCTCTCTGCCCTGGCTCTCACCCTCCTGCCCTGCGCCTCACACACAGTGTCCCGAGCCAGTGGCCGCTGGCCTTGTCGGGCCACATCCACTCTGTCCCCTATATAGCCACTTTTTCAGCGAATGTGTGTGGTTTTTGGCTACGGCACATAGAGATACCGCAACCTCCAGTTTGCTAGCCGAGTCTTGTAGTCCTCCACTAATCCGGGGCAGATTCCCTACTGCGACCTGATCTCTTCATGGTCGGCGTGAACTTGGGCACACGGATGGACTCCGCACTTCCCGTGCCCCTAAGATCCTTTCTCTCTCTGGAGCCCTTCTCACTGCGCTCTTGCTCTTAGGACCCTACTCCTCAACGGTCCTCACTTACTGGCCGCTTCTAGATCTTTCTACCTGTCTTTTATATTCTCTGTCATGTGACCCACGTCACTTACTGTCACTCTGTGGTCCCTTCTACCTTCAGTCCTTCCTTTAATGCTCCCTTAAACTACTTCCTCAACCCATCCCCTCTACTTAGTTCGATCCTCCAGACAGGGGGCCTGTGCTCTCCCTTAGGAGCAATCTTGCCCTTCCCTGAAGGAGTGGTGTAGTTTTGGATGTGAGTGTGTGGGTCCCGGGTAGTGCTCCCCCCTTACCTGAGAGTGGGGTACCACATCTCTGGCTGAGATGCAGTACTTCTGTGGCAACTGGACCCGCAGGGGCGCCACACAAACATTCAACAAAAATGTACAGATTTTAAGCAGTTTTTTTCCTGACAACAGACATGTTCTTGGTGCAGTGATGTCTGCTGCAATACAATTTTTGCTCCTCCACCAGCAGACATCTTATGGACAGAAGCACCTTTCAGCCTTTCATGATAGTGTTACTGACAAGATTAAATGGCCAACTCCTTTAAAAGTTTTTCTGGGAAAAATTATTGTACAGCTTAAAGCGCACCTGTCAGCAGGATTGTGCTCAGTAAACTACATACACTGTTAGGTGGGCACCGTTACACTGAGTAAAATGATACCCTTGTTGATGAAATCCATCCTATGTTTTTTTTATAATCTTTATTTTCAGTTCTGCCATAATGAAATGCTTGTGCTCTGGGGCGGGACTTTAGGGAGGGGCTGTAACTGGTGCTCTCATTATGTATGCCTATCTCTGGCCTCTGACAGGTCACTGTGCTTTCAGTGACCTGCCTACTGTTTTAAATATTGCCTGTGTAATTTCTGCTAGAACCCTCCTGTTTGTTTTTTCTATCTTGTGTTCTGCGGTCACGTGACCATCTGCCTTTATATTCCAGCTCCGCCCTTCTGGCTGTGCTGGACTTCAGTGTTTGACTGTTTCTCTAGCCTGGTGCTTCGGTGCCTTTCTCTGTCAAGTTCGCTTGGTCCTCTGGGACCTTTAGTACATTTTTGTCAGTTTGTCTTTTTGTGTTCTGCAACAACTTCTGTTTAAGAGGTGTCCCATTTTTGTCCCAGTCCTTAGTTCTTTTAGGGACCCCTCCCTTAATTCTATAGGTCTTCGTTCAGACTAGCCGAGGACTAAGGCGGGTATGTTCACTAGGAACAGGCAGCCCGCTACATCGTAAGGATTCAGCTTAGTGTTACTGTAGGGACAGCTTTCCCCTATCTTCCTTAGTACATGTTGCAGATCATAACAGTAAGTCCAGCCCCCAAAAAAAAAACTAAAAAGGAAATAAATAATTCGGGGATCAGTATGGTTTCCGTCCAGGATTTGGCTAAACGCCTGCAGGGATTGTCTCTGGAGGTGGCCGAGCTCCAGCAACACGTGAGTAACTGTTCTGGAGCGCATTTTGTCGAACCCAAGGTAGGACTGCTTGATGTTTTTTATGGTAAACAGCAAGATTTTTTTTCCTTTAAAAATGCTTGTTTGTTATATTTTCGTTTGAGACCAAGATCCTCTGGGAATAAATCACAGCGCATTGGTTTTATTATGTCACTTTTGCGCAATGAACCACAGGGGAGGGCCTTTTCTCTCCAGCCCAATGATCCGTGGTTAAGGTCTGTTGAAGAATTTTTTTCTGCTATGGGGCTATTATATGACGATCCTGATCGAATCTCATCTGCTGAATCAGAACTTAGACATTTGAATCAGAGGTCAGATGATGTTGAAAATTATTGCACACACTTCAGGAGATGGGCTTCAGAAGTTAAGTGGAATGATCCTGCGCTGAGATGTTTATTTCTTGCTGGTCTGAGTGAAAGGGTTAAGGATTTGCTAATTGCATTCCCTGCACCTGAGACTCTGCAGGATGCTATGCAGTTAGCTGTTCATATAGACAGGAGACTGAGGTGCAGGCTCAATGAGGTAAAGACTCCTGTAATGTCAGTTCCTAGTCCCCAGAAAATCTGCTCTGACGGCGGGAAACCGATGGAGGTTGGGGCGATGTCACTCCGATCTCAGGAAAGAGACTGGAGGTTCGCCGAGGGATTGTGTCTTTATTGTGGTAAAGCTGACCATTTGATTAAGTATTGTGAGCGTCGTTTAAGTAAAGAAAAAAAAAGGTCAGTTACGCCCGTATAGCTTGTTTATGCTCTGCAGGAGTATTTCTTTCTGGGAGTACTACTCTGCAGGGAGATTTGATTGAATTTCAGGTATTTGTGGATTGTGGTTCAACACTTAATGTGATTGATAAAGGGTTTTTGGAAAACCTTAAATTGAAATCCAAACCTTTGTCATCACCTATTTCTGTGGTTGCAATTGATAACACTCCTTTGAAATGTATTACTCACAAGACTGCTGCATTTCCCCTCACTATCAATGGAATTCACCAAGAAATTTTGGACTTTGTTGTTTTGGATAATTTGCCCTCTCCAGTTGTTCTAGGATTGACTTGGTTAAAACTGCACAATCATTTATTGGACTGGTCTACTAATGTGATTAAGTCTTGGAGTCCGAAGTGCTATGATAAATGTTGTAATGGTCGCATTGCGGCTGTGGAAAAAGGGGAATTACTGGTACCTATTCAAGATTTTGTAGGGTTTTTTCGGAGGAGGAGTCACAAGTTTTACCTCCTCATAGGGATTAGGATTGCGCCATTGAGTTTGTTCTGGGTGCTACTCTTCCCAAAAGTCGCTTGTTTATAGAATCATAGAATCATAGAATCATAGAATGGTAGAGTTGGAAGGGACCTCCTGGGTCATCTGGTCCAACCCCCTGCTCAAAGCAGTTTAATCTGACTATTCCTGAAAGAAAGGCCTTGGAGGAGTACATAGAGACTAGCCTGGCTGCTGGTCACATTAGACCTTCTAAGTTGCCTGTGGCAGTTGGATTCTTCTTTGTTAAAAAAAAGGACGGCGGTTTACGTCCATGTCTGGATTTTCGTGAAATTAATAAGATTACCGTACGCAATTCCTACCCATTGCCGTTAATTCCTGACTTGTTTAACCAGTTAGTGGGAGCCAAGTGGTTCTGCAAAATTGATCTCCGGGGAGCATACCATTTGTTACGAGTGAAGGAGGGTGATGAATGGAAAACTGCTTTTAACACTCTGGTAGGTCATTTTGAGAATCTGGTGATGCCTTTTGGTCTTACCAATGCACCTGCATTTTTTGTACGTTGCAATCTTCAAGAGGCTAACAAGAAGTCCAAGAAGTATTTTGACAGGAAACGTAAAGAGGTTTTGTTTACTGTGGGAGACATGGTTTGGTTGCCTCGAAGAACCTGTGGTTGAGGATTCCCTCTAAAAAACTGGGTCCTAGGTTTGTGGGTCCATTTAAAGTGCTTCAGGTTGTTAACCCATCTGTTGTTAGGTTGGATGTCCCTACTTCCTGGAAGATTAATCCTGTGTTTCATGTTTCCTTGTTGAAAAAGACTGATGTATCTGATAGGGACGCCACTGTCACAGTTCCTCCTGTTGTGAAGACAGCGAATATGAAATTTCTCGTATCTTGAATTCTAGATGGCATAGAGGGAGATTACAGTATCTTGTCTCCTGGAAGGGTTTCGGTCCCAAAGACAACTCCTGGGTAAGGACGGATAATATCTCTGCTCCTAGGCTTGTTAGAGCTTTCCACAGGAGGTTTCCGGATAGGTCTGGGCCTGGAGGATCCGGAGGATCCTCATAAAAGAGGGGGTACTGTTAGAACCCTCATGTTTGTTTTTTCTATCTTGTGTTTTGCGGTCACGTGACCATCTGCCTTTATATTCCAGCACCGCCCTTCTGGCTGTGCTGGACTTCAGTGTTTGACTGTTTCTCTAGCCTGGTGCTTCGGTGCCTTTCTCTGTCAAGTTCGCTTGGTCCTCTGGGACCTTTAGTACATTTTTGTCAGTTTGTCTTTTTGTGTTCTGCAACAACTTCTGTTTAGGAGGTGTCCCATTTTTGTCCCAGTCCTTAGTTCTTTTAGGGACCCCTCCTTTAATTCTATAGGTCTTCGTTCAGACTAGCCGAGGACTAAGGCAGGTCTGTTCACTAGGAACAGGCAGCCCGCTACATCGTAGGGATTCAGCTTAGTCTTACTGTAGGGACAGCTTTCCCCTATCTTCCTTAGTACATGTTGCAGATCATAACAATTTCTGTTCAAAAGTGAAAATTTACATCCCCCAATATGGCCGCCGTGGCCCATGCATGAGCAGTAGCATCTTTTGGTTGCTAAGATGCTACTGTGCAAGCGTGGGCTCCATTTTGCTTTAGGAAAATGAATTTGGGTGCAGCAATATGGCGCCCGCGCTTGCGCAGTAGCATTTCTCGATCGCTGAGAGATTATAAAAGAACCACAGGATGGATTTCATCAACAAAGGTATCATTTTACTCTGTGTAATGGCGCCCACCTGACAGTGTATGTAGTTTACTAAGCACAATCCTGCTGACAGGTGCTCTTTAATAAGTTTCTTTTTCGGGAAAGAAACTTGTTTTACTGAACTGTAGCAGTTTCACCGGATCATGTGTAAGTAATTAAACAATTTTCAGAGAGGATCTGGGAGATTGGAGAAATCTGTGTGGATGTTTTCAAAATATGTTTTTAAAGGCTTGGTCAAAATGGCAACATACAAATCATGTAAGGCTTTAATGCAATTGATGCAGTTTATTGGTCCCTTTTTGGCAGCATGGTATTTTCCAGGTGCAACATTTAAAAAAAATGTCATCAGAGAATGACCTATTGTTTAAATTTGTTTTTAATGTAAAATGTATTTTTTTCATATTACTAAGAAATTTTTGATATTTTGACACGAGGCCTAATATTATGCTCCTACTTCCTGTTTTTTCAGCATTCACAAGTGACTGACTTAGACCCTGTTTGTTTGCATAAAAGCATTATCTGAACTTGCTGTCATCTGGGCAAAAGTGATAGTGAAGGGAGGGGAAGGAGGTGAGCTGTGACATCACCTATTGTGAATCCTGTTTCTCTTCTGTGTATGGGGGTGTTACCCATCATTGTAACCCTGTCTGTGATGATAATGTGACTGCTGAAGAGTCTTTTGTAGAAAACAGAAGTGTGAGACAAATACTAGACTTAGGGCTCTTTCTGATGTCCATGATAATCAGTTAGATTGCAATGCACATCTCCTGACCCGTGCGTGACAGCTTCATATATTTCTATGCTCAACTCAGGAGATGTGCGGCCAGTCCGTCCATTGCGATCCGACATTGGACCAATTATCAGGGACATCTGAAAGAGCCCTTAGTAGTAGAGTTGGTGCGAATGGTTTTGAAGGACCCCGTCCATCAACCACGACAGTAATCTGTGACAGCTGGATGCAATCCCTGCCTACCCTTGGCATCCACGTCTGGTAGCAGGTGGTTTTCAGAGCTTCCATCTAGCCACCATAGATTACCAACATGGCTACTGGACTGGGTCCCATGGATTGCTTTTCATCAATGCTACTTAGTAGCTATTTTGAAAATTGCAAGATTTTCACCATAAATAAAAAAAAATCAGACATTAAATTCTCTATGTATTTTTCCTTAGATCAGCATTTAAGTAATGTGATTGTCAAATAAGCACTTTGAATTCTAGGGTCTTCTCAACAAGAAATAGGGTAGCATACTCAGAGGACATCTGCTGTGTTACACTATTAGGACCTATGGATGTTATAGAGGGGTAATCTTCTCTCAGAGCTCCCTACCTCTATGGTAAACTTGAGCCTTTGGCATATTAAATACTATTTCATGGCCGTGGGTGTGGATCACTATCATATGAGTGGACCTCTTGCAGACTACAAACATTCATAAGCTCAAGTGTATGCTTGGGCAGAAAGTAAAACCATGGGAAAATTTAATTTTCCAAGAAGCAGTCAGACCTTTTAAATGACTTCCTACTAATCAAACCTTCTTACTTGGTGTTTTTAGAAACTAGTGGTGCACTTTAGTCTGTAGAGAATATTATTTTTATGGATATAATAGCAAAATACTCCGCATACAGGGTATACATTTCATATAAATAAATGTGATCAGATCGTCGTTAAATAGTCTTACCTTGATTTCCTGGATTCAGCGGAGATTGAAAAATGAAAAATATCTGTAGAAAGAAAGCAAATTAAAGATAAAATAAATAAAAATACATATGCATTGAAAAACTAGGCTTACAAAAGAATCATATACAGTAATGAAAGTTTGTGAACTTGTTAACATTTGATCTAAAACTACATCAGATTTTCACACAAGTCCTATAAGTAGATAAACAGAACCAAATAAAAGAAATGAGTAAAAAAATATTGGACTTTGGATTATTTTCATTATTAAAAAAAAAATGACAATCACAAATGTATGTGAGTGGCCAAAGTATGTTCAATTTTAGCATTAGTAGATAAATTGAAGGTGATATTAGGGTTTGGTATTTTCAATCAATGGGATTACAATAATCTGTGAGTGGGCAACCTGTTTATTTAAAGATCCGGCATTTATCAAAGTCTGATCATCACATCACATGTTTATGGAAGTGCACCATGGCACAAAAACACCATGGTTACTTACCGGTAGCCGGTTTTTCCTGAGCCCATGACAGCACACCTGGAGAGAGGGATCCGCCCCACCAAGGACAGGAAACCATCTGAAATAAAAGGGCGGTACCTCTCCCTCGCTTCAGTTGTTTACAGAGCATTGAGAGGACCTCCCAAAGAGGTTAGGCATATAACCAACACCTACAATATATATACACATATATATATAACACCCAAAACAGTGCACACCAGGGTGTGAGAAACAGAAAAAATAGGGAGGGAAAACTACGGGTGCTGTCATGGGCTCAGGAAAAAATAGCTACCGGTAAGTAACCGTGGTGTTTTCCCCTCACCCATGACAGCACACCTGGAGAGAATTTTGGAGAATTATGAGCACCCTAGGGAGGGACCACCGCCTGAAGTACCCTTCTCCCAAAGGTAAGGTCAGAGGAGGACAGATCCAACCGATAGTGTTTAAAGAAGGTGGATGGTGTAAACCAAGTAGCATCTCTACATATCTGATCGATTCAGATGTCTGCCCTTTCCGCCCAGGAGGTTGCGACGGCTCTGGTGGAATGAGCCCTGACATTGTCCGGGGCCGGAACTCCTGTGGACGTATATGCTAGACAAATGGCCTCCCTAAGCCACCTAGAAATGGTACCCTTGGACACCCTGTGACCCTTCCTATTCCCCTGAAAGGCCAGGGACAAGGAATGGTCCTTCCCCCATACACTAGTCATGTTAATGTACTGTAGTAGTGATCTTCTAACATCTAGGATATGGAATCTAACTTCCCCTGGATTTTTAGGATTGCTGCAAAATGAGGTAAGCACAATCTCCTGGTTACAGTGAAATCTAGATACCACTTTGGGAAGGTATGCTGGATCTGGACGCAAGGTGACTATCATCATAAATTTATGTGTAGGGAGGATTAACCGAAAGGGCCTGCAGGTCACCCACCCTACGAGTAGACGTTAAGGCCACTAAGAGGATGGTTTTAAGGGTGAGGATCTTAGGAGAGACATCCTGTAGGGGTTCGAACGGGTCACTGGTAAGTGCATTCAAGACCAAATTCAGGTCCCAGGAAGGAACTCTTAGGGACCGAACCGGTCTGGCTCTGGCACAGGAGTTGATAAACCTCGAGACCCATCTGTTCCCCGCCAAGTTACAATTATAGAGCGCCCCCAATGCCGACACCTGAACTTTGAGTCCCTGTGGCTAGACCTAGGTCGCGCCCCTTTTGCAGAAACTCCAAGATTCCCCTGATTGGAGGCTTGTCTGATAATGGGGTATCTATAAATTCTAGGAATTTACTCCAGACTCGGTTATAAATTTTTGTCGTTATTGGTTTCCTACTACCCAGCAAGGTAGAGACTAACCCTGGTGAAAACCCCTTGCTACTTAGTAGTGACCTCTCAAATTCCATTCCGCAAGATGGAAACCTCAGGCTTGGGTGTGGAATACTGGTCCCTGAATGAGAAGGTCCGGTCTCTCTGGTAGAACCCAGGGATCTGAAACTGACATTAGTCGGATCAGGGAGAACCAAGGCCTCTTGGGCCAAAAAGGGGCTATAAGAATTACCCTTACGCCTTCCTCCCAAATCTTCCTCACCACTACTGGAACCTTACTAACGGGGGAAAGGCATAGGCCTTCCTGAACTTCCAAGGGATCTGGAGGGCATCCACGGCATGGGGACTTTCTGCTGGATTTAAGGAACAGAATCTGTCTACCTTCCTGTTTGCACCTGTGGCAAACAGGTCTATGTCTGGCTGCCCCCATAACTGGACAATCTGTTGGAAGACCTCCGGGTTCAAGCTCCATTCCCCCTGAAAGTCTGCTTTTACTTTTTCTACCCCCTTTATGTGAAGGGCACTGAGGGATGGGAGGTGTCGCTCTGCCAGATGAAGGATTCTGTCTGCCACAGCCATCAGAGAGCGTGATCTTGTTCCCCCCTGCTGATTCACATAGGCTACTGATGTTCGGTTGTCGGATCTGACCTGGACGTGGTGACCCTGAATGTGAGGAAGAAAGCCTATGGGGGATCTCTCTACTGCCCAAAGCTCCTTTGTTTGAGGATGCCCCCATCTCGTGGTATGTCCAGTGACCCTGTATTGAGAGCTCTGCCAGATGACCCCCCCCATCCGGAACTGCTCGCATCGGTCGTAATCACCCGATCGACTGGCCTGGACCACTGTACGCCTGAGGTCAGATTTCCCCTGTCTGTCCACCACGAAAGGGAATCTACAGCTTCTGGGGAGAGAGAGAACTTGCTTTCTAAATGCCCGTTGAAGGACTTCTGCGCTGACAGGACCTTCCACTGAAGAAGTCTCATATGCCCCTGAGCCCATTTGACTGCTGGGAGACAGGCCGTCATAGAGCCCAGGAGGGACATTGCCTCTCTTAGAGACATCACTGGAGATCGCATGGCTTTCAAGACTAAAACGAGCAAATTGCGGACCTTGTCTTCTGGGATGAAGCAGGCTTGGAGATGAGAGTCTAGAATTAGTCCTAGGAAGGTCTGAGTCCTTGAGGGGGTTAGTTTTGACTTTTGGGAATTTACCAACCACCCTAGCTGATGCAACACTGTCGCGACTTCTAGAAGTTGACTGGAGCAGTGGGCTTCTGATTTCCCTACTATTAAGAAATCGTTTAAATAGGGCACGATTACTACGTTCTTGATTCCTAGAAAGGCTGTTACTTCCGCTATTAATTTTGTAAATATTCTTGGGGCTATGGAGAGGCCGAAGGGGTAGGGCAGCAAACTGAAAATGCCTCAGCTCTTCCTGAATGAACAGGGCTACTGTCAGATACTTCTGGTAGTCTGGATGAATTGGGACGTGATAATATGCGTCCTTCAAGTCTATTACTGCCATAAAGCAAATTGTGGTGTAAGAGCTTCACTGCCGAGCCCACTGATTCCATCTTGAAGGTCTGATTTTCTATTAACTGGTTCAGACTCCTGAGGTTGATGATGGTCCTTAGGGACCCGTTGTTTTTTTTATCATGAACAGAGGGGAATAAAATCCCTTCCCTCTTTGTGGTATCGGCCCTTCGAGAAGGACTCGTTTCCTTACTAGCTCTAATATCTCTGCTTCCAGTGTTATCTGTTCTTCCTGGATCTTCCTTTTGGGGGTAACCACAAAGGTCCGACAAGGGATCTGGCTGAACCGTATCTTCAGGCCACCACTTACAATGTTCAAAATCCAGGGGTTTGCTGTAATTGCTTTCCAAGCTGGAAAAAAGTGGAAAAACCTCCCCCCAACCTTCGGCATGGCGTCATTGGGAGGATCTATTTGTATTTGAGGACGGTCCCCCAAACATATAGCCCGACTCCTTTTTGGACTTGGTCTCCCATCTTCTCCTGTCTCTTGGAGGGCGACCCCGATTAAATTTCCTCCTCCGAAGACCAAACCTTTTTGAGTCCCCTGAAAATCCTGGGAACCCTTTGTTTTTATCGCCTGCCTTTGCTAAAAGGTCTTCCAACTTTTGGCCAAACAGGAGTCTACCATCACACGGGAAGGAACACAATTTATGCTTCGACGGTAGGTCGCCTGGGCAACCTTTGAGCCACAAGGCCCGTCTGGCAGCATTAGATAGACCTGCTGCTCTAGCCGAAAGCCTGACAGAGTCTGCTGAAGAGTCCGCCAGGAAGGCCGATGCTGCCTGCATTAGGGGTAGATTTGAAAGGATTCTATCCCTAGAGACCTTTTTATCCTTAAGCTGGTCCTCCAACTGTTGGAGCCACACCATTAGGGATCTTGCCACACAGGTGCCCGCTACAGCTGGCTTCAGGCCTCCTGCTGCAGCTTCCCAAGTATGACTGAGAAAGGAGTCAGCCTTTTTATCAAGGGCATCTTTTAGGACGCCTGAGTCCTCCAAGGGCAGGGAAGATTTTTTGGACGACCTGGCTACAGTCCCGTCAACTTTGGGGATCTTATCCCAAGGCTCAGAGTCCTTCTCTTCGAAGGGGTACCTTCTTTTAGAGAAGGAGTGTAAGGTCCCTGATCTTTCTGGTCTCTTCCACTCTCGGAAAGGAGCGCCTCTTTCTTTCTCCAAGGCCCACAAACATAATGTCTTCCCGGGATTTGGATGCTTTCTCCTCCCCCAGACCCATGGTTGATCTGACTGCTCTAACCAGTCTGTCCGTACTCTCAATGGGAAAACAGGGTCTACCGTTATCCGATGAGGAAGAGGATGATGAATCACTCCCACAGATCCTCGGACTGGGAGGAATCAGAGTTGGAGGAGACATCACTATGGGATCTTTTCTTCCCTCTAAGCAACCCCTTCAGGGACCCCTGAACCTCTACGTGGACTATAGACTTTAAATTAGATGCGAAATCCAGGGAATTTTCCGCTATAGTTTTAGCAACGCAGTTCGGGCAAAGCGGCATTTGCCAATCTATGGGGAGGGAAGTTTGGCATAGGGCACACATTCTGTGCTCTTGCTTGGCGCTACTCTTCTTAGGCTCCTATAAAAGGAAGCACATAAGAGACTTCCCATTACTAAAAGGTGACATTCACGAAGATCACTCACCCCTGGAAGTCACAAACGGGTAACTGATTCGGAGGCTGTAGCGGAACCGATGATTCCTTTCTGGATGGACCAGAGGCGCTTGACACCTTGCTCCTGTGGCTGCCACTGCGATTGCTCGAGCGGCTGTCGGTGTGAGAGGCATCCCTCTGCTTCTTCCGGTGCTGAGGGGGGGGGGGGGTTAGCTGCTTCTCTTGGCTATCCTGGTCAGCCCTGCTTCAGAAGCGTACCACGCTTTCAGGATAACCCCCTCCTCCTAAAATAGGGCCATCCAGCACCTCCTCCGGTTCATGGGGCCCTCCCCCCTTCCCAGGCCGGAGCTCCATCGAAAAAAAACCGGCATGGAACGCTTCACAGGGCGCCGCCATCTTGGATCGGGCGCTACCTCCTGACGTCATCTGGCACGCCTCCCCCAGAGTGCCCCGCGCCGTGACGTCAGACGTGTCCTACCCGGAAGTCACTGTGCGGCCGGCAGAAGCGGCAGGGGGAGGGCGGTGCAGCGGTCTACGGGAGGACTGAGCCTGCCTCACCACGTGCGCCCGCTCGGCGCAGAAATCCCAGGGGAAGCTGCGGACGGCGCTTCTGGGATACTGAACCCCGTGCACAGGCCAGTACCCGCTCTTCCACACCGGGACAGCCCCAGGTAAGTCTTCTTTCTTCCAGACAGGTTCCCCATCAAGGACAGGAAACCAACTGAAGCGAGGGAGAGGTACCGCCCTTTTATTTCAGATGGTTTCCTGTCCTTGGTGGGGCGGATCCCTCTCTCCAGGTGTGCTGTCATGGGTGAGGGGAAAAAAGACATTTTCTTAAAAGAAAAGTTTACAAAGCTATCTATAAAGAGTTCAGACTCCATCAATCCATAAACTGATTGTGTACAAATGGAGGAAATTCAAGACAATTATTACCCTCCTGAGGCGTGGTTGACCCACAAACATCACTCCATGAGCAAGGTGGATAATATATTGTATGAGGTTTTTAGCTCTACTGCAGTGTTTTTCCTTCTCCAAAGCGATCACTTCTCATTTAAATAAAAACATTTTCTTTTGGTCTCTTACACAAAACTTTGTCCCAGTATCCATTAACATTATCTAGTACTAATGTAAAAGAAGCCTTTAGTTGCTTAGAGGTTACTTTAGGTTCCTTAGTGATCTCGCTCTTGGTCTTGAATTTCCTCAATTTGTACACAATCTGTGTGACTGTAGATTGAGGGAGTCAAAACTCTTTAGAGATGATTTAGTAACCTTTGTCAGCCTGATGAGAATGAACAATTCTTCCTCTGAGTTCTTTAGAAATGTATTTTGTTCGTGTCATTATACACTTCCACAAATGTGTTATGAATATCAGACCTTGATAGATCCATGATTATTCAAATAAAACAGGTCACCCACTCACACCTGATTGTCATCCAATAGATTGAAAATACAAGACTCTAATTTCACTTTCAAATTGGTAATCCTAAAATTTCACATACTTTTGCAACTCACAGACATGTGGTATTGGATAATTTTCCTCAATTAAAAAATAACCACATTTCATTTTTTGGACTCATTTGTTTGATTTAGTTTTCATAATCAGTTTTTAGGACTTTGTGAAAATCTGTAGTTTTGGGTCTAATTTATTGAGAAATATGGAAAATTCTGCAGGATTTACAAACTTTCAAGCTCCACTGTATGCTTGTAGAACCTCTGGGGGCTTCACAGGATACAAAGGAGTCATTGTTACCTTACTAAAAAAATTGTATCTATTGTATGCTGAATGACATATAAAAGACTATGCTACTTCCTATCCATGTCTCAAAATATAGTAAACTTGGCTGAAAATGTCAGAAAAGAAAGGTTGGGTATGTTGGATTTCAAGATGATGGATCCTTTCTTATAATGGGAGATGAACCGAAACCAGAGGTTTCTGGCAATGGTCTGAGCCTCCAATATGGCACAGATATGGCATTTTTCTCTTGCCTCAAATTGGCTACCAAATGGCTGTATGAGCCACATGTTGTTCAGTTCTGTGTCGTACCTTACTAAGAGTTTAAATATATCTATTTGTTGTACATTCTGTTTGCCATTGAAAACCACGGTCTTTACTTAGGATTTCAGGGAAGGAATATATCTCCTTGTTCAAGACAGACCTTGAACATCCTAAGAATCAGTTTGTGTTTTCATGACGGTTTACATTTCACATTTTATAAAGTCACAGAAAAACTCATATGGGAGCACCACCAGTAATAAAGAAAGTCTGAGATGTTTTAGATAGAGAGCTCTGTATGTCCTCACACTATATGGCTAGGAGCAGATTTATTGCGCAGTATATCCATAGACTACAAAAGCACAGAGTGTGCCACACACCCCACCATAGAAATAACATGTTCCTTCGGCTGACCTGAATAGGCATGTTCAGTAGTGGAGCCTGGGAAGAAATTCATCAGTTGTATCTGCCACTTACCGTATTTTTCGGACTATAAGACGCACCTTTTTCCTCCAAAAATTTGGAGGAAAATGGGGGGTGCGTCTTATAGTCCAAATGTTGGGGTGAGTGTATATATATGTGGGGTGTGGGGGGAGCGGTAGCGGTGGAGGAGCGGAGCACAGGAGGCAGCAGCTGCCCGCTGCAGCCTACACTGTCCCCGCTGCTAAAGAAAATGAATATTCACTGCTCCCCACGCCCATGGGCGTTGGGAGGGGGTGAATATTCATGCCCTTTAATAAGTGGGCACACGCTATAGCCCGTCAGCAGCTGGAGCCGCAGCGCGGCTACACTGTGTTATGGCTATGAAGGAGAGTGAAGTCACTGCTCCCCGCGCACACAGTCCCGGTGTGGGGAGCAGTGACTCTCTCCTTGTGACGTCATGCGTGGCTCACATGGAGAGATCAGTGCAGGCAGACAGGACGCAGCACTGGAGGAGAGAAGAAAGGTGAGTAAGAGTGTTTATTTTTTTTATGTGCAGCATGATGGGGATTAGGGGGACCATGCATAATAGGATAAGGATGAGGGGACCATGCATACTAGGATAAGGATGAGGGGTGCCATGCATACCAGGATAGGGATTAGGGGTGCCATGCATACCAGGATAGGGATTAGGGGTGCCATGCATACCAGGATAGAGATTAGGGGTGCCATGCATACCAGGATAGAGATTAGGGGTGCCATGCATACCAGGATAGGGATCAGGGGTGCCATGCATACCAGGATTGGGGATGAGGGGTGCCATGCATACCAGGATAAGGATGTGGGGTGCCATGCATACCAGGATAAGGATGTGGGGTGCCACGCAGACCATGACAGGGATGAGGGGTGCCATGCATACCAGGATGGGGATTGCGGTGCCATGCATACCAGGATGGGGATTGCTGTGCCATGCATACCAGGATGTAAAACAAAAAAGGGTGGGGGGGAGAAGCACTGTGCCTGTGTGAACCTGATAGATAATGAACTGGCTGTGCAAATAATAGTAGGCTGCTCACCTTAGGGGGGTTGTGCAAACCGCACAACCCAGGTGTGAAAGCCTCTGGTATACAAGGTGGTAGCTGCTGCTTATGGTGCGTGGCCTCTGATGACCGCTGTCTGCTGCCAGTCACGTGGTACCGGCTATGAATCACGTGATGGTGACGTCATCAAGGTCCTGGTTCCAGCGAGCACATACAGTTCCCTGCAGCTCCGAGCCACAAATCCCCTCGGGGAATGCAGAAATAGTATAGATAGATTGTGGTCAAATTCGGGCGCCAGGAACTGGAAAAAGACGACTGGAAGGATATTTAAAAGAAAACGTACCTCTTTATTCGACAATGTTATGCCCACAACGCGTTTCTACAGCGATCTGCTGCCTTCATCAGGTGGAATTACAAGGAAAAAGGTAAATTAGGGCACTTTTATACAAAAAAGGAGGAACTAAGTGGGAGGATTTAAAAAATCAATCAATTCACCTTAACCCCTTGATTGCTATTCACCAAAAAGACAATGTGAATTAGCAATCAAGAGAACCAAAAGGGCCCTATAAAAACCAACAATAATACATTAAAAATATACTAACAACAACATAAAAAAAGAGACGATGGTAACAATCATGATAAAATATAATACTCAATCACAAAAATAATTAAAAATGTTAAAAAAGGAATAAAAGAACTCATTGATAAATCATACATGTAAGATTCTGACAACTTCACTTATTTATAATGCAGATAGTGCACATACATTACCTGCAAACATTGTCAATCGCTAAATTTAACCCTTCAGGATATAATGTACCTAATTTGAAGATCCAAAAATGTTCTCTCTTCATAAGGTATTGATACCGATTCACCATATTTTCAGAAATTTGTTCCAAAATTGTCACTCTCAGATCACTCGGATCCTTCTGGTGAGTAGTCAAAAAATGTTGGATACACTGTGCTGTAAATAACCATTCTTGATATTGGAACGATGTTTATTGAGGCGGGCATGCATTCTTTGTATAGTCCGGCCCACATATTGCAAACCACATCCACATTGTAACATGTAGATCACGTAATCAGAATGGCAATTCACCCTACAAGAAATATAAAATTGCTCCCCCGTGGTCTGTGAGGTAAAAGAGGTGACACCATTAGTGATAGCCCTACAACATAAACATCCAGGGGATCCGCAGGCAAAACAGCCTATTTCTATCTGTTTTTGTTTCTCATATTTTTGTGTTGAGGCTATAGATTTCAGCGTCGTATTGCTGGGTGATATAAAGGACCTTAGATTCCGATTTTTTCTATAAATAATCCTAGGCTTATTTGGTAGGTGCTTATGTAGGATCGGGTCACCCAACAAGACACACCAATAACGATTTATCAATTTCTGTATGTTCATTCTAGATTTATTGAAAGTGGTCACTAGACTCCAATTTCTACATCGTGTGCTGGTGTTCAGAGACCTGTGCCAAACATGATTCTTGACTGAGCAGCTTAGTTCTTTTATACGCATCTCTAATCAGTTTCTTGGGGTATCCTTTCCTCAAAAACCTTTTTTGAAGAACATCAGCCTCATGGACAAAGTCACCATTGTGTGTGCAGTTTTTTTCGTATACGCCAATACTGGCCATACGGAATGTTCTTAATCCACCTAGGAAGGTGGCCACTGTCAAATCTGAGATAACTATTCACGTCCACAGTTTTGAAATGAGTGGACGTGAAAAAATTCCCCATGTCATCCAGTTTCAACATAAGGTCAAGGAACTGTATGGAACTACATGACATGGATACGGAGAACTTAAGACCCCATGGGTTATGGTCCAAGGAAAAAAAGAAATCCCTGGCTGATTTCTCTGTACCCTCCCAAATAAAAATCAAGTCATCAATATAACGGCGGTAGAGTAAAATATGAGCCTGGGCTAAGGGTGAGGACGTGATAAACAAGGATTCAAAGAGTTCCATGAAGAGATTCACGTAGCTGGGAGCTACCCTCGTCCCCATGGCACAGCCCTTTATTTGCTTATAGAAATTGTCTTCAAACATAAATACATTATTATTTAATATGAATTCAATTGATTTTAAAATGAGTTCTTTTTGGGAAAGGGGGATGCTGTTATCCTTCATCAAGTAATGGCGTACTGCTCCTATTCCCAAATCATGGGCGATGTTACTATAGAGAGCCGTAACGTCTGCTGTGATGAGAATACAATTTTTTACAGACGGTAGGTTCCTTATTATGGTAATCAAGGAAGTGGAATCTTTGCGATAAGACTCCAATTCACACACATATTTCTGGAGGAACAGGTCAATGAAGTGGGAAAGGTTGGACGTGATTGAATTAATCCCAGATATAATGGGACGCCCAGGTGGATTACATGGATCCTTGTGCAGCTTAGGTAGGAAATAAAAAACAGGAATCCGGTAACTGGGGATATCTAAAAATTTCTTTTCAGTCCTATTTAAAATGCCTTTCTCATGACCCTTCATGAATTCATATTAAATAATAATGTATTTATGTTTGAAGACAATTTCTATAAGCAAATAAAGGGCTGTGCCATGGGGACGAGGGTAGCTCCCAGCTACGTGAATCTCTTCATGGGACTCTTTGAATCCTTGTTTATCACGTCCTCACCCTTAGCCCAGGCTCATATTTTACTCTACCGCCGTTATATTGATGACTTGATTTTTATTTGGGAGGGTACAGAGAAATCAGCCAGGGATTTCTTTTTTTCCTTGGACCATAACCCATGGGGTCTCAAGTTTTCCGTATCCATGTCATGTAGTTCCATACAGTTCCTTGACCTTATGTTGAAACTGGATGACATGGGGAATTTTTTCACGTCCACTCATTTCAAAACTGTGGACGTGAATAGTTATCTCAGATTTGACAGTGGCCACCTTCCTAGGTGGATTAAGAACATTCCGTATGGCCAGTATTGGCGTATACGAAAAAACTGCACACACAATGGTGACTTTGTCCATGAGGCTGATGTTCTTCAAAAAAGGTTTTTGAGGAAGGGATACCCCAAGAAACTGATTAGAGATGCGTATAAAAGAACTAAGCTGCTCAGTCAAGAATCATGTTTGGCACAGGTCTCTGAACGGGAATGTCAGAACACCAGCACACGATGTAGAAATTGGAGTCTAGTGACCACTTTCAATAAATCTAGAATGAACATACAGAAATTGATAAATCGTTATTGGTGTGTCTTGTTGGGTGACCCGATCCTACATAAGCACCTACCAAATAAGCCTAGGATTATTTATAGAAAAAATCGGAATCTAAGGTCCTTTATATCACCCAGCAATACGACGCTGAAATCTATAGCCTCAACACAAAAATATGAGAAACAAAAACAGATAGAAATAGGCTGTTTTGCCTGCGGATCCCCTGGATGTTTATGTTGTAGGGCTATCACTAATGGTGTCACCTCTTTTACCTCACAGACCACGGGGGAGCAATTTTATATTTCTTGTAGGGTGAATTGCCATTCTGATTATGTGATCTACATGTTACAATGTGGATGTGGTTTGCAATATGTGGGCCGGACTATACAAAGAATGCATGCCCGCCTCAATAAACATCGTTCCAATATCAAGAATGGTTATTTACAGCACAGTGTATCCAAACATTTTTTGACTACTCACCAGAAGGATCCGAGTGATCTGAGAGTGACAATTTTGGAACAAATTTCTGAAAATATGGTGAATCGGTATCAATACCTTATGAAGAGAGAACATTTTTGGATCTTCAAATTAGGTACATTATATCCTGAAGGGTTAAAGTTAGCGATTGACAACGTTTGCAGGTAATGTATGTGCACTATCTGCATTATAAATAAGTGAAGTTGTCAGAATCTTACATGTATGATTTATCAATGAGTTCTTTTATTCCTTTTTTAACATTTTTAATTATTTTTGTGATTGAGTATTATATTTTATCATGATTGTTACCATCGTCTCTTTTTTTATGTTATTAGTATAATTTTAATGTATTATTGTTGGTTTTTATAGGGCCCTTTTGGTTCTCTTGATTGCTAATTCACATTGTCTTTTTGGTGAATAGCAATCAAGGGGTTAAGGTGAATTGATTGATTTTTTAAATCCTCCCACTTAGTTCCTCCTTTTTTGTAGAAAAGTGCTCTAATTTACCTTTTTCCTTGTAATTCCACCTGATGAAGGCAGCAGATCGCTGTAGAAACGCGTTGTGGGCATAACATTGTCGAATAAAGAGGTACGTTTTCTTTTAAATATCCTTCCAGTCGTCTTTATCCAGTTCCTGGCGCCCGAATTTGACCACAATCTATCTATACTATGCATACCAGGATAGGGATGAGGGGTGCCATGCATACCAGGATAGAAATTAGGGGTGCCACGCATACCAGGATAGGGATGAGGGGTGCCACGCATACCAGGATAGGGATGAGGGGTGCCACGCATACCAGGATAGGGATGAGGGGTGCCACGCATACCAGGACAGGGATGAGGGGTGCCACGCATACCAGGATAGGGATGAGGGGTGCCATGCATACCAGGATAGGGATGAGGGGTGCCATGCATACCAGAATGGAGGGGTTCCATGCATACCAGGATGGAGGGATGCCAGGCATACCAGAATGGGTATGGGGACCACGTATAAAAAGAAGGGGGGGGGCATATATACCAGGATGGGGGATATTGTCAGAATTGGGGGACATTACCCCTATACCAATGTCAACAGAAGACCCACTCCCCCTTAAAAGTGCATCATGAACACATTTTGGGCTTAATTTTTATTTTTTTTTTCTCCTCTAAAACCTAGGTGCGTCTTATGGTCCGGTGCGTCTTATAGTCCGAAAAATACGGCATCTCTTGTCTAATGCCAGCTCAAGTGAAAGAACCCACTTCTGTCTTAGGTTTTCTTGGATTTGTATTTGTATCGATAAGTTAATTAACATATTCTTCCATGTAGAGACACTAATTGTTTTTACAATTAGGCTGTGGCTACATGACTTTTGTAGAAGAAAACCCTTTTAACATATTTTTAAAATTGTTTTAAATGGAACATTAACCCCGCTACATTCCCGACATATAATAGTGATGTTATTCAACCATCATCTCTCTCTAATAGCCGCAGGTGCACAGCTCGTTGTTGTTAACCTGTTAAATGTCACTGTCAATATCTGACACAGGCATTCACAGAGCACAGCCTGGGGGTGTGCCAATTCATGCACCCATTGGCCCCCTTGTAATGCGATTGCAGGGCGCCGATGGGTTGCTTTGACAGCCAGAAGTCTGCTACAGACCCCCGTGCCTGTCATGATGATGCTCCTATAAAGATTAGCCTGTTGCGGTCATTCATAGGAGACCATAATGTAAGGCGATCAGATGATCACACATTCAAGTCCCCTAAGGGGACTGCAAAATATAGTAAAAAGTAAAAAACAAAATTAAAAAAAATATTACAAAAATTAGAAAAACATAAAAAATTACTTGAATCACCCCTTTTTCCTCCATTAAAAATATTAAAAAATACACATATTTGGAATCACAGAGTTTGTAAAAGTCTGAACTATCAAAATATCAAGCAACCCACAACAAGGTCCTACATGTATTAGGGAATAGCGATCAACAACACAAACTACAGAAATTACTCCTATTTCAGTAAAATATACCATTTCTTTATTTCAACAAAATACATAAAAACATATTAAAAAATATCAAACTTATTAACCCAATTGGTAAAAACAGTAAAGAGAAAAAAAATCGAAATGGTAGGACCAGCCTGAGACTGTGTAATTTTGCACCATCTTGGGTATTTGCTGGGACTGTTCTATATTTTTATTGTCCATTTGGTGGTTCAATAAAGTATTGCCACAATGTTTTACCCTTAGCCTGTGTTGTCTGAGTAGTATTATTCCCACAGAAGACCCCGGGTCTTCACAATCGTATAACAAAGAACATCAATATTTGTGGCACAACTGCATAAAGCAGAGTTTCCCAAATTCCAGTCCTCATGGCCTCCACGCAGTGGCGTACCGCCAATAGCGGCAGGCCACGCGACTGCTATGGGGCCCGTGAGCCTGGGGGCCCCATAGCAGTCGCCTGCACCGTGTACCTGCATCGGGGTTCCCGCCACCCTTGCATCCGGCCCCCCCCTGCTCCTGCCCCCCTGATCCGCCGGCGCTGCAGGCTGCAACTAGCTTGCCGGCACTTCCTCAGACATAGCTGCGCGCTGTGCGGCTGTGTATGGTGGTAATGACACGCAGGGGTGACACTGCACCTTTAATTGTGCTTGTATGTCGCCCCTGCCGCGTCATTACTAGCAGACACAGCCACACACAGCGCGGCTATGTCTGGGGAAGTGCCGGCAGACAAGCTGCAGCGCTAGAGTGAGGTCCTGGCTGTACAGATGCTGGGGGAGCGGCCCGGACCCAGACGGTGAGGGGACCCCCCTGATGGTCCAGGGCCTTGATGGTGAGGGGACCACCCTGATGGTCCAGGGCCCCGACGGTGAAGGGTCCCCCCCTGATGGTCCAGGGCCCCAACGGTGAGGGACCCCCCTGATGGTCCAGGGCCCCAACAGCGAGGGGGCCCCCCTGATGGTCCAGGGCCTCGACGGTGAGGAGGCCCCCCTGATGGTTCAGGGCCCTGACAGTGAACGAGCCCCCCTGAAGGTCCAGGGCCATGTCTCTGATGGCCATCAGACATGCCAGCGGCCCTGCACAGCTGAACGGGAGACAGGCCGGGGGCAGGTAAGTGAGGCTTGTCGCCAGATTCCCCAATTCCCATTTTAAATATATTTCTAATGTGTCTTGTGTGTGTGTGCATGACTGTGTATATATATTTATGTCTGTTTTATGTGTTTTTAAGAATGTGTTCAAATATGTGTGTATGCCTGTATGTGTACATATCTGTGTATGTGTTTGTGTGTGTGCATGTCTGCGTACTGTGTGTGCACGTGCATATCGGCGTACTGTGTGTGTGATCACATGTCTGCGTACCGTGTGTGTGTGTGTGTGATCGCATGTCTGCGTACTGTGTGTGTGATCGCATGTCTGCGTACTGTGTGTGTGATCGCATGTCTGCGTACTGTGTGTGTGATCGCATGTCTGCGTACTGTGTGTGTGATCGCATGTCTGCGTACTGTGTGTGTGATCGCATGTCTGCGTACTGTGTGTGTGATCGCATGTCTGCGTACTGTGTGTGTGATCGCATGTCTGCGTACTGTGTGTGTGATCGCATGTCTGCGTACTGTGTGTGTGATCGCATGTCTGCGTACTGTGTGTGTGATCGCATGTCTGCGTACTGTGTGTGATCGCATGTCTGCGTACTGTGTGTGATCGCATGTCTGCGTACTGTGTGTGATTGCATGTCTGCGTACTGTGTGTGATTGCATGTCTGCGTACTGTGTGTGATTGCATGTCTGCGTACTGTGTGTGGGTGCATGTCTGCGTACTGTGTGTGGGTGCATGTCTGCGTACTGTGTGTGTGCATGTCTGCGTACTGTGTGTGGGTGCATGTCTGCGTACTGTGTGTGGGTGCATGTCTGCGTACTGTGTGTGGGTGCATGTCTGCGTACTGTGTGTGGGTGCATGTCTGCGTACTGTGTGTGGGTGCATGTCTGCGTACTGTGTGTGGGTGCATGTCTGCGTACTGTGTGTGCGCGTGCATGTCTGCGTACTGTGTGTGCGATCACATGTCTGCGTACCGTGAGTGTGATCGCATGTATGAGTACCGTGTGTGATCACACGTCTGCGTACCGTGTGCGCGCATGTCTGCATACTGTGTGCGCGCGCATGTCTGCATACTGTGTGCGTGTATGCATACTGTGTGTGTGCGTGCATGTCTGCATACATTGTGTTCAGATCAGCATTTTTTGCATAGTCTTGAACAACTTACCTTGTTCTGCTTCACAACATGAGACACCAAGTCTCGACTGCCAGTCTCCAGTCCTTTGTAAGCAAAAGGTTCAAATCCCATTTTATCACAATAGAAGGATGCAGCCTATAAGGAGATGCCCGTAATTATATATAAAAATGTTATTGTATTACTGCATAATTGATGTATAATTTGTGCTATGTTGCACTGTTATGGTATTAAACATACCTGTCTCGCATTTCCAACCCAAAAGGTAAGATGATGGAAGGTTAGGAAGCGACCTCTTTCATGCTTGATAAAAAAAATAAAAAAAAGTGTATGAAAAATCATAAAAATATAATTCCATTTAAACTAGTACAATTTACTTACAAGATAAAACATTATATTTGTTGACTACTTCCACATTGGAAGATGACTTTATGAACCGCACACCTTCCGAGATACGGACATGATCGGCAGGTACTGTGCATGTGTCCTAGTCTAATGAACAGGACATGTGTATGGTAACAGCCGATTGTGCACACGTTTCGGCAGGTGTGCAGGTTGTAAAGTCATTGGCACCACTCACTGCCATTGTGGAAGAGAGTGGCTCTGGATGGTGCTGGATAACCCCTATGAACAGGCCATTTGGGGATTAGCATTTTGTATTGTAAAACATTTTGAATCTGGTGTTGGCACGGCCTTGTGTCTTGCAACTCTTGTGGTACAATTTTTGTTTTTACAATTTTGGCAAACGAAAACACAAGTGTTTCTTTTTTGAGAGTTAAATTTTGGGGCAAGAAGCAAAATTACCTCTCAAATCTTTCATGTTTTATTTTATCTTCTCTGTTTGTCGCTGTCATAAATGAATTGCATATATTTAAAGTGATGACGATGATGTCCCTGGGAGCAGAGATCACCCCACTGAGGAGGCTCCTGATCACAGTGCAGAAGCGCATGACCACTGGGATCTTGGCAATTGTGGCAGGAGTAAAGCTATTGTATGTATTACAGCATCACTCCTTCCACTCATCTCACAGGATGACTTAGAGAAAAGTCCTCTGCTTGGTATTCCCTCAAAAGGCCGGAACTCCGTTTTATAGTGATACACATGTATTACATGGAGGGCATTCACCTGAAAAGTCACTATGTAATATTGTACTTTGGCCGTTTGTCAAGAGAGCTGGTTAGTTGTTTGGCACAGAACCCCCACTGAGAAAGGGGTTGCTTTTGGAACTTTTAAGAGGTTTACCCACAAAATACATTGATCACTTGTCCACAGGATTGGTAATGTTGAGTGTCTGACTGCTGGGACCCCAACAATCATGATAATGGAGCCCTAAAGTATCCATTGCTCCATGCACTTTTATGAGACTGATGGTTTGGCCATATTCATCAATATAATAAAAGTAAATGACGTGGTGGTCAAGCATGTGCTCTGCTGCTCCATTTACAAAAGTGATATTTTTGTGTTGGGTACGTGGTCCTAGTTGTCAGACCCTGAATAATCACACATTTACAAGGTGTCTAGAGGAAAAGTGATAAATGTATTTACTGTGAACACTAGGGATGATCGGACTCGTGGAAGTTCGGGCTCATCAGATTCAATCGAACTTTAGTCCAAAGTTCGGTTCAGGTATCAGAACTGTACCCGAACCTGAACCCGAACCCTATAGAATTCAATGGTGACCCGAACTTTGGAGCTGGAAAATCTCTCTCTCCTCCCGAACTGTAAAACGGAGTTCCAGGAGAAGTCCGTGTTCTGAGTTCAGGGTATGAACTCCGAACTTTACAGTTCAAGTTCGCTCATCTCTAGTGAAAACCCCTTTAAACCGTTGCCATTGCATATTTATCATGACGATGTTGGCTGACTTTGCAATCAGGCAACTCTAACTCTATTCTCTGATTATTTTTTTTTTACCTATACTGGAACCAGTACAACCCACAGACCACATTCACACATTCAGTATTTGGTCAGTATTTTCCATCAGTATTGAACAATTAGAGGAAAAGTATAATAGAAACATGTCTGTAATATTTGATATTGTCTGTGAAGCGCTGTGGAATTAATGGCGCTATATAAGTGAGTAAAATAAATAAAAAATAAATAAACACGTCACCACGGCTGCATTTTTTTTGCCCACTCCTGATTTTGGCTTACAAATACTGATATAAAATACTGACCAAATATTGAAAGTGTGAATGCGGCCTTAAAGTGATAGGTACTATGTGGTATGTCAACAAATAGCTGTTTGGTTGCAGACATTTTTCAGGCTTAAAATATGTTCTCTTTTGTGTGACCTACAAATGTGTTCACCTATAGTATGACAAAACTGCCTTTTTGGAAAATAGTATCCTTTGACAATGCTAAAAGTCACTTAGATAGCTTGGCTATGATGATGGATCCACCATTGACAAATGTACAAACAAATGAATGTCTACATAAAGATTTCTACGTTTCAAATGTATTCTCATGAATCATATTACCTTTTCCCCTTTGTCAGTGTAAGAAGTCTGAAAGACAAAACAACATAAAAATATATACATCTCTATTCATTTTTTTAACTAGTACACAGGAGGAGAAAAGTATTATACTTTTTTTATTTTAAAGTTTTATACTCTTTGGAAGAATTCATTATTCTTGGAAAAACAGTGAGGTGATCAGTCCATAATAGTGTACTATTATATATCCACTGAGAAAACAGCAATGATATAAGTGGGCAATATTGACATGCAATGTCTTATTAGATTAAATGCAAAGGGATATTATGACACTAGACGGAAGTATCTGACTATACAAATAAATAATTCTTCCCATATATCTTCTAATAATATATGCATTGTAAGGTAGCTAACGGACTCATAGTTGATAGGAGATATGTATCACAGAGATGGTTGTCATCTGTGATGTAATCCTGGAATATTGCTCTAGTGCACGTAAGCACTAAGAGGATGGTTTTGTGCATCTGGGCCAGGTTTTACAGGAAGCCTGAGAGATGGGTGGGTCTGGCTGCCCACATATCTCACCTCTGGATGTGGTTAACAAGGTAAAATGGAGTTGGTTGTTTGACACATGGTCTGTATATGGAGGGAGAAGGCCTCCTGAGTGATTCATCCAGACTGAGCCAGTGTACTGGATGCTATCTAGCCTGTGTGACCACAGGACTGGCTAACCAGAGACTTTGTCTAAAGGACTATTTTCTTTGTTTTTGCCTGCACTGAAGGCTGTTTATTTTGCTTTTGCTTATGAAGCAATAAATCACCCAAGTGAGTACCATTCCTTACAATTGGTGTGGGGCATCCAAGGTCCAAAGGGGTGGAGGAAGTAATGCCAAAGGTCCCTGCTGGAGATATTACATGCTGGAAATGCCACGACCCAGGCCATATAGCCGCCCGTTGTCCCCTGACCACCGGGCTAATGGACTGTAGCCTGGGATGCTGCTGTTTATACTATGCATATCCGGCCTGCAGTGTCAACTGTCCACCCAGCGAGGGGCCACAAGCTTGTACCCTAAAGGTAAATGGTTGGCAAGTAACTGGACTGCTCGACTCAGGGAGTTTGGTGACCCTCATGAGGGCCACACTTCCTCTCCAGCTGATCCCAGGGAAGAAGGTTGGAGTCCGCTGCATTCATGGTGATGCTAAAGACTTTCTGGTTGCCAGAGTGGACATTGAAATGGCCCAAGGTACTGAGTCCCACGAGGTGTGCGTCGTCCAGGACTTATTGCACCCCATTATTATAGGTCGGGACTTTTGTTTGTTTTGGGACCTGTGGGGAAAGTGATCAGGGCTCGGTTGCTCGGATAAGAAATGGGTTGGCCCTAAAAAAGTATCAACATACCCAGAGTCTGAAGTGTGTCCTTGTGGGGGATGAGGAGGTAGTGTCCCCTTAGGCTGACATTGCTGAGCTAGGGGTGACCGGTGAAAATTTGGGGTCCTTCTAGCATAGGGACCTAACGCTAAGGGAAGCATTTAACAATGTTAGCTATAAATGGTATAGCGCAGGAGCCAGGGTCTGACACAAGATTTCCCTATTTTATGTTGAGTTGAGAGTTATTGTATTGGGTTACGAAAGTGAGGGAGTAGCTTGTGGAAAAATTATTGGTACCAGGGCCCTATAGATGGAAGGTGTTGGAAATGGCCCATTCACATGTCTTGGGTAGCTATCTGGGAGTGGAAAAAACTCAGGAACGGATCATGAAGAGGTTCTATTGGCCCGGATGTCACTGGGAAATCTTAAAGTATTGCTGGTGCTGTCCTACATGCCAGCTAACCGCCCCCACCTCTCACTTTTGAAGTCCCCTCGTGCCATTGCCCGTCATTGAAGTGCCATTTGAGAGAATTGCCATGGACTTGGTCGGTCCTCTGGTTAAATCTGCTCGTGGGCATCCATATATATTGGTCATCCTGGACTATGCCACACGCTATCCTGAAGAGGTTCCCCTGAGAAACTCCTCGGGAAAAAGTATAGCTCGTGAATTGGCCCACGTTTTTTCCCAGACAGGATTACCAAGGGAGATCCTGACTGACCAAGGAACACCCTTTATGAGTAAGGTGATGAGGGAATTGTGTAAGGCCCTGCAAATCACCCAACTGAAAACATCAGTATACCATCCTCAGATAGATGGCCTTGTGGAAAGATTCAATAAAACTCTGAAGCGTATGCTGAGGAAGGCCATAGGAAAGGACGGTAGAGACTGGGACTGTCTCCTGCCGTATCTGTTGTTCTCTATCCGAGCGGTTCCACAGGCCTCTACTGGGTTCTCGCCATTTGAACTTCTGTATGGTCGACATCCACGGGGTCTCCTTGATATAGCAAATTAAACCTGGGAAGTCGAAGTCATAGAGCACGTTGTACAGATGCAGGAGAGGATTGCAAAGGTGATGCCCATCGTAAAAGGACATCTCCTCCAGGCACTAGGCTCAAGCTAGGGTCTACAACTGGTCAGCCAGAATGAGGCAGTTCAATCCTGGAGACTGAGTCCTTGTGCTAATTCCTACCGTGGAGAGTAAATTCTTGGCCAAGTGGCAAGGGCCGTATGAGGTGGTGTAGAAGCTTTGTGAAGTGAACTATAAGATTCATCAACCAGGAAGACGTAAACCATATCAGATCTACCATGTCAATCTCATCAAGCCATGGCAAGACAAAGAGCCTGTTGAAACTCAGTGCTTGCTGGGCCAGCCAGAAGGCAAGGTGGGAGGAGTCGCAATAGCGGAGACACTGTCGAAGGCCCAAAGACAGCAGTGTCGAGAATTGCTGCATTAGAACAGGGAACTGTCCTTGGAATTGCCTGGGTGTACAAAAGTCATATAACACGAGGTGTTGACAGAACCCCATGTGTGGGTGAACTTGAAGCCCTATCGAATTCCAGAGGCCCGACGAGAGCTGATCTCCAAGGAAGCGAGTCGTATGTTGAAACTGAGTCATTGAGGAATCCAAGAGTGGATGGTCGAGCTCGATTGTCCTGGTTCCAAAACCTGATGGCGAGTGGAGATTCTGCAACGATTATAGAAAGTTGAATGAAGTCTCCAAGTTCGACGCATATCTGATGCCCTATGACGATGAGGTGATCGAGAGACTTGGGTCAGCAAGATACATAACGACCATAGATTTAACGAAGGGTTATTGGCAAATCCCCATGTCACCAGGAGCCAAGGAGAAGACTGCTTTTTCTATGCCCGACGGATGCTTCTAATATGTCCGGATGCCTTTTGGACTGCAGGGAACACCGGCCACCTTCGAGTGGGCCATGGACTAGATCCTCGCACCCCATAAGAAGTACACTGTGGCATACCTGGACGATATTGTAATCTTCTGCCCGGACTGATGCTCATAGGAAGGCGGGGTTTTCGATAAATCCAAAAAAATGTGCCATGGGGAAAGAAGAGGCCAAATACCTGGGATATGTAGTAGGTAGAGGTGAGATCAAACCCCAAATCAAAGTGGCCGAGACGGCTCTCCAAGAAGCAAGTTAGAGCCTTTTTAGGAATCATGGGATACTACAGGAGATTCATCCCAAACTTTGCCATAACGGCCGCACCCCTGACTGACCTCCTTAAGGGGACAAAATCAGCAATGGCAAAATGGACTGCAGAGGCGGAGATGGCCTTTCAAGAATTGAAAGTGGCTTTGTGTAAGCAACCTGTTCTGGCTGCGCTGACTTCAAGAGGGAATTTATACTCCAGACAGACGCCTCAGATGTCGGTTTTGGAGCAGTCCTTTCTCAGGAGCTACACGGGGAGAAGCACCATATTCTTTACCTAAGTAGGAAGCTATCCACATGTGAAAATAATTATTCCATCATAGAAAAGGAATGCTTGGCCATAAAGTGGGTGGCGAACACTTATGGTACTATCTGTTAAGATGAAAGTTTAAATTGGTATCCAACCATGCCCCACTCGGATGAGGGAGAAAAAGGGAAAAAATGCTAGGGTCGCCCGCTGGTTTTTAGCCCTACAGGATTTCGGCTGCTATGTGAAACATAGAGCCGGGAAGCTGCATGGTAATGCCGATGCCCTCTTAAGAAACCCCTGTCTAGTAGTAGAAGGTGCCAAGCCCCTTGGCTTTAGGCAGAAGGAGGGGGGGTATGTAAGGTAGCTAACGGACACATAGTTGATGGGAGGTATGTATCACAGAGATGGTTGTCGTCTGTGATATAATCCTGGAATATTGCTCTAGTGCACGTAAGCACTAATAGGATTGTTTGGTGCATCTGGGCCAGGTTTTACGGGTAGCCAGAGAGATGGGTGGGTCTGGTTGCCCACATACCTCACCTCTGGCTGTGGTTAACAAGGTAATATGGAGTCTGTTTGACACATGGTCTGTGTATCGAGGGTGAAGGCATCCTGTGTGATTGATCCAGACTGAGCCAGTGTACTGGATGCTATCCAGTCTGTGTGACCACAGGACTGGCTAACCAGAGACTTTGTCTAATGGACTGTTTTCTTTGTTTTTGCCTGCACTGAAGGCTGTTTAATATCCTTTTGCTTATGAAGCAATAAATCAACACACCCAAGTGAGTACCATTCCTTACAGCATATACTAAGAAAAAAAAGGGGAAGGGACAGAAATTATTGTAAAAGTATATAAAATTTTATTCATAAATATAAAAAAGACAAATTAAAAAACATACAGGTACACAGGAAAACGTGGGTGAGCCAAGACCAGAAGAATTAAACAGGGTATAACCTACTTCATATAAAGCATAGCGCATGAAAACATATAATCACGTTATTCAGCATAAGGTGATCAACACCACAATATGAAATAGAAAAAAAATTACTGGAAAGAAAACTTGATTGCATTAAGAAAATAAGGTACCTCTGACAAAGCTGTGTGTGAAAAACACATCAGGTTTGATGCGTGAGCTTCAATATTCAGACACTAGTCTTTTGATTTACATGTGATTTTTTAACTACCCGTATATACTAGAGTATAAGCCGACCCGAATATAAGCCAAGGCACCTAATTTTACCACAAAGAACTGGGAAAACTTATTGACTCGAGTATAAGCCAAGGGTGGGAAATGCAGCAGCTACTGGTAAATTTCCCCATCCTGGTAAGCATTGCCCACTTATCCCTAATCCTGGTAAGCATGGCCCTCTCATCCCCGATTCTGGTATGCATGGCCCCCTCATCCCCAATCCTGGTAAGCATTGCCCCCTCATCCCCAATCCTGGTATGCATGGCCCCCTCATTCCCAGTCCTGGCATACTGTACATGGCCCCATCATCCCCAATCCTGGTATGCATGGCCCCATCATTCCCAATCCTGGTATGCATGGCCCCATCATTCCCAATCCTGGTATGCATGGCCCCATCATTCCCAATCCTGGTATGCATGGCCCCTTCATTCCCAATCCTGGTATGCATGGCCCCATCATTCCCAATCCTGGTATGCATGGCCCCATCATTCCCAATCCTGGTATGCATTGCCCCCTCATCCCCAATCCTGGTATGCATGGCCCCCTCATTCCCAGTCCTGGCATACTGTACATGGCCCCATCATCCCCAATCCTGGCATACATGGCCCCATCATCCCCAATCCTGGTATGCATGGCCCCATCATTCCCAATCCTGGTATGCATGGCCCCATCATTCCCAATCCTGGTATGCATGGCCCCATCATTCCCAATCCTGGTATGCATGGCCCCATCATTCCCAATCCTGGTATGCATGGCCCCATCATTCCCAATCCTGGTATGCATGGCCCCATCATTCCCAATCCTGGTATGCATGGCCCCATCATTCCCAATCCTGGTATGCATGGCCCCATCATTCCCAATCCTGGTATGCATGGCCCCTTCATTCCCAATCCTGGTATGCATGGCCCCTTCATTCCCAATCCTGGTATGCATGGCGCCATCATCCCAAATCCTGGTATGCATGGCCCCCCTATCCTGATATACATGACCCCCCATCACTGCAGACTTGAAAAAAATAAACACTCATACTCACCTTCCTTCCCTCTGCTCCAGCGCTGCGTTCTGTTTTGCCTGCAGCTCACCTCAGCATCTGAGCAGCGCATGACGTCACTGCCATGTGCCCTCAGATGCTGAGGTGTTCTGCCGGAGTATTCACTCCTCCCCACCGCTGGACTATGGACGTGGAGAAAAGTGAATGGTCATTTTCTCTATTAGTGCAGTCAGTAGTGCTATCCTCTGTGCCTGCTAGTAAAGAGAATGAATATTCACTTTTCTCCACACCCATGGGCGTGGAGAAGAATGAATATTCATTCTCTCTAATAGCGGGCACAGAGGATCGCTGAGTTGCTGCAGGAGCTGTGGCCGCTGCTGACACTGCGCTATTAAAGAAAATAATATTCACTCTTCTCCACTCCCATGAGCATGGAGAAGAGTGAATATTCATTTTCTTTAGCAGCGGGCACACGTGGTAGCTGCAGCAGCTGGCTACTGCCTGTGCACTGCTCCTCCGCTGCCGGAAACCCCCCCCCCCACAGCCAGTATATAAGTATATATAAGTACATACCCGAGTATAAGCCGAGGAAGGGGGGGGGTTTCAACATAAAAAATGTGCTGAAAAAGTCGGCTTATTCACTTGATATAATCAATTTTTTCTTCCTTTCTTAGTATTATTTTCTACTCCATAGTGTGGTGTTGATCGCCTTATGGTGAATCACGTAATTACATTTCATGCACTATTCTTTATATGAAGTTTTTTCCTTGGTGCATGCTTTATTTTTGATGCACTTTTTTGTTGACAAAATTATTTCATCTTCGGAATGCATTTTATGGTGTACATGTAATAATATATGGTGGCATGAAGCTTTCTTGGTATGGTGCTTGTTCAATGGGAGCCTGGAGATACTAGCTGTGCCTTGTGTGTATCCCAGAAGTCTGTCCTGCTCAGGGAACTCTCTCACTACAAATTACAGTAGACTCTGAACATCTTTGAAGATTTCCTTTTGTGCACAGAACTCCAAGCACTTTTAATTGTCATCTGACTGCAGAACGCTCACACTGCTGCCAGTTATGGATCACTTTCTACTTCCAGATTCTAGTGACTTTACATATTAATCTACATTATTGTTCCTATTTTGAGGATTTCAGTATAAAAGGAAAGTCATCTTATTTGATCCCATACTCAGAGTAGGATTTCAACTCTATGCACTATAAACTTATAATGGCAAATAGTACTAATGAAGATTCTTGTCCACCCATTAGTTGATCATCTATGACCCAGTGTAGTACCAGTTGCATTAAATGCAAGGAATATTTGCATGGGGAGCACACATGGATTTTGGATGTACCTGACCATGGGTTGCTTTCAAAATGATACATACAGTGGTGGCCAAAAGTATTGGCACCCCTGCAATTCTGTCAGATAATACTCAGTTTCTTCCTGAAAATGATTGCAATCACAAATTCTTTGGTATTATTCTCTTCATTTACTTTGTCTTCAATGAAAAAACACAAAAAGAATTGTCCTGAAGCCAAATTGGATATAATTCCACACCAAACCTAAAAAAGGGGGTGGACAAAAGTATTGGCACTGTTTGAAAAATCATGCGATGCTTCTCTAATTCGTGTAATTAACAGCACCTGGAACTTACCTGTGGCACCTAACAGGTGTTGGCAATAACTAAATCACACTTGCAGCCAGTTAACATGGATTAAAGTTGACTCAACCTCTGTCCTGTGTCCTTGTGTGTACCACATTGAGCATGGAGAAAAGAAAGAAGACCAAAGAACTGTCTGAGGACTTGAGAAACCAAATTGTGAGTAAGCATGAGCAATCTCAAGGCTACAAGTCCATCTCCAAAGACCTGAATGTTCCTGTGTCTTCCGTGCGCAGTGTCATCAAGAAGTTAAAGCCCATGGCACTGTGGCTAACCTCCCTAGATGTGGACGGAAAAGAAAAATTGACGAGAGATTTCAATGCAAGATTGTGCGGATGGTGGATAAAGAACCTGGACTAACATCCAAACAAGTTCAAGCTGCCCTGCAGTCCGAGGGTACAACAGTGTCAACCTGTACTATCCGTCGGCATCTGAATGAAAAGGGACTGTATGGTAGGATATCCAGGAAGACCCCACTTCTTACCCCAAGACATAAAAAAGCCAAAACTTACCTGAGAAAGCCTAAAACTTTTTGGAAGAATGTTTTCTGGTCAGATGAGACAAAAGTAGAGCTTTTTGGGAAAAAGCATCAACATAAAGTGTAAAGGAAAAAAAAGGCATTCAAAGAAAAGAACACAGTCCCTACAGTCAAACATGGCGGAGGTTCCCTGATGTTTTGGGGTTGCTTTGCTGCCTCTGGCACTGGACTGCTTGACCGTGTGCATGGCATTATGAAGTCTGAAGACTACCAACAAATTTTGCAGCATAATGTAGGGCCCAGTGTGAGAAAGCTGGGTCTCCCTCAGAGGTCATGGGTCTTCCAGCAGGACAATGACCCAAAACCCACTTCCAAAAGCACTATAAAATGGTTTGAGAGAAAGCACTGGAGACTTCTAAGGTGGCCAGCAATAAGTCCAGACCTGAATCCCATAGAACACCTGTGGAGAGATCTCAAAATGGCAGTTTGGAGAAGGCACCCTTCAAATATCAGGGACCTGGAGCAGTTTGCCAAAGAAGAATGGTCTACAATTCCAGCAGAGCATTGTAAGAAACTCATTGATGGTTACCGGAAGCGGTTGTTCGCAGTTATTTTGGCTAAAGGTTGTACAACCAAGTATTAGGCTGAGGGTGCCAATACTTTTGTCCACCCCCTTTTTTAGGTTTGGTGTGGAATTATATCCAATTTGGCTTTAGGACAATTCTTTTTGTGTTTTTTCATTGAAGACAAATTAAATGAAGATAATAATACCAAAGAATTTGTGATTGCAATCATTTTCAGGAAGAAACTGAGTATTATCTGACACAATTGCAGGGGTGCCAATACTTTTGGCCAGAACTGTGTGTAGGAGAGTAAATTCTTTTATATTGTCTCAACAATAAACCAATTTGTATTGGAAAGCATAGTCAAGTACATTGTCCAATACATTATTCAGAAAAAAAAACATTTCATACTACATTAGGGATTTGTTATTTAAGAAGTTTTTTTTCTAGTAGATTCTATAGATTGAAAATCCCTTTAAATCGAATCAGTCAACATGTTAAATGTCGCCAACTAATGTAGTTGTAGAGTAGGTGAAAAGAGGCCAATTCTGAACAAATTAAATTTTTCAATCTGAACTTTCCTGTATTCCCTTGAATCTTACAAACTATCAAAGCTGTATATATGAACACAGTGTCCTTTCAACTCACATTGACCCTTTTCTCCTTCACACTTGTTGAATATTCATGGCTCTGTCTTGTTGGCCTTCTCACGCTCTTTGGTCCATCAGAGGATGGAAGTGGATTGGCTAAGCTGTTTTGCATACGCTGGACTCCTAAACTCGGTACTATAATGAAGAGGACTCCTAAAGTGCTTCAGTGCATTGACCACATGCTAGATTTCCGTGGGGGAATGTGAGTCTTTTACCAAACAACTAAATATCCTAAATCAGCATTTTTTCAGCTTTACAAGAATTATAAATGACACTTAATTGTGTCCAGTGGGTATGGGGTGTTGTTAGATATATTACACAATATGCATTGAACATAACCTACAAGCATAAATGTACTTGCCCACCTGCAAAATAACCCTTGGTATTATAGTCAAATGATGGTAAGTAGCTTGATTTATAGGCTATAGTAGCATAATGGCCCCAATTTATCAAGCAGTTTTGTGATGTAAAACATCTTGAAATATGTCGGGGAGGTGTGTTCTGCCACCATCTGTTGCTCACTACTATGAAATACAGGCCGAGACGAACCAGACCTTTAAGAGACTTCGGGTGCATTCAGAAAAAAAGTGGCATAACGTCAAAAAATAGAAAAAAAAAAATCGCACTCATCGTCTCTTTAAAACTTCAGAACTTTATTGAAAAAGTCGAAACTTCAGGTTGCAGGGGTGATCGGAATGCTAGGAGGAAAAATGTCTTCCTTGCATTCTGTTCATCCCTGCAACCCGATGTTTTAACTTTTTCATTAAAGTTCTGAAGTTTTAAAGAGACGAGTGCGATTTTTTTTTTCTATTTTTTGATGTTAAACATCTTGAAATGCCACCAAGATGCTACATAAATATTCTGTGACTTTTGGCGCTTTCATGGCCATGGCTGGCAAATCTTTTAAAAGTGAATAGGATTTAGCTGAGAGGGCGCATGGCCAAGCATGGCAGATGAAGTCATAATTTATGCCAAAATAGTGGCGTAAATTCCGACAAATGTATATCTCTTGCAGTGGCGCATGGCAGCTGAAAGATGTGACTAAGTCTTTAGGAGGCGCGCACTTCATAATGAATTTGGCACAACACACTCCAAAGGACTAGAATGGGAAACAAACCGCTAGTCTTGATCAATGGGGGGCAATGTGTTTGTGCAATTAGTTTAGCAATGGTCAGATGTAAGGAATTAGATCTGTTAACATAATGGGAGCTTTATTTCCAGGTTTGGATTATAATGGATTGCAAGAATGGTTTGTATAAAAAAAAAAAGATTGAGATGAAAATAAATCAGTCGGGACTGTCTGCAGCTTTCACACTATCCAATATGATGTTATTAGGAACAGATATACTGCTGTAAATATTGGGGCACTGACTTCATACAATGTTTGGAATTCACATAAAGTTGCTGCATTTACTTATTTTAAGGTGCTATTAGTACTCCTCGAGATCTCCCTCAGCAGAAAATCTGCAGTAAAATCCATAGGGGCAAAATTCAAACATTTCACCCATTTCAATAATATTCTCAGCATAAATTCACAGACTGCAGATATCAAATTCGCAGCCATGGTCAATTTACATTGCAGTTTTTTTACACAGTAAATAGATGGCAAAGAGGTAGTGTAACTTGTCTGATACGAGGATCATATTTAGGTGTTCAAGGAGCCTGGACCCCCAGTGGAGTTGTGACTTGTGAGCTATCCAAAATAGATTGTATCACAGGTATAGTTACATCCTTGCATGGCCAGCATTAGGGGGGAGCACAGACTGAGCTATTCCCCAGGGCCCCCACTCCCTCAAGGGCCCCAGCATCTACAGCAGGAGCTTCACTGGTAACAGCATTATCAGTGAAGCTTCTGATATGGAGACTGCTTCAAGACCTTTGGTGACATCACGATCTTATGACCGTGATGTCACCACAGGTCTTGTACTCTGCAGGACTTCAGGACCTTTGGTGAAATCATGATCATGTGACCTTGATGTCCTCTATAGTTCCTGTGGAGTCAGAAGGACTGAAGATAAGAGAGATTGGTGTTAAGTCCTCTATCGTCTCTGTGTCTATCTGAGTCTGTGTGTGTGTGTGTGTGTGTGTGTGTGTGGTTGAGCCTAGAATGTATGGGCTCCTTACAGATCCTCTCTGCAGCCCATACAGATGGATACCTGAGGATGGATGTTCAGTTACTAAACCCCTTCACGACCTTTGACGTACATTTACGTCATATGTTGTGTCCCTCCCATTGATGCAGGCTCGTACGCTGAGCACGCATCTTTCTCCACACATGACGACTGATTTAATCTTTGGTTTTGTTGTAGTTTCTTGTACTTTGTACAAACATTGGCATGGCCCCCCTTTCTCATATATATCGCTTCCCATGGACAGGTGTTCGCATAGTCGGGACCCTGTCCTGCTCTGTCCTCATTCACATTGAGGTCAGCTGACACAAGGTGAGGTTTTAATATTAGAGACAGGATAGGACCGTCCTGATTCTTTACACCTTGCGGCGGTGAGATGACTTTTACATTTTTTTTTAAATCAAAATAGTGTTAACTATGTACCCTTATGTTATTTACATGTACTAATACTATGTACTTATTTACTTGCTATAGGATATATGCTCATTTTGTTTTTCTCTTGTTTGATTTTATAAGTTAAATGGGTTGTCCAGTGAAAATAAGTTGTTACCTAATCATAGGATAGTGATAAATTACAGATCAATGGGGATCAAATGCCATTCATTCTTTATGGGGCTACCGGAAAAAGCTGAGCTCAGTGCACAGCAGCCCCATAGGAAATGAATGGAGCGGCGGTCAGGCATGCACACTGTTGCTCCATTCTAATGGGAATGAAAGTGCCGCGTTCTGTTGATCCACATGGGTCCCAGCCGTTGGACTCCCACCGATCACAACTTGTCTTTGATTGACAACCCTGCTAAGTATGTCAAGTGAATCAAGAAAGATTTCTACTGTTGTAGATGATATAGTACAGTATGTGAAATATAATAAATGTTCCAAATGATAAAATCACACACATTTGTTATTTATGAATGGGAAGTATAATCTGCAGTCGTGTGAAATCCCTCAATTATTATAATACTTCAATTAATTGATCCAATGCAATGAAAGCAATATGGTTACTTACAAGTGTTCAGAATATGAAAGAAATATATCCTATATATCAGTCCTGTGTTCTAAATCATGATTTCATCCATACAGCTTATTAACTGCTCTGCTTGTGTTTCAGTTTGTGTCCTGGGTGTCATGGCAGACATGTAGCAGTACATATGTATAGGCATACAGTTGCATACATTTTACAGTATATTTGTCAAATATGGTGGGAACAGATTGTAACTTGGTGGACTTTGAAATATAGTAAAATTATAGCTGGGTAATCAAATGGCTAAACCTATAGGTTAGTACTTACCATTATGTAAAATGTTCTAACTGCTCGCTGACAGTTTGCAGATAACTCAGAGGACAGTTAGATGGAGACAGTTCACGTATAAACCATAGTAAAAACACAGTGATTGGCCAGCCGAAAAACACCCTCTGACCCTCCACCCACAAATAAATACTTTGTGTGTGTTACTTTAACCTGTCCTGGGTCCCTCACCTTTTCCCTCATATTGTGCAACTCATATTCTTACCACACTGTACAGATTAGTTATAAAATGTTGTCTCAAGGATGAGGCTAAATGCACAAAATACATTAACATAGTAAAAAAGTACTACTGTCTAGGAACAAAACTAAAAAGCACTAGTTTTGCAATTCTTATAAAGCTGGCCATACATATCAGATAGATTTCATTGTCAAAATCTTATGTGCGTTGAGGCAGCACAACTATGCTACATCTGTGGTGGGAACCATAAGTCTTAGGCCTAATTCAGACCTCAGTTTTTCATGTACAATTTCTATTTGTGGCTTTCACGTGTCGTGTCCATTAATTTCAAAGATGAACGTTTGGACTCCATTTGACCTAGTTTTGGTCAGAGTCGGCTATTGTGTCTGCAAAAAAAGATAAATGGCAACCACAAGAAAGTCAAATGAAGTCCAAACAGACATTTGCCGCAATGAATGTACACGTTTTCTAGGAGTGGTGAGTGATGCAGTGCTGAGTGACGTGCAACACTCTAATGTGAATGAAGCTTTATATGTTGTATTGTAACTGTCACTCATGCAGGTCATGCTCGTGGTTCGTGAACCCACTGTGCCACGGGGCTGGGCTTACCTAGGAGGGGCGTAGCTAAACGGCTATCTGGTGTTCACTGGAGTTCCTGATGGTGGAGTCTGGCTTGAGCTGCAGGTTGCTGCCAGGTACCACTTCTAGGCAGTCCCCTCCATTGCAGCTGCTGAATCCGGGGATCAGGTACACAGGCATGGACCGGACTCAGGCTCCGTTCAGACTACTCCTCGGGCAGGACTGATACTGACACAGATTCACAAGCAGGGCTGGATTTGGAGACTGGAATAACAGTCCGGACAACTCGGAGTACTAGGATAGATACACGTTCAGACACACGGGTCTTGGGAACAGGTTCAGGTTTTAACGGAACGGCTTCAGAGTTTGGATACCGTTGGATGCAGTTTCAGGATTCAGATACTGGCCACACATGCACGAGGGGAGCAGGTTCAGGCACTGTCCACACACAGACCAGGGGAGCAGGTTTAGGCGCCGGCTGCACAAGGACCAGGTGTTGGGGTTCAGGCACTGGCCACACACAGGCCAGGGGAGCAGGTTCAGGCACTGGCCACACAAGAACCAGGGGAGCAGGCTCTGGCCACACACGGACCAGGGGAGAAGGTTCAGGTACTAGCTACACAAGGACCAGTGGAGCTGGTTCAGGCACTGGTCCCACACGGACAAGGTTTAGGTGCGCACGCTGCCTGTTTAAGAACAGGGGAGCTTGTGCTGCCAGGAAATGCAGGGATCCATGCTGGGGATCACGCCGCGCGGCCGGGAGGTATGTCAGCGTCCCTGCATGGAGGGGGAAGGGGAAACATGGAGGGGCGCCTACATTAGTGTTACAGTAACAGTCATGAATACATGTTTTCCTGTAAAAGGAATCCCAGGTGTGTTTGGCAATGAACTCCCTATAGCAATAATCATATCCACTTGGCTGATCCAAACATATATTTACGGGGGCGTTACAGGGAACCTGTCATGTAAACACATGCTATTTACCTGCAGATATAGGGTTAATCTGCAGGTAAATATCATTCAAATCATGTTAGGATGGTTAACTGGAGCAGTGGCTACATGAAAAAAATGAACTGATATCTTCCCTGCAGCCGATCGCTTCCAGTCATTGGGGCGGGGCAGGAAGTGTTACTACCACTGCTCACTTTGTGTAGCAGGTGTGTGTGTGTGTGTGTGTGTGTGTGTGTGTGTGTGTGTGTGTGTGTGTGTGTGTGTGTGTGTAGAAGGCTGTCAATCAGAGGAAAGGTCTCTTCCTAGCATTGCCCACTTGGTCTCCAGACCCAATCTCTGGCTATCATTGCATCCAAGGCAAGAGCTTGACTCACTGCTGCAGCCTCTATTGCACCATTCCAGGCTTTGGTATCTATCTGGCCATGAAGAATCTTTCACAAGGGAACATCACACCATTCCTACTCCTTGGCTTATGGTGTTGGGTGGCATCATGTATAATACCTGCACTGCTGTAATCTTCATTCCAGGTACACCTTCAGCTTGGCATTACATTCACTTTGTGGTGATACCAGTGGTACAGCCATTTCTGCAAAGTGTCCCAGGAGCCACTTTTCAACATGACAACACCAGGCTGTATGTTGCTCAAGCTACTGAGCGCAGCCTGTGTGGCATAAACATGCTACCAAGGCCTGGTATGGATGTCTTGCAATAGACGTCATTGGTTGGCAATTGCAAAGGGAGCTGCCGGCAGCGGATCTTGATGATTTGTGTGCCCAAGTGCATTCAGTATGGCAGAACATTCCTCAGACAACCATTAATAACTTCATTGCCTGTAAGCCAATGCGAGAAATTCTGTACACATACTTGATACTGAATAAAATGAAGATGTTTAGAAAATTTTTGTTACCATTTTTTGCATATCATTAACATGTCTATCGATACTGTGATTATAATAATTCCACAACTCTGCTGTTGTAATTTCAGTTAATCAAAGTTTCTCAGCAGGTGCATATTAACTAATAATTAGAGCTCCATGGCTAGCACCTAATGACATTTACTGTAGGCAAATCGCTAATGATACATATACCGCGAAGGAAAAAATGCGATCAAAGCTACACAGCAGGTAGTTGATCATAAAATATAGCTTTTATTAAATATATGATTTAAAAAAGAATACATCACATAATATGGCAGAACAGTGCACAACGTACATAACAAAAATATCTTAAAATACCATCATGCTCAATGGACAAAGAAGTCCACACGTGAGGCGCCCACCAAAAATATATATAGTATAGACACTAGTGGTCCTGATCAACAGATCTCTAATGTATATGTCCAAGTAGTGTATCATTGGTGGTCAGCTAGTGCTGCCCAACTGTATAGCAAGATACCCATGTCAGTGACCATATAATGTAAAAGTAAAGTCTACCTGGACAGAGGGCTGACAACAAGAGTGCTCACATGTGGACCACGCGTCCACCCCGATGCGCGTTTCGGCGTTACCTGAAGAAGGTAACGCCGAAACGCGCGTCGGGGTGGACGCGTGGTCCACATGTGAGCACTCTTGTTGTCAGCCCTCTGTCCAGGTAGACTTTACTTTTACATTATATGGTCACTGACATGGGTATCTTGCTATACAGTTGGGCAGCACTAGCTGACCACCAATGATACATTACTTGGACATATACATTAGAGATCTGTTGATCAGGACCACTAGTGTCTATACTATATATATTTTTGGTGGGCGCCTCACGTGTGGACTTCTTTGTCCATTGAGCATGATGGTATTTTAAGATATTTTTGTTATGTACGTTGTGCACTGTTCTGCCATATTATGTGATGTATTCTTTTTTAAATCATATATTTAATAAAAGCTATATTTTATGATCAACTACCTGCTGTGTAGCTTTGATCGCATTTTTTCCTTCGCGGTATATGTTGTAATTTCAGTGTTGAGTGTTTTGTGGTTCTGTTTTGGTCATAGCTTTGATAGAAGATAGACGTGCATAAGGCTCTGATTTCATCAGAGGCAAAGTTATTTTTCAGTTGGATTCTGTCCAAAACTAAATCCACATACATCCTGCCCTAACTAACATCTGAATGACGTTTTGAAAAACTTTTCAAAAAACATCAAACTATCTTTTTTATTATTAGATGTTTACATGCGAATACGTTTCCAACAGTTCTCTGCAGCATTAAATGTGAAATTTCATATTGGACTTCTGCCCTTACCCGTAAATTAGGCTATGTGCACACTGTGTTTTTGGTGCATTTTCACAGTGTTTTTTCCACTCAAATGGGCCACAAACGCTAGGGAATCCTTGTGCCAGCTACTGCAATGACAATCCTGAAGTGCTGTGTACATGATCAGGAATTTTCCTGTCAGGATTGTCATTGCGTTTAATTCTTTAAACGTCAATTCATTGTGCATTTTTGAAGCGTTTTTCACCCATTGACTTCAATTGAGTCAGTCAAATCCGTAGCAAAAATGCAGATCTAAAAATATTTGCGGATTTGCTGCATATTTGACTGACTCAATTCAAGTCAATGAGTCAAAACGAGGCAAAAATGCACAATGAATTGCCCGCAGCAGACTACTCCTCCCATCATCCTATGGCGGCTCTCACTGATAATAGCGGGAGCAGACGCGGCTGAGGGGAGAAATAGTCTCCTCAGCTGGCGTCTGTGTACAGTGTAACAAAAAAAAAGTTAAAATAAAATATTAAAATAAAAAAACACTTTATACTCACCTACCGCAGTCATCACGAGGGTCCCACAGCAATCGGATCACCCGGCAACACTCTATACACGGACAGGAGCGCGATCGCTGGTGACTGCTGTAGAAGTGACCCAGATCATCGTGGGACACTGGATTATGTCATCACGGCAGACGGGTGAGGGATATGGCTGTTTTTTATTTATTTTTATTTTTTTACAGATTACAATGGCTTCAGCGGAATGGGCGTTAGGTGAGTATATAGGGTTTTTTATTTTCAAATTAATGATTAAAACCGTGTGGAATTTTATTTAAAATAAAAGACTTTATTCGGGCCTTATTTCAAAAACTTTACTACGGGGTTAGTAATAGGGGCGTCTAATAGGGCTTCATGTCATGATGCTCTGCACCAGGGTAAGTGGGAAGAGCGGAGGCTAAGCGCCAGATTTGGCGCATCTTAAGGATGTGCCATTTCTAGGGTGGCTGAGAGCAGATATTAGTAGCCACAGAGGGGGCCAGGATCCATGGCCCATACCCTGGCTATTAATATCAGCCCGCAGCTGTCTGCTAAGCCTTTGCTGGTTACATTTTATCGGGGGACCCCACGTCAGTTTTTTTTCTGGGGTCCCTCTGTAATCTAGCCAGTAAAGGCTAAGCAAACAGCTGTGGGCTGTTATTAATAGCCAGGGAACATTTTTGGCTAATGGCCCCTTCCCCGGATAGTAATATCAGCCCCCAGTTGTTGGCTTTCCCCCTGCGGGTTATAAAAATGATGCGGGAACCCACGCCATTTTTTTAATTTAAGGTTATGTGCCCACGATCCGGACGTAGCAGCGCTTTGGACGCAGCATATTTTTGCTGCGTCCAAAATGTTGAGTTCTATTGAACGCAGGTAAATCCGCATGTGTTCACTGAACCATGTGGATTTACCGCATTCAATGTATTCTAGTGGTCAAATTTCTGTTGCGAAGACTAGCGACTCCGCAAGAGAATTTGACATGGTGCGGTCCTGAAAGATGCACTGCATGTCAGTGTCTGCAGCCTCAGATGCACACATAGTGGACATGGGATTTCTAGAAATCCCATCCACTATGTTGTAACATCTGGCCGCTGCAAGTTTGATGCTGCATAAATACACAACGTCAAACCAGCAGCATTTGCCAATTATGGGCACGGACCCAAACTCACCCGAAGCATGTCAATTTCTGTAGCGGAGATGCTAGGTTTTGACCGATTTTTACCGTTTGAAATGTCATTACATGCAGTGGATCCGCATGTGCTGACAAAACAAGTGCTGCATTAGGAGTAATGGGATTAGGCTGACACCTAACCCTAGCTTTAGTAATGAAGAGGTGTCAGCCGGACACCCTCATTACTAATTAAAGAGTTAAATAAACACACACACACACACACAGAGTAAAACCCTTTTATGAAATACAACAGACACATTCTTTAATAATTTAAATTAGCCAATATACTCACCCCAGGTCCGACGGTAATCCAAGGGTTAAAGTGATGTCTCATGTTTCTTTTTTCAAATATCTTTATTTAGCTCCAAAAAGCATTCACTGCTGTACTAAAACACATGAAAAAAAAGCAACAAAATCGCGGCAAAACATGCGAGAAACCTATTGAATGTGCACACATAGCCTTAAAGGTAAAAGATTTTCTTTTTCAGTAGAAGAAAGTTACTTTGATCAGATAATACATAGCTGAAGAACCAAAACTGTAGCACCCTCTAGTGGCTGATGGTCAGATTTCGGCAATACATTTCTAATAGTGAAAATATTCAGAAATTTTCTGAACAGCAAATGTTCTTCAGCAAACAAAGGGACTGATGAATTTTGTTTGAAATTAGGGAATGTGCCTCAAAAATATGGTTCAGTGTGGCCCAGCTATGATGGTGTAAAGATGTATGCTACAGGAAGTATGCGGCCAGAAGCACACTTCAGACAGAATTCCACTTCTGAACCCTCCAGGACTAAATCCTACTCACAGTATCCAGGTACTTATACCCAGCCTGTACCCCTATGGCCACCTCCAACTTTGGCAATGCACAGACATAGAACCGCTGGTCTCCAGAACAACAGCCACAGAGTCATCTACAGTCTCCCTTGCTGAGCGAGTCAACACCTGGGAGAAAGATTGAAACCTTTCATTCTCAGTCTATGACCCCAGCTTGGAATGATTAAGAGAATAAAGGCATGCGAAACAACATACGCCTGGGTCCTACTAGAACTGAGAGTCAATGATGACTATCTAGTAGTGTTATGACTAGCTTCAATACAAACTCTTAGAAGTCTGTTAACAGCAAGTTTGTAATTGATACCAGATGGCTCATGTTGTTGCTCCAGAAAAACCCGGCACTTTTGCCCCTTACAAACAACTAATTTTGTGGGATTCTTGGTCCAATGGCCCCATGGGGGTGGATGATTTAGAAGTCGGATGTATCCATTCTACATGTCTCTAGTCTGGCCCGGTTTAAGAGAAGACTTCAGCTACTTCTCTCCAATATTTGGGAATTTAGAGCCTCCTACCACTGGGTGCACCCCTTTCACTTTATGGCTAAGAAGGGTGGCATCTTCTTTTTTAGGAAGACACGATTAACTAGGCCTTTACTTCTCAAACTGTGAGTCTACAACAAATTGTTGGTTATGCACAGCCAGGTAGGCAGTTTTCATGGCAGTGAGCATACCCTGCAGTCCTTGCTATGGTTGCAGCAGTCTCTGGATTAGTAACATAACTGACTATATCTGTACTTACTGTTATGTTATACTGGGTTCAGGTGGCTAAAAAAGAAAAATCGAGAGAGATTTTTAATTTCTGCATGTTCTTCTACTGCCGAAGGTGAAACCCAGGGGCAACTGGCATTCTGGCAATCATGTGTCAACCAATTTCTCTTCTGATTCACTCAATTCTCCAAAGCAGAAGATAAAGCAGTAAGCCAGTGGTCACACGATGGCTGTCAGGTACGTGATACAACTGGAATCTTAAGTGTGTTTATAACACACTGCTAGGATCTCCAAAGGTAACGCTCTGATTAATTTGAAATTTGGCCTGGAAAACTGCTTTAACGGGAATCTATCACTAAGTTTTTGCGACCCCATGTGAGAGCAGCACTATGTAGAGGTAGTGACCCTGATTCCAGTGATGTATCACTTACTAAGCTGCCTGCAGCAGTTTTGATAAATTCCCTACAGATACATTCAGAAGAGAATCCCTGTGCCTTCTGTTTGGAGGTAGCAGTTGGACCCCCTATCTCTTGTGTCCCTGTGCGGCCACACAGGTTGTACCAATAGTACGTCCACCAGTGTTCAGACTTCCTCCAATATCTTGAAGTTGATGGCTTCCCATTGCCAACTAATCATCTATTATAATGCACTGGGACTCGGGAACCGTTGGTGACCTACGGGTGTTGGGTTACACATTTAGACCATTGGCCAACCTATACATTATGGGTAGATATATTTCTATCCAGGTACTATTTGACAGGTGATGCCGTAATTCTGTAGTTTACAGGATGTCAGAGACGGACTTCCTGTCTACACATTGGAGCGCCTACTGAACCATTGGTCATGTCAGCCATGAGATTACAATTCACAGCGGCCCATAATGAAGAATAGAAAAATGTATGGATGCATTGGAGCTAGGATGCAACATATTGCACAGGTAGAATATTGCTGGTGATTTACTATTAAAAAAAATTGCTGGACTGCTAAGTGAACTGTGCATAGAATTGTTCAAAATGTCTATGTACACTACTGTGGTCACATTTTTAGAACAGAATGATGGACCTATAAATGGAGTACCCATAGCCGCGCACCTTGTGCTGTTTTTTGGGCTCCTGAAGTGGCTTTTAGTAGCCAGTTTGTGTGATTTTCTGCATGCCAGAACCGATTTGTGAATAGCACAACTGGTGAGAGAAAACCACTGCCAGAAGACATGATGTGTCCCAATTGGTTCAAATGGCTGCATACAATCTTATCCAATAGCAGACTGCAATACGTCATGTACTTCAGGTTATTCTCTCCCATTAACTACTGCATGGTTGACAGGCGGAGGTTTCAGGTGAAGCGACCTCAGTGCAGAGCGGCATGGTGCTCTTCTGACATGTAGCTTTAAGGATCATTTTCACGTCAGTTTCCTTGAGCTTCTCCTATTTCTCTCCTGGATGTTTATAATAACAAGTGACACCACACATGGTGGTCTATTTTTCGTTACCATCAGCCACGCAACCAGTGTTCTGCTACTTGCACAACAAACCATGTATAAGGTTTTCTGCTATGATGAGAAGGTCTGGAAACTGATCAGCAAGAGTCCTTTGATTCTATAAAAAAGCCTGCGTGTACATCGACTCAACATCAAGAGAGATGATGGAGGTCTAACACAGCAAGGTGGACTCCCACATATTACGGACCCTTGGAAATAGCACCAGCAGATCGGCAGGGAAAGATACAATGGTCCTCACAACTTCTTACACAGCTCTGGTAAAATGAAAGCTAAGCTTCGATTAGTCAATATGGGCGGCAAAAAGGAGTTTTAGGCCGGGTTCACACAAGCGTATTTCACGGTACGTATACAAACCACATATATAAGGCTGTAACTTCGGGTCAGGAAACCTGCTGCCAGACCGGACATTGAAGTCTGTACACGGACCAAGAAATACGCACATAAACAAGGGAAACAGGATTCTGCTTTTTTTTTCTGGTCAACTCTGTATATTTTGTTATTCTTACACCATTTATTTATTTCTATCTGAAAATTCATGATTTTTTCCATTGGGTGGCGTGAGCTCATTGTGCCCCTCTGGGAATTACAAACCTTTATGTTCTATCGAGAGGGTCACCAGAACTGCCCATATGATGAAAGCACATGGCATGTACCACAAAGTCTTCATGAGCAAAAGGGACACTTATCCTGGTGACTGAGTATTAGACAGCTCCTGTCCCACAGTTTGGCCACAGCTCCACTATCAGTATTTGGTCAGTATTTTTTCTCAGGCGTTGGAGCCAAAACCAGGTGAGGAACAATCAGAGGAAAGGTATAATAGAAACAAGTCACCAATTCTGCATTTATCACCCACTCCTGGTTTTGGCTCCCACTCCTGAGAAAAAATACTGACCAAATACTGATAGTGGGGCCGTGGCCTTAGAAATAGATCTGTTTCCCTGAATGTAAACTTCAATCTATTCACTTATTCGGTGTCCTGCCAACAAACATAGTAAGTTATTTAGCTGCACATATGATGCTGTTCTGATGATTGACAGATCCATAGAGAATTCAGGAGAAAAATGTTACATTTATTATGGCTGATTAACAGCAACGTAAATGAATATACAGTATCCTGCAAAAGCTTTAAGCAGGTGTTGTAAAGATACTAAAAATAACTTTCAAAACCCGTAATCATTTATTTTTTATCAATTAGTAAATTGCAAAGTGAATGAAAGAAAAATCTATATCAAATCAACATTTGGTGTGACCATCCTTTGGCTTCAAAACCGCATCAGTTCCTCCAGCTGCACTTGGCAACAGTGTATAAAGGAACTCGGCAGTGAGGTTGTTCCAAATATCATGGAAAACTAACAACAGATCTTCTGTGCATGTAGGATTGTGCAAATCCTTCTGACTTTTCATGTAATCCTACATAAACTGGATGTGGAGACTGGAACTTTGTGGACACCATGTCATCACTTCCAGGAAATAGTTCTAAACATGACTAATAGTTCTATCATGACATGCGGTGTGCATGTGCGGCGCTGTGGAAGTGCATACCTGCAAACCGCCATATGAGTACGGTGCGATGATCACACCAGCTTCACAGTTAATAGTGACAGTGGCATCAACAAGCTTGAAGAGGGAGGGGTCCCCCTCTCACTGCTCCGATGGGCATAACACGTTTGCAATTGTGTTGTGCTGACGATCTCCATGGTGACCCCGGGCCAAATATTGGCCGCGGGGTCACCCAGGTACGGTGGCCTGACATGCCTCCCTCCTGCGTACGAGTGACTGCTCTAATACCCTGCAATGCAAGAAAATTGCAGGGTAGTAGATCAGAGATCATGGCAGGGAAAGTTGATGTCCCATTCTGGGACAAGGTACAAAAGTAAAAAATAAAATGTTTAAGTAATAAAAAGAGATTAGAGATATATAATAAACAAATAAAGTACACATATTTGGTATTGCTACGTCCAGAAGGACCCGATCTATAAAACTGTCACATTAGAGAACTCTGAAAAAAAAAGGGGCAAAAAAGGATGCTTTTTAATCATACTGCAGGAAGAAAGCGATCAAAAACTCGAATGTAAATAAAAATGGTATCGCTGAAAAAGTCATGTTGTCTCGCAAAAAAACAAGCCACCATACTGCTCCATCAGTGGAGAATAAAAAAGTTATAGCTCTCAGAATACAGATGTAAAAACAATTCTTTTTTTTTTACTTTTTTTATTATTGTGTAAAAGCGGTAAAACATAAAAATACAACATAAATGTGGTATTGCTGTAATCGTACTAACTCAAAGAATAAAACTGTCTTATCAATTTTACCACACGGTGAACAGCATTTTAAAAAAATAATTCCTGAATTGCTGTTTTTTGTTCATTCTGACTCCCAAAAATCAGAATAGAAAGCGATCAAAAAAATGTCATGTGACCGAAAATGGTACCAATAAAAACGTCAACTCGTTCCGCAAAAAACAAGCCCTCTCATGACTGTTGGCTGAAATAAGGAAAAATTATAGCTCTGAAAATATGGTGATGTAAAACTAGTTTTTGCAACAAAAAAAAGTGTCTTATCGTCTTTAGACCACAGGCAATCATAAAAAAAAAAATTATAAATCTGGTATTGCTGTAATCACACCGACCCGAAGAATAAAGTCGTCCAATCACTTATACCGCTCGAGGAACCGCGTAAAATATGAATAAAACAAATTCTTCACCTGCTGTTGATTTGTTCATTCCGCCTCCCGAAGACCGCAGTAAGGCTCGGCTCACATTTATCCTGCGCTGAGCGCTTATACCGGGGTTTTCCGTGTAAATCTGAAGACGGAAGATTCCCTATGAGGCAGATGGAAACACTTTGGACCCTGTCTGCATTACGGTCCGTCATTTCTTGTCTTTTTAAGTGTGCATAAAAGTGCCATCAGCCAGTTTTGTGAACCTTCGAAAAGAAGCACAACGCTGAACAGAGGCCAGACGGAGACCAGCGTAACTCTGTTACCTCATTATAGTGACTGAATCCCTCGGGGGTTTCATCTGAACGACGTTATTCAGAGATTTAGATGGTAACCCTGATATAAGTGCTCAGCATAGAGGACAGGATAAATGTGATCCAAAATGTTATATAAAATATTCCCAATAAAAGCTTCTACTCAATCCACAAAAAAACAACTCCCCACTCATGTCTGTCATCTGTTAAAGGAAATATAGGGGTCAATGTAGCAATGAGAGCCCCCTTAGTTTACAGGTGCATGTCTCCAGAAGCATGAGCTGGGCATAATGTATGAAAAACTAACAAATTAAAACTGCACTCTGAAACGCTATAATATGTAAACATTGAATATATGAAATTGGAACTGCTTTACTGCTTCAGAAAACATGTTAAAAAATGAAGGTACTTAGCGCACAAATTGGCCAATTCGTGTGAGCCCAACAGCCAGCGACAAGGCGTACCCCTTTGTTGGGACCCTAAATATAACATGATACTAAAAGCCAATTTGTGCGCTAAGTACCTTCATTTTTTAACATGTTTTCTACAGCAGTAAAGCAGCTCCAATTTCATATACTCAATGTTTACATATTATAGCGTTTCAGAGTCCAGTTTTAATTTGTTATATAGAGTGGCTCTCTTAGCTTGCACCTGTTCACGTCTTTTTCTGTTTGGAAGTGCCGGACAGTTTTTTGATATTTGGTCATAGTGTTGAGCGAGTATGTTCTATTAAACCTTTCGCCGAGTATGCTCGGGCCGAGCTCCGAGTATTTACAGCTGCTCGGTGATATGGTTGAATCGCTCCCGTGTCCATGATTTGCAACTGTTTGACAGTTTTATTACATATGAGGAATGTCTATTTCTTACACATTCCTCACATGTAATAAAACTGTCAGTCGCAAATCATGTACACGGGAGCGATTCAACCATATCACCGAGCAGCTGTAAATACTCGGAGCTCGGCCAGAGCATACTCGCTCAACCCTAGTCATAATGTATGGGCACTACAATGTATGGGCACTACAATGGCAGATTTTCAATTTTCACTCAGCAGCATCCATTGCTTCTTGTTTCTGGAAAACACTCATGGAGTCAAAATCGGCACTTCACCTGTAGATAAATTCCCAGAGTGTAATTTCCAAAATGGGGTCACTTGAGGGGGGATTCTGCTATTCTAGCAATTAGGGGCTCTGTACATTGAGTCCGCAAACTATTCTAAGAAATTCTGTTCTCCAAGAGTCAAATAGTACTCCTTCCCTCGCGAGCCTCGCCGCATGGCTAAGCAGTACTGTACTGCCACATATGGGGTTATTGCTGCGTTCAGCTGGAATTGTGACAAACTTTGGTGCTATTTTTACTCATTTCCCAGTGGGAAAATGTAAAATCTGGGGCTGAAACAAAATTTTTGTGGTAAAAATGTAATTATTTTTTCACAGCCCAATGGTATAAAATTCTGTGACACCCCCGTGCTGTCAATATGATCACTGCACTTATAGGACGGTTCTACTGTTCTGGCACCTCAGAGGGTCTTCCAATGTGACATGGCATCCGCAAACCAAAACAACAAAATATGGCGCTCCTTTCCTTCTGAGCTTTGTACTGTACCTCAAAAGTAGTTTTCGACCACATATGGGTTATTGGCAGACACACGTAACAAGTTCTACTGTTCGTTTTCTATTAGCCCTTTTGAAAAATAAAAACTTGGGGCCAAAGCAACATTTTAGTGGAAAAAATAAATTTTTTTCATTTACTCAGCCCAATGTTATACCATTCTATGAATCACCTGAGGGTTAAAAATACTCACTACACCTCTAGATAAATTCCTCGAGGGGTATAGTTTCCAAAATTGGGACACTTGTCGAGGATTTCCACTGTTTTGACACACAGGCTCTGCAAACGTGACATGGCATCCACTATGTATTGCAGCCAATTTTGCGCTCCAAAAGTCATATGGTGTTCCTTCCCTTAAGAGCCCTGCCATGTGTCCACACAGTAGTTTTTCACAACATATGGGGTATTAGTATACTCTGGAGAAAATGGACTCCAAAATTTGTTGCGCAATTTCTCCAGAGTATACTAATACCCCATATGTTCACAAGGTCATGCAATTTCAATGATGAGTATATTTTGCAGGCGTTAAAGTGATTATGCATCTTTATCAAATTAAAAAAAAATATATATATATGCATGAGTACAGTGGGTTTTTTTTTTTTTTTTTTTTTTTTTTTTAAGCGGGGTGGGAATTCACACAATTTCCCACTTCTTTCTGGCAGTCGTGTTCTTATACCTTAACATTTAAGATTGTGATGCCTCTCTGCTTAGCTCTGGTGAAAACTACATTTCCCACAAGCCTTCGTGTCCCTCAGGGAGAGTCGATAACAGCAGAAGAAGCATCACGTGACTTGTGATTTTTTATTTCTTGCTGCCATGAGTTCTGGAAAAGAAACAAAACAATCAGAATGCAAAATGTCATTAGTTTGTGGCTAGACCGTGTGGGTGAAGAATTGTAATTTGGACTACAGCACGGCAAAAAAAAAAAATATCTTCCTGAAACTAACCCCATTAGTAAATGACAATCATATACCCAACACATCTTCCAAAGTAAGGATAAAGTGGCCACCCCCCTACAATATGTTTTTTAATTTTAGAATATGAACACAATATATCTTTTTCCCAATGACCAAGAAATGTTTTAGTTTGTGAAATCTGGTCACATTATGATTGACCGGAATAATTTATTGAATGTTAGATATGTTACAGGATTAGGATAAAATATAAGAATAAATAACAATCCACCAATAATAACTGATTGTGCAGGTAGGGGAAGGAGGTGAGCAGCGGCTGATGCATAGTTTTCCCCCATGGAGGACATTACCTGGGCAGAGAGGATTGTCAGTGTTTGGTTTTAATTAAAAAAAACATTGGGGAATAGGAGAGGTTTTTATTTAAAAAAAAAAGCCTGCATGTATTGTTCTAGTCAATTTCTCTGCACCCATTTGTGATACAGATGAGCACGACCAGTCACTTTCTCAGTTTGTGAACCTAATTTAGCAGAGTAGAACCCGGCCCTCTAAGCCCGACCTTACGCAGATTCCCAACATTCAGTGTTAGCATTAGATTTTCAGACAGAACACAAAATATGAGTAAGACCATCACCTGTATAATTATTTTATTTGAAGTGTCTTATTGTCACAGCACATATCAGGTTGAACACATATCTTACAGAGATATAGTCAGTATTAACATTTTATTTGCATTACCCATCGGTTTACATTGCTCTAGTTCTGGTGCATTCCTGTTGAACCGCTTCCCTTCCCAACACTCTGTTTTGCGGGACAGGGGAGACATACATAATGCATTTTTTCCACAGTACACAGATATGGAATATTTTTCCATGAACATTTCCACATCACAATAAAAGATCCTCCTGGGAAGGGAACATGACACGTTCTTCTGAAATGAGGCAGTAATAACGGAAACTTTTCCATCACGTCTTGCATTATTTTGTTTGCAAATGAAAATGGATTTTGTGGCTGGGAAATAAAATAAAGTCTCAAGCCCAAAAGGTGAGCCTAGAAGTATCAGTGATTCTTTAAAAGGACCACGCCAGAATTTTTTTTTTTTTTTGTAAATTATCTCCTCCCGTTAGCCATCAATATTATGTATACAGTGCCGCTTTAAAGAACTTGTCAATTGCAGTGTTCTCCCTTTTCCTGCATGGCTCTGGCACCATGTGACTGCAGCTGTGACCAGGGTCTTCTGTGTGGACCAGAAGTCACTTTATCTATGTAAGTGACTCAGAACAAGACTCTTATAGACTTACATTAAGAAACAAATGAATGGGCCATTCTGTGACCTGGCAAGAGAAAGCTGTTGTCACATGGTGCGTAAGGGGAAAGGAGTGGCGTTGGGAGAGGCAGAAGACAGCAATCCGTATAAATGCATGCACTGTATACACGCTACTGATAGCTAACAAAAGGGGGCAATTTTTATTTTTTTTAGAACAAAAGTTCAAAGAAACTCATTTTGACTGTTCACAATTGCCTTAGTAAAGCTTCCTGTGGATGCAATAAACAAATCCATAGGCCCTATACAAATCCATAGGCCCTATTCACTGGCCGCTACATGTTGAATAGCTAGATGTGTACATTTCCTTTGCTGTATGTATAATGCAGAGTGCACTATTTTATATTGAGACATCAATAATAATAATAAAAAAAAAAAAAGTATATACTCTGCGTTATACGCTTTTATATGGGAGCCTTCGAGCGAGATGCCACTTAGTGGCATCAGTTAAACTTTCGATCCAGAGAACCTTGTATACACACAGCAGAACGCAATGTGAAAGGCGCTGGGGCAATGAAGCCTTCGAACAATGGTGGGTTTTGAGAGTTCCTAACAAACTGATCCTCTAATCTACTGACTGCCATTTAGAGTGAATAATATTAGTAAGCGGTGTCAAGCTTGTGACTTCATGTGTTAGGAATGGTTTTGAAATGACACGGTGCCCCTCATGAGGGTGCCAGCTGTGCTACATGCCTATACTTTACTGCATGTATGATAAAATTACACAATTTCTTATATGCAATAAGAATGTAAAACCTGCGCAACTATTCCTAGTAAGGTTACATGGATCTAAGTGGATTAAACCCAGGTTAAAGGGAACCTGACAGCAATCTGTAGGCAGCATGTACCCGGCCCTGGCTATGTGATCTCAGCCAGGTAGGTTTGTCCCTGAAATGCTGCGGCATTTCAGAGAAACATATACTTATATAGCCACTGGGGACTGAGCCGTGCTATAAACTAGTTGGACAGGTGGGTCTCCGGAGGGCCCCCTCTTCGTTGACCTGGATGGACATGTCTCTGCCTATACGCACACGTAGTCAGTGACCTGTCAATCCAGGGCGTTGGGAGGACAGAAGCCACCAGTGACCCAACTGTCCGACGAGTCTACAAGGCCACAGTGTTCCAGAGTCAAACATACCAGGCGGAGATCATGCAGTCAGTGTCTGATGCATTCTGTCCATTGAATGGGCAACATGTATCAGCTGTCAAGTTCCTGAAGGAAGTTTGTCACATTGAACATCCAGTCCGATTTATGAATAGTAGCTTATAGAGCAGAAGAAGAGTACATTGGATATATTGATTTGTGGGAAACAGAACTTGTGTCAGTTTTTTTTCTCCAATTTAATTCCAACTCATTTTGGGCTTAGGAGTCCAGTGGGCGGTCTTATCAGTGATTAACTTCCTTAGGCTACATTCAAAAGTCCATGTTTTATGTACGGAGTGGCTGGGGGGGGGGGGGTCTCCTAAGCCGAACGCCTGATATAAGGCTGTTGAGTTCGAGTTGAGAAATTCACCATCGTTTTGCATGGACCGTGATTTCTGGACTGAATATGTGAATGCAGCCTGTGATTAGGATGACTATTTTCTTGTCTCCCCTATAAGCTGTGGTCCACAGAGAGGACTACATGTTCAATGTGACCAGTTGCCTATAAAAACGGCATACCTCTTTCAATGCGTGATCGTACCAACATTCATCTCTCTCCTCCCAGGAAGCAGACATGCAAGTCGGGTGAGACAATATTGTCTAACAAGATTTTCTACTACACTGAACCATAGTGTACCAAGGATGTAAAGCAGATTGGTAAAATAGGCGCTGCATAGAAATTATTGTACAAGTTGCTTCTGGAACGACCTCATGACTGGTGTCCCCAAAAGACGGCATAGTGCGTTGTTCATACCTAAACTACTTTCATAAAAAAAGGGACTCCAAAGCCGGCAAATCTTTCTGCTACATCTTTGTCTGGCTTTTTCAAAAGTGGAGAATGGTTCCACACCTTGACCAAGCCCACAACATCAAAAGTGGCAATGGCTTTTTACGACTGCTGGGGAAAAAAAAATAAAATAAATTAAAAAAAATCCCAAAAGCTTGCAAGAACCAAGTATCTACACGACAACGCTGAAGCAACATGACACCTCATGGCTGATTTATGTAACAAAGTGGCACTTCACAGATTAAGAACAAAAAAATATATCAATAATATCCATTTCTGGCATCACAAAGCCTTTTGGTATCATTTCATCCCTTGTCTGGGTTACACTGGTTAAGTGCACAAAAATTCAAATAGCAGCATTTAACGTGAAGCCCCTCGAACGGAAACCAGAGAATAGCCAAGACTTATAGGAGACGCTTCAACCACTCAGGAATCAAGTTTTTAAGGAGTCTAACAAAAGGTAGAGTTAACTCGAGACAAAGACAAGAAAGACAGAAAGTAAAGGTCTACAGACACAGATGAAAATACAAGTATAGGATATAAGTGCCCTTTAGCTGATACATACAAGTGGAGAAACTCCAATTAAACCCTTAGCAGCAAGAGGTAAACTACCATTTGCAGCAAACTCCTCCACGAAAAGGGTTAATATTCACAGTTTTGTAGCACTCGGAACCTAGTATTTACATGTAAACCCTGCATGAAATGATCCCGATCATTCTAACCAGGTTTTAGTTTACGCCAGATTAAAAGGCAGCAGGGCCAAATCTCCACTGGACAACAATACGGCACACACAGACCTTAAAATAAAATAAAAAAAAAAAAAACAAAGTAAAAAAAAAAAAAAATATACAGAAAAATGCAGCTTGAATTCTTGTCACTTTTTACCTCTGGGCTCTTCCGCAGCCAGATTGTCTATCCACATTCCTAAAAGAATTCCTCAACAAAAGGAGTTTCCCCAGAACCATGCCAAGAGTAATCGGATACCATAATCTTCTAACTGAGAACCCGAAAAGACCATCACAAATCCTACACTTTATATGGGAAACAACCCTGTTCTGGTGCAGAAGTGTAATGCTAAGGTAGGCCGGTGTGTCGCTTACAACCGAAGGAGGTGTTCACCGGCATACTTAGTAGTCGTGCCGTTCTCTTAAATCTTCATCTTGGCTGCAAGGAACTAAAGAAGGATCTTAAAGCCAGACACTCAGCTTGATGCTGCAGTGAGCGGTTTCTTTAGCTGCTGGGACATAAGTTCCCTAGCCCGACTGACTTGGATGTGGTCATAACAAGTATTGCAAACTAAAACCGGATCGTAGAGCTGTTGGTCAGGAATTGGAAGCTTCAAGTGACAGCAGCCAGCGCAAAACACATTTCCGCAGTTCCTAGAAAAATCAAAGAATTACTTAAAATAAATGTACAATTTAAATTTAATAATGAGCATTATATTTACTGTATTTAATGCAAAGATCCATAGAAAAATCCTAAAATATTGCAGTTTTCACACTAACCACCTAGGCACATAATTTCAGCGGCTTTGCTGTACAGATTGGGGCAGAATGAGCAAAGTCATTGTTAGGAGGAAATTTAATGGCGACACCTAAAAGCTTGGTATACATATCCTTTGCAACGGCCTGGTCTCTAGAGGAGAGGACTGCCGCAATGCAGGCAAAAATCACAATGGCATGGTTTTACAGATGACAGCACGCTTACCTGCCATCATTTGCAATACACGCTGTTCAGCATTTGTGTGTGTGTTTTTTTTGGCAGCATAACAGGTGGACCTAGCCTAGAAGTATGAGCAGTACTTAAAGGGATTTTTGAGACTACTTTATGCTTTTTTACTATGGGTCTAAGAACTAACTGGCAGGTAGCTGCTAAGTACCCGGCTTATTGCAGTCACTGACCATTTCTGCCGGCGATTCTGCTTCTTCACGTCATCACGTCACTTCTTTTTCTGGGCAGCCCTGTTGTCAGGGCGTGACTGCTAACATCATGCCGATTGACAGGTAGCATGACATCGGCAGTCACCCCCCCGCGTCAACAGAGCAGAGTGGAAGAGAATCAGATCCTCTGTCGGCGTGACGTCAGTGGAAGCCGCAGAATCGCCGGCAGGGGCAGTCTGTGACCGCTCTGAGCCGGCAGAGATCGGCAGCGGGCAGAACAAGCAGGTATTTAGCAACTACCTGCCTGTTAGTTCTTAAGCCCGTAGTAAAAAAAAATAAAATAGTTTTGAATAACCCCTTTAAGGACTAAAGATTAGACACACTGCTGTAAATAATGCTAGGGATTACAAAATGGCTCTACAGAGGAGATAAGAGCCTTATAGTCCTTACTTTTCTCAGGTCAGATGATACTAAAAGTCTCAGGCAGAGATTAGTCTGAATCCACTTTTTGCGTCCAGAGATTCATATAAAATATGCTTTTTTTCTTTTTTTTATCAAGAATGGTTAAAAAGTGGCACACGACAAAACTCTCCTGTAACCATCAGACTTCTCTACGTTGCAATGGATGACTGTGTGCTTTGGGAGATAGATGAACAAATTTACAGAAGATATATTATGAAGCACCTCCTATCGGAGTCTGGTTCTCAGAGCAGATTAAGTAGGGATTTCTGAAGAGCAGATCGCTTTGGTGCAAACCAGGCCCATCCTCCAGGTCAGTGCTCTTTGACCGTGGACAGGAGCTGTATGAGTTTCCTGAACTTTCGGGTTTCCCGGCGTGGCGTAGGATTTGCCGGCTTGGTGCGACGTTCTCGGTATAGTGAAAGGCGCACATATGGTTACCCAAACTGTCACAAGTCGAGCCTGGGATCCCAGAGTGTATGGTAATTCATGCAGCTCCTGTCTACGGCCAGAGAACACCAACACGAACCATGGACCAGGGATGCACTCATCTCTGATTTATGCTTTCAGCCTCCATGGATCAGCAAATGTGGATGGAACGCCATGTGGGCATATCATAACATACCTGCAGTGATGTCTTCGTTTGGCCAACCAGAATTCAGTGTCACAGTTGAAACAATGTGAAGCCATATGATCGGGTACCCACCTTGTGACCTTTTAGTGAAAAGAAAAAACACCCAGATTGTTAGGTTAGATCAACTTAAAGGTATCTATACACATGAGCTGTTGGCCAAAGAAGCGTTTAGCTGACAGCTCTTTTCCACACAAACGCTTGTCTCGGCTGAGTTTTCATGTGTTTGTAAAGGAGAAAAGGGAAAGATCCTAGTTACTTACCGGTAACGGGATTTTACAGAGCCCATGACAGCACCACCTGAGAGAGGGTATCCGCCCACCAAGGACAGGAACCTACTGAATAAAAAGGCGGTACCTCTCCTCCGCATCAGTTTTTTGTTTCAGAGCATGAGAGGGCCTCCGAAGACAGGTTAATACATAACCACCACCTCAACATATGTACTAAACACCTTAAAAAAAGTGCACACCACAGTGATAAAGGGGAGGGAATTAATAGGGTGCTGTCATGGGCTCTGTAAAATCCCGTTACCGGTAAGTAACTAGGATCTTTTCCCCTTCTCCCATGACAGCACCACCTGAGAGATTCAGAGATTAAATACCAGAGGGAGGGATCACCGCTTGCAACACCCTTCTACCAAAGGACAGATCAGTAGAAGAGGAAAGGTCAAGACGGTAATGTTTGTAAAATGTAGCAGGGGATGACCAAGTTGCCGCCTTACATATAATGTCGATGGGCACATCCGCCTTCTCAGCCCAGGAAGCAGCTACCGCTCTGGTGGAATGGGCCTTCAGGTTCTCAGGAACCGGCAGATTGCTAGAAGAGTAGGCTAAGGTAATAGTATCCCTGACCCATCTAGCTATGGTCCCCCTTGTAACCTTAAGTCCTTTCCTAGCCCCCTGAAAGGATATAAATAAAGCGTCACTCTTTCTCCAGGCTTTTGTCACTTCCAAATACTGGACTAACACCCTCCTAACATCTAAGGTGTGAAGCTTATATTCCTCAGAATCCCTAGGATTAGGATAGAAAGAAGGGAGAGTGATTACTTGCGTCCTATGGAACTTGGAGGCTACCTTTGGAAGATAGGCCGGGTCTGGTCTTAAGATTACTCTATTCATACATACTTGAGTGAATGGATGGTTAATGGATAGTGCGTGTAAGTCACTGACTCTACGAGCTGATGTCAGGGCCACCAATAGCGCAGTCTTTAAAGTTAAGATTTTTTCTGAAACCTTCTCTAAGGGCTCGAAGGGAGGTTTGGTTAATGCTTCCAGAACTAAATTAAGGTCCCAAGGAGGCATTCTTGGAACAGGAATAGGTCTGGATCTATGACAGGCTTTAATAAATCTAATGATCCATCTATTTGCTGCCAAGTCATAATTATACAGTGACCCCAGAGCCAATACCTGTACCTTAAGAGTACTGGTGGCTAGCCCCATGTTTAACCCCTTCTGGAGGAATTCTAGTATGGCCTCAATAGGAACCCTCCCTTTGGCAGACTGACCCGAGGTAGACAAGAACTTAGCCCAGGTTCTACCATAGATTCTAGTTGTTATCGGCTTTCTACTTGCTAGAAGGGTAGTAACAAGATCTGGAGAAAACCCCCTTTGCGTCAATAGCGACCTCTCAAAATCCAAGCCGTCAAATGCAGGCCCGCTCTTTGGGGATGACAGACTGGGCCCTGCCTGAGGAGATCCGGGATGTCCGGAAGAACCCATGGATCTGCTTGGGACATTCTCTTCATCCAAGTGAACCATGGTCTCTTGGGCCAGAACGGGGCGATCAATATAACCCTCGCCCGTTCCTCTCGGATCTTCCTCAGGATAGTAGGGATCAGTACTAAAGGGGGAAAGGCATAAGCTAGAGTGAAATCCCACTGAATCTGCAGCGCGTCCACTGCAAACGCCCCCTCTTTTGGATTCAGGGAGCAAAAGGTTTCGGTCTTCCGATTGTGTCTGTTTGCAAACAGATCTATCTGGGGCTGTCCCCACCGATCCACAATCTGCTGAAAAACGTCTGGATTCAACTCCCACTCTCCTAGTTTCAAGATGTGACGACTCAAGAAATCGGCCTTTATGTTCTCTTCCCCTTTTATATGCAGTGCCGAGAGCGTAACCAGCCGACTCTCGGCAAACCTGAAGATCTGATCCGCTATTAACATCAGAGGGAGAGATCTGGTACCCCTCTGATGATTGATGTAGGCGACTGTTGATCTGTTGTCTGACATTATCCTGACGTGAGGACCCTGAAGAACAGAACTGAATTCTTTTAGCGCGTTTCTGGCTGCCAACAGCTCTTTCATGTTGGAAGAGAGGCTTGTCTCGCTGTCCGACCAGAGGCCTTGTACAGAACGATTCCTTAGGTGAGCTCCCCAACCTTCCGCACTTGCGTCTGTTGTAATTGTATCCGACACCTGGAAGGTCCAAGGAACCCCCAAAGATAGGTTGACCGGAGATGTCCACCAGTCCAGGGAGTTGATCACAACATCTGGAAGAGATATTTTCCCATTCAGGCGACCTTTGAGCCGCCTGTCCGCAGCCAGAATCTCCTGTTGAAGACATCTGGAATGGTGCTGGACCCACTGAACCGCCGGAATGCAAGACGTCATTGTACCCAACAGAGACATTGCACTCCTCAGGGTGATGGTCGGATTGCTGACAATCTGAGATGTTAGGGATCTAATCTTCAGTTTCTTTTCCTCTGGCAGAAGACAGGTTTGGTTTTCCGAGTCCAGAATGAGACCCAGGAAAGACTGAACCCTCTTTGGTTCCAGCCTTGACTTCTCCAGATTTAACAGCCAACCTAGGCGTCTTAGACTGGCCATGACGTCCGCCAGGGCTAGAGCACAGAGTTGACTTGATCTGCCCACTACTAAGAAGTCGTCCAGATAAGGGATGACTAAAATATCTCTTTCCCTCAAGTGCGCTGTGACCTCCAGAATGATTTTTGTGAAGACTCTCGGCGCCATGGAAATGCCAAAGGGAAGAGCTGCGAACTGAAAATGCCTTACGTGCCTGCCGAATTGTACAGCTACTCTTAGAAACTGTTGATGATCTGGCAAAATCGGGACGTGGTAGTAGGCGTCCTTCAGATCGAGGACGCACATAAAACAGTCCGGAAATAACATCTTTATGGCTGATTTTATTGTTTCCATCTTGAAAGGCCTGTAGATTAAATGGTCGTTCAGTCTCTTTAAGTTCGCAATGGTCCTGAAGGAGCCGTCCGGCTTCTTTATTAGGAAGAGGGTCGAATAGAATCCTCTTCCTTGCTCGGGTGCAGGTGTTTCCACCAGAACTCCTTTCCTGAGCAGAGAGAGAACTTCCTGCTGTAAGGCTATCTGTTCCGCTAAACCTCTGGGGGCTGATATTTTGACAGTGTTCTTGGGCCTGCTCTTGAACTCTAGTGTGAGCCCCCTCCTGATTATCCCTAAGATCCAAGAATTGGATGAAATTTTCTTCCAGGCAGGCAGGAAGTGGGACAATCTTCCTCCCACCTGGGGGGAACTGTCACTTAGGGGCTTTCTTATTCTCGGAGGAGGGACCCGCAAACATGAAGCCTCTGCTATACGGCTTTCGGTCTTCCCAGCTACCTTGGTCTCTGGGGGCTTTACTGCGGCTGTATTTTCTCTTCCGAAAGGAACTGTTAAATCGGGAACCAGACACCGTGGGAAATCCATGTTTTTTGTCTGCGGCTTTATCTAGGATGTCATCTAGACCTTTGCCGAACAAGAAGTCCCCCTCACAAGGGATTGAGCACAGTTTAGACTTTGACTGCACATCTCCTGGCCAGCTCTTGAGCCATAGCGCCCTACGGGCTGCATTAGAGAGGTTTGCAGACCGGGCAGCCAGCCTAACTGAATCTGCCGATGCATCTGCCAGGAATGCAGCCGCTCCCTGCACAAGAGGAAGGTCTGATAGAATTTTCTCCCTGGACACATTCCCCCTGATCTGGTCTTCCAATTGTTGAAGCCAGATCATCATAGATCTAGCAGTGCAGGTCACTGCTACTGCCGGTTTAAGGGCCCCTGCTGACGACTCCCAGGTTTGCTTAAGGAAGGACTCCGCTTTTTAATCCAGCGGGTCTTTTAAGGCTCCTAAATCCTCAAAAGGGCAGAGTGGATTTTTTTGAAGATTTTGAAATGGCCACGTCAATCTTAGGGGTTTTGTCCCATTTAGCCTCATCCTCAAAGGGGTACCTCCGCTTGGAGGATGACGGCAGCTGACCCTTCCTCTCCGGTTTCTTCCATTCCCTTTCTATCAGAGATTTAATCCTGTCATTGACCGGGAATGAGCGTCTCCTCCTTTGGTCTAAGCCCCCGCCGAAGACTCCGATGACGATGAGGAGTGATTAGAGGAGGAAGGCAGTTCTCTCGTAAAACGGGACTCCACTGATTCCTCTGATTCTGAAGAAACTAGTTTTCGCTTCTTCTTTTTGAGTGAGGTTAAGCCTCTTAAAGACTCTCTGACCTCTGTCTGGATTAGATCCTTTAATTCTAAAGAAAACCTGGGGGACTCCTCTGCAATGGTTTTCTGAATACAGTCTGAGCATAGGTTTTTGGCATAGGAGGTGGGAAGACCGATTTTGCATAAAGCACACTCCCTGTTTTTATTTTTAGCACTACACTTCTTCGCCTCCGGAGGCGGTGGTTGCCGTTCACATGAGGGCTCCCATCTGGCGGAGGTGGACTGACGAAGTCTTTTCTGACCAGTCTTGCCGGAACTCGTACGCCCCTCACTGCTGTGACTTTGTCGATGGGAAGATTCCCGTTCCATTTGTTTGAGCTGCTTGCGCTGCTTTGATGGCTGTGGCTGCTGCTGTACTTCCTGTGGCGGTGACAGCTGCTGCCCAGGTGACTGCGGTTCCTCATTCATCATGGCGGGGATGCAGAGACCGCCATCCTGATTGCTCCCCATCCTTAAAAGCAGTAGGGCTCCACCTCCTTTAGGCTCCTCCCCTTCCGGCAGCGTGCTCATCTCTCTTTTTCTTTTTTCTTTTTTTTTTAAAAAATTTTAGCCAGCTGGCGCGCTACCCGCAGATCCACCTGCCTCTGCGCGTGCGCAGCCCAGCGGCACCCGGCGCGCTTGCAGCGGGATGACAGCTTCCCACCCGCGCATGCGCAGACCCGGTTTCCGGCGCACTCCGTGATAGGGCGCATCAGCACCCCGCGCGTGCGCAGCCCGGACTTCCGGCGCGCTCCGTCACAGGGTGCGACGCGACCCCCACGTGCGCAGCCCGGAAGACCTGCCGGCCGGCGCGCTCAGTTCATCTTTGCGAGGCGCAGACCCGGCCGCAGGCCCCGGCGCACGCGGGGAGGCATCCAAAGGAAAACAGCACCTCCTCCCCACACGCAGACCCGGGCAGCAGCCAGACGGGCTGGGAACAGGGACCATCTGCTGCTTCCACGGCCTCCAGGCCGCACCGTCCATAATCCAGGTACGTGAGGTACCACCTGGTGAGGCTCCCATCAGGGACAGGAACCAAAAACTGATGTGGAGGAGAGGTACCGCCTTTTTATTCAGTAGGTTCCTGTCCTTGGTGGGCGGATACCCTCTCTCAGGTGGTGCTGTCATGGGAGAAGGGGAAAAAAGCAGCAGTTTTCCTCCACAGGGAAGAAAAGGATCAAGTGTTTAAATTAAAAATGGCCGATGTATCTCTCCAAAGAGTGAGGAGACCCCCATACACATCAGATGCCTCGCCATTCAGGTCTCATTTATTGATCTCGCTTTATATTTTGCATTATGTTGTTTGATCTACTGTTTCATTCTAGTGCTGTATAATGCTTTTTTATTGTTGTGATGCCTCGAGCCTTATTCTTTGACATGACCATTTGGTCTCATGGAGACAACGTCGCATTAGAAGCACTACATGTGATCTTTTAACCCAGGAGTACACTTGATTATGAATGGATTTATTTATTTGCACTGCACTTTATTCACCTGGATACACATACCTGGTGAATTATTTTTGTATATTTGGTATTTTTTTCCAGATGATTTGATATGATGTTTGCATTTGCACTTTATTTTTGTGGCAACTTTAGCTTTGGGGGATTATTAAAATATACCTTTTTTGCATTTGCACTTTATACCATGAACTTTTACCTTATACCATACTGTACTCCCATCTTTTGTACTCATTAAGGTGCAGATTGTTTTGCACTATGGCACGTTATATACAACATATTTTTGTGAAGGTCTTTGTTGCACATTTTTCGGATTGGTGCAGTTACTCTGCATTTTATCTCCTTTTATATATGTCTTGTATTGTTCTTTTTTGCTTCAAGATTATTCACTTTAAGTGGGCATTTTGCTTCTTTTTCTCTGTAGGTTTTTTTTTTTTTTTTAATCTTTTTGGAAGTGCCTGTATTTACTTTGAGAATTTTTTGGGGTTTTCTTTTTATTTGGTGGGATGAGTTGTAGATTCAAATGACACCATTCACTTTACCATATAGCATACTGAAAGAAACTGCAATTATGCTATAGTTTTTTAGGTTGTTTTTTTAAGCCATTTTGAAGTAAAAAAAGTTATCTGGCAAAATTATTCTTCAGGTCTGTATAATTTCAGCAAGCCAGACTTATTTTTTTTTCTTATTCTAACATTTAAAAAATAAAATAAAATGGCATCTAGCTTTTATTTTTTGTCCGAGGGACCTGTATGATGGCTTGTGTTTTCACGTGGTGAAATCACTTTTTATGGATACCATTTTGGGGTATATATGATTTTTTATTGAATTTTTTGAGAATGGTGCTATGACCAAAAAAAAAAAAACTGACAGTTTCGCCATTTCATTCCCTTTATATTGCTTACCATGCACGTTAATTTGATATTTTCATAGATCAGACTTTTGATGCGGCGATACCAAAAGGGTTAATATTTTTAATTCTTTATTTTTGATCTGAGATAAGAGGTAGTGATAATTTTCCCCACTTTTACCTTTTTATTCTCTTAGAGAACTTAAAATTATAATTGTTTGATCGCTTGTTCTATACACTGCAATAACTCACTATTGCAGTATAAAGAAGAAAAGGCAATTTATAAAGCATGGATGGTGGGTGAGGGGGGACCTTCGGTATGCTTCCGGCTGCCATGGCTCCTGAGCTCACTCCATGCATCGGCAACCCATGAGTTATGTACACGTACGTCATCGAGGGGCTGAAATCCATATAAGCATTTTGATGCAGATGAACAGGTTATTCGCAACAAGCCAACTTGCAGATTTACTTTTTTTTTTTCTTCTTTCCCTCAGTCTCATATCAGGAAGAGTTAAAGGGGTATCCCATCTCCAAGATCTACCTCCAATTACAAGTTTAGTATAGTTCTCCTGATTCGCTATGTCGCTTACCCCTTCTGCAGGGCATTGTAGTAGCTTAGGTATCCATGGTTACGACCACTCCTATAGTGACAGTTAGTGCTCGTAACCATGGATATCTAAGCTACTGCAATGCCTTGCACATGGGGTAAGAGACACAGCGAATCAGAAGAAGCATACTACATTTCCAATTGAAGGTAAATAATAATAATCCCATTGCATATTGGGATAGGATCTTGGAGATGGGAATACCCTTTTAAACTAATGGTTTGGGGTATATTCGTTTTCATACTAAATTTTATGGTGTGTACATCAGTATTAACCCAAAACATAGTTACCTCAGTATCTTTCTTATCTACTGGTTCCCAACTGGTCTCCGATAGTCGGTCTTCACTTTTATCAGAATACAGGTCATCTATATCGCTGCTGTCTGATTCTTTTACGCAAGTCTGTTACCAAAAAAGTTTATAGTTAAAGGATATATCATTTGATATAACAAAGTCGTGGAAATGTAGGAAAGAAAATTATGTACAAGTGCATCTCACTAAATTAGAATATCATCAAAAAGTTAATTTATTTCAGTTCTTCAATTCAAAAAGTGAAACTCATATTATATACAGTCATTACAAGCAGAGTGATCTATTTCAAGTGTTTATTTCTGTTAATGTTGATGATTATGGATTACAGCCAATGAAAACACAAAAGTCATTATCTCAGTAAATTAGAATACTTTATAACAGCTTGAAAAATGTTTTTAAAATCCAAAATGTTTTGACCTACTGAAATGTATGTTCAGTAAATGCACTCAATACTTGGTCGGGGCTCCTTTTGCATCAATTACTGCATCAATGCGGCGTGGCATGGAGGCGATCAGCCTGTGGCACTGCTGAGGTGTCATGGAAGCCCAGGTTGCTTTGATAGCAGCCTTCAGCTCGTCTGCATTGTTGGGTCTGGTGTCTCTCATCACTCTGTTTGTAATGACTCTATATAATATACGAGTTTCACTTTTTGTATTGAAGAACTGAAATAAATTAACTTTTTGATGATATTCTAATTTAGTGAGATGCACCTGTATATACTGGATAAATACAGCACACAGTCATAAGACTTTTTCCAAACATCCCTTGTCTTCTCCACATCCACCTTCACTCTCAATGAAGGAGGTTTTTTGGTACATATATTTTTAAAGTGGATTGCACACTGAGGCGATGGAAAATATGATCCTTTCATTAAGGGTTTACGTCTAAATTCTGCACAAAGGCAGAAGCAAAAACCAAAAACCACCGGGTGAAGCAGGACATTGCTGCCCATTGGCTGTGTGGAATTTACATGGCAAATCCACAGTTTACAGAATACTCTCCCACACAGCAATTAAATGGTATTCCCATCTCCAAGATCCTATCCCAATGTGTAGTAGGTGTAATAATAATATTAGCAAATACCTCCAATTATAAATGTTGTATAGTTTTTCTGATTTGCTATGTCACTTACCCCATGTGCAGGGCATTGCAATAGCTTAGACATCAATAGTTATGACCACCGATACACTGACCGTTCGTTAGCTAGTGGTCGTAACCATGGATACCTAAGGTTCTGCACTGCCCTGCACATAGGTAAGTGACATTGCAAGTCAGAAAAACTGTACATTTCTAATTTTAGGTATTTGCTAATATTATTATTACACCTACTACATATGAGGATAGGATCTTGGAGATGGGAATACCCCTTTAACTTGCTGTAGATTTTCTAAAAATTGCAGAATTCTCATTATGTTCCTAAAATGCTACAACGTATGGGGTAAAATCTTTCAGAACTCCACAACACAACATGCAATATCTTGATTTTGCTGTAGAAATACTGTGAATTTGCAGAGATCCAAATAAAGAAAAATAAATAAAAAAAAGTCCAAGTGTGGACCGATTATGAAGTACTCACAAAATCATCTTCATAATCTGCCTCAGGTTCCGGAGGTGGAGCACAATACTGTCGAATTTCTAGCTGGAGCTGCAATTCCCACACCTGCCTCCGCAGCAGGTCAACCTCTTGCTTATAGCTGGCTTCCATCTGTCTCAGGCGCTGCTGCACAACATCATTGGGAATTGGTAAACCATCATCATCTTGATATACAAGAGGTGCAGGAGAAGGACACACCAAAGGAAAGAATCGAGGCCTGTTATGAGATGCTATGGACCCTCTAAAGCTTCTCATTGAGGGGCCAGAACAGTGCATTGAGGCAGGGAAGTTGTAGGGGATCTTTGCTGCATCTCTAGAGGCAGCCGGATGTCTTCCATGCTTGCTATGAAGGCTTCTTGTAGAGTACTCATATGACAAGTGACGCTGGAGTCCACTTTCTCCAACAGGTACAGATTTCATCATTCCTTGTAAGCTCTCCCAGTTAGACGCAAGAAAAGAAATCTCATTTCTCGGTAATTGGGAGATGGCTCTCCTATCAGTCCTACATGTTTCCTTTACCATCTTGATAGATTTAGTCAAATCTCTATAGGAGGTATTGACATACATGTCACCCGCTAAGTTTGGAGACGGAGGTTTCGTCAAGGTAGGATCCTGGTCAGAGATAGATATTGTTATAGTCTGCTCTTGGGTATCTATGCCATTTTCCAAATCAGGTTTTTCACCATCATATTTCAAGTCTGGAGAGTCCGTAACTGAAGAATTACCATGAAGCGTCACCTCATTATTGTTATGGGCTTCAGTGACTTCTGGCATATTTTCTTTGTCACCTCCGCCGACGTTTTGATCATCAGGTGCCTCTTCTTCCTTGGTCTTTAGGTCTGCGGCTTGCAGCAGAGGACCCTGACATTCGGTATCACTACCCTCATCATTGCTGCATCGAGAGTCCAAGCTAACTTGATGATTATTTAAGTTAGGGTCACTAGACGTGCGTGTCAGCATTCCCCCATTATCACAAGCAGTGATAAGATTGTCCATTGAGCGTGTTTTGGGTATCCTATTGAGGAAAAAAAAAATTATATATTTTTTTCCCCAAAAAAACAAATATTTAAAGGTTTCAGAGACCAAAACACAAAAAAATGGCCCAAAAGGGGTAATACCATATAATTATAACAGATCCAGTACTTGCTAGTGCTTCCCAAAACCATGACGACATCCCAGTCTACCCAAGTGACCACAGCAGCCAAGCACCGGCCTCAGGCTGTATGCCAGTGAGACCAGACCAGTGATTGGCTACAGTGTTCACATAAGTACACCGGCACCTCATCTTTGCAACACTAAACAGTCTGAGAATGGCGAGGGATTTATACAGGGGCGGACATATCTGCAGCCGGTTCAGCTGCACTTGGGCCTAGAGGCGTAGGGAGGCCCATCCCAGCCATACCGGAGTGCTGGGCAGTACAGCTCAGCAAAAGAAAGGTTTTTGGTAAAATATTCCCTTTAGCTGCAGTGCCATGTGTATGACAAGACTGAAGCTTATGTACTTTAAGTTTGATGACTTGGATGAATAAAAAATGGCAAAGAATTAAATGAAAAATAAAAAAGGATCAAGAAGAAATCTTACCGTTTTGTGTATACAGGTCCTATATGGTAAAAATTAATTCTGTAATTACAAGATTTTTCCCTCCTATATGCCCTCTGTGTAATTTAGCAGAAAGTGGGCAGCACGAGTGGAGTGACATAGCAGGCATAAATCACAATTTAAAGAACATTTAAATTGAAAGCAGTGGGAGGTAGTAAAATCTTAATACCTATCTAGAGATCGAGAATTAAAGTCTTGTCCTTGAGAAGCTGGAGAAAGGTAGAGCTCCATTCCATCATCAATAGGCATACAAGGTGAAGATGTAGGAATGTATACCGCTGTCCAGAGCTGAAGAGCCCGGACGTGACACACTGGGTGCAGAACCTACCGAACAAGAATGTTTACAGTTTGGTCATATCAAAGCCGCCCTCGAAATGCTCATATCAAGACACCCAACAAGGCCACATAATCCAATGACTAACAGTGCTGCATAAGTAGAGTTTGCAATTCTCAATGGTAATGCATTTCATTTTGATTTGTTTCTTGAGTGTGAACTGAGCCGTAATTGTTCAACAAGGAAAAATGGTTTGTGTAGATTTATCTATATATTTCTCCTTCACTTCCGGATGTCAATAGTCTTGAAAACTTAAAGCCGACTTCTTTGATCCACACTCAACATCCAACCCACCCGAGGGCTTTGGAACAGGACTTGTGAATTAAACTCTGGTTTGGCTATAGACCCTTAGTCATGTTTTAAGCCTCTTATGGGCCAGACACCGACTTACAGGACAGACAAAAAATATATATGTTTTTCTAGAGGAGAGCTAATCTGCAGTCTATTAAACTGTTGTAGTTTTGGGAGACAAAAGTTATTTTCTATCCTAGAAATTCTTTATTGAGAAATGAAAAAAAAAAACAAAAAAAAAAAACCTGATAGTCATTTGCACAGCATAACGAATTGTAAGCAAATTGCTGATCTACTGGGTAAAGCCGCTGCCAGGTAGTAGAACCAGAAGATCCTGTATCACATATGACAGTACTATATAGTGCGCTTCTTCTGCACTGTATCACATTAAGAAGGGATTAGATCATGGCTTTGAAGAACAAATGTCAAATTATGTGATTGGATACCCAGACGCATCAAACATTATCACACAATAGGCTCAGATATACCGGTTCACCAGCACAGTTGATGATACATATGTTCAGCTGCTCAGTACTTTGCATAATGTACTTCAGTACACCAGCTAAGCATCACACAGGAGGCTATGGTAGACCTGCTCAGAATACAGTATAACATCACAGGCTCAGGACCAGTTCACATTCATACTGTTCTCTACACTGAACTGCATCAGGTGTTCCATTCAAATTCCCCCAAAAATATGATTCAGATGGATAAACCCCACAGAGGTAATCACAATAATGAAGCAGACTGAGCCAACATACTCCGTTGTGGTGGTGCCCATCTTTTCAGGTGTGGTAGACCATTCCCAAAAAGACTGGCTCCCCTGGAACTAGGGCCAGAAAGAGAATTAAGGCCCTAATTCATCAAAGTATTCATGCCAGAAAAATGGCTTAATTCACTTTAAAAAGTTGCAAAATTTTTGTGCAATGTGAAGTTGTGAAAAAGGTTACAATTTTTGGGGTTTTCATGCCAGTCCTGGCCAGCGGAGCATGGGCAGAACGGGGGCAGGGCAACCCTCAAGCATCTAATTCCTGACCAGAAATGGCGTACCGTACGCCAGAAATCTTAGTTCAGTTCTTGACTAATGATAAGATGCACCCGATTCATTACGTGGTGTGAGCCTCTTAATGAATCCATCATCTTGCACCACAATGGCCTTCTCATTAAAACTCTCAAGAACAACATCAGTCTTAATGAATCGGGACCAAAGTGACATCTGTCTCGTCATAGTGGCTGCCTCTGTCAGGGGTTCCTTCTGAAACCTATTTTTGGAAAGTTGGATGGAACCCCCCACTAAAAGCGCTCAGTATGGGAGCCTAGCCTTAGATAACAGGATAACTAGTACTGTCTAAAATTACTATAGGCGTAGATATAACTAATAGCAGCTCTGTATGAATGTGATTATAGGACAGCATCAGCACTGTATGAAACATGATGGGCTTAGTGACACCAGCGTTATAGATAGGTACACGTGCAAAAAAGACAGACAGCACAGCAACCCACATAACACAGGTACGCCAGCTAAGCTGCAGAACATCACACAGGATAGACCAGGCTCAACGGAGAAGTTGCACTATTTAAATCATAGCATTAGATACATTAGTATAGCAATAACAGACTGATCTGTGACCCTGCTGATGAGCCTGGATTCTGGGAAATTTCTGTAGCTTTTGGATAAAATACGTATTTTTTTCAGCATATGTTCCTGCAGTAGACTTACCATCTCACCGCCAGGCATGTAGAGTAGATTGTGAAAGTTCTTGTTGCCAGTTCTTAATAGGGACCAAACAGAGCAGGTTCTTTTGTAGATGTTCCGCGTCTCTCGCTCGCATGGATTGTTGGAGAGGAACGTTCCGTAGAGACACGAGTAAGTGTGCTGCACCAGCTTCACCTGGGGTCACATAACATGGCATTGCTAAAGAATTTACCTAAACATTTTAATTGACCTAAAATTCACAATAACCAATGGTACTTTTTTCTTCAGTATACCTACTGAGCACTGATTAAGAAAAAAAAAAAAAAAAAAAAAAAAAGCTAATTTATTAAAGAAAAAAAATTGATTAATGCAAAGTGACTTATTACCAAGAAGGTATGGTTGAATTCAAAGTGACAAGGAAACTGATGGAGAAGCTGGTGGACGCAGTCTAGCCACTGTAAGAAGACCGGACATTGCTCATTCTGATCTTCAGCATTTTCCTGATGACCGCAACGATCCCCAAACTTATGTCCATAATCTAGCCAGTCTGTCTCAACCAAAACCTGGAATCCCTAAAAAACAGGCAAAAACCCCTACTATGATTAACACTGCAAAATGCAGACTAAAATATTTCTGCGTTGGCAAAACGGCTCACCTCCAGTGTTCGGTAATATGGATCCAGTAGAAGCTTTGCCAGGGATACAATCTGTGGGGTCCTGTCCCAGCCATCGGAGCAGTGAACCAGCACCGGACGCTCTTCTCGATCCACTGCGTTGGCCACAACAGTGGCAGCTTTCAGCATGACAGAGAGGTGCTGCAGCCACTTAGTGCTTTCCAATGCTGATAGCCAGCTACAAAACACACAAAGGATCTCACAATCAGACAGCTGTCATCTTGAGAGGGAAAGATCAGGACAATGGTATTAGTCAATGGAAATGAAAAAATGATCAGGCTAAGGATCATGAGGAAATAAAAAACCCATATATATGTTAAAGTCTAATTTAAAGAGGTTGTGCACTACTTTAAAATTGATGACCTATCTTTGGGATAGGTCATCAATATCTGATTGGTGAATGTGTGACACTTGGCACCCCCTGCCGATCAGCTGTTATCAATGTCGGCCGGAAGTGCTCGGTTACAGAGCTACTCCCCCTACTGATAGTGGGTGCAGTTGGGTACTGCACATCTGCCACCTACTCAAATCAATAAAGGGGTGAATGTGTAGTACATGGCAGTGGCCACTATCAGATGGAACAGCTCTGTAACTCAGCACTTCCGGCCGCCGCCGGCACCGAGAACAGCTGATCAGTAGTGGTGCTGGGTGTCGCACCCCCAGCGATCAGACATTGATGACCGATCCTAAAGATATGTCATCAATGTTAAAACAGTAGACAACCTCTTTAATTTTAGGCTACATTTACACTTTTGCATACCAGCTGTATTTTCTCACCCGAGTTACTGCCACAAGTCCTGGCCTGACCATGGATCTTTCAACCTAAATCAACAACCTTATAGACTAACTTGGGTCAAGAGATCTCGTCAGCCAGCACTTGAGGCCCAGAAATAAAAAGTCTGTATGCAGTCATGTCAATTAGCCTTTAAATGGTCCTGGTTATATGTTACTGTCTAAATGGAAACAACACTTTTCAATTAATGTCCATCCTCTGCATGCATCGCAGTCCTGGCGTTTCCCCACAAAACCTCATCTGCCTTGGCCGCCCACAGTGCAGGGAACTGTTGATTTGAGCCAATAGGGCAGTGGAGCCTTTTTTATCAAGTGGATTAGGATTTACTAAGATTAAGGTCTTAAATTTAATGGACTACTGGCTAAGAACATACAATAAAAGATGAATATAATATTAGACGTTTACCCCTACAGTTCAGAGGGCAGTTATGGTGCATTTACATTGGGCGATTATTGTGAATGAAAGTTCTTAGGAATGCCGGATTCATCAAAATCAGCCAGGTTAAACTGCCCGCCAGTCACCCAATGAACAAGCAGAACACTTGTTCCCTGGGAAAAAAATGTTTTTTTTACGATTGCAGTTATCCACAAAAACCTCTGGTTCAACAATGACCTTGTATGCACACAATCTATTACTGATCGGAAGTGCAGGGGAAGTGCAGCCGCCTGTCTAAACAGGCGATCAAACGACCAACAATTAGCTACACATTTGCCAATCAGTGGTCATTTAACGGTCGCCCCATTGACTAGAGTAAAAAAAAAAAAAAAGTTCCACTAATACATTACAACTAAATTCCAAAAGAAAAACTTACTTTCCTGGATCAGGCACTTGGTTGCACACGGCTCGTAAATACTGAAAGCTATTCCGGATGGAGTGAATATTTGCCATTCCCATAAATGCAACTTCACAATTAGGATAGTACTCTACAATGCAAAAGAACAATATAATACATTTTAATATTTTCAAATGAGGTAAAAATGCAGAAAAGTTCAAAAATAAAAAAGATCTTTAAAAAGGGGTTATCCAGTCTCCTTCACATCTCTATTGGCAGTGAGCAGTGCTAAGGCAATTATAACCCAACCCGGGTGACCCCCATTCTTGACACATCCTGGGAATTTTCCAGACATGTCTGGATATCCACTTTATCACATCCCAGTTCTAATAGGGGTTTCAGCTGTATCCGATTTGTAGGACATTAACCAGTGTTGTCTGCAGGAAACCTTCAATACTGTTTAATATAATAAGATTACTTTGGCTAATCAGACAACTAGTGTTCTACTGAGAGCTAACCATTATGTAGCTTTAAAGCTTACGAGCACCTTCTGTTCTGTTAGAAATTCAATTGTTCTGAAGAAGGTCTAATTGCCAAGATCGAAGCGTTAACCAATTGGATTGCCATTAAAAAGAATTTGCTTTCATTCACTGCAATTCGAGTGCTGAATTCCTTACTTGCTAGTAATAAATGTATGTGTATGGGTATGTCACACACAAATTACATAAATATATTTTCCCCTACCTCTCTCTAGTTATAGACATTCTTTCACATAACTACAAGCTCTGAGCTCCGTGGGTGTTCCCTGTGAAGCATGCCATCTCCACCCTTCTCTGAACTTAGAAGTCTCCTCGTAATATATAGTCTGCTGTGCAGTGTCTGAATGACACCATGGAGAGTGACTGTGCATGGCCACTTCTCTGCAAAGCATGGACGCCAGACACCAAGCTCTCAATCAGAAATGGCTCCTATAACTCAACCTGTTATGGCTTGTTTAGAAAGGCAAATTAGAATTCTGTGTGCAAAGAACAATTGTTAATTTGATCGTTCTAGGAACGTAGAATATCCTGGTTATCGGCAGCACGTACACAGCACATGGTGCTGGCAAGAATGATCCAAATCAATGGAAGAACAAGTGTTTTGTTTGTCGGATGATTGCCTTCAGCTCTTCAAAAAGGAGCCTTCGCTCACCCATCTAAACCTATCCAGTGCAGAGATTTATTTCATTCAGTTACCTTCACACTCGCAGCCTCCACCTTTGGCTCTGTTTGCAACAGCAGCAGTGTAAGATCTTGCATCCAGGATTAAGAGCTTCTGAGGTGCCCCGCTCCCTTCAATACCAGGACAGGCAGTAAGAGAAGAGTCTGTAAGGAGCAATCAAAGCTGTCAACCTTTCATCAATAGCAAAAAAAACTGAAGAATTAGGTGTTGGTAACGTAATTCAGTTTCTTACCAAAGTCTGTGTCTCCATTTTCATTTCCATCATTGCTACTTTTGCTGAAGTTTGCAGCAGCAGCACGTCCGCCTGGATTCAGGGCACAGGCCTTTGCTATGGAAGTCACCAGATACTCATCATCGGCATTGCGCCAGCCCCACCAGCTGATCTCTGGTTGACTACACCGTGCAATCACTGCGCCTGTCCTTGTATGTCTACAAGACAAAGTAACGGTGTATGAGGACTAGATATGGTCGTCAAACACTTATAAAGGACATTCCCTTCACTCACATGACATTGTAGAGAAATACTATTGCCTCCTTTACTTTTTGTAAAAGATGCTATATAAACAAAGACCATCCACTTGTATAGCCCCTGGAAAAGGGAATCTAAAGGAATGTTCAAAAAGTTTTGTTTTTTTATTCAGCAGAAACTCTCAAAAACATGGGGTTCCTTCTTCAAAAGCTCAGGAGAGAGACTCCACTCAATAGAGAAATAAATTGATAAATATCATTGATATTTATAATAAATATTTTTCAATGTAATAATTGATAGTTGTTTATCAATCTTTAATCAATTATCAATGTAATTGATTAAAAAAAAAAAAAAGAAAAAACTACATCTCCCCGAAAAGGTTAAAAAAGTTTGAAGGGAGTTGTCCTGGCTACAAGCACCAGTTTTGCTAGGGAAAGTAGTGTCCAGCTAGACATGTAAGCTGTGGCAAGGTCCGTGTCTACAGCTGGAAAAACCAAGCAGCAACTTGAGCATCAACCTACTTTCAATAAGTCTCTCTACACTGGTAAGCCGAATAGTAAGATACACGTCATTACATAATCAACATTTTCACGAGAACTATTCCTTACACACAGATTTACCATGACTGTTAGGCCACGTTCACACGTTCAGAATTCGGTCAGCATTTTACCTCAGTATTTGTAAGACAAAACCAGGCATAGGTGATAATACAGAAGTGGTGACGTGTTTCTATTCTACTTTTTCTCTGATTGTTCCACTCCTGGTTTTGGCTTCCAAATAAGATGCGGCCTTTAGTTTTACCTGTACACCACGACAGGAATCCTTTTCCACGATCTGAAAGAAGAAACATTCTCGAGCTCCTTGTCCGTGATCCAGACGGGAACCAGCAGTTTCTGTGGATAACTTGGACACAGTCTAAAGATCAATCAATAAAAATGTATCACCATTGGTTAAACATATTGGTCCGAATAATCTACACTACATATACTATACACTACAAACAAACAAAGCTGTGCTTGAGGTTTTAGAAATTTCATTCACTCTGCTGATCCTGAAGAAAAAAAGCGGTGTTTTTTTTCCGTGGCAAAAGCGCCCTTATGCTACGTGGAAGTATGGCTGTACAATTCATCAATTTCTTAAAAAGGTATGTGCTGGTCTATAGATTACATGATGCATATAGCATTTCTGTCTATTAATACAGAGGACAAATATATATAAGCTTCCAATATAAACAAACTGGAGGGAAACTTCAGCAACAATCAGATTCAGATTTTTATACTGATGTTTAAACGAAATGTCACGCAGCAAATTGATCTTTTGCCAAAATCCACAGCATTTCTTTTCCTCCTAACCATTTTTCCTAAATGTCCCCTTTATGTGCGAGTCTGAGCCTGCAGCACATTCCTTCCCCTCCGTGGTGCCAATGATAATTACAGGGGGGTTAGCACTCTAAATTAAATTGGTGTAACATGTGCCAAAACATAGGGAGAAAAAAAAGTGTTAACATTTAACTAAGCATGATGTATGGATGTAATTCCTCACTTGTAGTTGTGGTTGATGTCAGACACTCGCCAGGCATTCTGCATATCAAAACCCATCCGCAACAGCTCCATCTGGAAGCGATCCTTCACATGGTCACCTGAAAATAAGCCAATCACAACATTGTACACGAGGGACTCACCAGACAGATAATGGACCTTTACAGTGGTAGAGATTTCAGATTTTATTGCGACTGCTAAGACCAACGCTGATGTGATAGAATAAAATCTAGTCCTCTCTCTCCCCGGTCATTCAGTGAAGAAGCGGTCATTGGTTTTAGTCTACAAGTAGCCTGCACTTGACCACTACAACTTATCGTAGGCTTTAGCAGCCATGTGCCATATAACTGGCATTGAGGCAGTATCGCTGGTAATATGGCACGCAACTTCTTAAGTCTCAAGATTAGCTTCAGCAATTTCGTGCCAGCCCCTTGTAAATAAAGACCGGTAGCCCTGCAGCTAGATCGCCATAGAAAAGAGCAAAGCAGGCTGTTTTTCTTTGACACTTCATCATATCATAGTAGTTTTTACACATTTTTCTCCATAAAGCGGGACAACTAATGGATTCTATGAAAAGGAAATACCCTTGCCTGAATGCCATCAACAGCAATTTCCCCCAACTTGTAGTAGCAGAGATGCAGCTCACCTGGACGACAGAGGTGGACATTGTGCTCTTCATCATCTGTGCAGATCCCCTGACACCAGGCATGGTAGGCAAACGCAAACAGATCTTCTTGTTTGGTTGGACGAGCCGAGGCTCTGCTCAGCCTCTTTAGCCACTCCTGACATTGTTTGAAGGTGGAAAAGTGACATCTAAAAAAATATGAGAATCTTCTTTATTGTAATAGTTGCTGAATGATGCAGAAGGCATGGGAATAGGAGAGGAGTTGTATGGAGAGGTGGCCAAGCAAGTGCATGGCCGGCCTATACAGGTCTATTGGCGGTAATGACACAGGCAAGAGAATGGTTGCTGATAAATGATGGATGGAAGGCTCCTTCAAATAAGGACATCAATGTGGCTGCCTGCCGAAATCATTGAGTGGATACTGACTGCTGAAGAGGATTTAAGCAGCACGTACTGAACCCCACAGAAATGGGTTTTCACTATTCACTAGGTGGGGTCCTGTGTTATAAAAACTAGTATCGGCATAAAACTTAGCTCATGTGTTGGAAGTAGGAGAAAGCCGCTAATATTTCCGTAAACTCAACATCTGAACATGCATGACAACAAACCATGAGCATCTAGATACAAAGCAGCAGGTAACAGCAGCCTTGTAGACTTCATGCAGAATGGAAATTCTAGAGGATACAGAACCAGCTTTACCTGACCACTTTGGAGTCCTTGCATATAATCTGCAGCTGGAACATATCACGACTCTCCACAGTCTCAATCATCCTTAAAGGCACCTGGAAAAAAACATCAGAAATGTAGTATTGTGTCATATATACGGTCTATCCTGTTCAGTGTCTCCCACACAGATGGCGGTTTCAGGATTTCCTTAGTATTGCACAGTTTCTGATGTCTTGATGATAATTCCATCACCTGGGCAATACTACGGACATCCTGAAAACGTGATCTGTTGGGGGCCGTGAGGACTGGAGTTCTGGAAACACTGTAGTACAGGATCAGACATGATCTATATGACAAGCAGCCCACCTTTCACTTATTGTCATTTATTAACTGTGTATGAGGAGACGACTATACCTGTCTGAAGGAATACAAACCTAAAGAGACTGGTACACATGAGGGAATACATAGATGCCCTGAATATATACAGGACACACTCTAAATAAAGTCCCAGAAGATAAAAACCCCATTCATAATGGAGTGGATCACACCTGCGAGGCCAGCCAGGTATTTTCCCTGCAGCACCCCCTACTGAGGAAATGTAGCATTACATGGTCATCTGAATGGTCATCAAATTATTCAAGCAGCAGACTGAAGTCGCCATTGTATTAGAGAGGCTCTCCATTCTGGCTCATTAAGGAGGGTGTCCTGAGCAGAGACCTCCCTTTGAGGTCTATGTGACCTTTTAGTGCACTGGGGTCTTCATAAGAAAAACTCCTTAAAAAAGGGTCAAGCTAAGGATACTAAATCAATGAAAGCAGAGTCCCTATATTGTGGCTGCAGAAAAACGCAAGCAGCCCTTTATCAGAGGCAAAGAACCAGTATGAAAACCTTATCAAATGATGTTTAGTAGTGATGAGCGCAAGTGCTCGGGTATGCACCGAGTATCGCGGGTGCTCGAATGACATGTTCACGTCCCCATGCCCACGTTTCACCACTGTTAGACAGCCACAAAACGTTAGGGGATTGCCTGGCAAATTGTGGCTGTCTAACAGTGGTGAAACATGTGGGCGCAGGGACTTGAACATCTCAATCGAGCACCTGCGATACTCTGCATATCCGAGCACCTTAGGCAAACTCAAGTAACAAAGCACTTGCGCTCATCACTAATGTTTATTCATTAGAGGGTGGTCTAAATCATACACCACCTATCAACAGGATAGACGATAAGGGCATGATTGCTGGGGGTACAAACTTTGGGATCCCCAAAGTCCCCTGTGTGAACAGACCAGTGGTGAGCATGCATGACCACCACTCCTATAGACAGTAAGTGTAGCAGTGGTCGCACATGCTCACTACTGTACCATTCATACAGAGCACTTTATAACCTCTGATCTCGTGATCGGTGGGAAAGGGAGGTGGCGGTGGGTGAGGGGTGGAATGTATAATCCTTTGGAAAGTTGATATATGCTGTTCATGGGATTACCTCATTAAATATTCATTAATCCAAATGTCAAGCAAGGGTCAACAAACTATGGCCCCGATTTACTAAGGATTTGGAGAAACAGAATTCCATAGACAACATACGAATCAAAGAGCAATTACTGAAGAGACTGAGAACCTTTTGCTGCAAAGTTATTTTTATCCCTTGGACAATTACGGTGGATTCACAAGCTGCAGACTTGTTGCAGAAGTGTTTGCGATTGTCCCAAATATTGGAATGAGGTCTGCAGAAATCTGTGCGTTTCCGATTTTCATATTCAAAAATTTTGGCCACAAATTAGTGGCATCTGAATTAAACCTTACGGGCCTCCTCCACCCTGACGATAACTTACATTGATGACAGAGTCCTTGAACTTGATGTGCAGCCTGTAGTTGGAGACTGCTATGACCGCATCATTTGCACTTCCTAAATACTCCACGCTCTCGCCCGGCAGCACTTGGAAAGGTACCTGGGTGGTAGGGAAAAAAAAAAAGAAAGTTGGACGACAAAGAGATTCTCTCTAAAGGAAACATAATTACACGCAAAAGAGAAATGATTTCAGCTGATTAATAATGTACTGCCGCGCTCTGCACAGACCATCTTTAATTCAAGCAGCTCCAGCTTCATGGCGTTCTTATTTGCATGAACCATATACCATCCTGATGTTTCGCTCAGACGACACATCCAGTAACTGCAGCTGATTTATTTTCATCCCTGTCAAAGAGCTTTATTCAAAAACAGCCTTCATCATAGCGGGAGCAGATTGCTGCCAATTTCTCTCCTGTGTCGTAATAAATTTGGTGGCCTCAGTACCTTAACATTTCTCTAGACACTTTACAAAAGCTGCATTATATTTTTTGGCCATGTAGTATTTTTTCTTATATTTTGGGAAGGGGCTAGGCAGATGGATGCACATAAGGTACCTGATAGGGCAACCTTATTGCTGAATTTCTGTATGGCTGTATAAATCCTACCACAACAGGGAAAAGGATACCCATCTTATTAATACAAAGTGTCAACACTGATGAATCAAGTTTTCATGCAAATTAGGCGTGAAAATACATGGAGTGTACCAACCATACCCCCAATGGACTTTCAAGCTAATTTGTATATTTCTTCAAAGCTTGATTTTTCGGCACTTTAATCTCCGATCAGATTATTACAAAAACAGGTATTCGTCTTATTTTTGTACTAGGACTGATCACTAGTTTCCCTTTAAGGAAACTAGTGAAGTATGGAGTTGTATCGGTAATGATTAATGGGGCAAACATACAAATTAACGCTCTCCAGAAAGAAAACTCTCATAAGAGCGACTACCTATTGTAGGTAGCAACTGCCCAATTATTATCTGAATAAGACCTCATACTTCACTAGTTCCTTTTAAAGTGGGCATCCACTACCTAGATATTGATGACAGAATCAGGGGGTTCAAAACCCCCACCAAACCGCTTTTTGCAGTGGCTGTGACGGTCTGGTGATTGGCTGCAGTGGTTACGTGACATGGTTTAAAAGTATACATTTTTCTTTATGCAGAACACTGGGACAATAAATAAAGGGTTGTCTACATGGCTGTGGAGTTGGTAAGCCAAAACGACCAACTCAAACCCCACAGTACTGCTTCACTACTGAGCGTGTACATAAAGTGCAGCACAGATTCATCTCAAGTAAAAGCCGAGACCCTTAGATCAGAAATAGGACATTTCATAACTTTCCCAAATTATTCTGGAAACATTTGTAGCACATCCTGCATTGTACTACTGTACCCAATTTATTATATATTTTAGGAGTCTGAGTATTTTATACCAACTCCACCAAAATGGACACAGACTCCAACTCCACAGCCCTGGTTGTCCAGTAGTAGAGAACCCATCTGTCCAAACAGTAAGAAACACAACAATGTCTAGTAATCTCAATGGGTGGTGAATCCTGACCAATGGGATAGATTACTACATAAATAAAGGCACGTCATAGATAAGGGTTCCATATCACTGTGGAAAAGAACATAGGGACTCCATTGTTACAACTGAGTCAGTCCTGGCAATAAAAGGTAATAATCACCAAAGGTATGGTGAGGGGCAAGAGAGGAACAATTCGCACAACTAAATGCGTTCCCTGCTATGCCTCTAAATTAAAGGGAGCGTGACCATAGATTAATGAGACCGAAATACAGGCAGCATGAATCAGACATCGGCTGCTTTATTACACTCATGTTTTACCCTAAAATGCAGCAGAGTATCAGAGAAAACACTTTGCAAAGCCGGCCAGGGACAGTGTGCGTGGGGTGACTAGGAGCCGCTGCCAGGGAGCCGAATCGGACAAAGGTTCCTTTTAAATATCATATAAATTGTCATATATTAAGAAAAAGACAATTTCACAATTTATATGATATTTAAATGCAACTCGACGGGAGATTAATGCTGCTCAATGACATTGCAGACTATGAAACACACGCCTGATTGAGTGCCAATATGCATCAAATTAAAGAGGTATATGCTCCTTAGTAGACCTGGTAGAATAGGGCATCTACCCCAGCTACCAGTAGATTTACATTATAATTTACACCAATTTCTGACTTAAATTCTAGTAAATTTGCCTCGCCAATTCCACTAAAAAAAATGTACACTTTTCTTGTTGCTTCTGAAAATTAAGAACAAAAAGCCAAATTTTTGCAATTATTTTTTGCCAGTAAAGTGGAGTACAGAACTTTATAAATTCTCTCCTTGTATCATCTCAGCATCCAAGTGTAAAACCAACAGAAAACAGACCCCCTCCAAACAGGTGGAAATCAGAGGGAGGTACTGGTAGGGTCAAGGGTGTGCCAGTAACTATCCTGGCCTAAAATAAGAGAGGTGACGCTACAGAGTCACAAACATGGAGATTTAGCAGTGTCAATCCTGGTGGTAGAACTGATCCATCAATGGATCATGGTGATGGCAACTAGTTTCATGAACATATATTTTTATGGGCTTGTCGTTTTGTTTCCTCACAGCATATCAGGCCACCAGGAACACGATGAGAAGAATTTAATGTGAGCACAGCGTTAATACAGAGATCAATGTGCAACAGACTGATAAATTAAAAACAAAAGAAATGTGCAGTTTTCTTAATTTGTATGAATTAAAGTTTATTAAAAAATAAATCTGACTCCAGCACAAGTGCCCATTTCATTTTTAAGACTGGTGCACTACAAGGTACACACCTTAGAGTCTCATTCAGATGTCAGCGATTTTTCACGTACACAAAAAGGACAGTCTGATGGTCATCAGTGCTTTGTATCAGAATTTAATCTGTGTTTGGTCAGTGTCCGCTTTTACCATCAGTGATTGCATGAGGATGCGTGGATAAAGTCTAAATCTTCTCCTATACATTGCACCATTAATCACAGACCGTACCCGGATTACACACTGATGCCATCTCTTTGCTATAAGTCACATTCATGTACCCACACAACGGAAGGAGTGATTTTCACCTGTGGTATTGATAAAGAGCGGACATGTCTCCAGAATTTTTTAAGTGGACACACAGGGCTTTATTCATCAAAGCTTTCGCGCTAGAATTCTGCCATAAAAGCTGTGAAAAGTCACAAAATTTGAGAACGACTCAGTTGCTCCAAAATATTGCAATTTTTGCAGTTTTCAGCCCAGTTTTTCCCAACGCTGCCAAAATAGGTGGAATTAGGGTGGGATGGGGGACAGCAAGGGTTAGATGCCACAGGTTGTCAAATTCAGGACGAGTTGTGTTCCCAACGTCAGAAATCTCACTCCAGTATCTGATTGGAGTAAGATTTCTGGAATGGTGCATGCCACTCCTCAGACCCTCAAGATTCCCAAAGAGGCGTGCAACTCTTCATGAATCAGTAGGGTCTGACTCCACCACCACACCCTCATCAAGATCAGTGTAAGCAATTCGGGCCCATGGTCTGGAAGGGGGAAAAAAAAAACAAATAGTCTATGGGGCTCTTCACATGTCCAACAGTTACGTGTTCTACGTATGAAAATCACGGCTAGAACACATGCATGAAACAATAATATATGCGAAAGACTATCCAGTGACAATTCTACTCTGCATCCTCTTTCATAATCTGACAATTTCAAAAAGTATTGCCCAATACCGGGTTCCCTCTATGATGGTGCTGCAGAGGACTATTCTTACTAAATAGGGTCTGTCTGAAGTAGAAGACTCCCTTTCAGTTTGGTTTATTTCACCCACTGTCCATGTGCCCAATTTCCATACCACAGAGCTGTATCGTGGTCAGTGAGAATCTTTATGTTGGTAATTACTCCATAAATGTACGGGCACAGCAGAAGACATTTGTGTTCATCAATAATTAACAATATAAACTGGCCTGGAATAAAAATACACTGTAGCAGATTGGATCAGGAAGCCGAGCATAACGGCGTAAAGGGCCAGTAACACCGAAAGTCCAAATAAATAAGACCTTGAACACAGGACAGTTTTTTTGCTATTCAAAGACCAAAAGCCCCTTGCCCCCCTACAATTACTTGTAAACACATTTACACATAGTATAGTACAAAAACAATTGTGTCACTTGTGAATTTCCGGACCCCCATTTCAAGCTTTCAGGGAAACTTGCAGTTTCAACACCAACAACTAAGTCTGCTCATACCTTGATCTCCTGGCTCATCTCCCGTACCCCCCACTCATCACTCTGGAGGTCTGTGGCCAAACACACCAGGAAATGCTGTGGAAGAAGGGGGCTGGCTTGTCTCCTCTCCCATCACACAGTGCCATCTACTTAGCAGTCACATACTTTGATGACGAGCCAACACAGCAGGCCACGTGGGCCGGTGTCAGCATGTAGTTAAGGCAGCAAGAACTAAGTCTTCAGGTGACATGTAAGTCACCAAAACAGGGAATCTGCATCCTATTGGACCAACATATATACCGTATTTTTCGGACTATAAAACAACTTTTTTCCCTCCAAAATTTTGGAGGAAAGTGGGGGGTGCGTCTTATAGACCGAATGTATATGGGTGGCTGTGGATGGTGGGGGGGAGCGGCAGTGGCGGAGCAGCGGGCACAGGAGGCAGGAGCCACCTGCTGCAGCCTACACTGTGCCCACTACTAAAGAAAATGAATATTCACTGCTCCCCACGCCCATGGGCGTGGAGAGCAGTGAATATTAATTTTCCTTAATAGCACTCACACTGTACCTGCAGCGCGGCTCCTGCAGCGGCCGGCATTCAGTATGCTTGCTATTAAAGTCTATGAATATTCACTACAACCCACTCCCATGGGTTGTAGTGAATATTCATGAACTTTAATAGCGGGCACACATACCGCCGGCCGCTGCAGGAGCCGCGCTGCGGGTACAGTGTGCACACTATTAGGGAGAGTGAATGGTCATTGCTCCCCAAGCACACAGTCCCGGCGTGGGGAGCAGTGACTATTCCGGCGGTGTTTATTTTTTTGTGTGCAGCATGGGATGGGGGGTGCCAAGCATACCAGGATTGGGGATGAGGGGTGCCATGCATACCAGGATTGGGGATGAGGGGTGCCATGCATACCAGGATTGGGGATGAGGGGTGCCATGCATACCAGGATTGGGGATTGGGGCCACGTATAACAGGAAGGAGGATATTAACAGAATTGGGGGACATTACCCTAGTACCAATGTCAGCAGCAGACCCTCTCCCCCATAACAGTACATCATGACCACATTTTTTGCTAAAATTTATTTTTCTATTTTCCTCCTCTAAAACCTAGGTGAGTCTTATGGTGCTGTGCGTCTTATAGTCTGAATAATACGGTACGTAGAAGTCACACTATTCTATGTAAAAAGATCATTGGCATATCATTTTCATTTTCCCGGATAAGCCCTTTAAAGAGATACTGGCATAAAAGCACACAAATGCCTCAATGGCGTGCTCTCCATCACATTGTTAGAAGCTATTCCAATGTTCAGTCTACTATACTGAATTTACTATACTTTAACATAAAATGCCACAGCACCTCTCCTCAATGAGCATACTTGCTACCCAGCATCCCAAGTTTTAAGCATTTACTTTTATTAAAACACCCAAGGACAGTTTTGCCCTCAACTTGACATCCATTTTGCTTAAAGGGACTGTCTGCACAGAATGACTGTTCAAACAAACCACAGCCGCTTGTCGCTTCATGGTGGGACCAACAATTTAAGTACACCTTCCCACCTGCTTGTTTTCCATCTATATCCACCCCATCGTCTTTGATTGATAGCTCTTACGAGAGAGCCATACAAAGGGAGAGGTAGATGAAAAACAAGCAGGTGGGAAGGTGCACTTAAATGTTTGGTCCTGCCAAGATGCACTGAGCGCCTGTGCTTGGTTTGAACAGTCATTCTGTGCCGACAGACTCCCTTTAAACTGGCTGCATGAAACTAGAAAATACAAAAGCTGTTTTCCGCTAGAAACAGCACCACATTTCTATACAGGCAGTGTCAGATTGGGGTACATGGGCGCCAGTAGCATCGACTCTGGGGGCCACTGTGCAGCTACATGCCAATATTTTATTATTCACAAATGTATATAATGTATATAATAAACTAGGCAGTTTGTTAGATGTATGATTAGATGCTGCCATTGTCTGTACATAGAGACTCGTCATAGGGAGGTCACGTTTATGAAATGCAAGTGCCATGTTCTTCTCTATAGCTAAATAGGAATTAAAGAAACTAAAACTAAGGGGGGAGGGGGGACGACGACACACAAGCAGGCTTCTCTATCTTAGAGACGAACAATAGAATCAGCAAGCCAAGTTTAGTAGTCAATGGGGGGCGAGCTTCCAACGTGAGGCCAAGATCAGCTGCTGGCACGGGCGATCCTGGCTGCTGGCATGAGAGTGCAGACAGGCTGAGCCAGTGGTAACACTGCTCTACAGGGCTGTATAACTGTAGGAGAGCGACATTAAACTGCTCTTATGTCATGCCCGACCACTACTTGCCACCTATAAATAGGATTAGTTATGCAGCTAGAACAGTGCAATGTACACATTTTTTGCAGACGTCCCTTCTATAGGGAAGTGCAGTCTGCAGGACATTACCACGTACGCCATGCAAGTGAAGGTGAAAAGAACACCAGGCTTTTGATGGGTGAATGGAGCATTTGCTGCACATGCGTCAAATATAACGCTGTGTGCACAGAGCCTTACCTTGCCATAAATTAACTGATCTGTAGAGGAGAAAACGTTTTATAAGGTGGAGCACGAAGCACAGACCTCTCCATCCAGGTTACAGCTATGAAAATCATCCATATTCTAACAGGTAATAACAAAAATAGAATTTTCTTTCTATATTGCCAAAATAATTACAGCAACATTTTATTGGTGTATAAGGAGAGCATTTTTTTCTCGCCTCGTTTCTCTGGTCCAGTACTATGTATGTGTATATGTATGTGCTGGGAAGACACGGCACAGCCACCGCAGTTATTTATCATCTGAAGAAGTGAACGACAAGGGGGACATTAAGCCCAGATTCCTGCAGGACTGTCATCCTGGAATCAGAGGTGTTTTTCATTTCCTCTCATGTACAGACACGTGAAGCCAAAAATGACCAGATCCAGTAGGAAAAAGAAAGAAAATGCACAGAACGTGTACGTGTGATAAAGTGCGGCATAATGTAATAAAGGAGTATGACTATTACACTGCGGTTAACACTGTATATTGATCACTAGAGCTTCCAGCGTGAGCGCCCCCTACATGCAGGGCTGTGGAGTCGGTAGGCCAAACCTCTGACTCCTCATTTTTCCTGACTCCTGACTCCACAGCCCTGCCTCACTACTGAGCGAGTACATAAAGTGGAGCACAGATTCATCTCAACTAAAAGCCCAGATCCTTAAATCAGGAACAGAACAGACATTTATAGGACATTTCATAACTTTCCCAAATTCTTATGGAAACATTTACAGCACATCCTGCATTGCGCTACTGTACCCAATTTATTATATATTTTAGGAGTCGGTCTATATTATACCGACTCCACCAAAATGGACACCGACTCCACAGCCCTGCTTACAAGTGCTGGGCATCGGCAATGTACAGTCAGGAGGCAGTTTTTTGGTGCTTACAGCGGTCAGTGCGATATGTTGGGATAACAAGATCCTACAATCTCACCTGTAACTTATCCTCCTCTTTCACTAGTTCCCTGGGTGGGAACAGATCCTTGGCTTGGATATATTCCAGACTGGGGGGTTCTTCACCCTGAAAAAAAAGCAAGGTAAGAGTGATACAAGTGATTTAATGTATGTCACTAATTTTGTCATTCACGTCTAGGTCTAATGTTCCTTTCAGAGTCAACAAAAGATAAACTGTTGAAGAGCGACTGTCAATCTAAAGGATATTGGAATAGTCTAGAAATCCAGCAGAAAAAAACCAAGGGGTACATTTCTGTCTTATTTTCTGCTGGGTAATGGCTGAGTGCATGAAGCTTATGGTGCATTTGGATAGGTAGATAATCAAACGAGGATCTGTAGGAACACTCAATCCAGTGATCACCTGACAAATGAGAATTGACAGCACATCACCACAGGTAAACAGGCAATGTGCTGCCGATAACATTGAGAGAGTATATGGGAGCAGTGACCCTGTAAGCAATAGTGTTGTTCCCATTATTACTCTGCCTGTCTAAACAAGCAGGTAAACAAGCGCTAAGCGACCTGCTGTACAGTCAACAAGCGATTCTTACGTCATGTTCACACGTTCAGTATTTTACATCAGTATCATCAGGAGTGAAAGAAGCATTGAACATGCTGAACTGTAACCAACACGTCTTTATCCTGGTAAGTGCCATCAGAGGGGTCAGGACACAATCCCACATTAGGGGATCTGCTGGACCTTTATCATGTATCTAATGCGTATGAGCGCTATACAGTGAGCAGATGGAAAGAGGACACATGGCAGAGCTGCATGGACAGAAAGCTAACATTTAATTATATTTTTCTTAATTAAAATTGCAATGAGAGCAATCGATCAAAAAAAAAGGAAATATTGTTGTGGGGATTTTTTATTTTAATTTTTGGATTTTCTGTATCGTTAATGTTCCTTTAAGAACAATATTACAGTTTGCTCTATAAACACAATACAGCTGAGTATAGTGTGTGAGAGTGTGTGAGAGTGTGTGAGAGTGTGTGAGAGTGTGTGAGAGTGTGTGAGAGTGTGTGAGAGTGTGTGAGAGTGTGTGAGAGTGTGTGAGAGTGTGTGAGAGTGTGTGAGAGTGTGTGAGAGTGTGTGAGAGTGTGTGAGAGTGTGTGAGAGTGTGTGAGAGTGTGTGAGAGTGTGTGAGAGTGTGTGAGAGTGTGTGAGAGTGTGTGAGAGTGTGTGAGTGTGTGTGAGTGTGTGAGTGTGTGAGTGTCACACACTTGGCACCTCCACAATGATCTGTTCTATGCAGCGGCTGGTTGCGGATCTGAACAACCCAGCTCACTTAACAGTTTATTGGCCACTGACGGGTCCTGCAGATTGGCTACTACATAAATGAATAGAAGCCGATAGATCCAAGTCAATCAGAATAATTATATTTGTTTCAGCTGACAGACCTAAAAGGTTCCCATGCACATTAAGTGTGTCAGTCCCAACATTTACCCAGATGATTTAAATAGGGAAATCTAATGCGCACGGGGGAAATACTGAATCTTATGATGGCAGAAGGGAAAAAACAAAAAGGATCAGGCATGTTGGATTTCAACATGCCTTACCCTTTGTCCTTTGTTCTCATAGAGATAAGCCGGCAGCAGAAGTGTGTTATCAGCTTGCTCCCCTCTTCCTACTGAAATGACATGCCTGCTCAGTGTAGCAGAGTATGCATGTGTGAGAAAGCAGGAGAATTAGCTGCCGGCCAAACAAGCCTTCAGCAGCTAACTATTGAAGGGTGAATGGCTCAGGCAGCAGACGTTGGATAAATAAAGATGTTCAAAAAAGCATTTCTCTCGAAGAAAAGCTGCTCATCCCAATATACTTAGAAAAATAGGGGACATATATGTATAATGCTGGGGCTACATGGTGACTTTGGCTGCAACATACGATGTGTGACCAAGGTTCACTCAGTGCGCTGCTACATCCCAGCGCAAGACAAGTAAATTGGGTTGAATTACAAAGACAAGCAAGACAGTTTGCTTGTTGCAGTACCCTCAATGTTGCAATTCGACCACATTCACTTATTGCACTGAACTTGGTTGCACGACAGTTGTTGCGGCCAAAGTCAGTGTGTTACCCCAGTCATAATAGGAATACGTAACTTACAGGGTCTTGTGTATTACAGTTTAAGATGTCTACAAAGAATAGGTCATCAAGACTGTATGCAGCATGAGACAGAATTTGACAGTCAATTCATGGTACCCAAACCACAGGCAGCATGAATCAGATCCTGGCCGTACGATTGCAGACAAGTATGTTTACTCTGAAATGCTCCAGTGTTTGAGAAAATAAAGTTTAGTGAACAGTCCAGGGACTGTAGGCAGAGGTGAGAGGAGTCTGATGTGGTACCGGACGGGACTCTCCTCGCCCCTCTCCAGGTGATTGACAGGTCTCTCCCTATGTACATACACAGAAAGACCTTTTAATCACCTAAAGCAGGGCAGAGAGAATCTGTCTTAGGACCACATTAGTCTCCCCCCAATGGCCCAGCATGGCGTTTTAGAGTAAAACAAACATGTCGGCAATCGTGCAGCCAGACTGATTCATGCTGACCGTAGTTTGGGCAGCATGAATAAAGACACTTGTTCCCTTTAACAAGTAAAACCCATCTTATCAGTCAGATGTGAAGCACAAGATCTGTATGTTACATATAATGCACAAGTGCTGCAGGTTGCCTTTTCATCCATGAATTATACCAACAGGTCATTAGGAATAAATCCCAGATCCGGGGATAAAATCTATGCAAACTACAAATCATACTAAGAGGGCATTTCCTTCAATCGACTTTCAATCAATAGCTACGCACATAAAGTCAATGGGAAGAAATCCCAGGAGTCCTTTTCCCATTCCTCTACGCTGTGGTGTCATACCTATTTTAGTTACAAATTGTGATGGAAGAAGCGATGGGGGAAAAGGACACAGACAATCGCTTGGGCACGATTACTACTAATGAAATGAATAACCCGATTATAGAGGAGTTTACCAAGTAAAATGAACATTTTGATATGCTTGATAATCTTGGTGTTTTATTATCCTGTCCTACCCCTAGCATTCACATTCTTACTAATATTAAGTCAGAGGTTTAGTATATTTACAGCATTTACATGGCTATGCAATAGATTCCCTATAAGTAGACCTGCAAAATCAGACGAGAAAGGATGGAAACTGTGGATCCATAGGCTCTTAGGAAAGTGAGGGGAATGAAGTTCTCCTGATCTTTATTAGCCTCCTCACTATGAGAAAGCCGGACATTTCTCCATATACCATGGAAGGTTAAATATCCTGGTAAATTAGTGGAAATGTGACAGGTTTGCAGAGCAATCATTTCCATCCGGACGACGTCCAAACAGCGCAACCTGCCAAGTGACGATGGACTTGGCTGACAGATGGTTTGCTGTCACTGGGCCTAGACAGGTAAGACCTCTGCACCACTAAAACCATACGTACTTTCTCCAGCTCAATCAATCATGAACAAGCAGAACACAATATGCCTGGGAATGGATATAAGAAGCGGCTGAGAGATTTACCTCCATTGTCACGCACGCCACGGCCAAGGTGCCCACCAGCGACTATGGGCAATCACGTCTACACACACCCTTTTACAGGGCATGATGGGGATCCCCGGCGTATACAATAGGCACACAAACAAAAGGCACGTCTAAAAGCAGGGTTTTCCCTTGAAGGGAGTGGTTAAAAACTATTGACTACAGAACGCAGCGGAGGCCTGGTCGCTATAAGACGCCAAGTCTAAAGGATCTTTGTGGGTGTGTGCAATAAATGCCATGTCCCAGTGTCAGATCTTACTCAGAAGGTGTACAGGACTCCAGAAGCAGCCTACCAACCCCTCTCCCAGAACATATCCACCATGTAGAAGAATAGCAGACTCACAAAGCAGCTGAGCACCGAACAGTGGGGGCGCGGAGAAGGCTCAGTCATGCTGACAGGGGCTGCACGGTCCGGCCGCAGCTCGCACACAAGGGCTGGGCCGGTGTCACCATCGCGTCTCCTCTTCTGCTTCTGCACCCACAGCCAGCTCACTGCAGACTCTCCATCGCACAGAAAAGGGAGGAGGTGGAGGGAGGAGCAGGTGCTTCAGCTGTCTGTGCTGCCTGATGCCTCCTCCTCTGGCATGGAGTCAGGCACACACACCCCCTCCCATCTGCTGGGGAACCAGGCCTGAACACTGACAACTACAGACGGTAACAGAGCTAAGATGTGGAAGGTGGTGCTCAGGAATCCAGAAAATGCTTGCTCATTTTACCTAAACCAGAGGTTGATAAATGGAGGCCAGCACATACCGCACTGTACAATACCATCTGCAGTCTCTACAAGGTGACCACATACATGTGACGTGGTGAGATCCACACCTACATGGTGACCACTTATGGCCACAGGTCAGGAATTACGCCACACTACTAATGTACACGTCCACCAAGCCAATGATGGGTCATCTTTCACATTTGCAGCGATTTCCCAACCTCCATGCATCAGATTCATTTTGTCTCTATTTTTTTAAATTATAATACAGCATTTTTTTATTTATTTTATAGTAGTGAGCACAAATATAAAATAACTAGAAACTGCTATTTATCTTTGCAGTTCCAATGTTGAGGACAGTATGTGGGATATATCATGCATCACTCAACATTGATATTGCAACACAAAGAAAAAAGCTGTGGCGTTCTGAAAAAAATAAATACAGAATCAATATACATGGTAATTTGCAAATGACAACAAAAAAAACTATTTTTTTTTGCAAAACATCTTAATTTATTCAGAATCAAATATGAGCGCCACGCAGTGAAATCAACGCACTTACACCCCTTGGCTGCCATCAATGAGGTTATTAATGGCTGTATGATGAATGCTCTACAGCGCTTGGGCAAATCATCAACATCCTTTGCTGGCAGCTCCTTTTGCAATTGCTGACCAGTGATGTCCCAGATGTGCTTGATGTGAGACAAGCAGAGATGCTGTAAGACATGGTGGCACATTCAGGCCACACAGGCTGTTCACAATAGCACAAGCAACAGGCGGCCTGGTGTTGTCATGCTAAAAACGGCTTCTGGAGAAAGGAAGAACGGCTGGTTCCACACCCAAATCAATTAAAGGCCGAGCTGTTAAGTGTGTCTTGAATAAAGTCTAGAGGGATCCAGCGACTGTACATTATACCACCCCACGGCATAATCCCATGAGTAGGGCTGGTGCGATGTTCCCTCGTTAAGGTCTACTCATGAAATTGCCCACATGGACTAATCAGATTGGAACAATGGCACATAGTGATCCATTATGTACTGCAAATGAAATTAAATATCACATACCAAGAGTAAGGCATCAAACAGTGTCTATATAAATCAGAGTTTCAAGCATTTGCATTACATTGGGCTACGAGCCAGACATTCGCCCATAGATGTTCCAATGACCTCACATCTCTGCTCTCAAAGACCATCATGGTACAGGGCAAGACGGCAATGAAGGCAGGAATGGTGGAGGTCTATCCGCTTCAACAATGAGCTCTGTTTTTGTCTTGCACACAATTATAGTTGAGGATTGGTTTGAAGGCCACATGGCTAACGCCATGAAGAGCCCTTCATGAAGGAAAATGAAAGCATCAGTTTTTCAACACAACAATGTTAGTCTGTATGATATTTGTGCTACTGTGAGCAGCCCTTGTGGCATAAGCATGCTATCATAGCTTCAGCATCTCTGGACTAGTGTCCCATCGAGCACATCTGGGAAGTCATTGGTCAGCAATTGCAAAGGCGCTGCCAGCTGTGGATCTTGATTTTCCAAGTGCATTTACCATGACAGAACATTCCTCAGACAACCATTATTCACCTCTGATCGCATGCCAAGATGTGCAAGTGCGTATATTTGTGTGTGTGGAGCTAATACTCTATACTATTTAAAAAAAAAAAAAGTTGATGTTTTCAAAATTTTGTTCCAATTTGTTTTTTCATCATTTGCATATCTTCATGTCTATCGATCCTGTGATTACCATAATTCCACGAATTTTGCATCTTTATGTTGCGATTTCTAATTTGTTTACATAATATATTCTATACACTACGTTTTTTGTATATGGTCTAGAATTTTTTCCCATAAATGGCACTTATAGGTAACCAGTGAGTGAGTCAATGCATACATTTCCCTTTTTAGTGTGATATTTTACAGTGTTTTTATTACTATACTACTGTGGCTGAGCTACATACAAAAAGGTGTAAATTAACTGTAAAGAGAACCCCTGGAATTCAGAAATAAGACCTTTCTGCTATATACACACACACGCAAAATTATATATACACACAGTCAAAAGTTTGGACACACCTGTTTATGCAATGGTATTCCTTGTTCTTACTGGAATGTGCATATTTTAAATTCAGACTGAAATCGGCAAAACCACGATAGAACACATATGGAAACAAGAAGAAACACGTGTAACACAAACCAGATCGTGTGTTAAATCAAAATATCCCTCTTACTTTGACAGCTTTACATACCCTTTGCATTTTCTTCATCAGATAGTCACCTGGAATGTCTTTCCAACAGTCTTGAAGTTCCTAACAGGTAATTCCTGCACATGCTCAGGCTGTCTTACAGCTGTAAATCACGCAGACGCAGGGACTCGAACATAATATACGAGCACGCCGAAGCCACTCGGTAAGCACCCGAGCGTGCTCGGTGAAAGGGTTAAACAAGTACTCCCGCTCATCACTAGTGCTGTGCACTTGTTGGCTACTTGGTCTCATCTCTCATGTCCCACACGTCCAAACCATCTCAAATGGGTTGAGGTGGGGTGACTGTGGAGGCCTAGTCCTTGACGCAGTACTCCATCCCTCTCCTTTTTGGCCACATACCCTTTTACATCGGCTGGGAGAGGTGTTTAGGATCATGTGGCAACAAATAATGGTCCCAGTAAGTGCAAACCAGATGGTATGGCATGTCACTGCATAATGTTGTGGTAGCCATACTCGGTAAGTGTGCCTGAAATTTGGAGTAAATTCCCAACAGTGTCACCAGAAAAGCAACCCCACACCAACACACTGTTGGGAATTTACTCCAAATTTCAGGCACACTTACCGAGAATGGCTACCACAACATTCATGTTTCATGGTGGGCACCAGAAATGTAGAAACTATCCGCCCACCTTTTCTGAGCCTTACAAAGACATGGCTATTGGTACCAAAAATCTCAAGTTTGACCACAGTACTTATTTCCACTGATCTAGGGCTCCACACTGTACGGAGCTGTGCGCCAACACATCGGATGGTCACACTTTCTGAAAGTTGGCAATTCTACAAAATAACTCTTTATGAGACATACATGTAAATTGAAAGCCATTCCAGGTGATTAACTGATGAACCTCCATGAGAGAATGCCAAGGGCATGTAAAGCTGTCAGACTATAAGAGGGGTACTTTGAGGAATTTAAAGTTTTAACACTTTCTGGTTTACTCCTAAAAAAAGATTATATTACACGTATATACAGACAAACAGTCAAAACTGAACATCATAACAGTCTTCTAGTGGAATGGTCTTCTGGAAGATCAAATATATTGGATGCAAATTGCACTGAGCGATCATTTATTTGGTCTGAATATACAGGCATAGGTTACTAAAGGACGCTTGATTGGTAAAAGTTTACAGATCTGTGGTCATATTGTGCCGCTGGTCTGTCCATGTAGACACTCCCCTATAATCAACTTCAACCAGCTTATCTAATTAAACTTTAATGTGGATATTTTTTTACAGTGCCAAACCTCAGTCATTGTACAGTCTCCATGCTTGAAATCAAACACGTAAAAAAGGAAGTTACCCGTCATAGGTCTGAAATGTGCACGTAATGATGGGTACTACATGGTGTTAACCCATTAGAGGAATAAAGATAGATGGCCTTTAATAATCTTTCAGAGTACCACTAAAGGCCCTCCAATACATGTCTGACAGCAATTCTCTATCCGTGCACAGAATTATCTTCTGGATTCTACCTGTGTGACAGCGAGCTGATCTCACACCTGGTGGGATTCAGTTCTCTATAGGAGTTTGCAAACAGTTATAAGCACTATTAGTACTAAATCAAAACACTGAAGGGTGGTACTTATAAGATGGCCCAAAACCAGGGCCGTGGAGTCGGTGAGCCAAACCTTCGACTCCTCAATTTCCCTGACTCCCTCATACATGGCTCATGTTTAAGTGATATATTTACTGTAGTAAAATGGCAACCTCAGGCTTTTAATCACCATTATGATACAATAATCAAGCTATTAAGATAGAACATAAAATATATTAGAATACAACAAACCTCTTTATTAATATGCAATATTAATAAATAACCAATTTATTAATATGCAATAAGTGGGGAAAAAAAACTATTTTCAACAAAAACATACTGAACATTTGTGCAGTCTATGAATTTGTTCTGAGAAATGGTATTGGCTGCATCAGATCCTCCTTCATACGAGGGGCGCTCATTAAAGATTTCCCCTGACCCACTTTTATTTAATCACAAGACGCTGAAACTTCACATGTGTGATAATATAAGTCTCTATAAGTTAAGTGCCAATTTGCAACTCAGAACTGATAACGGTCTTGATTTTACAGGTGCTGAAGTGGTGCGAGGTTTGATAATGGACCCGTGGAATACAGAGCAGTCATCAAGTTCCTTTACTTGGAATGCCGCACACCAAAGGAGACGTTCAATGAGATGAAAGAGGTTTATGGTGATGATTCCCCATCATATGATGTAGTCAAGAACTGGCATCGTCAACTGAAATGTGGTCGGACTTTGGTGCAAACAGCTCCAATTCCAGGGCGACCCCACTCTATTGATGAACACACCATCCACCAAGTGGAGGTCGCCATTCTGGAAAATCTCCGCGTAACCATTCACCATCTAGCCCAAAATGTCAAGATTAGTGTGGAGTCTGTGGAAAAAAAATCATCCAAGACCATCTTCACATGCATAATGTATCCGCTCGCACCTTTCCAGAAGCAAGAACGAGTCGAATGCTCTCAGGCTCTATTGACAATGTGCCATGGAAACCAGGAGGATTTTCTCAACAGACTGATCAAACAGGATGAAAGCTGGGTCCATCACTATGATCCTGAAACTAAAGTCCAGTTGATGCAATGGAAGCATCATGACTCACCACCTCCAAAGAAGGCATGAGCCCAACCCTCTGCAGGCAAGGTCATGCTCACAGTATTTTGGGACCAGCATGGAGTAGTATTGATGGATTTTCTAGCAAAGGGTACCATGATCACTGGGGAATACTATGCTTCACTGCTGCGGATATTGCAGGAGGCCATCAAAACCAAGAGACGTGGCATGTTCACCAAAGGTGTCCACCTTCTGCAAGACAATGCACCAGTTCACAACTCACATGTTGCCCAAATGGAAGCATGCTCCTGTGACTTTGAAATTCTACCGCATCCCCCTTATTCACTCAACCTTGCACCATCGGACTTCCACCTCTTTCTAACAATGATGTTATTTTTGAAAGGCAAGAATTTTCCAGATGATGAGACTCTGATTTCTGAAGCCACAATGTGGCTTTTGGAGCAACTTGTCGACTTCTACAAGCGAGGTGTTTACAGTTGCTTAAAGAGATGGGAGAAGTGTGCGTCCCTAGGTGGCACCTATGTAGAGAAGGACTAATAACTGTGCCAAGTATCATTGCTCTCAGTCCACAGGAAGTGGGTCAGGGGAAATTTTAATGAACGCCCCTTGTAGATTACCTCAAATCTGATCTAGTTATTTTAAGGCTGGAGAACAGATTAATCTCAACTAAAATCCGAGACCCTTAGATCAGGAATAGAACAAACATTTATAGGACATTTCATAACTTTCCCAAATTCTTATGTATTAATGAACCCAATTTATTATATATTTTAGGAGTCGGTCCATTTTATACCAACTCCACCAAAATGGACACAGACTCCACAGCCGTGCCCAAAACATACCACTATATCAACTTACCACACAGAAACTGGGTGGAACGGTCCCTTTGGTCAGATCTTTTGAAGTACCATGGTTCAGCATAACTAGATTAACTGCTAGGTTTAAACAGGAAGCATTAAAGGACCACATTTATATACCGGCCAAGCACAGGACACAGATACAATTCATGATATACCGTATGTATATATAAAGAAAATAAAGTATGAGGAATTAAGTCAGTGTAAAGACATTTGCTTTTCTACAATAGTCCCTGCATACTAATTATTTCTTTGCTCAATTAATTGACCTGAAATATATATATTCCAGGAGTCTGCAACGTGATGTTATAGCCATCGGTCAGAACTCATCTAGGATTCTGCAGATATAGAGGCAAACATTAAAATTTCCTTACTGTACCATATGTTCCCTTTAAAAAGAACACAATATTCTGGCAGACATTTAGTAAGGCCCAAGAGTTATGCTAGGGATAGAGAAAATCTTCCATGCAGGGCAGACACAGCAAAACATGGTATTATGCAGTAGAATACAGTCAAAATATCCCAAAGCAATGGAACACGAATTGTCTGAGGTTTGGCCCATCCACTCATTGTCTATAAGAAAAGTAGAGATAAATGAAGCACAATGATCTGCTTCATTTGAGATGGAGCTCTTCACAGCCCTGATCTCCAAATCACTTATGGTCCCTGAGGTTGACCCCCAGCAATCAAGTATGAATAGGTGACACCTTGCAACTCTATTGAAAAGAATAGTTCTGTCCAAGGTTTGTATCTAAACACAGTGATCATAACAAGCCTTTCAAAACTCAACTATAAACTGAGCCAAAAAAACCTTGCTATTCCAAATAGCCATATCATGGATGTGTACAGAAAACGCATTCGCTTTTAAAAGGGGTCTGTATCATCAGAAATGAAATAAAATCAGAAAAAACATTTAAAAAAAAAAAAAAAAAGAAGAATGAAAAAAAAACTTCAAAACTCAAAAAGTGAGAAGAAATGTCACACCAGTTAAAAAACTTACTGAATGGAGATGCCCAAAAATTAAAAAGGTCCTTGGGTCTCACAGCCATTTTGGCCCTGGTACAGACTGAGGGAAGTATGCTTCAATGAGATGACAGAATTTCAGAAAGAAATCCGTTTCAACTTTTTTCCTACACTGGAGAACCTCCAAAACATATATACAGTACACACAAAGGGTAGCCGCGTCTCAATATCTTCTCTTTCCTAAGCTGCGGATTTCAGAGAATTTATGTATAAGGAAGTCCTACATGGTTACAGAACAAACTCCCACATACACATTTACATTGGCCTCGGTGGATGGAATTTCCAAAAGTAATTTCACCTGATTTACTTCCTTAATTACAAATGATTTTAAAAATCCCTTTTTTCTCTTGTAATTGTTCATCTAAGCTCAAAATACATAGAGGCTACCTAACATTAGCAAATGCTTCATAACCCTGACAAAGAGTGAGTGAGTGAGTGAGTGAGTGTGTGTGCGCATGTACAGCACAGACCAAAAGTTTGGACACACCTTCTCATTTAAAGATTTTTCTGTATTTTCATGACTATGAAAGATCCTAGTTACTTACCGGTAACGGGATTTTACAGAGCCCATGACAGCACCACCTGAGAGAGGGTATCCGCCCACCAAGGACAGGAATCTACTGAATAAAAAAGGCGGTACCTCTCCTCCGCATCAGTTTTTTGTTTCAGAGCATGAGAGGGCCTCCGAAGACAGGTTAATACATAACCACCACCTCAACATATGTACTAAACACCTTAAAAAAAAGTGCACACCACAGTGATAAAGGGGAGGGAATTAATAGGGTGCTGTCATGGGCTCTGTAAAATCCCGTTACCGGTAAGTAACTAGGATCTTTTCCCCTTCTCCCATGACAGCACCACCTGAGAGATTTATAGAGATCAAATACCAGAGGGAGGGATCACCGCTTGCAACACCCTTCTACCAAAGGACAGATCAGTAGAAGAGGAAAGGTCAAGACGGTAATGTTTGTAAAATGTAGCAGGGGATGACCAAGTTGCCGCCTTACATATAATGTCGATGGGCACATCCGCCTTCTCAGCCCAGGAAGCAGCTACCGCTCTGGTGGAATGGGCCTTCAGGTTCTCAGGAACCGGCAGATTGCTAGAAGAGTAGGCTAAGGTAATAGTATCCCTGACCCATCTAGCTATGGTCCCCCTTGTAACCTTAAGTCCTTTCCTAGCCCCCTGAAAGGATATAAATAAAGCGTCACTCTTTCTCCAGGCTTTTGTCACTTCCAAATACTGGACTAACACCCTCCTAACATCTAAGGTGTGAAGCTTATATTCCTCAGAATCCCTAGGATTAGGACAGAAGGAAGGGAGAGTGATTACTTGCGTCCTATGGAACTTGGAGGCTACCTTTGGAAGATAGGCCGGGTCTGGTCTTAAGATTACTCTATCCATACATACTTGAGTGAATGGATGGTTAATGGATAGTGCGTGTAAGTCACTGACTCTACGAGCTGATGTCAGGGCCACCAATAGCGCAGTCTTTAAAGTTAAGATTTTTTCTGAAACCTTCTCTAAGGGCTCGAAGGGAGGTTTGGTTAATGCTTCCAGAACTAAATTAAGGTCCCAAGGAGGCATTCTTGGAACAGGAATAGGTCTGGATCTATGACAGGCTTTAATAAATCTAATGATCCATCTATTTGCTGCAAAGTCATAATTATACAGTGCCCCCAGAGCAGATACCTGTACCTTAAGAGTACTGGTAGCTAGTCCCATGTTTAACCCCTTCTGGAGGAATTCTAGTATGGCCTCAATAGGAACCCTCCCTTTGGCAGACTGACCCGAGGTAGACAAGAACTTAGCCCAGGTTCTACCATAGATTCTAGTTGTTATCGGCTTTCTACTTGCTAGAAGGGTAGTAACAAGATCTGGAGAAAACCCCCTTTGCGTCAATAGCGACCTCTCAAAATCCAAGCCGTCAAATGCAGGCCAGCTCTTTGGGGATGACAGACTGGGCCCTGCCTGAGGAGATCCGGGATGTCCGGAAGAACCCATGGATCTGCTTGGGACATTCTCTTCATCCAAGTGAACCATGGTCTCTTGGGCCAGAACGGGGCGATCAATATAACCCTCGCCCGTTCCTCTCGGATCTTCCTCAGGATAGTAGGGATCAGTACTAAAGGGGGAAAGGCATAAGCTAGAGTGAAATCCCACTGAATCTGCAGCGCGTCCACCGCAAACGCCCCCTCTTTTGGATTCAGGGAGCAAAAGGTTTCGGTCTTCCGATTGTGTCTGTTTGCAAACAGATCTATCTGGGGCTGTCCCCACCGATCCACAATCTGCTGAAAAACGGCTGGATTCAACTCCCACTCTCCTTGTTTCAAGATGTGACGACTCAAGAAATCGGCCTTTATGTTCTCTTCCCCTTTTATATGCAGTGCCGAGAGCGTAACCAGCCGACTCTCGGCAAACCTGAAGATCTGATCCGCTATTAACATCAGAGGGAGAGACCTGGTACCCCCCTGATGATTGATGTAGGCGACTGTTGATCTGTTGTCTGACATTATCCTGACGTGAGGACCCTGAAGAACAGAACTGAATTCTTTTAGCGCGTTTCTGGCTGCCAACAGCTCTTTCATGTTGGAAGAGAGGCTTGTCTCGCTGTCCGACCAGAGGCCTTGTACAGAACGATTCCTTAGGTGAGCTCCCCAACCTTCCGCACTTGCGTCTGTTGTAATTGTATCCGACACCTGGAAGGTCCAAGGAACCCCCAAAGATAGGTTGACCGGAGATGTCCACCAGTCCAGGGAGTTGATCACAACATCTGGAAGAGATATTTTCCCATTCAGGCGACCTTTGAGCCGCCTGTCCGCTGCCAGAATCTCCTGTTGAAGACATCTGGAATGGTGCTAGGCCCACTGAACCGCCGGAATGCAAGACGTCATTGTACCCAACAGAGACATTGCACTCCTCAGGGTGATGGTCGGATTGCTGACAATCTGAGATGTTAGGGATCTGATCTTCAGTTTCTTTTCCTCTGGCAGAAGACAGGTTTGGTTTTCAGAGTCCAGAATGAGACCCAGGAAAGACTGAACCCTCTTTGGTTCCAGCCTTGACTTCTCCAGATTTAACAGCCAACCTAGGCGTCTTAGACTGGCCATGACGTCCGCCAGGGCTAGAGCACAGAGTTGACTTGATCTGCCCACTACTAAGAAATCGTCCAGATAAGGGATGACTAAAATATCTCTTTCCCTCAAGTGCGCTGTGACCTCCAGAATGATTTTTGTGAAGACTCTCGGCGCCATGGAAATGCCAAAGGGAAGAGCTGCGAACTGAAAATGCCTTACGTGCCTGCCGAATTGTACAGCTACTCTTAGAAACTGTTGATGATCTGGCAAAATCGGGACGTGGTAGTAGGCGTCCTTCAGATCGAGGACGCACATAAAACAGTCCGGAAATAACATCTTTATGGCTGATTTTATTGTTTCCATCTTGAAAGGCCTGTAGATTAAATGGTCGTTCAGTCTCTTTAAGTTCGCAATGGTCCTGAAGGAGCCGTCCGGCTTCTTTATTAAGAAGAGGGTCGAATAGAATCCTCTTCCTTGCTCGGGTGCAGGTGTTTCCACCAGAACTCCTTTCCTGAGCAGAGAGAGAACTTCCTGCTGTAAGGCTATCTGTTCCGCTAAACCTCTGGGGGCTGATATTTTGACAGTGTTCTTGGGCCTGCTCTTGAACTCTAGTGTGAGCCCCCTCCTGATTATCCCTAAGATCCAAGAATTGGATGAAATTTTCTTCCAGGCAGGCAGGAAGTGGGACAATCTTCCTCCCACCTGGGGGGAACTGTCACTTAGGGGCTTTCTTATTCTCGGAGGAGGGACTCCCAAACATGAAGCCTCTGTTATACGGCTTTCGGTCTTTCCAGCTACCTTGGTCTCTGGGAGCTTTACTGCGGCTGTATTTTCTCTTCCGAAAGGAACTGTTAAATCGGGAACCAGACACCATGGGAAATCCATGTTTTTTGTCTGCGGCTTTATCTAGGATGTCATCTAGACCTTTGCCGAACAAGAAGTCCCCCTCACAAGGGATTGAGCACAGTTTAGACTTTGACTGCACATCTCCTGGCCAGCTCTTGAGCCATAGCGCCCTACGGGCTGCATTAGAGAGGTTTGCAGACCGGGCAGCCAGCCTAACTGAATCTGCCGATGCATCTGCCAGGAATGCAGCCGCTCCCTGCACAAGAGGAAGGTCTGATAGAATTTTCTCCCTGGACACATTCCCCCTGATCTGGTCTTCCAATTGTTGAAGCCAGATCATCATAGATCTAGCAGTGCAGGTCACTGCTACTGCCGGTTTAAGGGCCCCTGCTGACGACTCCCAGGTTTGCTTAAGGAAGGACTCCGCTTTTTTATCCAGCGGGTCTTTTAAGGCTCCTAAATCCTCAAAGGGCAGAGTGGATTTTTTTGAAGATTTTGAAATGGCCACGTCAATCTTAGGGGTTTTGTCCCATTTAGCCGCATCCTCATCCTCAAAGGGTTACCTCCGCTTGGAGGATGACGGCAGCTGACCCTTCCTCTCCGGTTTCTTCCATTCCCTTTCTATCAGAGATTTAATCCGGTCATTGACCGGGAATAAGCGTCTCCTCCTTTGGTCTAAGCCCCCGAACATAACATCCTGGACTGTTCTGGGCACTTTGGTATCGGTAATACCCATAGTCCCTCTGACGGCTTTAACTAGTCTCTCAGTATTATCAACCAAAAAACAAGGTCTGCCCCCCCCATTATCATCCGAAGACTCCGATGACGATGAGGAGTGATTAGAGGAGGAAGGCAGTTCTCTCGTAAAACGGGACTCCACTGATTCCTCTGATTCTGAAGAAACTAGTTTTTGCTTCTTCTTTTTGAGTGAGGTTAAGCCTCTTAAAGACTCTCTGACCTCTGTCTGGATTAGATCCTTTAATTCTAAAGAAAACCTGGGGGACTCCTCTGCAATGGTTTTCTGAATACAGTCTGAGCATAGGTTTTTGGCATAGGAGGTGGGAAGACCGATTTTGCATAAAGCACACTCCCTGTTTTTATTTTTAGCACTACATTTCTTCGCCTCCGGAGGCGGTGGTTGCCGTTCACATGAGGGCTCCCATCTGGCGGAGGTGGACTGACGAAGTCTTTTCTGACCAGTCTTGCCGGAACTCGTACGCCCCTCACTGCTGTGACTTTGTCGATGGGAAGATTCCCGTTCCATTTGTTTGAGCTGCTTGCGCTGCTTTGATGGCTGTGGCTGCTGCTGTACTTCCTGTGGCGGTGACAGCTGCTGCCCAGGTGACTGCGGTTCCTCATTCATCATGGCGGGGATGCAGAGACCGCCATCCTGATTGCTCCCCATCCTTAAAAGCAGTAGGGCTCCACCTCCTTTAGGCTCCTCCCCTTCCGGCAGCGTGCTCATCTCTCTTTTTCTTTTTTTTTAAAAAATTTTTAGCCAGCTGGCGCGCTACCCGCAGATCCACCTGCCTCTGCGCGTGCGCAGCCCAGTGGCACCCGGCGCGCTTGCAGCGGGATGACAGCTTCCCACCCGCGCATGCGCAGACCCGGTTTCCGGCGCACTCCGTGATAGGGCGCGTCAGCACCCCGCGCGTGCGCAGCCCGGACTTCCGGCGCGCTCCGTCAGAGGGTGCGACGCGACCCCCATGTGCGCAGCCCGGAAGACCTGCCGGCCGGCGCGCTCAGTTCATCTTTGCGAGGCGCAGACCCGGCCGCAGGCCCCGGCGCACGCGGGGAGGCATCCGAAGGAAAACAGCACCTCCTCCCCACACGCAGACCCGGGCAGCAGCCAGACGGGCTGGGAACAGGGACCATCTGCTGCTTCCACGGCCTCCAGGCCGCACCGTCCATAATCCAGGTACGTGAGGTACCACCTGGTGAGGCTCCCATCAGGGACAGGAACCAAAAACTGATGCGGAGGAGAGGTACCGCCTTTTTTATTCAGTAGGTTCCTGTCCTTGGTGGGCGGATACCCTCTCTCAGGTGGTGCTGTCATGGGAGAAGGGGAAAAATTGTACATTCACACTGAAGGCATCAAAACTATGAATTAACACATGTGGAATTATATACTTAACAAAAAAGTGTGAAACAACTGAAAATATGTCTTATATTCTAGGTTCTTCAAAGTAGCCACCTTTTGCTTTGATGACTCCTTTGCACACTCTTGATGAACTTCAAGAGGTAGTCACCGGAAATGGTCTTCCAACAATCTTGAAGGAGTTCCCAGAGATGCTTAGCACTTGTTGGCCCTTTTGCCTTCACTCTGCGGTCCAGCTCACCTCAAACCATCTCGATTGGGTTCAGGTCTAGTGACTGTGGAGGCCAGGTCATCTGGCGTAGCACCCCATAACTCTCCTTCGTCAAATAGCCCTTACAGAACCTGGAGGTGTGTTTGGGGTTATTGTCCTGTTGAAAAATAAATGATGGACCAACTAAATGCAAACCGGATGGAATAGCATGCCGCTGCAAGATGCTGTGGTAGCCATGCTGGTTCAGTATGCCTTCAATTTTGAATAAATCCCCAACAGGGTCACCAGCAAAGCACCCCCACACCATCACACCTCCTCCTCCATGCTTCACGGTGGGAACCAGGCATGTAGAGTCCATCCGTTCACCTTTTCTGCGTCGCACAAAGACACGGTGGTTGGAACCAAAGATCTCAAATTTGGACTCATCAGACCAAAGCACAGATTTCCACTGGTCTAATGTCCATTCCTTGTGTTCTTTAGCCCAAACAAGTCTCTTCTGCTTGTTGCCTGTCCTTAGCAGTGGCTCCCTAGCAGCTATTTTACCATGAAGGCCTTCTGCACAAAGTCTCCTCTTAACAGTTGTTGTAGAGATGTGTCTGCTGCTAGAACTCTGTGTGGCATTGACCTGGTCTCTAATCTGAGCTGCTGTTAACCTGCGATTTCTGTGGCTGGTGACTCGGATAAACTTATCCTCAGAAGCAGAGGTGACTCTTGGTCTTCCTTTCCTGGGACGGTCCTCATGTGAGCCAGTTTCTTTGTAGTGCTTGATGGTTTTTGCAACTGCACTTGGGGACACTTTCAAAGTTTTCCCAATTTTTCGCACTGACTGACCTTCATTTCTTAAAGTAATGATGGCCACTCGTTTTTCTTTACTTAGAATTTCTATTATGGCAAGAAAAAAGCAGCTAACAGTCTATTCAGTAGGACCATCAGCTGTGTATCCACCTGACTTCTGCACAACACAACTGATGGTCCCAACCCCATTTATAAGGCAAGAAATCCCACTTCTTAAACCTGACAGGGCACACCTGTGAAGTGAAACCATTTCCGGTGACTACCTCTTGAAGCTCATCAAGAGAATGCCAAGAGTGTGCAAAGCAGTCATCAAAGCAAAAGGTGGCTACTTTGAAGAACCTAGGATATAAGACATATTTTCAGTTGTTTCACACTTTTTTGTTAAGTATATAATTCCACATGTGTTAATTCATAGTTTTGATGCCTTCAGTGTGAATGTACAAATTTCATAGTCATGAAAATACAGAAAAATCTTTAAATGAGAAGGTGTGTCCAAACTTTTGGTCTGTACTGTATGTGTTCAGCTGAGTGTACATGTGTTCTCAAAAGGGAGAAGGAAAGTAGCTGCATTCAGCAGGGCTGTGGAGTCAGCAAGCCATACCTTCAATTCCTTAATTTCCCTGACTCAGACGTCCTCATATATGGCTCATGTTTAAGTGATATGTTACCATTTTAATATGGTAAATTTGAGGTTTTTCATCACAATTATGATACAATAATCAAGCTATTTAGAACATAAAATAAAAATGTTCCTGTTTACTCTAGCAGTTCTGAGATGAGAGCAGGCATTCCTTGCCAGTGCCTTTTTCCTCTGATCTGTAGAGGAGGTGGTCACTACTGAGCGTGTACATAAAGTGCAGCCCAGATTCATCTCAACTAAAAGATGAGATCCTTAGATCAGGAATAGAACAGACATTTATAGGACATTCCATAACTTTCCCAAAATCTTATGAAAACATTTACAGCACATCCTGCATTGTAGTACTATACCCAATTTATTATATATTTTAGAAGTTGGTCCATTTTATAACGATTCCACCAAAGTCGACACAGACTCCACAGCACTGGCTTATCTCCATTGATAACAATGAATCAAGGAATGCTAACAAACATGTGGACACCCACATGAGTCTCCTCCACCAAATGTTGATGACAGACTGCAGGGAACACAGTACCAAGTGCGGAGGACTGTTGTTGTTCTGGGAGGAGATTGTAGGTTTTCATTATTTCTTAAAATGAATGGGCCCAGGGTGGTGTAACTTTCAAAGTAGTGGATAGCCCCTTTAAAAACTAATGGTATTGGTTGCAGAATTTGTGCTACAGTTGAACAACAATCTGTGTCCATATACATTACATGAAGGCAAATCAGCAAATTGTGGGTGTGACTGGTCCATTGAACCATATGAACATAGCCTCATGCCAGGCTTAGACCCCAAAATTTTTAGTCAGTATGCTGCCGTGTACCCCACCGACAGACTGATCCAATTAGTGGTGTGCACACTAATGATTTTTCACCTTGTGCAATTTCTCTATAAACAGCACATTCTTTAGATATAATTACTCGTGTGAGTAATCTCGAGAAGGTAAAGTTTAATAACTGTATCAAGCCAATCCTTGTTTACAGTCATAAAATACTGGAGGTCAAGGATACATGGGAGGACACATGCGTGCCAGGCACGTTAGGACTCCTTTACTGGAAATCCCTTATTTTGTTTCACAGAGAATGAAAATTTTTTCCAAATTAAGATGCACACATCTATAAAACAAGATGTTACATGACCCAATTGTAGAGTTCTATAGGGGTGATACCATATATCCCCTTTTACATTTACATACTGTAGTAAGAGATTTTAGGCTGTCCCAAGCCTAAGCAATGGAGCCTAGAAAAAAGCAAGTATGAGAAAAGAAGTAAATACTGAGCTATATTACCATATAGCCACCAACAGCAAAAAGGAGATTTAAAGGCATTATTGTTTGAAACTTGAGCCACTAACCTTTAAATAGAACATCTTTATTTAGAGATCAGTTCTCTTTTTTCCCCTAATCAAACATTTTGTACCCTTCACACAATAAAGAAGCATTTACAGCGACTGTCATTTTACTTCCCTGCAGCAAAATAATCATGTGCAGCCACACTACTGCTGCAGCCAATCACTGGCTTACAGTAGTGTGACAAAAATGCTAGCATAACTGCTGAGGCTCGTGACTGGCTGCATCTGATGTCATCATCACTGCTGAGGCTCGTGACTGGCTGCATCTGATGTCATCATCACTGCTGAGGCTCGTGACTGGCTGCATCTGATGTCATCATCACTGCTGAGGCTCGTGACTGGCGGCATCTGATGTCATCATCACTGCTGAGGCTCGTGACTGGCGGCATCTGATGTCATCATCACTGCTGAGGCTCGTGACTGGCGGCATCTGATGTCATCATCACTGCTGAGGCTCGTGACTGGCGGCATCTGATGTCATCATCACTGCTGAGGCTCGTGACTGGCGGCATCTGATGTCATCATCACTGCTGAGGCTCGTGACTGGCGGCATCTGATGTCATCATCACTGCTGAGGCTCGTGACTGGCGGCATCTGATGTCATCATCACTGCTGAGGCTCGTGACTGGCGGCATCTGATGTCATCATCACTGCTGAGGCTCGTGACTGGCGGCATCTGATGTCATCATCACTGCTGAGGCTCGTGACTGGCGGCATCTGATGTCATCATCACTGCTGAGGCTCGTGACTGGCGGCATCTGATGTCATCATCACTGCTGAGGCTCGTGACTGGCTGCATCTGATGTCATCATCACTGCTGAGGCTCGTGACTGGCTGCATCTGATGTCATCATCACTGCTGAGGCTCGTGACTGGCTGCATCTGATGTCATCATCACTGCTGAGGCTCGTGACTGGCTGCATCTGATGTCATCATCACTGCTGAGGCTCGTGACTGGCTGCATCTGATGTCATCATCACTGCTGAGGCTCGTGACTGGCTGCATCTGATGTCATCATCACTGCTGAGGCTCGTGACTGGCGGCATCTGATGTCATCATCACTGCTGAGGCTCGTGACTGGCTGCATCTGATGTCATCATCACTGCTGAGGCTCGTGACTGGCTGCATCTGATGTCATCATCACTGCTGAGGCTCGTGACTGGCTGCATCTGATGTCATCATCACTGCTGAGGCTCGTGACTGGCTGCATCTGATGTCATCATCACTGCTGAGGCTCGTGACTGGCTGCATCTGATGTCATCATCACTGCTGAGGCTCGTGACTGGCGGCATCTGATGTCATCATCACTGCTGAGGCTCGTGACTGGCTGCATCTGATGTCATCATCACTGCTGAGGCTCGTGACTGGCTGCATCTGATGTCATCATCACTGCTGAGGCTCGTGACTGGCTGCATCTGATGTCATCATCACTGCTGAGGCTCGTGACTGGCTGCATCTGATGTCATCATCACTGCTGAGGCTCGTGACTGGCTGCATCTGATGTCATCATCACTGCTGAGGCTCGTGACTGGCTGCATCTGATGTCATCATCACTGCTGAGGCTCGTGACTGGCTGCATCTGATGTCATCATCACTGCTGAGGCTCGTGACTGGCGGCATCTGATGTCATCATCACTGCTGAGGCTCGTGACTGGCTGCATCTGATGTCATCATCACTGCTGAGGCTCGTGACTGGCTGCATCTGATGTCATCATCACTGCTGAGGCTCGTGACTGGCTGCATCTGATGTCATCATCACTGCTGAGGCTCGTGACTGGCTGCATCTGATGTCATCATCACTGCTGAGGCTCGTGACTGGCTGCACACTCACATGGATGTATCTGAGGTCATCACTGCAGGGAGGTAGGGAAAAGACCAGCAGGGGCCATCGCAGCAAAAGTGGTGCTCTTCTCTTTTTTGTTATTTTATCATATTTCATGCTGTTAGTTTTTTAATTTATTTTTTTCAAATCCACCAAAAACCTCTGATTTTGTCTTGCAGCCTGTGAAGGGGTGGGGGCTAAGGCATAACGCATGTGATCATCAAGATTACATAACCAGCGCAGATAAGCAGTGTGGAGAAACGCCTGCCTGTGATGGCTGCTCATGTCAACCAAGGTCGATACACACCCAGTAAAATTACAGACATAGACCTGAAATACATTCCTGCAATATCCCGAGCTGCCCAGCTTCCTACCAGCTGGGACCCGGACCCAGAGAGGATATTCTCCCAACCATCAATTAAATAGCTGTGTGACTAAGTATAGGTGAAACCTCAGCGCTCACATACTCCTGTCATTGTGCGAAAGGAGAAGCTCATGATAGCCATCTCATGTCAGAGCAGGCAGCAGTGCAGAGGTTAATATAAAGTCACCCTTCTCACGTTGGGTCATGTACAGGAATGTTTACATACTGTACATTCAATTCTAGGAGGGAGATTACTTTACTGTTTATATACAGCAACCTGCACAGCAAGTTTACAGGAGGCGGTGCGGCCTCACAATTCACAATACTACGGCTCATGCTCTCCCCAAAAAGACACAAGTACAGAAAATTAAAAGAATACCCGTTAAAAAAAATATACATACAGTACAGACCAAAAGTTTGGACACACCTTCTCATTTAAAGATTTTTCTGTATTTTCATGACTATGAAAATTGTACATTCACACTGAAGGCATCAAACTATGAATTAACACATGTGGAATTATATACTTAACAAAAAAGTGTGAAACAACTGAAAATATGTCTTATATTCTAGGTTCTTCAAAGTAGCCACCTTTTCCTTTGATGACTGCTTTGCACACTCTTGGCATTCTCTTGATGAGCTTCTAGAGGTAGTCACCGGAAATGGTTTTCACTTCACAGGTGTGCCCTGTCAGGTTTAATAAGTGGGATTTCTTGCCTTATAAATGGTGTTGGGACCATCAGTTGTGTTGTGCAGAGGTCAGGTGGATACACAGATGATAGTCCTACTGAATAGACTGTTAGAATTTGTATTATGGCAAGAAAAAAAAGTGGCTAAGTAAAGAAAAACAAGTGGCCATCATTACTTTAAGAAAGTCAGTCAGTGCGAAAAATTGGGCAAACTTTGAATGTGTCCCCAAGTACAGTTGCAAAAACCATCAAGCGATCCAGCAGCACGAATGACAAGGGCCAATACAAGTCTATGAGTCCGTGAAAAACACCTACAACACATGGACGCCATCAGTGTGCTGTCTGTGCTTTACATGACAAAGGATAGGAGAGGCTTTGTCATTTATTTATCCAGACGTGAAAAACACCAATCCCATTTTTTTTGCACACATGAAAAAACATTGATATTTGAATGAAGCCTTAAAGAGGACCAGGTGAGAATTTGCCAGTTTTTACTCTCATCTGATCCCTGCTGATCCGGAGTAGTTTTTTTTTTTTTTTTTTTTTAATTGCCATACATTTCCAGATTTGGATCTTTATACTTAGTGCTGCCAATATAAGTTTTATAGTATTTACCAAAGCAGTCTAAAGACACCCCCCCGAGCCACGCCCCCTCCCCCAGAGAACCCCTGCGAGCCACACCCCCACCAAGAGAATCCCCCGTGAGCCACGCCCCCTCCCCCAGAGAACCCCTGCGAGCCACACCCCCACCAAGAGAATCCCCCCCGTGAGCCACGCCCCCTCCCCCAGAGAACCCCCGCGAGCCACCAAATAAAAAGGCCAATATCTCATGAACCATATGGTGGATTTATTAAAAAAAAAAAAAAAAACTGAATACTCAGGGGAGCAGTAGGAATGAAATAAGAGCAAATACTGTACATATTTGACAGCTCTTCTTTAAAACTGAAAGAAATCTGTCAGAAGGGATCTGCCATAACCCCCCTCATACTCCACTGTCCTAGATCTAAATATTATAGTTAATAGAAAACTGGGTGCAGCAGCAGGTTCCCCATCCCTATGCCCAGTCTGCTGTAGGGCAAAAAGATTGTCCAAAAATGTTCCATGTATTTTTACACTCCATCTGTAGCTTTAAGGCCCCGTCACACATAACGAGATCGCTAGCGAGATAGCTGATGAGTCACGGTTTGGTGACGCAATAGCGATCTCGTTATGTCTAACAGGTAGCAACGATCAGGCCCCTGCTGTGAGATCGCTGATCGTTACAAAGCTTCCTGGACCATTCCTAGGTCGTTGCGCTCCCGCTGGGCAGTGTGCATCGCTGTATTTGACACCTTGTCAACGACCTCGCTAGCGATTCAGAACTGAGACACATTGAGGTGCATAAATTGGACTTTTCTGCGTTCATCGTCCCTGATTGGTGGTCGCTACTGCGTCCTTGTTTTTTCAGATCCCACCAGCGTTCTCCGGCTGTGACTCCACTTTGAACAAATCAGACATCTTTAGCGAAGTAGGTATTGTTTGGGGTCTCAAATGAGTTTCCATTTTTAATTCATTTATAGGACATCTACTAATTATCTGCTATCATTGCTCTTCAGGGAGGGAGGGAGGGCTTGGCTTCTATCTGTATATATATGCTTTTGCATGGGCAGATATTTTAGGGGTCTCGTGCACACACACCCACACAGCACGTTTTCTGACACGCTGTCGTGGCCAACCGCTTCAGAGTTTTTCATACGCCAATTAACATGAAGCTTAAATCAATAGACTGTTCTTTTGGCCTGTTGCACGCTTCAAAACTTTCTTCGTCGACGTGATGCAATTACGTACTGTCCGCCTGGCTTTGTGGACTCTGGACCGAGCCAATGAGGAAGTGGAGCTCGGTGAATGAAGTGCAAACGATCCTGCAATTGCAGGCCTTCAACCAGTGGGACATGGCAGAAACACCCACGATGCGAAGACCTGCCGCGACAACTGCTGCCAGTATTTTAACGGTCCTGGTGCCCGGTCACACATAACGAGATCGCTAACGAGATCGCTATTGAAGCCAAGCCCTCCCTCCCTCCCTGAAGAGCAATGATAGCAGATAATTGGTAGATGTCCTATAAATGAATTAAAAATGGAAACTCATTTGAGACCCCAAACAATACCTACCTCGCTAAAGATGTCTGATTTGTTCAAAGTGGAGTCACAGCCGGAGAACGCTGGTGGGATCTGAAAAAACAAGGACGCAGTAGCGACCACCAATCAGGGACGATGAACGCAGAAAAGTCCAATTTATGCACCTCAATGTGTCTCAGTTCTGAATCGCTAGCGAGGTCGTTGACAAGGTGTCAAATACAGCGATGCACACTGCCCAGCGGGAGCGCAACGACCCAGGAATGGTCCAGGAAGCTTTGTAACGATCAGCGATCTCACAGCAGGGGCCTGATCGTTGCTACCTGTCAGACATAACGAGATCGCTAGCGAGATCGCTATTGCGTCACCAAAACGTGACTCATCACCGATCTCGCTAGCGATCTCGTTATGTGTGACGGGGCCTTTAGTGTTGTGAATGTTCGGAGCACCGCATTTATGGGAAAAGCTCCTGGGGTGTACTTTAGACCGAGTGTACAGACATAGAATGCATTAACCTTAGACCTGCTGTGTGACTGACAGCTGTAATGTGAGGTCTTGCTACATCCCCTTTAGAGGGTCTTTGCAACATGTTGTCGGACACTTAAGTATCTACGATGTAAAAAAAACAAACAATGGAGACGTAACCAATTAAAATGCAAAAGCCAATGCAATTCAAAGGGAAGCTCACGTTTCACAATGTATTAAAGTGCAATAGTTTATCTATGTATCAGCGCACAACTCCCAAAGTGAGCAGCCGGGTCATTATAGATAGTGCATGGATTGTGGCAGATGAGAGGATCCGCAAGGTGCTTGTTAATGACTGACAAATCAAGGTTGCAGCGTGATTAATATGTTACTGTACTTGTCTCCTTTGGGTGCTTGCCCTTTCTATTACAAAGGTGAAAAACATTTGCTTACTCTCTATTATGTCTCCTAACCTTGTACAGTGTCTGGTTTATGCACTTTTTCCTCATGTTATGTAATATCTCGCCCGGTGAGTTTATGTGAAACGCCATCTCCAAGTCATTTTAGATGAGAAGCACATTAATGCCTTCTTATTAGTAATCTACTTTCAAATGCAAATCTGCACCACAATCCACAGATTGTAGAAAACTCTGCAGCAAATAGTGGGATAGTCCCAGAATTGTTGGGTTTATTGACTACTTACATTTTCATATGTCCCATTTACTTTATAGTCAGTAACCTAGTGCGTGTTAATCGTTTTGGTTTTTTTTAAATGGAGTGACTAGTTCTCCTTCTTTACTAAGAACTTGTGAAGGAACCAGAAGCTGGAAACTCACCATTCAACTAATTAAATATAGCTAAATAAACGTACAACGGTTGGTAAACATTGAATTGTACAAGCATTGATATTAGAAAAAAAACAAACATTACACATTACTATTGACAAATATTATATAAAGCTGACGTAATGTCTGCGATTTCAAAGCACAATTCTTGAAGTTTAATTTAAAAAAAAAAAAATAGGTTTGCCATGACCTGTTCCATGGAAAGAAATGTGTATGAATGGTTTAAATTGCAAAACGGATGTAAACACAAGCAATTTGGCAGTTTACTTTTCTTACTAAGCATACTCTCCATTCTCAAGACCAGAGGGATTTGTCATGTTATAGCTTACGGTTCAGTGTCACGTTTACTGACCAGTCTCCAGGGCAAGGAGGGCGTCTACACGGCATGACGCGGCAGAGCTGTGCGCGTCTACACGGCATCACGCGGCAGAGCTGTGCGCGTCTACACGGCATCACGCGGCAGAGCTGTGCGCGTCTACACGGCATCACGCGGCAGAGCTGTGCGCGTCTACACGGCATCACGCGGCAGAGCTGTGCGCGTCTACACGTCACCACGCGGCAGAGCTGTGCGCGTCTACACGTCATCACGCGGCAGAGCTGTGCGCGTCTACACGTCATCACGCGGCAGAGCTGTGCGCGTCTACACGTCATCACGCGGCAGAGCTGTGCGCGTCTACACGTCATCACGCGGCAGAGCTGTGCGCGTCTACACGTCATCACGCGGCAGAGCTGTGCGCGTCTACACGTCATCACGCGGCAGAGCTGTGCGCGTCTACACGTCATCACGCGGCAGAGCTGTGCGCGTCTACACGTGCATGTATTTATATGCAACAGAGCTGTGTGTATAATACACACTGCAGAGAGACCCTAACAATAGATCCATTACCTCCCTATTCTACGCTAGTACATTAAAATTAGTGATAATGACCCCTACGCTTTGCACCGCTAGGGAAGTTTTAATTAATAGGAAAAGTTTTTTCCTATTTTCTGCTGTCTAAACCTGGGGTGCGTTTTATAGTAAGGTGCATCTCATAGTCCGAAAAATATGGCACATCCAAGAGTAGCTCCTATCAAACTCCTTTTTAAATGTGGCCATGCATTGTGCAGGGACAGGGAATGTGGCACACTAGCTCTTGGTTGTGAGTCAAACAAGGGCCCCTCAGTGATCAGATATTACTTATTCTGTGGATAGGTTATAAGCGTCACTAGAAAAATCCCTTTTAAAAAGGGAACCTGTCAGCTGATACATGACACCCAAACCATGAGCAGCATGAGTCAGAGTCGTGCAGCCAGGTATGCTTCTCGCTGAAATGCTCTGATGTTTCAGTGAAATCAAGTTTAAACATCTTGCCAGGGACTATAGGGAGAGATGAGACAAGTCCGGCGTTGTCACTGGCCGGCTTCTGCCGCACTATAGGTGACTGACAGGTCTCCCCTACATGTGTACAAAAGGAAGAGATCTGGAGAGGGACAGGGAGAAGACGACTGAATCTTCAAAATAATTTTTTTCTGAAATGTTGGAGCATTTCAGAAAAAAAACATACCTGTCTGCAAAGTGATGCCCGTGGTTTGGGCAGCATGGATTGACGGACAGGTTTCCTTTAACCATCTCGCATATTTTTCGCTTTGATTTTTACGCTCCCTCACCCTTCTCACACAGTCCTGAGGTGATTTTCTTAGGGCAATATAAAAGGAGTCTCACTCCATCTCCTACAAACAGTGCCTGGAAACCCCAGGACTAGCACAAATACTGGGGTAATACAGGGGTTTTGACCTCCAAGGATTCAATTACCACATTTTGACAATGCTAAAGGGTGCAAAAGCAACATGGATAATGGTTAATGAGGAAAGAAAGAAGATACCCTTCTCCCTCCCCCCCCCCCAGACTGACAATTCTAGAAATTATAATTACAGATTGTAAAAAAAAAATTTTAAATAACTTTTGCAATCAATGCAATATGAGAAATCTAGCAATATATAGTTTCCATTGAGTGAAATACCCATAAGTGTACGGCATGGCACCCTCCACTCTAATAGCAAGGAGATCATGAAAAGGAATCTCCCATTAATAGGATAAGTACCTATCAATTAAAGGGGGTTATCTGGGACTTTGCTTATTTTTTTGGCATGGGGCCAAGAACTTACCGGCAGGTAATTGCTATTTACTTGTCTGTTCTGCAAAAACCTATTCCAGCTCAGCGCAGACCGGGACCGGCCCCCCCTACTAGCGATTCCCCTGCTTCCTGGGAACGTCACATCCACAGAGCAGCTCCTTCATTTGTGCTCTGCTGTCAGCGGAGAGTCACTGTGACGTCATGCTGATTGACAGCAGGCCCCTCACTGCCTAAAGGTGGGGAGTCAGCTGTCAATCAGCAGGACGTCGGCAGTGATGCCCCATCAACAGAGCAGAGCGGAAAAGAAGGAGCTGCTCTGTCTAAATGAGGTCAAAGAAAGTAGGAAAATCACTGCCTAATCTGGAAGAGATCGTCGTAGGAAGAACAGTCGGGTAGTTAACAACTACCCATCAGAAAGTCCTTCGCCCCCTACGAAAAAAATAACCAATGTCTCGGATAACTACTTTAAATGTGGGAAAGCAAAATGTGAGAAAGTGTTACTCACCATAATGTGGTCTTGTGGTCTTATTCAATCAGAGACAAACCTACAAAAGGAAAGAAAAAAATATATAATATAATATATATAATGAAAAAGACGCTTTTACTAAACACTGAGAACACAAGCACAAGGCAATGGCAGCATATAAGATATATTCACAAGCACAGAAACAGCAGCTGCAAATGTACAACAGAGAAAGTGAGGAATATACATAGGAAAAGGTGTGAGGAGTATCCAACAGGTGCCCTAATATAAACCAATGTGCCCTGTGTGCATGGATATTCTGAAGGGGTCTGCAGTAGTTACTCAGGAGCAGAGAACATACAGTAATGATGATAGGGGGATGTGGAGAGGAACGCCTGTACTAGTAATCCCCCAATACACTGCACAGACCTCAGTGCTGGCAGAAAACAGGATAATAGGCAGACTCAGGAAAAGTGGTGAGAAACGAATTTATCTATTTTGCTCATAGTAACCGCACTGATTGGGTCCTATGGGTAACAAGAACAGTAGTTAATCTTTCAGAAAACAAAAATCCACCATAGTCACAGCAAAGAGTCAGCGGCACAGAGCACTATGGTGGAGAACGATATAGAAGTGCAAAGTTACAGTCAGATAAAGTAATGAACATGGGAGCAAACAGCGGAGATTGTCAGTAAAGCTGTCCCCGACTGCAGGCAGCTGATGAGATCTGCAGCGATCAAATGATTATTGCCCTCCAGACATTATAACACCTGCAGATCCCACATTGGCAGCCTGAGACTAAGAATAACTATTCTGTCCCTTGAAGGGGTCCCTAGCTCACTTGTCCTGCACATTGATGGGATCAGCACAACTAATAATAATATAATATTATTATTAATAATAATAATAATAATAATAATAATAATAATAATAATAATAATAATAATAATAATAATAATATTAGTCATTTTACTTTTTGTCTTGTGGCATTAGCCGCCAGGTTTTGGGGGGTTTTTGGGTGCATTTATCGAAAATAATGCACATAGTTCATGAATATGGTGCAAAATCAAAAATACTGTTTTAATTACATTTTTTGTGCAAAATGTTGCAAACTTTAAAAAAAATGCTGTAAATTAAAAACCCCACCAGAAACCTTACTTCAGGCAGAGACTGGAGTGTGATACATAAAAAAAAAGTGACATTTTGTAGAAGTCACAATTTGTGAATCTGTTGAAAACATCTGGATAAGCAAAGTTGTTGAGGACAAATAAAAATAAACTGAAGGACAGTCAATAAGGCACATTAACAGAGAGCAAACTACTCCAGAAAACTGGAGAAACAATGACAAATTGAGGCCACACATTTCCCCTGTGTGTACAAGGTCTTAAAAATTAGCAAATTTCTCACCTAAATGTGTCATGTACTACTATACTGCACCCGAGCTTCTGCGTGTTGTAGTGATATGCCAGCCTATTTATAAGGAACTAGAAGCAATTATTATTTATTTAGAGTAATAAGGCCAGGGAGTTTTTACTAAAGGGGATTTCACATGTCAGCGTCATCTCATCCTATACCTGTGAAGAGTTTTATGTTAAAGGGAATCAGTCAGCAGGTTTTTGCCATGTAATTTGAGAGCAGCCTGATGTAGGTCCAGAGACCCTGATTGCAGGGATGAATCACTTACTGGACTGCTTGGTGTTGTGTGAATAGAATTCCAGTTTTCTCTGTTGTAGATGTAGCAGTGCTCAGAATGCTGAGCTGTGTATAACCCCCGCCCACACCCCTGATTGGCAGCATCCTGTGTACACTGTGCATCATCAGCAAGCAGCCAATCAGTGGTGGGGGCGTGGATACACAGATTAGCTGGACTGGAATGCATGTGACACCTAGTCCAGCAGTGATAATCTCCTGCTGATAAAATGATTGTATTGAAACTTTGAAACTACAGCACACATCCTATTATCCTATTATGTGCCTGGAATAAGGCTCCCTGTCCCTATACCATGCTGCTTTCACATTAAATAGCAAAAAACAGCTGACAGATTTCCTTTAAGCGGATTGTCCAACGTACAAACATTACAATCAGTGGATATTGGAAAAAAAAAAAACACTAAAGACACAGTACTAGCCTATGCTTTGCCCTCATAATCCAGTGATTGTCCCCGTCTTTGCTTACATGCAGCAAATAAGTGGCCACAGTGATCACATGCTGCACTATCTGGCATCGCCGCTCCGTGATGGGAGCCACGATGCCACCAGTGTGGCACATAATTGCTGCAGAGGTCTCTTACCCGCAGAATGTCAACAAAGACAGGAAGCACCGCTGAGGATCAGGGCTGCATCATCAGGATCCTTTTATTTTGGATTATTAAGATAAACCCATAAAACTTTCGGCTACAATTCTAAGTGACACGTGCACACAGTGGGTGTTTTTCTGCAGGTATCAATAGCAAAATACACAGGGGCATTCTGAGGTGTCTATTGCTTTATTTTGCCTTTTCCCTTGTTTGCTATGCATTTTGATGGGAAACAGACAGCAAGGATGCAAAAAATAAAAATTATGGAGCTTTCACTCACCGTCCCACTGTCCAGTGCTGCCTACAACTGCTGCTCCAGGTTTGTCGATCGGCTGCAGCCAATCACTGAGGTATCGACATGACATCACTGATGCAACCGATCAGAGATTTGAGCAGTTGGTTGAATAAAAGCTACTTTTTTTTTTTTTTACATCCCTGTGCCTAAGAGTAATAATCTTTGAAATCTAACAACCCCCTGAATGAGGCTTTCATTGCAAAAGCAACTTAAAAAGCAATTGTGATTTTGTATGGAATTCTTTCAGGCTCTCCCAAAGAAAAAACGCTGTTTCACACCTTATTTAAGGAGCACCTACCACCAATCTCGAGCAGCCCTTTTCATCTAATAAAACAGTGTTCAGCCCCAGTTTGGTGATTTGTTTTTTTTTTTTGCTAGAATATATTTAGACAAAACACAGAAATGTCCCTAATGTTGCCTGAATGGGTCAGACTTTCTTGTAAAGTTGGGCCCGAATGCCGGAGTTGTTGGATCCCACATCCCTCTGTCACCGCTCTCACAGTAAGAGCTAGATCTCGCTCGCTTTCCAATGACCGAGAGCTCTCGCGTACTTTACAAAGCGGTCACTGAACATCATTACAGCAGTTACAATTCGGTACTAGCTTAATAAAGTATGCGGCAGCACTCAGTCATTGGGAGGAATGAGATCTTGTTCTCATTGCAGGAGCGGCCACAGAGGGTCGAGGGATCCATATCTGAATGCCAGGATCTTACAACCTGGAAATTCAGGCCCAACTTTGCAAGAAAGTTGGACTTTATCGGGGAACATTAGGGACACTTCTGAAGGATTTTGTTACTAGATTATATTAGACAGATCATCAATCTGGGGCTGATCACTGATTTATTAAAGAAAAAGGGCAGCCCTAGATGGGTGATGGGTAATCTTTAAAGGGAATCGGTCACCTTGGAAAATGCCTACCGAAAATTACCTACAGATATAGGCTTAATCTGCAAATAGCATTACAATGCTGCCCAACTGGATTACTGAAAGTGCAACCATTAGGAGAAAATTAACTTATTTCCTCCTGGGAAAATCAGTCATGGGGGATGCAGGGAGTGAGCATCAGCTGCAAGCATGTCCCGACACTTTGACTGACCGTTCGTGTGCACAGGTGTGCTGCAGAACCGGCTGTCCATCAAAGTGCTGGGACATGCCTACAGCTGACACTCTCTGTATAGTGATCTGTACTGTAAGCAGTGACCGTAGCCACCACATGCAGGCCCCATGACAAAGCCAGCGACTCCAGGGAGGAAGTAAGTTCATTTTCTCCCGGTAGCTGCACTTTCAGTACGGCAGCATTGTGATGCTGGTTACCTGCAAATTAAGCCTATAATCTGCAGGCGTGTAGTGTTTTCTGAGGTGACAGGTTCCCTTTAAAGTGGACCTATGACTTGCTCAAAAAAATTGAGTTAAATACCTTATAAAAATTACTGCACTCCCCCGATTTTCTTTTGCTATGCGCTGCACGCTTAATTGCAGAGATATTAACATTTTGGAGTGCAATTTGTGAAATATCTGCTTGTAATTTAAGTAGGTGTTTCTTCAGAGTTTTCTTGCGCACTCCCTTCCAGATGCTGCCAATCACACCTTGGTAGTGTCAAGACTGCTAGATTAGATGCTCAGCTGCGACTGACAGCTTCTGGGAGGGAAGGGTGAAAGCGCGCGTCCCCCAAGGAGACTGAAGAAGTACCCAGTTGGACTACAAAGCAGAGATATCGCGTTGCTTTTGGAACGCAATATGTAAATATCTGTGCAATGCAGCAGCGTAGTACAAGAAGAGAAGGAACAGAAGAATTTGAATATTTTCCTCTGCAAATACACAGTGGCCAAGAGTTGTCTTGAAATCACATCCAATTTGATTGAGCTCCTAGGGTAGGTGCTCACGTTGTCTTTTAGACACCAGTGTATTCAACTAGTTCTTCAGGCTAAAAACACTGCAGGAAAATGCTGCCTATGATTTTTCCCAAAGCATCTTTTTTTTAGCATTCATTTTTTTCCAGAGCTGTGGAGTCAGAGTCCGTATAAAATCATGGACAGACTCTTAAAATATATAATAAATTGGGTACAGTAGTACAATGCAGGATGTGCTGTACATTTTTTCATAAGAATTTGGGAAAGTTATAAAAATGTCCTACAAATGTCTGTTCTGTTCCTGATCTGAGGATCTCTGCTTTTAGTTGAGATGAATCTGTGCTCCACTTTATGTACACGCTCAGTAGTGAGGCCGGGCTGAGGAGTCCGGGTCAGGGAAGTTGAGGAGTCGGAGGTTGGGTTTACAGACTCCACAGCCCTGTTTTTTTCCCCCCACTTCTCTGTATAACTTAGCAAACAAGTTCCAAGTGGAAGCTGCCTGAAGAACGGAACGGTCGTCCATTCAAAAGCTTCATGTCTTTGAAAACTGGAAGTGGTTAAAAGAAGCTGAGAAGACTGATCATATGTACAGCAATTCCTTTTGACATTACTATGAATATGTAAAAAAAAAAAAAAGCGTTTATTTTGTGCTTTTTCAGCACATAGCTTTAGGGTTTGTACACACAATGTTTTTTTAGGCTGATCCAATCCAGAATCTACACCAAAAAAAGCTCCAAATATTATGATGGGGGGGGGGGGGTTATAGTACTATGAGCACAGCAGCAAGTTTTGACATTTTTCCTTTGAAATTTGAGGGACTAGGCATGTAAAGGGGTCAGACTCTAATGTGTGAGCTCCCGATGAAAGGTCTGGGTCTTTGCATACATGACATTCATAGACTTACTATATTGATGTACAGCGGGTGAAATAAGTATTGAAGACTTCACCAATTTTCTAATGAAATATATTTCTATAAGGTGCTAATGACATGAAGTTCTCTCCAGATGTCGGTAACAACCCATCCCATCCACACAGGCAAAGAAATAAAACCATAAACGTCCAGAAATTAAGTTGTGCGTAATAATGAGAAATGACACAGGGGAAAAGTATTGGACACAAGAAAGAGGTGCGAAAAGCCATGGAAAGTCATGACACCAGCTGAAATCTATCAGTAATTAGAAAGTAATCCCGCCATTTAGTGAAAAATATCAGCTGGTTCAACTGATGGCCTATAAAAAGGTGTCACACAAGAAACGTCTCATGATGGGTAAACCAGTGAGCCGTCTCAAAACCTGCGCAACCTTATTGTGGCAATGAGCACTGTAGGAGCTATAATCCAGAAGTGGAAAGAACATAATTTCACCATAAAACGGCCACGACCAGGTGCTCCCCACAAGGTTTCAGACATAGGAGTGAAAAGAATTATCAGAACAGATGTCCAAGCTGGAGATGGAGAGCTACAGAAAGACCTGGAATCACCAGGTACAATAGTTTCAAAGAAAACAATAAGTAATGCACTCAACCTCCATGGCCTGTATGCACGCTCAACACGTAAGACGGGTCCTGCAATGTCTGCACATGAAGTAAGCCACATAGCGAATCAGAAAACCTATACTACATTTCTAATTGAAGGTGTTTGCTAATATTACTATTCCACCTACTACATATAGGGATAGGATCTTGGAAATGAGAATACCCCTTTAAAGCATGTAGAAGCGTATTTACAAATAGCGAAAATGACCAGTACATCCAAAGTAGTGTGAACAGGAGCCAACTAAAAAATTCAAAACTATAGAAAAACGGTCAAAGTTGCATTCTAAGTTGCTAAGAGTAATTGCTCTGAGACATAGAAACTAGTTTCTCCATATAGAAGGCGTCTTGAAGCGGTCATCACCAAAGACTTTTGTACGAAGTATTAATTAAATTTCAGTAAGCGTGTTCAATACTTTCTCCCTGTATCATTTCTAGTGTTGAACGAACGTGCTCGGATAAGGCGTTATCTGAGCATGCTCGTGTGCGAACAGTCTTTAGCGTGCTTGAAAAATATGTTTGCATCGCCGCGGCTGTTAGACAATTCCTCCATGTGTTGCGGCTGTCTAACAAACAGGCAATCTCGCTTGTGTTGCGGAGAGACACGCAGCTACGGCGCCTCAAACATTTTTCTAGCACGCCGAAGACACTCTTTTAGCACACAAGCGCGCTCGGATAACGCCTTCTACAAGCACGTTTGCTCAACACTAGTACTTTCTGATTATTACACAATTTAATTTATGGACAGCTATGGTTTGATTTCTATGCCTGTGAGGATTAGATGGGTTGTTACTGACATCTGGTGAGAATTTCATGTCAATAGAACATTTAGAAATCTATTTGATAAGAAAATTGGTGATGTATTCAATACTTATTTCACCTGTGGTATGTGGGGAAATAACCACAATTGTACAAAAGAACGCCCTCAAATCCAGGTTGAGGTGCATCATTGAGGGTTAAGAATGTAAGATTAGGGCAATGGGAAAACTGTACACCAATCACAGACTTATAACAATCTAGAAAACAATAAGTATGCTTTAACCACTTGCTCTTACAGCCATTTTCTGATTTTACTTTTAATTCTTAACTTTCGTTTCCATCATTTTTCATCCTTGCTTACCAAGAGAGAAGCATTTACCTTTTTTTTTTTTTACATTGACACAACTACATGAGGGTTTGTCTTTTGTGGGAAAAGTTTATGGCTCCATTAAAAAAATAAATAGGATTAGATTAAAAAAAAAAACAGTAATTGTCATTTTTTATTGAGTTTAGTTTTAATATTGTTCAGGGTTTGACAGAAATGACCTTGTCACTTTACTAAATGGGTCAGGATAAGTACTACATGTACTGTTCGGTTTATGTTTTGAGAAGTTAAAATGAAAAAAAACCAAAAAAAAAAAACGTTTGACTTTTTTCACCATACTCAAAGGCCCAAAATGTTTTTATCTTTCTATTTACTTTTTTGCAGCAAGCTATAGGTTTTTGTTTTTTTTTTTAGTTTCCTACAACAACTTTTTAGGATAGACAAGGTCAGTGAAAAACATAAAGTCAGGAATTTTGTTTTCATGGCGTTCACCATACTGTATAAATAACGACACTAATTAATAGGAGCAAATATTTGGTGAATTTAGGAACGTTCGTTCCAGAATACCTGACGGCGTAAACATGCTGACACCCATCTGATCCACATGCAAACTGTTACATTGTTGTGTGATTTCATTATCAGGCATAAATATTGTTATTGGCTGCACATTGCTCTGTGAAAACAGGGGACGAAATGAAAATAACGCACGGTATTTGGGACCAGAACAAGCGTATTAGCAATTATTCATGTAAACATGACTTTAATACAGTTAAACTGTGGAAATGACCCAGTGTCAATGAATTATTAATGGTGCAGTGAATATATAATGATGGTAAAAGTTAATTAGTGAAACTTTTTGTTTTTACATTTTTAAATACATGCAAATAAAAAAATAAAAGTTACACCTAAGAAATTGACAACTGGATGTTACCAGCTGCGGCGTGCTATTGAATGTCCTATGACAAAAAAAAAAAAACCCCACCGCATTTACCCACGCACAATATTAATGCACTTATAGGAGGCAGCAGACCCCTATAATAAAGGCGGAGACCGCACAGGTGTAAAATACTGATGGGTGTTTGCCCAGAATTATAAACGCACACAGATCAGGCTGTATAGGGCTCCAGTCACACACATGAAGTGCACAGGGTCTGGTTTACATCAGTGATGGTCAGACTGAGACTGTAGTATTTTTTATGTCTTTTTGGTGAGTTGCCATTATCCAATCAGAGCTGACTTGTTCGGACACATCTTTCACAATTGATTGGTAACAAACCATCATCAATAAATTCATAAAGTTTCTAAGGAAAAAAAAAAAGGAATAGCACAATGCAGCATTAGGCTATGTTCACATGCTGCGTTTTTTGTTACAGTTTTATGCATGAAAAACAGTGTTGTCAGGGAGAATTACAAGTGCATTGCACGTCAGGAGTGCATTACCGGCGTATTTATATTTCTTCAGTTGAACGGGTAAAAAAAAATCGCTGCAGAAACACTGACAAATGCCGCAGACGTGAAGAACACATTCATGGTTTACACTCTCAGGGAGAATAAGAAGCAGAGTGTGGATGATGTTTTGGGAATTACATTTATTTTGCAACTACTAGAAAGACGCACAGTGAAAAAAAAACACTGCAAAAACAGAGTGTGAACGAGCCCTTATAAGAGGATCCAACATGAGGGGGAGAACAATGCATCACATGCAACACCCAGAATCTAATGCAAAACAAGGCTTTCCATGCCGGGCTCATATGTATATAGTCATGGCCATACAGACATATACACAGCATAAAGACAGAGCTGTGCATTACAGCCGGCAGTATGGCGGCCGCACTCACCTTCTGCACTCCCTACAGCGGCAGCTCAGCTCGGGGTCTCTGGGCGCTGACCACCGGACCGCTCCTCCGCATACTTCTCACTAATCACTTCCTGATGGAGTCGCCCTCCGATGACGCAATCCTTCCACTATAAACCCCGCCCCCTGACCTCTTCGCGACACTCCGCACGTACCTCATGTACCACCAAATACGGAGCGCTCTGTATCCGCTCCCAAGAAACTACAAGCCCCACAAGCCCCCGCAGCGTGAACTGGGCGTGCTGCAAAGGAAAAGGCTTGTGGGATATGTAGTCCACTGGCCGAGGTACTATACAATAGAAAAGAGGGCGGCTCAGGGGCGGCGGAAAGCTGCTGATAACGAGGATTTCTGCTCTGTGACCAGACTGACACACATGGCTGCGGCTGCACAGTGTGCAGTTGGGTGTTTATGGAGCCTAAAACTGAAATAGCACCTAATATATTAATATTGCACCCAGAGAACGAAAGATTTGGGACAAGTCACATTATTAGAAGCTTTTCTTACATCACTTGGTAGCAGGAGGAATATTTCACTGAAAAAAGGTTCCCCGCCCCAGTCTATAATAAGTTTGACTTTCAATCCTTCATTCAAGCTGCAATTACTGTGAACGTTCTTAAACCTGAAGAATAAAAACTCATATTTTCTCATGTCCATAGACTGTGGCCCCGATCACTGTCTTGCACACGGATCTTAAGGGAGCGCAGGGGGAGGATGCCACCGTAATATGAAGAGTGAATTGTGAGGGGAAAATCATGGCCCCTCTCCATTACTAACCCCAGGGTTTGATGCCAGCTGTGAGTTTGACAAATTACAGCTGTCATCAACCCCAACTACCATTACCCCAATTGCCACCACACCAGGGCAATCGGGAAGAGCCGGGCAAAGAGCTAGAATTGGCGCTTCTAATGTGATGCACCAAGTCTGGCTGTGGGCTTTTATTTTTAGGCTGGTAAGAGCCCAATAACTATGGACCTTCCCAGCCTGATAATATCAGCTACAGCGAGTGGGCCCCTGAACTGCGCTGAGCTCACTGAGTGACAGGACACCGCTCACTGAGCTCACCGCAGTTCAGGGGCCCACTCACTGCAGCGAGTCATTCTCCTCAGCGTGTGCGGTCGCCTCAAGCCACTGCGCACGCTGATGAAGAAATGTCTGTCAGATGGATTACGGCATGGGACACTGGATTATTTCAACTTCAGACAGGTGAGGGATATTGTTCTTTTTTATTTTTGGTTTGTTTCCAGGGGATTAAGTGTAAAGGTGAGTATAATGATTTTTTTTATTTTATTCTTATTTTACACTTGCTGGACACAGAGGGGGCAGAATACTACTCTCAGCATTGTCCGCTACTTGGGCTGATCCCAGCGCCAGCAGATGAATGCAGCACCCGGTGCTTGGGAACAGTGCTAACTGTACTGCTGATTCCTAGGCGCCGGTACGTGTCACACTGATGTCATCCGTGTGTCATCAGTGTGCACGTGTACAGTACGTTTTGCAGCCCGTGCTGCTTGTAAAAAACGGACATGTCAGCGTGTTTTGCCCACGGTCACACGGTTCATGGAAACACACTGACGTGCGCAGACCCATTCGTTTGAATGGGTCTACGTGTGTGTGCAAGTGTCTCCAGTACGTCTGGAAAACTGTCACCACACGTTCCGGAGACACTGACGTGTGAAAGAGGCCTAAGAGCAAGGCATATAATAACCGTGAAGTCACCGAGGACCCAAGTAAACCTCTAAGCAACTAAAGGCCTCTTTCATGTTAATGTTCTGGAGTCTACCGTCAGGATGACACTGATCAACAATGTGCCTCCCAATGAATTAGGCGCATCTTACTTCTACACGCCCTTCATTAAAACTGGCATACAAAACACCAGTCTTATTGAATCGGGTCCAAAGTTTTGGAATGGCTAAGTGAAAGTCCTGACCTTAATCCTATAAAAATGTTGTGGAAGGACCTGAAGCGAGCAGTTCCTTGGAGAAAACCCATCATATAACAGGGACTGCAGTCTGCAGTACATTTTTGCTGCAATTTACGCCGATTCTTTGGCATAAATTTGGCCTCACTCAACCATCCACCCCCTCCTAGCTAATATTCACCCACTTTTCAAAAAGTTGACAGAGCTAGTCAGAACTGGACTAAAAACACAACATTACAACATTTTTGCAGAAATTTTTTTTACCCGAGAAAAACTGCTTGATGAATCAGGGCCTATTTATCAGAACATTGTCATGCATTATAATCACAACAAATCCTGGCACAGAAAAAAATATGATTAGGACATGTTCACTTTTTTCACTTGATCACAGTAAGACCACAGCAGTTTTGTCACGTAACCCCACTAAGGGCTCTTTCACATGTCAGTGTGTCCAGTACGTGTGGTGACAGGTTCCACACGTACTGGAGACACTGATACACGCAGACCCATTCAAATGAATGGGTCTGTGCACATGTCAGTGTGTTTCCATGGACCGTGTGTCCCTGTACTCCACACGCTGACATGTCCGTTTTTTACACGCACGGTCCACAAAATGTCTCCATGTGTCATCAGTGTGACATGTACCGGCGCCTGGGAATCAGCGGTGCAGTTAGCGCTGTTCCCAAGTGCCGGGTGCTGAACGCTGCTGCCCTCATTATTGTCCCTTGCTCGCGCTGTGATCAGCATGAGCAAGGAACAATGTTGGGAGTAGTAGTACTCTGCTGTGTCCATATGTAAAAATAAGAATAAAATAATAAAATCCTTATACTCACATGTCTGGAGATGTCCCACACTGTAATCCTCTGACCACTGACGCCGAGGAGCTGGGGAAAATGAGCCGCTACAGCGAGCGGGCCCTGGGGCTGTGCTGAGCTCAGGAGTGGTGTCCTGTCACTTAGTGAGCTCCGCTCAGTGCATGGCCCCGCTCCAGCTGGAGCGGCTCATTCTCCCCGGCGTCAGCAATCAGAGGATTACAGCGGGGGACATCTCCGGAAAGGTGAGTATAAGGATTTTATTATTTGTGAGACCGAAGTGTGTATTGGAATCACTAACCAGACAGACAGGGGTAAACAGACAGGGATAAAAGAAAACTACAATCATACAAATACACTCACAACAGAGTGGAAATCGAGGGGTGAACCAAATGGGAGAGGATTAGGATAAACACACAATACCAAGTACACACAGATATCTTCTGTAAACTACACCAACCGACTGCTACTAATTCAGAACTCTCCTTCGCCACCAAACCAGGAAGTTGAAACTATCACTGACAATTCCCAAGTACCAGTAGGGAGCATATATACCAGAGGGGAGTGGCAAACACAGAACAGCTGAGGCAATTCAGGATGGAGAGCTCCAGGAGATCAACTAAACTGATTAACCCTTGCAATGACAGAACAAAGAAAATCTGCACTATTTATTAGGATGGCCAAGCAGTTCTAATCAGTGCAGGAGTTAGTGTAACCAGACTGCGCGATCTTCTGGACCCTCTGTCAGTGCCAGTGGTCATGCACAGGTATATATTTACATATATATTATACCATTTATAAAACCACAAAAAAAAAAAAGTACACACACAAAAATAATGTCATTCTTAAGTTTATTACAAATGCAAATACAGTAATAAAAAAACCCTGAAACATTGAAGATGTCACAGTCCAAGAAAGAATTATGTTCTATAGTAAAACGTGAGGATCAGTTTCTGATTTGTATTAAAAGTGTGTATCACAAGTATAAATCAAATAACATTTTAATAGTGTATGGATAAAATCACCAGAAGTGGATATAGAAAACTGGAATATGAACACACAACACTGACAATCTGACTGCCATTTTCATTCACAGCATAACGTGCAGCCCTGTATCTATGTGACCCTCTATATTTCTTACCACAAGACACTCATCTAATGTGGGCACTGTGTAGATGGCACTGTTTTGGGCAGAACTATATACAGTGGGGGAAATAAGTATTTGATCCCTTGCTGTTTTTGTGAGTTTGCCCACTGACAAAGACATGAACAGTCTATAATTTTAAGGGTAGGTTAATTTTAACATTGAGAGATAGAATATCCCCCCAAAAAAATCAAGAAAATCACATTGTATAAATTATATACCGTACATTTATTTGCATTTTGCAGTGAGAAATAAGTATTTGATCCCTCTGGCAAACAGCACTTAATACTTGGTGGCAAAACCCTTGTTGGCAAGCACAGCAGTCAGACGTTTTTTGCAGTTGATGAGGTTTGCGCACATGTCAGGAGGAATTTTGGTCCACTCCTCTTTGCAGATCATCTCTAAATCATTCAGATTTTGAGGCTGTTGCTTGGCAACTTAGAGCTTCAACTCCCTCCATAAGTTTTCTATGGGATTAAGGTCCGGAGACTGGCTAGGCCACTCCATGACCTTAATGTGCTTCTTTTTGAGCCACTCCTTTGTTGCCTTGGTTGTATGTTTTGGGTCATTGTCTTGCTGGAAGACCCAGCCACGACCCATTTTTAATGTCCTGGCGGACGGAAGGAGGTTGTCAGTCAGGATTTTACGGTACATGGCTCCATCCATTCTCCCATTGATGCGGTGAAGTAGTTCTGAGCCCTTAGTAGAGAAACACCCCCAAAACATAATGTTTCCACCTCCATGCTTGACAGTGGGGACAGTGTTCTTTGGGTCATAGGCAGCATTTCTCTTCCTCCAAACACGGCGAGTTGAGTTAATGCCAAAGAGCTCAATTTTTGTCTCATCTGACCACAGCAGTTTCTCCCAATAACTCACAGAATCATCCAGGTGTTCATTGGCAAACTTCAGACGGGCCTGCACATGTGCCTTCTTGAGTAGGGGGACCTTGCGGGCACTGCAGGATTTTAAACCTTTAAGGCATAATGTGTTACCAATGGTTTTCTTGGTGACTGTGGTCCCAGCTGCCTTGAGATCATTAACAAGTTCCCCCTGTGTAGTTTTGGGCTGATCTCTCACCTTCCTCATGATCAAGGATACCCCACGAGGTGAGATTTTGCATAATGCCCCCGATCGATGACGATTGACAGTCATTTTGTATTCTTCCATTTTCTTACGATTGCTGCAAAAGTTGTCTCCTTCTCACCCAGCATCTTACTTATGGTTTTGTAGCCCATTCCAGCTTTGTGCAGGTCTATGATCTTGTCCATGGCATCCTTAGAAAGCACTTTCGTCTTGCCCATGTTGTAGAGGTTAAAATCTGACTGATTAATTGAGTCTGTGGACAGGAGTCTTTTATACAGGTGACTATGTGAGACAGCTGTCTTTAATGCAGGTAACGAGTTGATTAGGAGCGTCTAACTGGTCTGTAGGAGCCAGAACTCATAATGGTTTGTAGGGGATCAAATACTTATTTCTCACTGCAAAGTGCAAAAAAAATATCTAATTTATACAATGTGATTTTCTTGATTTTTTTTGGGGGGATATTCTATCTCTCAATGTTAAAATTAACCTACCCTTAAAATTATAGACTGTTCATGTCTTTGTCAGTGGGCAAACTTACAAAACAGCAAGGGATCAAATATTTATTTCCTTCACTGTAGCAATATTCCTAAGAGTGCTTTCTACAGACACTGTATGACACTATTCACATGTAAAGCACCATAGAATAAATGGCGCTATAATAATAAATAATAATAATTCCTGAGAGGACTTATATATCTGTGTCTACAGTATAACACTATTTCTATATCCAGTCTATGAATATACCTGGGGGGGGGGGGGGGGCTGTGTAGATTATTCCTGTGGGATCTTGGAGTCATTTTATGAACTGCATTCATTGTAGTAGTAATAATTTACAACTATGAGCAACATTGCCGAACAGTGTTAACCCTATCCCTGACATCATCGTCATAACACTCATGTTGACCCTTTCTTAAAAAACTTCACTGATAACACTACAACTAATAATAATCCCTATTGATATAGCACCAACGTTATTTTAGAGCACATTACAATTATGGAAGTAACAGATAAATACAACCCCAATTACAAAAAAATTGGGATGTTGTAAGGCAGAGTCTCTCTGGTCAGAGGTTCACCAAAGATGGTCAGAGGTTCACCTCTGTAAGCAACTATGTCTAAAATGTGAAACTATTTCAGAAAAATGTTCCTGAATGTAAAATTATAAAGCCAGAATATCCCTACATCTAGAGTACAAAATATCCTAAAAATGTTCAGAGTCTGGAAAAATCCATGTCGATATTGGATGCTTGTGAACTATGGGCCCTAAGGTGGCGCTGCATTATAAATAGACATGGTTCCTTCATGCAAATAGCAGAAAAGTTCGGGTGATGAACCAGCCGCCTGTAGTCCAGAACTAGCCCCAGTTGGTGAATTATGAAATGACAAAACCCTGCAAAGACCCAGGACTCTGGAGCAGCAAGAATCCAACATCAGACAAGAATGGGACAACATTCTTCTTCCAAATCTCCAGCAATTGTTCTCCTCAATTCCCAGACATTTACAGACTTGTAAAAAGAAGAGGGGATGCTACACAATGGTAGACCTGGCCATGTTCCAACGTTATTGAGATGTCTTGCTGCCGTCAATTTCAAAATTTTTCAAATGAAATGGAAAATGTCTAACTTTCACCTTCTGATCTGTGTTCTATGTTCTGCTGTGAATAAAATACGGCTATAAGAGATTTCCAAATCATTGCATCCTTGTTTTCTTTACATTTTACACATCATCCCAACTTTTTTGGAATTGGGGTTGTAAATGACAAGTAATGAAATCAAATAAAAAATAAACAATGAGACAAAAGGAGAGAAGTCCTTGAACGTAATCCATTGTTAGTGTAATTGGCAAGACTGAAGGTAGAAAGAAATCTCTTAAAAACCAGCAAAATGTTTACCCGAATCATTTCGACATATATACAGTTGTGCTCAAAAGTTTACATACCCCGGCAGAATTTTTCCTTTCTTGGCCTTGTTTCAGAGAATATGAATGATAATAAAAAAAAACTTTTTCTCCACTCATGGTTATTGGTTGGGTGAAGTCATTTATTGTCAAACTACTGTCTTTTCTCTTTATAAATCTTAATGACAACCAAAAACAACTAAATGACCCTGATCAAAAGTTCACATACCCTGGTGATTTTGGCCTGATAACATGCACAGAATTTGACACAAATGGGTTGAGATGGTTACTAAAGGTAACATCCTCACCTGTGACCTGTTTGCTTGTAATAAATGTGTGTGCATAAAAGCTGAGTGAGTTTCTGGGATCCAGACAGACTCTTGCATCTTTCATCCAGCCACTGACGTTTCTGTATTGTGAGTCATGGGGAAAGCAAGAGAATTGTCAACGGATCTACGGGAAAAGATAAATTAACTGTATAACACAGTAAAGGGATACAAAAAAATATCCAAGGAATTGATAATGCCAGTCAGCAGTGTTCAAACTGTGATTAACAAATGGAAAATCAGTGGCTCTGTAAAAACCAAGCCGGGGTATGTAAACTTTTGAGCACAACTGTATGTAGTCTAGTGTAAGGGTATTAAAACACTTAAAGAACACGTCCTCTTCAGTGTTCAGCACAGTTCCAATTCTCTTCCAGACTATGTGACTGCTCTTCATCGTTGCCAGTTCTGGCAGTGTTTGCTGTGGTGCTGGCGTTGTTTTCATACATACATTACATATATGTACATATGTAAGGAGGAAGACCGGGGTGTAAGTACTTTCAGAGCAAGGGATCTGGAACTGCCGGGGCCGTGCCTCTGGTTGCAGGGGGAAGACAGACTGCGAGCACAGGAGTCAGGTGACTGGGAAGCTGGGGGCGTGTCCAGAGTGAGAGCTGGGAGGTCAGGTGACCGGGGAACTGGCGGCGTGACTAGAGAGAGGAAGAGACGAGGATGTTTGCGCGGAAAAGTGGAGCTGGGTCCTGCTCAGCAGAGCAGTGTGAGAGGGTCCAGGCTCCTGGCTACAGTACTTGGAGCAAGATCCGAGTGCAGTGGACCGGAGGAGTCAAGCCGACTAGAGGGAGAAGAGACGCAGGGTCCGTGGAGCTGAGCACGTGAGGTGCCGTGTTATGGACTAGGGGCTCAGCGGGTAAAACTGGAGACCGCCCGCTACCGCCAGAAGACGGAGCATTGTTTGGGCGGGGACGCCTGAAAAAAATCAACACCGGCATCAGCTGGCAACTGCCTTGTGAGGAGCAAGAGTCAACTAAGTGAAAAAACTGTCGATTACAACCGGTTCGACTCTGCTACATCTAGTTAAACTGTGAACTGTCAGTAATAAACTTTTACCTGCTACTTCCCTTGTTTTTCCCCCATATTTTCCCCTGTTACTCCCTGCGTGGAGGTTGACCCTGTTATCATAAACTTTCCCTGTTTATTAACCCCGTATTGGCTGCTCTGTGTTTCTGTGTCACTGCATCTAAAGTACCCGTGTTACACATACACACACACACATATATATTTAAAAATAATTAGGGGAAAAATGCTGGGATAGCTTCTGTAAAGGAGGAATTGTACTTGGTATTTGAGTGCAGGCATTGCTGGTACTCTGAACAGATGAACCTGAAGTAAGGGAGAACTTAGGATGCGGCTGTTCCTTCACGGAGTCTCGCGGGCAGGGTAAGGAGAGGGTGGGTTTAATTTTTGTTTCTGCTGTATGTTTCTTTGTGCTCTTTCGCCTACATACATAGTAACAAATGTTCTGTTATGTCTTATTTAAGATGAACCTGTAACTGAGATTATATCCTATTGAAATTTAAATTTGTTACTGTACCAGAAAATTTGAAGAAACAATGGAAACTCTTCATTTTGTTCTATGCCATATTGAAGTGATTTGTGTTGAATATATCTGTCTTTTATATTGAGGCAGTGCACATACATTTGCACTTTTATATATTTGGAAAACCAAATAAAAAACTGTTAAAAAAGGAGGAATTGCTGCTGCAAAATATTAATACCCGGGGCACAAGAAAAATTTATTCACAAGGGTGTTCCTTTCTTGCGTTGGCATCTGGATCCAATTCTTGAATGAGCGTTGGACCTATGATGAGAAATAAGCAATACAGATCAAAAATACATTTTCACTTTTTTAATATATACTTAGTATAGAGGTAGATGGATTGTCCACTTTATATATTTTTTTTAATTGTGATAGGAACATGATTTTGTGGCACTTAATATATAATTATTACATATTCTCCTCCTCTTTTACAGACTACACAATACTCTTCTCTATAAGCAGACTGCTGGTGGAGGATCTTTCCTATATGAAGTGTTTCTTAAAAGGAATCTGTCACCATGAAGATTCAGTCCAATCTGCAAGCATCATGTTATAGAGCTGGTGGAGTGGAGTAGATTGATACATACTGAAAAAAGAGAATGGACCGCACCTCCAAAAATCATACATTCATCTAATGCCTCTCGGCAAAAATATATATAACTGAACATGAAGTTCTTAGTTTAACATTCTGATCAGAATGTATGAAGCCCACTGCCACGTCACGGCGAACCTCTCAGTGGGTCCTAACTTTTATTGCCTTAAAGGAGCAGCGCCATGCACTAATCACTGCTGAAGCGACAGTGCCACAACAGGTTGGGTGGCCTGGTGCCTCACAGCACCCCTGCTGCAAGACTGAGTCCCCATGACCCCAGACCGTGCCCACCCCACAAGCACAAAGCCACAGCAACAATGGCCGACACACGGCACCAACACCACATGAAAGGGGCATTATAACTCACCTTCCTCAAGCTTTCAAATGAGAGCAAAAATAGGCTAGACCCTCTTTGCAGTCTCCTGCAAATTAAAATCAATTGTGCCAAACGGGAGGAGTGCACATCCGAAAAAAAGGACAGATCATGCAATACGCTGAAAAAAGAGCATGGACCTTCAAAAATCACACATTGATCTAATGCCGCTAGGCAAAAATATATATAATATAATAACCTGTGTTTTCATCATTTAAACCTCTGCTCTGTCTGGGGTTTTCAGTCCAGTGGGCGGGCCTATCAGTGACTGACAGCTACTTCTGTATGTACTTATACAAAGAAAGCTGTCAGTCACTGATAGGCCCACCCACTGGACCCAAAATGCCAGGAAGAACAGAGGTTTCAATGATGAAAACACAGGTTATACTGAATCTTTACTCACAAAACTATATATCAATCTGCACAGCTCCTCCTGCTCTATAACATGGCACCTGCAGATTGGACTGACATTTCATAGTGACATGTTCATTTTAACCCTTTCACGATCTTTGATGTACTTGTACATCAAAATCGTGTCCCTGCCTTTGATGTAGGCTCGCACGCTAAGCCCACATCTTTCCCCGCATATGGTCACTGATTTAATCAGCCATCATGTGCCTTTAACAGCTGCGGATGGAGTGGTGCTCCACCCATGGCTGGTAAGCCTTTACATCCCTCTGTCAATATCTGACAGCGGCATTTAACACATGCTGGCAGACGTTCGGGTCATTACATGATCGCGGGGCACCAATGGTTGTCATGACAGCCTGTCATTACGATCCTCCTTTGAAAGCCAGCTCTTGGCCGTTGTTCATAGGGTATTGTGATTTCTGCTATACATAGCAGCACTGAAGCCCTGCTATGTGTAGCACAAGCAATCGGATGGTCGCAGCTTCGAGTCTCCTAAGGAGACTATTAAATACAATTAAAAGTGAAAAAAAAGTTTTCAAAATCTGAAACAAAATAAAACCACAAAAGTTCAAATCACTCCCTTTTGCCTCATTTTAAATAAAATGATAAAACAATACACATATTTGGTACCGCTGCATTCAGAAATGTACAATCTATTAAAATATAAACTAAATTAATCCAACTGGTAAACGTTGCAACAAGAAAAGGAATCAAAACGCCAGAATTATGGGTTTTTTTGGCTGCCACTACATAGCATACATGTTTGGTATCTACATACTCATACTGACCTGCAGAATCATATTTCCCAGTAAGTTTTACCATATAGTTAACATTGCAAATAAATAACCCCAAAAACAATTGTGGAATTGAACTTTTTTTTTGCAATTTCTATGCACTTGGAATTGTTTTCCCATTTTACAGTACACTATATGGTAAAATGAATGATGTCATTCAAAAGTACAACTTGTCTCGCAAAAAACAAGCCCTCATATGGTTATATTGACGGAAATCTAGAAAAGTTATGGCTCTTAGAAGAAGGGGAGGAAAAAAAAACGGAAAATTGCTGGGTAGTGAAGGGGTTAATTAGAGGAGGTTGATGGACAGGTCTGAGTATGAGAATAGGAGCGCAGTGCAGTCTGTGAGGATGGCCGCACTAAGAAGTGCAGGAGGAGAACTTGTATGGGCTCGTGGAGACGTCTGTGGATTTCGGCCCAATCGCAGACCACACGAGCAATGACATCCTCATAGAAATATACAAAGCTGTCGTGCACGGATCGGGAGACCTACTGCTTATATATTAGTAGGTGGCACAAAATCATGTCCCAAATACATTTGTTAAAGTAAAGTTGTCAACCCCCTTTAATTTAGATAATATAGAGATAATATTTGCTTCTTAACCCCTTCCTGCCCACGCTAAGAAAATTGCTAACGTCATGCTGTCAGCTTCTGTAATAGGGACAATTGCTAGGGATTCCCTGAACAAAGTGGGACATAGGGGAACACACATATTATGCATTCTCTGCTAAAACCTGTGCTGGCATTGTAAAAAGTAAATGACTGTATAATAAATTAATTAAAAAAAATACAATAATTAAAAAAAGAGAAAAACAATAATAAAGCAATAAGAAGCGTATCAAAGCTAAAAAAAACTCCCTTTAGAGCCTAATTCAAATGTTCATTTTTTCTTTTTTGAATGTAAAAAAAACCAGACCAATATTCATCAATGTTTGTTTAGTGTGTCCAATTTCACCATGCAAAAAAAATACAATTTGATAAAGTTTCCCCTATCCATTGCAATGATAAAGAATGATGAATCATATGAATTGCTCCCGGATAGCATGATTTTCATAGGCCCATAGACTTGTATGGTCGATTTTGGTCCGTGAATAAATCCATAAATGGACATGTCTCTGTGATTTTTCTTCTGACATACAGTCCACAAAAAAATAAAAGCGTGTTAACAGCCCCTAGACTATAATGAGTAGGAGTTATATCCGTGAAAAACATGAGCAATATGCAAATTTCCATATTTAAATTACCAGAGGAGCATGCATGGCTTATATGTCTCCTCACTCTGACATGCCAGGCCTGGCTTGTCACTCTCCACAAGGAGAATCGTTGCCCCTTAGATCCTAAACATGAGCAAAACATGCGTAAAATGTCTGAATGAGTCCGTAAGATATAGGCACACAGCATCTTTTAGACACCGGCGTACCCACATAGATTTGCTGTAACAAGGCACTTCAAGGAAATGCTGGTAGTGTTTTCCCTGAAGCGTATTTTCCAATGTCTTCTTGGACGCCTTTTGCAGTGGCTTTTGGAAGGCTTTGCCACCAGCATCTTTTTTTTATAAATTCTTTATCTAAAATAGTGGTGGAAGCTGCCTGAAGAATGGACCGGTCACTTCTTTTAGCTGCTTCTCGGCTTTCAAAGCCTGAAACAGTTAAAAAAGATAATAGGAGATGGAACATGTGCACAGCAAGTCGTTTTGACATACTGTATATTCATTATTTTTTACTTTTTTAGTGCTTTATCAGGCGGGCTCCATGCGGAATCCGATTAAAAACGACATTGTGTGCACATATCCTAGAAGTGCACATTTCTACAAACCCAATTGCACCAATACAATTCTGTGTTCCACCCATTTTACATGGTAAATCAGGGTGTCATGGGTTTACCGCGGCAGAGAGGGGCCAGAAGACCGCGGTGTCTGATTTCATGTACTCCTGCACTGATTAGAAGCACTTCACCTTCATATTAAACAGTGCAGGTTTCTTATAGCAGTGCAGGGGGTAATCTGTTCAGTTGAGAGCTTCTTAGCTTTCTTGCTTTGATGGTCTCAGCTGTTCAGTGTTGACCACTCCCCTCTGCTATATATACTTGCCTCTGGCAATCAGGGATTGCCAGTGTTAGTTTTATACTGCCTGATTCTGGAGTTGGAGGTGTTTGTTGTTTGAGGAGGCATTTGGAGTGTTGTTCTAAACTGTTGCTTGGTGATTTGTCTGTCCTTTGCATATCCTCATCCTCTCCTATTTGGGTTTTCCTTCCCTTTACTTCCTGGTGTTCCACTCTGTTGTTTGTGAGTGCATATTTGTATGTTTGGTATTTTCATTTATCCCTGTATGCCTTCCTTGTTAGTTTGGTTTGTGTATCCTTATATACTACTAATCCCCACTTCCCTGGGTGAGGGAGGGGACAGATAAGGGCTGATTTCGGGCCTCAGCAAGGCACGTGGCCCTGGAGTCTTCACCATCAGAAGTAATCTGGGGAACAGGAATAGCTAGGGCACCCCTAGCTTTAGGGATAGAGAAGGAGCCCCCAGTCCCGGGATATCTTACAAAAGTGTCGTGAGACAGGGAGTCAGGGGCTCAGGCATTAATATGTTTGTCACATAATGGAGCAGCTTTCAAAAGAAGAGTGGTCCAAAATTCCAGTTGCGAGGTGTGAGAAGCTTGTTGATGCTTAAAGCGATTAATTGCAGTTATTTATTACAAAGAGTATGCAACCAAATATTAAGTTGAGGGTGCCAACAATTTTGTCCAGACCATTTTTAGAGTTTAGTGTAAAATTATGTCCAATTTGCCTTTTTTTTTAAATTTTTTATGTTGTTCCAATACACACAAAGGAAATAAACATGTGTATAACAAAACATGTGTAATTGCAATAATTTTCTGGGAGAAATACTTAATTTTCTGGAACAATTTCAAAGGGTGCCAACACTTTTGGCCATGACTGTATGTTAACCTAAACATGAAATATTTACACATTGTCCTCAATATTTGGCTGTTGTAACCCATTTTTAGCAGCTTTTCCGCTTTGGTTAAAATTTTCCATACATGGATCATTGTCATCTGCATCTAAGTTAGAACCAAAATAGGATTTTTATCCTACCTCCGGCTATGGTAACGTGAAATATTACACAGGATACACATATTTTGCACTGGTATTCAAGGGAGAATAAGTCATTTATGTGGAACATGTTATTTATTGAACAAACTACGCTAAAACACAATGTTAAAAAGGAAAAACAAAAAAAGGTGTATTTTGCATATTGTCATTTAAATTCCTTATGGGGCGGCATTTTAAAAAAAAAACAGCAATCAACCATTGTTTTCTCAGCTTTGTAGTCACAGCGTTCACGCTGCGGTAAAAATGACCTGTAACTTTGTACTGAGTTTCGGTATATACCAAGTGATTTGTGTTGCCATACTCTAAAAGCAATAACTTTTCGGATGATAGAGTTGTCACAAGGCTTTATTTCTTTATCTTATTTGTAATTTGGGAAAACAAAGTGTTTTTAATGTTTAGACATCTATTTTCATATTATTAATTTCTTTTTTTTTACATTTGTTTTTTTATGTTCACGAGAGAACTTAGGCCATTGAGCGCTTCATCATTTATACAGTTATTGTCATTTTACTGCTCTGCTAAACCTGTGGCTTCATTGTTGTAAGAGGGGAAAGAGAGCGCCCCCTTCTGTCTAACCAATAAAATGGCATGATCGCTTTTAAGATCGGCATATGAGGGGTTAAACTGCAAGCTGTATAACAGAACTGGCACCTGCAATGTGTGGAGCGGTGTCTGATTCCTGAGCATGTAAAAAAAAAAAAAAAAAAACACAAAACATATATTGATAGCCCAATTTATAAAAAGTTAGGACCATTAAATGACCACATTCAAATTTATTAAAAAGTCTTTCGTCATTTAGCATCTAAACTCTCTGGTTGTAAAATGTATGGTTATCAAACTAATTTTAACACTTCCATCTAAAATGTATGTGTTTTATTAACTAATTTATCTATCGTTAAAAAATAGAGGCATAGAAAAATTATTGATTTAATAGCCCATAGTGGGGGGATGAGAGAGAGCGAGAGAGACACAGGGTGAATCCGTAGTAGAAACGTGATTTCACTGTATATAAGCAATCAAACAATCGTAGGTTCAATTCCCCTAAGGGGACTAAAAAATGTTTAAAAAATTAATAGTCAATTTGTATAAAACCTACACATGACAATTAATGCCTTACATAAACAATAAAAATAACCTATATTATCCATAAGAAATAGAGAACAATATGACAAAACCTATAGAGGGCACTGATTCTCCCAGGTTGAATCGGGCAGTTGTATTACCGACGTCTTCACCCTGACTGGGAGAATCTTCAAAAGTGTTCAGAATATAGGAAAAAAAATTCCAAGTGAGATGAAATAGTGAAAAAAGCAATTCCTCCATTGTTCTTTTTTTTTCACGCTTTCACTGTACAGTGAAAATGACCTGGCAATATGATTCTCCAGGCCAGTATTAATATGGCAATACCAAACTTGTATAGATTTTTTACTATTTTAATTACTTAACAAAGCTCTGAACTTTCTAAGAAAAAAATAGTTTTATTCCCTATTTTCTGAAACCTCTAACTTTTTAAAAAAAATGTTCAATGGGGCAGTTTGATACTCTTTGTTTGCACACTGAGCCTTAGTTTTTAATTGTACCATTTTTATTGTATTTTTTGTAGGAGGCGTGGCGACTAAAATTGGCAGTTTTGTCTGATTTATGACCGTTACCGTATGAAAAAAACACCTACACCACAATCCATATATCAAAGTCCAAAAGCAGGGGAATACATAGGAATCTGTAACATACCTGGCGGCGTCCTTGCATAGTGGTCCATCTCCCACTGTGCAAGAGCGCGCACTTGATCTCCTGTCCAGAATGTCTCTCTGGCTTCCCTCCATGCTGTCTGTTTGTGTCTGTTTCTGCTGCTTAAGGGCGGCGCCCGATCACTTCCTGCTTTTTGTACCTGCTGTGGGTCACACCCCTTGTGCGTCCTCAGCCTATTGCTGTCTGTCACCTGGTATATAGCTCAGCTGCTCCCATCTATCCCTGCCTGAGCATAGTGTTTCATTCAGTGTGTGCTTGCACTCTGAAGGTGCCAGGTCCCGTTCTGTGTTCTCTTGTCTGCCTATCCTGAAGGCTGTATTTCCAGGCCTGTCTGAACACGCTCCTAGCCTGTTCCTCCTGCCTTCTAGGGGCCGATTACCTAGACCCGTTCCTGTATCTTGTCTGACCTGTCTGAACACGCTCCTAGCCTGTTCCTCCTGCCTTCTAGGGGCCGATTACCTAGACCTGCTCCTGTATCTTGTCTGTCCTGTCTGAACACGCACCTTGCCTGTTCGTCCTGCCTCTCTGGGGGCCGTATTCCCAGACCCGCTCCTGTATTCCGCTGCAGTGTCGGTCTCCTCCGTACACTCAGTTCCAGTCTGAACTCTCTCCTATCCTTTACCTGTTTTGCCTCTATGTCCGTTCCCTTCCTTTTTCTGCAGAGTCTGAACTCGTACCTAACTCCTGCTTGTTGTCTCTGTACTCCCGTTTGTGAGTTTGTGGTCCACTCGCTACTTCTCTGCTAGTACCCTGTGGGTGTCTGGCTCTGCCTTTCCCTTCCTGTCTGTTCCGTGTGAACAGAGCCCTGTCCCCCCTACTCAGCCTAGCCTGCTCTGACTCCTTTGCTTACCGCTCCGGCGGTTCTAGCCTGCCCTGCTTCTGCCCACTGCTCCGGCAGTCCTGTCCTGCCCTGCTTCTGCCCGCTGCTCCGGCAGTCCTGTCCTGTCCTGCTTCTGCCCGCTGCTCCGGCAGTCCTGTCCTGCCCTGCTTCTGCCCGCTGCTCCGGCAGTCCTGTCCTGCCCTGCTTCTGCCCGCTGCTCCGGCAGTCCTGTCCTGCCCTGCTTCTGCCCGCTGCTCCGGCAGTCCTGTCCTGCCCTGCTTCTGCCCGCTGCTCCGGCAGTCCTGTCCTGCCCTGCTTCTGCCCGCTGCTCCGGCAGTCCTGTCCTGCCCTGCTTCTGCCCGCTGCTCCGGCAGTCCTGTCCTGCCCTGCTTCTGCCCGCTGCTCCGGCAGTCCTGTCCTGCCCTGCTTCTGCCCGCTGCTCCGGCAGTCCTGTCCTGCCCTGCTTGTGCTCGCTGCTCCTGCAGCCCCGTCCTGCTCTGTTCTTGCCCACCGCTTCGGGCGTTCCCTCTCTGCTGTGGTTGTCTACCGCATCTGCGGTTCTGTGACCCAGTCTGTACTGGGTCTTAACCTTTCTGTGCTCCAGCCCGTCCTTTCGGCCAGTACCTCCCTGCCTGCATACTCGCCTGTATCCACCCATCTGCATACCTGCCGTGTTTGCTTATATCCACCAGTCTGTGCCAGCCTAACCTGCCTGTTCCTGAGTCCCAGTGTGTACTGGGTCCTATCCCGCCTGTGTTCCTACCTGCTAGTGCCTCCCTGTCTGCACTCTAGCTGTGCTTGCCTGTACCCCTCTACCTGTATTGTTCCTGAGTCCCAGTGTGTACTGGGTCCTATCCCGCCTGTGTTCCTACCTGCTAGTGCCTCCCTGTCTGCACTCTAGCTGCGCTTGCCTTTACCTGCCTGCCTGCATACCAGTCGTGCCTGCCTATACCCTCCAGTCTGTGCGCCAGCCTAACCAGCCTGATCCAGTAATCCCTGTGTGGGTCAACCCCCGTGTCCGGAGTTTGACCTGGAGTAGCACCTGGTCCCTCTGCCCGGTTTCTCCCTGGTGCACTGGCGTCGTATGCCGTCGTGCCATCTTGGTCGGATCGGCCAGATACTTAGTCACGCCCCTCCAGGCACTCTCCGGTTCATGGTCCAGTGGAATCACTACAATCACACGCACACGCCGCTCAGCCCGGGCGTGTGCATAACAGCATGCTCAGGCCATGGTTCCCGTTGAGCCCCACGGCCTTCGCTCTCTGAGAAGTTTTCCAGCGAATACATGCATTAAAATAAATAAATAAATATTTTTTTTTCCTTTAGCTGAGTTCCAGGTGAATTACGCACCCGTCCAGATGGATCTATCTGCTCTCGTTCCCGCGGATCCGCTACGTTATTATGGGGATCCTAGACAAAGTCGTGCATTTGTGGAGCAATGCATGCTACACTTCAAGTTCTACCCTCTATGTTTTCCCACCGATCGGGTTAAGGTGGCATTCATTATGTCTTACCTGGCGGGTGATGCCTTGGAATGGATCAACCCCCTATATGAAACACAGGATCCGATCCTCCTGGACCTAATGGCCTTCCTGGTGGCCTTTCTAATGGTCTTCGATGATCCTAACCCGGAGGCTCCTGCTGAAGCTTCACTTCCCAATATCCCGGAGCAGCCCCAATGGGTAATGTGTGTGGGTAGCGCAATAGTCCTCCAGCCCAATGAGACTACTGCCCACCCAGAATCCTCACAGGGTGACTACGCTTTCCGGAATACTTCTCCCAACCTCAAGAGGCAGTCCAGACGTGCTAGACGTAGAGGCAAGCCGTCACGCCAGGGTCTGTCCTCCCTGAGACCTCCTGACCCCAACCTTGAAGTCCCTACTGAAGCTTCATCTCCCTGTATCCCGGAGAAGCCCCAACGGGTAATGTGCGTGGGTAGTGCAGCAGTTCTCCTGCCCGAAGAGACTTCTGCCCATCCAGACTCCACACAGGAGAACTTCCTGCACCCGGCATCAGATGCTTCACCCACTTTAACCGGTGTGCATGTCCAAGGATGCTCCAAAGCTGTGGTTACCTCAGAGTCTGTGCACCTCTACTACCTGGCGGAGGACCCCCTGTTGCCTCCTGAATCCTCCGGGATACCACTCTATGACAAATGGAGAGAGAATTCTCTACACCCGGTACTCGATACTTTGTCCGCTTCGTCCTGTGAGCCTGACAATGGGTACCCCAAAGTGGTAGTTACCCCCGAGTCTCTACACCCCTCCGACCAGGCGGAGGACCTCCAGTTGTCTCCTGAACCCTTCGGGGTGCTACCTGGTAGCGAAAGGACAGAGACTCTCCTATACTCTGTACCTGATACCTCGCTCGCTTCGTCCAGTGAGTCCAACCTAGTGTACTCCGAAGCAGAGGTTACACCCGAGTCTCTACACCCCTCCGACCAGGCGGAGGACCTCCAGTTGTCTCCTGAACCCTTCGGGGTGCTACCTGGTGGTAAATGGACAGAGACTTTCCTATATCCTGGATCTGATACCTCGCTTGCTTCGTCCAGTGAGTCCGACCTAGTGTACTCTGAAGCAGAGGTTACCCGTGAGTCTCTACACCCCTCTGACCAGGCGGAGGACCGCCAGTTGTCTCCAGAACCCTTCGGGGTGCCACCTGGTGGAGAATGGACAGAGACTTTCCTATACTCGGTACCCGATACCTCGCCTGCTTCGTCCAGTGAGTCCGACCTAGTGTACTCTGAAGCAGATGTTTTCTCTGAGCCTCTGCACTCTTCTGACCCAGCGGAGGACCTCCAGTTGTTTCCTGAATCCTCCGGGGTACCACCAGAAAACAAAGAGACAGTGACTTTTCCTCATTATGTACCTGATAACCCGTCTATTTCTTCCTGTGAGCTTGACAAGATGTACCTCGAAGCAGAGATTACCCCCAAGTCTCTGTCCCCCTCCAACCCGGTGGAGGACTTCCAGTTGTCTCCTGTACCCTCTGGGGTGCCACCTGAAAATATGTGGAGAGAGACTTCCTTGTGTGCTGTTCCTGGTACTCCACCCGTTTTGTCTGTTGCTAAGGGTGGCTGGATGGGAGGTAGCATCCTAGCTACCCAGAGGAGACCAGTTTTTCCGGTGGACAGGGGAAGTGATCTCTTCGAAGTGAAGAATTGGCCCTCGAATTCCCTGCGGAAGATTCTGGCAGGCCTGAAGAAGAGGGGGCGTAAGGGGGGGGGTACTGTAACATACCTGGCGGCGTCCTTGCATAGTGGTCCATCTCCCACTGTGCAAGAGCGCGCACTTGATCTCCTGTCCAGAATGTCTCTCTGGCTTCCCTCCATGCTGTCTGTTTGTGTCTGTTTCTGCTGCTTAAGGGCGGCGCCCGATCACTTCCTGCTTTTTGTACCTGCTGTGGGTCACACCCCTTGTGCGTCCTCAGCCTATTGCTGTCTGTCACCTGGTATATAGCTCAGCTGCTCCCATCTATCCCTGCCTGAGCATAGTGTTTCATTCAGTGTGTGCTTGCACTCTGAAGGTGCCAGGTCCCGTTCTGTGTTCTCTTGTCTGCCTATCCTGGAGGCTGTATTTCCAGGCCTGTCTGAACACGCTCCTAGCCTGTTCCTCCTGCCTTCTAGGGGCCGATTACCTAGACCCGTTCCTGTATCTTGTCTGACCTGTCTGAACACGCTCCTAGCCTGTTCCTCCTGCCTTCTAGGGGCCGATTACCTAGACCTGCTCCTGTATCTTGTCTGTCCTGTCTGAACACGCACCTTGCCTGTTCGTCCTGCCTCTCTGGGGGCCGTATTCCCAGACCCGCTCCTGTATTCCGCTGCAGTGTCGGTCTCCTCCGTACACTCAGTTCCAGTCTGAACTCTCTCCTATCCTTTACCTGTTTTGCCTCTATGTCCGTTCCCTTCCTTTTTCTGCAGAGTCTGAACTCGTACCTAACTCCTGCGTGTTGTCTCTGTACTCCCGTTTGTGAGTTTGTGGTCCACTCGCTACTTCTCTGCTAGTACCCTGTGGGTGTCTGGCTCTGCCTTTCCCTTCCTGTCTGTTCCGTGTGAACAGAGCCCTGTCCCCCCTACTCAGCCTAGCCTGCTCTGACTCCTTTGCTTACCGCTCCGGCGGTTCTAGCCTGCCCTGCTTCTGCCCACTGCTCCGGCAGTCCTGTCCTGCCCGCTGCTCCGGCAGTCCTGTCCTGCCCTGCTTCTGCCCGCTGCTCCGGCAGTCCTGTCCTGCCCTGCTTCTGCCCGCTGCTCCGGCAGTCCTGTCCTGCCCTGCTTCTGCCCGCTGCTCCGGCAGTCCTGTCCTGCCCTGCTTCTGCCCGCTGCTCCGGCAGTCCTGTCCTGCCCTGCTTCTGCCCGCTGCTCCGGCAGTCCTGTCCTGCCCTGCTTGTGCTCGCTGCTCCTGCAGCCCCGTCCTGCTCTGTTCTTGCCCACCGCTTCGGGCGTTCCCTCTCTGCTGTGGTTGTCTACCGCATCTGCGGTTCTGTGACCCAGTCTGTACTGGGTCTTAACCTTTCTGTGCTCCAGCCCGTCCTTTCGGCCAGTACCTCCCTGCCTGCATACTCGCCTGTATCCACCCATCTGCATACCTGCCGTGTTTGCTTATATCCACCAGTCTGTGCCAGCCTAACCTGCCTGTTCCTGAGTCCCAGTGTGTACTGGGTCCTATCCCGCCTGTGTTCCTACCTGCTAGTGCCTCCCTGTCTGCACTCTAGCTGTGCTTGCCTGTACCCCTCTACCTGTATTGTTCCTGAGTCCCAGTGTGTACTGGGTCCTATCCCGCCTGTGTTCCTACCTGCTAGTGCCTCCCTGTCTGCACTCTAGCTGCGCTTGCCTTTACCCGCCTGCCTGCATACCAGTCGTGCCTGCCTATACCCTCCAGTCTGTGCGCCAGCCTAACCAGCCTGATCCAGTAATCCCTGTGTGGGTCAACCCCCGTGTCCGGAGTTTGACCTGGAGTAGCACCTGGTCCCTCTGCCCGGTTTCTCCCTGGTGCACTGGCGTCGTATGCCGTCGTGCCATCTTGGTCGGATCGGCCAGATACTTAGTCACGCCCCTCCAGGCACTCTCCGGTTCATGGTCCAGTGGAATCACTACAATCACACGCACACGCCGCTCAGCCCGGGCGTGTGCATAACAGAATCATGGGGCCTCATAGCAGAAGTTCTAATTTGGCCCCCCCACCCCAAAAAAAATGTAAATAATTGTCGGGTCACAGAAGAGCATACCTTACAACTTTCCAGCCTTTACATAGTAATTTTCCTCCTGCTGAAGTCCTAGATTCTTTTTTCATTGCCCCCATAAAGTATGATGCCAACAAAAGTGCCCCCCCCCAAACACAGTATGATATCCCCATGGTGAATTCCTCCACATGCACAGTATAATGACCGTACTTTACCCCACCTCAACTCCCAAGGCAAAGTATCGTGACCCCAACACAGTATGATCCCCCAAGGGTGACCCCAACACAGCCCACCATACAGTATAATGGCCCTACATACAGTATAATGGCCCCACAACTCTCCACACTCGCCATGGTCCTCCACAGAGTATAAGACACTTGCCACGGTCTTCCACACAGTATAAGACACTCACCATGGTCCTCCACACAGTTTAAGACACTCGCCATGGTCCTCCACACAGTATAAGACACTCGCCGTGGTCCTCCACACAGTATAATGCACATGCCATGGTCCTCCACACAGTATAATGCACACGCCATGGTCCTTCACACAGTATAATGCACACGCCATGGTCCGCCACACAGTATAAGACACTCGCCATGGTCCGCCACACAGTATAAGACACGCGCCACGGTCCTCCACACAGTATAATGCACACGCCATGGTCCTTCACACAGTATAATGCACACGCCATGGTCCGCCACACAGTATAAGACACTCGCCATGGTCCTCCACACATTATAAGACACTCCCCATGGTCCTCCACACAGTATAATGCACTCCCCATGGTCCTCCATGCAGTATAATGCACTCCCTATTGTAACGGGTCTGGGAGGTGGAACCTCTGTGCAACTATACAAGGGGGCAGTCCTTGTAAGGAGGCGGGTGGCTCCCAGGGAAGACGGGCAGGTAGTCACGGCAAGTGACAGGGACAGTCTCTGGGTAGAGGATGGGTACTCACGGCAAGTGACAGGGACAGTCTCTGGGTAGAAGGACAGCAGGCAGGTGGCTGGTGAGCGCTCCCAGGTGAGCGGGCGAGAGTCTCTGGACGGGCAGGTGGTCACGGCAAGTGACGGCAGAGCCTCCAGGTAGGCTAGCAGGCAGGTAGCAGGTGAGCGCTCCCAGGTGAGCAGGCAAGAGTCTCTGGACAGGCAGGTGGTTACGTCAAGTGAGGCGGAGCCTCCAGGTAGGCTAGCAGGCAGGTAGCAGGTGAGCGCTCCCAGGTGAGCGGGCAGGCTGGTCCATAGACAGACTGACAGGTGTCGGAAAGCAGACCGTCGGACCGCAGGCTTGCAAGCAGGTAAACGGATATCAGGCAGATATCAAGCAGGAATCTGGCAGGTAACTGGCAGGTAACAGGCAGGAATCCGGCAGGTGACTGGCAGGTAACAAGCAGGAATTTGGCAGGTGACTGGCTGGTAACTGGTAACGGGACCTGAGGGCTGAAGCAGAGTGAAGGCTTTGCAACAACATTGCTCGGGCACCTCCATTTTGGAGGAGGTGCCTTAAATATGGGAGGTCCTCCGGCAATTGGCCGGGGACTCCTTAGGACGGCGCGCGCGGTCCCTTTAAAAGAGGGGGAGCGCGCGCGCACGCGCCCTAAGCACACTGCCGGGGAAGGAGCACGTGCCGGAAGCAGCGGGGAGAGAAGCGCAGGAGGACGCTGCGCCAGGAGCGGGGAGGTGAGAGGGACGGCGGCTCTGCCTAGTACGGGGCAGAGACGCCGATGCTACAGTACCCCCCCCCTTAGGCCCCCTCTTTTTTTGGCCAGAAAGAAATTTTTCAAGGAGAAGCGGGGTGTTGATGTTCTCCCTGGGTTCCCAAGTTCTCTCCTCAGGACCAAACCCCTTCCAATCTACCAGAAAAAAAGGTCTTTCCTCTTACCCTCTTGGAGGCCAGAATACTCTCTACCTCAAAGACATCATCAGCGGAAACCGGAGCAGGAGGGGCACCTGGATTATTGGAAAAAGAGTTAAAGACAACGGGTTTGAGGAGAGATACGTGGAAGGAGTTGGGAATCCGTAGGGTGGCCGGGAGTTTTAATTTGTAGGCCACAGGGTTAATTTGCCTGAGGACTTCGAAGGGACCGATGAATCGAGGGCCCAACTTGAAGGAGGGTACTTTGAGCTGCACATGTTTGGACGAGAGCCAAACCTTGTCTCCCGGACGGAATTGAGGCGGATCCAGACGTCTCTTATCAGCATATCTCTTCATCCGCTCAGAGGACAGAAGAAGAGCGGACCTGGTACTCTCCCAAATAGTAGAAAATTCGCTGACAAGAGACTCCGCAGCAGGGTTGTCCACAGAAACGGAGACAGGGAGCGGAATCCGGAGGTGCTGGCCAGACAATAAAGAACGGGGACTTGGAAGAGGATTCGCTCTCGTGGTTATTATAAGAGAACTCGGCCCAAGGAAGGAGGTCCACCCAATCAGAATGGTGGGCATTAACAAAGTGCCGGAGATAGCTGGTAAGGATCTGATTGATCCGCACCACTTGACCATTGGAATGAGGGTGGTAAGCGGAGGAGAAGTCCAGGGTGACGTCCAGCAGTTTACATGTGGCTCTCCAGAAGCGTGAGGTAAACTGAACCCCTCGATCCGACACGATGTGGAGGGGTAGGCCATGGAGACGGAAGATATGGCGAATAAAGTCCTTAGCCAGCTCAGGTGCAGACGGAAGACCAGGCAGGGGAATGAAGTGGGCCATTTTAGAGAAGCGGTCCGCGACCACCCAAATGACAGTACACCCGGCAGAGACAGGAAGATCGGTAATGAAGTCCATAGCGATGTGTTGCCACGGGGCAACAGGTATGGGAAGCGGCAGGAGATGACCAGCTGGTAAATGTCTGGGAATTTTGTTGCGGCCACAAGATGAACAGGCAGAGACGAAGTCTACCACATCCTTACGCAGGGTAGACCACCAGTAATGCCGGGAAATGAGTAGGAAGGTCTTCTTTTGGCCGGCATGGCCAGCTAGTTTAGAAGAATGACCCCAGCGAAGAACCCTCTCACGGTCTGGAGGCGCCACGAACGTCTTGCCGGGTGGAAGACGAGTCAAATCCAAGGGGGCCACATTCATCACCTTGGAGGGGTCGATAATGTGCATAGGCTCCTCCTCTTGGTCGGAGGACAGGAAGGATCGGGACAAGGCATCAGCTTTGACATTTTTGTCCGCCGGGCGGAAATGAAGGATGAAATCGAAGCGGGCAAAGAACAAAGACCACCGGGCTTGACGTGGATTAAGTCTCTGGGCATTTTGGAGATATGCCAGGTTCTTGTGATCCGTATAGATGATCACCGGGTATAGGGCCCCTTCAAGCAGGTAACGCCACTCCTCCAGCGCCAATTTAACGGCAAGCAGTTCTCGGTCTCCTATGGAATAATTGCGCTCAGAGGAGGAGAAGATTTTAGAGAAAAAGCCGCAGGTTACCATTCTCCCGGAGGAAGACTTCTGGGTGAGCACCGCTCCGGCTCCAGAGGAGGAGGCATCAACCTCCAGGTAGAACTGTTTGTTGCAGTCCGGACGGTGCAGCACAGGGGCAGAGGAGAAGGCTTGTTTCAGGGAAAGGAAGGCCTCCTCAGCTTCCCATACCTTGGGATTTGCTCCCTTACGGGTGAGCGCAGATATGGGCGCAGTCCGTGACGAGAAGTGAGGAATGAAGAGACGATAGTAATTAGCGAAGCCCAGGAATCGCTGTATCGCCTTCAAGCCCTCCGGACGGGGCCACTTTAGGACAGCAGGGAGCTTCTCAGGATCCATTCGCAAGCCTGTCTGGGAGATAACATAGACCAGGAAAGGAAGAGAGGTCTGCTCAAAAAGGCACTTTTCGTATTTAGCATAGAGGTGGTTCTGACTGAGCCTAAGCAGGACCTGACGAACATCCCTCCGGTGTGTGGGAAGATCCGGAGAGAAGACCAAGATGTCGTCTAGGTATACCACCACGCAGGAGTAAAGAAGGTCACGGAAGATGTCGTTGACCAGTTCTTGGAAGACGGCGGGAGCATTGCAGAGACCGAAGGGCATCACACGGTACTCATAGTGTCCGTCCCGGGTATTAAATGCTGTTTTCCACTCGTCTCCCTGACGGATACGGACCAGGTTATACGCTCCACGTAGATCCAGCTTGGAGAAGATCCTGGCGCCTTTAAGACGATCAAATAACTCAGAGATGAGCGGAAGGGGGTATTTATTTTTAACCGTGATCTGATTGAGTCCTCTATAGTCAATACAGGGGCGTAACAAGCCGTCTTTCTTTTTGACAAAGAAGAATCCGGCTCCAGCCGGGTAGGTAGATTTCCGGATAAATCCCCTAGCCAGATTCTCTTCAATGTACTCAGACATGGCCCGGGTCTCGGCTGCAGACAACGGGTAGATACGCCCACGGGGAGGAGTGGTGCCAGGTACCAGGTCGATCGGGCAGTCATATGGCCTATGGGGTGGCAACGTCTCTGCTTCCTTCTTACCGAAGACGTCCGCATAGGGCCAGTAAGGAGCCGGGAGACCTGGTAAATTAGCTGGAGTAGGCGGAGGGCGAACTGGGCGGACCGGAACCAGGCAGGTCCTATGGCAGTCTGGACCCCATCAGAGTACTTCACCGGATCGCCAGTTCAATACGGGTTCGTGTGTCTGGAGCCAAGGTAGACCTAGCAACAGGGAGTGAGAAAGTCCGGACAACACATGGAATGAGATTTCCTCAGAGTGCAGCATTCCCACCTGCAGGGTTATGGGTTCAGTGACGAGCAGGATGGTCTCCGAGAGAAGTCTTCCATCCACGGAGGCGACTGATAATGGTTCAGCCAGGGACTTGGTGGGAATACGGTATCTCTGTACCAGAGACTGGGAGATGAGGTTTCCAGCAGCTCCAGAATCCAGGTGGGCAAGTTCAAAGTGACGGTTTTCTCCCCAAGCAATAGAGACCGGTAAAGTCAGAGACGGAGAGGGCTTACTTTTGTCTAGGACGACCTCTCCGAGCGGTCCTAGACACTGGCGTTTCCCGGCTTCTCTGGGCAGGAACGGATGAAGTGCTCCATACTGCCACAATAGAAACAGCTTCCCTCGGCTCGGCGAGATTCTTGGCGAGATTTGACCATCTCGGTCTGGTCGATCTGCATAGGTTCAGGCGAGGGCGCCCACGGAGTGACTGATTGAGAGGCAGGTCTCAGGGAAGTAGGAGCAGAGCAAGAAAAGTCTTTCTCCCAGGTAGTCTCTTTGGCACGTTCTTGGAAACGGATGCCAATCCGGGTAGCTAGTGACACCAGGTCATCCAGAGTGGTAGGAATGTCCCGACCAGCTAACTCGTCCTTAATCCGACCGGACAGACCCTCCCAGAGAACGGACACCAGAGCCTCATTTTCCCAGGCAAGCTCAGAAGCGAGGGTGCGGAACCGTATGGCATATTGGCCCACGGTGAGACTCCCTTGGCGGAGACGTAGCAGTGAGGAGGCAGAAGAGGTTTTCCGTCCAGGTTCATCAAAGACTTTCCGGAAAGCAGCGAGGAAAGACGGCAGGTCGGACACCAGGGGATCCCCTCTCTCCCACAGGGGATTTAGCCATGCCAGTGCCTCCCCAGTAAGATGGGACATGATGAAGGCCACCTTGGCCCGGTCGGAGATGAACTGGTATGCCAATAGCTCAAAGTGCAGGGTGCACTGGTTTATGAAACCCCGAGCTAAAGTAGGTTCGCCGGCAAAGCGTGGAGGTGCCAGAAGCCGAAGTCCATAGTCGGGTACCATGAAGGGACTGGATTGCGGTACCGCAGGAATGGGCACGGCTGGACCAGAGGTAGACATAGACAAGTCACACAATGCGCCTAGACGAGAGTTAACGGACCGTAGATAGGACAGTACCACCTCTTGCTGAGTTTTCTGACGTAAGACTTCCTGGTGCAGATCGGAGATCTGGGGGCCACCGGGTTCCATGGCCCGAGCAAACTGTAACGGGTCTGGGAGGTGGAACCTCTGTGCAACTATACAAGGGGGCAGTCCTTGTAAGGAGGCGGGTGGCTCCCAGGGAAGACGGGCAGGTAGTCACGGCAAGTGACAGGGACAGTCTCTGGGTACAGGACGGGTACTCACGGCAAGTGACAGGGACAGTCTCTGGGTAGAAGGACAGCAGGCAGGTGGCTGGTGAGCGCTCCCAGGTGAGCGGGCGAGAGTCTCTGGACGGGCAGGTGGTCACGGCAAGTGACGGCAGAGCCTCCAGGTAGGCTAGCAGGCAGGTAGCAGGTGAGCGCTCCCAGGTGAGCAGGCAAGAGTCTCTGGACAGGCAGGTGGTCACGGCAAGTGAGGCGGAGCCTCCAGGTAGGCTAGCAGGCAGGTAGCAGGTGAGCGCTCCCAGGTGAGCGGGCAGGCTGGTCCATAGACAGACTGACAGGTGTCGGAAAGCAGACCGTCGGACCGCAGGCTTGCAAGCAGGTAAACGGATATCAGGCAGGTATCAAGCAGGAATCTGGCAGGTAACTGGCAGGTAACAGGCAGGAATCCGGCAGGTGACTGGCAGGTAACAAGCAGGAATCTGGCAGGTGACTGGCTGGTAACTGGTAACGGGACCTGAGGGCTGAAGCAGAGTGAAGGCTTTGCAACAACATTGCTCGGGCACCTCCATTTTGGAGGAGGTGCCTTAAATATGGGAGGTCCTCCGGCAATTGGCCGGGGACTCCTTAGGACGGCGCGCGCGGTCCCTTTAAGAGAGGGGGAGCGCGCGCGCGCGCGCGCCCTAAGCACACTGCCAGGGAAGGAGCGCGTGCCGGAAGCAGCGGGGAGAGAAGCGCAGGAGGACGCTGCGCCAGGAGCGGGGAGGTGAGAGGGACGGCGTCTCTGCCTAGTACGGGGCAGAGACGCCGATGCTACACCTATGGTCCTCCACACAGTATAATGCACTCCCTATGGTCCTCCACACAGTATAATGCACTCGCCATGGTACTCCACACAGTATAATGCACCCCCAGACCTCCACACAGTATAATGCACTCCCCATGGTCCTCCACACAGTATAATACACTCCCCATGGTCCTCCACGCAGTTTAATTCACTCCCCATGTTTCCTCCACACATCATAATGCACTCCCCATGGTCCTCAACACAGTATAATGAACCATGGGGGTCCTGTACGCAGTATAATGCAGCCCCCCATAGGGTAAAATGTGGCCCCCACCATAGGGTAAAATGCAGCCCCAGTCCTCCAGTTTTATCAGTACTCACTGATTTATAAATAAATACATACTTACCGCTCCTCGTTCCCCGCTGCTTCAGTCTCTGCAGCGCGTCTCTCTCATCACCTCAGCAGCTGCCAGCTCCACTGTCTGACACAGCATGGCACGTCATCATGCTGCTGCGTCAGACACAGAGGAGAAATGATGGGAAAGGGAGTGTCACATGATGCTCCCTCCTCCATCATTGATTTCAACCAGGGTCGGCTGCAGGTTTTTGTGGGCCCCGGGCGAAAGAGTCTCAGTGGGCCCCGTTAGCACATACCACCATTCATGAAGCACAGATACGGCAGAGAAATATCGGTATAATACACAGGGCCCAGGTTGTCCCCTCGTCCTTCACATATGCAAACATACACACACACAGTACGCAGACATGCACACACACAGTACGCAGACATGCACGCACACACACAGTATGCAGACATGCACGCACACAGAATGCAGACATGCACGCACACACACAGAAAATAGACATGCACGAGCACACACACAGTATGAAGATATGCACGCACACACAATGTATGCAGACATGCACGCACACATACAGTATGCAGACATGCGCGCACACAAACAGTGTGCAGACATGCGCGCGCACACAGTATGCAGACATGCGCGCACGCACACAGTATGCAGACATGTGCGCACTTGGTATGCAGATGTGCGATCACACACGCACTGTATGCAGACATGTGATCACACACGGTACGCAGACATGCGATCACACACAGTACGCATACATGCGATCACACACACAGTATGCAGACATGCGATCACACACACAGAATGCAGACATGCGATCACACACACAGTATGCAGACATGCGATCACACACAGTACGCAGACATGCGATCACACACACAGTACGCAGACATGCGATCACACACACGGTACGCAGACAGGTGATCACACACACAGTACGCAGACATGCGATCACACACACAGTATGCAGATATGCGATCACACACACAGTATGCAGATATGCGATCACACACACAGTATGCAGACATGCGACCACACACACAGTACGCAGACATGCGACCACACACACAGTACGCAGACATGTGATCACACACACAGTACGCAGACATGTGATCACACACACAGTACGCAGACATGCGATCACACACACAGTATGCAGACATGCGATCACACACACAGTATGCAGATATGCGATCACACACACAGTATGCAGACATGCGATCACACACACAGTACGCAGACATGCGATCACACACACAGTACGCAGACATGCGATCACACACACAGTATGCAGATATGCGATCACACATGGTACACAGACATGCGATCACACACGGTACACAGACATGCGATCACACACACACGGTATGCAGACATGCCATCACACACACGGTACGCAGACATGTGATTATACACAGTACGCAGACATGTGATCACACACACGCGGTATGCAGACTTGCGATCACACACACACACGGTACCCCGACATGCGATCACACACACACGGTATGCCGACATGCGATCACACACACACGGTACACAGACATGCAATCGCATACACAGTACACAGACATGCGTTCACACACACAGTACGCAGATATGCACGCGCACACACAGTACGCAGACATGCACGCACACAGTACACAAACATGCACACACACAAACACATACACAGATATGTACACATACAGATATACACACATATTAGAACACATTCTTAAAAACACATAAAACAGACATAAATATATATACACAGTCATGCACACACACACACACACAAGACACATTAGAAATATATTTAAAATGGGGATTGGGGAATCTGGCGACAAGCCTCACTTACCTGCCCCCGGCCTGTCTCCCGTACAGCTGTGCAGCGCCGCCGGCATGTCTGATGGCCATCACAGACATGGCCCTGGACCATCAGGGGGGCTCATTCGCTGTCGGGGCCCTGGACCATCAGGGGGCCCCCTCACCGTCGAGGCCCCGAACCATCAGGGGGGCCCCCTCGCTGTTGGGGCCCTGGACCATCAGGGGGGCCCCTCACCGTCGGGGCCCTGGACCATCAGGGTGGTCCCCTCACCATCAAGGCCCTGGACCATCAGGGGGGTCCCCTCACCGTCTGGGTCCGGGCCGCTCCCCCAGCATCTGTACAGCCAGGACCTCACTCTGGCGCCGCAGCTTGTCTTCCGGTACTTCCCCAGACATAGCCGCGCTGTGTGTGGCTGTGTCTCCTAGTAATGACGCGGCAGGGGCGACATACAAGCACAATTAAAGGTGCAGTGTCGCCCCTGCGTGTCATTACCACCATACACAGCCGCACAGCGCGCAGCTATGTCTGAGGAAGTATCGGCAATCTAGTTGCAGCCTGCAGCGCCAGCGAATCAGGGGGGCAGGAGCAGGGGGGGGCCGGATACAAGGGTGGCGGGAACCCCGATGCAGGTACACGGTGCAGGCGACTGCTATGGGGCCCCCAGGCTCACGGGCCCCATAGCAGTCGCGTGGCCTGCCGCTATTGGCGGTACGCCACTGTCCAAAAGCATCACCATAGGAAATCACTAATGTAGCAGAAGGATGCAAAGCAAATAGAAAAATAAGGATAAATCACTATTAAATCATACAGGTGCATCTCACAAAATTAGAATATCATCAGTAAGTTCATTTATTTCAGTTCTTCAATTCAAATAGTGAAACTCATACAGTGGTGGCCAAAAGTATTGGCACCCCTGCAATTCTGTCAGATAATACTCAGTTTCTTCCTGAAAATGATTGCAATCACAAATTATTTGGTATTATTATCTTCATTTAATTTGTCTTCAATGAAAAAACACAAAAAGAATTGTCCTAAAGCCAAATTGGATATAATTCCACATCAAACCTAAAAAAGGGGGTGGACAAAAGTATTGGCACTGTTTGAAAAATCATGTGATGCTTCTCTAATTCATGTAATTAACAGCACCTGTAACTTACCTGTGGCACCTAACAGGTGTTGGCCATAACTAAATCACACTTGCAGCCAGTTAACATGGATTAAAGTTGACTCAACCTCTGTCCTGTGTCCTTGTGTGTACCACATTGAGCAAGGAGAAAAGAAAGAAGACCAAAGAACTGTCTGAGGACTTGAGAAACCAAATTGCGAGGAAGCATGAGCAATCTCAAGGCTACAAGTCCATCTCCAAAGACCTGAATGTTCCTGTGTCTTCCGTGCGCAGTGTCATCAAGAAGTTTAAAGCCCATGGCACTGTGGCTAACCTCCCTAGATGTGGATGGAAAAGAAAAATTGACGAGAGATTTCAACGCAAGATTGAGAGGATGGTGGATAAAGAACCTCGACTAACATCCAAACAAGTTCAAGCTGCCCTGCAGTCCGAGGGTACAACAGTGTCAACCCGTACTATCTGTCGGCATCTGAATGAAAAGGGACTGTGTGGTAGGATACCCAGGAAGACCCCACTTCTTACCCCGAGACATAAAAAAGCCAAGCTGGAGTTTGCCAAAACTTACCTGAGAAAGCCTAAAACGTTTTGGAAGAATATTCTCTGGTCAGATGAGACAAAAGTAGAGCTTTTTGGGAAAAAGCATCAACATAGAGTGTACAGGAAAAAAAGAGAGGCATTCAAAGAAAAGAACACGGTCCCTACAGTCAAACATGGCGGAGGTTCCCTGATGTTTTGGGGTTGCTTTGCTGCCTCTGGCACTGGACTGCTTGACCGTGTGCATGGCATTATGAAGTCTGAAGACTACCAACAAATTTTGCAGCATAATGTAGGGCCCAGTGTGAGAAAGCTGGGTCTCCCTCAGAGGTCATGGGTCTTCCAGCAGGACAATGACCCAAAACACACTTCCAAAAGACCTGAAACCCATAGAACACCTGTGGAGAGATCTCAAAATGGCAGTTTGGAGAAGGCACCCTTCAAATATCAGGGACCTGGAGCAGTTTGCCAAAGAAGAATGGTCTACAATTCCAGTAGAGCATTGTAAGAAACTCATTGATGGTTACCGGAAGGGGTTGTTTGCAGTTATTTTGGCTAAAGGTTGTGCAACCAAGTATTAGGCTGAGGGTGCCAATACTTTTGTCTGGCCCTTTTTTGGAGTTTTGTGTGAAATGATCAATGATTTGATTTTTGCTTCATTCTCTTTTGTGTTTTTTCCTTGCAAGCAAATTAAATGAAGATAATAAGACCAAAGAATTTGTGATTGCAATCATTTTCAGGAAGAAACTGAGTATTATCTGACAGAATTGCAGGGGTGTCAATACTTTTGGCCACCACTGTATATTATATCAGGGCTGCTTCTTGTGGGACGGGGACCCTGTGCGCAGTATGGGGGGGACGGGGACCCTGTGCGCAGCATGGGGGGGGGGGGCGGTGACCCTGTGCGCAGTATGGGGGGGACGGGGACCCTGTGTGCAGTATGGGGGGGGCGGGGACCCTGTGCGCAGTATGGGAGGGACGGGGACCCTGTGCGCAGTATGGGGGGAAGGGGACCCTGTGCGCAGTATGGGGGGGGGGGCGGGGACCCTGTGTGCAGTATGGGGGGGACGGGGACCCTGTGCGCAGTATGGGGGGGACGGGGACCCTGTGCGCAGTATGGGGGGGACGAGGACCCTGTGCGCAGTATGGGGGGGGATGGGGACCCTGGGCGCAGTATAAGGGGACGGGGACCCTGTGCGCAGTATGGGGGGGGCGGGAACCCTGTGCGCAGTATGGGGGGAACGGGGACCCTGTGCGCAGTATGGGGGGGGGACGGGGACCCTGGGCGCAGTATAAGGGGACGGGGACCATGTGCGCAGTATGGGGGGACAGGAACCATGTGCGCAGTATGGGGGGGGCGGGGACCATATGCGCAGTATGGGGGGACGGGGACCCTGTGTGCAGTATGGGGGGGGACCCTGTGCGCAGTATGGGGGGGATGGGGACCCTGTGCGCAGTATGGGGAGGTACCCTGTGCGCAGTATGGGGGGGCATGTCTGCAACATGGGGACCTGGATGGGGGACATGTCTGCAAGATAAGGACCAGGATGGGGGACCATGTCTGCAATATGGGGACCATGTCTGCAATATGGGGGACCATGTCTGCAATATGGGGGACCTGGATGGGAGACCATGTCTGCAATATGGGGGACCTGGATGGGGAACCATGTCTGCAATATGGGGGACCTGGATGGGGGACCATGTCTGCAATATGGGGGACCTGGATGGGGGACCTGGATGGGGAACCATGTCTGCAATATGGGGGACCTGGATGGGGGACCATGTCTGCAATATGGGGGACCTGGATGGGGGACCTGGATGGGGGACCATGTCTGCAATATGGGGGACCTGGATGGGGGACCATGTCTGCAATATGGGGGACCTGGATGGGAGACCATGTCTGCAATATGGGGGACCTGGATGGGAGACCATGCCTGCAATATGGGGGACCTGGATGGGAGACCATGCCTGCAATATGGGGGACCTGGATGGGAGACCATGCCTGCAATATGGGGGACCTGGATGGGAGACCATGTCTGCAATATAGGGGACCTGGATGGGAGACCATGTCTGCAATATGGGGGACCTGGATGGGAGACCATGTCTGCAATATGGGGACCTGGATGGGGGACATGCCTGCAAGATGAGGACCAGTTCAAAAGGTGTATAGAAAATAAAATGGTATCACTAAAAATGTCACTTTGTCATGCAAATAATGTGGCCCCCCAAATTAAATGTTTTTCCGTGTGCGGCCCATATACCCAGCTGAGTTTGAGACCCCTGTATTATATAGAGTCATTACAAACAGAGTGATCTACTTCAAGTGTTTATTTCTGTTAATGTTGATGATTATGGCTTACAGCCAATGGAAACACAGAAGTCATTATCTCAGTAAATTAGAATACTTTATAACACCAGCTTGAAAAATGTTTTTAAAACCCAAAATGTTGGCCTACTGAAATGTATGTTCAGTAAATGCACTCAATACTTGGTCGGGGCTCCTTTTGTATCAATTACTGCATCAATGCTGCGTGGCATGGAGGCGATCAGCCTGTGGCACTGCTGAGGTGTTATGGAAGCCCAGGTTGCTTTGATAGCAGCCTTCAGCTCCTCTGCATTGTTGGGTCTGGTGTCTCTCATCTTCCTCTTGACAATACCCCATAGATTCTCTATGGGGTTAAGGTCAGGTGAGTTTGCTGGCCAATCAAGCGCAATGATACTGTTCTTTTTAAACCAGGTATTGGTACTTTTGGCAGTGTGGACAGGTGCCAAGTCCTGCTGGAGAATGAAATTTCCATCTACAAAAAGCTTGTCGGCAGAGGGAAGCATGAAGTGCTCTAAAATTCCCTGGTGGATGGCTGCGCTGACTTTGGTCTTGATAAAACACAGTGGACCTACACCAGCAGATGACATGGCTCGCCAAACCATCACTGATTGTGGAAACTTCACACTAGACCTCAAGCAGCTTGGATTGTGGCCTCTCCACTCTTCCTCCAGACTCTGGGACCTTGATTTCCAAAAGAAATGCAAAATTTACTTTGCATTTACTTAGTGTCAATGACTGCCTTCTGTCAAGTCAGCAGTCTTCCCCATGATTGTGGAGCCTACTGAAACAGACTAAGGGACTTTTTTAATGCTTAGGAAGCCTTTGCAAGTGTTTTTTGTTAATTATTCTAATTTACAGAGATAATGACTTTTGTGTTTTCATTGGCTGTAAGCCATAATCATCGACATGAACAGAAATAAACACTTGAAATAGATCACTCTGTTTGTAATGACTCTATATAATAAATGAGTTTCACTTTTTGTATTGAAGAACTGAAATAAATTAACTTTTTGATAATATTCTAATTTTGTGAGATGCACCTGTAATATGCAAAAGACACAATAAAAAGTGGGACGCGATACAAGTACAGAATTAAAGAGAGGGACACCTGGAAAAAGATTATTTACAGTAGTACCTTGCACACTAATTGGATGACCAGGAGATATACTACAAAAATAGCAAAATGTAATGGTTAAAGGTACAGCTAGATGTCAAATAAACAGAGACAATGAAGAATGAGAAATAAGACGCGTCTAAATTCTCACGCCTCAGTGCTTCTTTATTTATTTACAGTGCTGCTCACCATTATTGGCACCCTTTCATTATTTTCATAAACTGTACAATATCATCAGAAATAAATGGAAATGTACCAAAGTTATATCCACAGGATTTTTTACTTAGTGGTCCAAAGTAATACAACAATAAAACATGAAATTGCAACATGCAAATTGAAAAACAAAGAAACAGAATAAACATCATGTGCAGCAATAAAGGCACCCCTAATTAATACTTGGCTGTACACCCTTTGGCATTGCTGACAGCCTCCAAACATTCCTTGTAGCCATCTATAAGCTTCTTGCACTTCTCAGCTGGAATTTTCTCCCACTCTTCCTTTGCAGTTTGTACAAATTCTTGAATGTCTGTAGGGTTCTTTTTCCCAATGGCAGATTTCAGCTCACTCCAAAGATTTTCAATGGGATTGAGGTCAGAACTCATTACTGGCCATTTTAAAACAGTCCATTTTTTGGGTCATTGTCTTGCTGGAGGATGACCCTTCTTTCGATTTAAACCAAGTTTTTTTTTACACTGGGTAGGACATTTTGCTCTAAAATCTCTTGATAATTCTCTGATTTCATGATTCCTGTGATATGGTCAAGGCCTCCAATACCAGACGCAGCAAAGCAACCCTGCAGCATTATGGATCCTCCACCATGCTTAACTGTTGGTAAGGTATTCTTTTCCTTATAAACTTCATTGCGCCATCTGTAAACAAACTGTTGCTTTGCATTGCCAAAAAGCTCTATTTTTGTTTCATCTGTCCACAGAACATTTTCTAAGAAGGATTGTGGATTGCCAAGGTACTCTTTGGCAAAGATCAGTCGTTCCCTTTTATGTCTTTTCTTCACCAATGGTTTCTTCCCGGGCCTTCGCCCAGAAAGCTCTGCTTGGTTTAGTGTGCAGCGTATGGTACTTGTTGAAACCATGACCCCAGACTGTTCCAGGTTGGCCTTCAGGTCTTTGGATGTTAGACTTGGTGTTTTTTCCACCATTCGCACCAACCATCAAAGACATCTCTTGTCAATTTTCCTCTTTCCCCCACATTCAGGGAGGTTCTTCACGGTTCCATGTTTGGCAAACTTCTTCATAACACTGTGCACTGATGAAACTGGGATACCAATGTCTTTGGATATGGCCTTATACTGTTTGGAAGTCTTTTCTTTGCTAATAATAACAGTTCTGATGTCCTCATACAGCTCCTTTGTCTTCACCATTGTGACAAAGGAACAGTGCCTACCATGTGGCTTTTTAACTTTTGACTTTTGTGTTTTCATTGACTGTAAGCCATAATCATCAACATTAACAGAAATAAACACTTGAAATAGATCACTCTGGTTGTAATGACTCTATATAATAATATATGAGTTTCACTTTTTGCATTGAAGAACTGAAATAAAGTAACTTTTGTGACGATATTCTAATTTTGTGAGATGCACCTGTACCACAGGCGAGTCAAAATGTGTTTCCATACTGAATTAATGCAAAGGGTGCCAATACCAGTGACACAGCAAGCTTTAGGTTTTTCTATTTTTCCCTCCCATTGGTTTTTGTTTTAAATTATTGTTTATCATTTGCTTTTTTGTATTTAACACGAGTCTCTATACAAAAAACTGTTTCATGTGATTCATTTTTTTCAGGAGATATTCCACATTATGTACTTAAACTTCATGGGTGCCAATAAGAATAAGCAGGACTGTAGCTGTACTTTTCAATTTAACCACTGATTTATCGTTATTTTTCTATTTCCTTTGCATCCTATAGCTATATTGATTGGCATTTACCATATGGGTTTAACAATTTTATGTTTTACTAGACAGTTCTCTATGAAACCAACAATTCCAAATATTCATATTTCAAAAAAAAAAATCATTAATTTTAACTGTAGAAAAGGCAAGTAATTCAAATTTGTATATCTTTTACATGTTTATAAAAAACAACTTTTTTTTACTTTTCTTTTTTTTATGTTAGTCCCCATATGGAATCTGAATTTGTGATCATTCAATCGCTTGGACTACATACTGTACTATTTCAGTATTGCCATATATAGTCCTAATCATGGTCTCATGTGGCGGGGAGAAACGATGGGTGCCCGGCAGAACAGATACCGGATAGGACAGCACAGTTTGAATGATGCATCTCATGAGACCACTCCACACGCCTCGACTCTCTCCATGATGGATATATCCATTGTGGGGCATTAAGGGGTTAACTTCAAATTAACAAATTGGTGTTCACGACATATTACACTTAATTTAAAAGCCCAAAATTGTATGCTGACCACTGTCATTAGATACATCTACAAATTCTCTATGAAGACTTACGTTTTGGAAGATATCCTGTATAGGTAAATTGTGAGCATCTTTTTTCATGTCGCGAATCAATTGTTTAATGAACAAGGAGCCGGACTTGGGATCTCTATAGGAAACGGTATCTGGTGACAAAAAAAGAACCAAACATCTGTATGTCAGAAACCTAGAACAATATTACCAGCACAATACTTGGGTGCAGACACACAAAATTCAGGATAAAGGTAGTGTGGTTGTACCTAGGTTATCACCACTCCACTGTGGTTTTAATAAATACTTTACAAAATATTTATTATTATATTTATTACCCATAAAGTAAAACTTCGGCAGCATCTTTTTTTTGGAACTTTATGTTGTGCTATTTCAGGTTTTCCTCCTGTTGGCTGACAGCTATTCCCTCTGAAGCCCCTATACAAATGAACGCTCAGTGTGGATGAGTGTGCTGAGTTCTCAATAGACAGAGGAGAATTGCTCTGCCATAACACCTCTGGTGGCAGCTTATCTCCAGGGAATAAAAAAGGATCTGGAGGGACCCCTAAAAACCTGATGGCTTATTTTTACGATAAGCCATTCATGCTTGATCTCTTAAGACCTGTATACTGTATACCCATCATTGGCAAAATTAATGGGCCTCTTCCTTCTTTACCTAGTAGAGCAGCTCGTCAATACTGACTGGTCAGTAACATGGGACTTGGACCTCCATTGATCAAGCAATAATGGCCTAATTCAAATGCAGCCTTATAAACAAGGTTGATGTTGAATAGTCGTTTTGCTGACACAGTCATAGACATTTTGAACCATATGGCCATTACAGTAACAAATGATCATTCTGGGAACATTCTTCCAAAGAAAGAACATTCGAGGAAAAAAAGAATTTTTGGGAGATACAGAACCAATTGTTCATTTTTTACAACTTTAGTCTAATGTCGATGGGCACATTTGGGATAGGGCTTCAAGGTTGACTCTTGCAAAATGCCTTTAAGAAAACTTCATGAAGGCATACCCTAATGAAATGGGACAGTGTACTCCTCCTATTCCTAACCCAGAGTTGATGCGGCATATACAAACTATCCACTTTGCATAAACCGTATCCACTCTATGTAACTGTAGACTTCTGAATCCTCATATTGTGCGTACTGCACGCTGTGAGGATTCTCCGGTACCGGCGATGGGCGCGTGACCGCAAGTATGCAATTAGCCTACAAGTGGTCACATGCTGACTAGTCGTGCTCGGACTCACTGAATGTAAGTGTACTGAGTGAGGCCAGACACGTCTAGTCAGAATGTGGACGGAAGTATGCATGACAGCCCGCTCCCAGAAGACAACCCCTTTAAATACATTTATGTACCTGGTGTTGTAGAATAGAAGCAGATGAAGTCACTCTCCTTCTGGACCCTGGTCCCAGCATCATCTTCCAAATCTTTTTGTTGGATGTTTGGGGGTGGCTGAGCACCATCACTGACCAGTACCAAACTTTTCTCTACTGCATAAAAATATTTATTTCTTAGTCAGAAATATTTGATTTTACTTTTACAAACAGTGTTTAGCACAAGACAGCAGATTCCATTCCCTCAATCTACAGAACTTTGCTTTATTTTCTTATTAAATGTAAAATATTTTTGTACGGTTTTGAATAATTTCATTTTCTTGTGAAGGGTACTTATCTTTTTTTATATTGCTTGCATGCCAATAACCCGCTCTGTGCATGCACTCATGCAATTTTTTAGTAAGGCAGGGGAAAGATAGTACAAAGATGATATCCTTTAAGTGATGATACTTTTAAAAAAAAAGAAGACTGAGGCTATGTTCAGACATTGCTTCGGCCCTGCACATTTTTGCAGTACAAAATGCAACATTTTACTGTTTTTCTGAAATCTCATGCATACGCTGCTTATTTTTTTCCATGTCTATTTTTTCAGTGTTTTTTTGCAGCATTTTCACCCATTTTAATGAATGGAAAAAAAAAACACATCATAAATGCAGGCAAAAACGTGTGGATTTTATGCAATATTTTTACTGCCATGACATCAGTAATTTGCAGCAGATTTTTCAACTGCAAATAGGATGGCCACATGGGATGAGGTTCTTTTCTGAGATGTTCTGTTTAAATATGGATTGTAAAGTTTTAATTACAATTTAAAAGTGGTCATTATACTTCAACGGACAGCAGAAGTGGTCATTTAGTTATCTAATGCAGCGGCTTGTGGCATTACTGTAATGGTCCAGGGTGTGTTTTGGCTCACCATGTACCTCCCCCTCAGGTGACTGATCACATGACTGTGACATCAGCACAGGTCCTGTGTGTGCACTGGAGGATATATAAACCCTGGTAGTTTTGAGACAGGGTGTGAAAGGCGTGAGGCCTGTTCCCGTGTGGGACACCGTTAGAGTGTGAGGCCTAGTGAAGCCTGGTGAAGCCTGAAAGGCAGAGGCTGGATCCTTATGTGTAAGCGATGCCAGTAGTCTTGGAGGACAAAAGTCTTGGAAGGCAAGAGTCCTGGAAGGCAGAGGCTGGATGTTAGGTGTGAAAACATACCAGTAGCCCTTGAAGGTACGAGGGCTGGAGACCCCCATCTGGGAAGCCGTAAAGCCACAGCTGTGGCAGAACAAACCTGAAGCAGCTAAAACCTGGCAAAGGTAAAACACTGCATTATATGGACGTTGATATAAGTGACTTTGCTGAAGGCTGTAACTGGAGCCAAGTGGGCCTGTCTGCCACTTGAAAGGCTCCTGGACATTATATGTGTAATACGTCAGCGAGCCACTGAGTTGGACTCGGTTATAAGCAGTTATCAAGTGTAATAAACTGCCAGATTGTGAAATACTGGAAAACGTGGCTGGTGTGCTTTAATTGACCCCGTGCAGCGAGTGTCCCCCAGCATGATGACTAGCGCTGCCTTACATGTGGTTGGAGAATGCGGGCAACTGCAGCCCGGTTGCTAGGGGCAACTGCAGCCCGGTTGCTAGGGGCAACTGCAGCCCGGTTGCTAGGGGCAACTGCACAAGACGACGAGTGTGGATACAAGCATCTTGCTGTGGCTCGGCGGGGTCACAAAGATTAAAGCATCTTGCTGTAACTCAGCGGAGTTACGAAAATTGTCTTCGCACTCAAACCTGGTTTGCTGTGGCTCGGCGGGGTTACGAAAATTGTCCTGGCACTCAAACCTGGTTTGCTGTAACTCGGCGGGGTTACGAAAATTGTCCTCGCACTCAAACCTGGTTTGCTGTAACTCGGCGGGGTTACGAAAATTGTCCTCGCACTCAAACCTGGTTTGCTGTGGCTCGGCGGGGCCACAAAAATTTTCCGGGGAGAGCGGTGTGAAGTGTCTAGTGTGAATAGTGTACCGCGATGGCTGTGAACGGAGCAGCAAAAGAAAATGAAGCTATTGAGCGATTAAAGTGCCGGTTAAAACCGCAACAGGTCGATGTGTTGTGGGGGGAGGGATAGAATAGGGACTGGGTCCCTTCTTTGGTTGGGTTGCTTTATTTGTTTTACTGTTGTGTTACAAAAAAAAGTTTTAACAATAAAAAATATTTGATTTAAAAAAAAAAAAAAACGCAACATTGAGAAATGTCTACAGGACATGGTGCAGGAACGGCAGGAGCTGTGGGCAAAGTATAGAATGGCAGCAGTGAACCATTCTGTGAACTCTCCGGGGGCGCCAGTATTGTCCCAGAGTGCCCGGGGAGGTGGTAAGAGATGTTGTGAACTGGGTCCTAAGACTATTGCTGATTCTTTTTGTAAAAATTCCCCTACCGGTGTGGTTGTTCAAAAGGGGGCGGAGTCTAAAAAAGGGGCGGATTTTCACAAGAGCGTGGAGTCTAGAAAACCAAAATTTGTTACTGGTTGTGGGTTGGCACCGCCTAAAAATGACAATTTGACCGTTGATAACGGGGTAGCTCCAGTAGAAGGGGTTGACGTCAAGGTGGGAGGTGACTTGTTGGTCCACGACACCATGAGGAGTGACACAGACCCCACAACTGACGGTGACAATATGAAAGTAGAAAGAGAGTTCAGTCAGGAGGGGCTAGACGAGGGGAGAGAGTCCCCCTCTCGTCGTCGACGGCGCAAAGGCCACAAAAAGGTTGCTCCTGTAGTCTTGGCTACAAGTGAAAATAAAGAAAATGTAGTATTGTATGCCTTTGTTCCAAGTGTGGATCCTCCTTTAGAGGCAGAAGAGGAGGTGACTTTGCCAGTAGCAACCTCTGGTACAGTACTGAGACAGAAGGAATATGGTGAACGCAGTGGGGAACTGCAACAAATTAAGAGCGACTATGAGGATCTCCTCAGGGTTAAAGAAAAACTAGAGGATAAGGCGGATGCAGAGCACATGCGCCAAGTGGTTGAGACCACTCTGCAGGACAACCGTGATGAAAATGATGATCTCCGCAGAAAGACCCTAGGTCTGGAAGCTCAGGTGAAGGAGCTGCAGACATTCTGTGATAATCTCCAGAGGGCAGAGTCGTGCCTTAAGGAAAGAATCAGCAAGATGGAAGCTGAGCGGAAACAGATGGAGGAGTCTATCGGAGAAGCCACAGACCACGGCCAGGAGTTGGCCACTGGAGATAGAAGGTATGAAACAGATACCTCCTCGAATAATACAAGCTCGGGTGATTCGGTGGATGTAAGAGCCGAGATCACGGAGCTCAAGGAGTTGCTCCAAGCCCATTTGAAGCAAGAGAAGCTTGAGAGACTGGCTGTTGAGAGCCGAGTGGGCGCATGGTAGACAGAGAGGTCTGAGAGAACTCTACTGTTAAAGGAGCAGTTGAAGCAGGAAGAGCTTCAGAGATGGGCTGCTGAGAGGCGAGTAGCGGAGCTAGAGGAAGAAGTTTTCGAGCTCAAAGGTCGCCTGGTAAAGTATCACTCAGTGAACGAGGCCTCCTTGGAGAAGGAAAAGGGAAAAAAAGTTGCACTTACTCCTTTATACCATGAGAAGGTGGACCTGAGGAGCGCTAAGAGAGTGTTAACAGAAGATAAGTATGAAATGGGAGTGGTCAAGACGAAAATTCGTGAATTTGTAGCTGTGATTCAGCTCAGGGGAAGCATACAGGGTGAAGAAGCTGAAAGTCAGTTGCCCCTGAAACCTGAGCTAGATGATCTTTTGGAGACCACTGGTGAGACAGAAACCTCTCGGTACAAGTGCCTCATAGATTTGAGAGAAGAATGCACCAGTGAGTCCGTGCATGAAGAGTTTAAGAAGGCCGTGGGAGCCTGTAAGGTGTACTCGATCTCAGAAGCTAAACAGCTGCTGGTCCTGTCCATAACCGAAGTCACAGTGAAGAGGGTGGCTATCCTAAGTGACATGCACTGGCGAAATATTCGCACAAAGCGATTTCTCCGGTTGAAGACGGAACAAGCCGTTAGACAACTGAAGCTTATGAGAAAAGCTCAAAGTCAGCATGAAGAGGTCATCCGGGTGCCTCAGGCTCTGGTAAGAAAGCTTATTGGGAGAAATGGCCGAGCCATGCAGATGATGGTAAAGAAGTCTGGTGTGATGAAAGTAAGCAGTCCACGTGATCGTCAGGACTGGATACCAGATGAAGACGGCATGGTGTCATTCTCCGCTGTAGGAACGGAAGAAAGTCTTGCATATATACGCATGCTGATGGAGTACCGAGTGACCTACCTGCGAGAGGTAGAACAGTTGAATCTCGCTAGACTGCGAGTGGATAGACAGCATCATCTGAGCAGCAGAAGATGGCAGCGGTCTAGAAATTGTGAGACCAGACAGAGAAAGGGCCCCCTAAATAACAGAACAGCTACAGCTGAAGTTAGGGACCTTTCAAGATGTCCTGAGAGTAGTGGGCGTGGGTTTAGAGGTAGTGAGACCTCCAGTAACTCAGGTTTGAGAGGCCCATACAAACGACCCAATAGAGTACAGGACAGTACGGAGTCTAACCGGACCTTAGATACCAGGGCGTGTGAGTCATCCTGCTGTATTGACCGCTGGAAGCAGGGGAGGTCTGACAAGGTTACCACTGACTGCTGGGAGCGGGGGAGGTCTGACAAGGTTATGACTGACCGCTGGGAGCGGGGGAGGTCTGACAAGGTTACGACCCGGAAATATGACTTGACGAAGTCAGTGACAATGACAGATGGTAGGTCCCTAAGGAAGGGGCTAATGTCGTTGAGTAATGTTCCAGGGGCTGAGCAGCACAATTGTCAAGTACATGGTCTCTGTGTAAACTGTGGGTTATAATGTGATTGTGTATATTATGTGTTCAACCCCACAAGTTTGAACAGAGGGGGGGATATGTAATGCAGCGGCTTGCGGCATTACCGTAATGGTCCAGGGTGTGTTTTGGCTGACCATGTACCTCCCCCTCAGGTGACTGATCACATGACTGTGACATCAGCACAGGTCCTGTGTGTGCACTGGAGGATATATAAACCCTGGTAGTTTTGAGACAGGGTGTGAAAGGCGTGAGGCCTGTTCCCGTGTGGGACACCGTTAGAGTGTGAGGCCTAGTGAAGCCTGGTGAAGCCTGAAAGGTAGAGGCTGGATCCTTATGTGTAAGCGATGCCAGTAGTCTTGGAGGGCAAAAGGCTTGGAAGGCAAGAGTCCTGGAAGGCAGAGCCTGGATGTTAGGTGTGAAAACATACCAGTAGCCTTTGAAGGTACGAGGGCTGGAGACCCCCATCTGGGAAGCCGTAAAGCCACAGCTGTGGCAGAACAAACCTGAAGCAGCTAAAACCCAGCAAAGGTAAAATACTGCATTATGTGGACGTTGATATAAGTGACTTTGCTGAAGGTTGTAACTGGAGCCCAGTGGGCCTGTCTGCCACTTGAAAGGCTCCTGGACATTATATGTGTAATACGTCGGCGAGCCACTGAGTTGGACTCGGTTATAAGCAGTTATCAAGTGTAATAAACTGCTGGATTGTGAAATACTGGAAAACGTGGCTGGTGTGCTTTAATTGACCCGGTGCAGCGAGTGTCCCCCAGCATGATGACTAGCGCTGCCTTACAGTTATTAAAGGGAACCAGTCTGAACCATGGGTAGAATGAATCATTGACAGGCTCCTTCATTACAGATGTTTTACTATGACATTTTAGTGAAAGCATAGGTTAAAAAGAAGCAAAAAATGGGGAGAACAGTAATTCATTTTCCTTTTTTCATTGTATAACAAGTCTCATGTTATATCCCTTTACCGTACCTCCACGACAAGCCTGGATAATTATCACTTTGGGTTTATCCCTCAGTCCTGAGCAGTTTTTGTTATTGAATGTATTGAACATATCATCAACACGGAGGTCGCCGGTTACTCTTTCCCGACCTTCTACATTTTCTCTTTTGAAATCAGTCCCGTAAATAAAGTCTCTTTCTCCATGAGACATAAAAACCAGGAAGGTGCTGTCAGAATCCTTGTGATCTGGGTCATTAGCGAAATTCTTCATCGTGGTCCGCATCTCCTGAAAAGAAAAAATTGATGAAAATATTATAACTCAGTATTTTTTTTTGAAGATTACATAATTACAAATAATATTATAGAGGTTTGAGTGGTTTGTATTCTTTATTTTTATATAAGAAGATAAGTACAGCATACAGTGGTGGCTAAAAGTATTGGCACCCCTGCAATTCTGTCAGATAATACTCAGTTTCTTCCTGAAAATGATTGCAATCACAAATTCTTTGGTATTATCTTCATTTAATTTGTCTTCAATGAAAAAACACAAAAAGAATTGTACCAAAGCCAAATTGGATATAATTCCACACCAAACCTAAAAAAGGGGGTGGACAAAAGTATTGGCACTGTTTGAAAAATCATGTGATGCTTCTCTAATTCGTGTAATTAACAGCACCTGGAACTTACCTGTGGCACCTAACAGGTGTTGGCCATAACTAAATCACACTTGCAGCCAGTTAACATGGATTAAAGTTGACTCAACCTCTGTCCTGTGTCCTTGTGTGTACCACACTGAGCATGGAGAAAAGAAAGAAGACCAAAGAACTGTCTGAGGACTTGAGAAACCAAATTGTGAGGAAGCATGAGCAATCTCAAGGCTACAAGTCCATCTCCAAAGACCTGAATATTCCTGTGTCTTCCGTGCGCAGTGTCATCAAGAAGTTTAAAGCCCATGGCACTGTGGCTAACCTCCCTAGATGTGGACGGAAAAGAAAAATTGACGAGAGATTTCAACGCAAGATTGTGCGGATGGTGGATAAAGAACCTCGACTAACATCCAAACAAGTTCAAGCTGCCCTGCAGTCCGAGGGTACAACAATGTCAACCCGTACTATCCGTCGGCGTCTGAATGAAAAGGGACTGTATGGTAGGATATCCAGGAAGACCCCACTTCTTACCCCGAGATATAAAAAATCCAGGCTGGAGTTTGCCAAAACTTACTTGAGAAAGCCTAAAACGTTTTGGAAGAATGTTCTCTGGTCAGATGAGACAAAAGTAGAGCTTTTTGGGAAAAAGCATCAACATAGAGTGTACAGGAAAAAAAAAGAGGCATTCAAAGAAAAGAACACGGTCCCTACAGTCAAACATGGCGGAGGTTCCCTGATGTTTTGGGGTTGCTTTGCTGCCTCTGGCACTGGACTGCTTGACCGTGTGCATGGCATTATGAAGTCTGAAGACTACCAACAAATTTTGCAGCATAATGTAGGGCCCAGTGTGAGAAAGCTGGGTCTCCCTCAGAGGTCATGGGTCTTCCAGCAGGACAATGACCCAAAACACAATTCCAAAAGCACTATAAAATGGTTTTAGAGAAAGCACTGGAGACTTCTCAGGTGGCCAGCAATGAGTCCAGACCTGAATCCCATAGAACACCTGTGGAGAGATCTCAAAATGGCAGTTTGGAGAAGGCACCCTTCAAATATCAGGGACCTGGAGCAGTTTGCCAAAGAAGAATGGTCTACAATTCCAGCAGAGCATTGTAAGAAACTCATTGATGGTTACCGGAAGCGGTTGTTCGCAGTTATTTTGGCTAAAGGTTGTGCAACCAAGTATTAGGCTGAGGGTGCCAATACTTTTGTCTGGCCCATTTTTGGAGTTTTGTGTGAAATGATCAATGATTTGATTTTTGCTTCATTCTCTTTTGTGTTTTTTCCTTGCAAGCAAATTAAATGAAGATAATAATACCAAAGAATTTGTGATTGCAATCATTTTCAGGAAGAAACTGAGTATTATCTGACAGAATTGCAGGGGTGCCAATACTTTTGGCCACCACTGTATCTACAGTATATTACAAATTAGAGTAAAGTGAGCAAAACCCAGTGATCTAGGCATGGGAGATGGGATTGTGTGGGGGACATGGGGATTGGGCAGTTTAATAAAGCACCACTCCAGCGTTTTTTTTCTTATTTCAGAGCTAGAGTGGTGATACTAACGTATGATCCCGGACCCTAGTCTTATGCTTGCCAGCCACTGTCTTCAGCTCTTCCACGCTGTCTAAGAGAGCCTTGTCCTGCCTCTCATAGACTTACATTAAACAAATCTGAAAAAAAAGGAAGTCAAAAAGCTGCTTAGATTCAAAAACCAATAAATCTTTATTAAATACAATGGTAAAATATTAAAATAAGGAGAGGTAGCAAGGAGACCCCACACATCCAGGTCCACAGATGGAAATCTAGTACATAAGCACATGTATAAAACTGCTGCAAACAGAAATATTATACATATTGCAAAAATTGTATTCCCAAGTGGGAGACATATGAGTATCTTATAGGACTGGCATCATTCACATAAAAATAGAAAATTATAAAATGGTAGCAAACAGTGCCATAAATGACATAGAGTACTGGTTCAGCAGCCCTAAGATAAGTCATTCATAGCTATTAATACGGAAAGAGGAAATCTTTTCACCCTATCAGCGTAATCCACTTACAACGCGCGTTGGGGATCCTGTCCCCACCCTAACCAGGTTGTACAGTTGAATATTCATAGTTTTTCACAATGATAGCTTCCTTCCACTTGGGAATACAATTTTTGCAATATGCATAATATTTCTGTCTGCAGCAGTTTTATATATGTGCTTATGTACTAGATTTCCATCTATGGACCTGGATGTGTGGGGTCTCTTTGCTACCTCTCCTTATTTTAATATTTTACCATTGTATTTAATAAAGATTTATTGGTTTCTGAATCTAAGCAGGTTTTTGACTTTCTTTTTTTCGGATTTGTTTGTTATTTCAAGTGCTGCATTGTATTGGCCAGTTTCTCTTGTTGGATTAGTGTAGACTTACGTTGTGACTTTCAGATCACTCCAACAAACACTGGAGCTAAGAATCCGGTGGGTCACAAACTGCTGCAAACCGATCGGAGTGGCCACGAGAACAGATGAAGACGGCGACTGGTAGGTATAAGACGGGGGCAGGGAAGTTAGATTAGTAGCACCACTCCAACACTGCATTTAAAAAAATGCTGGAGTCGTGTTTTAAGTTTAAACACCCCAATGTTCTTCCTAGAGATAAGCACAGCCTCAGTTGTCTACTCCTTCTCCCCTTACAAAATATATGTGAACTTTGCTGACCCAAGTGTGCATCTGTATAGGCGGTCGTCAGAGATAGTTGTTATTCTATCTAAAGGTACATTTGAATATAATTTTGGAACATGCATTCGGAAGAATGCTCATCACTGACTATCCAGCCATGTAAACATGTTAGCAATCACCTGACGAACAAAAAGAAATGCTCATTTGTTGAGTGATCAGATTGTTTATGCTGCCAAATAAAGTCATTGTTGTCAGCAGCACATCACCATGTGTAAACAGTCAGATGTGCTGCCGATAATGTGATGTTGTATGGGCACAGAAGGATCATGTTAGCAATTGCTCTGTCCTCATCATCACTCACTAGCCCGTGTAAACAGGCCGATTAACAAACGCTGATGGACTTGTATAGTATATAGTGGATCAGCGCTCGCTAAGATACATTGATGAGCTGAAATCAGCACATCTAAATGCGCCATAAAGTGTGTGGCCACCATAAGGACGGGTCCTTATGTTCCGCTGATGTGTGACTATGCTGTAAGTAAAAATACAACACTGATTCCTTATATTGCTTTCAACTATAGCATTGCACACACAGTCATAATTGTACACATTTAGCCCCTTAGACTCTTATCCTAAATTTCATAGGACTAGTCCTTACCGCAGCAGTCTGATTCCTTTTCCATTGTACATTGTAGTCAAGTCCTTCTAATAGATCCTTCATTCCTGTAAGATCATACTGTGCCCCTGCGCGCTCTCCAACATTTTTATCATGAAAATTAATATTACAAATAATCAAAGCCAAACGTTTGCGTTTACTCTTCTCACAAATCGGATAAATCTAGAGGAATAAGCAAAAAGATTTGATGTAGATAAATCAGGTATCCCGATCTCAAAAAAAATAAACACTGTTCAGCCATGAAAACAGTAAAAACAAGTTGTTAGTAGGCGGCACTGCAGTGATCTCCAATAAGTGGCTCTTCCGCTGATGCACAACTACTACTCCCAACATACCCTCGCATCCCACTGAGAGCTGCATTTTCAAATGGAGAGCCTCAGGTTGGAGAGTATTGCTGCATTGTAATACAGAACACTTCAAGTTTTGGATAAATAAACAGTTAATACATTTTTACATATCTGCAACCTAAAAAATATATATATATTGGCAATTATAACAATGTGTATTTTAAGCAGCGTACACAAATAGTTTACATTTTTGGTTACAGTAAGACATTTAGTATGTCAATGAAGTTCAGTCAGGGAAAAGAAAGGAGCTGATGAAGAAAAAGCTAATTAAAAAAGAATCCTACAGAAAGAAAGAAAAATAGGACATGGTCTGAAAAGAAAAAAAAATTCTCCTGGCCTCATGGCCTCAACCTGGATCAATGCTAATCTGAATATTTGATGTATTTAGTTTTCCCATTGTACTATTTTGTTCTAAAAAAAACTGTCCCTTCTTTTTTGATGTGATCTGTTGTGGTCTCAGTGTTTGGACCCCCAGCACTTCTGCCATAACGCAAAGGGAACCTATTGTTTCATGCTTTATGTAATAACCTAGTCTGTTGCTAACGTGCAGCAAATCGGTGGGGGGACGTGTCCTGAGACTTCCACCGATCACTTAAAACACTGCTCTGCTGAGCACAGTTAGCGGCGGCAGCACTCATGAGCATGCTCACACAATGGTGTACAGGCGCAATAGAAAGTCACTGAGCCCATACAAGAAGTGTACAAAGTAATAGTGAATCATTTTATTATATAGACTCTGTCAGCATAGGACAACTGTTCAAACTAAGTCCCACCACTCAGTGCATCATGGCGGGGCCAATCATTTATATACACCTTCCCACCTGCTGGTTTTCCCTCTTTCTTCACCCCCCTTATTTGATTGACAGCTCTGGCTTCAGAGAGCCGGAGAAGGGAGGAGATCGATGGAAACCAAGCAGGTGAGAAGGTGTATAATGATTGGCTCCCGCCATGATGCACCGAGCGCCTGTACTTGGTTTAAACAATCATTCAGTGCTGACAGAGTCCCTTTAATGTAACACTGATTTTCACAAAATGCGAAATGCTCAGAACATGTGAATAAACCCTAACCTCTTTGGGTCAAGAAACTTTACAAAACATGTAATGAAAGTGAGTCTGCAAATATAATATAAGGGGCAGTTTGGCTAATATCTACCATGTGAAAAAATAATAAGGCAGTAGCACTTGAAAGAGGGGGTGTATGTCTCTAAGGACTCGGTCCAACCATCACCATCAGACAACATATATGGAGAGTTAGGCAGCACATCCAGCTAAATGAACCTTGAGAAAGTGTTTTCAGGTGAGAGAGTCCAGCACCATATGCCCGTTCTATTCTCAGCAACATTCAATGGGACATACACCTCCGGTATGGGATCCCGGGTGCCATCCCAATGTGAGGCCAAAAAATGCAACTGAGTGAGAAAGAAAAAGGTGTCACTCACCGCCCCTTAAAAGTCCTTCTTATTCAAAAAAAGTTAAAATGGTTGCAGGAGTACACTGGACACGTTATGGATGACAGTCGTTTTGTGCCTTCCTGCGCTTGTCAAGGACCTGTTGAAGGCACAAAACGGCCATCGTCTATAACATGTTCCATGTACTCCTCAACCATTTTAACTTTTTTGGAATAAAAAGGATTTTTAAGGGGCGGTGAATGCCACCTTTTTCTTTCTCACTCAGTTGGACCTTGAGAAAAGCTCACTGGAGCTGAACCGTCGCATGAGATAATAAAAGGTTAATTTCACTGGAAGTCATACATCACTCTCCATATTTGTTGCTATACAAAAAAGATGCCAGTGTTTAGTATTCATGACTGAATGATTCCCTTGAATCACCTCACCTCTGATTCTTTAGTGGTTATTTCTCTAAATTCTTCCTCTGAGCACTTGATGATTTCATTCATTTCTAAAAAAAAAAACCACAATAATAAATTAACCTCTAAGAATAAAGTGTTGACTGAACCAAACTGGTATTTCTCACAAGACTTACAGGCAATTCAAAATGTATAAAATCTTTTTGCCCCTTGATAATATAGATTATCAGTGATAATCCATTATTATGGATTGTGTTATAGACTATATAAATAAATCAGATATCATTGGATACCTGGCAGCATCTCCTGTGTGTAGATCAATTAATTATCAAGTAGCTGACTTGTATAGCAAACTTTTACTGTGTACTTCCTCGTTAGCTAAGAGGTGTTACATCATAGGTTAAGATAATTTCCCCTAAGGCAGACAATTCGTCTTTAGCCCATATCAGAGACGCAGAGACGTCACATGCATAGGCGGATTATAATGAGGGCAATCTGGGCTACCGCCCGGGGCCCCGCGGCTCCAGGGGGCCCGGGGCTCCAGGGGGGTCCATGGCCAGATTGCCCTCATTATAATATGTGCGGGGCCGCGACACATACCGGGAGTCAGAGGCGGGGGGGCCCCCGGACCGCTCCCCCAGCAACGGCGCACGGCCACTGCTTCTTCTTCGGCCGGGCCAGCACTGCACTTGTTAACTTCCCTGTGCACGGCCGTGTCTGCTAGTGTGACGTCACTCAGTGCGCGCCCTGCACTTCTACTTACCACCGGAGAGGAGCTGGACGACGGGAGCCGGGGGATGGTGAGTGTGTGTGTGTGAATGTGTGCGCAGATATCATTGTGTGATGTCTGTTTATATGTATTTTTGTGTTTCAAATGTGTTTATGCATGTATGTATGTACTGTATATGTTTGTATATGTTTGTGTGTGTGCGCGTGACTGCTTGCGGCCTCCCGCTGTCTCTGGGGGGGCACCGTGCGGCCTCCCGCTGTCTCTGGGGGGGGCGCCGTGCGGCCTCCTGCTGTCTCTGGGGGGGTGCCGTGCGGCCTCCCGCTGTGTATAGATGGCGCCATGCGGCCCCCTGCTGTGTATAGATGGCACCATGCGGCCCCCTGCTGTGTATAGATGGTGCCGTGCGGCCTCCTGCTGTGAATAGATGGCGCCGTGCGGGCCACCTGCTGTGTATAGATGGCTACGTGTGGCCCTCTGCTGTGTATAGATGGCACCGTGCGGCCTCCTGCTGTGTATAGATGGCACCGTGCGGACCCCTGCTGTGTATAGATGGCTACGTGCGGCCTCCCGCTGTGTATAGATGGCACCATGCGGCCTTCCGCTGTGTATAGATGGCGCCGTGTGGCCTCCTGCTGTGTATAGATGGCACCGTGCGGCCTCCTGCTGTGTATAGATGGCACCGTGGGGCCTCCTGCCGTGTATAGATGGAACCGTGCGGCCCCCTGCGGTGTATAGATTGCACCGTGCGGGCTCCCGCTGTGTATAGATGACGCCGTGCGCCCTCCCGCTGTGTGTAGATGGCGCCGTGTGGCCTCCCGCTGTGTATAGATGGCTACATGCGGCCTCCTGCTGTGTATAGATGGCTACTTGCGACCTCCCGCTGTGTATAGATGGCTACGTGCGACCTCCCGCTGTGTATAGGTGGCTACGTGCGGCCTCCCGCTGTGTATAGATGGCTACGTGCGACCTCCCGCTGTGTATAGATGGCTACGTGCGGCCTCCTGCTGTGTATAGATGGCACCGTGCGACCTCCCGCTGTGTATAGATGGCTACGTGTGGCCTCCCGCTGTGTATAGATGGCTACGTGCGGCCTCCTGCTGTGTATGGGAGGATTGTGGCAGCTCATATTGTGTGTAGGGTCTCATACTGTTTATAGGGGATGTCAGCATACTTAATTGTGCTCAATATTAAGTCATACAATTCATGTAAAAAAAGATTATTATAATTAATATATTAATATTGTGCCAAATTAATTTCACATGAACTATCACATGATCTATCACAGAGGATCATGTGACATGACACGTGATACATCAGGTGTGTGTGTGGGGGGGGGCCCCGTGCCTTCTAAACTGCCCGGGGCCCTTGCTACTCTTAATCCACCACTGGTCACATGGCAATGGAAATGCAATATTTCCATGCCATATCAATAATAACCTGTTATTAACATCATCCCCTGATATATCTGAGATTGAGGAACATATTTGCTTCTGTGGGGTTTAAGTGAAAGGATTTTTGGCCTTGGGAAACCACAGAAATGTGATAACAACCAAAATTATGGATATACCATGGTCATGTTTGATGTGTCTAGGATGGTGAAAGTATGAGCAGAAATATGGCGGGCATATTATTCTACTAGGAGGTTCCTGTGACCACATACTTTAGAATTATGTCTTTACCCCATCTTTCTGTGCATACAATTAGCCATCCTCCTCTCACCTGACCATGAGGAGGGGTGAGGATTATATAATGTCTCCTTCAGAAAACCTGTCAGATACAGGAGGAGAGACAACATTAATTGTAGATCTTCCCTAATTTCTGCGATGATCTCCTTTGCAAAGAATTGCTCATGGATTCCAGTCTGTAAGGGATTTATTTATCCCTTTTTGTGTTATACTGTTTTGCCTTGTGTGTATGGCATTTTATTATTTCATCTTTTTGTCATTTTTGTAAGCATTGTACCTTTCTTTCATCTATCAAATCTAACATGTCATAAGTTTGCTCTTTGCTGCTCTAATCGTACACACAACTCTAAAGTGGGAAATAATAGCCTGGTTGTGTTACCCTGAGTGCAAGCAGGTGCTAGGGAAAGCTGGGTGCATGTGCGCCAGTGTATTATCAGACCATATCAGTGAAGTACCCCTTTACAGCCACATCCGAGTCGCGTGAGCAGAGAGCGGGCGGTGTTTGTGACAGGGAGGTAATCAGATAACCCCACCAAGTGGACATCCATGTTCAAGATTAAGGCTATGTTCACACATCATGTTTTTTTTCAGCGTTTTTGATGCAGTTTTTTATGTAAATTTTCAGCTGCCTTTTGCAGTACCAGCAAAGTCTATGAGAAACCTGAATTCTTTGTTCACACATCATGGTATTTTTTTGTTCAGGATTTCGTGCCTTCATGTTTATTTTGGAAAATAGAGCATGTCACTTCTTTCAGCATTTTTACAGTGTTTTTTTTCCACCATAGGAAGTAATGAGTGGTGAAAAAACTCTGAAAAAAAGCATGAAAAACGCATCAAAATTTGCATCAGCGTTTTTGATGCTAAAATAGAATGGGGTTCTTTTTTTTCACACAACTTTATGTACATGCTTAAAAAGAGACTGAAGGACAGTGAAAAAAAAGCTGAAAAAACGCACCAAAAACGCATAAAAAAACACCAAAACTGCAAGAAAAATCCTGAACAAAATGTCCTTGAAGATCAAGTTTAACAGCAGATTTGTGAGACATGATGTGTGAACATAGCCTAAATGTCTCAAAATCAATCGAATGATTTCTGGTGATCAGTAGCAGGAAATGAGGTCACAAGGTCATTGTAAGGTCTAACTACTAACTACTCAGGTCCTCTTTAAATGTGTCCACAGTCATGATGCCGGCCCTACAGTGTGGATTGTCAGTAGAAGCAGAGTTTTACAGGTTCGAAATATAGTATTCCAATCTTACCAATCTCTGAATAAATACTACGCACACATTTCAGTCACAGTTCTTGCATTCTACTCTTACATTTCTCGGACCATTACCTTGTTGGCTGGGGTTTCCTTTTTTTGAAGAGTGGAGATTTTTCAGGTGCAAAGAAAAAAAGAACAATTAGTTATGGAGCTTTATTTATTCCTCAAAGCAAAGACATCTCGTAATATAAGAACATAATTTATAAAGGGTTAAAAAATTATTAAAAAGGAAAATATATAGAGGGGAATTGTGAGAGTGAATATAGACAGGGATGTGGAAATTGCAAGATACAAATTAAAGGGAATATTAATAAACTAAGACCGATATTAATATATTTTATATGGAACAAGTGTCTGCAACTGTTTTTACTCGAAGTCTGATATACAGTAGCACAGGAAAGACTATAACTTTTATGTTTTCCCATAGATGTGTCTGTCCGTGATTTTTGCTTGGATTTATACTTAAAGGGGTTGTACATATTAATCATTAGTAGATCTTGGTGTAAAAATAAGTTCCACAAAGGGATGTCTTAAAAAATATTCCTGTGCTGAGATAATCTTATAAATGTGCCCCTGCTGTGTACTGTATAATGGCGGTGTCTGACCATACAGGAACATGGTCTGATCATACCACATCTCCTGGGCAGGGGAGGACACAAAAGATTGTACAGACAGGACAGCATGGGATCTGTTGCTTTCTGTGAGGTAATACAGTACATTTCCCTGCCTGTTTTTAAAGGGAACCTGAAAGCTGATACATGCAGCCCAATCCACATTTATAATTAAGGAGATCACTGTTCACTTCCCTTACCGTATATTGTTCTACCTCTGATCTCAGCAATGTCCCTTAAATGAGAGGCTGTCATATATCGTTGGAGTGTGCCATGCTACTGCCAGGTCTGGAATCTTGGTTGTCATTTTACAAGCTAGATGCTGCTGTTCTGTATTTGAATTATATGTGTTTTATCATCTCCTAAATTTATAACATATCCACAGAGTATTCCAATAATAAATGACAGATGCTGGGATCTACATCTATGTCATGAAAAGGCCCTATGATGCTACAAATGTGCAGCTCTCTACCTTTATTTATATAGAAGGGAGTCTGTCACCAGGTCATTCCAGCGATGTGTCACTTACTGAGCTGCTTACTGTCATTTTGATAAAAACACTGATCTTCTGAAGATCTAGCAGTTCTCTGCATGCTGAGCTCTGTATAACTCCGCCCACACCACTGATTGGCAGTTTTCTGCCTGTGCAAAGTGTACACAGAAAGCTGCCAATCAGTGTTGGGGGCGGGGTTATACAGAGCTCATGAATATGTTTGACTACCTGGCAGCAGTTTTACTAGTCCTCTAATGATAATCTCATAGAATCATAGAATGGTAGAGTTGGAAGGGACCTCCTGGGTCATCTGTTCCAACCCCCGGCTCAATGCGGGATTCACTAAACCATCTCAGACAGATGTCTGTCCAGCCTCTGTTTGAAGACTTTCATTGAAGCAGAACTCACCACCTCTCGTGGCAGCCTGTTCCACTCATTGATCACCCTAACTGTCAAAAAGATTTTTCTAATATCTAATCTGTATCTCATCCCATTCAGTTTCATTCCATTGCTTCTAGTCTTTTTTTGTGAAAATGAGAATAAAGCTGATCCCTCTACAGTGTGACAGCCCTTCAGATATTTGTAGACAGCTATTAAGTCTCCTCTCAGTCTTCTCTTTTGCAAGCTAAATCCTCTAACCTTTCCTCATAGGACATTGTAGACCGCTCACCATTCTGGTCGCTCTTCTCTGAACTTGCTCCAGTTTTTCGATGTCTTTTTTAAAATGTTCTGCCCAGAACCGAACACAGTATTCCAGATGACCAAAGAGGAGTAGAGGGGATAATTACTTCACGTGATCTCGACTCCATGCTTTTGTTAATGCAACCCAAATCCTGCTGATTAAACAGTGAGTTTTTTTTTAAATTACACTAAGGAGCCCAGCAAGTGATACATCACTGAAATCAGGGTCTCTGATTACATGGCAATAACTGGTGACAGATTCCCTTTAAAAAAAAAAGAAATCGATATTGATGAAATCAGCTTTAGATACTTTTTGCATGCTTTTAACTACCCCCTAAAGGGCCATATACCCCAGAAGTGGCAGATACAAGCATTCCTATTTGCCAACTCTTTTAGGATTGTCGAGAATCTTTCACATCGTTCCAATTTATTATCACACAGACTACACACCATAAAATAACCTGATGGCCGTAAGTGTTACCTGGTTGGGCATAATTTCTGTTTTGTTCCTGTACTGGTAATGGAAGTGTTGCTGTAAACAGAAGAAGAATTCGGATTAATCTTCATGTAATATGTTACTTGGAAATATGGGATCAGTCAGATTACATTATTTACTTGTGGAAAGCGCATGTGCATTGTTAGTGCTCTTTCAAACAAGTAATGATATGGCGGAGAAGAAGCGGCTTCTAAACTGAGCGTTTTGTCTTCTGACTTTGGACAGTTTTCATTAAAAGGCTCTGTGGTACTGTACCAGTTTATTTGGTCCTACTCCATTAGCGGGTAGTGTATCATTGCAGTTCTTTTGAAGTTTGACCTTCTGCAAACACATATGACAAATTTAGCAATGTGAAGGATCAAATTCTCTTGAAAGAACTAAGATAGTAATAACAGGTTATTAATTATCCACTGAATAGGTGATATCTACTATATTGAGGAGAGCCCAGACAATGAGACCACAAGTGATTACCAGAACAGGGGTCCCGTTCCCCCTGTATTAATGGAGCAGTGGTCGCACATGCTCGATGCCTCCATTCAAAGTCAAGCAGTGCTTCGCTATTGCCATCAGATTAAAGGAGAATTCAGGATCCCTATTCCGGTGATTGGGGATTAAGAGGACACAAATGGATCCATTCACCCCAAGAAGAAAACTTTCTATGTGATCTAGTCTAGCTTTCCCTGGGAAAGGATGTTTGGGATTATCTGGCAGCACTCCATTCCTACTATATTAGGAAGCAATGTACCACAGTTACATATTTACCTGTTATTCCAAGTTTTTCACTTAGTGGCAGATCCTTTTCTCTGATTATTTGGAGTAGTATCTTACAGCTCTGATCTCCTTTCTTTATCACTATATCAATCAGTGTTCGACATTTGTCTCTGCGCTCTGGGAAAGCTTCCCTGATATGTTCCACCTCTGCATCACTTAATATCTTTATATGAAGCAAATCATCTAGCAACTCTTGTAGAAGTGCTGAACTGCATCGTTCTACTAACTGAGGTCGGATTTTTCTGAGTTTATCTGGAGAATACAATTCAAAATGAAAGAACGTTAGAGGAAAATAGATCATTATCCACACTTGTAATAGTATATTAAAACTTTATGCAGATGTCTATTATTTCCCATTATAGACATTCAGTAAATATTATCTACTTATTATGCTTTGCTTATATAGCAGAAAAAACACAAGGGAAAGACAATCAAAGAGTCCAAAATATTAAAATTGATAAAGTTTATTAAATGGTTAAAAACAGGAAAAGGGGAACAGGGAAACACACGTGAAAAATTGAACACAAAAACAAGGAAACAAGGCGCGCAAGGAACGGGCAAGGCCAAATGTGGCAACTATCTCATATAATATCAGAGATAGCATTAAATATCAAAGTATAGACATCTCATGTCTCCCAATGGGAATAGGGTTCACCATACATATATATGTGGTAAAGTTATATAGTATCATGCATAATCAAGAATCCATTACCTGATATGGAGAACCACACACACAGGGACCCCAATACACAAGCGCGCCAACCCTGACGCGCGTTTCGGACCTGCTTTCGTCATATTCTTCAGCACTTTACAGACAATGGCATCACTGTCCCCATTGGGGCTCACAATCTATATTCCCTATCAGTAGGTTATAATTCTAAATTGTTTTCTGTCTAATTAAAAAAAATCATGGCATGCTCAATCATATGCTATGTTTGTGTTGTTGGACAGACTCATGTAGCCAGCTCTGACATCCTGCAAGTGGTAATAACGGCAAGATAGAAAAAGTGATCTTACCACTCTAATAATTATTCACAGCTCTGATCAGGTGGAAAAAAGTACAATACTGTTACAGTATGCCAAGCTCAGAGGCAGTGAGAATAAAGAGAGAGTGGCTTGCATTCAGTAAATATCAAGCATTTTTTAAAGAGAATCTCACACCAAGTTTTTGCTACCCCATGTGACAGCATCATGATGTAGGGACAGAGACCCTGATTTCAGCTATTTGTCACTGCGCTGCCGTAGGAAGAATGACAGATGCGAATCTAATTGTAAATGGTTTAATTGTCAACGAGTTTCGAAGCATATAGCTTCTTCATCAGGACATAAAGATTCTTCATCGGTGCTGGACTGTTTAACTGATCAGTTTTCCATAGACTTCATTATAAAAAAAAAAAAAAAACAGATCGAGGTGAAACCAGTTTTTTTTAGCCAGACAAAACGGTTCTGTCTGCTTAACTGTTTTTTGTTAACGGATCACTGCTGGATCCGTTCTGATGATTACTGCACATGTGAGCATAGCCTTACTTTAGGGAGTCTTGCTTTTTCTCTCCTTGGGCCATCATGTTCTTATCTCCTCACTGTTTGGACTCGCTGAGCTCATTCTAGAGGTCATTAGACTCAATATCTTTTTTTAAAAGAATGATTACAATACGTCTGAGAATAGATGTGCAGCCATTATTCCCTTTCTTTTTTGCTTATATTTTATATAAAACTAGCTATTGAACCCGTTCAACGACCGGGTGGCGAGCATTTTTATTGGTATATGGTCTCCCATGCTGGTATGTGCTGCCCCCTCCTGGTATTTGCGCTGTCCCCATCCTGTCTCCACCATCCTATCCTGGTATGCGTGGCACCCTTCATCCCTATTCCGGTATGCGTGGCACTCCTCACCCCTATCCCGGTATGCGTGGCACTCCTCACCCCAATCCTGGAATGCGTGGCACCCCTCACCCCCAATCCCGGTATGCGTGGCACCCCTCATCCCCAATCCCGATATGCGTGGCATCCCCCCACCCCCAATCCCGGCATGCATGGCATCCCCCCACCCCCAATCCCGGCATGCGTGGCACCCCCCACCCCCAATCCCGGTATGCGTGGCACCCCCTCACCCCCAAATGCATGGTACCCCCCCCACCCCCAATCCCGGTATGCATGGCACCCCTCATCCCCAATCCCGGTATGCATGGCACCCCTCATCCCCAATCTCGGTATGCGTGGCATCCCCCCACCCCCAATCCTGGCATGCGTGGCACCCCCTCACCCCCAAATGCATGGTACCCCCCACCCCCAATCCCGGTATGCATGGCACCCCTCATCCCCAATCCCGGTATGCATGGCACCCCTCATCCCCAATCCCGGTATGCATGGCACCCCTCATCCCCAATCCCAGTATGCATGGTACCCCTCATCCTGGTATGCATGGTGCACCTCATCCCTATCCTGGTATGTATGGTACCCCTCATCCCTATTCTGGTATGTATGGCACCCCTCACCCCCCAATCCTGGTATGCATGGTCCCCTCACCCCCCAATCCTGGTATGCATGGTCCCCTCACCCCCCAATCCTGGTATGCATGGTCCCCTCACCCCCCAATCCTGGTATGTGTGGTACCCCTCACCCCCCAATCCTGGTATGTGTGGTACCCCTCATCCCCCAATCCTGGTATGTGTGGTGCCCCTCACCCCCCAATCCTGGTATGCATGGTCCCCTCACCGCCCAACCCTGGTATGTGTGGTACCCCTCACCCCCCAATCCTGGCATGTGTGGTACCCCTCACCCCCCAATCCTGGTATGTGTGGTACCCCTCACCCCCTGATCCTGGTATGCATGGTCCCCTCACCCCCCCCAATCCTGGTATGTGTGGTACCCCTCACCCCCCAATCCTGGCATGCATGGTCCCCTCACCCCCCAATCCTGGTATGTGCGGCCCCCTCATCCCTTTCACGCTGTACACACATACAAAAAAATAAACACTTTTACTCACCTTTCTTCCCTGTGCTCCAGCGCTGCTGTGTCCTGTTCTGCCGGGGGAGGAGTGCGGCACCGGAGCACCGTGCTGTCCAGCGCCACTTTGCTGAAGACACACTGCAAATGTGTCTTCAGTAAAATGGCGCCGGATAGCGCATGCGCTGATCTGATGCCTCACTCCTGCCCCGGTCTCCAGCGAAGAGAGGCGCCGCGGCAACGCTCCTCCCGGTCAGGTGGGTATCTAAGTATGGTGCCGGAGATCGCGGTATGCATTCAGTGCCTACGCATACCGCATTCTCCGGCGCCATACACACTCCTCTTACCTGAAACGGCTGAATGCAGTCTTCTGTCTGGAGTCAGACTGCACGTAACGCATACGCAGTCAATAAAGGCTTCAGACAGAGACATGCATACCCGGTTATATTATAGATTCCGCAGTATATTTATGCCATCCCCTATTACCTTTTTCTTCTCTCCTTACAAGTATATCTTGCATCTTACCTAAAACATGGTAGTAAGTAGCACATTAGACACTTCTATAATGGTAGTGTTTTATCACTGCATATTTCAGGGTTATGTGCTCCTGAGGACTAATTAGTGCTGTCTTCCAGGCGAAACCTGGTTGTGACCTCGTATAATATGGGGCTAGCTGGTTTCACCTACCAGTTTTGATCACACACCTTTTTTCTGTTTTACAAATTTTTTATTATGTTTACACCCCAAATCCCTCCTAATCCTGGAGATCAAACCTATGAAAGCAATTTATGAATGATCATAACCCCTCTATGAAGGTAATTATCACCTTAAAATTTGCTTCCCTCGGCTGCTGTAAGCGGCAGAGATGTAAGCATTAAAGGGAATCTGTCAGCAGGTTTTTGTTATGTAATCTGAGGACACCATGAGGTAGGGGTTAAAACAGTAAACTCAAAGATGCGTCACATGTCCGGCTGTGTGCTGATGTTTACTTAGACTGAAGCTTTAATCACCTTGTGATTAACATTGCTGTGACTAGCTGGTCCTGTGAGCCCTGGTCTGACTCCGTCCACTTCTGTGATAAGCAGCTCACTGTCTATAGCTATGTGCATGAGAGTCTGGTGTGAGCGGGGTTAGCTGTGTTGTGGGTGGGGTTAGCTTTCTCAGCTCTGCTGCATTGCTAAATCTAAAAACTCTGATTGTGTGAGAACGGCTGCACCCAGTAAACTAAGTTATACATCGTTGGATTCAGGGTCTCTTTTTCTACATTATGCTGCTCTCAGATGAAATAACAAAAAAAGTGCTGACAGATTCCCCTTAAGTAAAAATTATTTTAACTTTGCAGCTGTTCTGAATCTAAAAAATATGGGTCAAGGCAATACATAAGAGAGACTGATCCAGCTCATCCACGTTGAACTAGCCAGTGAATCGTCAGCTCGAATGAAAAACCACTCCAGCTCGGTGGTAGCAATATTAAAAGATAAAGATATCCAGCTGTTTTTTGGATACAAAATTTCAAAAAATGTTATTAGTAGAATTCAATAAAAATTGAACATTCCCCGTACTATAGAAAAAAAAAAGTGAGACCTTTTCTAAAATGTTTTGTTTTTATTTAATTGAACCAATAAAAAATGAAAAAAAATGTTATCGAAAAAACGGCTGGATATCCCTATCTTTTCCAATGGATCAAGGCACCCTCCAAACTGCATATGTCAATTATTAACCTCTGACATTACAAAAGGATCTGGAAAAGATTCCTGCAAGGGCAAACACATGGCAGATGAAGTTTAATGTTAATAAATGTAGAGTAATGCACCGCAATGGGAGTAATCGTACTGCTGCATATAGATTATATGTAAATATATTAGAGATTACAGAACAGGAGAAGGACTTGGGTATTCTGGTTACCTGAAGAACAATACTCAATGTCAGGCAGCAGCTGCAAAAGCAAACAAGATTTTAGAGTGTATAAAAAGACAGATAAAATCCTGTGATCCAAATGTATTATTACCCCTTTATAAATACCTTGTAAGGCCACATCTTGGATATGGGATCCAATTTGGGCTCCATTTTTTAAACAAGATATTAAGAATTTAGAGTCAGTTCAAACTAGATTATTACATTACTACAAGATCTAATTTATATGTGTAAATACATACTGTATGTAGTTAACCCCTTTACAGCCTGGGGCGTAATAGTACGCACCAGGCTGTCACTCCCTGTACAGTGCGGGCTCCTACAATGAGCCGACACTGAACCGGGCACATGTCAGCTGATTCTTACAGCTGACATGTGCCCGCAACAGCCACGGGTGTAATCGCGATTCACCCGCGGCTGTTAATATGTTAATTGCCGCTGTCAGAAGCACGTCACTTACCCCGCCCATGGGTGACCCTGTCACGTGATTGCGGGTCACTGATGGGTGGGCATGACAACCCTGGGTCTGCAGCAGACCACAGTGGTTGTCATGTAATGATCGCTATGAGCGCCACCTAGTGGTCGGCGCTCATAGCACAGGAGCATTTGTGCTACATAGAGGTGATCTGCTCATCACCTCTATGTAGCAGAGGCAATCAGACCGTTGCTGCTTCTAGTCTCCTATGGAGACTATAGAAGCAAGCAAGAAGTGTAAAAAAAATGTTATTAAAAATATTAACAAAATATAAAAGTTTAAATCACCCCCCTTTCGCCCCATTGAAAATAAAATAATTAAAAAAAAAACACATACACATATTTGGTATTGCCGCGTTCATAATCGCCCGATCTATCAATATAAAAAAATAATTAATCCGAACGGTAAACGGCGTAACGAGAAAAAAATTCAAAACTAGTGTTGAGCCACCCCCGTAGTGTTCGAGTTCGGTTCGGTTCGTCGAACATCCGTGTGTTCGCCGAACTGTTCGTCGAACTGTTCGTCGAACACCTTCGAACACCGTTAAAACCAATGGCAGGCAAACAAAAACACATAGAAACACATAGAAAACACCTTCAAAGGTGTCCAAAAGCTGACAAACTGCTCAGAAGACACAACTAACACATGGAAAAGTGACAAGTACATATAGTCATGCGAAAAGAAAAGAGGTAGAGGAGTAAAAGGAGGGGGAGACACAGATATAGGCATGTCATGCCCTTCTAAAATCCAAAAAGTGAGAAGCCGAGACGGCCAGTCCGCTCCTGCCCGTGCCACCTCCGTGTCGCCGGGTTTGTGCCAGAGCCGCGGTGAACCCTGACGGCCAGCCCCCCTCTCCCAATACTGGTGCCTGTCCGCTGGTGGGTCGAGAGAGCCCCCCTGTGGTGGAGGCAGCTCTAAGCTTTTTAATTTAAATTGTCCCTCTAATTTGAATGAATACACTTTAAATCCATTTACAAGGATCTATTGGAGGGCAAGTCTCATGCCAGCAGCCGCGTAATTCCAGCTCCAGTAGCGTCCACTAAAGCTGCTGCAGTTAAAAAGCTTTTATAAGGATCGAGCTCGGCTGTCCACCGCAAGGCATCCTAGTGCCAGTCCCAGCCCCTATGCCTTGGGGTGCCTCCTGATGCTCTTCACTAAGTATCCCGTGGTCCCGAAGCATTTCCTTTGAAAAAATTAAGTGTCCAAACTACAGGTGGTGTAGCTTGCTTAACAGCCGGGATAATCCGCTGACTAGCAGACACTGCTACTAGGCACAAAGTATTTCCTGGGCTAGATGCAGTTAAAAATTTGTAAGTAGATACTCTCGTTGGATGCTGAGAAAGCATTCCATAGAGTCTCCTGGCACGCCATATATGATTCTCTTAAAAAGCTTGGGGTAGGGGTCTAGGGGACCCTTTTATAGCCAAAATCACGGCCCTGTATCACAATACGTCACCTAGGCTGAAGATAAATGGAACTGTAGCACCGAGGGCTCGGTTGCTACAGACGTATTGCACCTCACCCAGAGGTGTGATATCTCACTCTCAGATAAGGATGGAGTGTGGATCAGGACCCGACACCTGCATGCATTACACCACATTGCCGTGGGGCAGGGCGACCAATATGCCCCTGAGATGGGCACGACAGTCCCTGTCCCTGGCTGGAGTGGGGGGAGGGAACACTGAGGAAGGGGAACCCTGCAGTGCAGGAGCAGGGAGGAAGCAGTTCCTGGGTGCATTGAGAAGGGAGTATAAAAGGTGGGCACCATCTTAGTTCAGTGCAGAGAAGTCTGAGCAGAAGTGGCAGGGAGCAGGGGCTCTGCATGAGCTCTGCTCCGGAGGCGGGCCTAGTAACAGAGGCCCAGGCCTGCAAGAGGGAGAAGGAAGGAAGAGGAGCGGAGAAGGCTCCAGGAACGAGGAATGAAGGGATCCCAGGGGTGCGGACGGGCGAGTCGCCACCGCACGCCCGAATCCACCTGCGTGGAGGGGTCAGGCCAAAGGGGGAGACCGGTCCCCGAACTAGTGGAGGCAGGAAACGACCCTCAGCTAGAAACCGGAGGCTCTGACATTTTATGTGGCGCAGCCCCTTGCTCCACCCGCTAGGAAGGCACCACATAGGGTCAGGGAAACTGGCGCCAAGTTTACCAAGAGGAGGCCCGAGGCAGCCGGACAGAAGTGTTGGTAAGAAAGGCCAGACAAAGGACACACAAAGGGGGTCCTGTGAAGCGCTCCAAAGTTATCTGGGAGTTGTCTGAGCCCCTCACCTGGTGAGCACAGTACGACGTGGGCAGCCGTTACCTGCAGACGTGGTCTGGATAATAAGAACTGTGAGTAAAGGCCCTGAACTGCATCACTGACTCCGTGTCGTTACTGCTGCTGCCCTGCACCATCACCCCCATCCTCCGCATACACTGCCCTGAGGCTATACTCCTCCCGTGGGGAGTTATGCTACGCTCTGCTGCACCCACAACACCAGCCTTAGCGGTCTGCCCTGTAGCGGCGGTTCACTCTGACCGCAATCCACGGGTGGCGTAGTCGGACATTTAAACATCAAAACCACATAAATAGTTCCGCCACTGGTTTGACCGCCCTGAGCCACGGAACCGGATCGCCGCCACGAAGACTACAACCACCAGCATCCACCAAAAAGGGTCCGGCTCCGGGTGTCCCAAGGCCCAGGGGGTGCGTCAGAACATTTTCATCACCTTTCACAATCACCAATGGGACAAGGCAGGGATGTCCTCTGTCCCCTCTCTTATACATCCTAGTGACGGAGCACCTGCTCTCATCAATTCGCCATAACCCCAATATTAGGTGGATTGAGGTGGGAGGCACCGAGTACAAGTGCTCTCTATTTGCTGATGATGTCCTAGTATATATCACTCAATCACATATATCCATCCCTGCTGTTATGGCTGAAATAGATCACTTTGTTACATGGTAAAATTTTAAAATCAATGCAGCGAAGTCTGAGGCCCTCGATGTCTCCCTCCCTAAATCCATATAGGATTCCATCCAGTCCAACTTTCCCTTTGCCTGGCCCTCACAGGGTATCAAATACTTAGGAATTCCTATTCATAGAGACCTCTCCCATCTATATTATCTTAATTTTGGGCCCTTTATTGAACAATTCCATACAGACCACGGTTGGCAAGTTGGAACTGTGAGATTCACTACGTGCACCACTGGTATTTTGTGGAAAAGCACATGTAAGATTCTGCAACAGTCTCTGCTGATACTCCTGCATGCGTGCATCCCTTTCTATGGCAGGAATAATTTCTGCAAATTTACTTTTGTACCGGGGATCTAACAGTGTGGCAACCCAGTAGTCAGGATTATTTCTAATTCTCACAATTCGAGGGTCATGTTGCAGGTAGTGCAGCAAGAAGGCACTCATGTGTGTTGCGCATCCAGGAGCACCAAGTCCCTGTTGTGTTGGTGGCGAGGTAACAATCATGCTTCCTTCCTCTGTCCTCTCCCCCCAACCTCGCACAACAGAAATGTGATCAAGGTCTCCCTCATCTGATGAGTCTTCCATCAGTTCGTCCTCCACTTCTTCCTGGGCTCCTGCACCTTCCTCACTAGTTTGGCTGCTACCATGCGCCCTGGTAAAATCATCTCCCCCACCCTCACATGCCTGCCGCCCTGGTGCTGCCGACCGTCTGGACCTTGCAGATGTTAGCCCTTCCGCATACAACTCCTCCTCCTCTACTTCCTCCACCTCCTCTTGTGCCACCACCTGACTCCGAATTCTGTTTAACATGTGCTCCAGCATGTAAATCACCGGAATAGTCATGCTGATAATGGCATCGTCAGCACTAAACATCTTCGTCGCCATTTCAAAACTGTGCAGAAGGGTGCATAGGTCCCTGATCTGAGACCACTCCTCCAGCGTGATTTGCCCCACCTCTGAATCTCGTTGGCCCAGGCTATACGTCAGAACGTATTGCACCAGGGCTTGTCGGTGCTGCCACAGTCGCTGCAACATGTGCAGAGTTGAATTCCACCGGGTAGGCACATCGCATTTTAGCCGGTGAAGTGGCAGGCCCAACGACTTCTGTAGAGATGTAAGTCGCTGAGCTGCGGGATGCGAACGGCGGAAGTGAGCACACAGCGACCGTGCCCTCTGCAGAAGGCCATCTAGTCTGGGATAGTGGGCTAAAAATTGCTGGACAACCAGGTTCAACACGTGAGCCATACAAGGCACGTGTGTGACATTGCCCCGGCGAAGGGCCGCACCCAGGTTTGCAGCATTGTCGCACACGGCCTTCCCTGGTTTCAGGTCCAGTGGAGACAACCATTCATGAAATTGGTTCTCCAGAGCTGACCACAACTCCTCAGCTGTGTGACTCACATTTCCCAGACATTTCAATGTAAAAACCGCCTGATGACGTTGAGCCCTACTGCCAGCATAGTAAGGAGGTGTGCAGGATCCCTTCTGCGCAGTTAGAAAGCTTGTGGCATGACCAGACAGGCTTTGGGTGCAGGTGGAAGACCGAGAGGAGGTTGAGGAGGCAGAAGCAGTGGAGGAAAAATGACATAAAGAGGATTGACGCACAACTCGTGGGGACGGCAAGACTTGGACAGCAGCCCCTTGTCCTGCTGTCACCATAGTTACCCAGTGCCCAGTCAGCGACATGTAACGCCCCTGTCCATGCCTACTCGTCCAAGTGTCTGTGGTGAAATGCACCCTGTCACACACAGAGTTTCTCAAAGAAGCGGTGATGTTGTGTGCGACATGCTGGTGGAGCGCAGGCACACCTTTCTTTGAGAAGTAGTGCCGACTGGGCATCTGGTACTGGGGCACTGCGACGGACATAAGGTCTCGAAAATCCTCTGTGTCCACCAGGCGGAAAGGCAGCATTTCTGTAGCCAAGAGCTTGCAGATGGTGAAATTCAACCTCTTAGCTTTCTCATGGCTAGGAGGAAATGGTCTTTTACTTGTCCACATCCGAGGGACCGAGGGCTGGCTATTGTGCTTAGACGGGGTTGATAAGGGTGTCCCCGGCAAACTGCCGGTCTGTGAGGAAGATGCAGGCGGACATGTTAGGTTGCCTTGATCCAAAGGTGGTGCTATCGATGTCGGACAGCGCTCAAGACCAGCTGGTGTTACCACCTCCAAAGAAAATGATGACCTGCCAATCACGCTGGCTGTTGCGGGTAAAGAGGTGGCAGGTCTGCGCCCCAAAACAGGTGTGACTGCTGTCCCCCCAGTCACAGAGGATGAAGAGGCCGCGGATGCACAAGATATGGCAGACGGTGGTTGGCCCGGCCGGCTAGACCGCATTGTAGCACACTGAGCTTCCCACTGCAACTTATGCTTCATGTCCATGTGCCGGTTCATGCATGAAGTACTCAAACTATGTATTTTTTGGCCTCTACTTAGCTTTTGCTGACAAATGTTACAGATAACACGAGTTGGGTCATCTTTATCGATCTGAAAAAATGCCCAGGCTATGCAAGGCTTAGCACCCATGCGACCTGAAGAGCCACCACGACTTGTGGTGAGAGGCAGAGTTGTGTTTGAGGATGCAGTTGTTGACGTGCTTCCAGTACTACGTCTCTGTCCAGGAAGGCGCAACCTGACCTCGTCGTCACTAGCATCTTCCTCCACCTCCTCTGCTGACCTCATCTCTTGGCTGACTGTGGGTTGACAGTAAGTGGGATCTCCGACCTCATCATCATCACCCTGTGCGTTATCACACCCGTCGTCCTCAGAGCCAACCTGTTCCTGCCCTGACAAAAAACTAAAGTTGTCGCTCCAATCAGGTATTTGAGTCTTATCATCGTCTTCCTCATTGTCTCCACCAACAGGAGTTACAGTTTGGGAATGAGGGTCTACATTATGGTCAGAACCTTCTGCGTCTGGTCCTGGATCCGACTCATAAAGATTCTGGGCATCAGTGCAGATCATTTCCTCGTCTGGATTCACAGAAGCGCTGGAGTCGACCTCTGATTCCCAGGCTATAGTATGAGTAAACAGCTCTGCAGACTCAACCATCTGTTCTACCTCATACTCAGACGGGCAGCTGGAGATTTGGGAGCTGTGAGGAAGCAAGTGCGATTTGGGTGACACCTTTGAGGACTGGAGTATTTGTGATGTTGAAGTTGATGTGGAGGAGAGCCCACTTAAAGGAGCACTTGATATCCGTTGAAGCACCTGCTGTTTTTGTGCCTCATCTGGAATTTGTAGCAATTGGCGTGGCCGTAAGAAAGGGATCTTATCACATTGTCCGCTAAAAGAAGTAGACATTTTAGTTTGGCTGGAAGATGGTCTTTCTTCTGCACCTACCCCACGGACACAACCTTTTTTCCCCTTCCCAACACGCCTATTCCCCTTTCCACCAGCAGCAGGCCTTTTTCCACTCATTTTGGTGGTTAACTAATTCACAACTCTGGAGTTGTTTGCACAAAAAAACAATGGATGGTAACCGAGCAGAGCTGAGTGGCCAAACTGTGGTATTAGGCCAAAACTATTGGCTGGGTTAGATGCAGAAAAAAATTATTTTTAATTTGCAACCTGATGGAGGTCAGTATAGATGGACTAATAGACCAAGTCCCACACACCGCTAGAAGCCCAAATATTTTTTCAGAGCTAGATGCAGAAAAAAATTATTTTTAATTTGCAACCTGATGGAGGTCAGTATAGATGGACTAATAGACCAAGTCCCACACACCGCTAGAAGCCCAAATATTTTTTCAGAGCTAGATGCAGAAAAAAATTATATTCAATTTGCAACCTGCTGGAGGTCAGTATAGAAGGACTAATAGAACAAGTCCCACACACCGCTAGAAGCCCAAATATTTTTTCAGAGCTAAATGAAGAAAAAAATTATTTTTAATTTGCAACCTGATGGAGGTCAGTATAGATGGACTAATAGACCAAGTCCCACACACTGCTAGAAGCCCAAATATTTTTTCAGAGCTAGATGCAGAAAAAAATTATTTTTAATTTGCAACCTGATGGAGGTCAGTATAGATGGACTAATAGACCAAGTCCCACACACTGCTAGAAGCCCAAATATTTTTTCAGAGCTAGATGCAGAAAAAAATTATTTTTAATTTGCAACCTGATGGAGGTCAGTATAGATGGACTAATAGACCAAGTCCCACACACCGCTAGAAGCCCAAATATTTTTTCAGAGCTAGATGCAGAAAAAAATTATATTCAATTTGCAACCTGCTGGACGTCAGTATAGAAGGACTAATAGAACAAGTCCCACACACTGCTAGAAGCCCAAATATTTTTTCAGAGCTAAATGAAGAAAAAAATTATTTTTAATTTGCAACCTGATGGAGGTCAGTATAGATGGACTAATAGACCAAGTCCCACACACTGCTAGAAGCCCAAATATTTTTTCAGAGCTAGATGCAGAAAAAAATTATTTTTAATTTGCAACCTGATGGAGGTCAGTATAGATGGACTAATAGACCAAGTCCCACACACTGCTAGAAGCCCAAATATTTTTTCAGAGCTAGATGCAGAAAAAAATTATATTCAGTTTGCAACCTGATGGAGGTCAGTATAGATGGACTAATAGAATGATGCTATGCCCAAAAGATTTTACTTCACTAGGTGCAGTAAAAAAATTGGTATTCTATACACAGGTGGTATATCTTGCAACACAGATAGGCTACTCCACTGACTAACACACTCTGCAATAGGCCAAAAAGGATTAGCTTTGCTAGATTCAGCCAAATGCTGTGAAAAAAACTTGCACAGCACTGGCACAGACCTGCCTGGCAAAAACTGATAGGAACTGATGTAACCTAGTCCTGAAAAGGACTCCAATTACAATTAGTCTTTACTCCCACAATCTATCTATTTAAGAGCACAGACCTGCCTGATAAAAGTCGTAGGAAATGCTGTAACCTAGTCCTTAAAAGGACTGCAATCACAACTATTCCCTACTCCCAAGCTATCTGTATATTTGTGCGAAAATTGGCTTGAAATTAACAAGGTATAGCGCACACAGCAACAGCGGTGCCGTCTAACACGCAGCTGCAGCAGTGAGAAAATGGTGGCGACGGGGAAAATGGCTTGGTCTTATAGGGCAAGGACATGTGACATACACTGCCAATCACACATGCCCTTGCTTGTGTGAAAAAAAGCACTTCGCTCCGTGTGTGCGCTGCTGATAGGCTGACAGATTGCACCTCCCCACTGTAAATGCGGGAAAGAGAAAAAAAAATGGAGATCTTCATTGTTCCTGCAGAGATCCATCCCCTGCCCCTCCCCCCGCCCCGCTGTACACTCAAACTGCGTATTAACATTAATTTTCATCATTACTGAGAAAAAATCCAGTTATGATTTTGGTGCACGAACAGTTATCGAACATAACCTCGAACAGCCGAATTTTTCTCAAATTGTTCGTGTTCGCCGACCGGCTCGAACACCGCCCAAAACAGCTCGAATTTGAGATTGGCGAACAGTTCGAGTAGAACAACGCTCATCTCTATTCAAAACGCCAGAATTACGCTTTTTGGTCACCGCAACATTGCAATAAAATGCAATAACGGGCAATCAAAACATTGGATCTACCCCAAAATGGTATCAATAAAAACTTCAGCTCGGCACGCAAAAAATAAGCGCTCACCCGGCCCCAGATCCCGAAAAATGGAGACTCTACAGGTCTTTGAAAATGGCGCCATTTTGTTAGCAAACTTTGGAATTTTTTTTCAACCACTTAAATAAAAAAGAACATATACATGTTTGATATCTACGAACTCGTAATGACCTGGAGAATAAGAATGGCAGGTCAGTTTTAGCATTCAGTGAACATGGTAAAAAAAAAAAAACAACATCTGTGGTATTGCACTTTTTTTGCAATTTCACCGCACTTGGAATTTTTTTCCCATTTTCCCGTACACGATCTGGTAAAACCAGTAATGTCGTTCAAAAGTACAACTCGTCCCGCAAAAAATAAGCCCTCACACGGCCATATTGACCAAAAAATAAAAACGCTATGGCTCTGAGAACAAGAGGAGCAAAAAACGAAAATGCAAAAATGGAAAATCCCAGGGTCCTTAAGGGGTTAATGTATAGTACTGGCACATGACTTATCACTTTCCAGGACCTTACAAAGGGTAATGGAACATCTGTTACACGTGGAGGAAAGACAATTCTGGCAGCTCAATAGGAAAGTGTTCTTTACAGTTAGAGCAGTCAGAATGTGGAATGCCGACCGCAAGAGGTAGTAATAGCCGACACTAAAACAGCATTTAAAAAAGGGCTGGATACTTTTTTAACAAAACATGACATTGTGAGTTAGGCCACGGCCCCACTATCAGTATTTGGTCAGTATTTTTTCTCAGAAGTGGGAGACAAAACCAAGAGTGGAACAATCAGAGAAAAGGTATAATAGAAAAAAGTCACCAATTCTGCATTTATCACCCACTCCTGGTTTTGGCTCCCACTCCTGAGAAATCATACTGACCGAATACTGACCAAATACTGATAGTGGGGCCGTGGCCTTATCAATAATCTACCAATAGAAAATGTATAACTTTGAAGATAGTTTGAACTTTATGGTCCTAGGTCTTTTTTCAACATATATAACTATGTAACTATGTAGAATGTACATTAGGAAAATGCTTGAAATGCAATTCCCTATAATATTATTTTACAAGTAATTTCCGCTTAATTTTTTCTTTGTAAAGTGCTAGTTATAAGCCCAATCTCTGCATCTAAAAAGTGCAAAACACTCCTGAAACACTTGCACGTTTAATCTGTAATCTGCATTTCTTATGGTGCCTAAGGGAAGCCATAATGATAAGGCGCCTGCTTGATAACAAGTGCAGTTATTTGTCTCTATAATGAAAGCAAATTACCAATGATGAAAGGGTTAATACTTGGGTCCTGCATCAGTAATAGCCCCTGCAGTAACCATGACAACTGTTATGAGGTCATAAACAAGAGTCATAAAGAAGATTCCATAAAAGAAGTGCGTGATGCCACGATCAGCACCATTACTGATGCACCTGAGGACCTTGAGCTTGACCACTCCACGTAATGTGCCGACCTTGGTGTAATTTGGAGGTTCTAGCAGGGAGAGGGGTTGCCTACTTTAGACACCCCCAGGGCATGGGAAGGTAATAGAGGGGGGTCCTCAGCACAGGATCCCCTTCTGTTATGCACAGTGGAAGACTCTATACACAGAGCAGCTCTCCTTTGGGAGCTCATGGACGGATCTATGACTTTAATGGGTGATAAATTGGGATGGGCAGGAGGAACTGGGGAGGGGGTATTTATCCTATTAGGGGTTATCCATAACAAAATGTAACCAAGTGTCCGACTTCTTGAGACTTGGACCTAGATCTGTAAGGAAGAAATAGTACATCCACCTGGACTATCAGATCAACCAAATTGGGTCTAGCAGTCAATGTGATGACAGATATGACAGCCACATCTCTCCCACATCCAGTTTATCACATTTATAGTCTATGTTTGTTATGTCGTTCTCAATCTGGTAAAATGTACGAATTGTAAAACTCTGCAGTTCCAGCTGTTATATATCGGCACTAACTCTCTAAGCCCAAGGGAAAGGCAATCCTCCAGCCATGGTTCTCTAGAGGTTTCCTCCACAGGGGTTTTCCTCTCCTGAGTGCTGGAGGGTGACTCTTCGTGAGTTGGGGGTTGTGCCTTTTTCGGTGTCATGTAAATTTAAATAAAGTTGAGAACGTTTGACACCTAATTGCAATGCTTCGTGTTTTTATTTTCTGTGCTTCTGTCTAATTCATCATACGACTGGACATCTGCAGGCCGCAGTTTTTCCCCAGGGGTTGCCCCTGCTCTGGGAAGTATGATAGAGCAGAGAAGACAAGCATTACAGCGCAGCACCTGCAAGTGTGCACTCATCCTAAGGACTTATATTACAGCAGTATTACAAGCAGCTTCTCCGCCTCATTCACACAGTAAGTATTTTGGGCAGTAATTTACATCAGTATTTGTAAGCTAAAAACCAGAGGGGAACAAACAGAGAAAAATTATAACTGAATCACTTTCACCTCTTCTGTGTTTTGGATCCATTCCTGGTGTCTGTTAACAAATACTGATGCAAATTATCACCATGTAAAAGTGCCCTAAATCCTTACTGACTGATGTGACAGTGTGAGTTGCAGTGAAGCAGCCAAGGTTACAAGCGTTAAAGGATTTTTTCAATTTCAAAAACCCTTGTCCCCTGGTTGCAGTTTTAAAAACAAACAAACTGTACTTTCCTCACCCTCCCCAGGACAGACTGGGCAGCATATGATCACTTCTATGATAACTGCCTCGCTATCCTCACCTCACTCACAACCAGCTACTGAATCTGAGTATGAGATGCACTCATTTAGGCTAAGTTCTGCTGCATATTTTCATGCAAAAAAACATATTAAAGCGTATTACAGTACCAGCAAAGTGAATGACATGTATATTATCATAAAGGCAAAAAAGTCAGCTCACCTATAAGGGTATGTAGTGTCAGGGCTGCGGCCCTGACACTACAGAACAGCCGCACGGCTTCCTTGGTCATTATGCAAAAGAGCGGCTGCGATTTTTTTCTTTTTCACATGTGGACTTCCTCATTGATGTTAATCTGTGGGGAAAGTCCACATGCAGACCGGCAAGAGAAATTGACATACTGCGGATCTGAAAGACACGCCGCATGTCAGTTTCTGAGGGTGATCCGCAGGTGCAGAGACGCATAGTGGACATGGGATTTCTAGAAATCCCATCCACTATGCTGTAACATCTGGATGCTGCAGGTTTGACGGTGGATAATACGCAACTTCAAACCTGCAGCAAATCCTGATCGTGGACATATACCCGAAGAAGATACATGCACAGAGACTTGTAATACAGCGAGAGGTAGGCAAAAGGAAAAAACAGTGATCCAGCATCAGGATCTTCTATTAAAGCCATACTTTATTGCGCAAAAATAGAGAAAAGACGTCACAACTTCATCCCTAAAAACCATTAAAAAAATTATGCAACGCGTTTCACACAACTGTCTTAATCACTGCATGTTTTTGCTTCTGACATGTATGTAAATCTCACACCCCTGGGCCTTTTATAACACTAAAGAATTTGAAATGCATTGAGTTTATGAAATCTGCAGCGTCACTTTCTCTTGCAGTTAATATGTGTTTTATTTGCGGGTTTTCCCCATAGACTTTAATGAGATGCAGAAAATCAGCATATAAAAAAGAGAAAGTGGCCAGCAGATTATTACACTCTTAGGCTGTGAGGCCACTATGCGTTTTTTAAGCGTTTCCGCAGCAGTAATTCCGCTGCAGAAATGCTTAAAAAACGCTTGGTAGAAGGTCTGTCATGTTCCCCAATGATAAATCCACAGCACTACCAATTATTTTGCGGAATCACTGCGTTTTCGCCGCCATTGACTTGCATTGGATCACTTAATATCCACATCACTGTATATGTAGATGCGGATATATCATGCGGCTCAATGTGCGAATGGTACCCGTGTTTGGAGAAGAGGAGACTCTCCTCTACACCCGGGTACCATAGTACCTGTAAAAAAAAGAATAAAATAAAAAATATACATTATACTTACCTTCTGATGGCCCCCGGTGTCCTTAGCGATGCGTCCTGGCTTGCCGGCAGCTCGCGATGGTCTAAAAAGGACCTGCCATGACGTCATTTAGTCATGTGATGGGTCACGCGGTCCTTTTAGTCTACCGCGAGCTGCCGGCAAGCCAGGACGCATTGAATAAAGACACCGGGGGCCATCAGAAGGCCATCAGAAGGTAAGTATAATATTTATTTTTTATTTTTTTACCATTCTTTCGGTCACACTATATAAATCCATGCCGGTTGCATGGATTTATACAGTGTGACCAAGTTGTCAAGCACTTTCCAAGTGATGCTAAAATCGCTTGGAAAGCGCTTGACAACCTGCATGCGGAAAAGCATGTGAAGAACGCTTCACATCCGCTTGTCCCTGGCAGGAAAAACGCATGTACAATTGGCATGTACAATCGGCATGTACAATCGGCATGTACAATCCGCATGCGTTTTTTCTGCCAGGGAGATGCAGAAACGCTCAGGAAAAATCCAGAGCATTTCTGCATCGTGGGCACATAGCCTAAGGCTATGTTCACACGTGGCATTTTTGCTGCGTTATTTTTCTGCAGGAAAACCTGCACTCTTGGCTTAAAAAAAAACGCTGAAAGAAGTGACATGCTGCATTTTGCAAAAAAAAATATCTTTAACAAAATACTGAGGACAAAAAAACAAAGCTGTGTGCATTAGATTTCTGAAATTTCATAGACTTTGCTGGTAGTGTAAAACACAGCAGAAAATTTATATAAAAAAAAACGCTGAAAAACATGTGCGAACATAGCCTTAGGGTACTCTGCACCAGGCTGTATTACGGAACTCTGCACCAGGTTCTGTTAAGGTACTCTACACCAAGCTGTATTGGCCCATGGCGTAGTGGGTCCACATCCACCAGCGTTACATTCACCACCAGTGTTACAGCCGCATATCAAATGTGGTACCAATATTTAAGAAGGGGACAACATCTGAGCCTGGAATTTAACCTTTACTGTGGGCAACACCTTTGAGGGTTTTCTCAGAGATGCTATCCTGGAGTCTCTGACTAAGAATAATCTACTTTCCCAATATCAACATATGTTTATGAGGGATCTGTCCTGCAAACTAATCTGATACAATTCTATGAGGTAAGTTCTAGATTGGACCAGGGAAACACAGTGGATATTGTCAATCTGGACTTTTCAAAGGCATTTGATACGGTGCCACACAAAAGGTTGCCACATAAAATGAGAGCAATGGGACCAGGAGAAAATATATGTGACTGGGTTAACAACTGGCTCAGTGATAGGAAACAGAAAGTGGTTATTAATGGAACACACTCCGATTGGATCACAGTTAACAGTGGGGTATCACAGGGATCAGTAATGGCAGTGGCGGACATATCGCCGGTGCAGCTGCACCAGGGCCCGGAGTTGGAGGGGTCCCACGAAAACAACGCACATCCAGCTTAAATGTATCGCGAAGCAGGGAACCCGTCTGCTCCCTATGCTGCCATATATGGCCAATCAGAGGCTGGCAGCTGACATCGGCGTGCCCCTGACTGGAGGACATAGCAGTGACATCATGCACCATGGCTCATGTGTAGCAAGCAGCAGATCAGAGGCAGGAGCTGCTGGACAGAACAGAGGACAAGCGTTTCACCTAACACGTCCTCCAGCACACCGAAAAAGCTCTCACCAGCTGGACTGGGGGAAGGTTCCTGCACTAACGTGCTGCTGCTCTTCAGTGTGTGGAAGCTTCGTACCTCAGCCTGCTCATGTGAGGCTGGCTAGACATAGGTAACGATCATGCTGACTTGCTGAGGCGTCATCTCTTCTTTCATCCTTCACGTGCATAACGTGAATGTGAAGAAATGGAGATCATGTAGGATCAGTGGGAAAAGGGGTGCTGCATTGATTCCTGTACAGCGGAAGATACCAGGAGACACCAAGTGACAGAGCGGCCCAGTCCAGATACCATTCCATCTGGTAATTGCCAGAATTGTCAGATGACCAGTCTGGCTGTGGGGACATCACAAGAGGAGCTGGCTATGAGGACATAAGGGGGTGGCTATGGCGCAGGGCTGTGGAGTCGGTAAGCCAAACCTCCGACTCCAACTCTGACTCCTCAATTTCCATGACACCGACTCCAACTCCGACTCCCTCATACATGGCTCATGTTTAAGTGATCAATTTACTGTAGCACAGATTTATCTCAGCTAAAAGTCTAGGCCCTTAGATCAGGAATAGGACAGACATTTATAGGACATTTCATAACTTTCCCAAATTCTTATGAAAAAAATATTCTGCGCAAACTGCATTGAGCTACTGTACCCAATTTATTATATATTTTAGGAGTTGGAGTCGGTCCATTTTATACCGACTCAGATTCCGACTCCGACTCCACCAAAATGGACACCGACTCCGACTCCAACTCCACAGCCCTGGCTATGGGGACATAAGAGGATGGCTATGTGGACATAATGGGCTGACTATGGGGGCATAAAAGGGGCTGTGGGGCCATCACTAGAGGGGCTGTGGGGTCATAAGATCGGCTGTGGGGACATCACAAGAGGGGCTAGGTATGGGGACATAAGATGCTGGCTATGGGGACATAACAAGAGGGCCTGGCTATGGGAACATAAAGAACTGACTATGGGGACTTTACAATAGGAGCTGGCTATGTGGACATAAGGGGCTGGCTATGGGATATCACAAGAGGGGCTGGCTATGGGGACATAAGGGGCTGGCTATTTTGAAATTAATAAGAGGGGCTTTGGGGACATCACAAGAGGGGCTGACTCTGAGGACATTACAATAGGGGCTGGCTATGTGGACATAAGGGGCTGGCTATGGGGACATAAGTAGCTGGCTATGTGGACATAACTATGGGGATATTACAAAAGGGGCTGGCTATGGGGACATAAGGGGCTGGCTATGGGAACATTACAAAAGGGGCGGGCTATGGGGATATTACAAGAGGAGGCTGGCTATGGGGACATTACAATAGGGGCTGTGGGGACATAACAAGAAGGTGACCATACTGTTGGGTACCTTATATTGGAGGCTGTGGTGACCATACTGTATAGGGGGCTGTGCGGGACATTATACTATATATTAGGGTGCTACGGTGGATAACATACTGTGTGGGGTGCTGTGGGGGACATTCTACTGTATATAATGGGCTGTGGGACCATTATACTGTGTCGGTGACTGGGGGACCATAATATTGTATGGAGTGCTGTGGGGGCCATCATACTATATAATGGGGGGCTGTGGTGAACATCATACTGCATGGGGGGCTGTGATCGACATCATAGTGTATATTGGGTGCTGTTGTGGATATTATACTATATATTAGGGGACTGTGGTGGATGTCATACTGTGTGGGGTGCCATGGGGGATATTATACTGTATATAAGAGACAGTGGGGCATTATACTGTATCGGTGACATAATACTGTATGGGATGCTGTGGGGACCATCAAACTATGTAATTGAAGGCTGTGGTGGACATCATAGTGTATATTGGGGGCTGTTGTGGATATTATACTGTATGTGCAGTTGTGGTGACCATCATACTGTGTAGGACGACAGTGTGAGGAGGGGGTACAGTTTAGAGAGGATAAAGTGGTGAGCAGGATGAGAACAGTGTAAAAAAGGGGCACAGTATAAGTATGGAGAGGGGGCAGCGTGAAATGGGGGCACAGTATGGAGAGAGGTTAGCATGGCAGGGGGACAGTGTGGAGCTATAGAGAGTGTAAGAGAAAACAGTGGAGAAAGAACAGCCATGGTAAAGGTCGTAGTTCATACTGGCAGATAGTGTGGCGGTTATAGCTAATAATTCCAGACAGTGGGGCGGTTATACCTCATTAAGGCTGACGGTGTGGCGGGTGTAGCTCATAAGGGGAGGCAGTGTGGAGGCCATATACCATAGGACGATTATTTAGGTCATAATATGGAAAGATATTTTTATGCAGAGGACATTTTAATAACACTCTTATTTTTAAGGGCACCATCTTGGGATGTGCAGCAGAACACAAGAGAAGAGGGAAGTCTGCAGAGAAGAGTCACCATGTCATCTGGACAAGATGGAGATGAAAAGAAAGAATCTACTCAATCAGAGAAGATGTCACCCTTAAGGTACCTGGATGTAAATGTTTACATGTTGATACTGACTATGTCTCATCAGTACTTTGGTTCCTGTATGGTCCACAATCGAATAATGACCGATAACAACAACTCCCAGCATCTCCTTACTATTGTTAAGGACATACTGGGAGCTGTAGGTTCCTCAGATACAAATGTATATGGGTCTGATTTAACATTACAATTGATTGCTGTACTAAATTTGGTGATGTATTCATGTACTGATGGTGATTCCTGTACTGATGGTGGATCTGGTGACATATTCATGTACTGATGATGATAATGGTGTTGTATTTATTTACTGATGGTTGTTCTTGTGATGTATTTGTTACGCTCACGTCCGGACTGACTGGTGTGAGCGTGGTTAGTGGTCCCACTGGGCCACGAAACGAGGAGTGCCTGGAGGGGTATGACTAGGGGCCTCGCCAGATCCGACCACGAACACACGGAGGCTTAATCGACTCCGTGGTCCGAGGAGGGACATGGGAGGTGGCCCAGGTGCTACTCCAGGTCAGACCCCGGTCACAGCTGTTGACCCACACCGGGGAATGCAGGAACGGGCAGGCACGGCTTGTATGCAGACAGGTGGGTACTGGCAGGCACAGCTGGTATGCAGACAGTGGGTACTGGCAGGCACGGCTGGTATGCAGACAGGCGGGTACTGGCAGGCACGGCTGGTATGCAGACAGGCGGGTACTGGCAGGCACGGCTGGTATGCAGACAGGCAGGTACTGCAGGCACGGCTGGTATGCAGACAGGCGGGTACTGGCAGGCACGGCCTGTATGCAGACAGGCAGATACAGGCAGGTAGGAACGCAGGCTGGATAGGGACCAGTACAGACTGGGATACAGGAACAGAGCCGCAGGTGCGGTGGACAAGCAGGGCAGAACCTCAGGCGCGGAGGACAAGCGGAGCAGATCGAAAACCGCAGGTGCGGAGGACAAGCAGAGCGAAACCGCAGGTGCAGAGGACAAGCAGAGCAGAGTGAAACCGCAGGTGCAGAGAACAAGCAGAGCAGAGCGAAACCACAAGTGAGGAGGTCAAGCAGAGCAGAGCGAAACCGCAGGTGCAGAGGGCAAGCATAGCAGAGCGAAACTGCAGGTGTGGAGAGCAAGCAGAGCAGAGCGAAACCGCAGGTGCGGAGGGCAAGCAGAGCAGAGCGAAACCGCAGGTGCGGAGGGCAAGCAGAGCGAAACCGCAGGTGCGACGGGAAAGCAGAGCAGAGCGAAACCGCAGGTGCGGAGGGCAAGCAGAGCAGAGCGAAACCGCAGGTGCGGAGGGCAAGCAGAGCAGAGCGAAACTGCAGGTGCGGAGGGCAAGCAGAGCAGAGCGAAACCGCAGGTGCGGAGGGCAAGCAGAGCGAAACCGCAGGTGCGACGGGAAAGCAGAGCAGAGCGAAACCGCAGGTGCGGAGGGCAAGCAGAGCAGAGCGAAACCGCAGGTGCGGAGGGCAAGCAGAGCAGAGCAAAACCGCAGGTGCGGAGGGCAAGCAGAGCAGAGCAAAACCGCACGTGCGGAGGGTAAGCGAGGCAGAACAGAGCAGAGCGTAACCGCAGGTGCGGAGGACAAGCAAGGCAGAACAGAGCAGAGCAAAACCGCAGAACAGAAGGTGCAGGCAGACAGGATAGGGCTCTGTTCACATGGAACAGACTGGGATACACAGGAAGATAGCTAGAACACAGGAGGTAGAAACAGAGGCAGGGAAACGGGACAAGCAGAACCAGATACACACAAGGTACTTGCAATGAAGTAACGAGTGGACACAAAACTCACAAACAGAAGTACAGACACAACGAGTTGGAGTTAGGTGCAGGTTCAGACACTGCAGGAAAAGGAAAGGATCGGACAGAGAGACAAACAGGTAACGGGCTAGAACACTGTTCAGACAGGAACTGTACCTGGAACAAGATACAGGAACGAACCTGGGTACTCAGCCCCCAGGGTGGCGGAAACAGACTAGAAGTCACAGATACAGGTAACGGGCTTGGGTACTCAGCCCCCAGGGTGGCGGAAACAGACAAGATACAGGACAGGACCTGGCAACTCAGTTGCACAGAACACACTGAAAGAAAGCGTTGCTAAGTCCCCTCCTACTGGGTGGAGGGGGTTTAAGTATCCAGTGACTCACAGCAATAGGCTGGGGAAGCATTAGGACTGCGCACACTGTAACTTTAAGAATCAGGAAGTAACAGGGCCGCAGCCCTAAGCAACCAGACAAGAGACATGCACACAGCAAGTGACTCGCCCCCTGGGCCGTGGGGCACTCGGATCCGGGCAATAGGGAACGATGGGGGTAGTAGTGGCAACCCGGTTCCGTGGCTCAGGGTGGTCAGACCAATGGTAGTCTGCTATGTTCTATTGATAATGTCCGACTACGCCACTCGTGGATTTGCGGTCATTAGGTACCGCCGCTGCAAGGCAGACCGCTGGGGCTGATGAGGTGTGCAGCTGGGATGGTGTGACTCCCCACGGGAAGAGTGCGGCCCCAGGGCAGTGTAGTGGATGGTGGGAGTGATGGTGGTGAGGGTCCCAGTGCCGGTAGTGCTGGAGACGCGAAGGAGCACACAGACAATAGGTTGCAGTCCAGGGTCTTTACTGAAACAGGTAAACTGACCCATAAACAGTCCCAGCTAGGAGGGGACCTGGATGTCTGAGAGCAACGGGGAAATTGGCATCCAGGCCAGGGTGATACATTCCCCCCTAGTGAAATTTAGTACTCCGGGACTAAACAATAAACAAAGACAATAAAACATTAATAGACATTAATAGACAGACGACGCACAAATTGAGTTCTTAAGGTCACAGTGTGGTCTGTGACCGGGTGTCCATATCACCAACACAACGGGGAGCCTTAACCAGGTGGGGGTCTGTCCTACCCCAAGTCCTTTACAGTCTTAGTTCATTCCTGGGTTAGGCTCCGAACGCAGTCCATACAAGGTCCCGGTTATAAAAAGTCCATAACCTGTGAGTCCTTACGGTAGCTGCAAGAAACTGAAACACAGAATTACCAAACATGCATGTAACTTGGCAAACAATTCAACATTTGGCAACAAGGTCATTTACAATCTTAGTGCGCTCTATATTCTCCAGCGAGCGGGTATCTGCCCCTTTGTGCTCCTGGTTGATCTACGTAGCCCACTGTCTGGTGGTGGACCGACTTGGCTTTCCCCACTAGCGTTAGGGGTACAGCTACCAGCTGGGTGTACAGGTAGGGCAGGCAGCTGTCTGTGGGTCATTTGGCTTACCGCAGGCATGGCAGGCTCACTGTCAGCAGAGGGTTGACTCTCCTGGGCTGCTGGTACAGGCTCTTCTGCCTCTGGAACCGCTTGCTCCTCTTCACCTTCCGGCTCTGGTGTTGGTTGTTGCTGTGCCGGTTGCAGGAAATGCAGGACGGGTACCACTATGGCATCATTTATGCGAGTCCAGGACTGAGGGAACTCTCCGAGAACGGTGCTGATCATTTCTTCCTTGTCCTCTGCGGGTTCAAGGTCACTCTGATCTTCTTCTGCACTACGGAGTTGCTCGGGGCATCTTTTGAGGTGGTCTCTGGAGACGACACTAGTGGTTTCTCCTCCGTCCTTGGTGATCACGCACACCTTCGGGTTGTCGTGATCAGACTGCAGTACGGTGTAGGGTTCCCTTTCCCACTGGTCGTCCAACTTATGTAGCCTTCTTTTTCGCTTTAGGACTTGCTCACCAGGTTCTAGGGGACCAGCAGGGGCGTGTTGATTGAAGAGTTTTTCTTGCCTCTCTCTCACCTGGGCCAGGCTCTTCTCCACACTCTCCTGTACCTTCTTGTACTGCAGTTGCCTTTCCGTATCCCAGTCCGCATCCGGGGAGGTGTCCTCAGGTATTAGGACTCCCATCTCCAGGTCTACGGGCAGCTTACCTGGTCTAGCTCGCATCAGGTAAGCCGGGGTGCAGTTTGTAGCATTCACCGGGATATTGTTGTATAGGTCTATTAGGTCCGGCAGTTTTTCTGGCCACAGGCTGCGTTCCTCCAGGGGCAACGTCTTCAGGAGATCAATAACTATATTGTTCATCTTCTCACACATCCCGTTGGTTTGTGGATGGTAAGGCGTTGTCCGAATCTTCTTACAGCCATAGAGGTTGCAGAACTCCTGGAAGATTTCAGCCTCGAACGCTGGACCCTGGTCTGTCAGGACCTGTTCCGGATACCCGTGTGATATCAGCATCAGTCCAATACTGCTTAAAAAGTACATAAGGGATAGTGGTTACTTGTGACCCAGTATCCAGCAAGGCGCTCATGGGGATACCGTCCAGCACCACGGGTAAAACCGGGCGCCCCCCAACGTACTTATTACGCCAACTGTAAGGGCCTGGTGATCTTATGCCTGGGGGTTGGCCCTCTGCCCCAGGTTGGACCCGTTTAAATTACAGTACCTGGAAATGTGTCCAGGCTGGTTGCATCGACGGCAAATGGGCTGTCCATCCTCTGCGTAGCGGTCTGTGGGCCTCCCTCGGAACGAAGGGATCCTCCTCTGTCGACGACACGGGACATCCTCCGGACTTGAAGCCAGCTCGATGGGTCTTGACGGGTCCACTTGCAACGCCTGGACGGTCCTGGTCAACGCCGCAACGCTCCTGGTCAGCTCCTGGACTTGGTGGTGCAGGTCTTTCGACGGGGCTTGGTTCAGGGCCTGTGCATCAGCCCCCACGGGATCCATAGAGGAGGGCGCCGCCTCCTGGTGGTTGGTGAGAGCAGGGCGCCGGGGGTTTATAGCGCCACTGGTTGCAGATTCACGGAGCACCCTTATGGCCCTGTCCTTAAATTGGACAAAGGTCAGGTCGGGGTTCTGAAAGAACATGAGGCGCAATTGGGCCCTGTGGGCGCTAGACAGCAGACCTTCTATGAATTGTTCTGTTAGCAGCTTATCCGTTTCCTGCACACTGCCAGGGTCAGTTTGTTGAATAGCCCTCAGGGCTTCCTGCAGATTTAGGGCATAGTCTCTGATGCTGTCCTGTGCCCGCTGCTTACATCCATAGAACCTCATTTTAATTTCAGTGGAGGTACGTGTGTCAAAGGTACCCCGCAGCCGGGCCAGAATACCCTTCACAGTCCTTTTCTCCTCAGTGGGCCATGATTTTACCTCCCTCTGGGCTGCGCCAGTTAACTGCCCTGTTAATATGCTGACCTTCTGTTCCTCTGTCAGGGGGTAAACCTGGAACAAACTGTACAGCCTTTCCTTAAAGTCAGTTAGGGCATGGGGCTCCCCTGAGTACTTGGGCAGCCAGGCCGCTCCAGGGATGTAGGGCAGGGAAAAGGGCATCACCGCTGCTGCAGCTGCGTTGGTGGTAGTGGGGGCCTCTGTGTCCGACATCTTCCTCCCCCCTAGTCAAGCGTGGCCTACCTTCCGACGATCCTCTTCTGTAGGCCGCGGCTCCGCTGCTGCTGCTCTGGACGAGGACCTGGCGTCGCGTCCTGATGATGTCAGCGTCACTCTCTCTCCCTTCCAGGACCTTGCGCAGCGTCGGTGCGTGGGGCGGAGCTTCGGATCTCGCGCGGTTTTGACGTCCACGCCCCTCTTCTTCCCGCGCGGCGTCCTGAAGATGGCGTCCGATGGCGGGAAGCAGCTGCGGATGGCGGGAAGACGGCAGAAGACGGCGGGAAACGGTCCAAGATGGCGTCTGATGGCGGGAATCGGCTCCGGATGGCGGGAAACGACTCCGGACGGCGGGAAACTTCGCCACAGGTAAGTTACAAAAGACGTTTTCAGGCACACAGTACCCGGTGGTTGCGGGCACGAAATCCTGCCGACTACGTCAAAGCTGACTCGCCCCCTGGGCCGTGGGGCACTCGGATCCGGGCAATAGGGAACGATGGGGGTAGTAGTGGCAACCCGATTCCGTGGCTCAGGGTGGTCAGACCAATGGTAGTCTGCTATGCTCTATTGATAATGTCCGACTACGCCACCCGTGGATTTGCGGTCATTAGGTACCGCCGCTGCAAGGCAGACCGCTGGGGCTGATGAGGTGTGCAGCTGGGATGGTGTGACTCCCCACGGGAAGAGTGCGGCCCCAGGGCAGTGTGGTGGATGGTGGGAGTGATGGTGGTGAGGGTCCCAGTGCCGGTAGTGCTGGAGACGCGAAGGAGCACACAGACAATAGGTTGCAGTCCAGGGTCTTTACTGAAACGGGTAAACTGACCCATAAACAGTCCCAGCTAGGAGGGGACCTGGATGTCTGAGAGCAACGGGGAAATTGGCCCTGGTCAGGGTGAGGGTGTAGGCCTACCGTGCTTTCTGCGTTCCTTCTGGCTATCTCCTCCTGATAGGGTAACAGCCCACGTTTCCGAGCTTTCCGTGTATTCTCGCCTGTATGGCCTGCGACGTGGGTTCCTTTCTGCTCCCAGCCTTGTACGGCTTTACTGGTCCCTTCGGTTGTGGCAGGGCCTCCAGGCTTCTTAGGCCAAGGAATATACAGTCCCTTGCGGACTGGTTCTCTGCTGGAGGATGTAGAATCCTCCCAGCCTCAGACACCAAAGTCTGGTAAAGTTAAGTCCGTTATCTGCCAAGACAGGCTCTCTTCGCCTCTTGTCTCTGGCTTGTGGCTCTCCTCCTGCCACACTTCCTCTTAGGTCTTAGGTGCAGTGCAACTGTCTGTCCCTGTTCTGCTCTGGGACAAGTCTCAATGCTGAGACAGGCCATCAAGTTCTCCCTAACCCTGCCCCCAGTACCAGCTTTTATAGGGGCAGCCTGCTCCCCCTACTGGCCTGAGACAGGAGGCATTGCATGCTAATGTTCCCCTGACTAGAGAACCTCCCCCTTGCTCTCAGACACAGCTTTAATACATTTTGTGGCATCCAGGCCAGGGTGATACACAAGTAATGGAGCAAAGTGTGCAGCCTGGACTGATAAGTAAGTTGGCGGTCTTGCATGGTGGGAGATGGTAAGCCATGCCAGCACGCCGCCAGGGATGTTACAGTACCCCCCCCTTTACACCCCCTCTTCTTCAAGCCTGCAAGGATTTTCTGCAGAGAATTTGGAGGCCCATTCTTCTCTTCAAGAAGAGTACCTCTTCTGTCCACTAGAGGGAACGAGACCGGTCTCACCATCTTGGTGACTAGGATGCTTCCTCCCATTGAGCCATCCTCAGCATCAGATGAAGTGGGTGAAGTACAAGGAACAGGACACAGGAAAGTCTCTCTCCATTTGTTAATATCGGGTAGCACCCCAAAGGATTCACGGGACAACTGGAGATCCTCTACCGGGTTGGAGGGGTGCAGAGACTCGGGGTAACCACCGCCTTGACGTACACTTTGCCAAGCTTACTGGATGAAGTGGGCGAAGTACCAGGTACAGGGTGTAGGAAAGTCTCTCTCCATTTGTTATCAGGTAGCACCCCGGAGGATTCAAGAGACAACTGGAGGTCTTCCACCTGGTTGGAGGGGTGCAGGGACTTGGAGGTAGCCACCGCCTTGATGGACTTATTGCCAGATTTATTAGAAATGGAAGATCCTTGCTTAGGGACCATCTTCAGTCTGGTTTCTGAGATGACACGTCTGCGAGGCAGGGCAGTACCTGAAGCCAGATCATTGGTACAATCGTCGAGACAGTGTGGGGACATTGCCTCCGCTTCCCTTTCTTCGGAGACTTCAGCGCACAGCGAGTCAGCGACTAGCAGATCTGGTGAAGAAGAAGAAGACATTGCTGACTGTCCTGAAGGTATGGGGACTGGACACCCCTTGTACCTCAGCAGTCCCCCAGGAAACACCATGCAGGATCTCCAGACCTGAGCGGGCACTAGATCTCTCGGCTCTGGACGACCTGTGGGTAAACCAGACAGCACCTGGAATGTGAACTTCTTCATGTGTAATGCTCCAATCTGGAGCTTAATTTGTACAGACATATTTTGACTGTTTCTGAGTAGGGCTCGTCCCTCCGCTGACAATGCCCAAACCGGATTCTGGAGTTGTCGGACAGAAATCAGACACCGACTCTTCAAGGCTTTAAGCCCGAAACTTCCGGTTAATCCGAGGACTTCACTTGCCACGGAGACAGTCATGGTCATCTGTGGAGAGGAAACACTAACGCCAAGGGCAGCCTCTCCTACAGGCCTAATGTCTTGGGACTCTCCAACCTTCGCTGGGCAAGGACCGTCAGAATGACCCAAACAACCGCAGCGGGTCCGCAATCCGATTTTATGACTGAGTTCCAGCCTCTGCTTTGCCTGATGAACATGGTCAACCTTCATGGATTCTGTGCGGATAGCTGCCTCTACAGGCTGGGGAACAGGAGGTCTTTGGGAGGACAGAACTTGACGTGACGGTTTACCTCTACGCCTTGCACGTCTGGACTGCCTATTGAGGCTGTGAAGAGAAGTATTCTGCGGAGCATTGTCGTCCTGTGTGGATTCTGCATGGGCAGCAGCCTCTTCAGACTGGGGAACTGGTGGGCTACCTACACGCATCACCCATCGGGGCTGCTCCAGGATATTGGGAAGGGAAGCTTTAGCAGAAGCTTCAGGGTTAGGGTCATCGAAGACCATTAGAAAGGCCACCAGGAAGGCCTGCAGGTCAGAGACGATAGGATCCCATGCTTCCCATAGGGGAGTGATCCAATTCAAGGCATCACCCGCTAAGTAGGACATCAGAAATGCTACTTTAACCCGATCGGTGGGAAAATAGTGAGCATAGAATTTGAAATGCAGCATGCATTGCTCCACAAACGCACGGCTTTGTTTTGGATCCCCATAGTACCCTGGTGGATCCGCAGGAACGAGTGCTGATAGCTCCATTTGGGCTGGTGCATAAATCGCCTGGACCTCAGCTTGAGAAAAAAATTTTCCTTGGTGCACGTATTCGCCAGACAAGGATTCAAATGTCTCCGAGAGCGAAGGGCCGTGAGGCTCAACGGGGACCATGGCCTGAGAAAACTGTTACGCTCAAGCCCGGACTGACTGACATGAGCGTGTTTAGTGGTTCCACTAGGCCACGAATCGAGGAGTGCCTGGAGGGGCGTGACTAGGGGCCTCGCCAGATCCCACCACGAACACACGGCGGCTTAATCGACTCCGTGGTCTGAGGAGGGACATGGGAGGGGGCCCAGGTGCTACTCCAGGTCAGACCCCGGTCACAGCTGTTGACCCACACCGAGGAATGCAGGAACGGGCAGGCACGGCTGGTATGCAGACAGGTGGGTACTGGCAGGCATGGCTGGTATGCAGACAGGTGGGTACTAGCACGCACGGCTGATATGCAGACAGGCGGGTACTGGCAGGCATGGCTGGTATGCAGACAGGTGGGTACTGTCAGGCACGGCCGGTATGCAGACAGGCAGATACAGGCAGGTAGGAACGCAGGCTGGATAGGGACCAGTACAGACTGGGATACAGGAACAAAGCCGCAGATGCGGTGGACAAGCAGAGCAGAACCTCAGGTGCGGAGGACAAGCAGAGCAGAGTGAAAACCGCAGGTGCAGAGGACAAGCAGAGCAGAGCGAAACAGCAGGTGCAGAGGACAAGCAGAGCAGAGCGAAACCGCAGGTGCAGAGGACGAGCAGAGCAGAGCAAAGCCGTAGGTGCGGAGGACAAGCAGAGCAGAGCGAAGCCGCAGGTGCGGAGGACAAGCAGAGCAAAGTGAAGCCACAGGTGAGGAGGACAAGCAGAGCAGAGCGAAACTGCAGGTGCGGAGGACAGGCAGAGCAGAGCGAAGCCGCAGATGTGGAGGACAAGCAGAGCAGAGCGAAGCTGCAGGTGCAGAGGACAAGCAGAGCAGAGCGAAACCGCAGGTGTAGAGGACAAGCAGAGCAGAGCGAAACCGAAGGTGCAGAGAACAAGCAGAGCAGAGTGAAACCGCAGGTGCGGAGGGCAAGCAGAGCAGAGCGAAACCGCAGGTGCGGAGGGCAAGCAGAGCAGAGCGAAACCGCAGGTGCGGAGGGCAAGCAGAGCAGAGCGAAACCGCAGGTGGGGGGGGCAAGCAGAGCAGAGCGAAACAGCACGTGCGGAGGGCAAGCAAGGCAGTACAGAGCAGAGCGTAACCGCAGGTGCGGAGGACAAGCGAGGCACAACAGGGCAGAGCGAAACCGCAGAGCAGAAGGTGCAGGCAGACAGGACAGGGCTCTGTTCACATGGAACAGACTGGGAAACACAGGAAGATAGCTAGAACACAGGAGGTAGAAACAGAGGCAGGGAAACGGGACAAGCAGAACCAGATACACACAAGGTACTTACAATGAAGTAACGAGTGGACACAAAACTCACAAACAGAAGTACAGAGACAACGAGTTGGAGTTAGGTGCAGGTTCAGACACTGCAGGAAAAGGAAAGGATCGGACAGAGAGACAAACAGGTAACGGGCTAGAACACTGTTCAGACAGGAACTGAACCTGGAACAAGATACAGGAACGAGCCTGGGTACTCAGCCCCCAGGTGTTATGTTCTGCTACCAGAGCTAAGGAAAGAGAGGAGATCTGTCCCTACGATAGAACTCAGCTTTATCCCTACGATGTAACAGGGGACCTGATCCTGCGATCAGACCTGCTAAAGTCCTAAGCTAGTCTGTATGGAGACCTATAGATGTGGGGAAGGAATCCCTACAAGTACTAAGGACTGGGAGGAAAATGGGACACCTCCTAACAGAAATAGTAGCAGACAGACAAACAAACAAAATATATAGAACACTGAGGTCCGTAGACCAAGCAAACTAACAGAGTAAGATACAGAGCACAGGCTAGCTAGAAAGTAGTTATACAATGAAGTCCAGCAAAGCCAGAAGGGCGGAGCAGGATTAAATAGGCCAACAAGGTCATGTGACCAGCAAAGGAAAAAACCTAAGAGCAAGGTTCTAACAGTACCCCCCCTTCTAAGAGGATCCTCCGGATCCCCTAGGACCAGGCTTATCAGGAAATCTCCTGTGAAACGCTCTGATAAGTCTGGACGCGGAAACATCATCTGACCTCACCCAAGAGTTATCCTCGGGTCCGAAACCTTTCCAGGCCACAAGATACTGCAAACTACCTCTATACCGTCTAGAGTTAAGGATGCGAGAAATTTCATATTCCCCGTCCTCCACCACCGGAGGAACAGAGGCAGAGGCGTCACCATCCGACACAACAGCTTTTTTTAACAGAGAGACATGAAATACCGGATTAATTCTCCAGGAGGTAGGAACCTCCAACCTAACAGCAGATTGGTTGACAACCTGAAGCACCTTAAAGGGCCCTACAAACTTGGGACCCAATTTCTTAGAAGGAATCCTCAACCGCAGATTCCTAGAGGACAACCAAACCATGTCACAAACAGCGAACAAAACCTCCTGTCGTTTCCTATCAAAGTAGTCTTTAGATTTTCTGTTGGCCTCCTGAAGATTACCACGCACATCCGTCCAAACTCTCTCCAAATCACCGGAAAAATTCTCCTCCTCAGGCACGGCAGATCCCAACTTGGAGAACGACCCAAACGACGGATGTCTCCCAAAACAACAAAAAAAAGGCGAACAACCAGCAGAAGAAGATGTATGATTGTTCAGAGCAAATTCAGCAAGTGGCAGAAACTCAGACCACCCCTCTTGATTGTCTGCCACAAAACAACGCAAGAACTGCTCAACATCCTGGTTTTTCCTTTCTGTCTGGCCATTAGATTCAGGATGATATCCGGACGAGTCAGTAGGAACGCCATGAAGTCTGACAATTTCCTTGACAAAGGCCTTAGCGAGAGTTTTAGCGCAGGGCAGTTTGACGAAGGGAACCAAGTGACACATCTTGCTAAAACGGTCCACGACCACCCAGATGACAGTAAAACCCTCAGAGGGGGGAAGGTCAGTTATAAAGTCCATAGCCAAATGTGTCCAAGGAGCACTGGGAACCTCCAAAGGACAAAGCAACCCCGCAGCAGGAGTATGTGAGGACTTAGATCTAGCACATATAGTACATTGACGCACCCACTTAATGTCTTCCTTCTGCCATCCAGGCCACCAAAAACTGCGACCCACCAGTCTCTTGGTCTCAGAGATTCCGGGATGACCTGCCAACCGAGATTCGTGACACTCAACAAACAAATCTCTCCTAAAGGTCCCAGGCACAAACAACCTCCCATGAGGAGTGTTAGATGGGGCATTCTCCTGTGCTTTAAGAATCTCATCTTCCAAAACGGAATCCAAAGCAGCTATCACAACACCTTCTTGTAAAATGTTCTCCTCTTTCTCAGCACCGACTATGGGAGAAAAACTGCGAGACAAGGCATCCGCCTTAACATTCTTAGTACCAGGGATGTAAGTAACAGAGAAATTAAACCGCGAGAAAAACAGTGCCCACCTAGCCTGACGGGCATTCAGGCGCTTGGCAGCATCAAGATAAATCAGATTTTTATGATCCGTAAGAACCTGAACGGGAAATTCCGCACCTTCCAAGAAGTGGCGCCAGTGTTCAAATGCGAGTTTAATAGCCAATAATTCCCGATTACCAATATCGTAATTCAGTTCAGTCTCCGAAATTTTTTTTGAAAAAAAGGCACAGGGATGTAATCCATCCCCGTTATCCTGAGACAATACTGCGCCAACCCCCACAGAGGAAGCATCAACCTCAACCAAAAACGGCTTAGTCACATCAGGCTGCATAAGGATGGGAGCAGAGGTGAACCTCTCCTTGAGATACACAAAAGCTTCAATGGCCTCAGAAGACCACTGAACCGCATCAGCACCTTTCCTGGTGAGATCGGTCAGAGGTTTGACAATACTAGAAAAAATTTTTATGAATTTTCTGTAATAATTGGCGAAACCTAAAAACCTCTGTATCGATTTCAAACCAATAGGCCTAGGCCATTCCTGTACAGCTTGAACTTTAACCGGGTCCATCTCAAAACCTTCGCTGGAGATAATGTAACCCAAAAAACTAATTCTCTGTACAGCGAACTCACATTTCTCCAGCTTAGCAAAAAGCGAATTGTCCATTAACAACTGTAATACCTCACGTACGCTCCGCCAATGAGACTCCAGATCCGGCGAATAAATCAAAATGTCATCCAAATACACAACCACATTTTTGCCGATCAAAGGTCTAAGGATGTCATTAATAAGATTCTGAAAAAATGCAGGAGCATTAGTAAGACCAAAAGGCATAACCAGATTCTCAAAATGACCCACAGGACTGTTAAAAGCAGTCTTCCATTCGTCACCCTCCTTCATGCGCAACAGAATGTATGCCCCCTTAAGGTCAATTTTAGAGAACCACTTGGCCCCCATTAACTGGTTAAACAGATCAGGAATCAATGGCAGTGGGTAAGGATTGCGTACAGTAATTTTGTTAATCTCACGAAAATCCAGACAAGGACGTAAACCGCCGTCCTTTTTTTTTACAAAAAAAAATCCAACCGCCACAGGAGACTTAGAGGGCCTAATGTGACCGGCGGCCAAACTTGTCTGTATGTATTCCTCCAAAGCTTTCCTCTCAGGAATAGTAAGGTTAAATAAACGACTTTTAGGAAGAGTCGCTCCAGGGACAAATTCAATAGAACAATCATAGTCTCTATGGGGAGGCAAAACCTGCGATTCCTTCTCAGAAAAAAACTCTTCAAAAATCCTGAATAGGAACAGGCAATTCTCCCCTATCCAAAGCTGCAATACGCCCGTTACAACACTTGTCATAACATTTATGGCTCAAGGATTTAATTTCACTGGTAGACCAATCCAGTACAGGATTGTGAAATTTTAACCAGGGCAATCCCAATATTACTGGAGAAGGCAAGTTATTCAAAACTACCAAATCCAATTTCTCATGGTGAACACCATTAATAGTGAGAGGAAATTCACAGACCTTGAGAGTAATATTCTTCAAAGGGGAACCATCCACAGAAACCACAGCAATGGGGGATGATAAAGGTTCGGGTTTTAAATTGAGTCTTTCCAAGAATCCCCCATCAATTACATTCAGAGTAGACCCACAATCAACAAACACCCGTAATTCCATTAATTTTTCCTGAGCAATCGTGGAAGCAGCTAAAAATACACCCTTGGAATTTAAACAGGCAATACGGGCATGACTGACCATTTTTTTTTCTTTCTTCATACGAAGCTCACAGCCTTTAATCAAATGACCAGATTTTCCGCAATAGAAACACAAGCCTTCAGAAAATCTGCGATCTTTTTCTTGAGAGCGAGGTGCCACTGATCCAATCTCCATCGGTTCACCACTGTTAGTACACACATTCTCATAACCAGAAACTGACATAGCAGAGGATTTGCTCTCATTAACCCTTGCACGCAGTCTCCTATCCACCCGTATAGCTAATTGCATAGCCTGTTGCAAATCTTCAGGTGTAGGATAAGCAATTAGCAGGTCTTTAACCCTTTCATTGAGCCCAGCAAGAAATAGACTTTTCAGAGCAGAATCGTTCCACCCTGTTTGAGTAGACCAACGACGGAAATGAGTACAATATTTTTCCACATTACCTGATCCCTGTTTCAAACGTCTCAACTCAGTCTCAGCTGATGCGACACGGTCAGGATCATCATATAATAGCCCCAAAGCAGAAAAAAAACTATCCACTGATCTGAAGCATGTATCACTAGGTTGCAAAGAAAAGGCCCACTCCTGAGGCTCTTTGCGCAAAAGTGACATTATGAACCCTATGCGCTGGGATTCATCCCCAGAGGACTTGGGTCTCAAACGAAAATACAATAAGCAAGCATTTTTAAATGAAAAAAATTCTCGGTGTTCACCAAAAAATAAATCCGGCAAACATACCTTAGGCTCCAAGAAATGAGCTCCAGGACAGTTACTCACGTGCTGACGGAGCTCGGCCACCTCCAGAGAGAGTCCCTGCAGGCGATGAGCCAAATCCTGAACCGACACCATGATGGAACAGAAAAATCTTTCCTTAGAGAATTTGCAGGCTGGACTTACTGTTATGATTTGCTACCAGAGCTAAGGAAAGAGAGGAGATCTGTCCCTACGATAGAACTCAGCTTTATCCCTACGATGTAACAGGGGACCTGATCCTGCGATCAGACCTGCTAAAGTCCTAAGCTAGTCTGTACGGAGACCTATAGATATGGGGAAGGAATCCCTACAAGTACTAAGGACTGGGAGGAAAATGGGACACCTCCTAACAGAAATAGTAGCAGACAGACAAACAAACAAAATATATAGAACACTGAGGTCCGTAGACCAAGCAAACTAACAGAGTAAGATACAGAGCACAGGCTAGCTAGAAAGTAGTTATACAATGAAGTCCAGCAAAGCCAGAAGGGCGGAGCAGGATTAAATAGGCCAACAAGGTCATGTGACCAGCAAAGGAAAAAACCTAAGAGCAAGGTTCTAACACCAGGGTGGCGGAAACAGACTAGAAGTCACAGATACAGGTAACGGGCTTGGGTACTCAGCCCCCAGGGTGGCGGAAACAGACAAGATACAGGAGAGGACCTGGCAACTCAGTTGCACAGAACACACTGAAAGAAAGCGTAGATCAGGCCCCTCCTACTGGGTGGAGGGGGTTTAAGTATCCAGTGACTCACAGCAATAGGCTGGGGAAGCATTAGGACTGTTCACACTGTAACATTAAGAATCAGGAAGTAACAGGGCCGCCGCCCTAAGCAATCAGACAAGAGACATGCACACAGCAAGTAATGGAACAAAGTGTGCAGCCTGGACTGATAGGTAAGTTGGCGGTCTTGCATGGTGGGAGATGGTAAGCCATGCCAGCATGCCGCCAGGGATGTTACAGTATTCATGTACTGTTGGAGGTTCTGGTGATGCATTAATGTGATGAATGATAGTGACTCTGGTGATGCATTTATCTACTGATGGTTGTTCTGGTGATGTATCCATATACTCATGGTGGTGCTAGTGACCTATTAATTTACTGATCATGGTTCTGGTGCCGTTTTTATGTACTGTTGATGGCTCTGGTGATGTATTCATGTACTGATGATGATTTTGGTTTCTTATTCATGTACTGATGATGGTTCTGGTGATGAATACAGCACCAGAACTATCATCACTATGTGAATACATCACCAAAGCCATCAATAGTACATGAATACAGCACCAAAACAACCATCACTACATGAAGATGTCACCACAATCACCGTCAGTACAGGCATACAAGACCAGAACCACCATCAGCACATGAATATGTCACCAGAACCAATATCCATACAGGAATACGGCACCAGAACCACCATCAGTTTTGTTGCAAACTGTATTTGTTGCATGATGGATATAAAGACCATCATAAGTATCCCTTTATAATGGGGACTGTTTAGCTTCCATTCAGGTATCCGCCAAATGCTGCACACCTTAACTGAAACCAAACGGCCCCCATTATTGTTAAGTAACACTAATTTCCATGACTGTTTTTCCCTGATATCGTGTAAATGGTCTGCAAGCAATGAATGATTCCATATCTAACGATGAAAACACACTCCCTGTTTAGCCTCACCTCTAAAGTACACTTTTTTTTAAGTTTTGCTGGTATTTTATGGTGAAACAGGTAATAATTCTAGTAGAAATGGTCGTCGAAGCTTGTTACCTGACCCATCGGAGGGGGAGGTGGGGTGCGTTAGGGGTCCAGTTACCTTAGTCTCTGATCCATTCCTTTACATGGGGGCTGAGGGTTCGTGCGGATGGGGGGGGGGGCACCATCGGCTTCACCTGCCTAGGGTCCTGAAGTACCCTTTCCCGGCTCTGATTATACATTTATCATTAGTGAAATATTTTTGAATTTGAGCGATGTGCAACATTAAAATATCCATTATTATATCTAAAACCAAATTCAATATAAATGCTATCAATTAGCTTTAGTGTAATACAGTGGTGTGATAAAGTGTTTGTCCCCTTCATGTTTTCTTAATCTTTTGCATGTTTGTCACACTTAAATGTTTCAGATCACAAAATAAATGTAAATATTAGACAATGATAACACAAGTAAACACAAAATGCAGTTTTTAAATGAAGGTCTTTATTATTAAGGGAAAAAGAAATCCAAACCTACAGGGCCCTGTGTGAAAAAGTGATTGCCCTTTAAAACTAATAAATGGTTGGGCCACCCTTCGCAGCAACAACTGCAATCAAGCATTTGCTACTCTGTGCGCTCATCCGGATAATGGACAATCAATACACATACAATGAGTACATGTACACGTGGCAATGAGTCTTTTACAACGCTCTGGAAGAATTTTGGGCCACTCATCTTTGCAAAATCTTTGTAGTTCAGCCACATTGGAGGGTTTCCGAGCATGAACCACTTTTTTAAGGTCATGCCACAGCATCTCAATCAGATTAAGGTCAGGACTTTGACTAGGCCACTCGAAAGCCTTAATTTTGTTTTTCATAAGCCATTCAGAGGTGTACTTGCTGGTGTGTTTTGAATCATTGTCATGCTGCATAACCCAAGTGAGCTTCAGTCACAAACAGATGGCCAGACAATCTCCTTCAGGATTTTTTGGTAGACAGCAGAATTCATGGATCCATTTACCACAGCAAGTCTTCCAGGTCCTGAAGCAGCAAAACAGCCCCAGACCATCACACTACCACCACAAAATTTTACTGTGGGTTTGAAGTTCCTTTTCAGAAATGCTGTGTTACTTCTACACCAGATGTAATGGGACATACAACTTCCAAAAAGTTCAACTTTTGTCTCGCTTGCCAGTCCACAGAGTATTCTCCCAAAAGTCGTGGCGATCATCAAGATGTTTTCTGGCAAAACTTAGACGAGCCTTTATGTTATTTTTGATCAGCAGTGATTTTTGTCTTGGAAATCTGCCATGCATGCCATTTTTGCCCAGTCTCTTTCTTATGGTCGTGTCATGAACACTGACCTTAACTGAAGCAAGTGAGGCCTGTAGTTCTTTGAATGTTGTTGTGGGTCTTTTGTGACCTCTTGGATGAGTCATCACTGCGCTCTTGGGATAATTTTAGTCGGCCGACCACTCCTGGGAAGGTTCACCACTGTTGCATGTTTTCATTATTTGTGGATAATGGCTCTCACTGTGGTTTGCTGGAGTCCCAAAGCTTTAGAAATGGCTTTATGACTTTTTCCAGACTGATAGATTTCAATTACTTTGTTTCTCAATTGTTTCTGAATTTCTTTGAATCGCAGCATGAAGTCTAGCTTTTGAGGATCTTTTGGTCTACTTCACTTTGTCAGGCAGGTCCTATTTAAGTGAGTTCTTGATTGAGAACAGATGTGGCAGTAATCAGGCCTGAGTGTGGCTAGGGAAATTGAACTCAGCTTCCCAAAGATGCAATAAACCACAGTTAATTTATGTTTTAAAGAGAAGGGTGGGGACAATAATTTTTTTCACACAGAGCCCTGTAGGTTTAGATTTTTTTTTCCCTAATAATAAAGACCTTAATTAAAAACTGCATTTTGTGTTTACTTCTGTTATCTTTGTCTAATATTTAAGTTTGTTTTATGATCTGAAACATTTAAGTGTGACAAACATGCAAAAGAATAAGAAATAAGGAAGGGGGAAAGCACTTTTACACACCACTGTATACATTTTTCTTTAGTGAAGCACTTTTGAACTTGGGTGTTGTGTAATTTAAAATATTTACTATTATATCTACAATTTTGCATAATCTATGAGAGCCCTGCTAAATTATGATATCAAATTTATTTAATGAGTAGAGTTATAGGATATGATCACACAGGATAGGATATGATCACAAAGTTAGGCATGTAAAACACTTATAAAACTTGTCCTATTTTTCATTCTGACACCGTACTAAGGACCTGAAATCCACAGCAGGCAATGGCACACAGATTAGTCGCATTGAATGCAGCTAATTTGCATGCGAAACCGTAGCAGGAAACTCTGCAAATAACACAGCAGATTCCTGAACAAATACAATTTGGATTTTTCATATACAGTACAGACCAAAAGTTTGGACACACCTTCTCATTTAAAGATTTTTCTGCATTTTCATGACTATGAAAATTGTACTTTCACACTGAAGGCATCAAAACTATGAATTAACACAAGTGGAATTATATAGTTAACAAAAAAGTGTGAAACAACTGAAAATATGTCTTATATTCTAGGTTCTTCAAAGTAGCCACCTTTTGCTTTGATGACTGCTTTGCACACTCTTGGCATTCTCTTGATGAGCTTCAAGAGGTAGTCACAGGAAATGGTCTTCCAACAATCTTGAAGGAGTTCCCAGAGATGCTTAGCACTTGTTGGCCCTTTTGCCAACAAGTGCTAAGCTCACCCCAAACAGCTCACCCCAAACCATCTCGATTGGGTTCAGGTCTGGTGACTGTGGAGGCCAGGTCATCTGGCATAGCACCCCATCACTCTCCTTCTTGGTCAAATAGCCCTTACACAGCCTGGAGGTGTGTTTGGGGTCATTGTCCTGTTGAAAAATAAATGATGGTCCAACTAAACGCAAACCGGATGGAATAGCATGTCGCTGCAAGATGCTGTGGTAGCCATGCTTGTTCAGTATGCCTTCAATTTTGAATAAATCTCCAACAGTGTCACCAGCAAAGCACCGATACACCATCACACCTCCTCCTCCATGCTTAACGGTGGGAACCAGGCATGTAGAGTCTATCCGTTCACCTTTTCTGCGTCGCACAAAGACACGGTGGTTGGAACCAAAGATCTCAAATTTGGACTCATCAGACCAAAGCACAGATTTCCACTGGTTTAATGTCCATTCCTTGTGTTCTTTAGCCCAAACAAGCCTCTTCTGCTTGTTGCCTGTCCTTAGCAGTGGGTTCCTAGCAGCTATTTTACCATGAAGGCTTGCTGCACAGAGTCTCCTCTTAACAGTTGTTGTAGAGATGTGTCTGCTGCTAGAACTCTGTGCGGCATTGACCTGGTCTCTAATCTGAGCTGCTGTTAACCTGCGATTTCTGAGGCTGGTGACTCGGATAAACTTATCCTCAGAAGCAGAGGTGACTCTTGGTCTTCCTTCCCTGGGGCGGTCCTCATGTGAGCCAGGTTCTTTGTAGCGCTTGATGGTTTTTGCAACTGCACTTGGGGACACTTTCAAAGTTTGCCCAATTTTTCGGACTGACTGACCTTCATTTCTTAAAGTAATGATGGCCACTCGTTTTTCTTTACTTAGCTGCTTTTTTCTTGCCATAATACAAATTCTAACAGTCTATTCAGTAGGACTATCAGCTGTGTATCCACCAGACTTCTGCAGAACACAACTGATGGCCCAACCCCATTTATAAGGCAAGAAATCCCACTTATTAAACCTGACAGGGCACACCTGTGAAGTGAAAACCATTTCCGGTGACTACCTCTTGAAGCTCATCAAGAGAATGCCAAGAGTGTGCAAAGCAGTCATCAAAGCAAAAGGTGGCTACTTTGAAGAACCTAGAATGTAAGACATATTTTCAGTAGTTTCACACTTTTGTGTTAAGTATATAATTCCACATGTGTTAATTCGTAGTTTTAATGCCTTCAGTGTGAATGTACAATTTTCAAAGTCATGAAAATACAGAAAAATGTTTAAATGAGAAGGTGTGTCCAAACTTTTGGTCTGTACTGTATGCATTTACTGTTTTTTGGTACTACATATAAAAATCTGTAGTCGCAATTTATAAATGCAGCAGTTTTTTTTTTTAAATCTACATTCAGACAACTGTTGCAATTCTTCGGTAAGTCAGGTTTGATGTGTTACTGCATCCATTTGCTACTCTGTGCGCTCGTCCGGATAATGGACAATCAATACACGTACAATGGACGAAACAAATTCGTACCATAATAGCACACGGATTGTCGCTGGTCAGTGTGCTGTCCATGTGCCGCCTGCTGTGCACACAGACCTCACCCTGACCGAAAACATGTTCAGATTAGTGATGAGCAAGTACCGTAATATTCGTAATCGCTATACTCGTAATGAGTACTTTGTAATAATCGCGTATTCGTTCCAAATAGCGAGTACAATATAAGTCAATGGGAAATGCGAGTAATTTTCTGCTGGACTGTACAAAGAGGTCTAGGGGCCTGAGGAAAAGGCTGAAATGGATGGGAAAGTGATGAAACAGAATGGGAAGAGCCTGGAGAATATGCCTGCATGCATTTCTGACTCACATATGGTTTCTGGGAATAAGTTTGTCGCAGTGTTTCGCCAATTTTACAGACACACAAGAACAACTACCAAACCTAACCTAAATTGCATTTAACAGGACAAAAAGGTTAAGAAACAGTTTTTTCCTGCATAACCACTTGTATATAAGGCTAAATAAACCAGAGAAACCAAAAAAATATCCCTTTTAGCGTTTGTTCATTGGTAGGGCCCTGACTTTACATTTTATAGGTCCCTCTGTCATACATCATTTTTAGTTCGCTATTCCCCAGCACTTTACAAGCACAGCTAGAACGTACCAGTAGGTATGTTGATCTTTGACCTGAGAGGCCTCAGGTGGCTTTGTAACATGCGTTTTGGAGGGACAGATGTTACTTAGACATTTGGGCGGTCCCTCCATCATTGACACTCAGATAGTGGAATATATATTCAATAGCAGTTTACAATGTGCCCATTGTAGCATTCGGCTTGACCCTCCTCCTCCTCCTCCACCACCATGTGATACTGCGGCCCTAAATTCAAATGTTCAGAGGGCCTGCAGTAGGCAGGAAAGCTGAGTTTTGTGAGAGCCCTCGTGTGGCCCTGTAACATACATTTTGAAGTGCCCTCCTCTAGAAATTTTGGAGGTGCCTCTTGTGTACATTTGAGAGTGCCCTCACTTATTCATATTGTAGGGCCCTCACTCTATTATTTAACTCATTTAAGGGCATAGACTGCAGAGAAAAAGGCCAAGAGACATGGAGAACTAGAAGGTAGCAGTGAGTGCGGCCTGCGATTCTTAGGTATGGCTGAACTCTGTGAACCAGAAAAATAAAGCTGCACTAGTCAACTGGATGACGAGCTCAAATATATCACTTGTGCAAGTCAATGGACAAAGGATATATGGTGCCCCCTCCAGGATGGGTTGGAGAAGCTTCTCTAAATGGCTCATAGATTTTGATTGTCAATATTCCCCAGATTATATAGCAAGAGAAGACTTCTTGATACTGTACTACTTGGTCCAGTGCAGAATGTGCATCATATTTCCAAAAATGACTCCTGGGGCTGGGGGCTGTGTCATAGGTGCAGGAAGATTCCATGACAAGGGTCTCCCTTGACAAACATTATCTACAATGGAGTACTGTAGTAGTTGTGGCCCTCAATTCAAGTTTTCAGAGAGCCATCAGTCGGTCATCAACAGTCAGTGTAAATTTCTATTAAATATGTATCCCCTATCTCAGTCACAATGTGGCACAAGCCAGGCATGTTTTTTTGCCAAATAGGTGACTGACAGTACAGTTCTATTGAACATGTATCCCCTATCACAGTCACAATGTGGCACAACCTGTGACAAGGGCCTCCAATGACAAATATTAGTTTGGTAGGACCACTGTACATTCCAGATTTGTCCACCGCACAACGTGCATAGGGTTTGTAAAAATTAGCCCTATGGGCTGAGTCATGGTTGATGCAGGAAGCCACTATCCCAAGGGCCTCCAATCACAAATTGTAGTTAGGCTGGAGTAGGAATACTGTCCTGGTTTGTCCACTGCACAATGTGCATAGGGTTTGTAAAAATTAGCCCTATGGGCTGAGTCATGGTTGACTCACTATTTTGGATGTGAAAGCTAGCTTGGCTTGTGCCATCAACATCTGAAAATCTGTCAACAAAACCCAAAATGCCAAAAAAGCCTGTTGTTAAGGGACGTGGACGTGGTGTTGTCAGTGGTGCGCGAGAAGGCACTCAGTCTGTGTCAGGTCAGAAGAAGCTTGATGCATCCACTATGTTCCTGGAAAAATTTCCCGGTCTGGAACGTAAACAGGTGTGGAAGCCAGAAGAGCGAGAGCAGATTCTGTCTTGGATAGCAGATAAGAGAGAGGAGAAAATGCGCGTTGTGTGAAGGACCAGATGGATGAATTAAAATGAGAACGGCCGAAGGGCCACTCACCTGGTAGAGTTGTGCACCGCTGCACAACCCCGTTGATTGCACTGAGGCAAGGAGATGGAGGTTCTCACCGCACACTGGAGACTGGTGCTCCCACGGTGTGCCACCGCTACTTCCGCATTCCTGATCGCGGACCACGTGACTGGTCACGGACCATGTGACTGGAAGCTGGAGGCGCGTCACCGCAGGTCCTTTAAAGTTAGAGAAAGCAGCTCCGGCGCTGCAGGTCCTCAAAGAAGTTGGATGGGACTTGTGTGGATAATTATAGAGTGGTCAACAGCTGCTCCTGCCACCAACCCTAAGAGAGGGATAAATAAGAAAAGAAAAAAAGCCGTCTATGGAGCGCTGAATTAATCACTGAGGAACAATATTTAGGGCTAAAAAATATATTTAATAACCGCTCTCCACAACGCGTTTCGATAGCCAAACTATCTTCATCTTTATGGTACCAACTGATGAAGATAGTTTGGCTATCGAAACACGTTGTGAAGAGGGCTTATTAAATATATTTTTTAGCCCTAAATATTGTTCCCCCGTGATTAATTCAGTGCTCCATAGACTGCTTTTTTTCTTTTCCTATTTGGATAGCTGACAAGGCCTCTACGCATTTGTCAAGCAGCAACAAATCTTTCATGACCACACAGTCTACTGTGGATACACAGAAGGCTAGCCCAACCAATCCTGAAGCTGGTTCTCCTTCCTCCCGCCATTATCAGTCACATTAGACATATGACCCCAAGCTTGGCCACCCCGAGGATCTGTTTGGTACATATCCTTTAGTTGGCTCTGGCCTATCACCGTGCAGCATTGAAGAGGGACAAGAGGAGGTGGCGTGCGTTGATGCTCAAGTATTTGAGGACCTATGGCCAGAAGAAAGCCACTTGGAGGAACGTTATTTACTGTCTCCAGAGGTGGACGCTGATGATGATGAGACACGGTTGCCATCAGGTCAGCCTACAATGTCAACTGGAAAGGAGGATGAGATGGAAGACGAGGTGGTCGATGATGAGTCCACTGATCCGACCTGGACCGTTGGCACGCATAGCCATGACAGCAATACAGAGGAAGATCGATATATAGTACCAACACAGGCACCAAGGGGTTGTGGTTTGCCCAGAGTGAGAACTGGGTCAACTGTTCCCAAGAGTACCCCCTGCTGTGCGCCAAGTCAGGTCAAGGGGGCGTTCAGCTGCTGTGTGGAATTTTTTTCCGAAAGTCCTTCAGAGAAAAACATTGTAGTCTGTAGCATCTGCCATGCCAAGTTGAGCACAGGCCAGGCCAAAGGCAACCTGAGCACCACCAGTATGCGAAACCACATGGCAGCCAAGCACCTGAGTAGGTGGGCGGAACACTAGGGTACCAAATCTGCGTTTGCGGGTCAAACCAATGCCATGTCGCCTGGGCTATGTGCTTCTGAATCTGCTGTTCAGGAAGCAGGCGCTCATACCTCCTGCCCACAAGCTGCGGTTGCTCACACACAACAACCACATCCACTTCTTTGTCCCAGCGAAGTGTCCAATTGTCCGTGCCTGAGAGCTTGGAAAGAAAGCGTAAAGACCCAGCCACACACCCACAGGCACAAATACTAAACTCGCATATTGCTAGCTGTGGAGATGTTGCCGTTTAGGCTTGTGGGAACACAGTCTTTCCGTGATCTCTTGGCTGTGGCTGCCCCACGATACAGTGTTCCCAGCCGCCACTATTTTGCCCGGTGTTCCGTCCCTGTGTTACACAAGCACGTGTTAAACAATCTGAACCGTGCTCTCACCAATGCCGTAACCGGGAAGGTCCACCTAACAACAGACACCTGGACAAGTTGTTGTGGACAGAGACGATACATTTCTGTCACGGCACACTGGGTGAACCTGGTGGAGGGTGGGGCAAAGGTGCAAACTGGAACATCACACATCCTACCCACGCCAAGAATAGCGGGCCCAACTTCTGTCAGGGTTTCCGCCTCTTCATATTCCACTTCCTCTCTCCTCTCCTCCTGCTCCTCATTCTCATCTGAATTACCCTCCCCATTACTGCCAAGCTGGGACCTGTGCAGCAGCGCATCGGCAAAGCGTCAACACGCTCTGCTGAAGCTGATCTGTTTAGGTCAGAAAGCACACACTGCAGCAGAGCTGTGGCACGCTTTAAAACAACAGACCGATCAGTGGCTCTCTCTGCTGCACCTCCAACCCGGTCTGGTCATCTGTGATAATGGGCGTAACCTGGTGGCGGCTTTAAACGTCGGCAAGCTGGTACACGTGTCATGCATGGCTCACGTGCTGAACCTAGTTGTTCAGAAATTTCTGAAAACTTACTGTGACTTGCCGTATTAGCGCCCATTTCAGCCATTCCTCTACAGCTTTTGCTGCTCTTACAGCGCTGCAAAAGTGCTTGAATTTGCCAAGTCACCAACTCACTTGCGACCTGCCCACGCGGTGGAACTCAACCTATCATATGTTGGCGAGGATTGGTGAACAGCAGAGGGCAATACCAGCTTCAACATGCCCGTCAGACTGAGAGTCAGCCACCACACATAACAACTGTCGAGTGGGTGTGTATCGCTGACATTTGTGAGGTTCTTGAGAACTTTGAGTACTGCACCAACCTCGTGAGCGGTGATCAGGCTATTATCAGCGTAACCATCCCGCTGCTGTGTCTCTTGAAACAATCACTGCATAATCTCAAAGAGGAAGCTTTGAGTGCCCAGCATGTTGGTATGGAGTCAGATTTCCCAATGGGTGATACTACCCAGCCCAGCCAATACTCTGAGGCAACATTGGGTGATGAGGAGGATGAGGACTTGTTTTTCTGTGCTACCGAGGGGACTCGTAATGCTACAGAGGGGACACCCAACCCAAGCTTCATGTCTGTCCAGCCTGGATGGGCTGGAGAGGAGGAGGTGGAGGAGGAGGACTAGGCGAGTCAGCGTGAGGAGAGGACGGATACTGTTTCTACTGTTGGGGACACAGAACATTTGCCTTTTTGCAGCTTGGCCCACATGGCACAGTTCATGTGTAAGTGTCTGTGGCAAGACCCTCGCGTGATACACATTTTATCCAACAATAATAATTTTTATTTATATAGCGCCAACATATTCCGAAGCACTTTACAATTAGGCGGGGACATGTACATACAATAAATTCAATACAAGGTAAGACAATTTAAACAGTTACATTAGGAGTGAGGTTCCTGCTCGCAAGCTTACATTCTACAAGGAAATGTGTGGACACAATAGGTGAAAAGTGCTTGTTATTTCAGGTCTGGCAATTATAAGTAGGGATTTTCATATAAAGCTGCATGATCCGGTCATCAGCCAGTATGATTAAGTGCAATAATCAAGTATTGAGTGCAGTTATCGTGTGCATGGAGGGTGTGGAGACAGATGAATAGTAGGGTGCAGATTCTGAATAATATTTAAAAGGAGGGAACAGGGGAAAAATGGTTTACTGAGTAATTGAGGTGGTAGGCTTGTTTAAAGAGATGGGTTTTTAAAGCGCGCTTGAAGACGTGGGGGCTAGGCATCGTCTGGGGTAGAGCATTCCAGAGAACTGGTGCAGCACGAGAGAAGTCTTGGAGACGGAAGTGTGAGGTTCCGATTATGGGGGATGTTAGTCTTAGGCCATTTGTAGAACGGAGGGCACGTGTAGGGCGATAGACAGAGATGAGAGAGGAGATATAAGGCGGTGCAGAACTGTTGGGAGCTTTGTGGGTGAGAGTGATGAGTTTATATTGGACCCTGTAGCGAATAGGCAACCAGTGTAATGACTGGCACAAGATGGAGGCATCGGTGAAGCGGCTGGATAGAAATACGACCCTGGCTGCCGCATTCAGGACGGATTGGAGAGAGGAAAGTTTGGTAAGAGCTAGACCGATCAGAAGAGAGTTGCAGTAGTCCAGATGAGAGTGAATAAGAGCGACAGTTTCAAAGGTGAGAAAAGGTCGGATTCTGGAGATGTTTTTAAGGTGCAGGTGACAAGAGCGACCTATACTGGTTGGCCACCTTTCACGATCAACGGTACAAGGAGAAATTTCCTTCTCTCCTTTTGGAGTCACCAAAGAGTTTTACAATGGAATCGGTCAAGAGGGCCATTGTGGATCAATTGCTGAAAACATCACCCTCAGACAATGCTGGTAGCAGAGGTACCAGCAATTTTCAACACCAAGGGATAATGGGGAGAGACACGAACACCAGCTCCAACAGAGGTGGGGGCAAAATGTGCCCAAATTGGGCAATTTTCAATAAACCAGCACAACAGCAAGGGCTATCTGTGTCTGTAACAATACCAAGGAGGGATAAGTTGCAGAACATGGTCAAGGGGTACTTAAATGACCATACGTGTGTCCTTTCAGACGCTTCAGTTCCCTTTAATTATTAGGTGTCTAAGCTGAACACTTGGCCCGATCTCTCCTTACATGCCTTGGAGGTGCTGGCCTGTCTGGCTGCTAGTGTGGTGTCAGAGCGTGTTTTCAGTTCCCCTGGGGCAATTATCACTGATAGATGCACACGCCTCTCCATGGAAAATGCAGACAGATTTACTGCAGATTCATGTTACTGCGGTTAACGTCACCCCCTTCCCATAAAAACCTGTTTCCTTCGTCAGCAATGACTCAGCCCATAGGGCTAATTTTTACAAACCCTATGCACATTGTGCAGTGGACAAACCAGGACAGTATTCCTACTCCAGCCTAACTACTATTTGTGATTGGTGGCCTTTGAGATGGTGGCTTCCAAAATAGTTGGTAAAATGGCCTGGTGCGTGCTTGGCAGCAGGCAGTAGGAACTGCTTTGCGTTGGGCACTAACTGCCTTTTTAAGTGGACTAACGTGGACAGCAGAAGGCAGGCTCTGACCCCTAAACAGTGGGGAAAATAAACCAGTGCTTTAAAAAAAAAAAGGCAGCACAAAATGCTACTACTCTGTGGCTGGAAAAATATTGCTTTGCCTCTGACAAGAGCTGTTTTAAGATGGACATTGGAAGAACACTTTAACCTCTCCCTACCTAATACACAATCTCTCTCTCTCTGTACTCTGACTTTGTTGCGTGTCTTCAGCTTTGAAAAGAGCTATTTTTTGGTGTTATTATGGGGCTAGTGAGCGGCTCCTTTAAACTGTCCCTACTCAAGTATCTCTCCCTCCCTACTCTACACTGAACTAGTATACACTGCAGGTAGCTCTTAAAAGGGCTTTTGTTTTATCACGAGGCATAAACACTCGCCCTAGCAGCTCAGTGATCTCTCCCTATGCTTATAGAACGCAGGCTCCGGACGCAATGTGCACAAAATGGCGGCAGCAGGGCTTAAAAAGACCCTATGACGCTGGGCAGCCAGCCAATCACAGTAATTCCACAACCAAGATGTCTGCGGCATTACTGTGATTGGTTAAGAAGCCCAGCATGTTCAGTGGCTGTAAAGGAAGTGCCAAAACGGCAGGGTGGGACATCCGAATATAGCGAGGCGAGTACACAAATACTCGCAATATAATGAGTAACCCGAATACCGTATTATCTGTGCGAATAGCGAATAGTAACGAATACACTCGCTCATCACAAGTTCAACTGAATGTAGCCTAAGAGGAAACCGATGGCCTAAATACCACAAACCTGACACACTATACTAAGCGCGTAAGTTAAACTGTTTGCTTTCTGCAACTATGGAAACTACATACACTACAATGGAGAAGTGACTGTGTGGCACCCCAGGTCTGGTCGCCACAGTGGCAGCAATGTCATGTCTGAGAGCAGGTGGGAGGTTCCCTGGTTGGGGACAATTAGCATGCAGCACCTCCTGCCTCAGTCCAGGGAGGGGAGAAACCTGCCCTTTATAAACTGGATCTGCGGCGGGGTTAGACCAGTGAGAGACAAGCCAGAGACAAGGCAGGGACAGGTCAGCAGCAGGCTGAGGAATCCCTGTAGGCAGAGGAGGAACACGAGGCCAGGAGGGGAGCTAGAAGAGCTCGTCCGGCCTAGAGACTTACAAAGCCGGACACTGGAGTCCGAGGCTGTGAGGGTTATAAGCCCAGCAGCAGAAAACCACCACGCAGGGGACTTCAAGTCCTCTGGCCCAAGTAAGCCCAGAGGCTCAGCCACACGAGAGGGACCACTACTGCCCCGGAGGGGTGAGAAGTACGGAAGGCCCGAGTCGCCAGTCATACGGGTGAGAACAACACGGTACACTCAGGGACGTGGGCTACCACTACACTACAGCAGGATAGCCAAGAAAGAGTGAAGTCAGCATGGTAGGCCTACAAACTCCCCCTGACCAGCGGGATTTCCCAGTTGCTCTCAGACTGACCAGGCCTCCATTGTTAACCTGTATTTCGGACGGGTCCCTTAATACCACCAACAGTAAAGACCCTGAATTGCATGACAGACTCCGTGTGGTTACTGCTGCTCCCGCGCACCATCACCACCAACATCCCTACTTTCTGCCCTGAGGCTATACTCCTCCTGGGGAGTTATACTATCCTCTGCTGCATTCCCAACACCAGCCTCAGCGGTCTGCCCTGCAGTGGCGGTACACTCTGACTGCAATCCACGGGTGGCGTAGTCGGACATTCAGCTTATAGACTGCCATTTAGTTTGACCACCCTGAGCCACGGGACCGGGTCACCGCCACGGTGACTACAACCCCCAGCATCAACAAACGGTCCGGTTCCGGGTATCCCCACACACACACGGCCCACGGAGTGCGTCAACTGTGCAAAATTTATATAAAATTCATCATGCTTCATACATATAACTCAGCCAACTACCCTATGTCTAAGTGGCCTTCTGATGGTACCCCAACCCCTGATCAGGCATCATACATTTTTACATGCTTGATCCCTTGTTCTCCAGAGCGATAAGCCGTCTCCAAAGATGTCCAACAACTTACTGCTCTTTCCCAATAGAGAACACATGCACACTTGGCTGAGGGGAGTGTGTATGTATATCAGGAGGTGGGTAGCAAAAACTGAGGGCCAAGTGAGACATTAATTTACAGCTATTGTAGGCATGTTAGTGCTTGGACTTCTAAACAGGATACGTTACCCTCCATTTAGAAAGGAGTAGCAGCAATGTCCACTCTGCAGCGCACAGCTGAGCCGTGTATGTGTGTGTGTGTGCGTGTGTGCACAATGACCAGGAAGTAGGAAATACACTGTACATGAAGAGCCTGGAGAGGCGTCACCTCAGCTACAGCAGTTTCACTTTTACAGGATTTCCTTACATGGACTGGAAGATAAAGGAGGAGAACAGTAAAACCATATGTTATGTATCAGAGCAAAGTCAGAAGAAGCAAATGGAAATGTATGGAAGCCGTGCAAAACTATAGGACAGTGATGGCGAACCTTTTAGAGACCGAGTGCCCAAACTGCAATCCAAAACCCACTTATTTATCGCCAAGTGCCAACACAGCAATTTAACCTTAATATTGAGGTTTTAGTTTAGAAATAACAACTGATACAAAGAGCAGGCGAGGGCAGCATTGAGCAGCCACGGGAAGGAGCAGGGTTATGAGACCGCAGAAATAAAGAATGTGCTCAGCACCACCTTGGTATATGCCCCCATCCTTGTATATATGCTGCCCTCCCCCCATCCTTGTATATATGCTGCCCCCCCATCCTTGTATATATGCTTCCCTCCCCCCATCCTTGTATATATGCTGCCCCCCATCCCTGTATATATGCTGCCCTCCCCTCATCCTTGTATATATGCTGCCCTCCCCCCATCCTTGTATATATGCTGCCCCCCCATCCTTGTATATATGCTTCCCTCCCCCCATCCTTGTATATATGCTGCCCCCCATCCTTGTATATATGCTGCCCTCCCCTCATCCTTGTATATATGCTGCCCTCCCCTCATCCTTGTATATATGCTGCCCTCCCCTCATCCTTGTATATATGCTGCCCTCCCCTCATCCTTGTATATATGCTCCCCCAATCTATGTATATATGTCCCCCACCCAGTCCATGTATATATGCTCCCCCCAGTCCATGTATATATGCTCCCTCCCCCAGTACATGTATATATGCTCTCCCCCAGTCCATGTGTATATGCTCCCCCCAGTCCATGTATATATGCTCCCTCCCCCAGTCCATGTGTATATGCTCCCCCCCAGTCCATATATATATATTCCCTCCCCCAGTCCATGTGTATATGCTCCCACCATCCTGCTAGCGCCGCTGTTCATCGCATATTAAAAAAAAACATAATAAACACTCCTACTCACCTTCCTTCTTCTCCCACGCAGCGTCCTCTCCTGTAGCCGGCAGCTGACTCCAGCGTCCTAGCGACGGGGGCGCATGACGTCACTGCCATGCGCCCAGTCGCTTGTACGCTGACGTCAGCTGCTAGCTGCTGGCCTCTGATTGGCCAGCAGCGTGTATTGCGGCGCACGGGCCTGGCAAGTTCGTGCGCTGCAATACACTTCAGCTAGATGTGTGTCCGAGAACGCACATCTAGCTGAAGTATGGGCTGGCATCGGCACTCAGCGGGCTCAGAGTCCTCACCCGCCGGGCCCGATCCAGTAGCGCTACTGCTGCATCGATGGCGCTCGTGCCCACCGGGAGGGCTCTGCGTGCCCCCTCTGGCACGCGTGCCATAGGTTCGCCAGCACTGTTATAGGAGAACAATAAATGTTTTCAGACACAATGGGCAATAATCTCATCACGTATGTGCATGGCAGGAAAGCTCCCAGGAAACAAGCGAAGACTATCCGCAAAGCTCCAGTTACCTGATGTGGCCGAAAAAGTGGAAAAAGTCTGCTATCATGGTTTCTTTTGGGCCAGCTATGGAAAAAAACACTGAATGAATATAAACCACACTGTTCGTGCATATGGCCGTATTTTTGGTTCACGTGCGATCAGACAAAACCTGGGATCGCACTTAGACCAATGTTACTCTATGGGGCTGCGTACATCATCGTGCACATGTGCGGTTGTAAAATCACAGTGACTAGCCCAGGGGAATGGGGACGACTCGGTACCCGGGCCTTTGCCTGGCCTTTGGGGATGTCGCGGTGGACGGCTTCCGGGCCCGTACCCTGGGGTCAGCTTTTAAAAGGGGATTATAGGTTAACTTTATGAAAGTTTGTGACGCCACCTGTGGTTTCTGGTGAGAATCATCAGCGCTGCGGCAGTCCACAGAGGCCGGTGATAAGGCAGCTCGATGGTATAGCTCCCCACAGGTGGGGCTAGGCCTCAGGGCAGCGTACAGAGAGGGGGATGCAGGACAGGCGAGACCCAGCCGGGTCAGAGCAAGAACAGGGACAGACACGATAGTCACTTCAGTATCTTTTACTGATGGAAATTCAGGCATGCCCCGGAGCACTGTAGGGTGAGGGGTGCACGTCCGGATTCTCCCCAGTGAGCGGGCGTAGGGCCTCCTGTCTCTTGCCTCTCTGTAGTAAGTTTCTGACCTGCCTGGAGCTAGGCCTAACTTGGTTTCTGTTCTGCACCTGCTGACTTGGTGATAGGGCCTTCTGTTGGAGATCACTCTCCCTATTCTTTAGGGTCTCCGTGATTCCTGAACCTGGTACGTATCAGCTTTTGGTGATCCTGGGACTTGTAGTTCGCCAGGGGTTCTGGTTGTTTTCTACTGGTCATGAAGATCCACGTAGACTCTCGGACCCGGTGTCCGGTATAAGCTTCGGGGTGAGCTGGTTAAGCTCCTCTGCCCCCTATATTACTCACTTTCCACTCGCCTTCGGCCCCGCTCGGGCCCTCACTAGGCTACACACACTGCAGCCCGGACGCTGCTCTTCTTCGCCGCTCTCAGAGCTTCGACACACTCCTAGCTCTCTATCCTGAGCTCTGTGAGTTCTAGTCTGGAGTCATTCTACAGACTGTACTGAACTCTTTCTGTAGGAACTGCTAGGCTCTGGCTCGACTGCACTGACTCCATCTGTGTCTGAGCAGGAACTCCCTAGCTGCTCTGTACTCTACCAGGCTAGGAACTGAACTGCCTAGCTCCACCTTCCCTATTTAAATCCCTAACGGGCTCCCTCTGGTGGTCTGAGGTGGAAGGTGGAGGTGTGTGTATGCTGTGGGGGCCTCTTGTGGAGAAATCCTTCTATGCAACCCTCTAGGATCTGTGGTACCAAGCGCAGCTGGGCGCCACATTCCCCCCTAGCAAAGCTCAGCACTCCTGGGCTGAAGTACATTTTATAAAACAATAAACATTAACAATCTTCCCTTTATGGGAGGCACATTTCTTAAACGTTGCATAACAAAAACATTATAAACATATAAAACATTTTCAGCAGTTCAATAATGGTGCTCCTTCTGGGGAAGCACCTGTCCATGATAGGCTGGCCCAGCTGGGTCATCAGCCATAGATGGCGGGGGTTTGCTCTCCTCCCCCACCTTGTGGACATTCAGGGCCATGGGTATGACAGGGGTTACCGGTCCTGCTGATGGGGCGGCCGCTTAGGCCTGCTCGGGGCCGAGCTCAGGTTGAACATCAGGGCGGTGAACCGGTGCTCCGGCGCTGTGCTGTTCCTCGGACATTCTGGCGCCCCCCTAGTGAACCGTGGCCTACCTTCTTTTCTTTTCTTCCGGTAATCCGCAGCTCCGCAGGTGACGGTCGTCTTCAGGACCTTTCGTCGCTTGTGTCCTACGTCAGAGCGTTCAGGGACGCTCCTTCCAGGACCTGGCGCTTCCTGATTTGACGTCGAGGCTTGGGGCGTGTCCAGGGCTTCGTGCGCTTTTGCAGGTACGCCCCTCAGTTTCCCGCGGTTACGCCCTTCTTCTCGCTCGGCGGCCCAACAATGGCGGCAATCTTCAACACAGTTTAACATACGCAGTTTTTAATTAAAGGTGCACAGTACCCGGTGGCAACGGGCATAACACTCCGTCGTTGCAGCGGGCACGGGATCCTGTCCGTGACGCCAGGAAAGATGACTAGTCCAGGGGAATGGGGACGACTCGGTACCCGGGCCTTTGCCTGGCCTTTGGGGATGTCGCGGTGGACGGCTCCCGGGCCCGTACCCTGGGGTCAGCTTTTAAAAGGGGATCATTGGTTAACTTTATGAAAGTTCGTGATGCCACCTGTGGTTTCTGGTGAGAATTACCAGCGCTTCGGCAGTCCACTGAGGCCGGTGATAAGGCAGCTCGATGGTATAGCTCCCCACAGGTGGGGCTAGGCCTCAGGGCAGCGTACACAGAGGGGGATGCAGGACAGGCGAGACCCAGCCGGGTCAGAGCAAGAACAGGGACAGACACGAAAGTCACTTCAGTACCTTTTACTGATGGAAATTCAGGCACGTCCCGGAGCACTGTAGGGTGAGGGGTGCACGTCTGGATTCTCCCCAGTGAGCGGGTGTAGGGCCTCCTGTCTCTTGCCTCTCTGTAGTAAGTTTCTGACCTGCCTGGAGCTAGGCCTAACTTGGCTTCTGTTCTGCACCTGCTGACTTGGTGATAGGGCCTTCTGTTGGAGATCACTCTCCCTATTCTTTGGGGTCTCCGTGATTCCTGAACCTGGTACGTATCAGCTTTTGGTGATCCTGGGACATGTAGTTTGCCAGGGGTTCCGGTTGTTTTCTACTGGTCATGAAGATCCACGTAGACTTTCGGACCCGGTGTCCGGTATAAGCTTCGGGGTGAGCTGGTTAAGCTCCTCTGCCCCCCTATATTACTCACTTTCCACTCGCCTTCGGCCCCGCTCGGGCCCTCACTAGGCTACACACACTGCAGCCCGGACGCTGCTCTTCTTCGCCGCTCTCAGAGCGTCGGCACACTCCTAGCTCTCTATCCTGAGCTCTGTGAGTTCTAGTCTGGACTCACTCTACAGACTGTACTGAACTCTTTCTGCAGGAACTGCTAGGCTCTGGCTCAACTGCACTGACTCCTTCTGTGTCTGAGCAGGAACTCCCTAGCAGCTCTGTACTCCAGCAGGCTAGGAACTGAACTGCCTAGCTCCACTTTCCCTATTTATATCCCTAACGGGCTCCCTCTGGTGGTCTGAGGTGGAAGGTGGAGGTGTGTGTATGCTGTGGGGGCCTCTTGTGGAGAAATCCTTCTATGCAACCCTCTAGGATCTGTGGTACCAAGCGCAGCTGGGCGCCACAACAGCATGCCCAAGTTTGATCCGAATATCATACTTGTTAATGCAAGTCAATGGAGAACATCGGAATGCACTCGGATTACATCTGAGTGCAGTCCGATTTCCATGGACTGAATTTTTTTCCATCTTCTAGTCAACTGAGAGAATTGGATTGTATAATCAACCTGATTCTCTCGGATGAGAGAATATACGCTGGTGCTTTCAGACATATATACAGGTGCTTCTCACAAAATTAGAATATCATCAAAAAGTTAATTTATTTCAGGTCTTCAATACAAAAAGTGAAACTCATATATTATATAGAGTCATTACAAACAGAGTGATCTATTTCAAGTGTTTATTTCTGTTCATGTCAATGATTATGGCTTACAGCCAATGAAAACACAAAAGTCATTATCTCAGTAAATTAGAATAATTAACAAAAAACACCTGCAAAGGCTTCCTAAGCATTTGAAAAGGTCCCTTAGGCTGTTTCAGTAGGCTCCACAATCATGGGGAAGACTGCTGACTTGATAGATGTCCAGAAAGCAGTCATTGACACACTTCACAAAGAGGATAAGCCACAAAAGGTCATTGCTAAAGAAGCTGGCTGTTCACAGAGTGCTGTATCCAAGTATATTAATGGAAAGTTGAGTGGAAGGAAAAAGTGTGGTAGAAAAAGGTGCACAAGCAACCGGGATAACCGCAGCCTTGAAAGAATTGTTAAGAAAAGGCCATTCAAAAATTTGGGGGAGATTCACAAGGAGTGGACTGCTGCTGGAGTCATTGCTTCAAGAGTCACCACACACAGACGTATCCAGGACATGGGCTGCAAGTGTCGCATTCCTTGTGTCAAGCTACTCATGACCAATAGACAACGCCAGAAGCGTCTTACCTGGGCCAAGGAGAAAAAGACCTGGACTGTTGCTCAGTGGTCCAAGGTGTTTCCAGATGAAAGTAAATTTTGCATTTAATTTGGAAATCAAGGTCCAGAGTCTGGAGGAAGAGTGGAGAGGCCACAATCCAAGCAGCTTGAGGTGCAGTGTAAAGTTTCCACAATCAGTGATGGTTTGGGGAGCCATGTCATCTGCTGGTGTAGGTCCACTGTGTTTTATCAAGACCAAAGTCAGCGCAGCCGTCTACCAGGAAATTTTAGAGCACTTCATGCTTCCCTCTGCCGACAAGCTTTTTAGAGATGGAAATTTCTTTCTCCAGCAGGACTTGGCACCTGTCCACACTGCCAAAAGTACCAATACCTGGTTTACAAACAACAGTATCACTGCGCTTCATTGGCAGCAATCTCGCCTGACCTTAACCCCTTAGAGAATCTATGGGGTATTGTCAAGAGGAAGATGAGAGACACCAGACCCAACAATGCAGACGAGCTGTAGGCTGCTATCAAAGCCACCTGGGCTTCCATAACACCTCAGCAGTGCCACAGGCTGATCGCCTCCATGCCACGCCACATTGATGCAGTAATTGATGCAAAAGGAGCCCCAACCAAGTACTGAGTGCATTTACTGAACATACATTTCAGAAGGCCAACATTTCGGATTTTAAAATCATTTTTCAAGCTGGTGTTATAAAGTATTTTAATTTAATGAGATAATGACTTTTGTGTTTTCATTGGCTGTAAGCCAAAATCATCAACATTAACAGAAATAAACACTTGAAATAGATCACTCTGTTTGTAATGACTCTATATAATATATGAGTTTCACTTTTTGTCTTAAAGAACTGAAATAAATGAACTTTTTGATGATATTCTAATTTAGTGGGAAGCAACTGTATATGCACACTGCATAAAATTCTGCAAGAAATTGCACTGGGATCTAAATGCATTTACATCAGTGCAATATTTAAACACGTTTTATAACTGTGGACTTGAATGGGTTCTGTCATGCTGCTGTTGTCTGACAACCCGGGACCAGGGGCTCCTACCCTGTCCCTAACACTAGGGACGCCCTATCTATCCCTGTTCCCCAGGTTAGTTCACATGGCGAAGATGCTGGGGCCACGTACCTTGCTGTTCTCCTGAATCAGCCCTTATCCTTCCCCTCCCCCACCCAGGGGAGTTGGGAGGAATAGTGTATGTATATACACAAACCAGACAAACAAGGAAGTACATACAGGGACAAATGAAAATACCAAACATACAAAATATGCACTCACACGCAACAACGGGAAACACTCACAGGGATTAGGAAGGTAAACAAAAATAGAAGAGGATGGGACTATGCACAGAACCAAAACTCCAAGAAACAGTCACAGAAAAACTTTCCTTAAACGCCTCTACCAAACACCGAATCCTCCACTCCTCACCAGCCTGTACGAGACATTTCACTGGCAATCCCAGATAGCCAGAGCAGAGACTATAAAGGAGAGGGGAGTGGCTGATGCTGCTCAGTTGAGAACTTCCAAATAGAAGCTACAGAGACCCAAAACTGAGCAGATTAACTCCTGCGCTGCTGAAAGAAACTAGCACCATTTAATACGAGGGAGAAGTGCTTCGATTCAATGCAGGAGTATGTGAACTAAGACGCTGCGGTCTTCTGACTCCTGTCTGCACATAGCTCTCTCCAGTAAATATGGAGAATCCAGAGAGGTCTGCACAGTGCACCATTAGTACTTACACAAGTGTGTAGGGTCAGACTGGGGTGTCTGGGGCCCACAGGAGGAATTGACTCTAGGGGCCCACCCTACAGCTATATGAAAATACCTGTAATTCGTTATCCCTGTAAGGCCACGGCCCCACTATCAGTATTTGGTCAGTATACGGTCAGAATTTTTTCTCAGGAGTGGGAGACAAACCCAGGTGAGGAACAATCAGAGAAAAGGTATAATAGAAAAAAGTCACCAATTCTGCATTTATCACCCACTCCTGGTTTTGGCTCCTACTCCTGAGAAAAAATATTGACCGAATACCTGAATACTGACCAAATACTGATAGTGGAGCCGTGGCCTTATAGTGGAGCGTTGACTGTAAAACTCAGGACTATCCTGCACATCTACTGTGTGCACACCATAACTGGGATGCACAATTATGGTAGTTTGCACTAAAGGGGTTCTTTGATGAAAACAAGTTATCACCAATCCACAGGTTAGGTAGGTGATAACTTATTGATCGGTGGAATCCGACCATTGGAAACTGCACCGATCGGAAGAATGGGAACTTTTATCCCTGACAGGGCACTTTTATCCCCATTTTAAAATGGAGCTGCAGGTGGGACATCTGTCCGCAGCTCCATTCATCCTCTTTGGGGCTTCCAGAAAAAGCCAAGTGCAGCACTCGCAGCCACTGAGGGAATGAATGGATCAGTGGTCGAGTCTTACATGCCGCTCCATAGTAATGGGATAAATGGTGCACATTCTGCTGATCGGTGCGGATCCCAGCAGTTGGACCCCCACCAATCAAAAACTTATCACTTATAGTTAGGCCACGTTCACACGTTCAGTATTTGGTCAGTATTTTACCTCAGTATTTGTAAGCCAAGAGCAGAAGTGGAACAATCAAAGGAAAAGTATAATAGAAACACGTCACCACTTCTGTATTTATCACCCACTCCTGGTTTTGGCTTACACATTCTGAGCTAAAATACTGACCAAATACTTGTGAACGTGTGCACGTGGCCTTAGGATAGGCGATTACTTGTTTTCACCAGAGAACCTCTGTAAGTGCATATTTGCTACTGTGTAATAGACACAGGACAGGAAGGGGTTAAACGTTCAAGTAATTAATCTCTATTGGAAATAAAAAATCTTTTCTTATTAATATCAGAGAGAACAAGTGACCTCCATACACAATACAATCCACTATACCAAAACCAATAATACCACATACAAAGGAGAAATACCACCACACCGTGACCAGACAACATATTATCACCACATAGTGACTAAATAATACCAAATGCCACTCCATGGCCGTACCGCATATCACCACTACATAGTGACTGAATAATACCACATACAAGGGACAAATACCACCACACCATGGCCAGACCGCATATCACCACCACATAGTGACTGAATAATACCACATATAAGAGACAAATACTGCCACACCATGACCAGACTACATGTTACCACCTCTTAGTGACTGAAAAATAGTACAAAATTGATCATTAATAAAAAACACAATGCTAATAACACTAATATTACCACTGGTGAGATTATACACAGGGGCTCTGTATATAGTATCAGTGTACAGGTAATACAGTGATCACCAGTGACATTACACTATGTACAGAGCTCTTGTGTATACCGTCACTGGTGATCACTGTATTATCTGTACACTATATACAGAGCTCCTGTGTATAATGTCAATATACAGTACACAGGAGATCTCTATATAGTGTCAGTTTACAGGTAATACAAGGATCACCAGTGACATTATACACATGTACAGTACGTGTAATACACTGATTCACCAGTGACGTCTCTAGTTGAAGTAATTAATATTCGCTTTTCTTCTTCATCCGGCGCAGACCTCTATCACTTCTTCCTTCCAGGATATCTATAGCTGATCTCTTTCAGGGCACAGTCCCCATTTTTTTCACGACTTCTACACTACGTCAGATCAAGAAAAAAAGTGACATAGTGCCACCCTCCATAATAACAGGACCTCCATTTTGTCCCCCCGATGGAAAACAGTATCCTCAAATGCAAATTATATTACAGCAGTAATATTGTCCCCTGATTGACCCCTACAGTATTTATGTCCCCCACTTGCCATAAACCAATAATGTATGTTCCTCATCCTGGCCACAGTACAGTAATTATATCACCCATCCTGGCACCCCTTTATTTAATAATAATTCCTATCCTGTCCCCTTTATTTAATAATGTCCCCCATCCAGGCCCCCTTTATTTAATAATGTCCCAGATCTTAGGCCCCTTTATTTAATAATGTCCCCAGCCTAGGCCCCTATGTTCCCCCATCTTGGGCCCCTATTTCCCTCCGTCTCAGGATCTTATGTTCCCCATCCCGGACCCATATGTCCCTCTGTCCTGGGCCTCTATGTACCACCGTCCTACACCCGTATGTTCCCCCATCCTGGTCCCTATGTTGCCCCATCCTGGGCCCCTGTGTTTCCCCCGTCCTGAGTCCCTATGTCCACTATCCTGGAGGGGAAAAAAAGATTATTTTCACCTTCCTGCACCCCCCCCGGCGTCCTCTTGAGGCTTTATATCCAGCGCAGTCATTAAAATGGCCGCCGGCCCATCAGAAGCTGTGTGTTAGAACCTTGCTCTTAGGTTTTTTCCTCTGCTGGTCACATGACCTCGTTGGCCTATTTAATCCTGCTCCGCCCTTCTGGCTTTGCTGGACTTCATTGTATAACTACTTTCTAGCTAGCCTGTGCTCTGTATCTTACTCTGTTAGTTTGCTTGGTCTACGGACCTCAGTGTTCTATATATTTTGTTTGTTTGTCTGTCTGCTACTATTTCTGTTAGGAGGTGTCCCATTTTCCTCCCAGTCCTTAGTACTTGTAGGGATTCCTTCCCCACATCTATAGGTCTCCGTACAGACTAGCTTAGGACTTTAGCAGGTCTGATCGCAGGATCAGGTTCCCTGTTACATCGTAGGGATTCAGCTGAGTTCTATCGTAGGGACAGATTTCCTCTCTTTCCTTAGCTCTGGTAGCAGAACATAACAGTAATCTTCAGGTGTAGGATAAGCAATTAGCAGGTCTTTAACCCTTTCATTGAGCCCAGCAAGAAATAGACTTTTCAGAGCAGAATCGTTCCACCCTGTTTGAGTAGACCAACGACGGAAATGAGTACAATATTTTTCCACATTACCTGATCCCTGTCTCAAACGTCTTAACTCAGTCTCAGCTGATGCGACACGGTCAGGATCATCATATAATAGTCCCAAAGCAGAAAAAAAACTATCCACTGATCTGAAGCATGTATCACTAGGTTGCAAAGAAAAGGCCCACTCCTGAGGCTCTTTGCGCAAAAGTGACATTATGAACCCTATGCGCTGGGATTCATCCCCAGAGGACTTGGGTCTCAAATGAAAATACAATAAGCAAGCATTTTTAAATGAAAAAAATTCTCGGTGTTCACCAAAAAATAAATCCGGCAAACATACCTTAGGCTCCAAGAAATGTGCTCCAGGACAGTTACTCACGTGCTGACGGAGCTCGACCACCTCCAGAGAGAGTCCCTGCAGGCGATGAGCCAAATTCTGAACCGACACCATGATGGAACAGAAAAATCTTTCCTTAGAGAATTTGCAGGCTGGACTTACTGTTGGTTGTTCGCCTTTTTTTTGTTGTTCTGGGAGACATCCGTCGTTTGGGTCGTTCTCCAAGTTGGGATCTGCCGTGCCTGAAGAGGAGAATTTTTCCGGTGATTTGGAGAGAGTTTGGACGGATGTGCGTGGTAATCTTCAGGAGGCCAACAGAAAATCTAAAGACTACTTTGATAGGAAACGACAGGAGGTTTTGTTCGCTGTTGGTGACATGGTTTGGTTGTCCTCTAGGAATCTGCGGTTGAGGATTCCTTCTAAGAAATTGGGTCCCAAGTTTGTAGGGCCCTTTAAGGTGCTTCAGGTTGTCAACCAATCTGCTGTTAGGTTGGAGGTTCCTACCTCCTGGAGAATTAATCCGGTATTTCATGTCTCTCTGTTAAAAAAAGCTGTTGTGTCGGATGGTGACGCCTCTGCCTCTGTTCCTCCGGTGGTGGAGGACGGGGAATATGAAATTTCTCGCATCCTTAACTCTAGACGGTATAGAGGTAGTTTGCAGTATCTGGTGGCCTGGAAAGGTTTCGGACCCGAGGATAACTCTTGGGTGAGGTCAGATGATGTTTCCGCGTCCAGACTTTTCAGAGCGTTTCACAGGAGATTTCCTGATAAGCCTGGTCCTAGGGGATCCGGAGGATCCTCTTAGAAGGGGGGGTACTGTTAGAACCTTGCTCTTAGGTTTTTTCCTCTGCTGGTCACATGACCTCGTTGGCCTATTTAATCCTGCTCCGCCCTTCTGGCTTTGCTGGACTTCATTGTATAACTACTTTCTAGCTAGCCTGTGCTCTGTATCTAACTCTGTTAGTTTGCTTGGTCTACGGACCTCAGTGTTCTATATATTTTGTTTGTTTGTCTGTCTGCTACTATTTCTGTTAGGAGGTGTCCCATTTTCCTCCCAGTCCTTAGTACTTGTAGGGATTCCTTCCCCACATCTATAGGTCTCCGTACAGACTAGCTTAGGACTTTAGCAGGTCTGATCGCAGGATCAGGTTCCCTGTTACATCGTAGGGATTCAGCTGAGTTCTATCGTAGGGACAGATTTCCTCTCTTTCCTTAGCTCTGGTAGCAGAACATAACACTGTGCTCTGACGTCAGTGCGCCGTGCATAGCAATGACATTGAATGACTGCCATCCTATCAAAGGCTGTGCGCATCAGTGTGTGGCCTCTGATAGGCCAGCGGCCAATTTTTGTCACTATTATGCGCCGCGCACTGATGTCAGTGCCCAGGCGCATAGCAGTGACGTTCAATGGCCCCTGGCCTATCTGAGGCCGCATGCTACTGCGGCATGATAATGCCCCGTCTCATGCTGCACATAACACATCTGCATCTCTGGCTGCTATGGGCATAAAAGGGGACAAACTTATGGTGTGGCACCCATGCTCCCCTGACCTCAACCCCATTGAGAACCTCTGGAGCATCATCAAAAGGAGTGTCTATGATGGCGGGAGGCAGTTCACATCTAAGCAACAGCTCTGGGAGGGTATTCTGTCCTCATGCAAAACAATTGGAAGCAGAAACCATGCAAAACCTGACATTCAATGGACGAGAGAGTTCAGAAGCTCCTTTCGAACAAGGGGTCCTATGTGCAAATGTAACATCACCTAGAATAAAGTTTTGAGTTGGAAACTGTTTGATTTCAGTTTGTAATAACCTGCTAATGCTTATAATTAGTGTTGAGCGAGCACTAAAATGCTCGGGTGCTCGAAGCTCGGGCCGAGCTCGCCGTGATACTCGGGTGCTCGACCCGAGCAACGAGCCCAATGTTAGTCTATGGGAGACTCGAGCATTTTTGCGGTGGCACCCCCGGCAGTCTTTTAAAAGCCTAACAAGTGCCCAAAACGATAGTGACAGTGCTCAAATGACATGGGGACAGCATGGGGATCGCCCCAGGAAGCATTTCTGACCCCCAGGTCACTGCTGTCAACAGCGTGGTCAGAGGTATTAAGCCACTTTTACAGGCTCACAATAAAACGAAAGTGAAACTTTTTTCCTGTGAAATATGTTAAGGAACATCCTTTCCAGGGAAAAGACTTGTGTATAAGTTAAAATAAATTACCAAAAACAAAAATACTCCTCCACACCTTCGGCTATGTTCACAAGTAGCATTTTTTATGCGTTTTTGCACTTTTGTATTGCTTTCAACTATGACAAATGCATTCACCGGGAAATGTCATTTTAACATTTTACAACCTTATCTGGCCATGTGCTGTGTGACACATGCATGAAGTGCTGAAAAGACATGGGAACAACATGGGGAAGACCCCTGGAAGCATCTCTGACTTCCAGGTCACTGTCTAAAAGTGTGCCCATCATAAGTGATCCTTGCCGCATCAGAAGATGCAGACTTGCAACTATCCCCATGCAAGTTCTAGTCCCAGGGCAGTGTTCAATTGTACCTCCCCCATTCCTTGCAATACAAGCGCAAGTATGCAGCCTGCCACTCACCCACCCCCAGGCTGCAATACCATACTGCTTACTTGCTTGAACTTGAAATTGGGCCTTTTAGGCATGTGGAGGCAGAATCTGGCCACCACGTCATGGCTGTGTTGGCGGCCTGGAATCCATACTCAGTCCCCAGCCGACCGGCGGCCGGGTGTCCATACTCAGTCCCCAGCCGCCCCGCGGCCGAGTGTCCACACGGTCCCCAGCCGCCTGGGGGCAGTCGGGTGTCCATAAATGGTCCCCAGCCGCCCCCATTTCTCCTTGGAACATCCCCGCACACACTTTTCTTAGCCCGGCCTGCTTTAGGCAGCATTGGACGAGCCCACCAGAGAACCAGACTCCTCCGGTTGGCCCTGACTTCTCCATCGGTGGAGTTGAGAGTGCCAAGGTGAGGAGCATGATGATGATGACAGAAGTTAGCATCTGCTATGTTTTCTTTTAATGCAAGTGTAAGTGTGCAGCCTGCCACCCACCCACCCCCAGACTGCAATTCATACTGCTAGCTTGCACTTGAAATGGGGCCTTTTAGTTTAGAGGAGGCCGAAGCTGGCCACTACCTCATGGCTGCTTCGGCAGCGAGGTATCCATACTCAGTCCCCAGCCGCCCCTATTTGTCCTGGTGTGCCTTATACATAAGATTAAGCGCGTATACCAAAACATTACCTGTGCCCTCCCCAGTGCATTTAGTGGGAAGGAGAGCCTATTCCGCTGTAGTGTGTGCATGCCAAACCCCTGTTCATGGTACATGCAAAGATGCCTCCCACCTTGCACCTGTCGTTGCAGACTTGCAACTATCCCCATTCAAGTCCTTGTCCCAGGGCAGTGTTTAATTGTACCTCTCCCATTCCTTGCAATGCAAGCGCAAGTATGCAGCCTGCCACCCACCCACCCCCAGGCTGCAATACCATACTGCTTGCTTGCTTGCACTTTAAATTGGGCCATTTAGGCATGTAGAGGCGGAATCTGGCCACCACGCCATGGCTGTGTCGGCGGCCTGGTATCCATACTCAGTCCCCAGCCGCCTGGTGGCCGGGTGTCCCCGCTTGCTCCCCAGCCTCCAGGGGGTGGCTGGGTGTCCATACTCGGTCCCCAGCCACCCCTATTTGTACCGGTAACCTTTCCCACACTTTTCTTAGCCTGGCCTGCTTTAGGGCAGCATTGGCCGAGCCCACCGGACTATCAGACTCCTCCGGTGGGCCCTGGCTTCTCCATCAGGGGAGTTGAGAGTGCCAAGGTGAGGAGCATGATGAGGATGATAGAAGTTAGCATCTGCTTTGTTTTGTTGTAATGCAAGCGCATGTATGTAGTAGCGGCTAGGCCTGAGGAGGTCAGCGTTTTGGCGCATATCCTACCTCCTCCGAGGATTGCTGGATGTTTTCCTGCTACTATCCAAGTTCTATGACTCCCGTTAAAACAAAGCTTCAGGTGATAAATGATGGATGAGGTAGTGGCAAAGGAGAAAGAGCAGGAGGAACAGGGACCATTCACATCAATATCAGGCCAGTCAACCAGATATGTCTTGTAGGATATGTTTCTGTAACAAAAGGAGCGGTTCGGCTACACAGTTATAGGGCATACAGTGAGTGCAATGCCTACCAAAAATTTCGAGGCACTCCAATGCCCCTTGGAAATGACATGGAGGTCAGAGGGCGTTAACTAAACCTTTTTTTCCATTTATAGCAACTGGGTCTCCTGTGCACTGTTGGCCTAAGCAGTGAATGGAATGCTTTCCAAAAATTATGAGGTACTGCAATGCCCCTTACAAGAGCCATGTGTGGCACCCCAGGGGTCTGGTCACCACAGTAATAGAGATTACGTCGGAGAGCAAGTGGGAGGTTTCCTGGTCAGGATCCCTTAAACATGCAACATCCTCCTGCCCCAGTCCTGGGAGGGGAGAATTCTGCCCTTATAAACTGGATCTGGGGTGGGGTTGAGTGAGTCAGAGAACAGAGAACAGTCAGAGTCAGAGTGAGAGCAACGGAAAGTAACAGCAAGGAGCTCTGTAGGAGCTAGGAGCTAAAGACGAGGGGCTGGAAGCTGAGCAGAGCTCGCCCTGGCAGAAGACAATAGGAACCGGACACAGGAGTCCGAAGCTGTGAGGACTTATATATCCAGCAGCAGAAACCAGCCGGCAGGGGATTTCAGGTCCTCTGGCCATAGAAGCCCGGAGGCTCAGTCACAAGCAAGGGACCAGCACCGCCGTCGTGGAGCGGAGGCTAACAGAAGGCCCCAAGTCACCAGCCATACGGGTGAGCACTACACGGTACACTCAGGGACGTGGGCTACTTCTACCCGCTTACAGCAAGGTAGCCAGGAAGAGTGCAGACAGACGGGGAGGCCTACAACTCCACCTGGCCAGGGGAACTCCTGCTTGCTCACAGACTGACCAGGCCTCTTATGCTAGCCAGTACTCCCGGGAGGGTCTACCTTATAATCATCAGTAAAGACCCTGAACTGCACTGCAAAGACTCTGAGTCATTCCTGCTGCGCTCGTGCACCATCACCCCCATCATCCACACTCACTGCCCTGAGGCTATACTCCTCCCGAGGGGAGTTATCCCATTTTATGCTGCGCACACAACACCAGCCTCAGCGGTCTGCCTCGCAGCGGTGGTACTCCCTGACCGCAATCCACGGGTGGCGCAGTCGGACAATTAACCTCAAAACCTAAGAAAGATTGCCACTGGTTTGACCAGCCTGAGCCACGGGACCGGGTCACCGCCACGGAGACTACAGACCGCAGAGACCCGGCACCGGGTATCCCACACACGTGTACACACGGCCCAGGGGGCGCGTCACATGCAGTACAGCATATTACAAACATAAGTCCCATTATTGGGGAGTGGGTGTCCCATAGTATTTGCTTATGCCTTGCAAGCAAAAGCTGCCAAAAATTAGGATGGAGCAACTTTCAATGCCCCTTACAAGAGCCATGCAGTGCAGCATATTACAAACATAAGTCCCATTATTGGGGAGTGGGTCTCCCATAGTATTTGCTTATGCTTTCCCAGCAAAAGCTGCCCAAAATTAGGACGGAGCAACTTGCAATGCCCCTTACAAGAGCCATGCAGTACAGCATATTACAAACATAAGTCCCATTATTGGGGAGTGGGTCTCCCATAGTATTTGCTTATGCTTTCCCAGCAAAAGCTGCCAAAAATTAGGATGGAGCAACTTGCAATGCCCCTTACAAGAGCCATGCAGTACAGCATATTACAAACATAAGTCCCATTATTGGGGAGTGGGTCTCCCATAGTATTTGCTTATGCTTTCCCAGCAAAAGCTGCCAAAAATTAGGACGGAGCAACTTGCAATGCCCCTTACAAGAGCCATGCAGTACAGCATATTACAAACACAAGTCCCATTATTGGGGAGTGGGTGTCCCATGGTATTTGCTTATGCTTTCCCAGCAAAAGCTGCCAAAAATTAGGACGGAGGAACTTGCAATGCTGGCACCCTGGTGGTATAGTGGTGGTGGAGGCTGAAGATAAGGAGAAGAAGATTAAACAGCCGAAACGAGGAAGCGTATACCCATGTGTGGGTGTGAAGCGGTGCATGTGAATACACCTCCCGAAATAACACAGTGGATTTGACTTTATGTTACTCTGCTGTCATTTGGTGGTGATGAGCAGTCTGGCCCAATCCAGCCCTTGTTCATTTTGATAAGGGTCAGCTTGTCAGCATTGTCAGTTGACAGGCGAGTGCGCTTATCAGTTATAATTCCCCCAGCGGCACTAAAAACACACTCCGATAACACGCTAGCGGCAGGGCAGGCCAGACTCACCATCTTGGTGGCCTCCTCAAAGTTTGTCAGGATGGTACATATGTCAGACATCCAGGTCTACTCCTGAGGTCTTATGTGTGGAGTCTGACCTGAATATCGACGGCCTTGTTGCAGCTGGTACTCCACAACTGCTCTCTTCTGCTCACAAATCCTTTGCAACATGTGGAGGGTAGAGTTCCAACGTGTGGGGACATCACACACCAGTCGGTGTGCCGGAAGCTGCAAACGCTGCTGCAACACAGCAAGGGCGGCGGAAGCTGTAGCCGACTTGCGAAAATGAGCTGACAGGCGGCGTACTTTCACGAGCAGATCTGGCTACTCGGGGTACGATTTAAGAAACCGCTAAACTACGAGGTTAAGCACATGAGCCAGGCATGGTACGTGTGTGATCTCACCTCGCCTCAGAGCCGCCACCAGGTTACGGCCATTGTCACACACGACCATGCCGGGATGTAGGTTCAGCGGTCTCAGCCACAGATCTGCCTGCTCTTTCACAGCTGTCCACAACTCACAAGCAGTGTGAGGTTTATCACCTAAGCTTATGAGTTTCAGCACAGCCTGTTGCCGCTTGGCGAAGGCAGTACTGCAATGCTTCCAGCTTGTAACTGATGTGGTGATATCTGAGATGGAGGCTGAACATGAGGAGGAGGAGGAAGAGGAGGATGCGCAGGAGCTGTGCCCTGTGGGGGCAACTCTGACTGACATAGGGCCCGCAATCCTCAGTGTGGGGAGGATGTGTTCCGTCCCAAGGTCCGACTGGGTCCAAGCTTCCACTATGTTTACCCAGTGTGCCGTCAGAGAGATGTACCGTCCCTGGCCACAAGCACTTGTCCACGTGTCCGTTGTCAGGTGGACTCTCCCAGTAACTGCGTTGTTGAGGGCACGGCAGATGCTTTGGGACACGTGCTTGTGTAATGCGGGGATGGCACACCGGGCAAAATAGTGTCGGCTGGGGACCGAGTACCGAGGGACGGCCACCGCCATAAGATTGCGGAAGGATTCCGTCTCCACCAGCCTAAAAGGCAGCATTTCCAATGCAAGCAGTCGTGAAATCTGCGAATTTAGGACTGTGGCCTGTGGGGCGTTAGCTGCGAATTTCCGCTTTCGTTCAAAGGTCTGGGATATGGACAATTGAACGCTGCGGTGGGACGTGGACGTGGACGTTGATGCTGTTTCTTGAGAAACTGCCATAACAAGTGAAGACTGAGAGGAGGGGGCATCTTTACATGCAGTATGGACAGGGGATTGCCTTGCACACACAACAGGGGGTTCTATTGCACGCACAACAGTGGAAGAAGCAGTGGTGACACCCGCTGACACTGGTCGTGGACCCTGGGGTTCGCCCCACAAAGTCGGGTGCTTTGCTGCCATGTGCCTGATCATGCTGGTGGTGGTCAGGCTGGTAGTTTTGTCACCCCTGCTGATGCTGGCATGGCAGGTGGAACATATGGCCTTTTTGGGGTTATCAGCAGAGTCTTTAAAAAAATTCCAGACTCTGGAAGACCTACCGCTTGCACTGGCAACGTCCCTCGTGTTGGTGTTACGGGGAACGGTTGCCTGCCTTCTGTCTGCGGCCACCACACTGCTTCTTCCTGCCTGTTGGGGTACTCTGCCTCCCTCCCCCTGTGTGCTGCTGGCCTCACTCTGCATGTCCTCCTTCCACGTTGGGTCAGTTACTAGATCATCCACCACCTCCTCCTCTTCCACTTGCGCACCACGATCCTCCTCCTCACTTCCTGGCAATTGTGTCTCGTCATCGTCCACCTCTTGTGACAGATTGCCAACGTCGACTTCCTATGGCCGTGGCTGTTCAAATATTTGGGCATCGCAACATGGGATCTCCTCTTCCACCACTTCAAGCGTATCAGGCGAGGGGCCCAAATATGGAAATGGACCAGTGAACAGCTCTTCAGAGTGTCCAAGTGTGGGATCACTTGCTGTCTGACGACACTCGGCATGGTGGGAGGAAGGAGCATCAGGGTGAGGAGGAGTATGCGGTCGAGACTCACGGCTACTAAGAGTTGACCGTGTGGAAGACAGACCGGAGGTGGTGGTGCCCAGGTAACTGGAAGTATTGTCTGCTATCCAATTAATAACCTGTTCACACTGATCAGTTCTCAATACTGGTGTTGTTCTGTGCTTCCCTAGTAATTCGGTCAAGAAGTGGGAGCGAGAAGATGTGGCTGTTGGTTGTGGCACATTTTCACCTTGGCCACGGCCCCGTCCTCTGCACGAACCATCACCAGAAAGTCCACTTCCAAGTCCCTTGCCACGCGCCTTGCCCATTGTAAATGAAGTAAAATAGCTTACACTTGCACTATCAATGGAAAAAGGGTAATAAAGAGTAGATTAGAACCGTGGAAGAGGAAAACCACAGTTATTGTTTACTGGGGTATACCATACTTTTTTAAATAGAGATATTGCGGCTGAACAGTGAGCGACACACTCAAACTGCTTTTTTTTTAGATACCAAAGGTCCAAAACTGGATAGTACAGCGATTTGACCCGTGGAACTGCGAAACCACACTGGGATGTCGGGCCTACACAAGACAATTTTCATCAGATATATTTTTGTGTCACAACAGTCAGGAGACACTACTGTTTTTCTTTACGGAAAAAACTACCAAAACCTGAATAATAGAGATTTTTTACCGTGGAACAGCAAAACCACAGTTAGAATTTACTGGTGTATATCAGGCTTTTTAAAATATATATATATTTGCGGCTGAACAGTGAGCGACACACTCAAACTGTTTTTTTTAGATACAAATGGCCCAAAAGTGGATAATACAGAGGTTTGTACCGTGGAACTGCAAAACCACACTTGTATTTCTCGGGCCTACACCAGACTATTTTCAACAGATATATTTGTGTCTGAAAAATCAGGGAGACACTATTTTTTTTTTTTTTACAGCAAAAAATACAAAAAGCAGGATAATAGAGATTTTTTACCGTGGAACAGCAAAAGCACACTTCTGTCTCTCTGGCCTACACCAGACTATTTTCAACAGATATATTTGTGTCTGAAAAATCAGGGAGACACTATTATTATTTTTATACAGCAAAAAATGCCAAAAACAGGATAATAGAGATGTTTTACCGTGGAACATCAAAACCACAGAAATAATTTACTGGTATATACCAGGCTTTTTAAAATATATATATATTTGCGGCTGAACAGTGAGCGACACACTCAAACTGTTTTTTTTAGATACAAATGGCCCAAAAGTGGATAATACAGAGGTTTGTACCGTGGAACTGCAAAACCACACTTGTATTTCTCGGGCCTACACCAGACTATTTTCAACAGATATATTTGTGTCTGAAAAATCAGGGAGACACTATTTTTTTTTTTTTTTACAACAAAAAATGCAAAAAGCAGGATAATAGAGATCTTTTACCGTGGAACAGCAAAAGCACACTTCTGTCTCTCTGGCCTACACCAGACTATTTTCAACAGATATATTTGTGTCTGAAAAATCAGGGAGACACTATTATTATTTTTATACAGCAAAAAATGCCAAAAACAGGATAATAGAGATGTTTTACCGTGGAACATCAAAACCACAGTAATAATTTACTGGTGTATACCAGGCTTTTTAAAATATATATATATTTGCGGCTGAACAGTGAGCGACACACTCAAACTGTTTTTTTTAGATACAAATGGCCCAAAAGTGGATAATACAGAGGTTTGTACCGTGGAACTGCAAAACCACACTTGTATTTCTCGGGCCTACACCAGACTATTTTCAACAGATATATCTGTGTCTGAAAAATCAGGGAGACACTATTTTTTTTTTTTTTACAGCAAAAAAATTCAAAAAGCAGGATAATAGAGATTTTTTACCGTGGAACAGCAAAAGCACACTTCTGTCTCTCTGGCCTACACCAGACTATTTTCAACAGATATATTTGTGTCTGAAAAATCAGGGAGACACTATTATTATTTTTATACAGCAAAAAATGCCAAAAACAGGATAATAGAGATGTTTTACCGTGGAACATCAAAACCACAGAAATAATTTACTGGTATATACCAGGCTTTTTAAAATATATATATATTTGCGGCTGAACAGTGAGCGACACACTCAAACTGTTTTTTTTAGATACAAATGGCCCAAAAGTGGATAATACAGAGGTTTGTACCGTGGAACTGCAAAACCACACTTGTATTTCTCGGGCCTACACCAGACTATTTTCAACAGATATATTTGTGTCTGAAAAATCAGGGAGACACTATTTTTTTTTTTTTTACAGCAAAAAATGCAAAAAGCAGGATAATAGAGATTTTTTACCGTGGAACAGCAAAAGCACACTCCTGTCTCTCTGGCCTACACCAGACTATTTTCAACAGATATATTTGTGTCTGAAAAATCAGGGAGACACTATTATTATTTTTATACAGCAAAAAATGCCAAAAACAGGATAATAGAGATGTTTTACCGTGGAACATCAAAACCACAGTAATAATTTACTGGTGTATACCAGGCTTTTTAAAATATATATATATTTGCGGCTGAACAGTGAGCGACACACTCAAACTGTTTTTTTTAGATACAAATGGCCCAAAAGTGGATAATACAGAGGTTTGTACCGTGTAACTGCAAAACCACACTTGTATTTCTCGGGCCTACACCAGACTATTTTCAACAGATATATTTGTGTCTGAAAAATCAGGGAGACACTATTTTTTTTTTTTTTTACAACAAAAATGCAAAAAGCAGGATAATAGAGATCTTTTACCGTGGAACAGCAAAAGCACACTTCTGTCTCTCTGGCCTACACCAGACTATTTTCAACAGATATATTTGTGTCTGAAAAATCAGGGAGACACTATTATTATTTTTATACAGCAAAAAATGCCAAAAACAGGATAATAGAGATGTTTTACCGTGGAACATCAAAACCACAGTAATAATTTACTGGTGTATACCAGGCTTTTTAAAATATATATATATTTGCGGCTGAACAGTGAGCGACACACTCAAACTGTTTTTTTTAGATACAAATGGCCCAAAAGTGGATAATACAGAGGTTTGTACCGTGGAACTGCAAAACCACACTTGTATTTCTCGGGCCTACACCAGACTATTTTCAACAGATATATTTGTGTCTGAAAAATCAGGGAGACACTATTTTTTTTTTTTTTACAGCAAAAAAATTCAAAAAGCAGGATAATAGAGATTTTTTACCGTGGAACAGCAAAAGCACACTTCTGTCTCTCTGGCCTACACCAGACTATTTTCAACAGATATATTTGTGTCTGAAAAATCAGGGAGACACTATTATTATTTTTATACAGCAAAAAATGCCAAAAACAGGATAATAGAGATGTTTTACCGTGGAACATCAAAACCACAGAAATAATTTACTGGTATATACCAGGCTTTTTAAAATATATATATATTTGCGGCTGAACAGTGAGCGACACACTCAAACTGTTTTTTTTAGATACAAATGGCCCAAAAGTGGATAATACAGAGGTTTGTACCGTGGAACTGCAAAACCACACTTGTATTTCTCGGGCCTACACCAGACTATTTTCAACAGATATATTTGTGTCTGAAAAATCAGGGAGACACTATTTTTTTTTTTTTACAGCAAAAAATGCAAAAAGCAGGATAATAGAGATTTTTTACCGTGGAACAGCAAAAGCACACCCCTGTCTCTCTGGCCTACACCAGAATATTTTCAACAGATATATTTGTGTCTGAAAAATCAGGGAGACACTATTATTATTTTTATACAGCAAAAAATGCCAAAAACAGGATAATAGAGATGTTTTACCGTGGAACATCAAAACCACAGTAATAATTTACTGGTGTATACCAGGCTTTTTAAAATATATATATATTTGCGGCTGAACAATGAGCGACACACTCAAACTGTTTTTTTTAGATACAAATGGCCCAAAAGTGGATAATACAGAGGTTTGTACCGTGGAACTGCAAAACCACACTCGTATTTCTCGGGCCTACACCAGACTATTTTCAACAGATATATTTGTGTCTGAAAAATCAGGGAGACACTATTTTTTTCTTTTTTTACAACAAAAAATGCAAAAAGCAGGATAATAGAGATCTTTTACCGTGGAACAGCAAAAGCACACTTCTGTCTCTCTGGCCTACACCAGACTATTTTCAACAGATATATTTGTGTCTGAAAAATCAGGGAGACACTATTATTATTTTTATACAGCAAAAAATGCCAAAAACAGGATAATAGAGATGTTTTACCGTGGAACATCAAAACCACAGTAATAATTTACTGGTGTATACCAGGCTTTTTAAAATATATATATATTTGCGGCTGAACAGTGAGCGACACACTCAAACTGTTTTTTTTAGATACAAATGGCCCAAAAAGTGGATAATACAGAGGTTTGTACCGTGGAACTGCAAAACCACACTTGTATTTCTCGGGCCTACACCAGACTATTTTCAACAGATATATTTGTGTCTGAAAAATCAGGGAGACACTATTTTTTTTTTTTTTTACAGCAAAAAATGCAAAAAGCAGGATAATAGAGATTTTTTACCGTGGAACAGCAAAAGCACACTCCTGTCTCTCTGGCCTACACCAGAATATTTTCAACAGATATATTTGTGTCTGAAAAATCAGGGAGACACTATTATTATTTTTATACAGCAAAAAATGCCAAAAACAGGATAATAGAGATGTTTTACCGTGAAACATCAAAACCACAGTAATAATTTACTGGTGTATACCAGGCTTTTTAAAATATATATAGATTTGCGGCTGAACAGTGAGCGACACACTCAAACTGTTTTTTTTAGATACAAATGGCCCAAAAGTGGATAATACAGAGGTTTGTACCGTGGAACTGCAAAACCACACTTGTATTTCTCGGGCCTACACCAGACTATTTTCAACAGATATATTTGTGTCTGAAAAATCAGGGAGACACTATTTTTTTTTTTTTTACAGCAAAAAATGCAAAAAGCAGGATAATAGAGATTTTTTACCGTGGAACAGCAAAAGCACACTCCTGTCTCTCTGGCCTACACCAGAATATTTTCAACAGATATATTTGTGTCTGAAAAATCAGGGAGACACTATTATTATTTTTATACAGCAAAAAATGCCAAAAACAGGATAATAGAGATGTTTTACCGTGGAACATCAAAACCACAGTAATAATTTACTGGTGTATACCAGGCTTTTTAAAATATATATATATTTGCGGCTGAACAATGAGCGACACACTCAAACTGTTTTTTTTAGATACAAATTGCCCAAAAGTGGATAATACAGAGGTTTGTACCGTGGAACTGCAAAACCACACTCGTATTTCTCGGGCCTACACCAGACTATTTTCAACAGATATATTTGTGTCTGAAAAATCAGGGAGACACTATTTTTTTCTTTTTTTACAACAAAAAATGCAAAAAGCAGGATAATAGAGATCTTTTACCGTGGAACAGCAAAAGCACACTTCTGTCTCTCTGGCCTACACCAGACTATTTTCAACAGATATATTTGTGTCTGAAAAATCAGGGAGACACTATTATTATTTTTATACAGCAAAAAATGCCAAAAACAGGATAATAGAGATGTTTTACCGTGGAACATCAAAACCACAGTAATAATTTACTGGTGTATACCAGGCTCTTTAAAATATATATATATTTGCGGCTGAACAGTGAGCGACACACTCAAACTGTTTTTTTTAGATACAAATGGCCCAAAAGTGGATAATACAGAGGTTTGTACCGTGGAACTGCAAAACCACACTTGTATTTCTCGGGCCTACACCAGACTATTTTCAACTGATATATTTGTGTCTGAAAAATCAGGGAGACACTATTTTTTTTTTTTTTTACAGCAAAAAAATTCAAAAAGCAGGATAATAGAGATTTTTTACCGTGGAACAGCAAAAGCACACTTCTGTCTCTCTGGCCTACACCAGACTATTTTCAACAGATATATTTGTGTCTGAAAAATCAGGGAGACACTATTATTATTTTTATACAGCAAAAAATGCCAAAAACAGGATAATAGAGATGTTTTACCGTGGAACATCAAAACCACAGTAATAATTTACTGGTGTATACCAGGCTTTTTAAAATATATATATATTTGCGGCTGAACAGTGAGCGACACACTCAAACTGTTTTTTTTTAGATACAAATGGCCCAAAAGTGGATAATACAGAGGTTTGTACCGTGGAACTGCAAAACCACACTTGTATTTCTCGGGCCTACACCAGACTATTTTCAACAGATATATTTGTGTCTGAAAAATCAGGGAGACACTATTTTTTTTTTTTTTTACAGCAAAAAATGCAAAAAGCAGGATAATAGAGATTTTTTACCGTGGAACAGCAAAAGCACACTTCTGTCTCTCTGGCCTACACCAGACTATTTTCAACAGATATATTTGTGTCTGAAAAATCAGGGAGACACTATTATTATTTTTATACAGCAAAAAATGCCAAAAACAGGATACTAGAGATGTTTTACCGTGGAACATCAAAACCACAGTAATAATTTACTGGTGTATACCAGGCTTTTTAAAATATATATATATTTGTGGCTGAACAGTGAGCGACACACTCAAACTGTTTTTTTTAGATACAAATGGCCCAAAAGTGGATAATACAGAGGTTTGTACTGTGGAACTGCAAAACCACACTTGTATTTCTCGGGCCTACACCAGACTATTTTCAACAGATATATTTGTGTCTGAAAAATCAGGGAGACACTATTTTTTTTCTTTTTACAACAAAAAATGCAAAAAGCAGGATAATAGAGATCTTTTACCGTGGAACAGCAAAAGCACACTTCTGTCTCTCTGGCCTACACCAGACTATTTTCAACAGATATATTTGTGTCTGAAAAATCAGGGAGACACTATTATTATTTTTATACAGCAAAAAATGCCAAAAACAGGATAATAGAGATGTTTTACCGTGGAACATCAAAACCACAGTAATAATTTACTGGTGTATACCAGGCTTTTTAAAATATATATATATTTGCGGCTGAACAGTGAGCGACACACTCAAACTGTTTTTTTTAGATACAAATGGCCCAAAAGTGGATAATACAGAGGTTTGTACCGTGGAACTGCAAAACCACACTTGTATTTCTCGGACCTACACCAGACTATTTTCAACTGATATATTTGTGTCTGAAAAATCAGGGAGACACTATTTTTTTTTTTTTTACAACAAAAAATTCAAAAAGCAGGATAATAGAGATTTTTTACCGTGGAACAGCAAAAGCACACTTCTGTCTCTCTGGCCTACACCAGACTATTTTCAACAGATATATTTGTGTCTGAAAAATCAGGGAGACACTATTATTATTTTTATACAGCAAAAAATGCCAAAAACAGGATAATAGAGATGTTTTACCGTGGAACATCAAAACCACAGTAATAATTTACTGGTGTATACCAGGCTTTTTAAAATATATATATATTTGCGGCTGAACAGTGAGCGACACACTCAAACTGTTTTTTTTAGATACAAATGGCCCAAAAGTGGATAATACAGAGGTTTGTACCGTGGAACTGCAAAACCACACTTGTATTTCTCGGGCCTACACCAGACTATTTTCAACAGATATATTTGTGTCTGAAAAATCAGGGAGACACTATTTTTTTTTTTTTTTACAGCAAAAAATTCAAAAAGCAGGATAATAGAGATTTTTTACTGTGGAACAGCAAAACCACACTTCTGTCTCTCTGGCCTACACCAGACTATTTTCAACAGATATATTTGTGTCTGAAAAATCAGGGAGACACTATTATTATTTTTATACAGCAAAAAATGCCAAAAACAGGATAATAGAGATGTTTTACCGTGGAACATCAAAACCACAGTAATAATTTACTGGTGTATACCAGGCTTTTTAAAATATATATATATTTGCGGCTGAACAGTGAGCGACACACTCAAACTGTTTTTTTTAGATACAAATGGCCCAAAAGTGGATAATACAGAGGTTTGTACCGTGGAACTGCAAAACCACACTTGTATTTCTCGGGCCTACACCAGACTATTTTCAACAGATATATTTGTGTCTGAAAAATCAGGGAGACACTATTTTTTTTTTTTTTACAGCAAAAAATACAAAAAGCAGGATAATAGAGATTTTTTACCGTGGAACAGCAAAAGCACACTTCTGTCTCTCTGGCCTACACCAGACTATTTTCAACAGATATATTTGTGTCTGAAAAATCAGGGAGACACTATTATTATTTTTATACAGCAAAAAATGCCAAAAACAGGATAATAGAGATGTTTTACCGTGGAACATCAAAACCACAGAAATAATTTACTGGTATATACCAGGCTTTTTAAAATATATATATATTTGCGGCTGAACAGTGAGCGACACACTCAAACTGTTTTTTTTAGATACAAATGGCCCAAAAGTGGATAATACAGAGGTTTGTACCGTGGAACTGCAAAACCACACTTGTATTTCTCGGGCCTACACCAGACTATTTTCAACAGATATATTTGTGTCTGAAAAATCAGGGAGACACTATTTTTTTTTTTTTTTACAACAAAAAATGCAAAAAGCAGGATAATAGAGATCTTTTACCGTGGAACAGCAAAAGCACACTTCTGTCTCTCTGGCCTACACCAGACTATTTTCAACAGATATATTTGTGTCTGAAAAATCAGGGAGACACTATTATTATTTTTATACAGCAAAAAATGCCAAAAACAGGATAATAGAGATGTTTTACCGTGGAACATCAAAACCACAGTAATAATTTACTGGTGTATACCAGGCTTTTTAAAATATATATATATTTGCGGCTGAACAGTGAGCGACACACTCAAACTGTTTTTTTTAGATACAAATGGCCCAAAAGTGGATAATACAGAGGTTTGTACCGTGGAACTGCAAAACCACACTTGTATTTCTCGGGCCTACACCAGACTATTTTCAACAGATATATTTGTGTCTGAAAAATCAGGGAGACACTATTTTTTTTTTTTTTACAGCAAAAAAATTCAAAAAGCAGGATAATAGAGATTTTTTACCGTGGAACAGCAAAAGCACACTTCTGTCTCTCTGGCCTACACCAGACTATTTTCAACAGATATATTTGTGTCTGAAAAATCAGGGAGACACTATTATTATTTTTATACAGCAAAAAATGCCAAAAACAGGATAATAGAGATGTTTTACCGTGGAACATCAAAACCACAGAAATAATTTACTGGTATATACCAGGCTTTTTAAAATATATATATATTTGCGGCTGAACAGTGAGCGACACACTCAAACTGTTTTTTTTAGATACAAATGGCCCAAAAGTGGATAATACAGAGGTTTGTACCGTGGAACTGCAAAACCACACTTGTATTTCTCGGGCCTACACCAGACTATTTTCAACAGATATATTTGTGTCTGAAAAATCAGGGAGACACTATTTTTTTTTTTTTTACAGCAAAAAATGCAAAAAGCAGGATAATAGAGATTTTTTACCGTGGAACAGCAAAAGCACACTCCTGTCTCTCTGGCCTACACCAGACTATTTTCAACAGATATATTTGTGTCTGAAAAATCAGGGAGACACTATTATTATTTTTATACAGCAAAAAATGCCAAAAACAGGATAATAGAGATGTTTTACCGTGGAACATCAAAACCACAGTAATAATTTACTGGTGTATACCAGGCTTTTTAAAATATATATATATTTGCGGCTGAACAGTGAGCGACACACTCAAACTGTTTTTTTTAGATACAAATGGCCCAAAAGTGGATAATACAGAGGTTTGTACCGTGGAACTGCAAAACCACACTTGTATTTCTCGGGCCTACACCAGACTATTTTCAACAGATATATTTGTGTCTGAAAAATCAGGGAGACACTATTTTTTTTTTTTTTTACAACAAAAATGCAAAAAGCAGGATAATAGAGATCTTTTACCGTGGAACAGCAAAAGCACACTTCTGTCTCTCTGGCCTACACCAGACTATTTTCAACAGATATATTTGTGTCTGAAAAATCAGGGAGACACTATTATTATTTTTATACAGCAAAAAATGCCAAAAACAGGATAATAGAGATGTTTTACCGTGGAACATCAAAACCACAGTAATAATTTACTGGTGTATACCAGGCTTTTTAAAATATATATATATTTGCGGCTGAACAGTGAGCGACACACTCAAACTGTTTTTTTTAGATACAAATGGCCCAAAAGTGGATAATACAGAGGTTTGTACCGTGGAACTGCAAAACCACACTTGTATTTCTCGGGCCTACACCAGACTATTTTCAACAGATATATTTGTGTCTGAAAAATCAGGGAGACACTATTTTTTTTTTTTTTTACAACAAAAATGCAAAAAGCAGGATAATAGAGATCTTTTACCGTGGAACAGCAAAAGCACACTTCTGTCTCTCTGGCCTACACCAGACTATTTTCAACAGATATATTTGTGTCTGAAAAATCAGGGAGACACTATTATTATTTTTATACAGCAAAAAATGCCAAAAACAGGATAATAGAGATGTTTTACCGTGGAACATCAAAACCACAGTAATAATTTACTGGTGTATACCAGGCTTTTTAAAATATATATATATTTGCGGCTGAACAGTGAGCGACACACTCAAACTGTTTTTTTTAGATACAAATGGCCCAAAAGTGGATAATACAGAGGTTTGTACCGTGGAACTGCAAAACCACACTTGTATTTCTCGGGCCTACACCAGACTATTTTCAACAGATATATTTGTGTCTGAAAAATCAGGGAGACACTATTTTTTTTTTTTTTACAGCAAAAAAATTCAAAAAGCAGGATAATAGAGATTTTTTACCATGGAACAGCAAAAGCACACTTCTGTCTCTCTGGCCTACACCAGACTATTTTCAACAGATATATTTGTGTCTGAAAAATCAGGGAGACACTATTATTATTTTTATACAGCAAAAAATGCCAAAAACAGGATAATAGAGATGTTTTACCGTGGAACATCAAAACCACAGAAATAATTTACTGGTGTATACCAGGCTTTTTAAAATATATATATATTTGCGGCTGAACAGTGAGCGACACACTCAAACTGTTTTTTTTAGATACAAATGGCCCAAAAGTGGATAATACAGAGGTTTGTACCGTGGAACTGCAAAACCACACTTGTATTTCTCGGGCCTACACCAGACTATTTTCAACAGATATATTTGTGTCTGAAAAATCAGGGAGACACTATTTTTTTTTTTTTACAGCAAAAAATGCAAAAAGCAGGATAATAGAGATTTTTTACCGTGGAACAGCAAAAGCACACCCCTGTCTCTCTGGCCTACACCAGAATATTTTCAACAGATATATTTGTGTCTGAAAAATCAGGGAGACACTATTATTATTTTTATACAGCAAAAAATGCCAAAAACAGGATAATAGAGATGTTTTACCGTGGAACATCAAAACCACAGTAATAATTTACTGGTGTATACCAGGCTTTTTAAAATATATATATATTTGCGGCTGAACAATGAGCGACACACTCAAACTGTTTTTTTTAGATACAAATGGCCCAAAAGTGGATAATACAGAGGTTTGTACCGTGGAACTGCAAAACCACACTCGTATTTCTCGGGCCTACACCAGACTATTTTCAACAGATATATTTGTGTCTGAAAAATCAGGGAGACACTATTTTTTTCTTTTTTTACAACAAAAAATGCAAAAAGCAGGATAATAGAGATCTTTTACCGTGGAACAGCAAAAGCACACTTCTGTCTCTCTGGCCTACACCAGACTATTTTCAACAGATATATTTGTGTCTGAAAAATCAGGGAGACACTATTATTATTTTTATACAGCAAAAAATGCCAAAAACAGGATAATAGAGATGTTTTACCGTGGAACATCAAAACCACAGTAATAATTTACTGGTGTATACCAGGCTTTTTAAAATATATATATATTTGCGGCTGAACAGTGAGCGACACACTCAAACTGTTTTTTTTAGATACAAATGGCCCAAAAAGTGGATAATACAGAGGTTTGTACCGTGGAACTGCAAAACCACACTTGTATTTCTCGGGCCTACACCAGACTATTTTCAACAGATATATTTGTGTCTGAAAAATCAGGGAGACACTATTTTTTTTTTTTTTACAGCAAAAAATGCAAAAAGCAGGATAATAGAGATTTTTTACCGTGGAACAGCAAAAGCACACTCCTGTCTCTCTGGCCTACACCAGAATATTTTCAACAGATATATTTGTGTCTGAAAAATCAGGGAGACACTATTATTATTTTTATACAGCAAAAAATGACAAAAACAGGATAATAGAGATGTTTTACCGTGGAACATCAAAACCACAGTAATAATTTACTGGTGTATACCAGGCTTTTTAAAATATATATAGATTTGCGGCTGAACAGTGAGCGACACACTCAAACTGTTTTTTTTAGATACAAATGGCCCAAAAGTGGATAATACAGAGGTTTGTACCGTGGAACTGCAAAACCACACTTGTATTTCTCGGGCCTACACCAGACTATTTTCAACAGATATATTTGTGTCTGAAAAATCAGGGAGACACTATTTTTTTTTTTTTACAGCAAAAAATGCAAAAAGCAGGATAATAGAGATTTTTTACCGTGGAACAGCAAAAGCACACTCCTGTCTCTCTGGCCTACACCAGAATATTTTCAACAGATATATTTGTGTCTGAAAAATCAGGGAGACACTATTATTATTTTTATACAGCAAAAAATGCCAAAAACAGGATAATAGAGATGTTTTACCGTGGAACATCAAAACCACAGTAATAATTTACTGGTGTATACCAGGCTTTTTAAAATATATATATATTTGCGGCTGAACAATGAGCGACACACTCAAACTGTTTTTTTTAGATACAAATGGCCCAAAAGTGGATAATACAGAGGTTTGTACCGTGGAACTGCAAAACCACACTCGTATTTCTCGGGCCTACACCAGACTATTTTCAACAGATATATTTGTGTCTGAAAAATCAGGGAGACACTATTTTTTTCTTTTTTTACAACAAAAAATGCAAAAAGCAGGATAATAGAGATCTTTTACCGTGGAACAGCAAAAGCACACTTCTGTCTCTCTGGCCTACACCAGACTATTTTCAACAGATATATTTGTGTCTGAAAAATCAGGGAGACACTATTATTATTTTTATACAGCAAAAAATGCCAAAAACAGGATAATAGAGATGTTTTACCGTGGAACATCAAAACCACAGTAATAATTTACTGGTGTATACCAGGCTCTTTAAAATATATATATATTTGCGGCTGAACAGTGAGCGACACACTCAAACTGTTTTTTTTAGATACAAATGGCCCAAAAGTGGATAATACAGAGGTTTGTACCGTGGAACTGCAAAACCACACTTGTATTTCTCGGGCCTACACCAGACTATTTTCAACTGATAAATTTGTGTCTGAAAAATCAGGGAGACACTATTTTTTTTTTTTTTTACAGCAAAAAAATTCAAAAAGCAGGATAATAGAGATTTTTTACCGTGGAACAGCAAAAGCACACTTCTGTCTCTCTGGCCTACACCAGACTATTTTCAACAGATATATTTGTGTCTGAAAAATCAGGGAGACACTATTATTATTTTTATACAGCAAAAAATGCCAAAAACAGGATAATAGAGATGTTTTACCGTGGAACATCAAAACCACAGTAATAATTTACTGGTGTATACCAGGCTTTTTAAAATATATATATATTTGCGGCTGAACAGTGAGCGACACACTCAAACTGTTTTTTTTTAGATACAAATGGCCCAAAAGTGGATAATACAGAGGTTTGTACCGTGGAACTGCAAAACCACACTTGTATTTCTCGGGCCTACACCAGACTATTTTCAACAGATATATTTGTGTCTGAAAAATCAGGGAGACACTATTTTTTTTTTTTTTTACAGCAAAAAATGCAAAAAGCAGGATAATAGAGATTTTTTACCGTGGAACAGCAAAAGCACACTTCTGTCTCTCTGGCCTACACCAGACTATTTTCAACAGATATATTTGTGTCTGAAAAATCAGGGAGACACTATTATTATTTTTATACAGCAAAAAATGCCAAAAACAGGATACTAGAGATGTTTTACCGTGGAACATCAAAACCACAGTAATAATTTACTGGTGTATACCAGGCTTTTTAAAATATATATATATTTGTGGCTGAACAGTGAGCGACACACTCAAACTGTTTTTTTTAGATACAAATGGCCCAAAAGTGGATAATACAGAGGTTTGTACTGTGGAACTGCAAAACCACACTTGTATTTCTCGGGCCTACACCAGACTATTTTCAACAGATATATTTGTGTCTGAAAAATCAGGGAGACACTATTTTTTTTCTTTTTACAACAAAAAATGCAAAAAGCAGGATAATAGAGATCTTTTACCGTGGAACAGCAAAAGCACACTTCTGTCTCTCTGGCCTACACCAGACTATTTTCAACAGATATATTTGTGTCTGAAAAATCAGGGAGACACTATTATTATTTTTATACAGCAAAAAATGCCAAAAACAGGATAATAGAGATGTTTTACCGTGGAACATCAAAACCACAGTAATAATTTACTGGTGTATACCAGGCTTTTTAAAATATATATATATTTGCGGCTGAACAGTGAGCGACACACTCAAACTGTTTTTTTTAGATACAAATGGCCCAAAAGTGGATAATACAGAGGTTTGTACCGTGGAACTGCAAAACCACACTTGTATTTCTCGGACCTACACCAGACTATTTTCAACTGATATATTTGTGTCTGAAAAATCAGGGAGACACTATTTTTTTTTTTTTTACAACAAAAAATTCAAAAAGCAGGATAATAGAGATTTTTTACCGTGGAACAGCAAAAGCACACTTCTGTCTCTCTGGCCTACACCAGACTATTTTCAACAGATATATTTGTGTCTGAAAAATCAGGGAGACACTATTATTATTTTTATACAGCAAAAAATGCCAAAAACAGGATAATAGAGATGTTTTACCGTGGAACATCAAAACCACAGTAATAATTTACTGGTGTATACCAGGCTTTTTAAAATATATATATATTTGCGGCTGAACAGTGAGCGACACACTCAAACTGTTTTTTTTAGATACAAATGGCCCAAAAGTGGATAATACAGAGGTTTGTACCGTGGAACTGCAAAACCACACTTGTATTTCTCGGGCCTACACCAGACTATTTTCAACAGATATATTTGTGTCTGAAAAATCAGGGAGACACTATTTTTTTTTTTTTTTACAGCAAAAAATTCAAAAAGCAGGATAATAGAGATTTTTTACTGTGGAACAGCAAAACCACACTTCTGTCTCTCTGGCCTACACCAGACTATTTTCAACAGATATATTTGTGTCTGAAAAATCAGGGAGACACTATTATTATTTTTATACAGCAAAAAATGCCAAAAACAGGATAATAGAGATGTTTTACCGTGGAACATCAAAACCACAGTAATAATTTACTGGTGTATACCAGGCTTTTTAAAATATATATATATTTGCGGCTGAACAGTGAGCGACACACTCAAACTGTTTTTTTTAGATACAAATGGCCCAAAAGTGGATAATACAGAGGTTTGTACCGTGGAACTGCAAAACCACACTTGTATTTCTCGGGCCTACACCAGACTATTTTCAACAGATATATTTGTGTCTGAAAAATCAGGGAGACACTATTTTTTTTTTTTTTACAGCAAAAAATACAAAAAGCAGGATAATAGAGATTTTTTACCGTGGAACAGCAAAAGCACACTTCTGTCTCTCTGGCCTACACCAGACTATTTTCAACAGATATATTTGTGTCTGAAAAATCAGGGAGACACTATTATTATTTTTATACAGCAAAAAATGCCAAAAACAGGATAATAGAGATGTTTTACCGTGGAACATCAAAACCACAGAAATAATTTACTGGTATATACCAGGCTTTTTAAAATATATATATATTTGCGGCTGAACAGTGAGCGACACACTCAAACTGTTTTTTTTAGATACAAATGGCCCAAAAGTGGATAATACAGAGGTTTGTACCGTGGAACTGCAAAACCACACTTGTATTTCTCGGGCCTACACCAGACTATTTTCAACAGATATATTTGTGTCTGAAAAATCAGGGAGACACTATTTTTTTTTTTTTTTACAACAAAAAATGCAAAAAGCAGGATAATAGAGATCTTTTACCGTGGAACAGCAAAAGCACACTTCTGTCTCTCTGGCCTACACCAGACTATTTTCAACAGATATATTTGTGTCTGAAAAATCAGGGAGACACTATTATTATTTTTATACAGCAAAAAATGCCAAAAACAGGATAATAGAGATGTTTTACCGTGGAACATCAAAACCACAGTAATAATTTACTGGTGTATACCAGGCTTTTTAAAATATATATATATTTGCGGCTGAACAGTGAGCGACACACTCAAACTGTTTTTTTTAGATACAAATGGCCCAAAAGTGGATAATACAGAGGTTTGTACCGTGGAACTGCAAAACCACACTTGTATTTCTCGGGCCTACACCAGACTATTTTCAACAGATATATTTGTGTCTGAAAAATCAGGGAGACACTATTTTTTTTTTTTTTACAGCAAAAAAATTCAAAAAGCAGGATAATAGAGATTTTTTACCGTGGAACAGCAAAAGCACACTTCTGTCTCTCTGGCCTACACCAGACTATTTTCAACAGATATATTTGTGTCTGAAAAATCAGGGAGACACTATTATTATTTTTATACAGCAAAAAATGCCAAAAACAGGATAATAGAGATGTTTTACCGTGGAACATCAAAACCACAGAAATAATTTACTGGTATATACCAGGCTTTTTAAAATATATATATATTTGCGGCTGAACAGTGAGCGACACACTCAAACTGTTTTTTTTAGATACAAATGGCCCAAAAGTGGATAATACAGAGGTTTGTACCGTGGAACTGCAAAACCACACTTGTATTTCTCGGGCCTACACCAGACTATTTTCAACAGATATATTTGTGTCTGAAAAATCAGGGAGACACTATTTTTTTTTTTTTTACAGCAAAAAATGCAAAAAGCAGGATAATAGAGATTTTTTACCGTGGAACAGCAAAAGCACACTCCTGTCTCTCTGGCCTACACCAGACTATTTTCAACAGATATATTTGTGTCTGAAAAATCAGGGAGACACTATTATTATTTTTATACAGCAAAAAATGCCAAAAACAGGATAATAGAGATGTTTTACCGTGGAACATCAAAACCACAGTAATAATTTACTGGTGTATACCAGGCTTTTTAAAATATATATATATTTGCGGCTGAACAGTGAGCGACACACTCAAACTGTTTTTTTTAGATACAAATGGCCCAAAAGTGGATAATACAGAGGTTTGTACCGTGGAACTGCAAAACCACACTTGTATTTCTCGGGCCTACACCAGACTATTTTCAACAGATATATTTGTGTCTGAAAAATCAGGGAGACACTATTTTTTTTTTTTTTTACAACAAAAATGCAAAAAGCAGGATAATAGAGATCTTTTACCGTGGAACAGCAAAAGCACACTTCTGTCTCTCTGGCCTACACCAGACTATTTTCAACAGATATATTTGTGTCTGAAAAATCAGGGAGACACTATTATTATTTTTATACAGCAAAAAATGCCAAAAACAGGATAATAGAGATGTTTTACCGTGGAACATCAAAACCACAGTAATAATTTACTGGTGTATACCAGGCTTTTTAAAATATATATATATTTGCGGCTGAACAGTGAGCGACACACTCAAACTGTTTTTTTTAGATACAAATGGCCCAAAAGTGGATAATACAGAGGTTTGTACCGTGGAACTGCAAAACCACACTTGTATTTCTCGGACCTACACCAGACTATTTTCAACTGATATATTTGTGTCTGAAAAATCAGGGAGACACTATTTTTTTTTTTTTTACAACAAAAAATTCAAAAAGCAGGATAATAGAGATTTTTTACCGTGGAACAGCAAAAGCACACTTCTGTCTCTCTGGCCTACACCAGACTATTTTCAACAGATATATTTGTGTCTGAAAAATCAGGGAGACACTATTATTATTTTTATACAGCAAAAAATGCCAAAAACAGGATAATAGAGATGTTTTACCGTGGAACATCAAAACCACAGTAATAATTTACTGGTGTATACCAGGCTTTTTAAAATATATATATATTTGCGGCTGAACAGTGAGCGACACACTCAAACTGTTTTTTTTAGATACAAATGGCCCAAAAGTGGATAATACAGAGGTTTGTACCGTGGAACTGCAAAACCACACTTGTATTTCTCGGGCCTACACCAGACTATTTTCAACAGATATATTTGTGTCTGAAAAATCAGGGAGACACTATTTTTTTTTTTTTTTACAGCAAAAAATTCAAAAAGCAGGATAATAGAGATTTTTTACTGTGGAACAGCAAAACCACACTTCTGTCTCTCTGGCCTACACCAGACTATTTTCAACAGATATATTTGTGTCTGAAAAATCAGGGAGACACTATTATTATTTTTATACAGCAAAAAATGCCAAAAACAGGATAATAGAGATGTTTTACCGTGGAACATCAAAACCACAGTAATAATTTACTGGTGTATACCAGGCTTTTTAAAATATATATATATTTGCGGCTGAACAGTGAGCGACACACTCAAACTGTTTTTTTTAGATACAAATGGCCCAAAAGTGGATAATACAGAGGTTTGTACCGTGGAACTGCAAAACCACACTTGTATTTCTCGGGCCTACACCAGACTATTTTCAACAGATATATTTGTGTCTGAAAAATCAGGGAGACACTATTTTTTTTTTTTTTACAGCAAAAAATACAAAAAGCAGGATAATAGAGATTTTTTACCGTGGAACAGCAAAAGCACACTTCTGTCTCTCTGGCCTACACCAGACTATTTTCAACAGATATATTTGTGTCTGAAAAATCAGGGAGACACTATTATTATTTTTATACAGCAAAAAATGCCAAAAACAGGATAATAGAGATGTTTTACCGTGGAACATCAAAACCACAGAAATAATTTACTGGTATATACCAGGCTTTTTAAAATATATATATATTTGCGGCTGAACAGTGAGCGACACACTCAAACTGTTTTTTTTAGATACAAATGGCCCAAAAGTGGATAATACAGAGGTTTGTACCGTGGAACTGCAAAACCACACTTGTATTTCTCGGGCCTACACCAGACTATTTTCAACAGATATATTTGTGTCTGAAAAATCAGGGAGACACTATTTTTTTTTTTTTTTACAACAAAAAATGCAAAAAGCAGGATAATAGAGATCTTTTACCGTGGAACAGCAAAAGCACACTTCTGTCTCTCTGGCCTACACCAGACTATTTTCAACAGATATATTTGTGTCTGAAAAATCAGGGAGACACTATTATTATTTTTATACAGCAAAAAATGCCAAAAACAGGATAATAGAGATGTTTTACCGTGGAACATCAAAACCACAGTAATAATTTACTGGTGTATACCAGGCTTTTTAAAATATATATATATTTGCGGCTGAACAGTGAGCGACACACTCAAACTGTTTTTTTTAGATACAAATGGCCCAAAAGTGGATAATACAGAGGTTTGTACCGTGGAACTGCAAAACCACACTTGTATTTCTCGGGCCTACACCAGACTATTTTCAACAGATATATTTGTGTCTGAAAAATCAGGGAGACACTATTTTTTTTTTTTTTACAGCAAAAAAATTCAAAAAGCAGGATAATAGAGATTTTTTACCGTGGAACAGCAAAAGCACACTTCTGTCTCTCTGGCCTACACCAGACTATTTTCAACAGATATATTTGTGTCTGAAAAATCAGGGAGACACTATTATTATTTTTATACAGCAAAAAATGCCAAAAACAGGATAATAGAGATGTTTTACCGTGGAACATCAAAACCACAGTAATAATTTACTGGTGTATACCAGGCTTTTTAAAATATATATATATTTGCGGCTGAACAGTGAGCGACACACTCAAACTGTTTTTTTTAGATACAAATGGCCCAAAAGTGGATAATACAGAGGTTTGTACCGTGGAACTGCAAAACCACACTTGTATTTCTCGGGCCTACACCAGACTATTTTCAACAGATATATTTGTGTCTGAAAAATCAGGGAGACACTATTTTTTTTTTTTTTTACAACAAAAATGCAAAAAGCAGGATAATAGAGATCTTTTACCGTGGAACAGCAAAAGCACACTTCTGTCTCTCTGGCCTACACCAGACTATTTTCAACAGATATATTTGTGTCTGAAAAATCAGGGAGACACTATTATTATTTTTATACAGCAAAAAATGCCAAAAACAGGATAATAGAGATGTTTTACCGTGGAACATCAAAACCACAGTAATAATTTACTGGTGTATACCAGGCTTTTTAAAATATATATATATTTGCGGCTGAACAGTGAGCGACACACTCAAACTGTTTTTTTTAGATACAAATGGCCCAAAAGTGGATAATACAGAGGTTTGTACCGTGGAACTGCAAAACCACACTTGTATTTCTCGGGCCTACACCAGACTATTTTCAACAGATATATTTGTGTCTGAAAAATCAGGGAGACACTATTTTTTTTTTTTTTTACAACAAAAATGCAAAAAGCAGGATAATAGAGATCTTTTACCGTGGAACAGCAAAAGCACACTTCTGTCTCTCTGGCCTACACCAGACTATTTTCAACAGATATATTTGTGTCTGAAAAATCAGGGAGACACTATTATTATTTTTATACAGCAAAAAATGCCAAAAACAGGATAATAGAGATGTTTTACCGTGGAACATCAAAACCACAGTAATAATTTACTGGTGTATACCAGGCTTTTTAAAATATATATATATTTGCGGCTGAACAGTGAGCGACACACTCAAACTGTTTTTTTTAGATACAAATGGCCCAAAAGTGGATAATACAGAGGTTTGTACCGTGGAACTGCAAAACCACACTTGTATTTCTCGGGCCTACACCAGACTATTTTCAACAGATATATTTGTGTCTGAAAAATCAGGGAGACACTATTTTTTTTTTTTTTACAGCAAAAAAATTCAAAAAGCAGGATAATAGAGATTTTTTACCATGGAACAGCAAAAGCACACTTCTGTCTCTCTGGCCTACACCAGACTATTTTCAACAGATATATTTGTGTCTGAAAAATCAGGGAGACACTATTATTATTTTTATACAGCAAAAAATGCCAAAAACAGGATAATAGAGATGTTTTACCGTGGAACATCAAAACCACAGAAATAATTTACTGGTATATACCAGGCTTTTTAAAATATATATATATTTGCGGCTGAACAGTGAGCGACACACTCAAACTGTTTTTTTTAGATACAAATGGCCCAAAAGTGGATAATACAGAGGTTTGTACCGTGGAACTGCAAAACCACACTTGTATTTCTCGTGCCTACACCAGACTATTTTCAACAGATATATTTGTGTCTGAAAAATCAGGGAGACACTATTTTTTTTTTTTTTACAGCAAAAAATGCAAAAAGCAGGATAATAGAGATTTTTTACCGTGGAACAGCAAAAGCACACTCCTGTCTCTCTGGCCTACACCAGAATATTTTCAACAGATATATTTGTGTCTGAAAAATCAGGGAGACACTATTATTATTTTTATACAGCAAAAAATGCCAAAAACAGGATAATAGAGATGTTTTACCGTGGAACATCAAAACCACAGTAATAATTTACTGGTGTATACCAGGCTTTTTAAAATATATATATATTTGCGGCTGAACAGTGAGCGACACACTCAAACTGTTTTTTTTTAGATACAAATGGCCCAAAAGTGGATAATACAGAGGTTTGTACCGTGGAACTGCAAAACCACACTTGTATTTCTCGGGCCTACACCAGACTATTTTCAACAGATATATTTGTGTCTGAAAAATCAGGGAGACACTATTTTTTTTTTTTTACAGCAAAAAATGCAAAAAGCAGGATAATAGAGATTTTTTACCGTGGAACAGCAAAAGCACACCCCTGTCTCTCTGGCCTACACCAGAATATTTTCAACAGATATATTTGTGTCTGAAAAATCAGGGAGACACTATTATTATTTTTATACAGCAAAAAATGCCAAAAACAGGATAATAGAGATGTTTTACCGTGGAACATCAAAACCACAGTAATAATTTACTGGTGTATACCAGGCTTTTTAAAATATATATATATTTGCGGCTGAACAATGAGCGACACACTCAAACTGTTTTTTTTAGATACAAATGGCCCAAAAGTGGATAATACAGAGGTTTGTACCGTGGAACTGCAAAACCACACTCGTATTTCTCGGGCCTACACCAGACTATTTTCAACAGATATATTTGTGTCTGAAAAATCAGGGAGACACTATTTTTTTCTTTTTTTACAACAAAAAATGCAAAAAGCAGGATAATAGAGATCTTTTACCGTGGAACAGCAAAAGCACACTTCTGTCTCTCTGGCCTACACCAGAATATTTTCAACAGATATATTTGTGTCTGAAAAATCAGGGAGACACTATTATTATTTTTATACAGCAAAAAATGCCAAAAACAGGATAATAGAGATGTTTTACCGTGGAACATCAAAACCACAGTAATAATTTACTGGTGTATACCAGGCTTTTTAAAATATATATATATTTGCGGCTGAACAATGAGCGACACACTCAAACTGTTTTTTTTAGATACAAATGGCCCAAAAGTGGATAATACAGAGGTTTGTACCATGGAACTGCAAAACCACACTCGTATTTCTCGGGCCTACACCAGACTATTTTCAACAGATATATTTGTGTCTGAAAAATCAGGGAGACACTATTTTTTTCTTTTTTTACAACAAAAAATGCAAAAAGCAGGATAATAGAGATCTTTTACCGTGGAACAGCAAAAGCACACTTCTGTCTCTCTGGCCTACACCAGACTATTTTCAACAGATATATTTGTGTCTGAAAAATCAGGGAGACACTATTATTATTTTTATACAGCAAAAAATGCCAAAAACAGGATAATAGAGATGTTTTACCGTGGAACATCAAAACCACAGTAATAATTTACTGGTGTATACCAGGCTTTTTAAAATATATATATATTTGCGGCTGAACAGTGAGCGACACACTCAAACTGTTTTTTTTAGATACAAATGGCCCAAAAGTGGATAATACAGAGGTTTGTACCGTGGAACTGCAAAACCACACTTGTATTTCTCGGGCCTACACCAGACTATTTTCAACTGATATATTTGTGTCTGAAAAATCAGGGAGACACTATTTTTTTTTTTTTTTACAGCAAAAAAATTCAAAAAGCAGGATAATAGAGATTTTTTACCGTGGAACAGCAAAAGCACACTTCTGTCTCTCTGGCCTACACCAGACTATTTTCAACAGATATATTTGTGTCTGAAAAATCAGGGAGACACTATTATTATTTTTATACAGCAAAAAATGCCAAAAACAGGATAATAGAGATGTTTTACCGTGGAACATCAAAACCACAGAAATAATTTACTGGTATATACCAGGCTTTTTAAAATATATATATATTTGCGGCTGAACAGTGAGCGACACACTCAAACTGTTTTTTTTAGATACAAATGGCCCAAAAGTGGATAATACAGAGGTTTGTACCGTGGAACTGCAAAACCACACTTGTATTTCTCGGGCCTACACCAGACTATTTTCAACAGATATATTTGTGTCTGAAAAATCAGGGAGACACTATTTTTTTTTTTTTTTACAACAAAAAATGCAAAAAGCAGGATAATAGAGATCTTTTACCGTGGAACAGCAAAAGCACACTTCTGTCTCTCTGGCCTACACCAGACTATTTTCAACAGATATATTTGTGTCTGAAAAATCAGGGAGACACTATTATTATTTTTATACAGCAAAAAATGCCAAAAACAGGATAATAGAGATGTTTTACCGTGGAACATCAAAACCACAGTAATAATTTACTGGTGTATACCAGGCTTTTTAAAATATATATATATTTGCGGCTGAACAGTGAGCGACACACTCAAACTGTTTTTTTTAGATACAAATGGCCCAAAAGTGGATAATACAGAGGTTTGTACCGTGGAACTGCAAAACCACACTTGTATTTCTCGGGCCTACACCAGACTATTTTCAACAGATATATTTGTGTCTGAAAAATCAGGGAGACACTATTTTTTTTTTTTTTACAGCAAAAAAATTCAAAAAGCAGGATAATAGAGATTTTTTACCGTGGAACAGCAAAAGCACACTTCTGTCTCTCTGGCCTACACCAGACTATTTTCAACAGATATATTTGTGTCTGAAAAATCAGGGAGACACTATTATTATTTTTATACAGCAAAAAATGCCAAAAACAGGATAATAGAGATGTTTTACCGTGGAACATCAAAACCACAGAAATAATTTACTGGTATATACCAGGCTTTTTAAAATATATATATATTTGCGGCTGAACAGTGAGCGACACACTCAAACTGTTTTTTTTAGATACAAATGGCCCAAAAGTGGATAATACAGAGGTTTGTACCGTGGAACTGCAAAACCACACTTGTATTTCTCGGGCCTACACCAGACTATTTTCAACAGATATATTTGTGTCTGAAAAATCAGGGAGACACTATTTTTTTTTTTTTTACAGCAAAAAATGCAAAAAGCAGGATAATAGAGATTTTTTACCGTGGAACAGCAAAAGCACACTCCTGTCTCTCTGGCCTACACCAGACTATTTTCAACAGATATATTTGTGTCTGAAAAATCAGGGAGACACTATTATTATTTTTATACAGCAAAAAATGCCAAAAACAGGATAATAGAGATGTTTTACCGTGGAACATCAAAACCACAGTAATAATTTACTGGTGTATACCAGGCTTTTTAAAATATATATATATTTGCGGCTGAACAGTGAGCGACACACTCAAACTGTTTTTTTTAGATACAAATGGCCCAAAAGTGGATAATACAGAGGTTTGTACCGTGGAACTGCAAAACCACACTTGTATTTCTCGGGCCTACACCAGACTATTTTCAACAGATATATTTGTGTCTGAAAAATCAGGGAGACACTATTTTTTTTTTTTTTTACAACAAAAATGCAAAAAGCAGGATAATAGAGATCTTTTACCGTGGAACAGCAAAAGCACACTTCTGTCTCTCTGGCCTACACCAGACTATTTTCAACAGATATATTTGTGTCTGAAAAATCAGGGAGACACTATTATTATTTTTATACAGCAAAAAATGCCAAAAACAGGATAATAGAGATGTTTTACCGTGGAACATCAAAACCACAGTAATAATTTACTGGTGTATACCAGGCTTTTTAAAATATATATATATTTGCGGCTGAACAGTGAGCGACACACTCAAACTGTTTTTTTTAGATACAAATGGCCCAAAAGTGGATAATACAGAGGTTTGTACCGTGGAACTGCAAAACCACACTTGTATTTCTCGGGCCTACACCAGACTATTTTCAACAGATATATTTGTGTCTGAAAAATCAGGGAGACACTATTTTTTTTTTTTTTTACAGCAAAAAAATTCAAAAAGCAGGATAATAGAGATTTTTTACCGTGGAACAGCAAAAGCACACTTCTGTCTCTCTGGCCTACACCAGACTATTTTCAACAGATATATTTGTGTCTGAAAAATCAGGGAGACACTATTATTATTTTTATACAGCAAAAAATGCCAAAAACAGGATAATAGAGATGTTTTACCGTGGAACATCAAAACCACAGAAATAATTTACTGGTATATACCAGGCTTTTTAAAATATATATATATTTGCGGCTGAACAGTGAGCGACACACTCAAACTGTTTTTTTTTAGATACAAATGGCCCAAAAGTGGATAATACAGAGGTTTGTACCGTGGAACTGCAAAACCACACTTGTATTTCTCGGGCCTACACCAGACTATTTTCAACAGATATATTTGTGTCTGAAAAATCAGGGAGACACTATTTTTTTTTTTTTTACAGCAAAAAATGCAAAAAGCAGGATAATAGAGATTTTTTACCGTGGAACAGCAAAAGCACACTCCTGTCTCTCTGGCCTACACCAGAATATTTTCAACAGATATATTTGTGTCTGAAAAATCAGGGAGACACTATTATTATTTTTATACAGCAAAAAATGCCAAAAACAGGATAATAGAGATGTTTTACCGTGGAACATCAAAACCACAGTAATAATTTACTGGTGTATACCAGGCTTTTTAAAATATATATATATTTGCGGCTGAACAGTGAGCGACACACTCAAACTGTTTTTTTTAGATACAAATGGCCCAAAAGTGGATAATACAGAGGTTTGTACCGTGGAACTGCAAAACCACACTTGTATTTCTCGGGCCTACACCAGACTATTTTCAACAGATATATTTGTGTCTGAAAAATCAGGGAGACACTATTTTTTTTTTTTACAGCAAAAAATGCAAAAAGCAGGATAATAGAGATTTTTTACCGTGGAACAGCAAAAGCACACCCCTGTCTCTCTGGCCTACACCAGAATATTTTCAACAGATATATTTGTGTCTGAAAAATCAGGGAGACACTATTATTATTTTTATACAGCAAAAAATGCCAAAAACAGGATAATAGAGATGTTTTACCGTGGAACATCAAAACCACAGTAATAATTTACTGGTGTATACCAGGCTTTTTAAAATATATATATATTTGCGGCTGAACAATGAGCGACACACTCAAACTGTTTTTTTTAGATACAAATGGCCCAAAAGTGGATAATACAGAGGTTTGTACCGTGGAACTGCAAAACCACACTCGTATTTCTCGGGCCTACACCAGACTATTTTCAACAGATATATTTGTGTCTGAAAAATCAGGGAGACACTATTTTTTTCTTTTTTTACAACAAAAAATGCAAAAAGCAGGATAATAGAGATCTTTTACCGTGGAACAGCAAAAGCACACTTCTGTCTCTCTGGCCTACACCAGACTATTTTCAACAGATATATTTGTGTCTGAAAAATCAGGGAGACACTATTATTATTTTTATACAGCAAAAAATGCCAAAAACAGGATAATAGAGATGTTTTACCGTGGAACATCAAAACCACAGTAATAATTTACTGGTGTATACCAGGCTTTTTAAAATATATATATATTTGCGGCTGAACAGTGAGCGACACACTCAAACTGTTTTTTTTAGATACAAATGGCCCAAAAAGTGGATAATACAGAGGTTTGTACCGTGGAACTGCAAAACCACACTTGTATTTCTCGGGCCTACACCAGACTATTTTCAACAGATATATTTGTGTCTGAAAAATCAGGGAGACACTATTTTTTTTTTTTTTACAGCAAAAAATGCAAAAAGCAGGATAATAGAGATTTTTTACCGTGGAACAGCAAAAGCACACTCCTGTCTCTCTGGCCTACACCAGAATATTTTCAACAGATATATTTGTGTCTGAAAAATCAGGGAGACACTATTATTATTTTTATACAGCAAAAAAATGCCAAAAACAGGATAATAGAGATGTTTTACCGTGGAACATCAAAACCACAGTAATAATTTACTGGTGTATACCAGGCTTTTTAAAATATATATAGATTTGCGGCTGAACAGTGAGCGACACACTCAAACTGTTTTTTTTAGATACAAATGGCCCAAAAGTGGATAATACAGAGGTTTGTACCGTGGAACTGCAAAACCACACTTGTATTTCTCGGGCCTACACCAGACTATTTTCAACAGATATATTTGTGTCTGAAAAATCAGGGAGACACTATTTTTTTTTTTTTTACAGCAAAAAATGCAAAAAGCAGGATAATAGAGATTTTTTACCGTGGAACAGCAAAAGCACACTCCTGTCTCTCTGGCCTACACCAGAATATTTTCAACAGATATATTTGTGTCTGAAAAATCAGGGAGACACTATTATTATTTTTATACAGCAAAAAATGCCAAAAACAGGATAATAGAGATGTTTTACCGTGGAACATCAAAACCACAGTAATAATTTACTGGTGTATACCAGGCTTTTTAAAATATATATATATTTGCGGCTGAACAATGAGCGACACACTCAAACTGTTTTTTTTAGATACAAATGGCCCAAAAGTGGATAATACAGAGGTTTGTACCGTGGAACTGCAAAACCACACTCGTATTTCTCGGGCCTACACCAGACTATTTTCAACAGATATATTTGTGTCTGAAAAATCAGGGAGACACTATTTTTTTCTTTTTTTACAACAAAAAATGCAAAAAGCAGGATAATAGAGATCTTTTACCGTGGAACAGCAAAAGCACACTTCTGTCTCTCTGGCCTACACCAGACTATTTTCAACAGATATATTTGTGTCTGAAAAATCAGGGAGACACTATTATTATTTTTATACAGCAAAAAATGCCAAAAACAGGATAATAGAGATGTTTTACCGTGGAACATCAAAACCACAGTAATAATTTACTGGTGTATACCAGGCTTTTTAAAATATATATATATTTGCGGCTGAACAGTGAGCGACACACTCAAACTGTTTTTTTTAGATACAAATGGCCCAAAAGTGGATAATACAGAGGTTTGTACCGTGGAACTGCAAAACCACACTTGTATTTCTCGGGCCTACACCAGACTATTTTCAACTGATATATTTGTGTCTGAAAAATCAGGGAGACACTATTTTTTTTTTTTTTTACAGCAAAAAAATTCAAAAAGCAGGATAATAGAGATTTTTTACCGTGGAACAGCAAAAGCACACTTCTGTCTCTCTGGCCTACACCAGACTATTTTCAACAGATATATTTGTGTCTGAAAAATCAGGGAGACACTATTATTATTTTTATACAGCAAAAAATGCCAAAAACAGGATAATAGAGATGTTTTACCGTGGAACATCAAAACCACAGTAATAATTTACTGGTGTATACCAGGCTTTTTAAAATATATATATATTTGCGGCTGAACAGTGAGCGACACACTCAAACTGTTTTTTTTTAGATACAAATGGCCCAAAAGTGGATAATACAGAGGTTTGTACCGTGGAACTGCAAAACCACACTTGTATTTCTCGGGCCTACACCAGACTATTTTCAACAGATATATTTGTGTCTGAAAAATCAGGGAGACACTATTTTTTTTTTTTTTTACAGCAAAAAATGCAAAAAGCAGGATAATAGAGATTTTTTACCGTGGAACAGCAAAAGCACACTTCTGTCTCTCTGGCCTACACCAGACTATTTTCAACAGATATATTTGTGTCTGAAAAATCAGGGAGACACTATTATTATTTTTATACAGCAAAAAATGCCAAAAACAGGATACTAGAGATGTTTTACCGTGGAACATCAAAACCACAGTAATAATTTACTGGTGTATACCAGGCTTTTTAAAATATATATATATTTGTGGCTGAACAGTGAGCGACACACTCAAACTGTTTTTTTTAGATACAAATGGCCCAAAAGTGGATAATACAGAGGTTTGTACTGTGGAACTGCAAAACCACACTTGTATTTCTCGGGCCTACACCAGACTATTTTCAACAGATATATTTGTGTCTGAAAAATCAGGGAGACACTATTTTTTTTCTTTTTACAACAAAAAATGCAAAAAGCAGGATAATAGAGATCTTTTACCGTGGAACAGCAAAAGCACACTTCTGTCTCTCTGGCCTACACCAGACTATTTTCAACAGATATATTTGTGTCTGAAAAATCAGGGAGACACTATTATTATTTTTATACAGCAAAAAATGCCAAAAACAGGATAATAGAGATGTTTTACCGTGGAACATCAAAACCACAGTAATAATTTACTGGTGTATACCAGGCTTTTTAAAATATATATATATTTGCGGCTGAACAGTGAGCGACACACTCAAACTGTTTTTTTTACATACAAATGGCCCAAAAGTGGATAATACAGAGGTTTGTACCGTGGAACTGCAAAACCACACTTGTATTTCTCGGACCTATACCAGACTATTTTCAACTGATATATTTGTGTCTGAAAAATCAGGGAGACACTATTTTTTTTTTTTTTACAACAAAAAATTCAAAAAGCAGGATAATAGAGATTTTTTACCGTGGAACAGCAAAAGCACACTTCTGTCTCTCTGGCCTACACCAGACTATTTTCAACAGATATATTTGTGTCTGAAAAATCAAGGAGACACTATTATTATTTTTATACAGCAAAAAATGCCAAAAACAGGATAATAGAGATGTTTTACCGTGGAACATCAAAACCACAGTAATAATTTACTGGTGTATACCAGGCTTTTTAAAATATATATATATTTGCGGCTGAACAGTGAGCGACACACTCAAACTGTTTTTTTTAGATACAAATGGCCCAAAAGTGGATAATATAGAGGTTTGTACCGTGGAACTGCAAAACCACACTTGTATTTCTCGGGCCTACACCAGACTATTTTCAACAGATATATTTGTGTCTGAAAAATCAGGGAGACACTATTTTTTTTTTTTTTTTACAGCAAAAAATTCAAAAAGCAGGATAATAGAGATTTTTTACTGTGGAACAGCAAAAGCACACTTCTGTCTCTCTGCCCTACACCAGACTATTTTCAACAGATATATTTGTGTCTGAAAAATCAGGGAGACACTATTATTATTTTTATACAGCAAAAAATGCCAAAAACAGGATAATAGAGATGTTTTACCGTGGAACATCAAAACCACAGTAATAATTTACTGGTGTATACCAGGCTTTTTAAAATATATATATATTTGCGGCTGAACAGTGAGCGACACACTCAAACTGTTTTTTTTAGATACAAATGGCCCAAAAGTGGATAATACAGAGGTTTGTACCGTGGAACTGCAAAACCACACTTGTATTTCTCGGGCCTACACCAGACTATTTTCAACAGATATATTTGTGTCTGAAAAATCAGGGAGACACTATTTTTTTTTTTTTTTACAGCAAAAAATGCAAAAAGCAGGATAATAGAGATTTTTTACCGTGGAACAGCAAAAGCACACTTCTGTCTCTCTGGCCTACACCAGACTATTTTCAACAGATATATTTGTGTCTGAAAAATCAGGGAGACACTATTATTATTTTTATACAGCAAAAAATGCCAAAAACAGGATAATAGAGATGTTTTACCGTGGAACATCAAAACCACAGTAATAATTTACTGGTGTATACCAGGCTTTTTAAAATATATATATATTTGCGGCTGAACAGTGAGCGACACAGTCAAACTGTTTTTTTTAGATACAAATAGCCCAAAAGTGGATAATACAGAGGTTTGTACCGTGGAACTGCAAAACCACACTTGTATTTCTCGGGCCTACACCAGACTATTTTCAACAGATATATTGGTGTCTGAAAAATCAGGGAGACACTATTTTTTTTTTTTTACAGCAAAAAATGCAAAAAGCAGGATAATAGAGATTTTTTACCGTGGAACAGCAAAAGCACACTTCTGTCTCTCTGGCCTATCACCAGACTATTTTCAACAGATATATTTGTGTCTGAAAAATCAGGGAGACACGTATTATTTTTATACAGCAAAAAATGCCAAAAACAGGATAATAGAGATGTTTTACCGTGGAACATCAAAACCACAGTAATAATTTACTGGTGTATACCAGGCTTTTTAAAATATATATATATATTTGCGGCTGAACAGTGAGCGACACACTCAAACTGTTTTTTTTTAGATACAAATGGCCCAAAAGTGGATAATACAGAGGTTTGTACCGTGGAACTGCAAAACCACACTTCTATTTCTCTGGCCTACACCAGACTATTTTCAACAGATATATTTGTGTCTGAAAAATCAGAGGCACACTTTTTTTTTTGGGGGGGGGGGGGCACCAAAAGGTTAATAAGATGGGTATTTGTACATTGTGAAGGAGGGAAAAAAAAAACAGGATTTAGATAAAAAAAAAGATTTTTCCTGGCCCCCGGGACCTGGAGCTAAGTCCAGCAATTTCAGCAACAGGAGCAGCACACAGGACTGTAATGCAGCGTTTGCTGGTATAACCACTGCGTCTCCTATACAGCCTGCCTGCCTGCCTGCCTGATATACCTGGGATGGATATTAGTCCTGAGAAGGACTGGTTGTTTGATCTGGCAGCCTTTACAGACCCTACACTAACTATTTTGCAGGATATATCTCTCCCTAAATCAGCAGCGCTGTCCCTACACTGTCTGATCCAGAGCGACTGTGTCCAAGATGGCGGCGCCCGGTTTTAAATACTCGAGGTGACGCTGTGCGGCCAGCCAATCACTGTAATGCCCACAAACAACATGGCTGCAGCATTACAGTGACTGGCTGGCAATCCCTGCATGTTCATTGGCTCTGTAAAGAGCGCCAAACATGCAGGGCGGAGACCCGATCTCCCGCCCGAGTAACCCGGAATTGCTCGGTGCTCGCCGAACATCCCGAGTAGCGTGATGCTCGGGCGAGTACCGAGCAGTGTCGAGCATGTTCGCTGAACACTACTTATAATTTAAAAAATTACCATTTTTTTGTTCTTTATTAAAATGAAAAGGTTGAAAACTCTGCTGTGCATAATAATTTGGAACATGCATTTTGAGTGCAGTTTGAGTTTTTTATTTTTTTAAAAATATACTGTTATCATAGGCAGTTTGTACAAAAACCTTTCAATTGTACTCTAATAGTTATTTAAAGCCTAAACACAAGCAAGTCACCTGAGTGAAATGCAATCTCCAAGAACAAAAGACAAAAACCAAACCAAAATCTATTAGGTATCAAGAAGTGGAACCAATTAGTAATAGACTAATAAAAGGAAATATAGATAGATACCCAAGACACATTGGAGAAATAGTATGAAATATGATAATTTTATTCACAAAAATACATAATAATATACAACATATAGCATGAAAGGTTTACGGAGAGAAGACAGCTAAAACGCAAGGAAAAGCAGGGTATATAATCCCAAAGTGACACAGTAGAGTTGTGAGCATAACCCCCGATAGATAAAGCTCCTACACACGTAATAATGTAGTAGTAAACATCATAATAGTCAAGGCAGAATACTAACAAAATCCATCACATGATAAGTGATATTAAGATAATAATTATGACAGTGCAACCATTACATAAGTATAACAGCATAAAGTGCCAAAGATAGTGCACATAGAACAATTAGCTGTAAGCTTTAGTTGGAAAGCTGATAAGAGCGTTGTTGTTATGTTCTGCTACCAGAGCTAAGGAAAGAGAGGAGATCTGTCCCTACGATAGAACTCAGCTTAATCCCTACGATGTAACAGGGGACCTGATCCTGCGATCAGACCTGCTAAAGTCCTAAGCTAGTCTGTACGGAGACCTATAGATGTGGGGAAGGAATCCCTACAAGTACTAAGGACTGGGAGGAAAATGGGACACCTCCTAACAGAAATAGTAGCAGACAGACGAACAAACAAAATATATAGAACATAGAGGTCCGTAGACCAAGCAAACTAACAGAGTTAGATACAGAGCACAGGCTAGCTAGAAGGTAGTTAAACAATGAAGTCCAGCAAAGCCAGAAGGGCGGAGCAGGATAAAATAGGCCAACAAGGTCATGTGACCAGCAAAGGAAAAAACCTAAGAACAAGGTTCTAACAGTACCCCCCCTTCTAAGAGGATCCTCCGGATCCCCTAGGACCAGGCTTATCAGGAAATCTCCTGTGAAACTCTCTGATAAGTCTGGACGCGGAAACATCATCCGACCTCACCCAAGAGTTATCCTCGGGTCCGAAACCTTTCCAGGCCACAAGATACTGCAAACTACCTCTATACTGTCTAGAGTTAAGGATGCGAGAAATTTCATATTCCCCGTCCTCCACCACCGGAGGAACAGAGGCAGAGGCGTCACAATCCGATACAACAGCTTTTTTCAACAGAGAGACATGAAATACCGGATTAATTCTCCAGGAGGTAGGAACCTCCAACCTAACAGCAGATTGGTTGACAACCTGAAGCACCTTAAAGGGCCCTACAAACTTGGGACCCAATTTCTTAGAAGGAATCCTCAACCGCAGATTCCTAGAGGACAACCAAACCATGTCACCAACAGCGAACAAAACCTCCTGTCGTTTCCTATCAAAGTAGTCTTTAGATTTTCTGTTGGCCTCCTGAAGATTACCACGCACATCCGTCCAAACTCTCTCCAAATCACCGGAAAAATTCTCCTCCTCAGGCACGGCAGATCCCAACTTGGAGAACGACCCAAACGACGGATGTCTCCCAGAACAACAAAAAAAAGGCGAACAACCAGCAGAAGAAGATGTATGATTGTTCAGAGCAAATTCAGCAAGTGGCAGAAACTCAGACCACCCCTCTTGATTGTCTGCCACAAAACAACGCAAGAACTCCTCAACATCCTGTTTTTTCCTTTCTGTCTGGCCATTAGATTCAGGATGATATCCTGACGAGAACGACAAATGAACTCCCAACCTGTCACAAAAGGCACGCCAAAAACGAGCCACGAACTGAGGACCTCTATCAGAAACAATGTCAGTAGGAACGCCATGAAGTCTGACAATTTCCTTGACAAAGGCCTTAGCGAGAGTTTTAGCGCAGGGCAGTTTGACGAAGGGAACCAAGTGACACAACTTGCTAAAACGGTCCACGACCACCCAGATGACAGTAAAACCCTCAGAGGGGGGAAGGTCAGTTATAAAGTCCATAGCCAAATGTGTCCAAGGAGCACTGGGAACCTCCAAAGGACAAAGCAACCCCGCAGCAGGAGTATGTGAGGACTTAGATCTAGCACATATAGTACATTGGCGCACCCACTTAATGACTTCCTTCTGCCATCCAGGCCACCAAAAACTGCGACTCACCAGTCTCTTGGTCTCAGAGATTCCGGGATGACCTGTCAACCGAGATTCGTGACACTCAACAAACAAATCTCTCCTAAAGGTCCCAGGCACAAACAACCTCCCATGAGGAGTGTGAGATGGGGCATTCTCCTGTGCTTTAAGAATCTCATCTTCCAAAACGGAGTCCAAAGCAGCTATCACAACACCTTCTTGTAAAATGTTCTCCTCTTTCTCAGCACCGACTATGGGAGAAAAACTGCGAGACAAGGCATCCGCCTTAACATTCTTAGTACCAGGGATGTAAGTAACGGAGAAATTAAACCGCGAGAAAAACAGTGCCCACCTAGCCTGACGGGCATTCAGGCGCTTGGCAGCATCAAGATATATCAGATTTTTATGATCCGTAAGAACCTGAACGGGAAATTCCGCACCTTCCAAGAAGTGGCGCCAGTGTTCAAATGCGAGTTTAATAGCCAATAATTCCCGATTACCAATATCGTAATTCAGTTCAGTCTCCGAAATTTTTTTTGAAAAAAAGGCACAGGGATGTAATTCATCCCCGTTATCCTGAGACAATACTGCGCCAACCCCCACAGAGGAAGCATCAACCTCAACCAAAAACGGCTTAGTCACATCAGGCTGCATAAGGATGGGAGCAGAGGTGAACCTCTCCTTGAGATACACAAAAGCTTCAATGGCCTCAGAAGACCACTGAACCGCATCAGCACCTTTCCTGGTGAGATCGGTCAGAGGTTTGACAATACTAGAAAATTTTTTTATGAATTTTCTGTAATAATTGGCGAAACCCAAAAACCTCTGTATCGATTTCAAACCAATAGGCCTAGGTTATTCCTGTACAGCTTGAACTTTAACCGGGTCCATCTCAAAACCTTCGCTGGAGATAATGTAGCCCAAAAAACTAATTCTCTGTACAGCGAACTCACATTTCTCCAGCTTAGCAAAAAGCGAATTGTCCATTAATAACTGTAATACCTCACGTACGCTCCGCCAATGAGACTCCAGATCCGGCGAATAAATCAAAATGTCATCCAAATACACAACCACATTTTTGCCGATCAAAGGTCTAAGGATGTCATTAATAAGATTCTGAAAAAATGCAGGAGCATTAGTAAGACCAAAAGGCATAACCAGATTCTCAAAATGACCCACAGGAGTGTTAAAAGCAGTCTTCCATTCGTCACCCTCCTTCATGCGCAACAGATTGTATGCCCCCTTAAGGTCGATTTTAGAGAACCACTTGGCCCCCATTAACTGGTTAAACAGATCAGGAATCAATGGCAGTGGGTAAGGATTGCGTACAGTAATTTTGTTAATCTCACGAAAATCCAGACAAGGACGTAAACCGCCGTCCTTTTTTTTTACAAAAAAAAATCCAACCGCCACAGGAGACTTAGAGGGCCTAATGTGACCGGCGGCCAAACTTGTCTGTATGTATTCCTCCAAAGCCTTTCTCTCAGGAATAGTAAGGTTAAATAAACGACTTTTAGGAAGAGTCGCTCCAGGGACAAATTCAATAGAACAATCATAGTCTCTATGGGGAGGCAAAACCTGCGATTCCTTCTCAGAAAAAACTCTCCAAAAATCCTGAATAGGAACAGGCAATTCTCCCCTATCCAAAGCTGCAATACGCCCGTTACAACACTTGTCATAACATTTATGGCTCCAGGATTTAATTTCACTGGTAGACCAATCCAGTACAGGATTGTGAAATTTTAACCAGGGCAATCCCAATATTACTGGAGAAGGCAAGTTATTCAACACTACCAAATCCAATTTCTCATGGTGAACACCATTAATAGTGAGAGGAAATTCACAGACCTTGAGAGTAATATTCTTCAAAGGGGAACCATCCACAGAAACCACAGCAATGGGGGATGATAAAGGTTCGGGTTTTAAATTGAGTCTTTCCAAGAATCCCCCATCAATAACATTCAGAGTAGACCCACAATCAACAAACACCCGAAATTCCATTAATTTTTCCTGAGCAATCGTGGAAGCAGCTAAAAATACACCCTTGGAATTTAAACAGGCAATACGGGCATGACTGACCATTTTTTTTCTTTCTTGATACGAAGCTCACAGTCTTTAATTAAATGACCAGATTTTCCGCAATAGAAACACAAGCCTTCAGAAAATCTGCGATCTTTTTCTTGAGAGCGAGGTGCCATCGCTCCAATCTCCATCGATTCACCACTGTTAGTACACACATTCTCATAACCAGAAACTGACATAGCAGAGGATTTGCTCTCATTAACCCTTGCACGCAGTCTCCTATCCACCCGTATAGCTAATTGCATAGCCTGTTGCAAATCTTCAGGTGTAGGATAAGCAATTAGCAGGTCTTTAACCCTTTCACTGAGCCCAGCAAGAAATAGACTTTTCAGAGCAGAATCGTTCCACCCTGTTTGAGTAGACCATCGACGGAAATGAGTACAATATTTTTCCACATTACCTGATCCCTGTCTCAAACGTCTTAACTCAGTCTCAGCTGATGAGACACGGTCAGGATCATCATATAATAGTCCCAAAGCAGAAAAAAAACTATCCACTGAACTGAAGCATGTATCACTAGGTTGCAAAGAAAAGGCCCACTCCTGAGGCTCTTTGCGCAAAAGTGACATTATAAACCCTATGCGCTGGGAATCATCCCCAGAGGACTTGGGTCTCAAACGAAAATACAATAAGCAAGCATTTTTAAATTAAAAAAATTCTCAGTGTTCACCAAAAAATAAATCCGGCAAACGTACCTTAGGCTCCAAGAAATGTGCTCCAGGACAGTTACTCACGTGTTGACGGAGCTCAGTCACCTCCAAAGAGAGTCCCTGCAGGTGTTTAGCCAAATCCAGAACCGACACCATGATGGAACAGAAAAAATCTTTCCTTAGAGCATTTGCTGGGCTGGACTTACTGTTATGTTCTGCTACCAGAGCTAAGGAAAGAGAGGAGATCTGTCCCTACGATAGAACTCAGCTTAATCCCTACGATGTAACAGGGGACCTGATCCTGCGATCAGACCTGCTAAAGTCCTAAGCTAGTCTGTACGGAGACCTATAGATGTGGGGAAGGAATCCCTACAAGTACTAAGGACAGGGAGGAAAATGGGACACCTCCTAACAGAAATAGTAGCAGACAGACGAACAAACAAAATATATAGAACATAGAGGTCCGTAGACCAAGCAAACTAACAGAGTTAGATACAGAGCACAGGCTAGCTAGAAAGTAGTTAAACAATGAAGTCCAGCAAAGCCAGAAGGGCGGAGCAGGATAAAATAGGCCAACAAGGTCATGTGACCAGCAAAGGAAAAAACCTAAGAACAAGGTTCTAACAGTTGTAGCCTGCTGACAGGTAATAGTGTCAGTTTCTCAGATAGAGGTGGGTAATCGTTAGCACATAATAGTGATCAGCCTCAGGCGTTCAGGCAGACTGTTATCACGAGCACCCCTGCTCTCTACAACATGACTCAAGGTAGCTATATTTAATCCCCTGATTGAGATACTTTATGTTCACCCGAGATATCTAGCTGATCACTATTATATGCTATTCCATCCGGTTTGCGTTTAGTTGGACCATCATTTATTTTCCAACAGGACAATGACCCCAAACACACCTCCAGGCTGTGTAAGGGCTATTTGACCAAGAAGGAGAGTGATGGGGTGCTACGCCAGATGACCTGGCCTCCACAGTCACCAGACCTGAACCCAATCGAGATGGTTTGGGGTGAGCTGGACCGCAGAGTGAAGGCAAAAGGGCCAACAAGTGCTAAGCATCTCTGGGAACTCCTTCAAGATTGTTGGAAGACCATTTCCGGTGACTACCTATTGAAGCTCATCAAGAGAATGCCAAGAGTGTGCAAAGCAGTCATCAAAGTAAAAAGTGGCTACTTTGAAGAACCTAGAAGATAAGACATATTTTCAGTTGTTTCACGCTTTTTTGTTAAGTATATAATTCCACATGTGTTAGTTCATAGTTCTGATGCCTTCAGTGTGAATGTACAATTTTCATAGTCATGAAAATACAGAAAAATCTTTAAATGAGAAGGTGTGTCCAAACTTTTGGTCTGTACTGTATATTATATACTTTGCGGACATTTAAACCAAGTCCCATCTTCTCCATTGGCCTTGTATCCTTAATTAAAAGATGTTCAATTATCACTGTTGGTTTTTATCAGATTGTACTTATATGAACCATTGCAGCACGTTACTGAGTTCATTTTCAGCACTGTGGGGATACTGAACTGAGCCATGGGAATATAAGTAAACTTATAAGAGTGGTAAAAAAGCTTATGGTATGCTTCCTTAAGGCATACACGTCAAACTCTGGCCCGTGGGCCAAATCTTCCCCGCAGGTTGGTTATATTTGGCCCTGGACACCAGAACCGACCACCCCTATGTGGGGCCATTATTCTATATGGAGAATTATGTGGGGCCCATAATACTGTATGGAGGACTATGTGGGGCGATTATTCTGTATGGAGGACTATATGGAGCCCATAATACTGTATGGAGGACTATGTGGGGCCCATAATACTGTATGGAGGGCTATGTGGGACCCATTGTTCTGTATGTGGGGCTCATTATACTATATACTGGTTTTCCCGGGAATTTGTCCAAGTTTAAAATTTTGGCCCTCTGTGTGTTTGAGTGTATCATCCCTGCCTTAATGGGTCTGTACCAAGTCTGACCAACAAGCATGTATATCACCGCTATATTTTTTTTGTCTATGGGACTGCTGGAGCCCTGTATGGATATCTCCAGCTGTCCCACAGGCAATGAATTGAGTGCGTGTATTATGCACCTGCTTTTCTCCCCTCTCCCTGGTTCGCTGAACTCTGTTGTGCTCCACGTTGTGCTTTGCAGATTGCCCGGTGTGATCCCATGTGATCATCTACCTGTGTCTTTATAAGGCACACAACTGTATCTTGGTATTAAGATTTTTAAGTGCTCTAGAGTGTTGGGTGCCTTCAGCCTCCAGGACCTCTGCTACCTGTCTGAAGTTTCCAGGACCTCTGTTACCTGTCTGAAGTTTCCAGGACCTCTGCTACCTGTTCCCAGTCTCCTGTCCGCCTGTGATCTCCAAGACCTTTTTTACCTGTCTGCGGTCTACAGGACCTCTGCTACCTGTTCCCAGTCTCCTGTCCACGCCCATGTGGCACATTATATGCAGGAGTTGAGGCCCGAAAGTGATGAAGTGCGCGTGCCTGCCGTCCGACCTCACATTCCTATTATCATAAAATAATAAATAATCAGAAACGACTTTTCAAATAGACTGACGGGTCCAGAAGAGATCCCTTTTCAGCAGTCACCTCATTATTATAAGAAGCAGGATTACAATGAGAGATAACAGATTCCACCATTCACAGTAGGTAGTGTCACAGCTCACCTCTTCCGCCTTCCTGCACATTGGCCTCTGTATGTTACTAAACATGAGAAAATGTATAGAAAACTCTCCCAAGGAAATAAATAGAGTCCCCTTTAATGTCCATATCTCCAAACAGACAAGAGAGCAGCTTCCATAAATCTGCAGAAAACAGAATACAATAAACTGCAATCAGAAATACAAATGATAAAAAAATTATCAATTTTCGTCAGCAATGGTTTCTTCGTTGGCCTTCACCCATAAAACTCTGCTTGGTTCAGTGTGCGGCGTATGGTCCTTGTTGAAACCATGACCTCAGACTGTTCCAGGTTGGTCTTCAGGTCTTTGGATATTTGACGTTGTGTTTTTTCCACCATTTGCACCAACCTTCGAAGACATCTCTTGTCAATTTTCCTCTTTCCACCACGTCCAGGGAGGTTTTTGACGGTTCCATGCTTGGCAAATTTCTTAATAACATTGCACACTGTTGAAACAGGGATACCAAGGTCTTTGGAGATGGCCTTATACCCTTTGGAAGTCTTGTGTTTGCTAATAATAGCAGTTCTAATATCCCCAGACAGCTCCTTTGTCTTCACCATTGTGACAAAGGAACAGTGCCTACCATGTGGCTTTTTAAAACACTGAAGTCATCGTTCATTGGCTAATTCAAGTCCCATGGGGACCGACAATTAATCACAGGAGAATCTCTTTTGTGATTTACCACAGGCGAGTCAAAATGTGTTTCCTTACTAAATTAATGTAAAGGGTGCCATTACCAGTGACAGAACAAGCTTTAGGTTTTTCTATTTTTCCCTCCCATTGGTTTTGGTTTTAAATTATTGTTTATCATTTGCTCTTTTGTATTTAACACGCGTGCTCTACACAAAAAAACTGTTTCACTTGATTCATTTCTGTCAAGAGATATTCCACATTATGTACTTAAACTTCATGGATGCCAATAATGATGAGCAGGACTGTATAAAAGCTTTGCGTGTTGTGATACTCAAATGCTGCACTTAAAATTATAGGAGGGGGTAACAGTGAGGTTATTTGAGCATAAGTTTTGGTGCCGGAGGAGGAGGGTGTGGTGGTTGATGATTCTGCTGTTGGCCTGAAAAACAATGAGCCTGAACTTGTCTGCTGGTGGGAGGTTGGAAGCTGATTGGGGGAATAGTGTACCATAATAGGAGCTGTGTGGTGTGTCAAATGAAGTTGTAGCAAGGACTGAGAAGTGCAACAGCAGTAAAGTATAGGAAAGCAGCAAGTGACTGGCTGAGGGACGTAGTCCTTGTAATCAATCCTAGGATGAGGGAGGTCAAGTGTGGAGACTTTGTGGGCTGTTCGGTAACTTCAACTTCAGAAGAGTTGTGGGTTTCAAAACTCTGGGAGACCTTCAGTCTGTCGGAAGCCGTAGTGAAGCCAAGAGGAAAGCAAGCTTTGGTCCTGAAATTGAGCAAGTTACCCATATGGCCAGTGTGTATTACCAAGTGTGGATCATACAAGTGTGGAATTGAATTAATCCTGAACTTAATACTATGTATACAGTCTGCATCTTGTCATCTATGATCATCGCACTCTAATCAGTATGTCCATTTGTCTATTCTTCTTGCAGATACGACACCCAGCTTTCCATTTGTGTGATCTATCTTGCCATTCTTGTCTGCACTAACCTGGTATGTTTGTAAGCTGACCATAGCATGACTCCTGTTCAACACTTTTCTTTATGGCCAGCCTGTTTTACTTTGCTTGTGTTTTATATCCTGCGTCTGGCCAAATTTGTACTTATCTGATAAACATGGGTCAGAGGCCTCTCCCCTCAACTTAACAGCTGAATGCATTTGCTAGCATATACATGTGCATCTCACTAAATTAGAATATCATCAAAAAGTTAATTTATTTCAGTTCTTGAATACAAAAAGTGAAAGTCATATATTATATAGAGTCATTACAGACAGAGTTATCTATTTCAAGTGTTTATTTCCGTTAATGTTGATGATTATGGCTTACAGCCAATGAAAACACAAAAGTCAAACAAACAACAAAAAAACACCTGCAAAGGCTTCCTAAGTGTTTAAAAAGGTTCCTTAGTGTGTTTCAGTAGGCTCCACAATCATGGGGAAGACTGCTGACTTGACAGATGTCCAGAAGGCAGTCATTGACACACTCCACAAGTTCCCAGAGTTCCAATTTTCATTTGTAAATCAAGGTCCCAGAGTCTGGAGGAAGAGTGGAGAGGCCACAATCCAAGCTGCTTGAGGTCTAGTGTGAAGTTTCCACAATCAGTGATGGTTTGGGAGCCATGTCATCTGCTGGTGTAGGTCCACTGTGTTTTATCAAGACCAAAGTCAGCACAGCCCTCTACCAGGAAATTTTAGAGCACTTCATTCTTCCCTCTGCCGACAAGCGTTTTGGAGAAGGAAATTTCATTCTCCAGCAGGACTTGGCACCTCTCCACACTGCCAAAAGTACCAATACCTAGTTTAAAAACAACAGTGTCGCTGTGCTTGATTGGCCAGCAAACTCACCTGACCTTAACCCCATAGAGAATCTATGGGGTATTGTCAAGAGGAAGATGAGAGACACCAGACCCAACAATGCAGACGAGCTGAAGGCTGCTATCAAAGCAACCTGGGCTTCCATAACACCTCAGCAGTGCCACAGGCTGATCGCCTCTATGCCACACCACATTGATGCAGTAATTGATGCAAAAGGAGCCCCGACCAAGTATTGAGTTCATTTACTGAATATACATTTCAGTAGGCCAACATTTTGGATTTTAAAAACATTTTTCAAGCAGTTGTTATAAAGTATTCTAATTTACTGAGATAATGACTTTTGTGTTTTCATTGGCTGCAAGCCATAATCATCAACATTACCAGAAATAAACACTTGAAATAGATCACTCTGTTTGTAATGACTTTATATAATATATGAGTTTCACTTTTTGTATTGAAGAACTGAAATAAATTAACTTTTTGATGATATTCTAATTTAGTGAGATGCATCTGTATATTGTGAAGTCTGAGGCTATGTGCCCAGGTTGCGGATTACAAGCGTTTTTGCTGCGGATTTTCCGCAGCGGAAACGCTTGTAAAACGCTTGGTAATCCGCATCCCTTGGTCCCCAATGAGAATCCGCAAGTTCTATGCCCATGCTGCGGATTTTTCCGCAGCGTTTATGCTGCGTTCAAAAATCCGCAGCATGTTCATTAATTTTGCGTTTCCGCATGCGGAATTGCCTTATTTAATGCATGAAAAAACGCAAGGCAATTCCGCATGTCAAAAACGGCAATTCCGCATGCATTTTTCCGGGAGAGGACATGCGGAAATGAAGCAGAAATTTTCTGCTTCATTTCCACAACGTGGGCACATAGCCTGAGTCTGGTGACGTAGTCTGGCAGTGTGTATCACGAAGCGTGCATCATATAAGTGTGGCATTGAATTAATCCTGAATTGAACTTGAAGGGAACATAAGGAAATAGGATACCCAGGCAAAGTAAACAATGTTTCTGTTTGTTTTCGCTCTCTTCCCTATAGTCCTCACTTTCTAATAAGCCCCCTAATCCCTACACCTAGTAAGGAACTCTTCTACTCTCCTTCCATCCTCCCCATTCATCTCACCTCCTCCTCAGAACTATTCCTCAATATTCATGCATGTGTCCCCAAACACAGACAGCCACCTTATGGCCTCTCCTGCTCCCACCTTCTAACACTTTCCCTGCTCCTTCTGACTGCTGCCGATATTTCTCCAAATACTGGCCCTCCTCAGCACATCCCCACAGTCACTTCCGCCTCCTATCCACGATCTGTCACAAGCTCTCACAACCTTTCAAACCTTATACCCATCCACCCAGCCCCCGCTTCTCCAGTCCCACTAACAGGCGCTCTATGGAACGCTCGTTCCATCTGCAACAAACTTTCCTACATCCATGATCTTTTCATTACTAACAAACTCTCCTTCCTCAACATCACCGAAACCTGGCTCTCCCCCTCCCCAGCTGCACTTTTGTACGGTGGATTCCATCTTTCTCACCCCACCCCCACTCCAATGGCAAGCATGGTGGAGGAGTAGGTTTTCTCCTGTGAGATAACTGCTCCTTCACCCATATTCCACTGCCACCCTCCATTACTCTCCCCTCTTTTGAGGTGCACTGTGTGCACATCTACCCCCCCTCCAACCTCCAACTGGCCATCATTAACCACTCCCCCAGGACCAGCCACCATTTTCTTTGACCACTTTACCACCTGGCTGCTTCATTTAATTTCCGCTGACATCCCCACTATCATCATGGGTGACTTCAACATCCCCATTGACACTTCCCACTTATCTGGCTCTAAGCTTCTATCCTTCACTTCCTTCTTCAGCCTTGCTCAATGGTCTTCTGCCCCCACTCACAAAGATGGCCACACACTGGACCTCATCTTCACCCGCCTCTGTTCCCTATCTAACCTCTCTAGTTCACCTCTCCCTCTTTCTGACCACAACATACTCACATTCTCTTCCCTCTCCTCTCCAGGTGCACAAGCCCCACTCCACAAACTTGCACACCCTCACAGAAATCTCAAACACCTTGACCTACACTCACTCTTTGAATCCCTTCTCCCTCTCACATTCATAAGTTCATTCAGATGCTGCTGCCACTTTATATAACACCACAACAGCTGCACCTCTCAATTAGGTCGCCCCTCTCACACATACCACAGCTCGCCCACTCAACAGGAAACCCTGGCACACCAACCTGACTAAAGAATTGTGAAGAGCCTCCAGGGTTGCTGAGTGGAAATTGAAAAGGTCCCACTCCAACGAGCATTTCATCGCATTCAAACAGTCCCTCACTACTTTCAAGTCCACACTTACTGCAGCAAAACAAACATACTTTTCATCTCTCATATCCTCCCTGTCTCACAACCCTAAACAGCTATTCAACACTTTCAATTCTCTCCTCTGTCCCCCAGCGCCTCCTCCCCCTCCTCTCATCTCAGCCAAAGACTTTACCTCATTCTTCAAGCAGAAAATTGACACCATCAGACAAAGCCCCTCCTCATATCTACTCAACCCTCCTCCTTCAAAATCAGCTTCTCCACCATTACAGACTATCAACTTTCCTCTTTACTCTCCAAATCACACCTCACCACCTGCGAACTTGACCCAATCCCACCTCATCCCTAACCTCACAACAGTCTTCATCCCAACCCTAACCCACCTTTTCAACCTGTCACTAACAACTGGTGTCTTCCCCTCATGCTTCAAACATGCCTCGATTACACCCATCCTCAAAAATCCATCCCTTGACCCATCCTCTCTGTCTAGCTGTCGCCCCATATCACTTCTCCCTGATGCCTCAAAACTACTGGAACAACATGTCCATTTTGAACTGTCTTCTCACCTCTCCTCCTGCTCCCTCTTTGATCACTTACAATCTGACTTCTGACCACACCACTCCACTGAAACTGCCCTGACTAAAGTCACCAACGACCTACTAACTGCCAAATCCAAGCGAAACTCCTCCTCCTGGACCTGTCATCTGCCTTTGACACAGTGGACCATTCCCTCTTGCTACAGACTCTCTCATCTTTTGGCATCAAAGACTTGGCCCTATCTTGGATCTCCTCATATTTAACAGAGAGGACATTCAGTGTCTCCCACTCACACACCACCTCCTCATCTCGCCCCCTATCTGTCGGTGTCCCCCAAGGCTCAGTCCTTGGACCCCTGCTCTTCTCCATCTACACCTTCGACCTGGGATAGCTCATACAGTCCCATGGCTTTCAGTATCACCTCTATGCTGATGACACACAGCTCTACCTCTCTGGACCCGATATCTCCTCCCTACTAACCAGAATCCTACAATGTCTGTCTGCTATTTCATCCTTCTTCTCTGACAGATTTCTAAAACTTAACATGGATAAAACTGAATTCATAATTTTTCCACTGTCTCAATCAATCCCCCCCAACTGACCTATCCATCAAAGTCAATGGCTGCCCACTCTCCTCAGTCCCGCAAGCTTGCTGCCTCAGGGTAACCCTGGACTCTAATCTCTCCTTCAAACCACATATCCAAGCCCTTTCCACTTCCTGTCAACTCAAAAATATCTCCCGGATCCGTACATTCCTCAACCACAAATCTGCAAAAACACTAGTGCATGCCCTCATCATCTCCCGCCTCAACTACAGCAACCTCCTGCTCTGTGGCCTCCCTTCTAACACTCTCGCACCCCTCCAATCAATCCTAAACTGTGCTGCCCGACTAATCCACATATCCCCCCCCGCTATTCCCCGGCCTCTCCTCTTTATCAATCCTTTCAATGGCTCCCCATTGCCCAGAGATTCCAGTTCAAAACCCTAACCATGGCATACAAAGCCATCCACAACCTGTCTCCTCCATATGTCTGTGACCTAGTCTCCCGATACTTACCTACACGCAACCTCCGATCCTCACAAGATCTCCTTCTCTACTCCCCTTTTATCTCCTCTTCCCACAATTGTATACAAGATTTCTCCCGTGCATCCCCCCTACTGTGGAACTCTCTACCCCAATACATCAGACTCTCGTCTACCGTGGAAACCTTCAAAAGGAACCTGAAGACCCACCTCTTCCGACAAGCCTACAACCTGCAGTAACCCCTGCTCCACCATACCGCTGCACGACCAGCTCTAACCTCACCTACTGTATCCTCACCCATCCCTTGTAGACTGTGAGCCCTCGTGGGCAGGGTCCTCGCTCCTCCTGTACCAGTCGCCGTCTTGCATTCAAAATTTATTCTAATTGTTTGTGCTATGTATATCCCTTTCACATGTAAAGCGCCATGGAATAAATGGCGCTATAATATTAAATATTAATAATAAATAATATGGGAGATTTTCTAGCCATACAGATTGTATCAGGGAAGATTGTCTTCCTTGTGGCGGGGAAAAAGCCTCAGTGTGGACTCGTCATATTAGAAAGTGGACTGGCTGAGAATAGTGGTACTGGAATAAAGAAATCTTATGCACTTGCAACATGCATTGACACAAGCTGTTGGTTTAAGATCCGCAGTATGTCAACTGATACTGTGGATGTAGGTGTAAGTTTTTTCCTTTACTTAGCCAAGGGTGAAATATGTAACTTTATTGCACCTTTTTCACAATGATATCTGCTGCGGTAAATATGGCTAAAGGTATCATTGTGGAATCTCCAGTGCCAAAGTTCCACAGTAAATACACTCCATTGGAACTTAAAGGGGTTGTCCTAGTAGTGGATTTCAATCTGAATATTTTCCCATTTACAATTAAAACACTTATACTCACCTCCTGTGCCTGCGCCGTTCCATTTATTTTAATGGCTGCAAACATTCAGATTGAGAAGGTGTTGTCCTAGTAGTGGACAACCCCTTTAAGCCCACCATACACATTAGATGGCTATCGGCCAAGCTCCCATACATATGAGTGCTCGTTTGGCAATGTGCTCCTATGTTCTCAATGAGACAGCCGAAGCTGATCTCCGAGAGACAATATGATCGGCAGCCCGGATTGATATTTCCCCCGATAGTGCATATTAGACTTTTGGCTGAACCCATTGCTATTGGCAGGTTTGTCCAACAATAGTCTAATGTGTGTGAGGTGCTATAGCTTATAATTAAATGTTCTTATTCAAACTAACACTTAAAATGTAACCAGAGGCATATCTAGTATGGAGGCTGCCTCTGGTACAAGCGCCCTAATCAACGTCACAGCTTCCCTTTAAATAAAATATCAAGGTACAATGTGGGTCCATACAAATTTAATGTGTGGATACAATTATGTAAACTGTTCCAGCCAGTGGGCATACATGTCGATACGCAACAACTGTCAATTAATAGTTGAAGGGAGTTGGAGGAAACACATTACATTATTATTGGGGGGATCTGGTCATTTTCAGTGAGATTGATGGATGAACTACCTTAAAATTGTCTAAAATATGAGAATTTATGACTGCGTGGTATATTTATACTGTACCTTATGCGAAAAACTGGACTGGCAGTAGGACATGGAACTTCCTACAATAGTGGTTGTCCCTCTATTGTTTGATATTGGACTGAATGCCTTGAAGGGCCCTTATTAAACTTAAAGGGGTTATGCTCTACACGACAACATCTGTTTAACCACTTCAGTGCACCACATAAAATAAAAACAATCAATACGTTCTGGCGATGTTGACATTGTTGTGTCACATGATTACAGTAGCTTGTATAGTATATTGTGGAACAGGAAATTGGCTGCAGCGGTCACAAGACACAAGTATTAGATCAACCATTGAGTATAGCAGCGTTGACATCGCAGTAATGGCAGTGCGTATCGCTTGTTTTTACTTTACATATGGCATTGATGCGATGAAGAAGAGGTTGTCCAATAGTAGACGACCCTGTTAATGAAAATGGGTAATTTACACCATTATGAACGTTCATCCATCATCATCTGGGCCAAAGTCGGACATGTTTAAATTTTTCTTATGAAAAATCTTTATTTAAAAGAAGGTTCCCAAAGACATCATTCATCCAGGCATTGAACATGTATGGCCAGTTTAAAAGATAGGAACTGCCAATATGGAGTAAAATGTGTATGGCTGCGTTGGTGAAATGTTTGTTCAACCATTAAATTGCTTCTATCTAAATGATATGGCTTCCTATAAGCATCCTATATAGGACGGAATAGCTGACAGAGGAGTGTGAGGCTGATTCCATGCAGTTGCTGCATGCACCGCTAATATATGGGAGCAGATCAGAAAAATTCTGGACATACAGTAAAAAGTCATTTATTGCATTTTTATTGGATGTGAATAAAGGTAAAATGAAATATGAGATAAAGTAGTGTATACAAAGTACATTATGACCAAGGTAGATCAGAACCATAGAAATCTATAGAACTTTTATAGTTATCATCATAAAACCAGCTTCTCTGCAACTGATGCCTGACAGTCAGCAAGTTGCTGAACATTTAGTGAAAGTTTTGCATTCACAAAAATTTGTCCTTTTTTATCCATTAGATTTTTGTGTGTCGGTTTTTATTATCCATATTAAAAAATGGTAGGCGGCCTAAGAGGAAATTAGTAAGAATTACCAAGCAACCGATTCATAGAACCATTCACTTAAATAGGAGATTGTGCTCTGCAAATTGGACCAGAGTTGGGCATGTCTCCATTTCTTTTAAGCAATTGGTTTGCAAAAAGGAATGGATGTGAGTATCCCCAAGGAATATGATGTGTGTGCTGTCAGTGTGAGGCTAGGACGAGAAACACTGACCTGTGAATAACAGCCATACAAATAGCTGTCATTTTTCCAATTTACCATTTCATGATAACTTTTTACATTTATTTTTCATCCTCACTTTCCAAATCCTCATTTGTTTGTGTTACAATGAGAAAGTTGCAGATAGCATTGAGGAAATCCTGTGTCTGCTCCGCATGTACCCAGCGTCCTCACCCGTAACAAAATATTCACCACGTTTGCACATGGAAAGAGGAGTTGTATGTCAGGGTGATTCTCTAAACAGAAAATAAAAGTAGCAGTAGTGAAATGCCTAAATAATATATATATAACATATGTAGAAAGTATTTTTGCATCAATGATTTCTTATTAATAAAGACACTTTCTATTGATGATATCTGAGGCTGGATATCACCTTGGACTGCAGCAATAATGAATCTTACAAAAAAGATGAATGTTATTGCTGCAGACATTAATGGGAGTAGCAGTATAACCAAAAAGATAGGCATCTTCAAATATAGAAATAGCACAATATAGTTTTGTCTACCACCTATGAATGCATGAAAGAGCCCAAGAACAGTAAGGCGATATGAAAATATATCAAAGTTTATTGCATAAATATAATATATCATCAAATACATACAGTGAATATGGATAGGTGAGCAGAACAGCTGAAAACCATATGGGGAAAGATGATGTAAGAGGTTCCCATAGAGAAGAGACCAAAGATCCCAAAATAGATCTCCCGCAGATGGATAGATAATTTAAATCCTCTAGTAAATCACAAACATTTGATGCAAGCTAACTATATATATATATATACATATATATATATATATATATATATACAGTACGGACCAAAAGTTTGGACACACCTTCTCATTTAAAGATTTTTCTGTATTTTCATGACTATGAAAATTGTACATTCACACTGAAGGCATCAAAACTATGAATTAACACATGTGGAATTATATACTTAACAAAAAAGTGTGAAACAACTGAAAATATGTCTTATATTCTAGGTTCTTCAAAGTAGCCACCTTTTGCTTTGATGACTGCTTTGCACACTCTTGACATTCTCTTGATGAGCTTCAAGAGGTAGTCACCAGAAATGGTCTCCCAACAATCTTGAAGGAGTTCCCAGAGATGCTTAGCACTTGTTGGCCCTTTTGCCTTCACTCTGCGGTCCAGCTCACCCCAAACCATCTTGGTTGGGTTCAGGTCTGGTGACTGTGGATGCCAGGTCATCTGGCGTAGCACCCCATCACTCTCCTTCTTGGTCAAATAGCCCTAACACAGCCTGGAGGTGTGTTTGGGGTCCTTGTCCTGTTGAAAAATAAATGATAGTCCAACTAAACGCAAGCCGGATGGAATAGCATGCCGCTGCAAGATGCTGTGATAGCCATGCTGGTTCAGTATGCCTTCAATTTTGAATAAATCCCCAACAGTGTCACCAGCAAAGCACCCCCACACCATCACACCTCTTCCTCCATGCTTCACAGTGGGAACCAGGCATGTAGAGTCCATCCGTTCACCTTTTCTGCATCGCACAAAGACACGGTGGTTGGAACCAAAGATCTTTGGACTCATCAGACCAAAGCACAGATTTCCACAGTCTAATGTCCATTCCTTGTGTTCTTCAGCCCAAACTTGTCTCTTCTGCTTGCAGCCTGTCCTTAGCAGTGGTTTCCTAGCAGCTATTTTACCATGATGACCTGCTGCACAAAGTCTCCTCTTAACAGTTGTTGTAGAGATGTGTCTGCTGCTAGAACTCTGTGTGGCATTGACCTGGTCTCTAATCTGAGCTTCTGTTAACCTGCGATTTCTGAGGCTGGTGACTCGGATAAACTTATCCTCAGAAGCAGAGGTGACTCTTGGTCTTCCTTTCCTGGGGCGGTCCTCATGTGAGCCAGTTTCTTTGTAGCGCTTGATGGTTTTTGCAACTGCACTTGGGGACACTTTCAAAGTTTGCCCAATTTTTCGCACTGACTGACCTTCATTTCTTAAAGTAATGATGGCCACTCATTTTTCTTTACTTAGCTGCTTTTTTCCTGCCATAATACAAATTCTAACAGTCTATTCGGTAGGACTATCAGCTGTGTATACACCTGACTTCTGCACAACACAACTGATGGTCCCAACCCCATTTATAAGGCAAGAAATCCCACTTATTAAACCTGACAGGGCACACCTGTGAAGTGAAAACCATTTCCGGTGACTACCTCTTGAAGCTCATCAAGAGAATGCCAAGAGTGTGCAAAGCAGTCCTCAAAGCAAAAGGTGGCTACTTTGAAGAACCTAGAATATAAGACATATTTTCAGTTGTTTCACACTTTTTTGTTAAGTATATAATTCCACATGTGTTAATTCATAGTTTTGATGCCTTCAGTGTGAATGTACAATTTTCAAAGTCATGAAAATACAGAAAAATCTTTAAATGAGAAGGTGTGTCCAAACTTTTGGTCTGTACTGTATATATATATATATATATATATATATATATATATATTTGTGTTCTCCAAATAGAAGATAGCAATATATAAAGCAACTGAGCTACAATTCATTGAATTTAATGACAGGGAGGTATACAAAATCCTCCACAGTGATATTGAACATATATATATATAGAAAACTCAAATATGAGTGGCATCAAAAAGTTTGAACACATATAAAATGGTATGCACAATAGCTTCATTAAGGGACAAGATCTTCCAAGGGTAATGATAATAACCCTAGGCAGACAAATGCCAATGGAATAATCCTAACTGGTCAGGATAAAATAGTCTAATCTAAATAGATCTCTAAAAGAAACCCCCAGGGCACAGTTGTTAAAGATCTAGAAAACCGTGACATTCAGTGGTTAAGTGATATCCGATGTGGAGTATTAGCAAAAGGCATTAGCTGGCATAATGCAGCGGCATACAATAAGTAAAGATAGAAAACGGCTACAAAGACAGTATGCCCTTAGATATGAAACCATACATGCCAGCAGCAAAGCTGCATAATTTCCATACCTTAGGTCATAATGCTGAATAAACCTGGAGCTCAAAAGGGGGATCATCTGAGCGCCTCAACGCGCGTTTCACCTCATGGGTTCGTCAGGAAGCGTGGCGAACATTAAAAATGGGTCCTATTTAAATCAGCGACATGTGTGATCGCAACCAATCAGCGCGCCGCCTGCAATGATGTCCCACCCCATGACAGCATCGGCCGATGCCCGCCGTGCATTTTGAGAGGGAGGAAGCACATCATCCTCTCCATCACCACAGAAACGCCGCACAGCCCGCGACGCCACCAGTGCGACACAAAACATATGCGGGGTGCGTCAATGTGACGACTGAAGGTGAAAAAGCTGGCGATGTATGTTTACACTGTGCGCCATCAGAGCGCAGAGCAGCCGCACAGTGCATAATGTGGCATACAACTATGATGAAAAATATATATACAATTTGGGTGCAGAGAAATCACAAAGTGCATGGAAGGGGCACAAGCCCTGACTAAGAGGAGCATATATACAGTTAGGGGGAGATCTAGCAGTCTAATAATTCCCAATATATAAGCTATGGGTCTAATAAACATATACTACATGAATTTACCTATCAATTCACAGATAATATTAGTATAGTCCAACAACAAATACAGTAACAATTAATAAGTAAATACATCGGCCAAGACTACAAAATAAAAAAAAATAAAAAAAGAATTATACTCCGATAGAAGCAATCTTGATGGTAGCTGCATAGGCCAAATTGTGGAGAGGTGGCAGAATTGAAGACATTCTTCTATGAGGCGTATTGAGTAAGTCTTCCATGACACAGGAAACATCACAATATGTTTTAAACAGGGAAACCGGTCTGAAAAATCAATAAAAATTAAACCATAATGAGTAACAATACAAGTTAAAAACATATAACATGACCCACATTAAAATAGCGCAAAGAATTATTAAAGAAAAGACTTGAAGCTAGCGGATTTGTTTTAACAAAGGGGTGCTACAGTATCCAACGTAATAATCCACCGGGTTTCCTTTTGTAGCAGCTTTTGTTTAATGTTGCCGCCTCTAATGCCCGAATAGGCTCGATCAATGCAGTGTGCTATCAAACCTTTAGGGTTACAATGATGAAAATCCAAAAAATGTCTGGGTATGATTTTAAGTAATTTGGGATCAGATCAAGTAGCTGCATTTTTTAGGTCGTTCTCATTGAGGAGGTTGAGGAAGTCATTCAAGTGCGACGTGGAGCCCTGCCAGATGAATAGAACGTCATCGATGTAATGGGAGTAGAAGAGCTTCACATTGCACACTAGAGTGAAATTTGGAATATTTATCCAATAGAATTATGTGAAATTATGAATTTGACTCTCAAATCCGTCTTGAAAGAGGCCCAACAGATATCACTATTTATGTAATCAGCTTTGAGCATCTTGGACAAGCTGGAACCCCCCCCCCCCATTAAAGTACCAAATAGCCCCCAACATGGCAAAGACCAAAGTGATGCATTTATTTTTGCCAATTCTTGTTAGACCTTTCAAATCGTACCAATTTCCATTGGCTGTAATGCCGTACACACCATGCAATAACCCGATGACTGTGGCATTACCTGGTTGGATGGGTCCTGCTCAGTTTCTGTTTTGTTCCTGTATTGGTAATGGAGGCATTGCTGTAAACAGAGGAAAGGTTTGGGATTATTCTTCAGGTAGCATATTACTTGGAAATATGAAATCAATCAAATTTACTGACAGGTATGAAAAATGACAATTTTTAATGTCCTGTAAAATAAGAAACAGTACTTAGGACAGGACGTGGCTTCTAAACTGAGCATTTTGGCTTCTGAATTTAGCCAGTTTCACCCAGAGCAGCTTCACTCATTTTCATTAATTCATTAGATCTTTCCGGCCACAGCCAAGATTTTTTTCAGTTTTGGCACTTCAATTACATTTTTTTTTTGCTTTGCAGCATTTACTGTACAAGTTAAATAATTTTATACTGTAACAGATTGCACTTTTGCAACAAAGTAATAGTGAATATATTTATTTTTATTGTTGTTCTTTTTAATAGGGAAAATGGAGGGGGGGTAGAATTACATTTTTAAGTTGTTTTTTTTTTTGTCCCGGGGCGGCATAACTATACTAACAATCACAGTCTTATTTGAAGCCTTACCTAATATTGGGCTTTAAAGGACTATCAACATGGTAACCACTTCATCAGACCCCCTCTGCCATGCTAACCCAACAGCATCCTGGGAGTAAGTGGGGTGAGGGGTAATGGGCACACAAAATGGTATGTCTCCGAGACTGCACACCCTAAGTGATGCTGTCAGAGAAAGCTTTACCAAGCTCAGCTCTGACCATTGTTGAGTCCATCCCGTAGAGATTGCTCATGTGAGCAACCACCAATAACGTGTACAGCCCAACTTTCAGCTTAAAAAGCAGTAATGTAGTAGATCATACATATAAATACACTATATAATATAATATAGGACAGCTGCAATTGAGAAAAGCGCTATCCAAACACTGTTCTGGCTAGATGTCAGCCATCACAGCTGAACACCCATTATTATACATGCTTGGAGTCAAAGGTGTGTATTAAAAAGAAGCTGGTATTAGAAAATGACCTATGGATTAAATCAAGTTTTTGTGCATGAATTTTTTGCCTTTTTTTACGTATCACTATCTGCATTAAAAATAAAAAATAGAAATCTTGCAATTTTCACACTGGCCACTGTTTTTTTTTTTTTAGACTCCTTTTGTTTCAGGAAACAACATATGTACATAGCGGCAATGGTCAGACTCGACCCTATATTTAGTTTTGAAACATTTAATGAGTGTGTACCAAGGTCATTGTGAAGGGAGGAGAAGCAGGGTCATCGCCTATTGTGATTGGTGGATCCTGTGTTATCAGCTGTGTATACAGAGGTGTTACCTGTCATTGTAATCCTGACCATGTTACTATGGATCCTTGCGGTAAGCCAGGACATATGCATAACATATGGCCCGCAGGCTGCATGTGGTCAGCCAAAGGGTTTGTTGCAGCCCCTAGGAGCCAGGAAAGCCATCTCACTTCATGCTTTATTCAAATGCATTTGTGTCTTGTCTGTTAGACATGAATACATTTGAACACTTGGGCGCAGGGACTGGGGTAGAAGTATGCTCGCCAGCTCTGGCCCAAACATGCAGCGCGTGATGAGGTCAGCACACTGCTGCTGGCGCCGGCACTGCAGAGGCAGCAGACACGGCAGGCACCGGTAAGCGCTCTGTGGAGGAACTAAAGATTAAATGTGCTATTATTTCAGATGAAGGGGCCTGGTGAGGGGTGGGTTAGAGCACATTATGGGGCAATTGAGTAATTATGAAAGGGGGCATAATATAGCAATGGGCAGTGACGTGAGGGGGACTTTATGCAGAGAGGCAGTGCAGGGAAGATAGTGAAAAGGGCAGTGTGGGGGAATATTATAGAGAGGGGCTGTGTGGGAGGACATTATAGAGTGGGGGAAGTGTGGGGAATATTTTGGAGAGGGGCAGTGTGTGGGGGAATATTATGGAAAGAGGCAATGTGGAAGAGGATGCTATAAAGAGAGGCTGTAAGGGGGGTTATATTGTAGAGGGGCAGTGTACGGGGGATATTTTACAGAGGGGAAGTGGTGGGATATTATGGAGAGGGGCTGTGCGGGGGATATAATGGAGAGGAGCAGTGTCGGGAAATACTTTGTAGAGGGGCAGTGTAGGGGGGGCATTATACAAAGGGACAGCGTGGGGGGACATTGTGGGGGAACATTATGGAGAGGGGCAGCGTGGGGGGGACATTATGGCGAGAGACAGTGTAGGGGGACATTGTGGAGAAGGACAGTGTGGGGGATATTTTGGAAGGCAGCACAGTGAGGGGCAATTATTTATTCAGGGAAATAATATTTATTTAGGAGAGATATTTATATTCATGTGGCAGTATTATGATACTTTTATTATTAAGGGCACCATATCGGTATGTGCTGCTGAAGACGCAGAAGAGGGAAGTCTGCAGAGATGAGCTTTGGGCATGAAATTTCATCATGGTATCTGTACTACATGGAGACAAAAGGTATGGGAATGACTTCAATCTGAGAAGATGTCATCTATAAGGTACCTGGATGTGAATGTTTCTTTGTGATAGTGACTATGTCTTATCAGTGCTGTGTATACTATATGGTCTGCAATCTGATGACTGGTAACAGCAACTCGCTGTAGGTGCTTGCAATACAATTGTATATGAGACTGACCTGACATTGCGATTGACCGCTGTACTAAGCTTGGCGCTACCTTCATGTACTGACGGTGTTTCTGGCACTGCCTTCATGAACTGACAGTGGTTCTGGCACTGGATTCATGTACTGACGGTGGTTCTGGCACTGCATTTATGTACTGACGGTGGTTCTGGTGCTTCATTCATGTATTTATGGTCGTTCTGGGGCTGCATTCATGTATTGATGGTGGTTCTGGCACTGCATTTACATTTTGATGGTGTTTCTAATGCTGCATTTGTGTACTGACTGTGGTTCTGATGTTACAATCATGTACTGACTGTGGTTCTGGTGCCGCGCTCATGTGCTGACGTTGGTTCTGATCTTGTACATATATAGCTTCAACGTGCTATAACATGCTTCACAGCTATGTTAAAACTTAGAGATTTGAGATTATGAAGAGGATTTTGTGAGTTTCTGCTCCAAAAACTCATCACACTGATTTTTTTGGAGCCGGAACTGAGCAGAATCTCTCTGAAGCCACCTCAAATACTCAAAACTTGGTTCTAGTGATGTATTAATGTACTGATGTTGGCATTCATGTAAGTACACTTTTAATTTTTTTTTGCAGCTCTTGATATTGGTTCAATATGGCAATGTGGCCCTTGAACCAAAATAATGTTGTGCACCCTGCTGTAAACTCTTCCTGAATGGACAGGAAGTATGAATCTAAAAATGCTCCAGTGACCAGTCTGAAAATTGCAGGATTACTAATTTTTATATTTTTAATAAAGATCATGATATAAAAAAAGAATGACAATTAATGGTGAAGAAAAAACTTTGGATGATCTAACATGAGGTATCAAGCATGGCAGTGTAGTATTTCCTGCACAAGAATGCTTGGGATTGTCTGGCAGCATTACACCTCCACTATATTAAATGTGCATAAATGGAGTCATTATCAGGCAATAGCGTCATTATGCTGTCATTGCTATAATAATGCAATGTACTACAATTACATATTTACCTGTTATTCCCAAGGCTTCACTTAGTGGCAGATCCTTTTCTCTGATTATTTGGAGTAGTATCTTACAGCTCTGATCTCCTTTCTTTATCACTATGTCAATCAGTGTTCGACATTTGTTTCTGCGCTCTGGGAAAGCTTCCCTGATATGTTCCACCTCTGCATCACTTAATATCTTTATATGAAGCAAATCATCTAGCAACTCTTGTAGAAGTGCTGAACTGCATCGTTCTACTAACTGAGGTTGAATATTTCTGAGTGTATCTGGAGAATACAATTCAAAATGAAAGAACGTTAGAGGAAAATAGATCATTATCCACACTTATAATAGTATATTAAAACTTTCATGCAAATATCTTAACGCATAACGACTAAAACAGTGTCTACACAAAACATCAGAAGACATTTGCGTGATATTGGGTTACAAGTGTTCCACTGACCTCACGCCACCACTCTCAAAGGATATCATAATGCAGAGAAAGATGCCAATGATGGCTGGATTGGAGGTCTCTATCCTCTTCAGCAATAAGATTCGTATGAAGATCATGTGGGAAACAAAGAAGAGGCATTCTTGATGGAATATCATACCGATCCTATACCGGAGATTATGGTATGGAGTGGCATAATGTACAGTAGCCAGACCCCTCTAGTCTTCATTCCAGGTACACTAACAGCTTGGCATTACACTGATTTGGTCATGGAATCAGTCAACCTCCATTTCTTCAAAGTGTCCCATATACAGTAGTGTTCAAAATAATAGCAGTCCATTATGACTAACCAGATTAATCACTGTTTTTGATATAAATTATATTACCACATGTCAAGCAATTTACCAGTTGGTGCAATAGATTCTAAGAAAACCAACAGACTCAGCATTCATGAGCTGCATGTTTTTGAGTCTGTGTATTTGAATAAATAATTGAAGGGGGGTGTGTTCAAAATAATAACAGCGTGGAATTCAATTAGTGAGGTCAATCATTCTGTGAAGAAACAGGTGTGAATCAGGTGGCCCTTATTTAATGGTGAAGCTAGCACATGTTGTACATGCATTTCTCCTTGAAAGCCTGAGAAATAGGGGTCATTTGAGACATTGTTCAGAAGAACAGCATACTTTGATTAAAAAGTTGATTGGAGGGTTAAACTTATAAAGAAGTGCAGACAATGATAGGCTGTTCAGCTAAAATAATCTCCAATGCTTTAAATGGAAAGCAAAACCAGAGAGATGTGGAAGAAAACGGAAGACTACCATTCGAATGGATCAAAGAATAGCCAGAATGACAAAGGCTCAGCCAATGATCAGCTCCAGGATGATCAAAGACAGTCTCAAGTTACCTGTGAGTACTGTGACAGTTAGAAGATGCCTGTGTGAAGCTAATCTCTTAGCAAGAAATCCCCGCAAAGTCCCACTGTTAAAAAAAGACATATACTGAACCGGTACAATTTGCCAAAGAACACATCAAGTGGCCTAAAGAGAAATGGGGGAACATTTTGTGGACTGATGAAAGTAAAATTGTTCTTTTTGGGTCCAAGGGCTGCAGACAGTTCATCAGATGACCCCCAAACTCTGCATTCAAGCCACAGTACATTCTGAAGATAGTGAAGCGTGGTAGTGCAAGCATCATGATATGGGCATGTTTCTCTTACTATGGTGCCGGACCTATTTACCGCATACCAGGGATCATGGACCAGTTTGCATATATTAAAATACTTGAATAGGTCATGTAGCCTTACGCTGAAGAGGATATGCCCTTGAAATGGGTGTTTCAACAAGACAACGACCGTAAACACACCAGTAAATGAGCAAAATATTGATTCCAGTCCAACAAAATTGAGGTTATGGAGTGGCCAGCCCAATCCTGAACCTTAATCCTATAGAACACTTGTGAGTGACATAAAAAATGCCATTTCTGAGGCAAAGCCAACCAAGGAAAAAAAAATTGTGGGATGCAGTCAAAGCATTCTTGGCTGGAATAACATTTGACAGGTGCCAGATGTTGGTTGACTCTATGCAACATAGATGTGAAATAGTTCTAAAAAACTGTGGTCATAAAACTAAATATTAGGTTAGTGATTCACAGGAATGCTAAATCCTCAAAAAAGTGCATATTGTGAGTTTGTAAATACAAATGCACACACTGCTATTTTTTAGAACAGCCCAATGTTCATTTTTTTTTTTTTTCTGTAAAGTAGTTACAAATTATATACATTTCTCTTCATGTTTTGAATTAGAAAACAGTGTGCAATGTTCCCAATGCATGGAAATAAAAACTAGTATAACGATTTTGTGCTTAACTCATGTTTTTGAACACACTGCTATTATTTTGAACACTACTGTGTATATATACAGTGGGGAATATAAGTATTTGATATACTGTCGATTTTTCAAGTTTTACCACCTACAAAGAATGGAGACATCTGTAATTTTTATCGTAGGTACACTTCAACTGTGAGAGACAGAATCTAAAAAAATCCAGAAAATCACATTGTATAATTTTTAAATAATTAAATTGCATTTTATTGCATGAAATAAGTATTTGATTACCTACCTGCAAGAATTCTGGCTCTCACAGACCTGTTAGTTTTTCTTTAAGAAGCCCTCACACAACAATCACACTCCAACCTCTCCACCATCGCCAAGACCAAAGAGCTGTCTAAGGACACCAGGGACAAAACTGTAGACCTTCACAAGGCTAGGATGGGCTACAGGACAATAGGCAAGCTGCTTATTGAGAAGGCAACAACTGTTGGTGCAATTATTAGAAATTGGAAGACACACAAGATGACTGTCAACCTTCCTCGATCTGGGCTCCATGCAAGATCTCGCCTCATGGGGTAAGGATTATTCTTAGAAAGGTCAGGAATCAGCCCAGAACTACACGGGAGGACCTGGTAAATAATCTGAAGGGAGCTGGGACCAAAGTCTCAAACATTATTGTTAGTAACACACTACGATGTCATGAATTAAAATCCTGAAGAGCACACAAGGTCCCCGTGCTCATGCCAGCACATGTCCAGGCCCGTTTAAAGTTTGCCAATGACCATTTGGAGGATCCAGAGGAGGCATAGGAGAAGGTTAATGTGGTCAGATGAGACCAAAATAGAACTTTTTGGTATCAACTCCACTCTCCGTTGTTTGGATGAAGAAGAAGGATGAGTACAACCCCAAAAACACAGTCCCAATCGTAAAGCATGGTGCGGGAAACATCATACTTTGGGGGTGCTTTTCTGCAAAGGAGACAGGGTTACTGCAGCATATTGAAGGGAGGATGGATGGGGTTATGTATCGCAATATTTTGGCCAACAACCCCCTTCCCTCAGGAAGAGTATTGAAGATGGGTCGTGGCTGGGTCTTCCAGCATGACAATGACCCGAAACACACAGCCAGAGCAATTAAGGAGTCGCTCTGTAAGTAGCATTTCAAGGTCTTGGAGGGGCCTAGCTAGTCTCCAGACCTGAACCCAATAGAAAATCTTTGGAGGGAGCTGAAACTCAATGTTGCCCAGCGACAGCACTGAAACCTGAAAGATCTGGAGAAGATCTGTATGGAGGAGTGGGCCAAAATCCCTGCTGCAGTGTGTGCAAACTTGGTCAAGAACTACAGGAAACGTCTGACCTCTGTAACTGCAAACAAAAGTTTCTGTACCAAATATTAAGTTCTATTTTCTATTGAATCAAATACTTATTTCATGCAATAAAATGCAAATGAATTATATAAAAACCATACAATGTGATTTTCTGGATTTTTTTAGATTTTGTCTCTCACAGTTGTCTCTACTTACGATAAAAATGTAAAAATTACAGACCTCTCTATTCTTTGTAGGTGGGAAAACTTGCAAAATCAGCAGTGTATCAAATACTTATTTTCTCCACTGTATACATATATATACAGTACAGACAAAAAGTTTGGACACACCTTCTCATTTAAAGATTTTTCTGTATTTTCAGGACTATGAAAATTGTACATTCACACTGAAGTCATCAAAACTATGAATTAACACATGTGGAATTATATACTTAACAAAAAAAGTGTGAAACAACTGAAAATATATCTTATATTCTAGGTTCTTCAAAGTAGCCACCTTTTGCTTTGATGACTGCTTTGCACACTCTTGGCATTCTCTTGATGAGCTTCAAGAGGTAGTCACCGGAAATACATAGTAACATAGTAACATAGTTTGTAAAGCCGAATAAAGACTTGCGTCCATCAAGTTCGACCTGTTAGTTCTGTAATTGCTAAAGTTGATCCAGAGGAGGGCAAAAACCCCAAATGATTTGGCCAATCTTCACCTGAGGAAAAATTCCCTCCCGACTCTGAAACCAGCAGTCAGAATAAATCCCTGTATCAACTTACTATTTTATTTTATTTTTAAGTATATGCTGAAATCTGCCTGGTATCTAGAAATGCATCCAGTCCCCGCTTGAACTGGTGTAGTGAATCCGACATTACCGTCTCCTCACTCAGTGAATTCCATATTCTCACTGCTCTGGTTTTCCCTTCACAGGTGTGCCCTGTCAGGTTTAATAAGTGGGATTTCTTGCCTTATAAATGGGATTGGGACCATCAGTTGTGTTGTGCAGAAGTCAGGTGGATACACAGCTGATAGTCCTACTGAATAGACTGTTAGAATTTGTATTATGGCAAGAAAAAAGCAGCTAAGTAAAGAAAAACGAGTGGCCATCATTACTTTAAGAAATGAAGGTCAGTCAGTGCGAAAAATTGGGAAACCTTTGAAAGTGTCCCCAAGTGCAGTTGCAAAAACCATCAAGCGCTACAAAGAAACTGGCTCACATGAGGACCGCCCCAGGAAAGGAAGACCAAGAGTCACCTCTACTTCTGAGGATAAGTTTATCCGAGTCACCAGCCTCAGAAAACGCAGGTTAACAGCAGCTCAGATTAGAGACCAGGTCAATGGCACACAGAGTTCTAGCAGCAGATACATCTCTTCAACAACTGTTAAGAGGAGACTTTGTGCAGCAGGCCTTCATGGTAAAATAGCTGGTAGGAAACCACTGCTAATGACAGGCAACAAGCAGAAGAGACTTGTTTGGGCTAAAGAACACAAGGAATGGACATTAGACCAGTGGAAATCTGTGCTTTGGTCTGATGAGTCCAAATTTGAGATCTTTGGTTCCAACCACCGTGTCTTTGTGCGACGCAGAAAAGGTGAACGGATGGACTCTACATGCCTGGTTCCCACCGTGAAGCATGGAGGAGGAGGTGTGATGGTGTGGGGGTGCTTTGCTGGTGACACTGTTGGGGATTTATTCAAAATTGAAGGCATACTGAACCAGCATGACTACTACAGCATCTTGCAGCGGCATGCTATTCCACCCGGTTTGCGTTTAGTTGGACCATCATTTATTTTTCAACAGGACAATGACTCCAAACACACCTCCAGGCTGTGTAAGGGCTATTTGACCAAGAAGGAGAGTGATGGGGTGCTACACCAGATGACCTGGCATCCACAGTCACCAGACATGAACCCAATCGAGATGGTTTGGGGTGAGCTGGACCGGAGAGTGAAGGCAAAAGGGCCAACAAGTGCTAAGCATCTCTGGGAACTCCTTCAAGATTGTTGGAAGACCATTTCCGGTGACTACCTCTTGAAGCTCATCAAGAGAATGCCAAGAGTGTGCAAAGCAGTCATCAAAGCAAAAGGTGGCTACTTTGAAGAACCTAGAATATAAGACATATTTTCCACATGTGTTAATTCATAGTTTTGATGCCTTCAGTGTGAATGTACAATTTTCATAGTCATGAAAATACAGAAAAATCTTTAAATGAGAAGGTGTGTCCAAACTTTTGGTCTGTACTGTATATGTACATACACACACACAGCGGGTGAAATGAGTATTGAACACGTCGCCAATTTTCTAAGTAAATATATTTCTAAAAGTGATATTGACATGAAATTCTCACCAGATATCGGTAACAATCCATCCAATTCACACAGGAAAAGAAATTAAACAAAAGATGTCCATAAATTAAGTTCTGTGTAATAATGAGAAATGACACAGGTAAAAGGTATTGAACACATTTACTGAAATGTATTTAATACTTTGTACAAAAGCCTTTGTTGGTTACGAGAGCTTCAAGATGCCTCCTGTATGGAGAAACTAGTTGCATGCATTGGTCAGGTGTGATTTTGGCCCATTCTTCCACACAAATACTCTTCAAATTCTGAAGGTTCCGTAGGCTCTTTTTATGAACTCTGAACTTTAGCTCCTTCCATAAATTTTCTATTGGATTCAGGTCAGGTGATTGGCTGGGCCATTCTAGCAGCTTTATTTTCTTTCTCTAAAACCAATTGAGAGTTTCTTTGGCTGTGTGTTTGTGATCATTGTCTTTCTGAAATATCCACCCTTGTTTCATCTTTATCATCCTGGTAGTTTCAGCAGATTTTTATCAAGAATGCCTAGGTACATTTGTCCATTCATACATCCTTCAATTACACAAAGTTTTCAGTGCCGCATGCTGACAAACAGCCCCACACCATGATGTTCCCACTTCCAAACTTCACTGTTGGTATGGTGTTTTAAAATGGTGTGTATTATGGCACCCAAAGAGTTCAATTTTGGTCTCATCTGAGCAGACTGTATTCTCTCAGTATTTCACAGGCTTGTCTACAATTCTTCTGTCAATGCCATTAGTATGTTTTGCAACAATAAGGTTGTGAAGGTATTGAGACAGCTTACTGGTTTTACCCATCATGAGATGTTTATAGTGTGGTATCCTGATAATGAGACACCTTTTTATAGGCTATCAGTTGAACCAGCTGATATTTTTTTCACTAAGTGGCAGGATTGCTTTCTAATTACTGATAGATTTCAGCAGGTGTCATAACTTTCCATGGCTTTTTGCACCTTTCTTGTTTCATTTGTTCAATACTTTTTCCCTGTGTCATTTGTCATTATTGAACATAATTTAATTTATAGATATCTATGGTTTGATTTCTTTGCCTGTGTGGATTGGATAGGTTGTTACCAACAACTGGTGAGAATTTCATGTTAATAGCACCTTTAGAAATATATTTGCTTAGAAAATTGGTGACGTGTTGAATACTTATTTCACCCGCTGTCTACTGTATATACACCTGAAAATAAAATAAGTTTACTATTTTTTTTTGCATGTGTATAAAACATCAACAACAAAAAAGTGTATTTCTACGGGTGGTGCTCATATTCAGTTTTGAATAAATCAAGATTTTGAAAATTATGTTTCCAGTTTTTTCATCATTTGCATATCATTAACGTGTCTATTAGTGTTGAGTGAGTATGTTCTGTCCGAGTATGCTCGGGCCGAGCTCCGAGTATTTATAGCTGCTCGGTGATATGGTTGAATCGCTCCCGTGTGCATGATTAGCAACTGTTTGACAGTTTTATTACATGCGAGGAATGTGTAAGAAATAGACATTCCTCACATGTAATAAAACTGTCAAACACTTGCAAATCATGCACACGGGAGCGATTCAACCATATCACCGAGCAGCTATAAATACTCGGAGCTCGGCCCGAGCATACTCGGCGAAAGGGTTAATAGAACATACTCGCTCAACACTAGTGTCTATCTCTCCTGTGATTTTCATAATTTCAAAAGTTTTCCTCCTTGGTGTTGCAATTTCAGTGTTGAGTGTACCGCAGGTGAGTGTTGACCCACTGCGCCACATGCAGGGCTTACCCTTGAGGGGCATGGCTAAAAGACTACCTAGTTTTCGCTAGAGCCTCTGAAGGATAGGCTTGGCAGCAGGTAGTCAGTCGCCAGGTACTACTCTAGGGCAGGGAATGCAGCAGCTGACCGGAGGGTCAGAGGCACGGGTACACAGTACAGGAAGGGCACATACAAAAACGTGGTCAGATGGTCCGAGGTCGGGGCAGGCAGCACGGAATCAGAAGATATAGCCGAGGTCAGGAGCGGAGAGGTCAGGCAGGACAGTAAGACTATGTGGGTCGGTAACGGGAAGCAAAATACAGAAATGAGCATGAATATTGACTACCAGGTAGGGACCTGACCTAATGTCCAAGCAAGGAGTGGTGGGAGGAGCTGCCTTACATGAAGCCTGCTGGCATCGGAAAGGCTGGGGAACCTAATCTCTGCAGGACACAGTAGGGTTAAATTCCTGCAGGAGACCAGCCACACCCCCCTAAGGTAAAATGGAAGCAGCACACATTAGTAGTAGTGCAGAGGAGGAAACAAAGTCAGCGGAACAGCCTGCCAGGAGGAGAAACCGCACGGTGAGTGGGGTGGCAATGAAGCGGCATGTAAGTTGCCTACGTGACAGTACTCCCCACTTATGCCCCCTCCTTTCTTGGCCAGACTGTCGGAGGAACATCTCGTGAATGGCAGGGTCATAGATGTTCCCAGTGGGCTCCCAAGACCTCTCTTCAGGACCAAAGCCCCTCCACTCCACCAAATAGAAGGTCTCTTCCCGGACCTTCTTAGAATCCAAAATGTCCTTTTCTCCGAACATGTCCGAAGAACCTCCAGAAACAAATGTAGTAACAGGGGAATGAACCTTGGAGAAATGATTCAGGACTACAGGCTTCAAGAGTAAGATGTGGAAGGTATTAGGGATCTGGTCTGCAGCTGAAGTTTATAGGACACCTGGTTGACTTGTCTGAGAATCTTGAAGGGACTAAGGTACTGAGGAGCAAACTTGTACAAAGGCACCTTCAGCCATATGTTCTGAGAAGATAACCAGACCTTAGCTCCGAAGTGATATTGAGGTGGCGACCCTCTCTTCTTTTCTGCATGCGTCTTAATCCAGGACACGGCCTTCAGGAGGAAAGACTGGGTTTGCCGCCAGATTTGAAGTAAGACGTCATGGGAGGAATCAGCAGTTGGTACCCCAGAGGAAGCAGACATAGGAGAGGGTACTTGAGGATGCTGGGAGTATATCACAAAGAATGGAGATGCCCTAGCAGACTCACCAACGTGGTTATTGTAGGACAATTCTGTCCAAGGGAGTAGTTGCACCTTGTCATCCAGACGGGCAGAGATGAAGTGGTGAAGGTAGCTCTCGAGGATCTGATTTACCCTTTCCATCTACCCAGTGTTGTGTGGACGGTACATGGAGAACTCCTGCTGGACATTCAGCAGCTTGCACTGGGCTCTCCAAAACTTCAAAGTGAACTACACTTCACGATCTAAGACTATGTGAAGCGGAAGAGAGTGGAGACGAAATAAATGCTGGAAGAACTGTGTGGTGAGATTAGTAGCGGAGGGAAGGCTGGCCAGGGGTATGAACTGGTCCACTACGACCCAGATGGTGTTGCAACCTTCTTGAGAGAGGCAGATTCGTGATGAAATCCATAGCGATATTTTGCCAAGGAGCGGAAGGAACAGAAAAATGAAAACTTTACAAGTTTCAGAAAATGGCGATACAACCCAAAACATTTTCTTTTGCAAACTTGTGATTTTTTTCACCGCTAAAATAGTTAAAAAATGGACATGCTTGGTATCGCCATAATCGTACCGATGAGCAGAATCATATTGCATATTGTATGCTTTAAAAATAATTTCCCCAAAATGTCAGAATTGCATTTTTTTCACAATTTCAACACACTTGGAATTGTTTTCCTATTTTCAAGTACATTATATGATAAAATGAATAGAGTTATTCAAAAGTACAATAATCAAAACAAGCCCTTATATGTATATGGGCACAGAAAAATAAAAAAATATGGATCTTGAAAGAAGGGAAGTAAAAAATGAGAGCTCAAAACTGGAAAATTTCCTCATCATGAAATGACTAATTTACATGAACTATTTCCTATTATTAATTTACCATACACAGACATATTTTGAGATCTGTCAACATGAAGTAAGACTGGACACAATGTAAATCTATAGGAAGCCTACTGTCATTATCTTAGGAACATCACCTGCATTTTATTTTCTGCTCACTTCTATTTTTTCCTTGCCACAGTTAGCCTACACCAGACAATCCAATGAGTGAGTTCAAGTTTGAGATCTGAGATCCAAAATTGAGAGTAATACCCGTTTTCATTATTAATAATGTTCATTCATGTTTAATTATATATGGGATGTCATTGCTTTTGTAAATGCCAGGCTTGATATTCATATTTAGGAACAGGTTACTGTGCATTTTCTATGGAACTGATGGTGGGCCCCTAGAATGATTTTTCTCTGGTCGGCCCAAGGAACTACAGTCTGACGCTGTCTACTTTGACATACTGGGGCGATGTCATTAAGGGGTGCCGAAGCTCTCCTCCTTTGGCCTACTATCTACTGTACCAAAGATCTCTTGGGACATTTGGTGCCCAGCAAGCTGCAGGTGATAGCCTCAGGGGCTGAATGTTTGAGAACCCTGCTTTAAAGGTATATATGTACTAAGAGCAGCTGAGTAATGCACCACCTACAGTATTTTACATCAGACTTAAATTAAATAGCTAAAAAACAAACAAAAAAAACAACACGTCCACATGTAGCAAAATAAACAGCATGGGAGTGAAGGCATGCTATAGACTTAATTCCAGAGTGTCAATTCTTCTACCTATTTGATACAGATTGAATGCAATGTATAGGGTGAAAGCCGCACCAAAACCATTATGTAACTAATGCAGATTTTACAGGAAATGTACAGAGACTGGTGACAACATCTGTGCCTGGCCTCTTTTACATGGCAGTATTTTGCATCTGTATCTGTAAACCAAAACCAGAAGTGAAACAATAAAAGAGAAATCCAGAGTGGTAAGATTTGCACCTCCTCCGTATTTTAGACCCATTAACCATGCAAATTGTCTCTTGAGAGAGGAAGAGGACTAGAACTCTAGCATCATGTGGCACTGGAGTTCTAGTCCTCTTCCTCTTTGAGGAGACAATTTTCATATTTAATTTCTCAGAGGAGCATGCATGGCTTATAAGTCTCCTCACTCTGACATGCCAGGCTTGGCTTGTCACTCCTTACAAGGAGAAAGTTACCCCTTAGAACCCAAACCCATTAACCAAAATGTTGCCATGTGAAAGCGGTAGCAGCTACTCCTCTCCCCATAAATAACACATGCTTTCTCTACTGAGCCTAGTATCCATGTGTATTTGAAGGTTAGGAGGAATATCTGTTGGTTGACAGCTATGGAAGGCATGTCAGTTATTGGACTTCTAAACAGGATACGTTACCCTCCATTTAGAAAGGAGTAGCAGCAATGTCCACTCTGCAGCGCACAGCCGAGCCGTGTATGTGTGTGTGTGTGCGTGTGTGCACAATGACCAGGAAGTAGGAAATACATTGTACATGAAGAACTGGAAACGGGTGTCACCATCACAAAACTTTCACTTTTACAGGATTTCCTTACATGGACTGAAAAATGAATAAGCAGAATTCTATCATTGTAAGATGAAACTACTGGAGACTAGTCATTGTTTCCATACACAGCTGTGCTCGGATCAGCGGTGGAGACTCAACTTTGTCATCTCGGAATGACTCAAACAAAGAGAAATTAAAAATGAAAGTGTATTGATTTCAAAACTCTTCACTCCTCAGGTCTCATGTGATCTCTGTAAGAGTCGTGTCATTATTACTTTTTCTGCTGAATATTAGAAGTAGATCCATCAAATGAAGGACATGGACAGGCACTAGAGATAGATTAGTTCAAAAGAAAGACTTTTATTCATTGCTTTTTTTTCTTTTTTCATATGCAATCCATTAGACCTCCAAATGGGTCTTTCTCAAACACGGATTGCTGAGGAATTACTGCCTATTGTCAGCACTCTGAAAACCGCGTGTACAGCGTCTGGCTCTGTGCTCACTAGTGCATCAGCTGCGCCAGACATTGCACTGGGATCTAAATGTGTTCTGTGCAATAATCAAGCAGGTTTCTTTGTTGTATAATTAACAAGGGAATAGTGTTGAGCGAGTATGTTCTGTTAACCCTTTCGCCGAGTACGCTCGGGCCGAGCACGGAGTATTTATAGCTGCTCGGTGATAAGGTTAAATCGCTCCCGTGTGCATGATTTGCAACTGTTTGACAGGTTTATTACATGTGAGGAATGTCTATTTCTTACACATTCCTCACATGTAATAAAGTTGTCAAACAGTTGCAAATCATGCACACGGGAGCGATTTAACCTTATCACCGAGCAGCTGTAAATACTCGGAGCCCGGCCCGAGCATACTCGGACAGAACATTCTCGCTCAACACTACAAGGGAATTAACAATTTTAGGAACAAAAAAGTGGTTTTGCAAAAAAAACACAAAACCAGGACACTACAAAAAAAATGTGAATACAAAATTGAGCAACCTTCTTGTGATTTTACATTGCTCTCAACAAATTTTTAGTGGGAAAATATGTATGGTTAGCTATGCAAACAGGATGAAGCCAGACTCATTAATGGTGCCTTTTAAGAAGTTGCAAAAAAGGTGCAATTCTCACTCCAGTAGGAGGGTAGAGTAAAAACTGAAGAGGCAGCTCTAGGTAGAAGGGTAAGGCCTAATTCACGCATCAGTTTTTCATTTAAAAGTGTCATCCATGTTTTTCACGGATAGCACTCGTACCCATGATAGTTTATGAGGTTGTTCTCATGTCTGTCATTTTTTGCAGACCGAGTGGTCTGTGCAAAATTGCTGAGACATGTCCAATATTGATCCGAGGAAATAAAAGGGCTCCGTGAAAAACAAAATCGGACAGCACTTGGATGCCATCTGTGTGTTGTCTGTTTTTCAGTGACTGATAGATGAGAGACGGTGGGGAAACTTTTTTTTACTCATCAGTAGTGTTGAGCATTCCGATACTGAAATATCGGGTATCGGCCGATATTCACTGTATCGGAATTCCGATACTTAATTCCGATACTTTTATAATATCGAATACCGGAATCGGAAGTTCCCATAATGCCTGCGCTCTGCAGTGTCTGTGAAGGATGACAAGCTGGATGGCAGCGCTCAGCTGCGATCCAGCTTGTCATCAGAATGCCATCCCAGCGTGGGAGAATTCTCCTGACTGTTTAAAAGCCGGCGCGCGGTAAAAAGCCGCCGGCTTTTAAACAATCACGCAGCCCCATACTGCTTCCCCGCAGCCTCCCACCCCGATCCTCCGCTCCCCTCGCCACCTCCAATCCCAATCGTAAATTAGGACCGGGCGGGGAGTGCAGCACCAAGGAGCGAAGGACCCGGGCGGGGAAGCCGGCAGTGAAAAGACTTCACCGCCGGCTTTCCCGTTCTGTGCTGCGCTTTCCCGCCGGTTATTTCAAATGAACAGCTGAGGTATCAGGTGATGCCGATCAGCTGTTAATTTGAAGTAGCCGCGGTGCCCTCAGAGGGTTCATGTGAGTTCATGCTTGACTGCATGAACTCACATCAACTTTCCCACGGCCGCACAGGTCAGCCACTCCTCCCAAACCCGTCATGATTAGTGTGTGCGGGGTGTGTGTGCGGGGTGTGTGTGTGTGTGCGGGGTGTGTGTGTGTGTGCGGGGTGTGTGTGTGTGTGCGGGGTGTGTGTGTGTGCGGGTGTGTGTGCGGGGTGTCTGTGCGTGCAGGCAGACATAGGCCGATGTGACACTACTACTCCCATCGGCCTATGTCTGTCCCCCGTCCACTCCTGCCAGCAGGATCAGCTCGATGGGAGCAGTAGTTCCCATCAGCCTGATCCTGCTATTTAAATTGCCCTACTGTGTCCCCAATAAATTTTAAATACATGTCATTGGTGGCCAGTGGTTACCTAAAAGAAATTAGTTCATACATTACCTGTCCCCGCCGATCGCCACCTAAAATAAAGTAAAAAATAAAAAACTACACCTATACTCACCTAGACACCTAATTCCCCGAAGCCATCGATCTCCTGTAATAAAATATAAAATAATAAACCACAACCTTATCCTTACCCCTCCGTAGCAGTCCACGAGTGTCCCACGAAGATCTCCAGTTCAGAGCAGCCACATAGAATGTGACCGCTCTGAACCGCTGCCGCCGCTAGAATGACGGGGCCGTAAGGGTTCACCGGAGTTCAGGCAGCGCTGCTCCGGTTAGCTCCTTTACGGCACTGCTGTATCGTGAGAAATTCCCACGGTACAGCACTGCCGTAAAGGAGGTCTCCGGAGCTGCGCTGCCTGAATGCACTCCGGTGACCTCAGTCAGTGGCTCCCGCTGCCGGGAGCGGACGTGTTCCCGGCAGCGTGAGCTTACAGCAGCCATGCACAGCTGTCACCATCTCCAGATGTGACAGCTGTGCATGGGAGATGAGCGCAGGAACGTGGACAGGTAACTATTTTTTTTTTAGTAAACTAAGAATTAAATAAAATGGTGTTTTATTTCAAATAAATTTTTTTTTTCTGGGTGTAGTGTGTTTTTTCTTTTTAACACTTTGTAGGTTAGTAATGGGGGTGTCATATAGACGGCCATCATTACTAACCTGGGCTTCATGGCAGCTGGCGCTGACATGAACCCCACCACTATTACCCCCTGCCACCGCACCAGGGCAGCGTGGAAGAGCGAGGCTAAGTGCCAGAATTGGCGCATCCTATGGATGCGCCATTTCTGGGGCGGCTGACGGCTGGTGTTTCTAGCCTGGGAGGGGGCCAATATTCATGGCACCCTTCCTGAGCTATTAATATCAGCCCCCAGCTGTCTGCCTAGCCTTTGCTAGCTATTAAAATAGGGGGGACCCCATGTCATTTTTTTTGGGGGGGTCCCCCATTTTAATAGCTAGTAAAGGCTAGGTATTCAGCTGGGGGCTGATATTAGTAGCCTGGGAAGCTCCGTGGGTTTTACCCCCTTCCCAGGCTTCAAACATCTGCCCCAGCCGTCTGCTTAACCTCCGCTAGAGACTAAAATTAGGGGGGCCCCCACGTCATTTTTTTGGGGGGGGTCCTCCATTTTAATAGCTAGTAAAGGCTAGGTATTCAGCTGGGGGCTGATATTAGTAGCCTGGGAAGCTCCGTGGGTATTACCCCCTTCCCAGGCTTCAAACATCTGCCCCAGCTGTCTGCTTAACCTCCGCTAGAGACTAAAATTATGGGGGATCCCACGCCATTTTTTTTTAAAATAAATCCTTTATTTTAACACTAAATGACATTTGAGGACTTAATAAAGATGCAGTCCCTAAATTATTATTTATTTTTTAATAAATTTTTCCCAAAACTTTTGACGTGGGCTTCGCCATATTTTTGTATGCCAGCCAGGTACAGCATCCAGCTTCTATGAACACGCCATTTTCCGGGGCGGCCGCGGACTGCAATTTTCAGCGGGGGGGGGGGGCAGAAAGCTTGGGCCTCCCTGCGCTGCAGATTCCATCCCCCAGCTGCCTAGTTATACCTGGCTGGACACAAAAATAGGGAGAAGCTCCACGTTTTTTTTTTTTTAATTATTTCATGAAATTCATGGAATAATTAAGAAAAAAAGGGCTTCCCTATATTGTTGTGTCCGGCTAGGTACAAATAGGCAGCTGGTGGTTGGGGGCAGCCCGTTCCTGCCTGCTGTACCTGGCTGGACACAAATATAGTGTGAAGCCCCACGTCAATTTTTTTTTAATTATTTCAGGAAATTCATGAAATAATTAAAAAAAAAAATGTGTGGCGCTTCGCCCTATTTTTGTGTCCAGCCAGGTACAACTAGGCAGCTGGGGGCTGGAATCTGCAGCGCAGGGAGACCCAAGCTTTCTGGGCCCCACCCGCTGCAAATTGCAGTCCGCAGCCGCCCCGGAAAATGGCGCGTTCATAGAAGCGCCATCTTCTGGCGCTGTACCCAACTCATCCAGGGCCCTGGTGCGGTGGCTCACTGGGTAATAAAGGGGTTAAGGCCAGCTTGGCATTATCAGCTGGCCCTAAGCCCGAAATTCATGGGGTCACGCCAATATTAGACATGACCGCCATGAATTTCTAGTAAAGTATTTAAAAAAAACACAAACACCCAGAAAAAAGTCCTTTAATTGAAATAAAGACACAATTCTTTATTGTTCTAAATTAAACCATACTTACCGCCACGCCCATTCCAGCTGAAGCAAACGATCTCCTGCAATAAAAGTAAAATAATAAAGCAACCTCATCCTTACCTTTCCATGGTTCCCAGGACAGCTTCAGCTCTGCTACATCGAGATGACAGGCTGGACCGCAGCAGAACGCTGCCATCCAGCCTGTCATCCCGCGGACACTGAGAAGCGCAGGCATGCTTGCGCTCCTCAGTGTCTCTCTGTGACGTCATCCAGATGAGCCGAGGTCATGTCCAATGAACTCAGCTCACCTCATGCACGTCACTGACAGCGTGGGAAAATTCTCCTGCACTCAGCGCTTCAGCGTGAGAATTCTCCCACGCTGTCAGTGACGTGCATGAGGTGCGCCGAGTTCATTGGACATGACCTCACCTCATGCACGTCACTGACAGCGTGGGAAAATTCTCACGCTGAAGCGCTGAGTGCAGGAGAATTCTCCCACGCTGTCAGTGACGTACATGAGGTGAGCCGAGTTCATTGTCGGCTCATCTGGATGCCGTCACAGCCAGACACTGAGGAGTGGAAGTATACCTGCGCTTCTCAGTGTCTGCGGGATGACAGGCTGGATGGCAGTGTTCTGCTGCGGTCCAGCCTGTCATCTCGATGTAGCAGAGCTGGAGCCGTCGTGGGAGCCATGGAAAGGTAAGGATGAGGTTGCTTTATTATTTTTCTTTTATTGCAGGAGATCGTTGGCTTCAGCTGGAATGGGCGTGACTGTAAGTATGGTTTAATTTAGAACAATAAAGAATTGTGTGTTTATTTCAATTAAAGGACTTTTTTCTGGGTGTTTGTGTTTTTTTTAAATACTTTACTAGAAATTCATGGTGGTCATGTCTAATATTGGCGTGACCCCATGAATTTCGGGCTTAGGGCCAGCTGATAATGCCAAGCTGGCCTTAACCCCTTTATTACCCAGTGAGCCACCGCACCAGGGCCCTGGATGAGTTGGGTACAGCGCCAGAAGATGGCGCTTCTATGAATGCGCCATTTTCCGGGGCAGCTGCGGACTGCAATTTGCAGCGGGTGGGGTCCAGAAAGCTTGGGCCTCCCTGCGCTGCAGATTCCAGCCCCCAGCTGCCTAGTTGTACCTGGCTGGACACAAAAATAGGGCGAAGCTCCACGTTTTTTTTTTTTAAATTCATGAAATTCATGGAATAATTAAGAAAAAAAGGGCTTCCCTATATTGTTGTGTCCGGCCAGGTACAAATAGGCAGCTGGTGGTTGGGGGCAGCCCGTTCCTGCCTGCTGTACCTGACTGGACACAAATATAGGGCGAAGCCCCACATCAATTTTTTTAAATTATTTCATGAATTTCCTGAAATGATTTAAAAAAAATTGACGTGGGGCTTCGCACTATATTTGTGTCCAGCCAGGTACAGCAGGCAGGAACGGGCTGCCCCCAACCACCAGCTGCCTATTTGTACCTGGTTGGACACAACAATATAGGGAAGCCCTTTTTTTCTTTTCTTCAGGTAGGAACACAGGCGGGATAGGACCCAGTACACACTGAGACTCTGGAACAGAACCACAGATGTGGCGGACAAACACAGCAGAGTGAGGCCACCCAGGGCAGGACGAGGCCGCCTGGAGCGGTGAGCAAGAGCAGGGCAGGACGAGACCGCCTGGAGCGGTGAGCAAGAGCAGAGCAGGACGAGACCGCCTGGAGCAGTGAGCAAGAGCAGAGCAGGACGAGACCGCCTGGAGCGGTGAGCAAGAGCAGAGCAGGACGAGACTGCCTGGAGCGGTGAGCAAGAGCAGAGCAGGACGAGACCGCCTGGAGCGGTGAGCAAGAGCAGAGCAGGACGAGACCGCCTGGAGCGGTGAGCAAAGGGTCAGAGCTGAGCGAGACTGCCGGAGCAGTGGGCAAAAGGGTCAGAGCGGAGCAAGGCTGCCTGAGCAGTGAGCAAGGAGTCAGAGCAGGACGGACAGGGCTCTGTTCACACGGAACAGACAGGAAGGGAAAGGCAGAGCCAGATACCCACAGGGTACTTGCAGTGAAGTAGCGAGTGGACCACAAACTCACAAACGGGAGTACAGAGACAACAAGCAGGAGTTAGGTACGAGTTCAGACTCTGCAGAAAAAGGAAAGGAACGGACATAGAGAAAAAACAGGTAAAAGATAGGAGAGAGTACAGACTGGAACTGAGTGTACGGAGGAGACCGACACTGCAGCGGGATACAGGAGCGGGTCTGGGAATACGGCCCCCAGAGAGGCGGGACGAACAGGCAAGGAGCGTGTTCAGACAGGACAGACCAGATACAGGAGCGGGTCTAGGTAATCGGCCCCTAGAAGGCGGGAGGAACAGGCTAGGAGCGTGTTCAGACAGGACAGACAAGATACAGGAGCGGGTCTAGGTAATCGGCCCCTAGAAGGCGGGAGGAACAGGCTAGGAGCGTGTTCAGACAGGACAGACAAGATACAGGAGCGGGTCTAGGTAATCGGCCCCTAGAAGGCGGGAGGAACAGGCTAGGAGCGTGTTCAGACAGGCCTGGAAATACAGCCTCCAGGATAGGCAGACAAGAGAACACAGAACGGGACCTGGCACCTTCAGAGTGCAAGCACACACTGAATGAAACACAATGCTCAGGCAGGGATTGATTGGAGCAGCTGGGTTATATACCAGGTGACAGACAGCAATAGGCTGAGGACGCACAAGGGGTGTGACCCACAGCAGGTACAAAAAGCAGGAAGTGATCGGGCGCCACCCTTAAGCAGCAGAAACAGACACAAACAGACAGCATGGAGGGAAGCCAGAGAGACATTCTGGACTGGAGATCAAGTGCGCGCTCTTGCACAGTGGGAGATGGACCACTATGCAAGGACGCCGCCAGGTATGTTACAGTACCCACCCTTACGCCCCCTCTTCTTCAGGCCTGCCAGAATCTTCCGCAGGGAATTCGAGGGCCAATCCTTCACTTCAAGGAGATCACTTCCACTGTCCACAGGAAAAACTGGTCTCCTCTGGGTAGCTAGGATGCTACCTCCTATCCAGCCATCCTCAGCAACAGACGAAACGGGTGGAGTACCAGGAACAGCACACAAGGAAGTCTCTCTCCACATATTTTCAGGTGGCACCCCAGAGGGTACAGGAGACAACTGGAAGTCCTCCACCGGGTTGGAGGGGAGCAGAGACTTGGGGGTAATCTCTGCTTCGAGGTACATCTTGTCAAACTCACAGGAAGAAATAGACGGGTTATCAGGTACAGGAAGAGGAAAAGTCACTGTCTCTTTGTTATCTGGTGGTACCCCGGAGGATTCAGGAAACAACTGGAGGTCCTCCGCCGGGTCAGAAGAGTGCAGAGGCTCGGAAAAAACATCTGCTTCAGAGTACACTAGGTCGGACTCACTGGACGAAGCAGGCGAGGTATCGGGTACCGAGTATAGGAAAGTCTCTGTCCATTCACCACCAGGTGGCACCCCACAGGGTTCTGGAGACAACTGGAGGTCCTCCGCCCGGTCGGAGGGGTGTAGAGACTCGGGAGTAACCTCTGCTTTGGAGTACACTAGGTTGGACTCACTGGACGAAGCGAGCGAGGTATCAGGTACAGAGTATAGGAGAGTCTCTGTCCTTTCGCTACCAGGTAGCACCCCGAAGGGTTCTGGAGACAACTGGAGGTCCTCCGCCTGGTCAGAGGGGTGTAGAGACTCATGAGTAACCTCTGCTTCAGAGCACACTAGGTTGGACTCACTGGACGAAGCGAGCGAGGTATCAGGTACAGAGTATAGGAGAGTCTCTGTCCTTTCGCTACCAGGTAGCACCCCGAAGGGTTCTGGAGACAACTGGAGGTCCTCCGCCTGGTCGGAGGGGTGTAGAGACTCATGGGTAACCTCTGCTTCAGAGTACACTAGGTTGGACTCACTGGACGAAGCGAGCGAGGTATCAGGTACAGAGTATAGGAGAGTCTCTGTCGTTTCGCTACCAGGTAGCACCCCGAAGGGTTCTGGAGACAACTGGAGGTCCTCCGCCTGGTCGGAGGGGTGTAGAGACTCGGGGGTAACTACCACTTTGGGGTACCCATTGTCAGGCTCACAGGACGGAGCGGACAAAGTATCGAGTACCAGGTGTAGAGAAGTCTCTCTCCATTTGTCATCGAGTGGTATCCCGGAGGATTCAGTAGGCAACTGGGGGTCCTCCGCCAGGTAGTAGAGGTGCACAGACTCTGAGGTAATCACAGCTTCGGAGCATCCTTGGACATGCACACCGGTTAAAGTGGGTGAAGCATCTGATGCCGGGTGCAGGAAGTTCTCCTGTGTGGAGTCTGGATGGGCAGTAGTCTCTTCGGGCAGGAGAACTGGTGCACTACCCATGCACATTACCCGTTGGGGCTTCTCCGGGATACAGGGAGATGAAGCTTCAGTAGGGACTTCAAGGTTGGGGTCAGGAGGTCTCAGGGAGGACAGACCCTGGCGTGACGGCTTGCCTCTACGTCTAGCACGTCTGGACTGCCTCTTGAGGTTGGGAGAAGTATTCCGGAGAGCGTAGTCACCCTGTGAGGATTCTGGGTGGGCAGTAGTCTCATTGGGCTGGAGGACTATTGCGCTACCCACACACATTACCGATCGGGGCTGCTCCGGGATATTGGGAAGTGAAGCTTCAGCAGGAGCCTCCGGGTTAGGATCATCGAAGACCATTAGAAAGGCCACCAGGAAGGCCATTATGTCCAGGACGATAGGATCCTGTGTTTCCCATAGGGGGTTGATCCATTCCAAGGCATCACCCGCTAGGTTAGACATAATGAATGCCACCTTAACCCGATCGGTGGGAAAACATAGAGGGTAGAACTTGAAGTGTAGCATGCATTGCTCCACAAATGCACGACTTTGTCTTGGATCCCCATAGTAACGTGGCGGATCCGCAGGAACGAGAGCAGATAGATCCATCTGGACGGGTGCGTAATTAGCCTGGAACTCAGCTAGAGGAAAAAAAATTGTATTTATTTATTTTTAATGCATGTATTCGGTGGAAAACGTCTCAGAGAGCGAAGGCCGTGGGGCTCAACGGGAACCATGGCTGAGCATGCTGTAATGCACACGCCCGGGCTGAGCGGCGTGTGCGTGTGATTCCACTGGACCGTGCCGGAGAGTGAACGCCTGGAGGGGCGTAACTAGGTATTCACCCGATCAGACCAGGGTCGCACGACGGCATACGACGCCAGTGCACCAAGGAGGAACCGAGCAGAGGGACCAGGTGCTACTCCAGGACAGACCCCGGACACGGCTGTTGACCCACACAGGGGAATACAGGAACAGACTGGTTAGGCTGGCACACAGACTGGTGGGAATAGGCAGGCACGACTGGTATGCAGGCAGGCGGGTATGCAGGCAGGGGGGTACAGGCAAGCACGGCTAGAGTGCAGACAGGAAGGCACTAGCAGGTAGGAACACAGGCGGGATAGGACCCAGTACACACTGGGACTCTGGAACAGAACCACAGATGTGGCGGACAAACACAGCAGAGTGAGGCCGCCCAGGGAAGTGAGCGAGAGCAGGGCAGGACGAGACCGCCTGGAGCGGTGAGCAAGAGCAGGGCAGGACGAGGCCACCTGGAGCGGTGAGCAAGAGCAGGGCAGGACGAGACCGCCTGGAGCGGTGAGCAAGAGCAGGGCAGGACGAGACCGCCTGGAGCGGTGAGCAAGAGCAGGGCAGGACGAGACCGCCTGGAGCGGTGAGCAAGAGCAGAGCAGGACGAGACCGCCTGGAGCGGTGAGCAAGAGCAGAGCAGGACGAGACCGCCTGGAGCGGTGAGCAAGAGCAGAGCAGGACGAGACCGCCTGGAGCGGTGAGCAATAGCAGAGCAGGACGAGACCGTCTGGAGCGGTGAGCAAGAGCAGAGCAGGAGGAGACCGCCTGGAGCGGTGAGCAAGAGCAGAGCAGGACGAGACCGCCTGGAGCGGTGAGCAAGAGCAGAGCAGGACGAGACCGCCTGGAGCGGTGAGCAAGAGCAGAGCAGGACGAGACCGCCTGGAGCGGTGAGCAAGAGCAGAGCAGGACGAGACCGCCTGGAGCGGTGAGCAAGAGCAGAGCAGGACGAGACTGCCAGGAGCGGTGAGCAAAGGGTCAGAGCTGAGCGAGACTGCCGGAGCAGTGGGCAAAAGGGTCAGAGCGGAGCAAGGCTGCCGGAGCAGTGAGCAAGGAGTCAGAGCAGGATGGACAGGGCTCTGTTCACACGGAACAGACAGGAAGGGAAAGGCAGAGCCAGATACCCACAGGGTACTTGCAGTGAAGTAGCGAGTGGACCACAAACTCACAAACGGGAGTACAGAGACAACAAGCAGGAGTTAGGTACGAGTTCAGACTCTGCAGAAAAAGGAAAGGAACGGACATAGAGAAAAAACAGGTAAAAGATAGGAGAGAGTACAGACTGGAACTGAGTGTACGGAGGAGACCGATACTGCAGCGGGATACAGGAGCGGAACTGGGAATACGGCCCCCAGAGAGGCGGGACGAACAGGCAAGGAGGGTGTTCAGACAGGACAGACAAGATACAGGAGCGGATCTAGGTAATCGGCCCCTAGAAGGCGGGAGGAACAGGCTAGGAGCGTGTTCAGACACGACAGACAAGATACAGGAGCGGGTCTAGGTAATCGGCCCCTAGAAGGCGGGAGGAACAGGCTAGGAGCGTGTTCAGACAGGACAGACAAGATACAGGAGCGGGTCTAGGTAATCGGCCCCTAGAAGGCGGGAGGAACAGGCTAGGAGCGTGTTCAGACAGGACAGACAAGATACAGGAGCGGGTCTAGGTAATCGGCCCCTAGAAAGCGGGAGGAACAGGCTAGGAGCGTGTTCAGACAGGCCTGGAAATACAGCCTCCAGGATAGGCAGACAAGAGAACACAGAACGGGACCTGGCACCTCAGAGTGCAAGCACACACTGAATGAAACACAATGCTCAGGCAGGGATTGATTGGAGCAGCTGGGTTATATACCAGGTGACAGACAGCAATAGGCTGAGGACGCACAAGGGGTGTGACCCACAGCAGGTACAAAAAGCAGGAAGTGATCGGGCGCCACCCTTAAGCAGCAGAAACAGACACAAACAGACAGCATGGAGGGAAGCCAGAGAGACATTCTGGACTGGAGATCAAGTGCGCGCTCTTGCACAGTGGGAGATGGACCACTATGCAAGGACGCCGCCAGGTATGTTACACCTAGTAGGTCAATTGCTTCCATTACAAAATGTACCTAGCGTTTGACCTTTGACAATGCTGTCTGTCAGTGTCAGACTTTGGATAGAGCGTCAGCGTGCATGCTCGTCAATTATAGCAATATCCTCCTTTCTTTGGTTTTGCAGTAAAAATGCTTAGAACCCTTGTTTTAGTATTTGGTAGGGGGCCCAGTACTTTGGGCTCTCGCGATCAGACACTGATCATCTGTCTTTTGGATAGCTGATAAAAAGTCCATTATAGGACAACTAGGATGTTATGATTTCTGCAAAAACAATCTTGTACATTGTTACATAATTTTCTAGCATACATTCTGTATCAATTTCTCATAGTTAAAAACATTTCTTGCAGTTTATCAATGGGAGCCTTCAATGTTTAGTTCTAGAGACTGAAAATCTGTCTTATCCATGAGATGGAATCACAGGTACAATGCTGTCATCAGAGCCGTGTCCATCACATGACCGGGCTGAAAAATTAACATACAGGGTATATTAGAAAATTGTAAAAGTTTTCACCATACAATGCATAAACTTTATTGCTGAAAACGGAGTACTCTTGAAGTAAGATCAAAATAACAATCTGATGCCAGATAGTAAATCGTTCTTCAGGACACAAACATTACCCACATACAGTAGATCAATGCATCTGGTCATTTTCAGTCATATTGATGGACAAGCTACATAAAATCACTGCTTGATATGTTTATTGCTGATGTTGATATAAACATACGTTGCATTTTTATTGTATGTGAATTTCAGAAAAGTAACATAAATACGAGATAAGAGAAGTATATACAATGTACATTATTACCAATGCAGGTCAGGGAGAGATACACCTATAGGGAATGTGTCAGCCCCAAAACACATTTTTAATTAACCATACCACCACGTAGGGGACTTGGCCCCTAAAAAAAAATTAGACCGTTAGTTTAGTAATCTGTTCCTCCATTGTGCTGAAAATTCTGTCATCCAGTGCTAATTTCTCAGTGCACCCCCTTGCCATTAAGTGCACCCCCTTGCCATTAAGTGCACCCCCTTGCCATTAAGTGCACCATTCCTCCCACCGCCTTTATAGGCCTTGCTGCCTTCCTCTTCCTTGATTGACATTGCTTCAAAGGAGCTAGCGCTGTCTGCAGTGAAATCTCATCTGAAAGCAGGGCAGATGGAGGTGGCAAGGCTGGCAAAGGTGGTGGGAGGTGCAGTGCACTTAAAGGGGTTGTCCCATAAACCAATAACATTTTAATTAATAGATCTTAGAATAAAAATAAGGTCCATAAGCAGATGTGTTAAGAAAAAATGTTCCTGTACTAAGATAATCTTATGTAGGTGGCCCTGCTATGTGCTGTGTATGACCGTGTAAAAACATGATCTGTACATACGACATCTCCTGGGCAGGGGAGAAAGAATAAGTAATTATACAGAAGATATATCAGTGGCTTGCAGCTGCTGCTTTCTGTGAGGTAAAACAATTCCCTGACTGAGGAATCACAGGACTGAGTGTTTCTGCCACGTTTCCAGCACTCTGAGCTCATCATAAATCAAGTCAATGAGGTAGAAGCGTCGGCTGTCACTGAGCTTATATGTCTCAGACTTGATTTATAATGAGCTGTAGGTAGATGTGGTAGAAATGCTCACTCCTGTGATAAAACAAGCAGAGAAATGTTGTACCTCACATAAAAAAAAAGCAGCTGCGATCCCCAGCTGTCCTGTTTGTATACTCTTTTCTTCCTCCTCTGCCCAGGAGCTGTGGTATGATCAGACCATGTTAGTGCATGGTCAGACATAACCATTATACAGTACATAGCAGGGACACAATTATACGATTGTCTCAGTACAGGAACATTTTTTAACACATTAGATTGTGGAATTTATTGTTACAAGGTCTATTGATTAATCTATATTTTGTTTGTGGGAAAACCCCTTTAAAGCCATTGTACACACAATACTAACGCTGGCCACACCCGACAATATCAGCAGGATCAGCCAACAGTCTAATATGAATGGGACCTCCTGACTATTCCCTGGAGGATAATGTCAGGGGAAATAAGGGTCGGGTAGTTTATTTTAACGCCTGACACTGTTATTTTTCAAGAGATGAGCCGCTTCACTCTCTCCTTTGAGAACACAAGAACAATCAGCTGAGCCAAACTTTCATGTGTAAGGGGAAGTTGGGAACGACTGATGAAGGCCCAATGAGCACTGGGCTGTCAGCCAATGTATAGGCCAACATCAACAACTTGTTCACACCAAGACTGCATGAAGCACCAAATCAGCATATTGAATTAAAGTCAAATTCCCCGCATAACAGAGGGACAAGTTACTAAATTAAAGGTGTGAGTTTTAAAAGTGCCAAATTTACATGGCTGTGTGGATAGTTTAAAACGTATTTTAGGGCTCCTAGACTCCCTTTAAGTATGCTGATGGGAATTTATATTAATATTTTCAGCCAATATGGCTGCATTTCCTACATTCCAACCAAAACAGAAACATGACAATATCTCTGAAATCAGAAAGAGTCATAAATTGCCTACTACTCTACTTTCTGATGTACAGATATATCCAAGTTTAATGTCTTTTACATTCATCTTTCATCCACTCCCATATTTGTAAACCTTATAATACTGCAATAAAGTCTTCCCACAGTCTAGATGACAAATCACTGAGCAAGTAGAACCATTTTCCACAGTTTGGATCTACAGAAATGTCTGTCTTGTGTTACGTCGACTCTACAAAGTTGCAGATGGCATTGAGGAAATCCTGTGTCTGCTCGGCATGTACCCAGTGTCCTGCACCCTGAATGTACTCCACATTTGCACATGGGAAGAGGCGTTCTATGTCAGGGTAATTCTCCGAACTGAAAATTAAAATAAAAGTAAAAAATTACGTTAAAAATATTATACAGAAAATATGTTGACACCGTTAACCTGAATATTAATAAGACCTTCCCTTTAGTGACCAGACCTGAATGGGCCTTAAAGGGGCTTCCCGATTTCAGAAAACACATGTTCTCCGGGTGCAGTTAGTCTTAAATTAAACAAACTGTGCTTTACCCACCCTTCCTGGGTTCAGAGCCAAGTTTCTGTTGCTTCTCCCTGTCTCTGTTATTGTCTGCAGTGCTGGTGTCATGTTAATTGTGCTGCAGCCAATCAGTGAAGTTTCGCGTCTCTAAGCGGCTTGTGCCGTCTACTACTAATATGTCTAGGTTTTTTATTTCATTTATGTAAAATGCATTTTGTATGAAGAAATATACATATTTTTTTTGTATTATTCGTGCTGCAGCTTATTTTATTTTATATATACACATACACACACTCCTCAACACTGAAATTACAACACCATCAAACCATCACGATTTATTAACTTTCAAGTATGAGCACCACGCACATAAATACACGTACTTACATGCCTTGCCATGCTATCAACAAGGTTATTAATGGCTGTGTCCCAAGAGCAGTTTTTCAAAACTACAACATCAGGCCGCATGTTGCTCGTGCTACTGTGAGCATCCTGCGTGGCCTAAGCATGCAACACCTGATGTAACTCCAGACTAGTCTCCCATTGAGCAAATGTAAGACGTCATTGGTTGGGAATTGCAGAAAGAGCTGCCAGCAGCGGATCTTGATGATTTGTGAAAGCAAGATCATTCAGCATGGCAGAACATTCCTCAGACAACCATTAGTAACCTCACTGATATCATGGCAAGGTGTATTTCCATAATTCAAAGACTATATATAGTCACATACACACACGTACATAAGAACACACATACAAACATACTGTACATACATACAGAGAAGCACACACATGCACCTGCAAAAAAAATAAGTTTTTTAGTATTTTTTTTATTACATTTTTTTTTCAGGTATTAGATGTGTATAACATACCAGCAAGAAAAAAATGAAAAAGGAAAAATCCCCACTCAATCTAATTTTTTATCATATAAAATACACTTAAATACATAAAACAAACCAAAAAATAAAGACATTAGGTATTCATACAACCTTAATAACTTGGAGCATAAACATATATAATAGTAAATATTATACATAAAATAATTTGTCCCCCGAAAGATCATAAAAGAACTCTAAGGCTATGTTCCCACGTTGCATTTATGCAGCAGAAAATTTCTGCTGCATAAATGCAAGTCCTCTCCCGGAAAAACGCATGCGGAATTCCGCACGCGTTTATCGCGCATTTTTCACGCGTTTATCACGCGTTTTCCACATGCGGAATTGCCTTGCGTTTTTTATGCATTGGACAAAGGCAATTCCGCTTGCGGAAACGCAAAATTAAATGACATGCTGCGGATTTTTGAACGCGGCATAAACGCTGCGGAAAAATCCACAGCATGTGCATAGAACTTGCGGATTCCCATTGGGGACCATGGGGTGCGGATATACATGCGTTTTTCAAGCGTTTACGCTGCGGAAATTCCGCAGCATATACGCTTGAAAAATGCTACGTGGGCACACAGCCTTAGGAACATTTTTCTTTTTGTTGCTCATTTTTTTCTACTGCCCGTGGGGCTTTCATATCAGGACTTTTGTCTGCTAGGAACTCTGTTATGCTGGGCAGAGACCTGTTAATCAAGTGATTGTCGGGTCCTGTAGAAGCAGTGGCACTGCCGATGCGTCGGTCTGCTACATATTGCTCACTGAGTGCTATGTAGCCGGCAAAGAAAATAGAAAAGGTAATAAACCGCTTCTGTCTTCTCCCCAGGGTCATTGCCTGTGTCTGACAGCCAGGGACCAGACCGGCACTTGCTAGATTTCAGGTCTGGACATCAAGGATAAATCGAACATCAAGAAGAAGTCCGGGCTGCGGCTGATCTCTCACTTCCTCTTGATGTTCGATTTGTCCGCAGACAAAGACAGTGATGCCAGCGCTGATTCAGCACCAGGCTCATGTGTCATAACAAACGCATGAGAGCCCCTGGAACGCGAGTGCAGACACCGCTGGAACGGTGAGAGCACTGGAGGTGGGTATAAGCTTTTGTATTTTATCGAGGCCAAACATTTAGATCAAGAAGGGGTTGTCCTAGTAGTGGGCAACCCCTTTAGTAGAGGTCTGACTCTCAGGACCCAGCCCCGTTGTTCAGTTAAGGGGGCTGTAGTGCTCGAGAGTGAGCGCTGCAGCCTCTTGATTGTCTATATAGCTTTGTACACCTGTATGCTGGCTACTTAGCAATGGCTTGGCTGGAAATTGCAGCATGGTACGTTATTAGAATCATACTGTAATACCTAGCACAGCGGCTTCCAAGTAACTGGCATACAGGTCGATGGAACAAGATAAACAGCTGCTGATTGGCAGGCCCTAATATTGATGGCCTAGCCTAAAAATAGGCCTGCAATATTGTGATCCTGGAATATGCAATTAAAATGAATGTCTGTCATTTAACACAATGCCTGATAGTTCACCTGATGTATGGAGAATTGGCGCCTCCCAAGAAGAGCGTCGGTCCGGGGTAAGAGCAATGAAACTCTGGAAAATCTAGTAAATCTTGGAGATGGTTTGAGATGGCATCAAGATTTACTCTCCATTTAAAATGTCCATTATCTTGCACAAGGTTAGTGAGCAAAAACTGGCGAACAGATGCTTCCTGTGAATAAAAACATCAAAATGCAGATTAGAACAGTTGGAACTATTCTGCATTAAAGGGGTTTTCCATCTCCTTCTTTGATATCACTTATTGGCTGAGTGTGCTATGAAAATAATAGACAGCACATACCTGCCGATCTTGTGGATCCTCCACCGATCCCCCATTCAGCCGGCCAGGTCCCCCCTGTGTCTCTTCTCCTCTTCCAGCGTTGGCCACCCCTGTGGTCACTTATTGTTAGTGCATAAGTGCTGCAGCCAAACCAAGAAGAGAAGGAAGTGGGAAGAAGTGGGGGGATCCACAGGTGGGATCAGAGGGTGAGTAGGTGCAGTTTATTACAGATATAGCACACTCGCCCTGTATGCAAAAGAAAACCCCTTTACTGAATATACTATACATTTTAGAGATGTTCTATCTGAAATTGTGCTTCAATTCTGCACATTCTATGGCACAAACAGAGGCAGAAAGTGCAGTCTGAGGATATGTTCACATGTGTATTTTAGCTGTGGATATCTTGCAGCAGCAATGCCATGGTGGAGTCCATTGCCGTATAAACTGCTGCAGAATTTGCTGCGAAAATGGTGCAGGCAAGCTTACCATTTGGTCTGCAGTGTGCGTCTCATCTAAGGGCTTTTTCATCTGCTACATTTTACATATAGAACTTTTGATGTCTCCATGACAAACATTGTATGAACCTAGCTACATTTGAGGACATCTTATAGTTTATATGTTTAATCCCTTGCTGAAATATGATATACTTGAACATCATATGTTTGGTCTCCTTATTTGATACTGGCTCAGGATCTGAGGCCACATTTTTTCTGGCAGATGACGGCTGTGTAATGCTGCCACCATTTGCCTCTAACAGCCGTGATGGTCTGCTGTCATGACGGTTCTCCTATGAAAACCAAATAGTGACTGACACTCACAGGAGATCGTGATTTTTAGTATATACAGTACAGACCAAAAGTTTGGACACACCTTCTCATTTAAAGATTTTTCTGTATTTTCATGACTATGAAAATTGTACATTCACACTGAAGGCATCAAAACTATGAATTAACACATGTGGAATTATATACTTAACAAAAAAGTGTGAAACAACTGAAAATATGTCTTATATTCTAGGTTCTTCAAAGTAGCCACCTTTTGCTTTGATGACTGCTTTGCACACTCTTGGCATTCTCTTGATGAGCTTCAAGAGGTAGTCACCGGAAATGGTCTTCCAACAATCTTGAAGGAGTTGCCAGAGATGCTTAGCACTTGTTGGCCCTTTTGCCTTCACTCTGCGGTCCAGCTCACCCAAAACCATCTCGATTGGGTTCAGGTCTGGTGACTATGGAGGCCAGGTCATCTGGCGTAGCACCCCATAACTCTCCTTCTTGGTCAAATAGCCCTTACACAGCCTGGAGGTGTTTGGGGTCATTGTCCTGTTGAAAAATAAATGATGGTCCAACTAAACGCAAACTGGATGGAATAGCATGCCGCTGCAAGATGCTGTGGTAGCCATGCTGGTTCAGTATGCCTTCAATTTTGAATAAATCCCCAACAGTGTCACCAGCAAAGCACCCCCACACCATCACACCTCCTCCTCCATGCTTCACGGTGGGAACCAGGCATGTAGAGTCCATCTGTTCACCTTTTCTGCGTCGCACAAAGACACAGTGGTTGGAACCAAAGATCTCAAATTGGGACTCATCAGACCAAAGCACAGATTTCCACTGGTCTAATGTCCATTCCTTGTTTTCTTTAGCCCAAACAAGTCTCTTCTGCTTGTTGCCTGTCCTTAGCAGTGGTTTCCTAGCAGCTATTTTACCATGAAGGCCTGCTGCACAAAGTCTCCTCTTAACAGTTGTTGAAGAGATGTGTCTGCTGCTAGAACTCTGTGTGGCATTGACCTGGTCTCTAATCTGAGCTGCTGTTAACCTGCGATTTCTGAGGCTGGTGACTCGAATAAACTTATCCTCAGAAGCAGAGGTGACTCTTGGTCTTCCTTTCCTGGGGCGGTCCTCATGTGAGCCAGTTTCTTTGTAGCGCTTGATGGTCTTTGCAACTGCACTTGGGGACACTTTCAAAGTTTGCCCAATTTTTCGGACTGACTGACCTTCATTTCTTAAAGTAATGATGGCCACTCGTTTTTCTTTACTTAGCTGCTTTTTTCTTGCCATAATACAGATTCTAACAGTCTAGTCAGTAGGAATATCAGCTGTTTATCCACCAGACTTCTGCACAACACAACTGATGGTCTCAACCCCATTTATAAGGCAAGAAATCCCACTTATTAAACCTGACAGGGCACACCTGTGAAGTGAAAACCATTTCCGGTGACTACCTCTAGAAGCTCATCAAGAGAATGCCAAGAGTGTGCAAAGCAGTCATCAAAGCAAAAGGTGGCTACTTTGAAGAACCTAGTATATAAGACATATTTTCAGTTGTTTCACACTTTTTTGTTAAGTATATAATTCCACATGTGTTAATTCATAGTTTTGATGCCTTCAGTGTGAATGTACAATTTTCATAGTCATGAAAATACAGAAAAACCTTTAAATGAGAACGTGTGTCCAAACTTTTTGTCTGTACTAATATATATATATATATATATATATATATATATATAATGACATACAAATCATTCCTTTTTTTCCTTCCATTAATTATAGAAAAAAAAAAACATTAGAAAAAAAAATATGTAGTATCTCTACATCTGTAAAAGGTGATCTATCAAAATATAAAATTAAATTAGTCCAACTTGTAAAAAAAAATATCAAAATGCTAGAATTTTCTTTTATCGGCGGCCACAACACAGCAGAAAAAATGCAGTAAGAAGTTATCAAAGCATCATATCTACCCCAAAATGTCATCTCAAGGTGTAAAAAACAAGCCATCTCACAGCCCCATCCACCAAAAAGTGAAAACATAACGAGTCTTAGAAAATTGGTGACACAAGCAATTTTTTTAAATGAATTTCCGAATATTTTTCCACCACTTAAATAAAAAAAAACCCAACTATGCATGTTTGGTATCGCCGTAACCAGGGCTGTGGAGTCGGTACGCCAAACCGCCGACTCCAACTCCTCAATTTCCATGACACCGACTCTGACTCCCTCATACACGGCTCATGGTTAAGTGATAAATTTACTGTAGCACAGATTCATCTCAGCTAAAAGTCTAGACCCTTAGATCAGGAATAGGACAGACATTTATAGGACATTTCATAAGTTTCCCAAATTCTTATGAAAAAAATATTCCACACAAACTGCATTGAACTACTGTACCCAATTTATTATATATTTTAGGAGTTGGAGTCGGTCCATTTTTTACCGACTCAAATTCTGACTCCACCAAAATGGACACCGACTCCACGAATCTGACTCCACAGCCCTCGCCATAGCTGTACCGACCTGGAAAATCATACCGCCAGGTTATTTTTACTGTGCAATAAATGCTATAAAAATTGTAGAATTGTGCTTTTTTTTGCAATTTTGCAGAATTTGGATTTTTTTTCCCCATTTTCCAGTCCATCACATGATAAAATGGATGGTGTCATTCAAAAGTACATCTCATCTTGCAAAAAACAAGCAAACGTATGGCTATACTGAGAAGGATGAAAAAAGTTATGGCTCTTGGAAGAAGAGGAAAAAAAAAAGCCCCAAAACGGAAAATCGCCATATCAGGGAGGCGTTAAAGGTAGTGCTGACACCACGTTGCAAGCCAGAAAATGAAAAAATGCAGTACAGAATATGTTTTGTGAAGCCTGCAGTGTAACATAGTAACATAATTTTTAAGGTTGAAGGAAGACTAAGTCCATCTAGTTCAACCCATAGCCTAACATGTTGATCCAGAGGAAGGCAAAAAAAAAACATGTGGCAAACACTAAGCTCCACATTGGGGAAAAAAATTCCTTCCCGACTCCATACGGCAATCAGACTAGTTCCCAGGATCAACGCCCTATCAATGAATCTAGTATATATAACCTGTAATATTATACTTTTCAAGAAAGGCATTCATGCCCTTCTTAAATTTTAGTGGTGAATCACTCATTACAACATCATGAGGCAGAGAGCTCCATAGTCTCACTGCTCTTACAGTAAAGAATCCCCGTCTGTGATTATGATTAAACCTTCTTTCCTCCAGACGTAGAAGATGCCCCCTTGTCCCCGTCTCTGGCCTCAGAGTAAAAAGATCAGTAGAAAGGTCTTTGTACTGTCCCCTCATATACTTGTACATAGTAATAAGATCACCCCTAAGCCTTCGTTTTTCCAAAGTAAATAACCCCAAGTGTAATATCCTGTCTTGGTATTGCAGACCCCCCAGTCCTCTAATAACCTTGGTCGCTCTTCTCCGCACCCGCTCTAGTTCAGCTATGTCTTTCTTATACACCGGAGACCAGAACTGTACACAGTATTCTAAGTGTGGTCGCACTAGTGACTTGTATAGAGGTAAAATTATGTTCTCCTCATGAGCATCTAGGCCTCTTAATACATCCCATTATTTTATTTGCCTTTGCAGCAGCTGCCTGACACTGGCCACCAAACGTGAGCTTGTCGTCCACCAATACATCCAGGTCTTTTTCAGTTACAGTTTTGCCCAGTGTTTTACAATTAAGCATATAATTATACATTTTATTTCCTCTGCCCAAGTGCATTACCTTACATTTATCCCCAATAAAGCTCATTTGCCATTTATCAGCCCAAGCTTCTAGTTTACATAGAGCCTCCTGTAATATAAAATTGTCCTCCTCGGTATTGATTACCCTGCAGAGTTTAGGGTCATCTGCAAATATTGAAATATTACTCTGTATGCCCCCTACAAGGTCATTAATAAATATGTTAAAAAGAAGGGGGCCCAATACTGACCCCTGTGGTACCCCACTATTAACTGAGACCCAGTCTGAGTGTGTTCCATTAATAACCACCCTTTGTTTCCTATCACTGAGCCAGTTCTTAACCCACATACATATATTTTCCCCTATCCCCATTGTTCTCATTTTATGTGTCAACCTTTTGTGTGGAACCGTATCAAAAGCTTTTGAAAAGTCCATATACACAACATCCACTGCATTTCCTTGGTCCAGTCCCGAACTTGCCTCCTCATAAAAACTGATCAGATTAGTCTGACAGGAACGGTCCCTCGTAAACCCATGTTGATATTGGGTCATGAGGTTATTCTTCTTCAGATAGTCTAGTATAGCATCTCTTAGGAAACCCTCCAGGATTTTACCCACAGTAGAGGTTAAAGGGGTTTTCCCATGAACAAAAGTTGATTTTAATCAATAGATCTTGGAATAATAATAATTTCCACAATTGGATGTGTTTAAATAAAATGTTCCTGTGCTGAGATAATCTTATAAATGTGCCCCTGCTGTGTACTGTGTAATGGCTGTGTCTGACTCTGCAGGAACATGGTCTGATCAAACCACAGCTCCTGGGCAGGGGAGGAAGCAAAAGAGTATACAGACAGGACAGCATGGGATCGCAGCGGATTCTTTATTTGAGGTAAAACATTGTTTAAACACAGACAGTGAAATATTTTACCTCATAAAAATAATCAACTCCGATCCCATGCTGTCCTGTCTGTACAATCTTTTGCTTCCTCCCCTGCCCAGGAGCTGTGGTATGATCAGACCATGTTCCTGCACGGTCAGACACAGCCATTACACAGTACACAGCAGGGGCACATTTATAAGATTATCTCAGCACAGGAACATTTTATTTAAATACATCCAATTGTGGAAATTATTATTATTCCAAAATCTATTGATTAAAATCAACTTTCGTTCGTGGGAAAACCCCTTTAAGCTTACCGGCCTATAATTTCCAAGTTCAGTTTTTGTCCCCTTTTTGAATATTGGCACCACATTTGCTATACGCCAGTCCTGTGGTACAGACCCTGTTATTATGGAATCTTTAAAGATTAAAAATAATGGTCTATCTATGACGTTACTTAATTCCTGCAGTACTCGCGGGTGTATCCCATCCGGGCCCGGGGATTTGTCAACTTTAGTGATTTTTAGACACCGCCGTACTTCCTGCTGGGTTAAGCAAGTGACATTTAATGGATAATTTTTATCATCACTAATCATGTTTTCTGTCATGCGATTTTCTTGTGTTAATACTGTGTACTCTGTTTCTTGGTTGTTTGGGACCTTTATATTGATGGCCTATCCTTAGGATAGGTCATGAACATCTGAGCGGTGGGGGTATGACACCCAGTACCCTGCTTTTGCCATTGTTATTGCTTAAAGAAAGGCTAGCAGTTTCTTCATTATTCAATGGAGTGAATTAAAAAAAAACAACAACCGGAAAATGATAGGAAAAAAGAGATTACAAAAACTATGGGAAAACCCTCCAAAAAAACAGTGGCATCTAAAATCGTCAGAAAATCGCGTAGGAAACGACCGAAAAAATGACACAAAAGACGCTTCAGGAAAAAAAATATATAGAGGTTGTTCTGAAGTGTCTTCTGCTTGAAAGACTCGGTGGATTAGTTTGAGTTAAAATTATGTCACATGCACATATCCTTAAGGCCACGGCCCCACTATCAGTATTTGGTCAGTATTTTTTCTCAGGAGTGGGAGCCAAAACCAGGTGAGGAACAATCAGAGAAAAGGTAGAATAGAAACAAGTCACCAATTCTGCATTTATCACCCACTCCTGGTTTTGGCTCCCACTCCTGAGAAAAGATACTGACCGAATACAGATGGTGGGGCCGTGGCCTTAGAGGGTCTATCGCATAATTTCAGTGCATTTGATTTCTCCCTTTCTCCAAAGAGTTATAATTTTTTTATTTTTCTGACAACTTTTTTTTTTAGGACAAATTGTAGCTTTAATTGTCACATTAATTTTTTGATAGAAGGTATTGAAAAAAGAAAAAAAAAAACAAGTGTGAAGAAATGGTGGAAAAAAAACGCAATTTTGCCATTGCTTGGTTTTTATTTTTACATTGTTCATTAAAAATGCCTGGGCAAAATATTTTCCAGGTTAGTACAATTATGATGATATTAAACTGGTAAAGTTTTTTTTTACCTAAATTCAGAAATTAAAAAAAGACAAAAAAATTGGTTTGTGACTTCATGTGATAAAAACTGCCTCCGTCACATATTTCAAGCTGCAACCCCTCTTATTCATGTGTCATGACGGTTTTCAGTCTGAAGAAACACTGCTCCAGACATGTGTGTCAACCGTCAGAGGAGCAGCATTCGGAACAAACATAACTGATCTGCTTGCTCAGCTGTGTAGCAGGACTAAAGAAGGACTAACTGACTAAAGGCTGACTCAGCACGACAGACTTTTTTCTTCAGCTTCAGTCCTGCAGTATGGTCAGTCAGTCTCCATGTCCTGCTGTAAACCTGTCAGACTGACTCAGAAAATCATGTTTACAAATCAGTACACAACAGGACTGAAGCTGGAGAAAAAAAACCTTTTGTGCTCAGTCACTTGAGGAGAATTGTTTTTCTTTTCTCGTGTTACAGCTGTGGAGCAGGGCTGTATTGATTGTTTGTTCACAATGCTGCTCATCTGACAGTTGAGACATACAGTACAGACCAAAAGTTTGGACACACCTTCTCATTTAAAGATTTTTCTGTATTTTCTTGACTATGAAAATTGTACATTCACAATGAGAAGGTGTGTCCAAACTTTTGGTCTGTACTGTATGTCTTGAACAGCGTTTCTCCAGGCTGCAACCCATCCTGACACGTGACTAGGATGGGTTGCAGCTAGAATTATGTGAAGGCAGCCATTTTTATCAATTTCTTGAAGAACCCCTTTAAAGAGCAGCAATCAGAGCTAGATGTTACAGGGAGACGCAGGCTGTATAACACACATGCCATTTACTTGGTATCGTGTGGGTGCAGGCATACAACTGTACCTGATGTATGACTACACCTATGGTAGGGTATTTGGTGGGAAAATAATATGTTTAATGGAAAAAACAGAAAATGCTCTCCTCCATCTGAATGCTTTATTATAACCTTCTGTGTCATTATCTCAAAATGTACAATTGAAAATAAAAGTTAAACCGTCCATACCTTAATAGTTGTACTTAGCTGCTCCTCTGCCAGTCTTCTGGCTGTAGATCTTGGCATCTTCTCTTCTAAAAGTACATTCTGCATAACTTTAATATACTGAGGAAAACCAGTCTGTGGCACTGCTGGAGAAGGACTTATGTCCACGGATACTAAGCGCTCCACCATGTGGGGCTGAGAACAACAAAAGAAAAGAGTCAATTTTGTATCCATACATTAAAAGAGTATTCTCATCTCCAAGATTCTATCTCAATATGTAGTAGGCGTAATAATAATAATATTAGCAAATACCTCCAATTAGAAATGTAGTATAGTTCTTCAGAGCTATGTCGCTTACACCATGTGCAGGGCATTGCAGTAGCTCAGGTATCCATGGTTACAACCACTCATATAGTAAGAGTTAGTTAGTTGATAGTGGTCGTAACCATGGACATCTAAGCTACTGCAAAGCCCTGTAGATGTGGTTTGCGACATAGCTAATCAGAAGAACTATACTTCATTTCTAATTGGAGGTATTTGCTAATACTATTATGATTACACTTACTACATATTGGGATGGGATATTGGATATGGGAATACCCCTTTAAGTATAGATGATTTTAGTCTAGACATGTGCAGGCAATCAATGGATAACTAGGAAAATTCATGCATAGGTGTGTAGCTCCTAAGAACGCAAAAGAAGCAAAGCATTAACTAGATTTTGTTAGTTACATCTTAAAAGGAACCTGTCAGGTCAGGGAACGCTATTAACCTGGAGATGTGGGGTTAATCTGCAGGTTAATAGCGTTATGAAGGTGCCTGGCCGCTGTAATGAAAGTGCAGCACCTGGGAAAAAATGAATTTTATTTCTTCTGGGAACTGCCTCTCACAGTGCTGTGAGCGGTGACTGAAATTGCCCCGGGCACGCTGGCACGACAAAGCTGGTGGCTCCCGGGAGAAATAAAGTTAATTTTCTCCTGGGTGCCGCACTTTCGGTACAGAGTCCAGGCATCTTCATAACACTATTAACTTGCAAATTAACCCTACATCTGCTGGTTAATAGTGTTGATGGACCTGACAGTTTCCCTTGGAATTTGTTTAAATAAAAATAATGTGCAGAGAGAAATGAGAGTTTATCAGACACGGGTCCACTCTGGTCCGGAAGATGGATCCCATATTGACACGGAGTCTCAAGTTGTGTAAAACTGCAGATTATACTGCATCACAAGAACAAAATGGACATCGCCCTCAAGGTGACATGACAATGTGGATGAGAGCAATACTTGACACAGAGTACAGATGGGGACAGCATTGTTTTTGGATCACAATGGTCTCCTGGAGTTTTATCAAAGTGTGTTCTCATCATCCATCACTGGGTAGTTTTTATCTTTTTATGCACACTTTATTTACATCCTCAGCATATAACTATGTCAAAACATATTGACAAACTCTGCATTTGTACTCCTTACTTCTTGCAGTGCCAAGGTCATGGCCGTCTTGCCTCCCATGCTGTGACCAATTAAGACACAACTGGAAATGTTTAACTGCCGCAAGAGGTGCCGCACATCGCCACTCATCGCAGGGTACGTGATGAGATCGCAATGCGGACTGCTGCCATGGTTGCGGGCATCTAACGTCAGCACCTGCAGAAAATACAACAAATGCCACACTTGTATTATTTTATAAAAGTACTATTGCAAGAAAATACATACACACTAATAACAGGAGATTGCCTGGTGTAAAAATGTTAAAGGAAATATTTTAGTAGGTTTTTCTATGTAATCTGAGAGTAGCCTGATGTAGGTGCAGAGACCCTGATTTCAGTGATGTGTCACTTGCTGGTCACTGCAGATATAGCAGTGCTCACACTACTGAGCCCTGTATAACCCCGCCCACACCACTGATTGGCAGCTTTCAGCATTGGGGGCGGGGTTACACAGAGCAGTTGACTGGGAGGCACGAAACACCTAGTTCTGTAGTGATAATCTCCTGCTGATAAATCACTGATTTTATTGAAACAGCAACACACAGCCTAGTAAGTGACATCACTGGAATCAGGCTCTCAGCCCCTACACAGTGCTGCTATCAGATTACAGATCAAAAACCTGCTGGTGGATTTCCTTTAATAGAGTTGTCTGGGCTAAAAACAATCTTGACCAGGGCCTTGGATTCTGTAAAAATACCAAAACTTGCCATCCTGACTTGCTGTCGCCCCATGGATCCAGAGCAGGCCGCTCTATGGTTTGTACTGGCACTGGAAGTGAAAAAAATCACCGTTTCCCTGTCATAGGCTCTCTAGGGTCTGTGATTGGCCGCAGCGGTCATTTGACTACAACAGCATGTTATCAGAGAAGCCAATAGAAGGTCCACACCAAACTTTCCAATGGGAGAAATGTTCCTCTAGTAATCATAACCGGAGAGGAATGACATGAATATAAGAATTTGGGCAAATATATCATTTTAAAGAGATTTATGCGCCAATAAGGGTCAGAGGGGAGTGATGTTTGGACGTTATTATTAGAAGTTCTATGTTTAAAGCAATAAAATTGTTCTACCCTTTGAGAAACAATAACCCCTCAAATACTTAACATTGTCAGCTATTGGTACACAAACATATTGAGTCTGTCTTTGACTATATGAAGGCGACAGATGGGAAAGAACTGATTTCTGACAATTAACCTTTAATCCAGAAAATGACCCGAAGCCAACCAAAGCCATCCTTATGTCTGAGTTCAGATCACGTTGTGTGGCTGGTGACTTACGTCTGAAGCACAGAAAAACATATTTCATACATGCTCCCATAGACTTCAATTATACCGAGTCCAAAACATTAAAAGGTCAAGCCTCCCAAGTTGTATCAGTGTTGCCTGTGTTTTAATCTGAACATATTAGTATGATGGTCAACTTGATAGAGAGGTAAAATAAGAATTTGGATCCTTTTAGCTATGACAAGTGCTGACAAGAGCAATAAATACTCCTCAAAGGGAATCTGTCACCAGCTATTTGCCACATAATCTCAGAGTAACATAATGTAGAGACAGAGACCCTGATTCCAGTGATGTGTCACTTACTGGGCTGCCACCACCACTATTTGGCAGCTTTCGGCCTATGCACAGTGTGCACAGAAATCTTCCAATCAGTGGTGTGGGTGTGGTTATACAGGGATCAGCATTCAGAGAACTGCTAGATCTCCAGCAGATAGAAGTGATTTTATCAAAATTACAGGAAGCAGCCCAGTAAGTGATACATTGCTGGAATCAGGGTCTCTGCTCCTATATCATGCTGCTCTCAGATGAGGTAGCAAAAACCTGGTGACAGATTCCCTTTAAGTGGATTGTAATGGTGCATTGAGACACACCAATTTTGTCCCGTCAATATATATTAATGATTGCCGCCTGACTATATACGAGGGTCAGTCAATAAGTAATGCCTCTTATTTTTTTTCGCCTTAAATAAGGTAGTTATGTTAAATATTCGAATTTGGCACAATTCCTCAAACCTTCTTCTCCAATCCACAGCAATTGCAACTTCCTTCACCAACAGGTGGCAGGACTGTATCCGTTTGCAAAATGGCTGACATCGATGTTCGCATTAGACAACGTTCTGTGATTGAATTCTTGCATGCAGAAGGTGAAACGCTCATTCGAATTCATGAGAGACTGAAAAATGTGTCCGGTGATGCAACAGTGGATGTCAGTACTGTTAGACGATGGGTTCGTCGCTGTAACACAGCTGAAGGGCCATCACCGTTGGCTGACAAAATGCGGAGTGGCAGGCCAGTAACCGCAGTGACTCCAAGCAACATTCAGCGAGTCGATGACATCATTGGTGGTGACCGCCGGGTGACAGCAGATGAATTGTGTGGCATTATCTGCCTCAGTAAAGGCAGTGTGATGAAAATTATTGGACAACTGGGATACAGAAAAGTTTGTGCACGGTGGGTCCCAAGAATGCTTTTTACCATGCTGGAATACATGCCCTTGTTAAACGGTGGACCAAGACTGTGGAAATGGATGGAGATTATATTGAAAAGTGACAAATTAATCGTTAATGTTGTGGTTTTCAACCTATGTAATTGCATTTGAATTTCTTGCCAATTAAAAGGAGAAAAAAATAGGAGGCATTACTTATTGACTGACCCTCGTAGAAGTTATTCGGCGCTCACTTACTGGCCTGTTTACACAGGACTATGAACAATGATGGGAACTGAAAGATGGCATTATGTTATCAACAGCACATTACCCGTTTACAAGGGGCGATGTGCTACCAATAACAAAGATTATTTGGATGTTATAAATGACCCCATAAACAAAAGTTTTACTTGTTTGGCAGGTGATCACCGGCATGTTTACATGGGGTCGGTAAGCGGGAACCAGCAGTCCTATGTACACTTGTTCAATGATTATCTACTCGTCTAAAGGCAGCAGAAAGACGAGTTCTTCTATGCATTGTCCTCATACCAGCCAGACAGTCATCAGAGAGAAGTTTCGGCGAGAAAAGAAGGGTCGGGCAGGTGGATCTGAAAGCCCCATTGTTTTGTTATCAACGGCCAGCTGCTTATCCCCCCCTCACCATCGATGCTCTGCTAAATATACAATGTGCATGGGGAGGTATAGTTATAAGGAGGTGTATGGCCACCTTAATCTTCTTGCACTGTGTCAAAATAATATTAAAAAAACACAAGACATATTTATAAAAGCTTAGATTTGGAATTCTCCAGCCATTCTAGGGGAAGTCTTCATGGTGCAAAAATCCAGCATCGCATATTCACATGTACAGTGCCTGCATAGTGCAGGAGATATTAAGAAATCTCACACACGCTGCGAAGGAGATCCACAGCGCAAACTGACAAGAGATCCGTATCATGTTCATTTATGCTGCGGACCTTTTGCAATTCCCTATTTCAGACCTGAAATATGAGAACGGCCTCCTGGAGACTTGGAAGCTAACGTGACAAGCACTTACCTTTCTATCTGTCCGGCGCACCAAAGCTCGAGCAATAGCCTGAAAGTTAGATTTGCTACCAAACAATCCATGAAGCAAGACAAGGGGAGGTCCAGGTGCCTTTCCCTCATACACATCATAGGACAGAGTGACAATGCTGTAAAAAAAACAACAAAAATAAATAAATGGTTAAATATAGCTTCATGAGAAGATTTTTAAACATATAAGCCACTAAGATGCATTCAGTTTTTGGAAAAGAAGGTTGAACAGTAATTCATAAACCACAAATTTATATGACAACCTACACTGTGCTCCTCTACAAACATGTCCTCCGTCAAGGTTCATGCAGCATGAACATTGTCAGAAACCTTATCAATTTACAGGGTAGAGGAGGAACAAGGGGAGCAGAACTAGCGCATCTGTAAATGAGACGGTCACTCTGACACATTGAGAAGGTCAAGACTACACTTGGCCAAACCTACATTGGCCAACAGTCTGACGTGCACAGGGGCCTCCAGATTCGCCCCCGACAGACTATGTCGGGGGAAAGAAGGATCCAGAAAGTTGGATTTCCAATGGCTGATGCTTTTGTTCTTTTGAGATAAGGAACCAACATAAAGAACAAATCAGCACTCGGCCGAGCGTTCCTGTTCATGGAGGAGTCAGGAGCATTGACCAGCAGCTACCTATGCATGTGCTCCTTTAGAGCCTACAAGACGGAGTAAGCATTTTCACTTTTTCGGGAGGGCTTGTTTTCGGAGAGCAGAGTTGTAGTCTTTATCTGCACCATTTTGGGGAATGGAAAAAAAATTTAATTCCAACTTTAATTTTCACAATTAATACAACATGTTCAATGGGCTGTCCCAGAAACATAAATCACCTATCCACATGATAGAAGTATGTGATCCCTAGGGGGGTAGCCCTGACCACAGCCATTGTAGCAAGAGCCAGTCACAGCCAGGTTCCCCTGGCTCAGTTTACACGTAATCTGTCAGCAGGATTTCACCCCCCCAAACTAGTTCTATGCATGTAGCCCCTCCAAAGACAAGTCCAGCAATACCTTTAAATGGCCAGTCTGTTCCTCCATTACGAAGAAATCAGAGTTACAATGAGTATGCAAATGAGTTTGTAGATCTGAAGCCTCTGTCACTTCAGCTCTATTCCCTGGGAGTTTGATGTGGGAGGACCTGACCTCAACCAAATCCAACACTTTTGGGATGAACTAAAATATGAGACTATGAGCCTGGCCCTCTCCTCCAACATCAGTGTCCGATCTCACAAGTACTATGGTTATATGAGCAACAATTCCCACAGACACCTACAAAATCCTATAGAAATCCTTCCCAGAAGAGTGGAAACAGCAATATCTGCTGAATCTGGACCCCTCTGTATTTATGCCTGTGGATGTAGCCTGAGATATGAGAAATGCTCTTGTAGGTGACACGAGGGGGCGCTGTGCATGTACATAGGGTTACTGATGCTCCTGTAGGTGACAGGAGGGGGAGATGTGCATGTACAGTTGAAACCAGAAGTTTACATACACTATATAAAAAGACACATCTGCATGTTTTTCTCAATATCTGACATGAAATCAGAATAAACCTTTCCTGTTTTAGGTCAATTAGGATTACCATCATTTTTAATATTTGCAAAATGCCAGAATAATGAGAGAGAGAATGTTTTAAGGCATTTTTATTACTTACTGCAAACTCAAAAGTTTACATACATTTCATTAGTATTTGGTACCATTGCCCTTAAACTGCATGACTTGGGTCAAACGTTTGGGATATCCTTCCACAAGCTTCTCACAATAGTTGTTCAGAATTCGGGCCCATTCCTCCTGACAAAACTGGTGTAATTGATCCAGTTTTGTAGGTCGTCTTGCTCGCACCTGCCTTTTCAGCTTTGCCCATAAATTTTCAATAGGATTGAGATCTGGGCTTTGTGATGGCTACTCCAAAACATTGTTATCCTTAAGCCACTTTGTTACCATTTTGGCAGTATGCTTCGGGTCATTGTCCATTCGGAAGACCCATTTCCACCCAAGCTTTAACTTCCTGGCTGATGTCTTGAAATGTTGCTTCAGTATTGCCACATAATCTTCTTATCTCATGATGTCATCCATTTTGTGAAGTGCACCACTCCCTCCTGCAGCAAAACAACCCCACAACATGATGCTGCCACCCCCATGTTTCACAGTTGGGATGGTGTTCTAAGGCTGCCAAGCTTCTCCTTTTTTCCTCCAAACATAACGGTCATTATGCCCAAAAAGTTAAATTTTAGTTTCATCAGACCACAGGACATGTCTCCAAAAATGAAGGTCTTTGTTCCTGTGTGCATTTGCAAACATTAATCTGGCTTTTTTATGTTTCTTTTGGAGTAATGGCTTCTTGCTGGCAGAGTGGCCTTTCAGCCCATGTTGATACAGTACTCGTTTCACTGTGGATATTGACACAATCTTACCAGCTTCCACCATCATCTTCACAAGGTCTTTTGCTTTTGTCCTATCGGAGAAAAAGCACATACATCTCTGGGACACAGAACCAGCCCCTTCCTGAGCGGTATGATGGCTGGACATTCCCATCTTGTTTGTACTTGTGTATAATTGTTTGTACAGATGATAGAGGCACCTCCAGGCATCTTGAAATTGTACCCAAGGATGAGCCAGACTTGTGCAAGTCCACAATTCTCTTCCTGATATCTTGGCTGATTTCTTTAGACTTTCCCATAATGACGAGAAACACAGTAGCCCACATATTGAGATTCACACAAAGGTGGTGTGGAGAAAATACCACTCACACCCTATATCCGTGTCACCAACTCGAACAAAATGTATGTAAACAGGAGAAGAAGCAAGTGTATTGGCATACAAATTTTTTTATTAGTAATTCATATAAAATTCCATTAATAAATGGCAAAAAGTATATATTGTAAAGTGCAGACATGCAGATCAGAAAACCCCACTTAATCTATAGCCCAAAAAGAAGGGTAATATAGATATATACAAGAAATTACAAAAATGTCATAAACCAAACAGGTATTACACACACATCCTCCTGAAAGGAGGGGATGTAATAAGTATTAAATAATAATAACGAGACAGTAAAAGTAAAAAAGAGAAATAAAACGGGGCAGAAAGAGGTGGTATACATGGACAATAAACATACCACTAAGTGTGTGGGGATCACATATACCATAGACCTGTACAATTAATCAGTTGCCATAGTGCATATCATGTACAGGACACTGGTGACTCACCCCAAATATTGTCATGTGTAGAGAGGGGACCACATGAGGGCAGGTGTCTGTCGTGGAGGACAGCCTCGACGCGCGTTTCGTGGGTGCTTTTTCGCGGGTGTCCCATAATAACACACAAAGAAGCAGTGTGTTTCAGGTGTGCATTAAAATACATCCACAGGTGTGTCTCTAATTAACTCAGATGTTGCCAAAAAACATATCAGAAGCTTCCAAACACATGACATCATCATATGGGCAGTCCAGAATTGTTTAAAAGCATAGTAATCTTAGTGTATGTAAACTTTTGACTTTGCAGTAAGTAATAAAAATGCCTTAAAACATTCTCTCTCTGTCATTATTCTGGCATTTGGCAAATATTAAAAATTATGGTAATCCTGTTCGGGGAGGGGGAAGGGAAAGTTATTTGTTATGTATGGGGGGGCATTCACAGGATGAGTCATTGAGGTACTGGCATGTTAAAAAGGCACAATGTAATGGCTTTCACAACAAGATCTTAAGTACAATATACGATCCTAGCAATAATGTCTGGAACAACTGAGATTATAAACTGGAACGTCAGGGGCTTTTCAGATGGGACAAAATGAGCAGCGACCTTTCAATATATTTAGTCACAAAATCCCTCCATAGTATGTTTGCAAGAAACACACCTCACAAAAGGGAAGCTTTATACTATGAAGAAGAGATGGATGCAGGCGAGTTACCACTCCATCTTCTCGTCATACTCAAGGGGAGTCTCTATAATGATTCACACTTCTTTACTGTTTAATCTTATTAAAGTAGATATAGATGCAGGACGATTTGTATATTTAACTGGTAAGATATCTGATATAGTGATCTCCAAAGTTTCTGTCTACGTCCCGCCTCCTTATTCTGGTAAGGTTATGCAAAAAATATTAGCTTTATCTGAGTGTAATCAGGGTACTCCGCTCTTGATTATTGGAGATGTTAACAACATTATGGACTCCCATTGGGATAAAGGGAAACATGACCCCATTAGAAAAGAAGGGAATATAACACCTTTTGGGTATTTCATTAAAGAGGTTGCACTAGTAGATTTATAGAGAAAAGATTTCCTGATACCTATCAATACTCATGTTATTCAACATCACATAATTCCTTGTCATGCATAGACTTGGCGCTGGGGAATATGGCTATGGATCGCCTAGTGGTAGATGTTCAATACTTACTTAGAGTTATCTCGGATCACAGTCCTCTTCGGGTTTCACTCAAATTGGGCCTAAACTCCCCTAGGCTCTGGAAATTAAATCAGTTCTGGCTACAGATCATAAATGTAGAAAAAGTGGCCGTAGACCTCAAAGAGTTTTTCCAAATTAATAATGGAACAGCATCTACTCCAACGGTCTGGGAGTCTATGAAGGCCTACGTGAGAGGGATATTTATTAGAGAAATAACTAGGAACAAAATGAAAACTAAAAAAACAGATCAGGCAATATTCCAGGAACTCAGGCAGGCTGAAATTAATGTGATAGATAATCCTACACCTGATCATCAAAGAAGGCTTAAAGCAGCCCAGTCCCTGGCTACACGGACGGTATTGCAAAAATCTGAGAGGAAAAAAGCCTTTCAGGAGATCACCTTTTTTGAAGAAGGTGAAAGATTAGGGCATTTACTATCTCTTGTTACTGCAGCGCAAAGGGATCCGTCCCATATTTACAAGCTTCGCTCTCAAAATGGGGGTTGGCCAGAGTCTACGGGGGAGATTCTGGAGGTTCTGCTTTCATTTTATGAGACATTATACTCTTCAAATGTTAGACCCCCGGAAGGAGAAATTTAAAATTTCTTAGAAATGGCCAGGTTGCCCACATTGTCTGGAGATGAGCGGAGGGCTCTGGATGGTCCCCTGTCACTGGAGGAACTAGAAAAGGCTCTAACTTCTAAGCCAGGTGGTAAAGCTCCAGGCGTAGACGGCCTCCCTGCGGAGGTGTATAAACGGTTTAACAAGATATTACTCTCAAATTTGCTACAACTATACAACCACTCCCTAGCAGAGAGGTCGTTACCACCTTCCATGAGAGAGGCAATTATTACTATTATCCCTAAAAAAGGGAAAGATCCTCAGCTTCCTGAGTCATATAGACCTATTTCTCTATTGACGGTGGATATCAAAATATTGGCTAAAATATTAGCTAATAGGCTGTCAAGAATTATGTCTAAAATGATACATACAGACCAAACGGGCTTTATGGCCAACAAATCCACGGCAATTAATTTGTGCCGCCTCTTGTTGAATATGCAGCTCCCAGCAGATAACATTGGGCATAGAGCGGTGATGATTGCTAAAAACTGGATTTCTGCAACTCCCCCGATAGACAGAGTTTATTAAACAAGTTGAGTCCCTTATATCATTGGAAAGAGGGGTATACCTCAAAAGGGATAGAAGGAAATATTTTGATAAACTATGGGGTCTCTGGCTTGGAGACAACCAGTTATCAGCCTCGATAGGGTCTTGTTAGATGTGTACCAGTTATAATGGAATCACTACACATTGTTTTAACAAATGCTAAACGGCACTGTGCCTTTCGACTTGACTGGTCTTTATCGGCCTGATTTATTCTGTTTTGTATGGACATATACCTACGATACGGTATTCTGTATAACATATGATAGAGGGGGGGTTTCAGGGTATGGGGGAGGGGATTAAACACATTGGTTGAGAATGTTATTTGTATATGTGCAACTGTTATAAAATGAATAAAAATTTACTTGATTAAAAAAAAAAAAAAAGGTAATCCTAATTGACCTAAAACGGGAAAGGATTATTCGGATTTCATGTCAGATATTGAGAAAAACATCATATGTGTCTTTTTATATAGTGTATGTAAACTTCTGGTATCAACTGTACATAGAGTTGCTGACGCTCCTGTAGGTGACAGGAGGGGGCGCTGTGTGCCTGTACATGGGGCTGCTGACGCTCTTGTAAGTGACACGAAGGGACGTTGTGCATATACATGGGGCTGCTGACTCTCCTGTAGGTGACACGAGGGGACGCTGTGCCTGTACATGGGGCTGCTGACATTCCTTTAAGTGACACGAGTGAACGTTGTGCATATACATGGGGCTGCTGACGCTCCTGTAGGTGACATGAGGGGGCGTTGTGCATGTACATGGGGCTGCTGACGCTCCTGTAGGTGACAGGAGGGGGCGCTGTGCATGTACATGGGGCTGCTGACGCTCCTGTAGGTGACACGATGGGGCGCTGTGCCTGTACATGGGGATACTGATGCTCCTCTAGGTAACACGAGGGGGCGCTGTGCATGTACATGGGGCTGCTCACACTCCTGTAGGTGACATGAGGGGGCACTGAGCAAGTACATGGGGCTGCTGACACTCCTGTAGGTGACAGGAGGGGGTGCTGTGCATGTACATGGGGCTGCTGACGCTCCTGTAGGTGACACAATGGGGCGATGTGCCTGTACATGGGGCTGCTGATGCTCCTGTAGGTGACACGAGGGAGTGCTGTGCCTGTACATGGGGCTGCTGACTCTCCTGCAGGTGACAGGAGGGGGCACTGTGTGCCTGTACATGGGGCTGCTGACACTCCTGTAGGTGACACGAGGGAGCGCTGTGCATGTACATGGGGCTGCTGACTCTCCTGTAGGTGACAGGAGGGGGCGCTGTGCCTGTACATGGGGTTGCTGACGCTCCTGTAGGTGACACGAGGGGGCGTTGTGCATGTACATGGGGCTGCTGACGCTCCTGTAGGTGACACGAGGGGGTGTTGTGCATGTACATGGGGCTGCTGACGCTCCTGTAGATGACAGGAGGGGGCGTTGTGCATGTACATGGGGCTGCTGACGCTCCTGTAGGTGACAGGAGGGGGCATTGTGCATGTACATGGGGCTGCTGACGCTCCTGTAGGTGACAGGAGGGGGCATTGTGCATGTACATGGGGCTGCTGACACTCCTGTAGGTGACAGGAGGGGGCGTTGTGCATGTACATGGGGCTGCTGACGCTCCTGTAGGTGACAGGAGGGGGCGTTGTGCATGTACATGGGGCTGCTGATGCTCCTGTAGGTGACACGAGGGGGCGCTGGGCATGTATATGGGGCTGCGGACGCTCCTGTAGGTGACACAAGGGGGCGCTGTGCCTATACATGGGGCTGCTGACGCTCCTGTAGGTGACAGGAGGGGGCGCTGTGCCTATACATGGGGTTGCTGATGCTCCTGTAGGTGACACGATGGGGCGCTGTGCATGTACATGGGGCTGCTAACTCTCCTGTAGGTGACACAATGGGGCGTTGTGCATGTACATGGGGCTGCTGACTCTCCTGTAGGTGACACAAGGGGGCGTTGTGCATGTATATGGGGCTTCTGACGCTCCTGTAGGTGACACGATGGGGCGCTGTGCCTGTACATGGGGCTGCTGACGCTCCTGTAGGTGACACAATGGGTCGCTGTGCCTGTACATGGGGCTGCTGACGCTCCTGTAGGTGACACTGTGCATGTACATGGGGCTGCTGACTCTTGTAGGTGACACGAGGGGCGCTGTGCATGTACATTGGGCTGCTGATGCTCCTGTAGGTGACACGAGGGGGCGCTGTGCATGTACATGGGGCTGCTGACGCTCCTGTAGGTGACACGAGGAGGCGCTGTGCATGTACATGGGGCTGCTGACTCTCCTGCAGGTGACAGGAGGGGGAACTGTGTGCCTGTACATGGGGCTGCTGACACTCCTGTAGGTGACACGAGGGAGCGCTGTGCATGTACATGGGGCTGCTGACTCTCCTGTAGGTGACAGGAGGGGGCGCTGTGCCTGTACATGGGGTTGCTGACGCTCCTGTAGGTGACACGAGGGGGCGTTGTGCATGTACATGGGGCTGCTGACGCTCCTGTAGGTGACACGAGGGGGCGTTGTGCATGTACATGGGGCTGCTGACGCTCCTGTAGATGACAGGAGGGGGCGTTGTGCATGTACATGGGGCTGCTGACGCTCCTGTAGGTGACAGGAGGGGGCATTGTGCATGTACATGGGGCTGCTGACGCTCCTGTAGGTGACAGGAGGGGGCGTTGTGCATGTACATGGGGCTGCTGACACTCCTGTAGGTGACAGGAGGGGGCGTTGTGCATGTACATGGGGCTGCTGACGCTCCTGTAGGTGACAGGAGGGGGCGTTGTGCATGTACATGGGGCTGCTGATGCTCCTGTAGGTGACACGAGGGGGCGCTGGGCATGTATATGGGGCTGCGGACGCTCCTGTAGGTGACACAAGGGGGCGCTGTGCCTATACATGGGGCTGCTGACGCTCCTGTAGGTGACAGGAGGGGGAGCTGTGCCTATACATGGGGTTGCTGATGCTCCTGTAGGTGACACGATGGGGCGTTGTGCATGTACATGGGGCTGCTAACTCTCCTGTAGGTGACACAATGGGGCGTTGTGCATGTACATGGGGCTGCTGACTCTCCTGTAGGTGACACAAGGGGGCGTTGTGCATGTATATGGGGCTTCTGATGCTCCTGTAGGTGACACGATGGGGCGCTGTGCCTGTACATGGGGCTGCTGACGCTCCTGTAGGTGACACAATGGGTCGCTGTGCCTGTACATGGGGCTGCTGACGCTCCTGTAGGTGACACTGTGCATGTACATGGGGCTGCTGACTCTTGTAGGTGACACGAGGGGCGCTGTGCATGTACATGGGGCTGCTGATGCTCCTGTAGGTGACACGAGGGGGCGCTGTGCATGTACATGGGGCTGCTGACGCTCCTGTAGGTGACACGAGGAGGCGCTGTGCATGTACATGGGGCTGCTGACTCTCCTGCAGGTGACAGGAGGGGGCACTGTGTGCCTGTACATGGGGCTGCTGACACTCCTGTAGGTGACACGAGGGAGCGCTGTGCATGTACATGGGGCTGCTGACTCTCCTGTAGGTGACAGGAGGGGGCGCTGTGCCTGTACATGGGGTTGCTGACGCTCCTGTAGGTGACACGAGGGGGCGTTGTGCATGTACATGGGGCTGCTGACGCTCCTGTAGATGACAGGAGGGGGCGTTGTGCATGTACATGGGGCTGCTGACGCTCCTGTAGGTGACAGGAGAGGGCATTGTGCATGTACATGGGGCTGCTGACGCTCCTGTAGGTGACAGGAGGGGGCGTTGTGCATGTACATGGGGCTGCTGACACTCCTGTAGGTGACAGGAGGGGGCGTTGTGCATGTACATGGGGCTGCTGACGCTCCTGTAGGTGACAGGAGGGGGCGTTGTGCATGTACATGGGGCTGCTGATGCTCCTGTAGGTGACACGAGGGGGCGCTGGGCATGTATATGGGGCTGCGGACGCTCCTGTAGGTGACACAAGGGGGCGCTGTGCCTATACATGGGGCTGCTGACGCTCCTGTAGGTGACAGGAGGGGGCGCTGTGCCTATACATGGGGTTGCTGATGCTCCTGTAGGTGACATGATGGGGCGCTGTGCATGTACATGGGGCTGCTAACTCTCCTGTAGGTGACACAATGGGGCGTTGTGCATGTACATGGGGCTGCTGACTCTCCTGTAGGTGACACAAGGGGGCGTTGTGCATGTATATGGGGCTTCTGACGCTCCTGTAGGTGACACGATGGGGCGCTGTGCCTGTACATGGGGCTGCTGACGCTCCTGTAGGTGACACAATGGGTCGCTGTGCCTGTACATGGGGCTGCTGACGCTCCTGTAGGTGACACTGTGCATGTACATGGGGCTGCTGACTCTTGTAGGTGACACGAGGGGCGCTGTGCATGTACATTGGGCTGCTGATGCTCCTGTAGGTGACACGAGGGGGCGCTGTGCATGTACATGGGGCTGCTGACGCTCCTGTAGGTGACACGAGGAGGCGCTGTGCATGTACATGGGGCTGCTGACTCTCCTGCAGGTGACAGGAGGGGGAACTGTGTGCCTGTACATGGGGCTGCTGACACTCCTGTAGGTGACACGAGGGAGCGCTGTGCATGTACATGGGGCTGCTGACTCTCCTGTAGGTGACAGGAGGGGGCGCTGTGCCTGTACATGGGGTTGCTGACGCTCCTGTAGGTGACACGAGGGGGCGTTGTGCATGTACATGGGGCTGCTGACGCTCCTGTAGGTGACACGAGGGGGCGTTGTGCATGTACATGGGGCTGCTGACGCTCCTGTAGATGACAGGAGGGGGCGTTGTGCATGTACATGGGGCTGCTGACGCTCCTGTAGGTGACAGGAGGGGGCATTGTGCATGTACATGGGGCTGCTGACGCTCCTGTAGGTGACAGGAGGGGGCGTTGTGCATGTACATGGGGCTGCTGACACTCCTGTAGGTGACAGGAGGGGGCGTTGTGCATGTACATGGGGCTGCTGACGCTCCTGTAGGTGACAGGAGGGGGCGTTGTGCATGTACATGGGGCTGCTGATGCTCCTGTAGGTGACACGAGGGGGCGCTGGGCATGTATATGGGGCTGCGGACGCTCCTGTAGGTGACACAAGGGGGCGCTGTGCCTATACATGGGGCTGCTGACGCTCCTGTAGGTGACAGGAGGGGGAGCTGTGCCTATACATGGGGTTGCTGATGCTCCTGTAGGTGACACGATGGGGCGTTGTGCATGTACATGGGGCTGCTAACTCTCCTGTAGGTGACACAATGGGGCGTTGTGCATGTACATGGGGCTGCTGACTCTCCTGTAGGTGACACAAGGGGGCGTTGTGCATGTATATGGGGCTTCTGATGCTCCTGTAGGTGACACGATGGGGCGCTGTGCCTGTACATGGGGCTGCTGACGCTCCTGTAGGTGACACAATGGGTCGCTGTGCCTGTACATGGGGCTGCTGACGCTCCTGTAGGTGACACTGTGCATGTACATGGGGCTGCTGACTCTTGTAGGTGACACGAGGGGCGCTGTGCATGTACATGGGGCTGCTGATGCTCCTGTAGGTGACACGAGGGGGCGCTGTGCATGTACATGGGGCTGCTGACGCTCCTGTAGGTGACACGAGGAGGCGCTGTGCATGTACATGGGGCTGCTGACTCTCCTGCAGGTGACAGGAGGGGGCACTGTGTGCCTGTACATGGGGCTGCTGACACTCCTGTAGGTGACACGAGGGAGCGCTGTGCATGTACATGGGGCTGCTGACTCTCCTGTAGGTGACAGGAGGGGGCGCTGTGCCTGTACATGGGGTTGCTGACGCTCCTGTAGGTGACACGAGGGGGCGTTGTGCATGTACATGGGGCTGCTGACGCTCCTGTAGATGACAGGAGGGGGCGTTGTGCATGTACATGGGGCTGCTGACGCTCCTGTAGGTGACAGGAGAGGGCATTGTGCATGTACATGGGGCTGCTGACGCTCCTGTAGGTGACAGGAGGGGGCGTTGTGCATGTACATGGGGCTGCTGACACTCCTGTAGGTGACAGGAGGGGGCGTTGTGCATGTACATGGGGCTGCTGACGCTCCTGTAGGTGACAGGAGGGGGCGTTGTGCATGTACATGGGGCTGCTGATGCTCCTGTAGGTGACACGAGGGGGCGCTGGGCATGTATATGGGGCTGCGGACGCTCCTGTAGGTGACACAAGGGGGCGCTGTGCCTATACATGGGGCTGCTGACGCTCCTGTAGGTGACAGGAGGGGGCGCTGTGCCTATACATGGGGTTGCTGATGCTCCTGTAGGTGACATGATGGGGCGCTGTGCATGTACATGGGGCTGCTAACTCTCCTGTAGGTGACACAATGGGGCGTTGTGCATGTACATGGGGCTGCTGACTCTCCTGTAGGTGACACAAGGGGGCGTTGTGCATGTATATGGGGCTTCTGACGCTCCTGTAGGTGACACGATGGGGCGCTGTGCCTGTACATGGGGCTGCTGACGCTCCTGTAGGTGACACAATGGGTCTGCTGACGCTCCTGTAGGTGACACTGTGCATGTACATGGGGCTGCTGACTCTTGTAGGTGACACGAGGGGCGCTGTGCATGTACATGGGGCTGCTGATGCTCCTGTAGGTGACACGAGGGGGCGCTGTGCATGTACATGGGGCTGCTGACGCTCCTGTAGGTGACACGAGGAGGCGCTGTGCATGTACATGGGGCTGCAGACATTTTGGCTGCGATAGCCCTCAAACTGTGCTCTGCTATACTGAGGCATCCGGATCCATCAGGCCTGACCGCTTCTTTGTAACTACCGGTACCGGCGTAGTGTGGACAGGACTCAGCTATTAGTACAGGGTTTTCTCTTCCCCATGACCACAGCGGTGGCCGGCAGGGTCTGCGCCCTTGTCGGGGGTGAGTACTGTACACGTGTGCTCCGCTGCCCCTGTACTGACAATAACGACACAGCCCAGTATAAACCCGGGCCCAGCAGGGGGCGCCACACGTCCGCACAGCTAGGAACCACAGTTTCATCTATGAGAACATTTTCTGTCAAATGCAAGTGACACGGGATTACTACGCACACGCCGGCCCCACGTAATGACGTCATCACGCTCTCACCCGCCATGGCTTTTACGGTGTGTTAGAATTGGAGGTCTGGCGCCCAGTACGATTCTTGTTAAGAGTCCCCAGGTCCGGCAGCCCCCGGAGGACACGTGAGACGCCAGCGGCGGCGGCATCCTGTGCGTCTGTGGCGGCTGGTGACAGCGCAGGAACCGAGAGTAGACGGAGTCTGTTCAGCGGTCACAGGCGGAGCTTCACTAGTGTCATCGTGCCATTATCGAGCCAACGGAACCATGGTTACTACTGGCAGAGCCAGAGGCAACTGAGCGCATGTGCGAGGGGATGTAGACCTCCCGTGATAGGGATATATAAGCGCATGCGCAGAGATACAGGGTAGTAGCCTTAGCTCAGCGCCTTGGTGTCACAGAAAGAGAAAAACCAAGCCCAGCTCCTTCCATGACACCATATTGTATTATTACTAAAGGGTGGTAGGTCACCTGACACTGAAGCAGCCCCATGGATCTCTGGATGGCCAGAGTCTTGGCAATTGGTGCTAAAGTAACATAGTAACATAGTTTTTAAGGTTGAAGGAAGCTTAAGGCTAGGTGCCCACTATGCAGAAATGCTCCGGATTTTTCCTGAGCGTTTCTGCATCTCCCTGGCAGAAAAAACGCATGCAGATTGTACATGTGGATTGTACATGCGGATTGTACATGTGTTTTTCCTGTCAGTGACATGCGGATGTGAAGCGTTCTTCACTTGCATTTCCACCTGCGGGTTGTCAAGCGCTTTCCAAGCGATTTTAGCATCACCTGGAAAGTGCTCGACAACTTGGTCACACTATATAAATCCATGCAAACGGCATGGATTTATATAGTGTGACCCGAGAGAGTGGTTAAAAATAAAAATATACTTACCCTCCGATGGCCCGCGCTGTCTTGCTTCGCTCGGTGCAGGCAGCGATGGTTTGAAAGACCTGCCGACGTCAGTGCAGGTCCTTCAATCCACTGCAAAGTGCCGGGAAGCAAGGAGGAGCGCAGCGCAGGCCTTCGGAAGGTAAGTATATATTTATTTTTTATTTTATTCTTTTTTTACAGATTTTTTAATTGTCCCTGGGTGTGGATCTACCCCCGGGTACCATCCGCACATTAGAATGCGCCAATTACGCAAGTACAGATGCAGTCTTGCGGAATTGGCGCGTTCTAATGCAAGTCAATGGCGGCGAAAACGCAGCATTTCCGCAAAATAATTGGTAGTGCTGCGTTTTTTTCCGCAATGATAATCCGCAGCGGAAATTTCCGCAGCATGTGAACAGCACATGCGGATTATCATTGGGGGGACATGGCAGGCCTTTTACCATGCGTTTTTAATGCGTTTCCGCAGCTGCAAAAACGCTGTAGAAACGCATTAAAAACGCATAGTGGGCACACAGCCTAAGTCCATCTAGTTCAACCCATAGCCTAACATGTTGATCCAGAGGAAGGCAAAAAAAAACCCATGTGGCAAACACTAAGCTCCACATTGGGGAAAAAATTCCTTCCTGACTCCATACGACAATCAGACTAGTTCCCTGGATCAACGCCCTATCAAGGAATCTAGTATATATAACCTGTAATATTATACTTTTCAAGAAAGACATCCATGCCCTTCTTAAATTTTAGTAGTGAATCACTCATTACAACATCCTGCGGCAGAGAGTTCCATAGTCTCACTGCTCTTACAGTAAAGAATCCCCTTCTGTGATTATGATTAAACATTCTTTCCTCCAGATGTAGAAGAAGCCCCCTTGTCCCCGTCTCAGGCCTCAGAGTAAAAAGATCAGTAGAAAGGTCTTTGTACTGTCCCCTCATATACTTGTACATAGTAATAAGATCACCCCTAAGCCTTCGTTTTTCCAAAGTAAATAACCCCAAGTGTAATAACCTGTCTTGGTATTGCAGACCCCCCAGTCCTCTAATAACCTTGGTCGCTCTTCTCCGCACCCGCTCTAGTTCAGCTATGTCTTTCTTATACACCGGAGACCAGAACTGTACACAGTATTCTAAGTGTGGTCGCACTAGTGACTTGTATAGAGGTAAAATTATGTTCTCCTCATGAGCATCTATGCCTCTTTTAATGCATCCCATTATTTTATTTGCCTTTGCAGCAGCTGCCTGACACTGGCCACTAAGGCTGGGTGCCCACGTAGCGTTTTTCAAGCGTATATGCTGCGGAATTTCCGCAGCATAAACGCTTGTGAAATGCTAGGTAATCCGCTCCCCATGGTCCCCAAGGGGATTCCGCAAGTTCTATGCACATGCTGCGGATTTTTCCGCAGCGTTTATGCTGCGTTTTTCCGGGAGAGGACTTGCAGAAATGAAGCAGAAATTTTCTGCTTCATTTCTGCAACGTGGGCACATAGCCTAAACGTGAGCTTGTCGTCCACCAATACACCCAGGTCTTTTTCAGTGACCGTTTTGCCCAGTGTTTTACAATTAAGCATATAATTATACATTTTATTTCCTCTGCCCAAGTGCATTACCTTACATTTATCCCCATTAAAGCTCATTTGCCATTTATCAGCCCAAGCTTATAGTTTACATAGATCCTCATGTAATATAAAATTGTCCTCCTCTGTATTGATTACCCTGCAGAGTTTAGTGTCATCTGCAAATATTGAAATATTACTCTGTATGCCCCCCTACAAGGTCATTAATAAATATGTTAAACAGCGGGCCCAAGTCTGACCCCTGTGGTACCCCACTGTTAACTGAGACCCAGTCTGAGTGTTTTCCATTAATAACCACCCTTTGTTTCCTATCATTGAGCCAGTTCTTAACCCACATACATATATTTTCCCCTATCCCCATTGTTCTCATTTTATGTATCAACCTTTTGTGTGGAACCGTATCAAAAGCTTTTGAAAAGTCCATATACACAACATCCACTGCATTTCATTGGTCCAGTCCAGAACTTGCCTCCTCATAAAAACTGATCAGATTAGTCTGACAGGAACGGTCCCTCGTAAACCCATGTTGATATTGGGTCATGAGGTTATTCTTCTTCAGATACTCTATTATAGCATCTCTTCGGAAACCCTCCAGGATTTTACCCACAGTAGAGGTTAAGCTTACTGGCCTCTAATTTCCAAGTTCAGTTTTTGTCCCCTTTTTGAATATTGGCACCACATTTGCTATACGCCAGTCCTGTGGTACAGACCCTGTTATTATGGAATCTTTAAAGATGAAAAATAATGGTCCATCTATGACGTTACTTAATTCCTGCAGTACTCGCGGGTGTATCCCATCCGGGGATTTGTCAACTTTAGTGATTTTTAGACGCCGCCGTACTTCCTGCTGGGTTAAGCAACTGACATTTCATGGAAAATTTTTGTTATCACTAATCATGTTTTCTGTCATGCGATTTTTCTTGTGTAAATACGGTTGAAAAAAAATCATTCAGCATATTGGCTTTTTCCTCATCCACCATTTCACCCAGACTATTTTTAAGGGGGTCAACACTATCATTTTTTAGTTTTTTACTATTTATGTAGTTAAAGAATATTTTGGGATTATTTTTACTTTCTCTGGCAATGAGTCTCTCTGTCTTAATCTTTGCTGCCTTGATTTGGTTTTTACAGAATTTATTTAATTTTCTGTATTTATTTAATGCCTCATCACTACCTACTTGCTTTAGTTCTCTAAATGCTTTCTTTTTGTCTCTTATTGCGCCCCTTACAGCTCTATTTAGCAATAGTGGTTTCCTCCTATTTCTAGCATGTTTATTCCCATAGGGTATATATTGTGCATAGGTCCTATTCAGGATGCTAATAAATGTCTCCCATTTGCTTTGTGTAGTTTTATGTCTCAGGATATCATCCCAGTTTATTGCACTAAGATCATCTCTCAACCATTGGAAATTTGCCTTCCTGAAGTTTAGTGTCCTTGTAACCCCTCAACTACACATCTTATTAAAGGATACATGAAAACGTATTATTTTGTGATCAATATTAGGTCTAGCAGTGCCCCCCTTCTTGTTGGGTCCTGAACCAGTTGTGAAAGGTAATTGTCTCTTATAGTTGTCAAAAACCTATTACCTTTGCTTGAACTACAGGTTTCTGTTCCCCAATGTATTTCAGGGTAGTTGAAGTCCCCCATAATAATGACTTCTCCTTGAGTCGCTGCTTCATCTATTTGCTTTACGAGGATATTCTCCGCTGCTTACATTATTTTTGGAGACTTATAACAAACCCCCATCAGTAATTAGTTATTTTTTCCCCCTCCCCTTATCTCCACCCATAGGGACTCTACATTTTCATTAGATTCACATATATTCTCCCGCAAGATGGGTTTTAAGGATGATTTTACATATAAACACCCCCCCCCCCATGGGGGTGGTGAATATTCATGGACTTTAATAGCGGGCACACTGACAGCAGAGCGCAGCAGGAGCTACACTGCGGCTTCAGTGTGCGCGCTATTAGGGAGAATGAATGGTCACTGCTCCCCACGCACACAGTCCCCGCGTGGGGAGCAGTGACTATTCTGGTAGAGCATCTCACTGTGTGAGGGCGCATGGTAGTTTCGCCATGCACGGCTCACACAGTGAGAACCCTGTTGGCAAAAGAGCGGGACACAGCGCTGGAGGAGAGAGGAGGTGAGTATAATTGTTTATTTTTTTCTGTGCAGTGTGACAGGGATCAGGGGGTGCCAAGCATACAAGGATGAGGGGGGGCATGCATGCAGGGATGAAGGGGGCCATACATGCAGGGATGAAGGGAGCCATACATGAAGGGATGAAGGGGGCCATACATACAGGGATGAAGAGAGTCATACATACTAGGAAGAGGAATGAAGGTACCATACATACCAGGAAGAGGGATGAAGGTGCCATAGATACTAGGATGGGTGTGAGGGGGGCCATACATACCAGGATGAATTGTGCCATGCATACCAGGAAGAGGGATGAGGGGGGCCATGCATACCAGGAAGAGGGATGAGGGGGGCCATGCATACCAGGATGGGGGATTGGGGTGCCATGCATACCAGGATGGTGGATTGTGGTGCAGTGCATATCAGGATGGGGATGTGGGCCACGTATAACAGGAAGGAGGGGGCCATATATACCAGGATGGGGGATATTAACCGAATTGGGGGACATTACCCCTATAACAGTTTCAGCAGTAGACCCCCTCCCCCTTAACAGGGCATCATGACCACATCATGACCAAATAAAAATATTTTTTTTCACTAAAATGTTGTTTTTTTAATAAAATCTTTTTATTTATATAGCGCATGTTCCGCAGCGCTTTACAATTCAAACAATTTACAGACATTATGGGCACTGTCCCCATTAGGGCTCACAGTCTACATTCCCTATCAGTATGTCTTTGGAGTGTGGGAGGAAACCCATACAAACTCCTTGCAGTTTAACCCCAAATTCTTCATTTTCACAATAGGTTTTAAGAGGAAATGGGCCCCACAATTTCTAAAGCAAGTTCATCCAAATGTGGCAATAGCCAATATGTGTTTGTTAACTACTGTTTGCTCACTGGGGAGGAATTGAAAGGGAAGAATTGCTATTTGGCTTTTGGAGACCAAATTTGGCAGTAATAGCTTGTGGGTGCCACTTGCAGAGCCCCTCTTATGCCAGGACAGCAAATAAAAAAACAAAACAAAGTCACCCCATTTTGGAAACCACCACTTATGGAATTCATCTAAGGGTGTAATGATCAGTTTTCCCCCACACGTGTTTCACTGATTTCTTTACCATTGGGCTGTGCGAAAATTAATAATTACATTTGTTACAATAATAAGTAGATTTAGCTAAAAATGTTTCCTCTTTACCAGGGCTAGTAAGAGAAAAAGTACCCTGTAATTTACTGCTCTACTTCTCCCAAGTACGGCAATACCCTAAATATAGGGATATGCTTCTGTACAAGTACACGGCAGGGTGAAGAAGAGATGGAGCTACATTTAGCTTTTGGGGCACAACGTTTATTGGAGTAGTTTGTGGACATCATTTGCAGAGCCCCTAAAATCCTAGAACAGCAGAAATCCTCCAAAAGTGACCCCATTTTACAAATTACACTCTGGGAATTCATCTACAGGTGTTGTGACTATTTTGACCCACTGGTGTTTTCCATAAATGATTGACCAGTGGATATTGAAAAGTGAAAATTTGAAAATATACCATTGTAGTGCCTAATACATTGTGTCCAGCTAGTGCCTCTGGAAATGCACGTCCCGTAAATTATTAAAGGTGATATCCAGCACTTAACAATTGATGACCTAAATATGAGCACTGAGCATTGCTTAGAGGCCGAGTGCTCCAGTACATTCATGTCAATGGGAGATAAAGAGCAGTTTTCAGCTGATCGTTGGGGGTGTGGCGGGTGCCGGACCCCTGTTGATCTCATATTGATGACCAGTCCAACAGATAAGTCATCAATGATTAGACCCAGAGACCCTTTAGGTGGGTTCTTCCCTCAGCAGCAGTGCCACACATGTTGACATTAACTGTGGTTTGGGCACTCTGAGGCGCTCAGAAGGGGCGAGTTGACTTTGGGCATGTGGATTTTACTGGATTGCTTTTTGCCAGCCATGTTGCTTTTCCAGTGCCTTTGCACTATTAGTAAGATGGAAAACCTCTATTATTCGGTTAACAGCCAACAGATATGTGTAGGTGTCACGGGTGTGTCAAGTGTGACAGTCGCTCTGGATCCGGATGTAGACGGTCACTGTGTTTGGCATTGCAGATGCCTTCTTGATACTCTCATCTCTGTATAGCTATATCCTTCTTCCTTTAAAACCCAGCAACGACCTCCACCTTCTGCTGCTGATTGACACACCCTTGCTTGGTAGTTAAAAACTCTCAGTTTCTCCAGAGAGTCACCGGTGATTGTTCTATGTACCTCTGTGCAGACTTGGAGTACTGGCAGTCGGCTAGTTTTGTCTTTGGTGCCTTTGGAGGACAGTTGGTGTTATCTCTCTGGTGTCTGCTCAAGCTAAGTGTATCCCCTTTGTTTGTTTACCTTGTTGTCTTTAGTTTGTAGTGGGGCCTGACTGGTGCTCACCTCGTCCTTTCCCTATCTAGGGCGTAGCTTTAGGGACTTTCAGGGTTTAGGTTCCTGCTCGGCGAAAGGTGCAGAACCTACAGTTATATGAAAAAGTTTGGGCACCCCTATTAATCTTAAGCTTAATGTTTTATAAAAATTGTTTTTTTTGCAACAGCTATTTCAGTTTGATATATGTAATAACTGTTGGACACAGTAATGTTTCTGCCTTGAAATTAGGTTTATTGTACTAACAGAAAATGTGCAATCTGCATTCAAACAAAATTTGACAGGTGCATAAGTATGGGCATCCTTATCATTTTCTTGTTTTAAATACTCCTACCTACTTTTTACTGACTTACTAAAGCACTTTTTTTGGTTTTGTAACCTCATTGAGCTTTAAACTTCATAGCCAGGTGTATGCAATCATGAGAAAAGCTACTTAAAGTGGCCACTTGCAAGTTGTTCTCCTGTTTGAATCTCCTCTGAAGAGTGGCATCATGGGCTCCTCAAAACAACTGTCAAATGATCTGAAAACAAAGATTATTCAACATAGTTGTTCAGGGGAAGGATACAAAAAGCTGTCTCAGAGATTTAACCTGTCAGTTTCCACTGTGAGGAACATAGTAAGGAAATGGAAGAACACAGGGACAGTTCTTGTTAAGGCCAGAAGTGGCAGGCCAAGAAAAACTTCAGAAAGGCAGAGAAGAAGAATGGTGAGATCAGTCAAGGACAATCCTCAGACCACCTCCAGAGAGCTGCAGCATCAACTTGCTACAGATGGTGTCACTGTGCATCGGTCAACTATACAACGCACTTTGCACAAGGAGAAGCTGTATGGGAGAGTGATGCGAAAGAAACCGTTTCTGCAAGCACGCCACAAACCGAGTCGGCTGAGGTATGCAAAAGCACATTTGGAGAATTCAATTTCTTTTTGGAAGAAGGTCCTGTGGACTGATGAAACCAAGATTGAGTTGTTTGGTCATACAAAAAGGCGTTATGCATGGCGGCAAAAAAACACAGCATTCCAAGAAAAACACTTGCTACCCACAGTAAAATTTGGTGGAGGTTCCATCATGCTTTGGGGCTGTGTGGCCAATGCCGGCACCGGGAATCTTGTTAAAGTTGAGGGAAGCATGGATTCCACTCAGTATCAGCAGATTCTTGACAATAATGTTCAAGAATCAGTGACAAAGTTGAAGTTACGCAGGGGATGGATCTTTCAGCAAGACAATGATCCAAAACACCGCTCCAAATCTACTCAGGCATTCATGCAGAGGAACAATTACAATGTTCTGGAATGGCCATCCCAGTCCCCAGACCTGAATATCATTGAACATCTGTGGGATCATTTGAAGAGGGCTGTCCATGCTCGGCGACCATCAAACTTAACTGAACTGGAATTGCTTTATAAAGAGGAATGGTCAAAAATACCTTCATCCAGGATCCAGGAAATCATTAAAAGCTACAGGAAGCGACTAGAGGCTGTTATTTTTGCAAAAGGAGGATCTGCTAAATATTAATGTCACTTTTCTGGTGAGGTGCCAATACTTATGCACCTGTCAAATTTTGTTTGAATGCAGATTGCACATTTTCTGTTAGTACAATAAACCTCATTTCAAGGCAGAAACATTACTGTGTCCAACAGTTATTACATATATCAAACTGAAATAGCTGTTGCAAAAAAAAACAATTTTTATAAAACATTAAGATTAATAGGGGTGCCCAAACTTTTTCATATAACTGTATATAGGGACAATAGGGTAGGCAGGGTGATATTAGATCTGCCTAGGGGTCTCTACTCCCCCTTTCCCTAGTTGTTGGGCTTCCTTCCCCCTCTTCCCTTCGTTGTACACTTATTCCTTCCCTCACCTTGCGTGACAGTAGGGGCTTGTTTTTGCCAAATAAATATAAAGTTTTTATTGGTGCTATTTGTGGCTACATATCATTTTTTAATTGCTTTTTACTTCGTTTTTTTTAAGAGAACAAATAAACAGGGAATTAGAAATTGGCTTTTTTCTAAGACCTTGCAGTCGTTGTGGCAGGGTATTGCCTTGAAGACCAACCACCACTGCTAGACAGCAGAACATGCACAGTGCTTGCAAGCTATTTTTTAGTGAGCTTGTAAGCACAGTTTTGAAGCTGGCCAGGATTGCTTTAATGCACTCTTATCCTGGACAGCTTTGTGCAGTACTTACAAGCTATAAAGCAGCGGTGGTCGGTTTATAGGATACGAGCTTTAAACACAAGAAAGATGTTAATATCTCAAGAACTGATGCAAATTTTAGGAAACAGTAAATTGCAAACATGTTTGTTTTTACAAGTACTATCAGTGATAAGTCTCTGAGTCCAGACACACTGACGCTTCATTTAATTAATATAGCGCATGGTTATTTTAAGCAGTCCTGTAGAGTGGCAGTACACTTACTTGGCCACAGCTCCATTTAAATGAGCACACAGGACTCCCATTTTAGTGAGTGGTTGGGGTTCTAACAGTTGGGTACCCACCAATCAGTTACTTACCACTTATGGGAAAAGCCCATTTAATGGGTCGTCTAGGACTTTAAAGGGGTTTTCCACTACTAGGATGCTGAGGGTCTATCATTAGGTTATTAATATCAGACAGGTGGAGTCTGACACCCGGCATGCACACCAATCAGCATTTACCAGCTGTGGTGGAGTTTGGATGTAAATAGTGCATAACACCACAGGTCCTCCACACTGGAGAATGGTTGGTGGCTGTCTGGTACTGTAGCTAATCTCTAATTTATATGGAAGAAAAAACTACTTGGACAACCTCTTCTCACTTACAATATTCCCCCACCTAGAATATAAACAGTCTGTACTCCTCTCTGGTGCTATTGCAGTTTCGTGTCTCCCTTGGCATTGTTATGTCACGTGGGCCCTGAGGGATTTATTGACCTTAAAGAGGCAGCAAAGTCTGATGACAAATTCACTCCCATAAGAATATATTGTGGTACAACACCGTGTGTTTCAGCGGTGTCGTCACTGTCTCTCCCAGGGATCGCGTAACATGTCATGCAATCCCTACATCCAATCAGTGCTGGCTTTAATGTCCTTGCTTTCAGACATATCAGACATCAAGAGGAAGTAAGCAGCCAGTCGCCGTAGTACTGGTTTCCTCTCGGTGTCTGATTGGTGGGGAGAGTGAAGCCAGCGCTGATGGGCCGCTGGGACCGCTTAACATTACAATGTCACGTGATCCCCGGGAGAGCCAGTGCAGACCCTGCTGGAACGTCGCCACCATCAGAGGTGGGCACTTCAAGGTCCTGGAGTGGCCTAGCCAGTCTCCAGACCTGAACCCATAAGAAAATCTTTGGAGGGAGCTGAAACTCAATGTTGCCAAGTGACTGCCCTGAAACCTGAAAGATCTGGAGAAGATCTGTATGGAGGAGTGGGCCAAAATCCCAGCTGCAGTGTGTGCAAACTTGGTGAAGAACTACAGGAAATGTCTGACCTCTGTAATTGCAAACAAAGGTTTCTGTACCAAATATTAAGTTCTGTGTTTCTTTTGTATCAAATACTTATTTCATGCAATAAAATGTAAAAATCATACAATGTGACTTTGTTTTTTATTTTTACATTCTGTCTCTCACAGGTGAAGTGTACCTACGGTAAAAATTACAGATATCTTCACTCTTAGTAGGTGGGATAACGTGCAAAATCAGCAGTGTATCAAATACTTATTTTCCCCACTATAAGTGCTGTTATTTTACTGGGGGCAAAAATGCTGATTGAGAAGGGGTTGTCTGAGTAGTGGACAAACAAACCCTTTTAAAAAATAACAATGTGCCTTTCCCTAAAGTCACACAGTAGAGCCTTTAGATTATGATGTGGAATTAAGAAAAGTGTTCATAGGGAGATATTGGTATTTCCATATTGATTTTTGTAATTCTTTGGTATAGTATTTGACATGCGTTCCCCCCTGATGCAGCCTTCTCGAATCTCCCCTGTGTTGCACAAAGGTTGTAATGGCGATATTGACTTGCATTTAGGATGCTTAGAAATGTAGGCTGTCAAGTGTCCATAGTGTGCTCCAAAGCTGTACTTATGTGCATGTTTAAAGCCTTTCCACTAGATGTCACTGGTACTTCTGATAATCCATACGAAAATGTAATTGTAATTGTCTTGTCATTCAGGTTTCCACCACCAGGGAGCTCTTCTTTATAATAAACATTAGGGAACGTTTACAGAAAAAAATCTTGCTTTGATTACAGTGTGCAGATTTTTAAATTTAGTGTGTGTGTGTATATATGTGTGTGTGTATGTATATATATATATATATATATATATATAATATGTATGTGTATATATATGCACATATATAGAGGTGATCACCCACTCCTGGTTTTAGCTCCCACTCCTGAGAAAAAATACTGACCAAATACTGATAGTGGGGCCGTGGCCTAACAGTGGTTTCAGGTGACTAGGGTGTTAAGGGGATGCTTATTTTATGAATGGTGGGAATCCTTTGTGTCACATCCCTCTAGTGTCCAGGGAACTGCAGCACAGCTTCATTCAAGTTCTGTTTTACGAGGTCAAACCATCAACTTCCGGAATTGATCCTTACAATATACCATCATTATGTCCAATGGGAAATCCCTTTAAAGAAGACCTGTTACTTGCTATAAATATTCAAAATTTTAACTGGTTTAAGTGCTGTTGTTGTCCTGAATCTGGCATAGTTTCTCTTTGGTTTCTGCACCTCTCTTTTCCTAAGTTATGACCCTCTATACCCTGCATGTAAATTTCATTGTTTTTAGCCAAGGAGGCTTGACCATTAACTCTTTTCTGTGAGCATCTTGAGGACTATGCCCACTTGGCTAAAAATACTGGAGTCACCTACAGGGAAAACGGGGCTATTTTTGAAGTACAGAGAGGTGCAGAAACAAACAAACACAGATTCAGGAGAACAGCATAATTTGCACAAAGTAAAAAATACATAGTTATGGCAAGTGCCAGAGACCTTTCATCAGTTTAAGTATGTTACATTGGCCACATCATGGAATAGTGGCTGCAGAGTTGAGTAAAATGTAGTTTTTATTTTTTAAATTGTCTTCTATGTTGTGGATATATTAGTTTGTGAAGTTTAGGTTATAATTTATTTAATAGTTCAAGTGGGCATTATTAGAGGTTTGACTTTTGGGGGTGTGTACTTCTTCCCCTGCATGAGGTTGACCAATCCATAAGCAGACAGCATCATGCAAGGGAGAAAAGAACACGCCCTTCTCTCCTCACTGATCAGTGCAGCTACTGTGTAGAGATATAGCTGAGCTGAATTACATTACAAACCCATTTCTCATCTCACAGTGCTTTCACCCTACACTGTCTGCTGTGAGATGAGATATACACAGTAGCTGCAGAGATCAATGAGAAGAGGAGGGCATGTTGTTTTCTCCCCTGCATGATGCTGCCTGCTTATGATTGGTCAACGTCATGCATGGGAAGAATGACACGCCCCCAAAGACAAATCTCTGGTAACGCCCATGTGAACTATACCATGAATTATAGACTAAACTTTACAACCTAATATCTTCAACGGAGAGGAGAAAATAAAAAGATGTTTTATTCAGCTCAGCAACCACTATTCCATGATGTAGTCAGTTTAACATGCTCAAACTGGTGAACGGTCCTCTTTAAAACAAAGGGTGGTACATGCACCCACTAAATTACATACACTGTGTATCTTGCTTCCACCCACTCCCATAACTGGTGAGGGAGGAGAGTCTTTATTCTCAGCAACTGAGCAATGTAGAGATGAGATTTGTGAACTTTATTTTGCCAAGAATGTGAGGAATTGGGCAAGGAGCCACTCACACAGCATCACCTTCTTATCAGACAGAGCAATGTCCAGCCACGGGCCGGGGCGTACACAGAAATCAAAAGGCACCGTAGCCAAACTTGTTATTTCCCAAATAACATGTTATCCCTTATTCATAGGATAGGGAACTACTTTCTGATCACTGGGGGTCTAACCGCTGAGATGATCTTTTGAAACACGTGAGCAATGCTCTGCAGCCACATCTTGGTTGAGGCAGAGTTGTACATGCTCGACCTTCACTCCATTTATTATTTATCAGGAAATGATCCCCTCTTCTATCAGATTGGTACGAGTTTGACCCCTGACTCCCCCACTAATCAGCTGTTCGGCAGGTGGATGCAATCATTGAATGGAGCAGAACACCATAGCTCTGTTAATGTGTCACGGACTCTTAATGAGTAATACAGAACAGCTCCTATTCATTTGAGTTAGAGCAGATCTGCGGTGCCTGTAATAAGCAGGTAAAGGGCAAAACACTACTGGAACAAAAGTATTCTATCAGCTCACAGTAGTCCCAACAGTGTTGGATAGTAATGCCCTTACAAAATGCAGTATCGAAGAGAGAAAAATACCAGAGCCAAGTCCTGCATATGTGCAAAAATACTTCTTACCCTAGAAGAGCTTGTTTCCACTCATATGTTACCCAGTGTATGTCTCTTTATAGGCATATATGAAGCAGCTAGCTTAGGTCCGGAGACCTCGTGGTCGGGCCAAGTCTTCTGATCCAACCACGATCCATGTTTCATAGACGTGTGCTACCGGCCTCAGACAGATTTGTCATTTTGGTCTGTGTGGAGTATGAGGAGCACACAGGCCCAATTTTAGCCTATGTGATCGAGCTACTTACATGATTGATTGGGTTATTTATGTACTTCAGGTCCGTGTGAAAAATAAATTGCTGCAAACTTTAGTCCGATTTATGAACGCGGCGTACGGGCCACTCACATCTGTAACTTGCAGACATGACTGGTTTGATAAGTTCAATGACCCATGTGAACGTAGCCTAAAGTACTCTTCTTTTGGATCTCTGGAGATGCAGCCTTGTATCCTTGGGTACTTTTCGCTAATGGAGCTGTATCTGGTGTATCTTAGGATCTCTGAAGTAGCGGCTCCTATCAAAGTTGGCCACAAGTATGAGTTTTAGGCCACGGCCCCACTATCAGTGGTCAGTATCCGGTCAGTATTTTTTCTCAGGAGTAGGAGCCAATTCTCCATTTATCACCCACTCCTGGTTTTGGCTCCCACTCCTGAGAAAAAATACTGACTGAATACTGATCAAATACTGATAGTGGGGCCGCGGCCTAAGACAGCCAAAGGGATTTTTGTGACTAATTAATGTGATAGACCAAAGGATATTTTTTATCTGACGTGTACTTAGAGAATTACAGCAAGGAATCTATCGCTAAGTATACACTATGGAGAGTGTCCTCCTGCAGGACCTGTTATATAACCGTGTATGATGCCCCATCCTGGTAATACCACATCACATCATCTGTGCTAAAAGACGGATCAGCTAGAAGGCAAAACCTCAGCGTAGTGATGTGATCTCATAACCGACGGTCATAAAGCAGCTACCAGATGGTAATATCATATTAAAACATGTTCAGAAAACAACCAGGATGAGATAAGTGTATTAATTGCACCCCTATAAAATGTGATTGTCTGGTATATGAGTCAGATAAGACTCTGACATTGGTACATGTAGTATCAGCCATATTTTATTCTTCATTCTGTTGATAGAAGAAACAACGCAGGAGCTGGAATCCTTCATTTAGAGAGAATGCGGCCTCTCCTACATCATGAAACGATAAAGCACTGTATCTGGACTCCGCGCCGTATAATGAGTACATGATGTGATATTTGGCTCTTTTTCCTTCACTTTCCAGTTTCCACCGAACAACAAGGAATGCAAACAGTGCAAAGATGCCGGTCACCGGGGGAGAACAATAATGGGAGTTTCTATCAATAAGCGGTTGGGATTATTATATAAGTTTTAGGGCAGCACGGTGGCTCAGTGGTTAGCACTGTTGCTTTGCAGCGCTGGGGTCCTGGGCTTAGAAGAAAACATCTGCAAGGAGTTTATATGTTCTCCCCGTGTTTGTGTGGGTTTCCTCCCACACTCCAAAGACATACAGGTGCATCTCATCATTTCTACAGCATTTTACCAACATCATCACTGTCCCCATTGGGGCTCACAATCTACATTCCCTATCATTACAGGTGCATCTCACTAAATTAGAATATCATCAAAAAGTTAATTTATTTCTGGACATCTGTCAAGAGCAATGATAGCAGATAATTGGTAGATGTCCTATAAATGAATTAAAAATGGAAACTCATTTGAGACCCCAAACAATACCTACCTCGCTAAAGATGTCTGATTTCTTCAAAGTGGAGTCACAGCCGGAGAATGCTGGTGGGATCCGAAAAACAAGGACGCAGTAGCGACCACCAATCGGGAACGAGGGGTGCGGAAAAGTCCAATTTATGCACGCCTACGTGTCTCAGTTCTGAATCGCTAACGAGGTCGTTGATAAGGTGTCAAATACAGCGATGCACACTGCCCAGCGGGAGCGCAACGACCCAGGAATGGTCCAGGAAGCTTTGTAACGATCAGCGATCTCACAGCAGGGGCCTGATCATTGCTACCTTTCAGACATAACGAGATCACTAGCGAGATCGCTATTGCGTCACGAAAACCGTGATGCATCAACGATCTCGCTAGTGATCTCGTTATGTGTGACGGGGCCTTTAGTCTGTTTCAGTAGGCTCCACAATCATGGGGAAGACTGCTGACTTGACAGATGTCCAGAAATAAATTTACTTTTTGATGATATTCTAATTTAGTGAGATGCACCTGTAATGATAGGGAATGTAGATTGTGAGCCCTAATGGGGACAGTGATGATGATGTCGGTAAAATGCTGTGCAAATTATGGTGCTATATCAGTAAGCATATTAATAAGTTAGAACGAAAAAGTATCTCCATAATAGTATCTGCCAGAATAAAGAACCAGCTCCTCTTCCTGGCTTCATTTTAGGGGCAATAACTTGTTATGTTATGGAGATGATGAAGTGGCACTAGGACTGTACTAGGACTGTTCAAAGATGAATATACAACTTAGATGGCTGTTGGCCAAGGGAACTATACCTCCTGCCTCCCTATATTCATGCACACTCAGCTGAGCGTGCATATGTCCTAAACAGGGAGAGGGAATAATCAGCTAATATACAGCTCTGGCTGCTGCTAATGAGAAGAAAGGATCAAACATGTTGAAATATAACATGCCTGCTACTGTTTTACCATGACATCTGCACGCTGTCGGGATTCTCCAATGACTGCATTCAGTGCGGGCAGTCACATGACTGTAATTATGCGATATGCATATTCCTGGCCACATTCCATCTAGACATGGGCGACCTCACTCAATTCACTTGTACTGGGTAAGGCCGCACACGTCTAGTTGGAATGTGGCTGGAAATATGCATATGGCTTACTTGCAGTCACATCACCACCAGCTGTTGCTGCAGACACCGAAGAATTCTGACAGCGCACAGTGCATGAACTGTGAGGATTCAAGAGTCTGCAGTTACATAGAGTGACTGCAAACTTGTAGAAAAAGATCGGACAACCCATTTAATGGGATTCTGTCACCCCCAAAATGCCAAATAAACTGCATAAAGATTTAGATAAAGGATGTAGCCCCCTATTCAAATCATACCAGGTTGTATAATTAATATTTGATGAAAAATCCAAATGTCCGTGTGGGCACATTCTTTCGCATCGGATGCTATACGCTAATGTGACCCCTGCCTTAACCTCACATGATAGGCGTGGTTCAATTGACCACTTAACCCTTTCACGATAAGAGGGACAAAGGAAAACATAAATTATACACACATATAAAAATATATATAAATAAATATATCATATATTAAAAAGTAGTGCTGTAAAAATATTCGTTTCTACACCAAAAATAGATTATTAAGCCTCATTTCAACAAGCATAAAATTACTAACGATGCGTGTTCTCTATACATTCGTTCAGTCCTTCTGGGTATAATGCAGATAGTTTAAAAATCCAAAAGAATTCATTGTTTATTAGTTTTTGGATCTTATTAAAACATCTATCAGAGATCTGCTCTAGAAAAATTAATTGTAAGCCCTCAGGATTTTTTTGGTGTGTATGAAAAAAGTGTCTGGATAAACTATGGTTTAAAATCCCATTATTAAACACCGTGTCTGCAAATTGAGATTCTGATTTGGCTTTTATCCTAAGTCATATTGCACGACTCGTTAAAGGGTTGATTGTGACTTATAGGATTGCTGCGTCCAATAGGTGGCGCTATAGAGTTGAAGTCCTCTTTTTCTCTGAAGAGGCAATTTGCATATTATTAATAAACCAATCTGTGTTTGTTCATTCTAATGTGAACGGGCTGGGTAGTGCGTCCCATATATTGTATTTTACAGCTGCATTGGAGCAAGTATATTGGATAAGTTACAATTTTAAAAACTGCTTTATTGGAGAAGTTTCCCTTGTGGTAGTGGAAATGACATTTTTACACCCATGGATCACCATTTACTTCCGGATAACGGGTATGCATTGCTGCGGGGCTCCAAATGCAAATGTTGCAGAATGGTGATCCATGGGTGTAAAAATTTTCATGAATAGCATTCGTACCTATGAGTATGGGGCTGTGCACATGTCCAATCTTTTCTTAGACAGAGTGGTCCACGGAAAAAATCGCAGACATGTCTAATTTTGATCCGAGTGTCGAATCAAAATCGGCCATGCAAGTTTATGGGTCTGTAAAAAAAAAAAAAAATTGACCGCACTCGGATGACATCTGAATGCAGTCCGATTTTCATTGATTGACAAAAAAGAGAAGTTGGAGAAACTTTTTATTTTCCCTCAACATCTGAGAAAAACTGATGCAACTCTGATCAAACTCTGATCAAAATCGTGTGACCCTACCCTACCCTTTCTGATCATTAGTTGGTTTTGGATGGCCCTCATTTTTTTTAAGTTAAAGGGGTATTCCCATCTCCAAGATCCTATCTCAATATGTAGTAGGTGTAATAATAATCAAAATATTAGCAAATACCTCCAATTAGAAATGTAGTATAGTTATTTTGATTCACTATGTCTCTTTCCTCGTGTGCAGGCATTGTAGGACCTTAGGTACTGATATAGTGAGTTAGCTAGTTGCTAGTGGTCGTAACCGTGGATACCTAAGGTCCTGCGATGCCTGCACATGAGGAAAGAGACATAGCGAATGAGAAATACTACACTACATTTCCAATTGGAGGTATTTGCTAATATTATTATTATTACACCTACTACATGACTCCAGGGGGAAACATTTGCTCAAACATTTTGAGACCTTTTAAAAAGATACAAATGATGAATCGGCCATAAAAAAAAAATAAATAAAGGCGAACAAGTAGCAAACAGTCTTCATAGGGACAACTTAAAAGAAGAATATGGCACAAACCAAAAACTAGCCTACAAATCGGGAAATTTGATAAAAAAATAATGCAGTAATAAATCAGGCCTGATGGCTTTTTTTATTATTACACATAATTGAAGCCGGCACAATAGTTTATTATTTATTCTCCATGAGAGGAGACATATCTCCAGGGTGTATCCCACCTCCTGTACCTATTCATTATCTGTAATTACGTTATTTTTAGCTGGTAGGGATTAGTGTTGTTTTACACTGAAAGCAAAAAAAAAGAAAAAGGCATCACAAATTAACAAAGAAAAAAAAATTAATGCTCCAGCTACTGCAAGACCACGTTCACACGTTCAGTATTTGGTCAGTTTTTTACCTCAGTATTTCTCAGCCAAAACCAGTAGTGGGTGATAAATACAGAAGTGGTGACGAGTTTCTATTATACTTTTCCTATGATTGTCCCTCTCCTGGTTTTGGCTTACAAATACTGATCTAAAATACTGAATGTGTGAACGTGGCCTTGATGTCCTTTATTTTAATTATTTTAATTATTATTTCTTCAACAGAAGAAAAAAAGGTGAAGACTCACATTTCAATACGAATTGCTGCATGGAAACAATAATAAGTCCATTACGGCCCATGGGGCGTAATAAAAATGCAGCGGCTGTGTATACGCTGTTTTTGCATCTCCTAAAACGATTGTTGATCCCAACTTTTGATAAGTGGAGGAAAATAAATAAGTAAACCTTTTTTTTCTGAGAAATATATACTTTAAAATGTGTTTTTCTGTTTTTTTTTTTTTTTTTTTTTATAGATTTGCAATAGATTTAATCTTTGCCAGCATTTTTTAACCAAGCTTACACCATTTAAATTGTCAGAAAAAGTATTTTTGGATGACACAACCTTTTCTTAAAGGTCATCTTGAGAAGTCTTGAGATTTCCAGCTTGGAACAAAAAAAAACAACTTGTTGACTGATTGTCCTAAGTCCAGGAACCTCTGCATAGCGGGGGACCGGAGCCCGGCACAATGGGAACCTGCAGAGATGGACTTGGCTTTTGGTGCATTGTGAATAGAGTTCAAAAGCGTCAATCTAAACAGGAATTTCCACTTTCTATTTAAACAAAGCAGCAGCTTGGGCTAAACCTGTAGCATAGCAAATGTCACATAGCGCCCAGGTGACTGTATTCCTTCCAATAACTAGCACATTAGTCCTTACATTATTAAATGGCTGCGGATATTGTAGCCCTAGAAAATGATGCGAAGCAGGTAGAAATAATTCCGGGGGTGGAAGATGTGTTTTTGTGGCTAATATGTAATTCTTGTATCGTGACCTTGAAAGATAAAGAAATAGACTAGAATAAAAAAAAAATCCATAATTTGGTGCTGTAGGCATTACGTGGAGCTGCCCACAGGATGAGGAAGAGGTTAACCACCGTCTTCCCCTCCACCCCTCCTCCTGCACCTGTTGCAGTATCGATCATGTGACACAAAAGTTTCACCTGGCTGCTGAGAGCGGAAGGTAATCCAGAGGGAACCTTAGCTGGAGTGATGGGAGGAGGTGGGGGGTGGTCACACAGCAACAGAACTCTGCAATTACACAAACACAGGCACAACCCAGAGATCAGCACAAAAAGGAAAAAGAGTTCAGAAGCCCTAATCAGGAAACGGCCTTGGGTGCCAGATGCCAGGGGGCAGGAGGGGAAGGGCATCTTGTGAGCCTTCAGCGGAATACTTCTGCATTAGGCATTATAAAATGTCAGCTTTCTGGACGGAATGTGAAGTGGAATCTCTGGAATGAAGTGGTGTTACGTGTGCAGGAACCGATCACAACGCTAGATATGGTGCTACATAAAGACAAAGGAATGTTTTATCTAAAATAAAAAAAACCCCGACATCCTTTTTTTTGGATGTTTAATCTGACTGTAGATAAGTGGAAAATCTTTTATTTGGTCGTTTATGAGATATAATAGATGCAGGGGTTGCAATCATGCCCGGGCCCTGGAGCTTAGAGGGGCCCTCAAGGTCTCTTTGGCTCTTGTGAAAAAGACCATTACTATTAAAAAGTTGCAATCATTTTGGGCCCCATTGGAGCTTTTGCATTGGGGCCCACAAGCTTTAAAGGGTTATTTCCATCTCAAAGATCCTATCCCAATATGTAGTAGGTGTAATAATAATAATATTAGCAAATAACTTCAATTAGAAATTTAATATAGTTTTTCTGATTCACTGTGTCAGTTTCCTCATGTGCCAACATTGCAGGACTTTAGGTATCCATGGTAACGACCACTAGCTAACTAACTGTCACTGTATCAGTGGTCGTAACCATGGATACCTAACTTCCTTCAATGCCCTGCACATGAGGAAAGAGACATCGCAAATCAAAAAAACTATAGTACATTTCTAATTGGAGGTATTTGCTAATATTATTATTATTACACCTACTACATATTGGGATAGGATCTTGGAGATGGGAATACCCCTGTAATTTACGCCACTGATCAAATCATTTGTAACACTATGTAGGCGAATACTTTAGATCTCTATCACACATGATGTTTGTTCTCAATCATTACTTCGTCTATGTGAATAGATGTGTAACGGGCGGTGATTGATATGCAGGATAGTCAACCACTGCTTGTTTTGAATAGATTATATGGTTGAGTAAAAGAACACTTAGGCCATTTGCACACACAGTCCTATTAGGCCACGTTCACACGTTCAGTATTTGTAAGCCAAAACCAGGAGTGGGACAATCATAGGAAAAGTGTGGCGCCCTGCTCCGCACTGGTGCCACAGAACCCAGAGGGGTGCATGGATGGACTTCTCCACAAGAGGCCCTCACTACATACAAACACCTCCACCCTTCCACCTCAGACCAGCAGAGGGAGCCCGTTATGGATATATATATGGAGGGTGGAGCCAGGCAGCTCAGTGAGTCAGGAGCAGTCAGATCAGTCACACAGAGAGAGTCTGAGAGCGTGCTGACGCTCAGAGAGCAGCGAAGAGGCAGCACGCTGGCTGCTGTGCTTAGGCGAGCCAAGACCTACAGCACGAGTGAAGGCCTAGTGAGGGCCCTGAGTGTGGCCGAAGGCGAGAGGAGAAGGAAGAAGTAGCGAGGTGGCAGAGGAGCATACCAGGCTCACCCCGAGATATATACCGGACACCGGGTCCGTGCCTACGGGGTCCCTTTACACCCAGTAGGGACCACCGGAACCCCTGGAGGACTACAGGTCTCAGGTTTACCAAACGCTGACTACAATACCAGGGCTAGGAGTCACGGAGGACCCAGCAACCAGGGAGAGTGATCTCCAAGAGAAGGCCCTACCACCAGGTCAGCAGGTGCAAGGGAGAGAGAGACAGTAACCAAGCTAGGCCTAGCTCCAGGCAGGTCAGAAGCTTAGCGAGTAAAGCCACGGATCAGGAGGCCCTATACCCGCTCACTGGGGAGAGTCCAAAAGTACCCCCTTCGTCCAGAGTACCCTGGACCGTGCCTGCATCATCACCAGTAAAGGTACTGAAGCTTACCCCTGTGTGAGTGTCCATCTTTCCTCCGGGACCGTCCTGCCGTCTCTCACCAGCATCCACCATCTACCCCTATACTGCCCTGGAGCTAGCTCTACCTGTGGAGAGCCACACCATCCCTGCTGCCGTAATACCAGCTCCAGAGGACTGCTCCGCAGCGGCGGCTCCCTTTGTCCGCATTCCACAGGTGGCGTCATGAGAACTTCACAAATCCCCTATAAATAAACCCCCTTTTTACTGACCGCCCTGGGTCACGGACCGGGCCAGCCACCGTGTTATCCCCCATACCGGCATCCATAGGCCCGGCTGCCGAGTACCCCAGGGCCCTGGGGGCGTGTCAAAAGTATAATAGAAAGACGTCTCCACTTCTGTATTTATCACCCACTACTGGTTTTGTCTTACAAATACTGATGTAAAATACTGAAGGAATACTGAACATGTGAATGTAGCCTCAGAATTCTGTACTAGCCCCAGGTTGTAATATTCCATCCTTAAAGCAGGCTATCTGCTGTACGATGCTATGGCTGATTGTTTGGCCGTAAGCCATCTTGGCCGTTTCTCTCATACATAGGAGCTCTCGTCTGGCTAATCTAAATTTTAGTTTTGGACAGACTTACATAGATTTACCTGCCCTCAAACTTTCACTAAGGGTCCATTTATATGGACCGACCGGCGGCACTAAGCAACCACCGATCAGTAAACATTTACAGATCAGCAGACGTTTGATCGCCTGTTTACACTGGTAGACCACAGTCAATGGAGCGCACTGAATGATCTGTAGTAGATCGCTCAGTGCACACAATCTGCCGTCGTTCTCGGCAGCGCAGCTCGATGCACCAACAAGAACAATGATATTTTGCGCTGCACAAAAGATCAATTCAATGAGGGTTTTCCTCGCTTATCGCCTGATCGTCAGCCTGTTTACACTGAAAGATTATGGCGACACCAGCGCTCTTAAGAATTCTCTTTCATGATAATCTTTCAGTGTAAACCAGAACATTCTGGAGATCCCCATTGTCCTTTTCTCAACTGTTGCTGATACCTGACCTGCCTTGGAAAATGGAGAAGCATTGTCATAAGCCACCTGGCAGTCAGCATAGGAAATACTACATGCGTGAGCTGCATCACACAAGGACAATATGCTACCTGATCAGCACTGTCTGAGGTTATCATAAGATTCTGGTCTAAGAGCTCATGAAGATGACAGAGAGCAAAGGCATTCTGTGTTCAGCCATATGGTGCATACGCACAATATCACTTGGGTATTTGCTGTTAGAAGCAATGCAGTAATACTCCAGAATTTATTTATTTTTTTGCTGTAATATTGAAACACATTCACAGCTGATCTCAGGCAGGTGCAACAGATTTCTATGTCAGAAATGTGTTCATGGGAGTCTGTCACCAGGTTTTTGCTATCCTATTTTGCTATCCCAGCAGCATGATGTAGGGAAAGAGACACTGATTCCTGTGATGTCACTTACTGGACTACTTGCTGCAGTTTTGATAAAATCCCTGTTTTATCTGCTGCCAATCTACCAGTTCTCTGAATGTTGAGCTCTGTATAACCCCGCCCACATCACTGATTGGCAGCTTTCTGTGTACACTGTGCATAGGCAGAAAGCTGCCAATCAGTGCTGGGGTGGGATTATGTAGAGTTTATGAATATGGGAGGACTACCTGGCAGCAGGTTTACTAGTCCTCTGGAGATAATCTCCTACTGATAAAACAGCGATATCAAAACTACAGCAAGCTGCTCAGTAATCATCACTTGAATCAGGGTCTCTTTCTTTACATTATGCTCCTCTCAGATTAGGTGGTAAAAACCTAGTGTCTGATTCCCTTTAAAGGGAGCCCATCAGATGATCCATGCTGCCTAAGGCTGGGTGCCCACGTAGCGTTTTTCAAGCGTTTATGCTGCGGAATTTCCGCAGCGGAAACGCTTGTGAAACGCTAGGTAAACCGCACCACATGGTCCCCAAGGGGATTCCGCATGTTCTATGCACATGCTGCGGATTTTTCCGCAGCGTTTATGCTGCGTACAAAAATCCGCAGCATGTCATTTAATTTTGCGGAAGCGCAGCGGAACTCCCGCCATTGACTTGCATTGAAACGCATAGAAACCGCGACTGTACATTTGTACAAGCGGCTTCTATGCGTCTCTATGTGCGGATGGTACCCAGTTCTGGAGGAGAGGAGACTCTCATCCAGACCTGGGTACCATTGTACCTGTAAAAAAAGAATAAAATAACAAATAAAGTTTATACTCACCTTTCCGAAGGCTTTTCTCTGAATGCCGGCATCGCTTGAGGACCTGCGGTGACGTCACAGTCATGTGACCGCAGGCCCTTCACCGCTCTGTCTCGCGATATGCCGGCAGCCGGGAACCAGACAGGAACGAGCGCTGCTGCACACACCGGGGCCTCGGGGGTGAGTATAGCTTTATTTGTTTTAATTTTTACGGTTCACACTGTATAAATCCATGCTGTTTGCATGGATTTATATAGTGTGACCTAGTTGTCAAGCACTTTCCAAGTGATGCTATCGCCTGGAAAGCGCTTGTCAATCTGCATGTGGATCCGCATGTATTCTGCAGGAAAAACGCATGTACAATCTGCATGCATTTTTTTCTGCCAGGGAGATGCAGAAATGCTGCAGAAATTTTCTGCTTCATTTCTGCATCGTGGGCACATAGCCTAAACCACGGGCAGCATGAATCATAGCCTGGATGCATGATTGCAGCCATCTGCCTTACTCTCTGAAATGCTCCAGTGTTTCTGAGGTAAAAAATATATATATATAAATATAGTTTATAGATCCGGCTGGTGACCATAGTCGGAGATGTGACTAGCTCGTGGCCTGCTCTTCCCAGTGCTGCTAGAGGAGATTGACAGGTCTCTTCCTATGTACTTGTGAGGGAGAGACCTGTCACTCACCTCAATCACCTGCAGAAGTGCTAGGAAGGTCTTGGAGAGACTAGTCTGGTCTCCTGCTATGGTCCCTGGATGGATCTTTATTTTCTCTGAAGCATTGTGGCAAATATATACACTGCTCAAAAAAATAAAGGGAACACTCAAATAACACATCCTAGATCTGAATGAATGAAATATTGTCATTGAATACTTTGTTCTGTACAAAGTTGAATGTGCTGACAACAAAATCACACAAAAATCATCAATGGAAATCAAATTTATTAACCAATGGAGACCTGGATTTGGAGTCATCCCCAAAATTAAAGTGGAAAAACACACTACAGGCTGATCCAACTTTGATGTAATGCCCTTAAAACAAGTCAAAATGAGGCTCAGTATTGTGTGTGGCCTCCACGTGCCTGTATGACCTCCCTACAACGCCTGGGCATGCTCCTGATGAGGCTGAGTATTGTGTGTGGCCTCCACGTGCCTGTATGACCTCCCTGCAACGCCTGGGCATGCTCCTGATGAGGTTGCGGATGGTCTCCTGTGGGATCTCCTCCCAGACCTGGACTAAAGGCCCCGTCACACTTAGCGACGCTGCAACGATCCTGACAACGATACGACCTGTCAGGGATCGTTGCTGCGTCGCTATGTGGTCGCTGGTGAGCTGTCAAACAGGCAGGCTCACCAACGATCAGGGGAGCAGCGACATCGTGGAAAGAATCTTTCCACGATGTCCTGCTCCTGGTTACCAGCCTGCTGAAGCAGGAGCAGGCTGGTAACCATGATAAACATCGGGTTACTAGGGGCACACGCGCACCTAGTAACCCGCTGTTTATCATGGTTACCGCTCTGATACGGTGAGCAGGAGGTTACCGCTCACTTTAGCAGGCTCGTAACCATGATAAACAGCGGGTTACTAAGTGCGCGTGTGCCTCTAGCAACCCGATGTTTATCAAGGTTACCAGCCTGATCGCTGCTCCCGCTGGTCACACACAGCGATGTGTGCTGACCAGCGGGAGGGCAACGACCAAAAAAAGGTCCAGGACATTCTGCAGCCGTGACACAGCAGCGATCTCGCTAGCGATCTCGCTATGTGAGACGGGGGCTTAAAGCATCTGCTACCTCCTGGACAGTCTGTGGTGCAACGTGACGGTGGATGGAGCAAGACATGATGTCCCAGATGTGGTCAATCGGATTCAGGTCTGGAGAACGGGCGGGCCAGTCCATAGCTTCAATGCCTTCATCTTGCAGGAACTGCTGACACACTCTAGCCACATGAGGTCTGGCATTGTCCTGCATTAGGAGGAACCCAGGGCCAACCGCACCAGCATATGGTCTCACAACGGGTCTGAGGATCTCACCTCGGTACCTAATGGCAGTCAGGCTACCTTTGGCGAGCACATGGAGGGCTGTGCGGCCCTCCAAAGAAATGCCACCCCACACCATTACAGACCCACTGCCAAACCGGTCATGTTGAAGGATGTTGCAGGCAGTAGATCGCTCTCCACGGCGTCTCCAGACTCTGTCACGTCTGTCACATGTGCTCAGTGTGAACCTGCTTTCATCTGTGAAGAGCACAGGGCGCCAGTGGTGACTTTGCCAATCCTGGTGTTCTGTGGCAAATGCCAAGCGTCCTGCACGGTGTTGAGCTGTGAGCACAACCCCCATCTGTGGACGTTGGGCCCTCATACCACCCTCATGGAGTCGGTTTCTAACTGTTTGTGCAGACTCATGCACATTTCTGGCCTGCTGGAGGTCATTTTGCAGGGCTCTGGCAGTGCTCCTCCTGTTCCTTCTTGCACAAAGGAGGAGGTAACGGTCCTGCTGCTGGGTTGTTGCCCTCCTATGGCTCCCTCCACATCTCCTGGTATCTGCTCCATGCTCTGGACACTGTGCTGACAGACACAGCTACCCTTCTTGCCACAGCTCGTACTGATTTGCCATCCTGGATGAACTGCACTACCTGAGCAACTTCTGTGGGTTGTACTGTAGATATCGCCTCATGCTACTGTACCTCTAGGGGTGAGAGCAATGGCAAAATGAAAAAGTGACCAAAACAACAGCCAAAAAGGATGAGAACAGAGAAATGGTCTGTGGTCATCACCTGCAGAACCACTCCTTTATAGGGGGTATCTTGCTAATTGCCGATCATTTCTACCAGTTGTCTGTTCCATTTGTACAACAGCAGGAGAAATTGATTCACAATCAGTGTTGCTTCATAACTGGACAGGTAGATTTCACAGAAGTGTTATTGACTTGGAGTTACATTGTGTTGTGTAAGTGTTCCCTTTATTTTTTTGAGCAGTGTATATACACACAGTGCTCAGCATAAATGAGTACACCCCCTTTGAAAAGTAATCAATACAATATCTCAAGGAGCACAAGAACAATATCTAAAATTTTGACAAAGACTGGGTTTCATAGAATATTTTTTAACCAATAACATGAGACAAAGTTTAATAATATAACTTTCATTACACAATCTTCAGTTTTACTCAATTATTACTTGATCTTGATGCAAAATTGACTACAATCAACATCAAAAACTACTACATCTAGTATGTTGTATGACCTCCATGATGTTTAAGGACAGCACCAAGTCTACTAGGCATGGAGTGAACAAGTTGGCAAAATATTGCAACATCTATCTTTTTTAATTCTTCAAGAATGACCTCTTTTAGAGCCTGGATGCTGTGATAGTAAGCTTGTTTCTTTGGAAGCCCCCATAGGTGTTCGATTGGGTTCAGATCAGGAGAGCTATTTGACCACTGAATCACTTTCACCCTGCTCTTCCTCAGAAATGCAACAGTGACCTTAGATTAGTGTTTTGTATCATTGTCATGTTGGATGAGTGCAAGTCTACCAAGGGAATCACATCTTCTCTTTCAACATAGAGTAGTACAGCTGTGAATTCATGATACTATCAATGAAATGTAGTTCTTGACACCAGCAGCACTCATGCAGCCCCACATGAGGACACTGCCTCCACCATGTTTCACTGTAGGCATCTTGCATTTTGAAAATAATCTCTGATTCTTCAGATGTTTCCATTTTATATATCTATAGACTCTCTTCATAGATGTCCATGTTTGTACCGGTACATGCGATGCCATAGAGCAGGGGTGGGGAATTTTTCTTCTGCCAAGGGCCATTTGGATATTTATACCATCCTTCAGGGGCTGAACAAATTGCATGCTAACTTTGCCCGCAAAGTACACCAGTGCCAGCGTCAGGACGTAATCTTTCATTGCACACGCCTCAGCATTCAGTAGTAATGAAGGACACAGCAAGAAGAAATGAATCGGCCAGCAAAATACAACTGCTGGCCCAAGCACTACAGTCCCCGGGAATCTTCCTGGGGGCCAGATAAAAGGTCATCAAGAGCCATAAGGTCCCACCCCTGCCATAGAGCTTTAGCCCTTAATATCTCATTTTCAGAGCAAAACTGGTGAAGGAGGCGTAGAAGAAAGTTTCCACTAGGATGCTTCTTAATGGGGAAATCCAAATGCTTAATTGTGTTTTTTTCTACTGAATTTCCACCATCATAACATTCATTTTGATGGCACGCCAAGCTTTAAACTGTGCACCGTGTGAGGCTAAACCACAACACATGCATGCAGCATATGTACAGTTTGTTTTTTCCCATGCAAGTTCACATTGGAAATTTTACAAGATTATCTTGTGTGAGTCACATGTCAGTAATTATAAGGCTGATGTGATAATATACAGTAAACTACACTAGGTGTGTTTATCGAGCACTTTAATTATTGTAATTACCCTTATGAATGACATTACTGTTTAGTTCGGCATATCTAGATCTAGATCACATGTAACAATATCACGTGTAAGTGAAATTATTATATATTGTCCACATGAAAGTGAAAATATAATGTCCACGTTCTCCCTAGGCTCAGACTGTGTATTGTATGCAGGTGTGGACGAATCTCGGATGCCAGGTAATCAAGGCACCTAGACATTTTCTGGAAATTTTTGGCATGTTTTCTTTTGATATAAATTGCTCTTTTGATTTTTGCAGCACTAGAAATGTCCAGCTGGTCTTGCATTGGTTTGTCTATGGATCTTGTTCTATTCCTGGCACATTATATTAAGGGGGATTGCTTATAAACTTAATTTATCACTGGGACCCTACTACTACTGGGCCCCATTAATCCCAAGAACGAGGCTGCCCGAGTCCCATTTGTGGTTATGTATGAGCATTATTTTATTTGCTTCTATGGACTGACAACTTGGCTATCTCCATCAGTTCTATCAAAGTCAGTGGAGCAGTGATCATGCACACATTCTTCGTTTCCAGTAAGAAAGCTGCTACTCCCAGTATAATATTGTAACAACAGCAAACAAACGACATAGAAAAATAAAGAAGAAAGAGGAAAAAAAGAAAAACAGAGAGGAGTAAGAAAGGGATAAAATCAGGGTGGATGACATGGTGGCCTCCTAGATCTCATGTAGGTCATCATGTAGTCATATAGTCCACATGATGACTTACATAAGATAAGATTGAAATTCTTCTGAGGTTTGACAAGATATTCGATTAGGCCAGGTCACAATGAATTGGTGGTATCTCCAGAAATATTTCCTCTGTCCTCCATAAGATGCGCCATTACTGTCACTCCTTCTAGTATGGGATGGGAATGAACTTTTAGCACTAATTTAACTTATAAAACCGCATCATATGTAATTTATTAATAGTGATAGGATTTTTAAGACATGTCTCATACATATCAGGGTGGGTACCAAGGACATGGCTGCTACTTCCCCTAGGGTCCTGAGCATGCAGCTTTCATTGTACCTATGCCATGTTCAGTTCCCTTAGAGCATACTCTGACCCGTGGGCCAAATCTGGCCTGCAGGGTGGTTATATTTGGCCCGCGACACCAGAATCACCACCCCTATGTGGAGCCATTATACTGTATGGAGGACTTTGTGGGGCCCTCTATTCTGTATGGAGGACTATGTGGGACCCATTATACTGTATGGAGGACTATGTGGGGCCCATTATTCTGTATGGAGTACTTTGTGGGGCCCATTATTCTGTATGGAGGACTATGTGGGACCATTATTCTGTATGGAGGAGTATGTGGGGCCATTATACTGTATGGAGGACTATGTGGGGCCCATTATACTGTATGGAGGACTATGTGGGGCCCATTATTCTGTATGGAGGACTATGTGGGACCATTATTCTGTATGGAGGACTATGTGGGACCATTATTCTGTATGGAGGAGTATGTGGGGCCATTATACTGTATGGAGGACTATGTGGGGCCCATTATTCTGTATGGAGGACTATGTGGGGCCCATTATACTGTATGGAGGACTATGTGGGGCCATTAATCTGTATGGAGGACTCTATGGGGCCCATTATTTTGTATGGAGGGCTATGTGTGGCCATTATTCTGTGATACAGCGCATCTCCGGCCCAATCTATCTACAGTGTGGGGCAGGAGAATATAATAGTGGTGCACTTATACACTCAGCGATCACGTGGTATTTCCATCCATAATACAGGGTATGTATTGCACTTGTCATGTAGCACATGTTATTTCCCTAGTAATTCAAAGATCAATAAATAAACACAATATTATAAAATCTTGGCATTAATTTTGTGGTTTGTGCCACCCTTTATTTAAATAACCACATAAAATTACAGCAAAGAAAAAGCCTGACCAGAATAGCGACACTTCTTGAGCTTATATGTGACTCCCCGCCTACAGCAAGGCTTGCCTGCCATGGTTGTCCATCCGTTGTGACTGCCCAGGCCCAAAATATCATGGGAATTTGCCATCAAAGAGTAACCACCGATTTAATTTTTATTTCATAAATGAATAACACACATAAAAATAAGCAACTTTGCAATATATCACATCAGAGAAATCTGTTTCTTTCACCTCCTGGACTGATCTTTCACTCTTAATTCTTGGGTATAATCTGTTTTCAGTGAAAACTGATTTTTCCCATAACTGAGATATGAGATAGCAGTTGGTGCTTTTAAAATTCTATGGAGAGGGGAGGGAGGAGGTGGAGGGAGAAGATTGAGGCAGACACAGACATTCTGCTGTTAGTTCTCCTGAAATGTCAGTTACAATTCTCCATAGAACCTCATAAGCACCAATTTTCATCTCCTATCTCAGAAATGGGAAAGTCTGTTTTCATTAAACACAGATTTTACCCATGAATTAAGAATTTTGAGAGTGAATCATCAATCCTAGAAGAGTCAGAAGCATATTTTATTAGCTATTTTAATACATTTTATTACGTTTCTTATTTTCACGTACACTATTCATTTATAAAAAATAAAATAAAATGACAGTTACGCTTTAAGCTTATGCCCCTCTCTCCTTTACATGCCTGTTCACCCTGACCCTATCTTCACCCTCCATAATTTATCCCTACAAAATCAAATCCCTTTTTTATGTTTATTTCCCTAGTGAACAATTGTGTCCACCTTCCCCCTGTTGACTCCCTAAGTGACTTCCTTCATACCCCCTTGATGATAATTAACAGTTATTAAGAAAGTGGACAACCCCTTTAAATGAGTGGTCTCTTCAAGACCATCCCTTATTTTAAAACAGATCACCTGGTCACCATTGGTTTGGCGTTAATTGTGGCTGCTGCTCTGAAAGATTATGTCACTATGTGTTACCACATTTCTTCTGTAACAAAAGGTTCCCAAAAACATTAGCCCAGTCTATTAAAATTAAGGACAAATGATCATTTTATCCTGTCAATCTCAGACCATCATGGTGCAAAATGAAGTCGGCCATGTTTGATTTTTCCATCTGAAAGATGAACTAAAGATCTTTCATTGAGCAAAAGATCTGTCGTCAACAAAAGTTGGTATTTGGGCAAGTGCCGATAAATATCTAAAACGTACTACAAATACACAGACTGAGATTGAATATGTATAAATTATCAAAAGGGTTTTTTACTTAAAAAAATGTAGTCCCCAAGGACAGTGTCATATAAAATAACAAAATCAGATAGTGCTCACTCTCCCCGGTCCAACGCTGATTCTCCTCCGCTACTTCCTGTCTTGTTGCGTTCTGGCCATGGACAAGGAGCTACGTGAATATCCTAAGCATCTGGGTTCCCCGGTGTGGCATTTGATTCGCCAGACTGGCGTGACGTCATCTGTGCAGCGCAAAGGTGACATCTCGTCACCCCAGCTAATCGTAAGCCCAGCCTGGGATCCCGGAGGGTAAGGAAATTCATGCTGCTCCTGTCCACGGCCAGACTGTGGACCAGAGTAGCACAACACAATTCGCTCATCTCTAACTAGTGTCCTTTGAGGACTACTTTTTTTAGAATGGAAAAACCCTTTAAGACAGGACTTTATATCTTGGACTTAATAAAATTTCTGCTGGAGTTAGATATTTATTAAGAGACACGCGCCTCTTACTAAGTTAGGCTGGTATCTGCAAGTCCTCGGCTGGCGTAGATTTGCACCATAAGTTCTGGTGACAATTATATTGGATGGAGATCATGTTCTATTCAGCTAAGCTTGACCCATTTTCCCCAACTGCTGCGAGAGACCGAAAAAAAAAGGCAAATAGCAACAAATTATTGTGCAAATATGGTGTTCGTCATAAATTGTGACTTATTTATGCCAGAAAACAGGTGCAGAGGAATTATAAATTCCACCCAGTGTGTATAAGCAAAAAGATCCCTCACCCAAAAACTATAATCCAATCCAAGATATATTTTATTACAAGAAAGCAAATCAGGACAATTAAAAACAATAAAATGAAAATGCACAAAATTTGGTGCAACCAAACCATAGAATCAAATCGAAACCACCCTGCTAAGCTACATTCTGGAAGCAGCTAGGAAATAAGAGAGGCGCCCAGGAAAAGTGGGGACTGACATATAATCATTATCTCAGGTGAGACATTGTCACTGAAGATATAGGAGTTTGCTTATTTGTATGCACAAACAAGTCATTAGTTGTTCAAGCAGCAGCCAAAGGTTAAGTGCTACTGTGTCACTCAGTTACAGATTTACTAAAGGTAGGGGCCAAATCCCCTCCTACATGTCACCTTTGTTCTGCAATAAATAGTACTCACAACACTCATTGCTCTACAAAGGTTCATTCCAGTATTCAATGACCACTCCCTCCATCTTTAAACTTCCAACAGTTTCGACAAACAACATTAAAAAACTACCAAGTCTCACATATTGTCAATATAAATAGCAGAAAAGAGCCCCATAAAGTCCAAGGCTCTTTTGCATCCTGTGATAGGTTAGATGGTGGATGTGTGAACCTGGAAAAGAAAAACCTTTAACTTGTATGACTCAACCTCACATGGTTAGTAGGTAACACACAGGAGGACATGTGAAACCTTCATAAGCCTACATGTTCCAGGGCACACTTTCGCCATAATTCTTTCCTATGTAATAAAATATGTCCATATAATTCGCATAGAGACTGTAACAATTTGAGGGTGAATTAAATAAAAATCTCACTTCTAAGTAGCTGCACTGCTATAAGATATCTGTAGTAAGGTTCCTACTATGGGTATTCGGTTTTCCCAGATTTTCCAACATAAGATTGCTCGGGTGTGATTGCTATACACATGATTCATTAGGTGAATTTGTAAATTAATGGTATATAGAGCCTAATTGGAGTGTGAGACTTTTGTATGTTAGGATGCTTTCACATTGCGTTCAGGCACCCATTGGGTCAAAGTGATCTTATTAGTGACCGTTTTGTCCTCATCATTCTTAGTCAGCCTCTGTAAAAAGGCCAATAAACAAGCACCAAATGGCTTGAATATTGTCAATCATTGCTCGTTTAACTGTCTGAATTCAGTTAGTGTACATGAACACTAAATGTTTCTGTGTGTTGCACTATGCTAGTATTTGTCACGCCCATGGGTGGCACAGGTGGTTCATGGACCCACTGTGTCATGGGGCCAGGGTTACCTAGAAGGTGGCATAGCTAAGTGGCTACCTGGTGTTCACTGGAGCTCCTGATGTTGGAGTTAGGCTTGAGCCTAACGGACTGGAATCGTAGTGACTGGCAGGACAGGATTCAAACTCTGTTCAGACTACAGATTCTGGATCCTCAGGCAGAATGGATACTGACAAGGAGTCACAGACAGAGCTGGATTTAAATACTGGAATAGACTCCTACAGTATTGGCTCTGGAACACTAACCAGGACTGACACAGGTGACAAGTTTGGGTACCACCGGTGTGGCTTCAGGGTTCAAGTACCGCTAGTGCGGCTTTAGGGTTCATGGACTGCCAGGTGCGGTTTCAGGGTTCAGGTACTGCTAGTGTGGCTTCAGGCTACAGGAACTGCCAGGTGCGGCATCAGACTCAAGGAACTGTCAGGTGCGTTTTAGGATTCAGGGACCGCCAGATGTGGTTTCAGGCTCAGGCCCTGGCCACACAAAGACCAGGGGTTCAAGTTCACAAACTATCTTCACTAGAGGTTGCACAGGCACCTCCCTACTAGAGAGGGTGCTTTTTATACTAAATTTCTTCCAGCTATTGGCTGGGAGCATTTTCACAGTGCGCACACTGCCCCTTTAAGAACAGGGGAGCGCGCGCGCTGGGCACGCCGCCGGGAAGCATGTGAGATGTGCAGGAAGCAGGAGACGGGGAGCTCACTGTGTGGCCGGGGTGGTGAGCATGCTGGCGTCCCTGAATGGAGGGGGAAGGGGATCCTGTGCAGGGGCACAGACAACAGTGTTACAGTATATAGGGCTCCACTCTTAATTTTGCTCAGCTCCCCACTTTATCTTAAACTGACCCTGACTACATTATTAGAAAAGGTTCATAATAATAAAAGAAATGCCTCAGTTTGACTAGATCCTTTTCTTTCCAACCCCATCGCTGGGCGCTTCACAAGTGACATCTCAGGTATAATAAGGACATTCTACTTCAGTCAAATTAAAAATTGTTGATATTTTTCTATTTTTTTCCTTACATACAAAATCCTATTCTTTGGAAGAAGAATAAAGACAAAAATGGTGCACGTCTAGGTGATAAAAATAGATCACAACCTGAAGACCCACCTCTTCTGACAAGCCTACAACCTGCAGTAACCCTCGCTCCACCACACCGCTGCACGACCAGCTCTACCCTCACCTACTGTGTCCTCACCCATCCCTCGCAGACTGTGAGCCCTCGCCGGCAGGGTCCTCCTTTCATCCTGTACCATTCGCTGACTTGAATCGTTTAAGATAATTGTTTGTTTTTACTATGTATACCCCTTATTATTTAAAGCGCCATGGAATGAATGGCGCTATAATAATAGATAATAATCAGGAAAAACTTGAAAAATCATAGCAGTTGTCCACTATTGGTCAAGCCCTTTTCAATGTCCCCAGTTTACTAAATTAAAATAAAAAAAAATAGAATATATATATATATATATATATATATATATAAATATATATATATATATATATACACAGTATATATATATTTACCTCTTGGACCAGCGCAGCTCCTCCAATCAGACTGCTGTTTGTCACATGACTGCTGCAGCCTAACAGTGGTCCCTGATGGGCTGCAGCTCTCACAGTTCTGTGAGATTCATGAACTGTGGTGATCCCACATGACTTTCCCACAGCAGAAATAGGGGTAGCAACACACGCTGAAGTGCCATGGACTGTTTTCTGCAGGGCTTGGCACATGGATATCGGTACATGTATGGCACTGCTTGGTTCTGCAGCCTAACCACACAAAAATGGGCCGGGTTGTGTATGCAGTGCAATAAAGATGATTGATGAGTGTTATAAGGGTTATACCCGATTGATAACCTGTTCTAAGGATGGGTTAGCAATGTAATACCCAATATAAATCTTTTTATATAACTATATAGTCTAGTCTGCAGATTCAAAAGCCATGAATTTTTTATAGCCCTTTATGGCCCATTTATGTAGAGCAGAGTTAATAGGCATACTGGCGTAGGCCGGAACAAAACTCCGCTCTCTGGAATGGCATCTTTACAAAGCTCTCACAATATATTTCCAATAAAATGAAGGTCTGGTCAATCATAGAGGCATTTAGTGTGTCATCTGAAATTTTTTCTTCCTTGTCCTTTAACTATAAAAATAGAGTTGCTGACTTTTCGAGTGACTCATGGTCCTGACTCCTGACCACAACCAAACACACTTTATGAACGAAGTATAAGCACTTTATATGAACTCTAACTTAGAGGGGTTGTTTGTGATTTTAAAAAGATTACGTAAGAGCAGGAAATGGTATAAAATAAAAATTAACTATTACATGTTAAGTCTCCACTACTGCAGTGGTCACCTCTGTTCTGTGAGGTCATCGCTGCTGGACCCCGGGGTGGTGAAGCAGTGGTGACGCTGGAATGGCAGCGGGTTTAAGAAGGAAGGTTTTTTCTTTTATTGTACATTATTTCCCACTTCCAGCAATGTTTCTTACGATCCCGGTCAATCCCTTTTGTAGCAAATAAAGGGGGTTATTTATTTATTTTAAGGTGTAGACTTGTTGCCAGATTTGCATTGGTAAAAATGACTAAAATGTATCAGACGTGCATTGTGTTAATGAAAATTGCATGGCCATGTTGTTGATTCATTCATTGGCGCGTAGGACGTGAGGCAAGAGCTACTTATACATAGATATTTCCGGTATTATGTACATTATATTCCAATACAAGGTGTGTGCTTATTGGGCAATATGTAGATGCTTGTGAGTAACATTAGGTTGTGTCAGGCTTTTTTTCATGCCACGTTAAGGTGGGTTTACATTTCCTGACTTTGTGGCATTAGGTGAATGTCTATTAATAAATGTATTATTATTTATTTTCCAATCACCATTATTTCCATATTGCTGTACATGTGAAGAGGGTTTACATGCATATAATTATTTTATTATTATTTAACGGCTTTCGGTTTGATCTCAAGCCATGGCGACTTAATGGATGAATGCTCTGTAAAAAGATCGGTCTTGTGCAAGCCTAGATAGCTCCACCAGGGTCTTCTCAGCCGTTATCTTGATAGTATCAGCCATCAGTTTCTGGTCTTCCTCCTCGCCTTGTTCCTTCTATTCTTCCGACCATGATGTCCTTCTCTAGTGATTGCTCTCTTGTCATGAGGTTTCCATTGTAGGCAAGTCGTTGCTTTTTGATCCTTGATTCGAGTGACATGTCTGGCTTTATTTGCTCCAAAATTGATTTGCTTGTTCTTCCTGCCATCTATGGTATTGATAACATCCTTCTCCAGCACTACATTTCGAAGGCATCACACCCATATTCTTCATGGTATTCCATAGTTCTAGTGATCAATACAGTAGAAGCCTTTGTAGTCGATGAAGCAAAAATAGATCTCCTTGTATTCTTTGGCCTTTTCCATTATCCATCTAATGTTAGCAATCATATCTCTTGCTCCTATGCCTTTTCTGAATCCAGCTTGTTCCTTTGGCAGTGCTTTGTCAACGTAAGTCTGTAACCATCTTTGTAGGATCTTCAGTGTATTTTACTTGCATCAGGTTTGAGCACAATAGTCTGATTTCAACAGTCGATAGCATCTCCCTTCTTCGGAATAGGAATAAACAGCGATCTTGTCCAGTCCTTAGGTCATTTACCAGTTGTCCATATCTGTTGACACAGGTATATGATGACATCAGTTACTGCTTCAGAAGACTTTATTAGCTGTATTGGAATATTGTCACACCCAGATACTTTGTTGTTTGACAGAAGCTTTATAGCAATAGCAATTGCTTTGTCTTTCAGGATGTTTGGTTCTCTATCATTTCCTGTCGCAGTTTCTTCCCGTATCTCTGAGTCATTCTTGTAGAGGTGCTCAGTCTACGCTTTCCATCTTTACTTGATCTGTTCTGGCTCAGTTAGTTTATTCCCATAGGCGTCTCTCAACATGCCCACTCTTAGTTGAAACTTTCGTTGTATCTCTTTGATCTTTAGGTATGCGTTCCTGGTCTTGCCCCTCAGATGTTTGCTTTCTATTTCTTTAAATATCTTTTGTTAATAAAGTTTTTTTGTCTGCTCGAATGGCTCTCTTTAGTTTTTTACTGATTTTATCTGCATCCTGCTTGTTATCTTTTGCCATTCGTCTTTCTTCTATGATCTTTAGGATCTCTTCTGTTAACCATGGCTCCAGGGATCTCTACTGCCTCTTGTTTATTGTCTTACTGGCTTTTCCAGTAATAATAGTCTTTATATGTGTCCATAATTCCTCATGTAAATCTGTTGTGCAGACTGTTCTAAAAAATTCAGGTATGTTGATTTGGTCAAATTGAAGTTCGAAACGACCTGTTGTCTAGTCCATTTGCACAGCTTGACTCTAATATTCGCTGTCAAAAGTTCATGATCAGTTCCATAGTCAGCTCCTGGTCTTTTTTTCACGGTAATAATCAACGATCCCCATCTTTGGCGACGGCATACGTAGTCAATCTGATTCATATAGGCCCCATTCGGTGATGTCCATGTGTAGAGTCTCTGTTTGTGATTTTAGAAGAAGGTGTTCATGATGGACAGTTGATTTGTTGTACAAAAGTCAATGAATCTTCCTCCAGCCTCGTTTCATTCACCGAGTCCAAAGTTTCCAACAACAGTTCCATGTTTACTATGGCCCACCTTGGCATTCAAGTCTCCCATGATATTGAGTAGGTCTTTTTTTGGCGTCTTGTCTTCCTCTTGAACTTGATCGTAGAATAGTTCAACGTCCTCCTCCTCGGCATCTGTTGTTGGTGAGTAGACTTGTATAACTGTGACATGGACTAGTACTCCTTAACTGCACTGTACTTCAGGACAGTGCCGACAAATCTTCGGTTGAGAATAAAAACAACACCATTTCTTCATCAGTTATTGTCGCCTGAATAGTAGACCCAATGTTCCTTTGACTGAAAATGTCCAAATTGAGTCCATCTTAATTTGCTAATTCCGAGTAATTCGAGTCCTGTTCTGTCCATTTCGGCTTTGACGATGTCAAGTTTGCCTTGGTTCATGGTTCGTACATTCCAAGTTCCGAACTTTATGATATCTTTGCAACTTTTAATCTTCTGTTTTGACCAAGCGATATCAGCATCAAGACGTCCCTACAGCTTTGATCATACTCAGGTCGACCATCGGCTCTTCCCCAGTAGCTTGTTGGGTGCCTTTCAAACTAGGGGTGCATCTTTAAGCACTATATTGAATTCCATTAGTTGTACTCTCCATCAAGTTTGCTTTGCATATTATGGAAGTAAATTGCCAGGCATTTCTTCCACGCTGTTGTGTGGTACTCGTGAAGGAGCCACACTGAATCAGCATATATATATATATATATATATATATATATATATATATATATATATACATATAATACAGCATATATACATAAATATAATACATACATACACTGACGAACCAAAGGTAACGATGTTTTGAAGTTTTGACTCTCAGGCTCCATATCTCACCATCCACTACTGCTTTGAATCTGAGACTACCATCATTTTATATACAATCATCTTGCCTATCTCATACATAAATCTGACTTGCAACTATTTTGCATATCATTAGTTATTCAAATTATTGACATGTCACTGTATTGTTACTGTTTTGGTCCTAAAAATCTAAATTTAAATTTTTATTATTTTGTTAGTATTTTGTAATTCCACCTTTGGCTTTCAACTCTGCCTGAATCCTTCTGGTCACGCTCTCAATCAGATTCAAGCATGTCTTGACTGAAATCTGATCCCAGGTCTCTTCTAGACGTTCCCAAAGTTGGTGCATACTGGTCAACTCATTTGAATATGTATACAGCTTTTTCTTCAACTCTACCCACAAGTGTTCGATTGGGTTGAGGTCTGGGGACTGTTGGGGCCAATCCAGCACCTCTACTTCATTGTCATTGAACCATTTCTTCGCCAATTCCGACATATGCTTCGGGTTGTTGTCCTGCTGGAACGTTATGTCATCCTTTTCATATCCATAGTACTCGAGTGTACAAAGTAACTTGTCTTGAGAGCACCATCGATCTTGGTCAAGTATCCAATGCCTTTGGCTCTGAAGCAACCTCATATCATCAGGCTTCCTCCACCAAACTGGATAGTTCCTTCAATTTCTCGATTAGTTAGCCTATTTTTCCCTTGATTCTTCCATACCCATTTGCACCCATCAGAGCCTAGTCTATTGACTTTCGTCTCATCGTGATATCATTTATTGCAATAGATAGATCTGGTAAGTAGGTTAAGTGAAATGGAGGTAAGATGAGGAGTTTGGTTTTGTCCACATTGAGTTAATATTTACATTTTGGCATTCATTTAATAGCCTCTTTAGGCAGACCATGCTTTAAATGCGCACTGAGCAACCTGCAATAGATTCATAGGCTGCCATTGTTCTCAACTGCGGAGGTCCTGTTTATGAAAGATGATGTACTGTCAAAAACAACAATCTTTTGTGCAAACCAACAGATCTTTTCTTTTTTGCATTTTGTTCATTCATCAGGTGATCTGCAGCCTGTTTAGACTCCAAGATTATCGTGAGACAAGCATTCCTAGGAACGATAGATCTCAATTCTGTTGCATATTAATTGAGACCTTACTGTCCCGAAAAATTGTAAAGAACTATCAGAATTGCATAAGGCAAACCTGAATGTCTAAATACACCAAGGCAAAAAGTAGAAGAGATGTTTTTTTTTCCCATGAGTCCATGATTTCTGAAAAAAAAGAACCCAGAGTAAAGTATGCAAGATGGACTGATTCAATGAGGAAACAAAACTGGCAGGGTACCTAGTGAAGGACGTTGGCACAAAGCACATGGTGGAAGATATTCACCTATGATTAAGCACAAACTGTCGAATTTACCCCACAACCTTTGTGATCACTTACCTTTTGCCAACATAATTTTCTATAATGTTCCTGTTCTTTTTTATGTAGAATTGTCACTCACAAGCAGAAAACAAAATAATATCTGTGACAGTTTTTATAAATGGCCCCCTAATTTAGGATCTTTTTCACTATAGAGGAAACAAAATACAATATTTATTATACATTAACCTTATTCTCAATACGAGAGCTTTTCTGTCTTAGCTGTGGGTAAATCCTTTGGAGATAAAGTTGGATGTATGTATCAGTAAGCTTTTAGCTGGAATTATAAGTAGAAGTAGTCCTTATATGACAATTATAGTGGTAAAGTTGCAATTCTAGATAGCACCGGATAATGTACAAATGTTTGTTCCTGTACAATAAAAGAATTTTATGGGAACAGTCTCCCCATCCAATACCTTGGATTATATGGCGATGACGCTCTGGGCTTCCTGTTCCAGTAACAGGTTTCCTCCCTTGCAGGAGGTATCATTGTATTCTTGTAAGCGGTTCAGGCTCAGTCTGTCTATAAACAAACATTACTCAGGTTTCCATTATATGCAAACCAACAGACTGTCTCCTGCTGCTGCTACTGATGTGACATTCAATTGAGATGAAAATGTCCCTTTTATAACATCGCAAAGTAAAATATAACTTAAGCTGCATTTATATGGGTAGATTTCCTGCCCTAATGAGCACTGATCGACAATATTTCAAGTCAACCGGTGGGCCTTTAACCGGGGCCAGTCTAAATTGTATGGAGGACGAAAGATCGTTAAAGGTGTTGTCCTATAAACAACCTTTATAAACTATCCATAAAATGAATGATAAATGTATGACTACTGCTGTCTGGCTACTGAGAACCTCATCCGTCCCGAGAAAGGAGACCCAAAGTCCCCTGTTAGAATAGAGCAGTAGTGAGCATTTATTGCTTCTCAGCCTTCTGGCTAAGATCAAGTCTAGTATTGTTTGAAAAGGCGGCACACTGGGTATGATGCGCTGGGTAGTACGCTGGGTGGCTTATATAGTCATCGGGTGGAGAACCTGGCCCTCTAGGATCAAGGTCATTAGTTCGGGTAAGTTTGAGAGCCCGAGGTGTGAAGTGCCCCTGGAGTGGTAACCCAGGAGTGCCCTAACTCACTGGGCATGGAAGCCCACTTGAGTTTTGGGCATATTTGCACGGCACTTTACCTTTTTATTCTTTTTGAGCGCACACCCTTTTCCGGTCCTATGGCTAGGATGGGGAATTTTTAAATTCCCAGTCGAAGGTCCAGCTATTATTACACTAGAAAAACCTTCAGTATTTAATTAATTCTTTTCACTTGTGTGTCACCCTTTGCACAGGTGTATTTATCATTAGGAATTCTCAGGGTGTGGTTCCATTACCTGTTCCCAACTGATAGGTCTAAGGGGGGTAGGGAGTGTATGACTATCAGGTCCACTCTTTCCTGAAAACCGCTGACTCTTTTTTCAGAGGAGCAGTCCGGGCAGATGCTGGGAGCAAGAATGGGTCTACCTTGGCTTTGGTTAGGGCAAGCCTCTAGTCCTTGACCCTTGCTGTGGCCTTCTGGCTCGGAGGGATGGGGATCGGTTATTGGGGTCTTTTTCCCATGTTGGAAAGTGCTATGACTGACTGCATTCTAGTGCACTTTTTGTGGCACTTAAGTCGCCTTTTTAGCGCACTCAGGTATAGAGCACAGTTCTTGGGTTCTTAAATAAAAAAATTAAAAAATGTAGTGAGCATGAGGAGCACTCCTCCTTTCAGTCTATAGGAGTGACTTGTCTATATGATGGTCACACATGCTCAGTAAACATGGGGACTTTGGGCCTCCTTTCTCAAGATATTCGAGAGCCTCATCAGCCATGTGATTGGAGTTAGACCCCCATTTATCACGTATCCTATGGATTCATGATATACATTGCTTATGGGGCAAACCCTTATGGGACAATCTGCTTTTTACATTAGGCAACGTGTTGCCCAACCAGTGCAAAGTTTTTCAACCTCGTAAAATGTTCCATCAGCCAATGAACGAGCGATTGCACTTTGCCAGCTGATCTCATCCCTGTTTACATAGGCCAATGATTGTGAATGAGGATCTTTACGAACACAGATTCGGCTGATAGTTGCTCCATGTATAAAGACCTTTGCACTAGTCCCCCTTGCTATTTCATAGTTTTTCTTCAGGAAAACAACAACATGACAGATCGTAACCTCTTCCACCATCACAGAGCTATTATCTGGTCAAGGGGAAGTCAGACATTCTGGAGATGACATTTCTGTTGCAATAATTACCGTATGTGTGGGAAAGGCTGATAAACATTCACAATGAGTGGTTTATTATCATTTGTTTGACTTTGCACATCTTACTTACTGCTGAAATAAATGGGCAGAAAACCAGTCAAAAATGAAAACTCCTCTATTATATAGTTTGTAGATATTTAAAGGCTCTTTATTAGGGAAGCATCACCGCTATGACATCTGTATCACAACGGACACCAATGAAGCCAAATAGACCCTAATGACTTATAATGAGATGCATCAGGTTGAAATGAGGTGTAGCTCTATTTTTTTACCTGAAAGGCAACCTGTCAAGTGACTCATGCTCCCCGATTCACAGGCAGCATGAATCAGAGACCAATTCTGTCATTAAAAATATTCATGTTTTATTCTGAAACACTGTGTGTACTCTGTTTGGATATATCACTCCCTATATACTGTACTGGTGTAATAAGCAGAGAAGGAAGTATGTGGGAAATCTAAAAAATGTTGCTCACCTGGAAGGGTTGTGTAGTGGGCACAACACCAATACATGCATGTGGCTGAAACCAGTACGAAATCCGCTGCTTCATCCAACAGTAGATACAGATTGATCCTCATACTAACAAAGACCTTATTCCTCTTTATATGCATTAACTCTCCTTACACCTTTCCAAATTATGTACCTTACTGCTAATACATTGTGAAGTGCACATCGCAGCTTTTTGCAGCGCCCCCTGCGAAAGGCTGGTTACCATATGAGGATGCATGTGGATCTACTGTTTACTCGCTATACAGAAGAGACCTGGCAGTCAAGCATTTCTGGGGGAGAGGCCAGTAGGACCTGTCTCTTGTGACTAATCCGCTTACTAATCTCTTAACTGGCTCTCTTTAAAATATATTGTTGGTGAAACGGTGCAGATTTTCAGAGTAGAACACATATTTCTAATGATAAGGTTTTCTCTCCTCATAGTCCAGTTTGGATGAATCACCTGATACATCCCCTTTAACTGTTACAGAATCTGCAATGGCGGCTCTGATGCTGATGTGAACAGAGCCTTACTAGCTCATTGCAAACGATTTATGCTTCCTTTAATACAGTATAGTTTCTACATTGTAGCTGCTGATGTCAGGTGTCAGGCTCTGCCCAGGATAGAAACTATTTATATATCTGGAATGAGGTGGTATATATACTATCTACATGCCCTGTGTCGGACTAGGGTGTCAAAGGCCCACCAGAAACATTGACTCTGGGGGCCCACTGTTCAGCTACATGCAATTATTATCTTAACCTCTTTCACATATTACCTGTTTCTGGATAATGCACTCCCCATGGTCCTCCACACAGTATAATGCACTCCCCATGGTCCTCCACACAGTATAATGTACTCCCCATGGTCCTCCACACAGTATAATGCACTCCCCATGGTCCTCTATACAGTTTAATACTCTCCCCATGCTCCTCCACACAGTTTAATGCACTCCCCATGGTCCTCCACACAGTATAATGCAGCTCCCATAGGGTAAAATGCAGCCCCCATAGTGTAAAATGCACCCCCAGTCCTCCAGTATTATGGGCACCACGTACTCACTGATTTAAAAAAAAAAATACTTTACTCACCACTCCTCATTCCCCCCGCTGCTTCGGTCTCTGTAGCATGTCTCCTCAGCTCAGCAGCTCCACTGTCTGTCTTTTTTTTCTATGATTCTGACACAGAGTGGAGTGCAATGAAGTGATGTCATCGCACCCATTGTGTTAGAAACAGAGGGGTAATGATGGGAGAGAGAGTGTCACATGATGCTCTCTGCCCATCATTGCTTTCAACTGTATCAGCATCTGCCGATACAGTTGAACGTAGGCGGGGGGTCGAATGGCTGGTTGTAGGTGGGGCCCACTGCAGGGGAAACCCGGTGTGGGCGCTGACTCTGGGCCCTCACGGCTCACGAGCCCCATAGCAGTTGCGTGGCCTGTCGCCATTGGCGGTACCCCACTTCTTCTAAATATGAGAGAGTCTGGCGAGATAGCTATCAGCCCAACAATCAGCTATCTAAAGTGCATAGACGCTTTAGAGTGCATTTAAAATGCATAATTAGGGAATGAAGGTTCTTAGGAACTCTCATTTCCCGATAATCGTGCAGTGTAAACAGGCTGCCATTAATGTGATAAACGGGAATGTGCTTGTCTGTTGAAAGAAATAATGTTTTGGCTTTCTTAAACAAAATCATCATTTTCAGCAGCACATTGCCCTATGTAAACAGGACATGTGCTGCTGAGAACAATGACAGCCTGTGCACACAGTACAATCTATTAGTGATCGTTTTGTGCATATCATAAGTGCAGTTGGCCTCTGTAAACAGGTTATTAAATGACGCTGATTGACAAATATGTAGTAGGCGGTCAAATCGTCTAATGTAAATGAGCTCTAAGGCTGCATTCACATTAGCCGATGGGCTGCCATTTAATGATTGCTGATTGGCTACATGCAAGACATAAATGATTGCTGATTGGCTACTTGCAAGACAATCAGCGTTCATTTAATAGTCTGTTTAGACAAGTCAACTGCACTTTCCATGCTCACAATGAGATCATTAATACAATCATCCATGTGTATAGACTATCATTGTTCACAGCAGCATGTCCTATTTGCACAGGATGGCATGCTGCAAGCTTAAAAACTATTTAATCTAACAAATGAGCATTTTGCTCTTTCATTGGGTGATTGGCTGCCTTTTTACACTAGGAAGGCTTGTTCCCAATATTGGGCTCGTGCAGGGGCATATATAGAAATCATGGGGCCCCACAGCAAAATTCAACAACACAATGGTGCAGTCACAAAAGGGCATACCTTTCAACTTTTGAAGACAGGACAGTGGACATGTATAGTGGCATCTACATGTGTACATGTGCTCATATGGCAGCTTTTTAATGTTCTCACCCATTATGATACCCCTTTTATGGCCCTATAGATTAAGATACCCCCGAAATTACATCCACCACACTATATGATACCCCCTACAATAAATTCCCCTACAGTAACCCCACAAGCACAGTATGATGATCCCATAGTTCCCCCAGCAAAGTTTGATGCTCCCACAGACCCATGCAGTATGATGGCCTCCACAAACCCCCCACACAGTATGATGGACCCACAGACCCACACCATATGATGGCCCTCACAGCCTCCAACACAGTATAATGACCCTACAATGTATGATGGTCTCCACATGACCCCCATACAACATGATGGAGGTCCCCACAGTATGATGGTCGGCATAGGTCCCCCACAAATTAACATTGGCCCCCACAGTATTAGCCACCACAGTATGATGGTCCCCACAAGCCCCCACACACAATATGATTGTAACGGGTCTGGGAGGCGGAACCTCTGAGCAACTATACAAGGGGGCGGTCCTTGTAAGGAAGAAGTGGCTGCCAGGGAAGACGGGCAGGTAGTCACGGCAAGTGACAGGGACAGTCTCTGGGTAGAAGGGCAGGTAGTCACGGCAAGTGACAGGGACAGTCTCTGGGTAAAAGGGCAGGTAGTCACAGCAAGTGACAGGGACAGTCTCTGGGTAGACTAGCAGACAGGTAGCAGGTGGACGCTCCCAGGTGAGCGGGCAAGAGTCTCTGGACGGGCAGGTGGTCACAGCAAGTGACGGCAGAGCCTCCAGGTAGGCTAACAGGCAGGTAGCAGGTGAGCGCTCCCAGGTGAGCAGGCGAGAGTCAATGGACGGGCAGGTGGTCACAGCAAGTGACGGCAGAGCCTCCAGGTAGGCTAACAGGCAGGTAGCAGGTGAGCGCTCCCAGGTGAGCGGGCAAGAGTCTCTGGACTGGCAGGTGGTCACGGCAAGTGATGGCAGAGCCTCCAGGTAGGCTAGCAGGCAGGTAGCAGGTGAGCGCTCCCAGGTGAGCGGGCAAGAGTCTCTGGACTGGCAGGTGGTCACGGCAAGTGACGGCAGAGCCTCCAGGTAGGCTAGCAGGCAGGTAGCAGGTGAGCGCTCCCAGGTGAGCGGGCAAGAGTCTCTGGACTGGCAGGTGGTCACGGCGAGTGACGGCAGAGCCTCCAGGTAGGCTAGCAGGCAGGTAGCAGGTGAGCGCTCCCAGGTGAGCGGGCAGGCTGGTCCATAGACAGACTGACAGGTGTCGGAAGGCAGACCGTGGGACCGCAGGCTTGCAAGCAGGTAAGCGGATATCAGGCAGGTATCAAGCAGGAATCTGGCAGGTGACTGGCAGGTAACAGGCAGGAATCAGGCAGGTGACTGGCAGGTAACAGGCAGGAATCTGGCAGGTGACTGGCAGGTAACTGGTAACGGGACCTGAGGGCTGAAGCAGAGTGAAGGCTTTGCAACAACATTGCTCGGGCACCTCCATTTTGGAGGAGGTGCCTTATATATGGTGAGGTCCTCCGGCCATTGGCCGGGGACTCCTTAGGACGGCGCGCGCGGCCCCTTTAAGAGAGGGGGAGCGCGCGCGCGCGCGCCCTAAGCACAGTGGCCGGGAAGCAGCGCGCGCTGCCAGCAGAGCGGGAGGAGGACGCCGGGCACGGAGCGGAGAGGTGAGGGGAACAGCGTCCCTGCCTAGCAGGAGGCAGGGACGCCGACGCTACAATGATGACCCCCATACAGTAGTAGTCCCTATTACAGTATAAGGCACCACAGCCCCCTACAAGTCCTGACTGGTGAAAAAAAATCTAAAAAACTAGTCACCTAGCCCTGTTCCCCCAATGAGCTGTTCTGCTCTATGCAGCGTGTGATGTGAGGCTACACACAACAGGCACACTATGGTGACATCATCATGCCTGCTGCGCTGAGACACAGATTCACCACTGAATGGTACAGGAAAGAGCCTTTTAGCACTGGGCTCAAAAGCGGCCACGCGGTCTGCTGCTATTAGTGGTATGCCACTGGTAGTATAGTAAGAGATATGAAGTTCATGTTATGTGAAGAGCTATGTGACATTCATGTTACTACAATCAATAAATGGATGGTAAAGCCCCACATAGGTTCCATATATACAGTACGAGCCCCCACATAGCTGCCTATATACAGTACGAGCCCTCCATAGCTACTTATATACAGTATGAGCCCCCATAGCCTCCTATATGCAGTATGAGCCCCCATAGCAGCTTATATACAGTACGAGACCCCCATAGCTGTTATGTACAGTACTAGGCCCCCATAGCTGCTTATATACAGTACGAGCCCCCATAACTTGTTATATACAGTATGAGCCCCCCATAGCTGGTTATATTCAGTATGAGCCCCCATAGCTGGTTATATACAGTATGAGCCCCCATAGCTGGTTATATACAGTATGAACCCCCATAGCTGGTTATATACAGTATGAGCCCCCATAGCTGGTTATATACAGTATGAGCCCCCATAGCTGGTTATATACAGCATGAACCCCCATAGCTGGTTATATACAGTATGAGCCCCCGTAACTGGTTATATACGGCATGACCCCCCATAGCTGGTTATATACAGCATGAGCCCCCATAGCTGGTTATATACAGTATGAACCCCCATAGCTGGTTATATACAGCATGAACCCCCATAGCTGGTTATATACAGTATGAGCCCCCATAGCTGGTTATATACAGCATGACCCCCATAGCTGGTTATATACAGCATGAGCCCCCATAGCTGGTTATATACAGCATGAACCCCCATAGCTGGTTATATACAGTATGAGCCCCCATAGCTGGTTATATACAGCATGAACCCCCATAGCTGGTTATATACAGTATGAACCCCCATAGCTGGTTATATATGACACGCCCCCTGGGCCCTGGGGTACTCGGCAGCCGGGCCTCTGGTTGCTGGGGGATATCACGGTAGCTGGCCCGGTCCGTGACCCAGGGCGGTCAGTAAAAGGGGGAATAGTTTATAGGGGATTTGGGAAAGTGTTAGTGACGCCACCTGTAGATTGCGGCCAGAGGGTGCCGCCGCTGCGGAGCAGTCCTCTGGAGCTGGTGTTATGGCAGCAGGGATGGTGTGGCTCTCCACAGGTAGAGCTAGCTCCAGGGCAGTGTAGGGGTAGATGGTGGATGCTGGGGAGAGACGGCAGGACGGTCCCGGAGGAAAGACGGACACTCACACGGGGGTAAGCTTCAGTACTTTTACTGGTGATGTTGCAGGCACGGTCCAGGGTATTAGGGACGAAGGGCGCACTTTTGGACTCTCCCCAGTGAGTGGGAATAGGGCCTCCTGATCCGTGGCTTTACTTGTTAAGCTTCTGGCATGCCTGGAACTAGGCCTAGCTGTAACATACCTGGCGGCGTCCTTGCATGGTGGTCCATCTCCCACTGTGCAAGAGCGCGCACTTGATCTCCAGTCCAGAATGTCTCTCTGGCTTCCCTCCATGCTGTCTGTTTGTGTCTGTTTCTGCTGCTTAAGGGCGGCGCCCGATCACTTCCTGCTTTTTGTACCTGCTGTGGGTCACACCCCTTGTGCGTCCTCAGCCTATTGCTGTCTGTCACCTGGTATATAGCTCAGCTGCTCCCATCTATCCCTGCCTGAGCATAGTGTTTCTTTCAGTGTGTGCTTGCACTCTGAAGGTGCCAGGTCCCGTTCTTTGTCTCCTGCTTTGCGGTATCAGTTCCCGTGTCTGAACTGAGTCCTGTCTATGTCTCCTGCCTTGCGGTATCAGTTCCCGTGTCTGAGCTGAGTCCTGTCTATGTCTCCTGCCTTGTGGTATCAGTTCCCGTGTCTGAACTGAGTCCTGTCTATGTCTCCTGCCTTGCGGTATCAGTTCCCGTGTCTGAACTGAGTCTTGTCTGTGTTCTCTTGTCTGCCTATCCTGGAGGCTGTATTTCCAGGCCTGTCTGAACACGCTCCTAGCCTGTTCCTCCCGCCTTCTAGGGGCCGATTACCTAGACCTGTTCCTGTATCTTGTCTGTCCTGTCTGAACACGCTCCTTGCCTGTTCGTCCCGCCTCTCTGGGGGCCGTATTCCCAGACCCGCTCCTGTATCCCGCTGCAGTGTCGGTCTCCTCCGTACACTCAGTTCCAGTCTGAACTCTTTCCTATCCTTTACCTGTTTTGCCTCTATGTCCGTTCCCTTCCTTTTTCTGCAGAGTCTGAACTCGTACCTAACTCCTGCTTGTTGTCTCTGTACTCCCGTTTGTGAGTTTGTGGTCCACTCGCTACTTCACTGCAAGTATCCTGTGGGTATCTGGCTCTGCCTTTCTCTTCCTGTCTGTTCCGTGTGAACAGAGCCCTGTCCCCCCTGCTCTGCCTTGCTTACCGTTCCGGCGGTTCTAGCCTGCTCCTACTCCTTTGTTCACCGCTCCGGCGGTTCTAGCCTGCTCTGACTCCTTTGCTCACCGCTCCGGCGGTTCTAGCCTGCTCTGACTCCTTTGCTCACCGCTCCGGCGGTTCTAGCCTGCTCTGACTCCTTTGCTCGCTGCTCCGGCAGCCTTGCTCCGCTCGGACCCTTTTGCTCGCTGCTCCGGCAGTCTCGCTCCGCTCTTATCATTTTGCTCACTGCTCCGGCAGTCTTGCTCCACTCTTGCTCACCGCTCCAGGCGGCCTCGTCCTGCTTTACTCTTGCTCACTGCTCCGGCAGTCTCGCTCAGCTCTGACCCTTTGTTAACCGCTCCTGGCGGCCTTGTCCTGCTCTACTCTTGCTCACCGCTCCAGGCGGCCTTGTCCTGCCCTGTTCTCGCTCACCTCTCTGGGCGGCCTCACTCTGCTGTGTTTGTCCGCCACATCTGTGGTTCTGTTCCTGAGTCCCAGTGTGTACTGGGTCCTATCCCGCCAGTGTCCCTACCTGCTAGTGCCTCCCTGTCTGCACTCTAGCTGTGCTTGCCTGTACCCCTCTGCCTGTATTGTTCCTGAGTCCCAGTGTGTACTGGGTCCTATCCCGCCTGTGTTCCTACCTGCTAGTGCCTCCCTGTCTGCACTCTAGCTGTGCTTGCCTGTACCCCCCTGCCTGCATACCCGCCTGCCTGCATACCAGTCGTGCCTGCCTATACCCACCAGTCTGTGTGCCAGCCTACCAGTCTGTTCCTGTATTCCCCTGTGTGGGTCAACAGCCGTGTCCGGGGTCTGTCCTGGAGTAGCACCTGGTCCCTCTGCTCGGTTCCTCCTTGGTGCACTGGCGTCGTATGCCGTCGTGCGACCCTGGTCGGATCGGGTGAATACCTAGTTACGCCCCTCCAGGCATTCACTCTCCGGCACGGTCCAGTGGAATCACTACATAAACACGCACACGCCAGTCAGTCCGGGCGTGTGCATTACAGCATGCTCAGGCCATGGTTCCCGTTGAGCCCCACGGCCTTCGCTCTCTGAGAAGTTTTCCAGCGAATACATGCATTAAAATAAATAAATAATTTTTTTTCCTTAGCTGAGTTCCAGGCGAATTACGCACCGTCCAGATGGATCTATCAGCTCTCGTTCCTGCGGATCCGCCACGTTACTATGGGGATCCAAGACAGTGTCGTGCATTTGTGGAGCAATGCATGCTACACTTTAAGGCCTACCCTCTCTATTTTCCTTCCGATTGGGCTAAAGTGGCCTTTATGATTGACTACCTAGCGGGTGATGCCTTGAAATGGGTCACCCCCCTATGGGAAGCATGGGATCCTGTCGTCCTTGACCTGCAGGCCTTCCTGGTGGCCTTTCGTATGGTCTTCGAGGACCCTAACCCTGAAGCCCCTGCTGAAGCTTCACTTCCGAATATCCCGGAGCAGCCCCGACGGGTAATGTGTGTGGGTAGCGCAATAGTCCTCCAGCCCAATGAGACTACTGCCCACCCAGAATCCTCACAGGGTGACTACGCTTTCCAGAATACTTCTCCCAACCTCAAGAGGCAGTCCAGACGTGCTAGACGTAGAGGCAAGCTGTCACGCCAGGGTCTGTCCTCCCTGAGACCTCCTGACCCCAACCTTGAAGTCCCTACTGAAGCTTCATCTCCCTGTATCCCGGAGAAGCCCCAACGGGTAATGTGCGTGGGTAGTGCACCAGTTCTCCTGCCCGAAGAGACTTCTGCCCATCCAGACTCCACACAGGAGAACTTCCTGCACCCGGCATCAGATGCTTCACCCACTTTAACCGGTGTGCATGTCCAAGGATGCTCCAAAGCTGTGGTTACCTCAGAGTCTGTGCACCTCTACTACCTGGTGGAGGACCCCCTGTTGCCTCCTGAATCCTCCGGGATACCACTCGATGACAAATGGAGAGAGACTTCTCTACACCCGGTACTCGATACTTTGTCCGCTTCGTCCTGTGAGCCTGACAATGGGTACCCCAAAGTGGTAGTTACCCCCGAGTCTCTACACCCCTCCGACCAGGTGGAGGACCTCCAGTTGTCTCCTGAACCCTTCGGGGTGCTACCTGGTAGCGAAAGGACAGAGACTCTCCTATACTCTGTACCTGATACCTCGCTCGCTTCGTCCAGTGAGTCCAACCTAGTGTACTCCGAAGCAGAGGTTACTCCCGAGTCTCTACACCCCTCCGACCAGGCGGAGGACCTCCAGTTGTCTCCAGAACCCTTCGGGGTGCTACCTGGTAGCGAAAGGACAGAGACTCTCCTATACTCTGTACCTGATACCTCGCTCGCTTCGTCCACTGAGTCCAACCTAGTGTACTCCGAAGCAGTGGTTACTCCCGAGTCTCTACACCCCTCCGACCAGGCGGAGGACCTCCAGTTGTCTCCAGAACCCTTCTGGGTGCCACCTGGTGGTGAATGGACAGAGACTTTCCTATATCCTAGATCTGATACCTCGCTTGCTTCGTCCAGTGAGTCCGACCTAGTGTACTCTGAAGCAGAGGTTACCCGTGAGTCTCTACACCCCTCTGACCAGGCGGAGGACCGCCAGTTGTCTCCAGAACCCTTCGGGGTGCCACCTGGTGGTGAATGGACAGAGACTTTCCTATACTCGGTACCCGATACCTCGCCTGCTTCGTCCAGTGAGTCCGACCTAGTGTACTCTGAAGCAGATGTTTTCTCTGAGCCTCTGCACTCTTCTGACCCGGCGGAGGACCTCCAGTTGTTTCCTGAATCCTCCGGGGTACCACCAGATAACAAAGAGACAGTGACTTTTCCTCATTATGTACCTGATAACCCGTCTATTTCTTCCTGTGAGCTTGACAAGATGTACCTCGAAGCAGAGATTACCCCCAAGTCTCTGTCCCCCTCCAACCCGGTGAAGGACTTCCAGTTGTCTCCTGTACGCTCTGGGGTGCCACCTGAAAATATGTGGAGAGAGACTTCCTTGTGTGCTGTTCCTGGTACTCCACCCGTTTCGTCTCTTGCTGAGGATGGCTGGATAGGAGGTAGCATCCTAGCTAACCAGATGAGATCAGTTTTTCCTGTGGACAGTGGAAGTGATCTCCTTGAAGTGAACGACTGGTCCTCGAATTCCCTGCGGAAGATTCTGGCAGGCCTGAAGAAGAGGGGGCGTAAGGGGGGGGGTACTGTAACATACCTGGCGGTGTCCTTGCATGGTGGTCCATCTCCCACTGTGCAAGAGCGCGCACTTGATCTCCAGTCCAGAATGTCTCTCTGGCTTCCCTCCATGCTGTCTGTTTGTGTCTGTTTCTGCTGCTTAAGGGCGGCGCCCGATCACTTCCTGCTTTTTGTACCTGCTGTGGGTCACACCCCTTGTGCGTCCTCAGCCTATTGCTGTCTGTCACCTGGTATATAGCTCAGCTGCTCCCATCTATCCCTGCCTGAGCATAGTGCTTCTTTCAGTGTGTGCTTGCACTCTGAAGGTGCCAGATCCCGTTCTTTGTCTCCTGCTTTGCGGTATCAGTTCCCGTGTCTGAACTGAGTCCTGTCTATGTCTCCTGCCTTGCGGTATCAGTTCCCGTGTCTGAGCTGAGTCCTGTCTATGTCTCCTGCCTTGTGGTATCAGTTCCCGTGTCTGAACTGAGTCCTGTCTATGTCTCCTGCCTTGCGGTATCAGTTCCCGTGTCTGAACTGAGTCTTGTCTGTGTTCTCTTGTCTGCCTATCCTGGAGGCTGTATTTCCAGGCCTGTCTGAACACGCTCCTAGCCTGTTCCTCCCGCCTTCTAGGGGCCGATTACCTAGACCTGTTCCTGTATCTTGTCTGTCCTGTCTGAACACGCTCCTTGCCTGTTCGTCCCGCCTCTCTGGGGGCCGTATTCCCAGACCCGCTCCTGTATCCCGCTGCAGTGTCGGTCTCCTCCGTACACTCAGCTCCAGTCTGAACTCTTTCCTATCCTTTACCTGTTTTGCCTCTATGTCCGTTCCCTTCCTTTTTCTGCAGAGTCTGAACTCATACCTAACTCCTGCTTGTTGTCTCTGTACTCCCGTTTGTGAGTTTGTGGTCCACTCGCTACTTCACTGCAAGTATCCTGTGGGTATCTGGCTCTGCCTTTCTGTTCCTGTCTGTTCCGTGTGAACAGAGCCCTGTCCCCCCTGCTCTGCCTTGCTTACCGTTCCGGCGGTTCTAGCCTGCTCCTACTCCTTTGTTCACCGCTCCGGCGGTTCTAGCCTGCTCTGACTCCTTTGCTCACCGCTCCGGCGGTTCTAGCCTGCTCTGACTCCTTTGCTCACCGCTCCGGCGGTTCTAGCCTGCTCTGACTCCTTTGCTCGCTGCTCCGGCAGCCTTGCTCCGCTCGGACCCTTTTGCTCGCTGCTCCGGCAGTCTCGCTCCGCTCTTATCCTTTTGCTCACTGCTCCGGCAGTCTTGCTCCACTCTTGCTCACCGCTCCAGGCGGCCTCGTCCTGCTTTACTCTTGCTCACTGCTCCGGCAGTCTCGCTCAGCTCTGACCCTTTGTTAACCGCTCCTGGCGGCCTTGTCCTGCTCTACTCTTGCTCACCGCTCCAGGCGGCCTTGTCCTGCCCTGTTCTCGCTCACCTCTCTGGGCGGCCTCACTCTGCTGTGTTTGTCCGCCACATCTGTGGTTCTGTTCCTGAGTCCCAGTGTGTACTGGGTCCTATCCCACCAGTGTCCCTACCTGCTAGTGCCTCCCTGTCTGCACTCTAGCTGTGCTTGCCTGTACCCCTCTGCCTGTATTGTTCCTGAGTCCCAGTGTGTACTGGGTCCTATCCCGCCTGTGTTCCTACCTGCTAGTGCCTCCCTGTCTGCACTCTAGCTGTGCTTGCCTGTACCCCCCTGCCTGCATACCCGCCTGCCTGCATACCAGTCGTGCCTGCCTATACCCACCAGTCTGTGTGCCAGCCTACCAGTCTGTTCCTGTATTCCCCTGTGTGGGTCAACAGCCGTGTCCGGGGTCTGTCCTGGAGTAGCACCTGGTCCCTCTGCTCGGTTCCTCCTTGGTGCACTGGCGTCGTATGCCGTCGTGCGACCCTGGTCGGATCGGGTGAATACCTAGTTACGCCCCTCCAGGCATTCACTCTCCGGCACGGTCCAGTGGAATCACTACATAAACACGCACACGCCAGTCAGTCCGGGCGTGTGCATTACACTAGCTTGGTACTGTCTCTCTCTCCCTTGCACCTGCTGATCTGGTGGTAGGGCTTTTTTTTGGAGATCACTCTCCCTGGGCGCTGGGGCCTCCGTGACTCCTAGCCCTGGTACTGTAGTCAGCGTTTGGCAAATCTGGGACCTGTAGTCCTCCAGGGGTTCCGGTGGTTCCTACTGGGTGTAAAGGGTCCCTGTAGGCGTGGACCCGGTGTCCGGTATATATCTCGGGGTGAGCCTGGTATGCTCCTCTGCCCCCTCGCTACTTCTTCCGTCTCCTCTCGCCTTCGGCCACTCAGGGCCCTCACTAGGCCTTCACACGTGCTGTAGGCCTCGGCTCGCCTAAGCACAGCAGCCAGCTTGCTGCCTCTTCGCTGCTCTCTGAGCGTCAGCACGCTCTCAGACTCTCTCTGTCTGACTCAAAACTCTCTTCAGACTCACTAAGCTGCCTGGCTCCACCCTCCCTATATATATCCCTAACGGGCTCCCTCTGCTGGTCTGAGGTGGTAGGGTGGAGGTGTGTGAATGTAGTGAGGGCCTCTTGTGGAGAAGTCCATCCATACATCCTTCTGGGTTCTGTGGCACCAATGCACAGCAGGGAGCCACATCCCCCCCTAGGAAAACTCAGTACTCCTGGACTGAAGCATTTTTTTCAAAACAGGTTAATAATAACATTTCTTCCCTTTATGGGAGGCACTTATCTTGAACGTTACAGGTAACATTATAATACAATAATACCAATTATAAATAACATTAATTAAGTCACAGCATGTCCTGTAACCTGGTGTCCATTTCACCGATGAAGGAACATGAGGGACCCGCCTGAAAACCCTAAACGTAGGCCCTGGCGTGGCTACAGGGCATAGGTGATCCAAGTGCTGGACCACGTCTTCAGCCACGCCAAATGGGTTTTTGTTCCGTGGTCTAATAAGGGGCACTCCAGGGAGTGCAACTATGTACATGAAAATTTTTGGGCTGCTCACAGTCCTCAGCCACCGAGTCCTTTATATATACCCTTACGGGTAACTAAATGCAATCAGAAGTGTCCATGTCACATAAATTGTCCATTAGCAAGGCAAGATAAATAAATAAATAAATACATGAAATTATTACAAGAACATACCCTACGGGGTAACTATTTATACTGTCAGTGTTTCTTTTATTCACTCTCTATACCTGACAGGGGTCTGGCCTTTTGTGCTACGTGATGACCTACGTAGTACTGGGATGCGTGTAGTATGGATGTTTGCGCTATTTTCCGCTCTATGTGTTGGTGGATGGCAAGACTGCCTTAACCTCTCTACGGGACTGGCAAGTACACTGGTTACTGGGCATACTGGCTCTGCTTCTACCGGTGATCCTTCTTCCGGGGATTCTTCCTGAGCAGGCTCTTCTGGGGCACTTACAGGTCTTGCTTGCAGTGGAGGGTCTTCTGGCTGTTGATAGAAGTGTAGCACAGGTATTATTACCGCTCCATCCAGTTGAGGCCAATCTGCCAGGAAATCTCCTAAGACAGTATGGAGTACTTCTTCTTTAGGCTCCTCCGGTACGGTGAGAGGCACTTCCTCCTGGGGCTTCAGCGGACTTGGGCACAACTTCAGATGGTCTCTTGATACCATTGCAGTCGTTCTTCCTCTGTCTTTGCTAATCAGACAGGTTTTTCTATTGTTGAATCTGGAATTCAACACAGTGTAAGGTTCCCTTTCCCACTGGTCATCAAGCTTGTGGCTTCTTCTCTTTCGTTTCAGCACAACTTCTCCAGGTGTTAAGGGTTCGGCTGGTGCACTCTTGTTGTACTGTGCTTCCTGCTTATCTCTCACCCTACTTAGACTGTCTTCGACACAGGCCTGTACTTTCCTGTACTGCTCCTGTCGAGTCGTATCCCAGTCTTCAGTGGACATATCTGCTTCTGGCTCTACCACTCCAAGCTCCAGGTTCATGGGCAACTTTCCAGGTCTTGCTCTCATGAGGTACGCTGGAGTACAATTGGTGGAACTCACAGGTATGTGATTATACAGATCTACCAGGTCAGGTAGTCTGTCTGGCCACTGGTTTCTTTCTTCTAGGGGTAAGGTCTTCAACAGGTCGATGACTATATTATTCATCTTTTCACATAACCCATTGGTTTGAGGGTGGTACGGCGTAGTCCGAATCTTCTTACACCCGTACAGATGACAAAACTCTTTGAACAGCTCGGCTTCAAAGGCAGGGCCTTGATCCGTCAGCACCTTATCCGGGTATCCATGGGGCCTGCAGAAGTAGGCTTGAAACATCCTTGCTGCAGTTTCTGCCGTCAGATCCTTGACGGGGGCTACCACCAGGAACTGGGAGCAGTGATCCACCATGGTCAGGGCATACGAGTAGCCTGACCTGCTGGGTGACAGCTTGACGTGATCCAGAGCGACGATTTCCAGGGGCTGGGTTGTCTTGATGGACTGCAGGGGTGCCTTCTGGCTGCTGTAGTCTTTTCTTCTGAGGCTACAGGGTCCACAATCCCGGCACCACCTCTCTATGGAACTCTGCATTCCAACCCAATAAAACCGACTCTTCAGGAGGGTTTCCCGCTTCTTCCAGCCAAAGTGCCCGGCTTTATCGTGGTAGGCCTTCAACACCATCTGGATGTCCGTCCTTGGCACTACGATCTGCCATACCATCTCATGGGTCCTAGGGTTGACATACCTTCGGCACAGCTTCTCTCTATAGATGAACAGCCGGCTTCTCTCATTCCACAGTTGCTTGGCTTGTGGAGAAGCATCCTTCTCCAGGGAGGAACCTTCCTGGATTATCAGTTCTTTTATACGGCTGACAACCGGGTCCCTGTCCTGGGTCTCGTTCCAACTGTGGTGAGGTAAAGGGTTTAGTGTCTTACCACGATGCCTCCTGGAGGTGCGCTGCTCGTGGACCATCCCATTTCTATGGAAGGCAGGTAGCTCAATCTCCTCCAGGTCGTCCACTTCTTCTTCAGTGTCCGACTGGTGAGGCATTCTGGATAGGGCATCGGCGTTGGCATTCTTGTGGCCTGCCCGGTACTTGATGGTGAACTGATAGTTTGACAGACGGGCCATCCAACGCTGTTCCATGGCTCCTAACTTGGCTGTCTCTAGATGTGTCAAGGGGTTGTTGTCAGTATAGGCCGTGAACTTAGTGGAGGCCAGGTAGTGCTTGAATCGTTCAGTGATGGCCCAGACCAAGGCCAGGAGCTCCAACTTGAAGGAGCTGTAGTTTTCTGGATTCCTTTCGGTAGGACGGAGCTTCCTGCTGGCATAGGCAATCACCTTCTCTTTGCCATACTGCTTCTGGCTTAACACAGCTCCTAGTCCCTCGTTGCTGGCATCAGTGTACAGCAGGAAAGGTTGGCTGTAGTCAGGGTAGGCCAGGATTTCTTCGCCGATCAGGATCTCTTTCATCACTGCAAAGGACTCAGCCTGCTCTTTACCCCACTGGAAGGGGGGAGTTCTTGCCTCTGTGGGACTGTCCTACCAGGAGATCTTGCAAAGGCGCTGCCTTCTTGGTGTAGTCTTTTACAAACCTCCGGTAATACCCGACCAGTCCCAGGAACTGACGTACCTCCTTGAGATTCTTCGGCTCCGGCCATTTCTGGATGGTAGTGACCTTCTCCGGGTCTGGTGCTACTCCTTCTGGACTGACAATGTGCCCCAGATACTGAACCTTCCGTTTGAGCATGTGGCACTTGGAATGCTTCAATTTCATCCCATACCGGGACAATGCTTCAAATACCTCCGCCAGGTGCTTCAAATGGTCCTTATACGTCTTGGAGTACACTAACACGTCATCCAGGTATAGCAGCACGGTCTCGAAGTTACCGTGTCCCAAACAGCACTCCATCAATCTCTGGAACGTTCCAGGGGCGTTGCAGAGTCCGAACGGCATACTGTTGAACTCGCAGAGTCCCATCGGGGTAGTGAAGGCCGTCTTCTCCCGGTCCTCCTCAGCAACTGCTACTTGCCAGTACCCACTAGTGAAGTCAAGGGTAGAGAAGTAATTTGCAGACTTTAATGCAGCCAGGGATTCCTCTATACGGGGCAAAGGGTATGCATCTTTATGTGTTATGCGATTTACCTGTCTGTAATCTACACACATTCTCATGCTTCCATCCTTTTTCCTGACCAGGACCAGGGGAGCTGCCCAGGGGCTACAGCTATCTCTTATTACCCCTGCTTTCTTCATGTCGTGCAACATTTCCTTCGCTTTCTGGTAGTGTGCTGGTGGGATTGGCCTGTAACGTTCTTTGATGGGTGGATGGTCACCTGTGGGTATATGGTGTTGTACCCCTTTAATCCTCCCAAAATCAAGTGGGTGTTTGCTGAATACCTGTTTGTATTCCTGGACCACCCTGTATACCCCTTGTTTTTGATGGACCGGAGTGGCGTCAGTCCCAACATGGAGCTGTTGACACCAATCCTCCAACTGAGCTTCGGAGTCATTGTCCTCCACTGTATCTGGTGGGGTCAAGGATTCCACTGTGTGTATGGCCTCATCATTCACGGCGTACAACCTGGCAACAGTGGCGTATCTTGGTAATTTAACTTCATCCTCCCCATAATTTAGGAGACGTACGGGTACCCTCCCATTGCGTACATCAACCACCCCCCTGGCGGTTAAGAGTGTAGGTCTGTGCTCTGAGCTAATGGGCTCCACTACCGCCTGGTAGTTCAGTCCTTTGAGGCCTATTGCTGCCCTACACCAAATCAGCATTTCACTCATCGGGGGAATCACAATGGGTATCGGGTCTATCACCCGTACATTACCAATTTCACCACCTGTTAACTTTACCTGTTGCTGGTACAGGAGGGCTCGTATCTCTCTGTGGAGCACCTTCCTCTGCCCTGGTTTGGCGGTGTCAGCAATCTGTTGGAGCAAAAACAACACTTCTCCCAAACAGTTACCGACAATATTTGTACCAAGTATCATGTACAAGTCTGTATCACCAGGGTTAGACTCCACTACAATCAGTCCCTGGTCCTTTAGCTCCGCTCTCCCCACCTTCACTGTCACATCTTTAACCCCTACTAGGTTAAGAGGAAGGCTGTTAGAGGCATACACGGAGAGGTTCGGGGCTGGAGTTCATCTACGGACCAGTACCCTTTGTAGAGGACATCAGGTATGATGGTTACCTGCGATCCAGTGTCCAGCAGGGCAGGTGTCACAATGCCATCCAGCACAATGGACAGGAAAGGTCTTCCTCCCACGAACCGATGGTACCAGTTTGATGGGCCTGCTTGATTTACTCCTGGGTGCCAGCCCTCTGCCCCAGGGTTTGCTCGTTTAAAGGACAGTTCCGCGCTGTGTGGCCTGCCTTCTGGCAGCGGTAGCAGATGAATTCTCCTGGAGGGTGACGTTGGTCGTTGGTCCTCCGCCGGGGTGGCGTTGTCCTCCTACGGGGTGGCTTTGTCCTCCTTCTTCTTCTCATCCAGGGGACATCATCAGGGCTGTCGGCGAGTAGTATCCTTTCTTCCGGCTCGGGCTCCTCCTGTAGCTGCAGGGTGCTCAGGACAGTGGCCAGGGTTTTACTTAACTGGCGCACTTCAGAGCGTAGGCTGTCCAGCTCGCTAGGGGGCACTGTTTGCATCTTTGTTTCCGCCGTTAATGAAGGAGCAGCGGGTGCTGCGGGCACTGGGGTGGCCCCACCCTGGTAACGCTGGATAGCAGTATCTGATGTTTCCAGGGGCTGCAGACCCTTTATAGCCATGTCCTTAAGGGTGTCAAAGGTGGCATGTGGATGGTCTAAGGCCCACCACCGTACAGTTCTACTCTCCTCCTGGGACCTCAACCCCCGGATGAACTGTTCCGTCAGCATTTTATTTTCACTTTGTATGCTGGCTGGACTAACCTGTTTCAGGGCCCGCAGGACTTCCTGTAAGTGCCAGGCGTAGTCCCGGACACTGTCCTCAGGTTTCTGGATGCAGTGGTAGAACCTCATCCGGAGATCTGTCTCAGTGTGGTTTTCAAACACAGTTTGCAGTCTCTTAAAGATGATGGATACTGATTCCTGGTCTGTGGCTGGCCAGGTTTCAAATTCCCGCTCTGCGGCACCAGTCAATTGTCCCAACACAACAGCAGCTCTCTGTTTGCCAGTCAGAGAATACATGTCTAGCACACCGAATATTTTTCTCTTGAATCCAGACAGGGTGTCTGGTTTGCCATTTTACTGGGGAAGCCATTTCGCTCCAGGGATATACGGCAGAGCCATGGGTATCAATGGGGTCACGACCCCTGCTGGTGGAGCATCCGCTCCGGCCTGTACAGCGCCGGGCGCAGGTTGGGCATCTGGAGCGTTAACCGGTGCTCCGGCAGCTTGCTGGTCGACGGCCATGGTTGCGCCCCCCTAGTGAACCGGAGCCTACCTTCTTCACTTCCAGGACCTGACGCTTCCTGGTTAGACGTCAGGGGTGGGGCGTGTCCTGGGCTTCGCGCGCTTCCAGCGGTTACGCCTCTCCGATTCCCGCGGTTACGCCCTTCTTCTTTCCGCGCGACGACAGGAAGATGGCGGACAATGATGGGAAATCTCGGGAATGGCGGGAAAACTTCACCACAGTGAGTATTACAGTCTCTTAAGGCGCACAGTACCCGGTGGCAACGGGCACGGAATCCTGTTCGTGACGCCAAAGCTGACGTGCCCCCTGGGCGGTGGGGTACTCGGCAGCCGGGCCTCTGGTTGCTGGGGGATATCACGGTAGCTGGCCCGGTCCGTGACCAAGGGCGGTCAGTAAAAGGGGGAATAGTTTATAGCGGATTTGGGAAAGTGTTCGTGACGCCACCTGTGGATTGCGGCTAGAGAGTGCCGCTGCTGCGGAGCTGGTGTTACGGCAGCAGGGATGGTGTCGCTCTCCACAGGTAGAGCTAGCTCCAGGGCAGTGTAGGGGTAGATGGTGGATGCTGGGGAGAGACGGCAGGATGGTCCCGGAGGAAAGACTGACACTCACACGGGGGTAAGCTTCAGTACCTTTGCTGGTGATGATGCAGGCACGGTCCAGGGTACTCCGGACGAAGGGCGCACTTTTAGACTCTCCCCAGTGAGCGGGTATAGGGCCTCCTGATCCGTGGCTTTACTCGTTAAGCTTCTGGCCTGCCTGGAACTAGGCCTAGCTTGGTTACTGTCTCTCTCTCCCTTGCACCTGCTGATCTGGTGGTAGGGCTTTTTTTTTTAGATCACTCTCCCTGGACGCTGGGGCCTCCGTGACTCATAGCCCTGGTACTGTAGTCAGCGTTTGGCAAACCTGGGACCTGTAGTCCTCCAGGGGTTCCGGTGGTTCCTACTGGGTGTAAAGGGTCCCTGTAGGCGCGGACCCGGTGTCTGGTATATATCTCGGGGTGAGCCTGGTATGCTACTCTGCCCCCTCGCTACTTCTTCCTTCTCCTCTCGCCTTCGGCCACTCAGGGCCCTCACTAGGCCTTCACACGTGCTGTAGGCCTCGGCTCGCCTAAGCACAGCAGCCAGCTTGCTGCCTCTTCGCTGCTCTCTGAGCGTCAGCACGCTCTCAGACTCTCTCTGTCTGACTCTAAACTCACTTCAGACTCACTAAGCTGCCTGCCTCCACCCTCCCTATATATATCCCTAGCGGGCTCCCTCTGCTGGTCTGAGCTGGTAGGGTGGAGGTGTGTGAATGTAGTGAGGGCCTCTTGTGGAGAAGTCCATCCATGCACCCTTCTGGGTTCTGTGGCACCAATGCACAGCATTGCGCCACATATACAGCATGAGCCCGAATAGCTGGTTATATACAGTATGAACCCCCATAGCCCGTATATATATTAACAATAATTAAAAAAAATAAACACAACACATACTCACCCCCCTCCTGTACAGCCGATGCTGTGCTCTGAGCGGTACCCGGGGCCATTTGTGCTCTGCCTGACGTCATGAGTCAGGACGGGCCCACCATCTGAGCGCAATGGTGACAACATGCGCCCGCGGCAACCGGCTAGGAGCGGCTGCGTGACGTGAGTGGGCATCTAACTTTTAAATAGACGTGCCCAGCCGCCCGCGCTGTGTATGATGGGTCTGCTCTTGCTGACGTCATGCGGCAGGGCGGGCTCAGCATCATTCAAGCCACCTGCAGCAGCGGGCCCATGGCGATGACCAAAAAAAACCATGGGATTGCGAATTATAATGGGGGCAATTCATAGGCCCCCCCAGAGCCCCGAGCTTCGGGCGGTAGCCAGATTTCACACAGTATAATCTGCCTATAGGCGTGCCTATGGACAGAGCAGCTGACACCGGGCCCCATGAATGCTGGGGCCCCGTGGCAGTCGCGTGATCTGCCACTATCGGCGGCACACCACTTGGCCAGTGTAAATTCACTCATAGGCTGCATTTTCATTACTCCATCATGGCAGTTAAATAACCTCCGATTGACCATATGTAAGGGTGAATTTACACTGGCTGATTATCGTGAAAAAGCAAAATTCAGCCTTTCTAAACAGGCGAACCCAAAGAGCCGGAGCATCAGTTGGTATACGTGAAACGCGTAAGAGCATGTTCACACTGTGGCCATTTCACAGACAAAACCCAAGAAAAAAAAAAGAGCTAATACAGTATAGTAGGTTGATAAGTGAATAGTAATAGTACATGTAAATAACATAAGGTACTTAGTTAACACTATTATGTGTCAGCTGGCCTTAATATACAGTAGATAAGGTGAGAGCAGGATCCATGCTGACTGTTCAGACACATGTTATCTTCACATACTATTACCATTTACTTACTATATGGTATTTGCTCATTTTGTTCTTTTTCTTGGTTTTGTCTGTGAAATGACCACAGTGTGAACATACTCTGACACATTGCACGTATACCAACTTATGCTTTGGCTCATTTCTTTGGTTTTTCTGTAGTTTCTTGAAGTACAATAAAAAATTATATTTTGGTAGTTTCTTGTACTTTGTACAAATGAGTGTGACCCCCCGTATTGAGCTAGGCATTTCATCTATATGGCTTGCCATGGGAAGGTGTCTGAACAGTCGGGCCTGCATCCTGCTTTGCCCTCATCTATATTGAGGTCGGCTGACACAAGGTGACGTTTTAATACTAGAGATAGGACCGTCCCAATTGGGTACACCTTGTCGTGGTGGGATGGCTTTTATGCTCTTTTGATAAAAATAGTGTTAAATAAGTACTCTATGTTATTTACAGTATATGTACTATTACTATGTACTTATTTACTTATATGCTACAGGGTATATGCTCTTTTTTTTTTCTTGGGTTTTGTCTGTCTTAACAGTCTGCTAATTATCCAATGAACAAGCAAAATGCCTTTACATGGCCAGTCTGTTCCTCCATTACTAAGAAATTAGCATTTGAATTGATATGCAAATGAGGCTGAAGAGCTATTTCTAGACCTGAAGCCTCTGTCACTCCAGCTCTATTCACTGCCACCTCTTGATTGACTGACGGCTCCTTTACCTGAAGTCACACAGCATATAGGCTGTCAGTCAATCAAGAGGAGACAACACTAGGCAGGGAATAGAGCTGGAGTGACACAGGTTACAGATCTACAAATAGCTCTTCCACCTAATTTCAATATCAACTGAAATGCTGATTTCAGATGAACGGACTGGTCATGTAAAGGTATTGCTGTGCTTTGGTGTGGGCCTAGGGGTAGGGTCTTTTCCTGCTCCTCCGCCCCACTGCCTGCCACCTGTGTTTCTTTTACAGGTCACTGATTATTCAATGACCTCCTTCCTTTTTTAAATTCTGCACCGCCGCCGCCATTGAGCCAAAATCTTGATCTGTGCATACGCCACTTCCGGCGCCATTCTATTGAAGACCTGCAGACCCTCGATGGAATCACACTGCACATGCGCTACCCACCCCAGTGATGGCACCATAGGTATCAGTTTAATCAGCATAAGGCTGTGTGCCCACGATGCGTTTTTTAAGCATTTCCGCAGTGGCAAAAACGCTGCAGAAACGCTTGAAAAACGCATGGTAGAAGGCCTGCCATGTTCCCCAATGATAATCCGCATGTGCTGTGCACATGCTGCGGAAATTTCCGCTGCGGATTATCATTGCGGAAAAAACGCAGCACTACAAATTATTTTGCGGAAGTGCTGCGCTTTCGCCGCCATTGACTTGCATTAGACTGCATGGATTACGCATCACTGTATATGTAGATGCGCATTCCATGCGTTCTAATGTGCGGATGGTTCCCGGGTCTAGAGGAGAGGAGACTCTCCTCTGGACCCGGGTACCATAGAAAACTGTAAAAAAAAGAATAAAATAAAAAATAAATATATACTTACCTTCTGGCGGCCCGCGCTGCGCTCCTCCTAGCATGCCGGCAGTTCGCGATGGAATGAAGGACCTGCGCTGACGTCAGAGTCCTGTGACGGGTCACGCGACACTGACGTCGGCAGGTCCTTCAATCCACCGCTGCCGGCAGCCAGGACGGTGAAGCAAGACAGCGCGGGCCATCGGAGGGTAAGTATATATTTGTTTTTTTATTTTTTTACACTCTTTAGGTCACACTATATAAATCCATGCTGTTTGCATGGATTTATATAGTGTGACCAAGTTGTCAAGCACTTTCCAAGTGATGCTAAAATGGCTTGGAAAGCGCTTGTCAAACCGCATGCGGAAATGCAAGTGAAGAACGCTTCACATCCGCATGTCCCTGGCAGGAAAAACACATGTACAATCCGCATGTACAATCCGCATGTACAATCCACATGTACAATCCGCATGTACAATCCGCATGTACAATCCGCATGTACAATCCGCATGTGTTTTTTTCTGCCAGGGAGATGCAGAAACGCTCAGGAAAAAATCCAGAGCATTTCTGCATCGTGGGCACATAGCCTAACAGCGCCATTATGGCCATGCCTTTACTTTATACTCTAGTGCTAAATCCTGCTGACAGGTTCTCTTTAAAGGTGTGACTGCAGACTTATGAATCCCCCCACTGGCTGGGGGTATGTATAACTCATACATACCCTCCGTTACCTGTGAATCCCCACACAGAGTGACTGCAGACTTATCGGTTTTGACTGGACAATACCTTTAAGTAATTAATCTAGGAGTGTCCACAGCATTTTGAATCCACAAATGATTCACAGGATTTTATACCTTCTGGCTGTGAAGATACAAATATGACGTTTTCCACTAAAATATTGTTTTAGCCCCATTTTCACAAAGGTTAGCATGAGAAATTGGATCCCAAATTTTGTTACACAATTTCTCCTATTTGCAGAGCCTCTAAGTTCCAGAATAGCAGACCACCCCTCAAGTGACCCAATTTTTTTAAATTACACCCCTTTGGGAATTCATCTATGGGTGTGGTGACTATTTTGACTCCACAGGTGTTTTCCAGAAATAAGCATGCAGTGAATGCTGCAGAGTGAAAATGGCAAACATGCCAGCTTAGTACCCATACATTGTGCCCAGCTGGTCCACGCACCTCATAAATTGTTATGTAGACCCTTCCTGCTATAGTAATGCATACACATGGACTCAATCTGCGGTTTCGTCACACTGTGGGGCTCAGAAGGCAAGGGGCATTTGGATTTGGGAGCACAGATTTCGCTGTATTTTTTATGGGGGGTGAGAGGAGAACAATGCCACTTTTCCAAAACTCCTATTTTTCATTGACAGATGATGGACTTGAGTGGGGGCTTATTTTTGTTAGATGAGTTGAAGTTTTTATTGGTACCATTTTTGGGTAAGTAACATTTTTTATTGCTTTTATGTTGGGATTTTGTCTAAATCTACAAAAAACAGGATTCAGAAAGAACCATTCACTATAATGAAGCCGACTGACTCACTTTGGACTCTGTCTGCCTTTGCTTTTTTTAGAGGTGCACAAAGGCATAGTTGACTCTGCATGCCTAAAAACACAAGATGCCACCGCCATACTGTAGAGACAGACGGAGTTAACAGAGGTCATTCGGTCTTCAAAGTGACGCCGTCTGCCTCCTTTTAGTGAATGGTTCCTCAAGGGTTCAGTCTGAATCACGTATTTTGGAGATTTAGACATAAACCCCAACATAAATGCTCAGCGGAGAGCACAGGGAACCAGATTTATGTTGTTTTTTTTTTATAGGTTTTCTACTTTTATAAATTCTTTTTGCAAAAAATGTATTTTGACATATGTGTTCTAATAATATTTTACTCCTTTTTAATACACCAAGCATCCTACTAGGACTCCTGATGAGATACCCATGTACTTTTTGACCCCATGTAATGACATCCCATAGTTAAGTTCGGTGTCCGGATTGCGACTACTGTTCAGTTACAACCACTGGCAGGAATCTTTGCTTTGCTGCAGGCATAGATATGTATACGGCAGTTCTCTTTTACACAAAGGATGACTGCTATATGATACCACCTGACTGATTCCCATAGAGAAGGCCGGGCATAATGTCTCATGATCCAGAGGGGATGATTCGGTTACAGTAGAGCAAGGTTCAGGAGGTTGGGGGTTCTCCTGGTTAAATTGCTGAAACAATAGTTTCTACAATTTCAGAAATTCCCCGACAGAAAAAAAATCTTCTTGAAGAAAAAGTACCACATTACACTGTCTTATGAAAATGTCCACCAGTGTTAGTAAAGGGAACATTACACATTAGACTAAGGTTGGCCAACTCTGCTAATTGTCTGGGTACGGCCGACCATCTAACGTATTTGATGTTAGGCAGTTGTTGGTAGGAAAAAAAGGATACGTCATGTTGAATGTCAAGAAGTCCAATCTTTTGTTCTCACAGCAAATAAGTCACTGCCAGAGGTGTATGGCAGCAGCTTCTTCTCTCTTCCCATAAAGAACATATGGACATTCAGCCGAGCAGAGTGTGCATGTGTATGGCGGAGTCAGGAGGAATAGTTGTTGGCTGAATGACCTCTAAAATCCCTAATATACTCGGAGAAGAAAACAGTCAATGTTTCATCACAGCTAAGGACCAGTTCTGATAATGGTGTTATCTTTACATGCTCATGCACGATAAATAAGTAAATTCTTTATTTCACATGTCTGTCTTGTACCTTTAAACTATTTTATTACTTTAATAGTATATATAACATCTACCTGGAAGGGACAAATGTCTTCCTATAGAATGGGAGGCTACAATTATATATAATAGTCTGTATTGTATGGGGGGGAGGTATAAGAAGGAAGCACTCCACTACCCTTGTAATACCTGATAAGTGCTTTCTCCACTTCCTAAGCCTCATATTATCCTTCTTTCAGAATTACATTGAAGGGTATGTACCTGCAGTAACTACTGGAATGCCAATGGTCTCAGCTCCGTAAAGTTGTGCAGTTTTTATGTGCTATCCCGAACTCACCTTATAGATCATATTATGAATATGGAGAACACATGATATCAGAAACTGTAATGGATACGAGGGATGCTAGCTCTATACCTGGGTCAATGGCCTTTGTTTTCCCTTGGGATCAATGGAGCAATTGAAACAAAAAGGTCTTCATGTAACACAAAGCCAAACACCGCGTACAGGAACACATTTTATTAAAAAGTTAACTTAAAAACCTAAACAAACAGCAGTTTCACAATAAGAAATGCAAAAATGATATGCTCCAATCTTAAAAGGTTACAAGCCAGGAATTTACAGAAACGTCCTCAATCTTAACTTCTTCCTGGTATTAGGAACAATTTATTCAGTTCCTGTATAAATAAGGTGGGATGGTGTGATATGTCACATGAATGTTTACTCAATGTCATTTTTATTAAGCCTTTCAGTGGCAAATACATTAGGCTGTGTTCACATTGGTCAATTTTATACTTCAGTTTTTTCCAGCCAGAAGTAGGGATGGGCCCTAGTTAGAAGACATTTAAGGAATGTTCTAAACTTCGTTTTGTTTTTTCGCTAATCTAATTCTAGTTTTATATAAAAAAAAAATGTAAGCGCTAAAACTGCACTGTGTGAACAAAGTATTCTAATGCTAGTAAAAAAAAAATATTTAGGTACAGACTATCCTTATCTTTCTGTAAAGCTCTGAGCACCCATATATGAAATGCCATTTTTTTACAACACTCCTCCTACTATACATGCACAGCACTGGATTAAAAAACACAATTTGTCAAATATAATTTTTTCTCTAGGAATGAGAAGAGGAAAACCTAAAAACCATAGCTGTGTAGTATTAAGGCCACGTTCACACGTTCATTATTTACTCAGTATTTTATATCAGTATTTGTAAGCCAAAACCAGGAGTGGGTGAATAATACAGAAGATTGTTCCACTCCTAGCTTTGGCTTATAAATACTGATGTAAAATACTGACCAAATACTGAATGTGTGAACGTGGCCTAAATAAAGTTTATTATTTCGGTTTGTTGTTTTTTCCTTTTCGTCTCCGCATGTTTATAACAAAGGACTGTTCATATTACACTACAGTGCATTTATTGTTATTCTTTATTTTATTATTCATTTCATTTTTCCATTGTGGTCTTTGTATTAGGTTTGTCTTAGATGTTCCAAGATGATTTTACTTTTCTTTTAAGACAATTCATTGTTTTACTTACATTTTTCTTTTACAAACTTTTTATGTAATCCAGCTCAATAACTAAAAGTTGTATTGCAGCTACAACCACGGTAATTATAGATTTATAGGTTGCACTTTTGCATCACTGATGGTATAAAGCTCTTGATTTTTATTTATTTTTTTAATTTAATCTGAATAGGAATTTTTCCAATCTAGGCTTTTCTTCTGTGCTGATGTTACATATGTTTATATACAGTTTAGAAGACGCATCATTATGCCATTATGGAAAGTACAAAGGGAAAATGCAAATGTGAAATCTCTTGTAAACCAAATCCTCCATTCAAATTCTGCTCATGGGTTTCATCTCCCCAGCGGAGGTCGATAGCCGCAGGGTCTGGTGGTAGACTTGTAAATTAATGTAACTTAATCTGATTTTTTTTGATGACCCTTCTTTTTTTAGGCACACACTAACTTTGAAACTCTTTGAAATTGTTAAACTGAGCTAATGAATGTGAATGTGTAACTGGCTCATTTATTAAAGGAGAATGTCTAGAATGTTATTTATTAACAAGCGTCTAATTTATCTACCATGTAATTTACAAAGCTGTAGGGTAAACATGGACAAAATCCTGGAAAATCTTCCTAGGGGAGATGTAAAAAGTCAATAAAAGAAAGGCACACACTTATACAATAAACAGTAACTAGGAGGGAATTAAAAGCAAGAAGAAAAGGGTCAAATTCCAGCCAAGCATTAATGTTTTAGAGAAGGAGGGAGGGGAAAGGAGTGGACAAAGGACAAGAGGAACCTGAAGCCAAGAAGTATGCACTGATACTATCAGTAAAGTCTATCATTTAATCCTTAATTAGAGATGCTTCTGTCGGCCTTTGAAATTGTACATCGGACCCAGAAGGCTATAAGGTTTGATCAGCCCTTCCACATGCATTGCCATAAGCGTCTATTGTTCTCTATTATCAAAAGCCCTGGAGATTTGTAACTACATCTACGCTTTGGCAAAGTGTAGATTTCTAACATTAGTGAATTGTCAGCGTGCGTTAAGCCTTGGTTTATCACCAGTAATATTTACAAGCTATAAAAATGATAGAATTGATATGTCTGTGTGGTTGGATAAATAAAATGTTTATTAAGGCATAAATCTCAAGCCGTTTAATAGAAATAATATCTTCATACATAACCAATAAAAAAAAAAAGCTATATACATTGTCTTCACCGATTAAAAGACAAATACTTTCTCTGTCTACCGTTAACTAAGAAGTGGATGATGATGATGGAATGAGGAGGTGAGTTCCCCCAGCTGACCCTGCAGCTGTAAACCATTGACTTGCGTCTTGGTATGGAAAGAGTTACATGACTTAGGCCACCTCATCTCTGCCAGGAGAGATTGCCCCTCCCAGTTCAAGAATAATCTACCAGTGCCACGACAATGGAGAACTACCATTCATAGACCTTGTATATTCACGTACATGCACAAACACATCTACAGGCAATGCTGTCTACAATATATGGTATATAAAATACTACAGCTTACAGGAGAAGCTTTGTACATGTAGGGCTTTAAGTCAGTGATATTGAGTTTTGTCTCCTTTGCAGGTCAGAAGCCCCTCTGCTCACATGGTATGTGAAAGTTTTTAAGTTTCTAGAAGAGTTGTTTTCCATTTAAACATAGTCTTTTCGGTCATATCCAGGATTTGTAGACCTGGCCGCTGAATAAGCCACTCTTGAAGCAGGGTATTTCTCCTGTTTTGGTGGGCAAGTGCAGCAGAGCATGGCACCACCAAGCATTAGAAGAGCCGACGCTGCCCACCCAATGTACATGGAGGCTCCCAACTCCCTCTTTTGAGCATCCACAACTAGAGGGTTATAGAAATCACGAATAATTGTATTTGCTGACCAAGAGACGGGGATGAGGGTCATGAGTCCTGAAAGAATGAAGATAACTCCAGATACGATCATGATCTTGGCCTTTGCGGATTCATCTTGGACACAGTTGGTGCACTTGGCTCCAATAATGGAAATGAGGACTCCAAGTATGGCTATGACGATGGAAATGACGATCAAGGCTCGAGCAGCTTGTAGATCTTGAGGAAGCGCCAGCAGAGAATCATAGACTTTGCATTGCATTTGCCCGGTGCTTTGCACTACACAATTCATCCATAGTCCTTCCCAGATAATCTGGGCCACCACAATGTTGTTGCCTATGAACGCAGTCACCTTCCACATAGGAAGAGCACAAGAAACAACAGCACCAAGCCAGCCGATTATGGATAGGGCCACTCCTAGGATTTCAAGTCCCATAGACATGATGGCAGTTTTGAAGTGTCAAATTTGGTGAAAAATTATTATTCTGAGTCTAGTCGCAACTGAATTTCAACACTCCTTTGAAAATAATTTCCCCTCTTGTTTCAGATTAGCACTCACCACCGAAAAGTGTTCTGTGTAGGGAATAATTTTCTCTTGTTGAATGAGATTCCTCTGTCTCCTTCCCTCCAGGTCAGAGATCTTCAGCTGTTGCTCCTACAATCTTTCAGTGTTGTGGAGGAATACGCCTTGGTATTGTTCAGTACCTCCTGGTGCTCTCTCGTGATCTGTTCTCTCTGGACTACTGCCCAGGTTAGTCCAAGTAGAATATTCTTCAGATAACAGATGGTGGTTTGTCTACCTGTGCCTTCAGACTTGCTGTCTGAGACGAGCCAGTGTGTAACGGATCCTTGCACCTGTCCTTTATATCTGCATCAGGTGCAAGTGATGTCACAGCACTCGAAGGGAGGAGGGAGCCTTAAAGGAACACTGACACGTTACAGAAGGTTAATCAGATGTTAGGCACATATATTTTTCACACAGAACATTCCAAAAGTAAAACACTAAACAAAGGAGTTTAAATTACCTTCCGAAAAAAGGCAAAAACTTAACTATTAAACAAGTTTCAATTGTAACTACAGAAACACACAAGTAATGTCACAAATCGTGTAGCCTTTTCTGTAATGGAATATTTATCACTATAGGTACATTAACATACTGTACATACGCCTGTATCCAGCACCTTTCAGATTACTTTTATGTTTTCCTAGGCTAAAATAGGACTTTTATTCATATATGTTATTACATCGGCAAGTGAGACATTTGACAAGGTATTTAATTGCTTTTATTACCATATGACATACAGATACAGGTGCATCTCACTAAATTAGAATATCATCAAAAAGTTAATTTATTTCCAGTTCTTCAATACAAAAAGTGAAACTCATATATTATATAGAGTCATTACAGAGTGTTTATTTCTGTTAATGTTGATGATTATGGCTTACAGCCAATGAAAACACAAAAGTCATTATTTCAATAAATTACAATAATTAACAAAAAACACCTGCAAAGGCTTCCTAAGTGTTTTAAAAGGTCCTTTAGTCTGTTTCAGTAAGCTCCACAATCATGGGGAAGACTGCTGACTTGACAGATGTCCAGAAGGCAGTCACTGACACACTCCACAAGGTCCCAGAGTTCCAATTTTCATTTGGAAATAAATGTCCCAGAGACTGGAGGAAGAGTGGAGAGGCCACAATCCAAGCTGCTTGAGGTCTAATGTAAAGTTTCCACAATCAGTGATGGTTTGGGGAGCCATGTCATCTGCTGGTGTAGGTCCACTGTGTTTTATCAAGACCAAAGTCAGCGCAGCCGTCTACCAGGAAATTTTAGAGCATTTCATGCTTCCCTCTGCCGACAAGCTTTTTGGAGATGGAAATTTCATTCTCCAGCAGGACTTGGCACCTGTCCACACTGCCAAAAGTACCAATACCTGGTTTAAAAACAACAGTAGGCTATGTGCCCATGATGCAGAAATGCTCCGGATTTTTCCTGAGCGTTTCTGCATTCCCTGGCAGAAAAAAATGCATGCAGATTTTACATGCATTTTTTCTGCCAGGGACAAGCGTTTGTCAAGCGTTTTTAGCATGCAATTTCGCATGCTTTTGTCAAGCGCTTTTCCAAGCGATTTTAGCATCACTTGTAAAACTGCTTGAAAGTAGGTCACACAATATAAATCCATGCAACCGGCATGGATTTATATTGTGTGACCAACATAATGTTAAAAAAAAAAGAATTCGAACATAAAAAATAAAAAATAACCTTCTACTCATCTTTCCGGCGGCCTCGGTCTGCTCCCGGCGTTGCTGCTGGCTCCGTGTCGGGTACTGGTAATATAAAAGGACCTTCCATGACGTCAGTGGTCATGTGACAGGTCACGCGACCGCTGACGTCATGGAAGGTCCTTTTACATTACCGGTACCCGCCACAAAGCCAGCAGCGACGCCGGGAGCAGAGCGGAGGCCATCGAAAGGTGAGTATAAGGTTATTTTTTTTTTTATTCTTTTTTTACTTACAGGTACTATGGTACCCGGGTCTGGAGGAGAGTCTCCTTTTCTCCAGACCCGGGTACCATCCGCGCATTGAATCGCATAATATCGGCATGTGTACATGTAGTCATGCGGATATTATGTGGACCAATGCAAGTCAATGGCGGCGATTTTGCCGCAAATCCGCTCGATTGTGGTTGTGCTGCGGGAGACCTATTAACAAGCGATTTTAATGCATTTCCGCGGCGGAAATGCCGCTGCGGAAACGCATTAAATCTGCATTGTGGGCACACAGTCTATTACTGTGCTTGATTGGCCAGCAAACTTGCGTGACCGTAACCCTATAGAGAATCTATGGGGTATTGTCAAGAGGAAGATGAGAGACACTAGGCCCAACAATACAGACGAGCTGAAGGCTGCTATCAAAGCAGCCTGGGCTTCCATAACACCTCAGCAGTGCCACAGGCTGATCGCCTCCATGCCACGCCGCATTGATGCAGTAATTGATGGAAAAGGAGCCCCGACCAAGTATTGAGTGCATTTACTGAACATACATTTCAGTAGGCCAACATTTTGGATTTTAAAATTATTTTTCAAGCTGGTGTTATAAAGTATTCTAATTTACTGAGATAATGACTTTTGTGTTTTCATTGGCTGTAAGCCATAATCCTCAACATTAACAGAAATAAACACTTGAAATAGATCACGCTGTTTGAAAAGACTCTATATAATATATAATACAGAAAACAGTTTAATAAATGAATATATTTTATGTAAAAAAGGTATTTTTTTAAAGCTCTCTAAGAGCATGATATGTTAAAGAATAAAAAATAACTATTAATCATCCATTAAATCAGCTGCAGTTCCATTACCCAGGTGGGCCCCTCAGTCCTACAGTGATTGTTGGACTGTATGTCATTCACTGCAAGCAATCACTGGTCTCTGTGGTCACATACCATACAGAAAAGTGTCACAACTAATACGAGTGATTGGCTGCATAAATCAATAAAGTAGGGAAAGGGACATAGAGGTAATGGTGATGCGAGAAAATATTTTATTTATTATACTCACTTATATAGCGCCATCATATTCCGCAGCACTTTACAGACATTATCATCACTGCCCCCACCGGGGCTCACAATCTACATTTCCTATCAGTATGTCTTTGGAGTGTGGGAGGAAACTGGAGAACCCGGAGGAAACCCACAAACACGGGAAGAACATTCAAACTCCTTGCAGATGTCATTGGTGGGATTTGAATTCAGACCTTCAGTGCTGTAAAAGCAACAGTGCTAACCACTGAGCCACTATACTGCCAAAAATATATATTTCTTCTTAGCAGTATTAAAATATTACCTATTTAGAGTTTAATGAATATCTTTTAGTCTCTCTTAGGCTACGGGCCCACGATCAGGAAGAGCAGCGTTTTGGATGCAGCGTATTTTCAATGTGTCCAAAACGCTGCTTTCTAATTACCACACTTGTGTTTTAGTTACATTCGGATTCACCACATGTAATAACATTCTATGGTTAGGAAATACGCAGATACCGAAATTCAACTGTTGCAGCTCATAAACCCGCGCCGCGGGTAAGTTTACGCACGTTAAATAGAAGCACAGTAGGCATGGGATTTGCAATGTAGAACGCAGCATTTTGGACACAGCGGAAATGCGCATTGTTCAAAACGCCTCTATTCCTGATCGTGGGCACGTATCCCTAGGGCTCTTTCACACGTCCTAATATTTCCGGTGTTGGAAAAAACAGTACTGGAGATATCCGTGTCCTTGTGTCTGTGAATTTTCTCACGATGAACTCCGGTTGCCTCTATGAGATCACAGCTAGCATCTTGAGCTAGCGGTGATCTCATTGAGGTCACCGCAGTTCATCGGGCAGCTCAGTTTGAGAACCACAGCTTCAATGACCTGTGGTAACCTTAATGATGACATTGCAGGTCAGTGAAGCGGTTCCCACAGGCAGCTCAGTGTCTTTCTGGATTCATGACTGAGTGGTCGCATCTAAATGAGTCTGTGTCATTATTTAAAATAAAGGACTTTATTCTGGGTGTTTTTCATTGACAATATGACTATAGGGTTAGTAATGGCGACGTGTTATAGATGCCTCTCCATTACTAACCCCTGGGCTTGATGTAAGCTGGCAATACAAAGCTGACATCAACCCCAAACCTATTACCCCACTTGCTACCGCACCAGGGCAAGTGAAAAGAGCAAGGGTAAGCGCCAGAATTAGCGCATCAATAAGATCTCTGGGGCCGCTGAGGGCTGATGTTATTAGCCTGGGAGGGGGGCCAATATCCCTGGCTATTAATATCATCCCACAACTGTCTGTTTAGCCTTTGCTGGTTAGAATTTATAGGGGGACCCTACTTCAATTCTTTCCGGAGTCCCCCTGTAAACTAATGAGTAAACACTAATAAAAGAGCTGTGAGCTGTTGTTAATAGCCTATGAACATTTAGGGCTAATGGCCCCTTTCCCTGGCTAGTAATATTAGCACCCATCAGGCGGCTTTCCCTCTGTTGGTTCTGAAAAATCGGCGGGAGCCCACACAGTTTTTTTATTTCTTTATTTTACACAAAATGTACACAGCGGGTGCTGAATACAACTCCCATCATTGTTTCCTAGTCTCCCTGTACTGCTGTTGGGCCTGTGCTGAGTGAAAAAAACGGACATGTCGGCGTGTTTTGCCCTTGGACAGACGGTCCATGGATCCACACTGACATGTGCGCAGACTAGTGTTGATCGAGCATTAAAATGCTCGGGTGCTCGAAGCTCGGGCCGAGTTCGCAGTGATACTCGGGTGCTCGACTTGAGCAACGAGCCCAATGTTAGTCTATGGGAGACCCGAGCATTTTTGGCGTGGCACCGTCGACAGTCTTTTAAAAGCCTAACAAGTGCCCAAAACGATAGTGACAGTGCTCAAATGACATGGGGATCGCCCCAGGAAGCATTTCTGACGCCCAGGTCACTGCTGTCAACAACGTGGTCAGAGGTATTAAGCCACTTTTAAGGGCTTACAATCAAACGTTCAAAAACGAAAGTGAAACTGCTTTCCTGTGAAATATGTTAAGGAACTTCCTTTCCAGGGTAAAGACTTGTGTATAAGGTAAAATAAATAACCCCCCCGAAAAAATACTCCTCCACACCTTGGGCTATGTTAACAAGTAGCATTTTTTATGCGTTTTTGCACTTTTGTATTGCTTTCAACCGTGACAAATGCATTCACCGGGAAATGTCATTTTAACATTTTACAACCTTATCTGGCCATGTGCTGTGTGACACATGCATACAGTGCTGAAAAGACAAGGGAACAGCATGGGGAAGACCCCTGGAAGCATCTCTGACACCCAGGTCACTGCCTAAAAGTGTGCCCATCAGAAGTCATCCTTGCCGCAACAGAAGATGCAGACTTGCAACTATCCCCGTGCAAGTTCTTGTCTAAGGGCACTGTTCAATTGTACCTCCCCCATTTCTTGCAATGCAAGCGCAAGTATGCAGCCTGCCACCCACCCACCCCTAGGCTGCAATACCACACTGCTTGCTTGCACTTGAAATTGGGCCTTTTAGGCATGTGGAGGCGGAATCTGGCCACCACATCATGGCTGCGTTGGCGGCCTGGAATCCATACTCAGTCCCCAGCCGCCCGGCGGTCGGGTGTCCACACTTGGTCCCCAGCCTCCAGGGGGCGGCCGGGTGTCCATACTCGGTCCCCAGCCGCCCCACGGCCGGGTGTCCACACACGGTCCCCAGCCGCCCCTATTTCTCCTGTCAACTTCCCCCCACACACTTTTCTTAGCCCGGCCTGCTTTAGGGCAGCATTGGATGAGACCACCAGAGAACCAGACTCCTCTGGTGGGCCCTGGCTTCTCCATCAGGGGAGCTGAGAGTGCCAAGGTGAGGAGAATGATGATGATGATAGAAGTTAGCATCTGCTTTGTTTTCTTTTAATGCAAGCATAAGTGTGCAGCCTGCCACCCACCCACCCCCAGGCTGCAATGCCATACTGCTAGCTTGCACTTTAAATGGAGCCTTTTAGTTTGGAGGAGGCCGAAGCTGGCCACTACCTCATGGCTGCTTCGGCAGCGAGGTATCCATACTCAGTCCCCAGCCGCCCCTATTTGTCCCGATGTGCCTTATACATAAGATTAAGCGCGTATACCAAAACATTACCTGTGCCCTCCCCAGTGCATTTAGTGGGAAGGACAGCCTATTCCGCTGTAGTGTGTGCAGGCCAAACCCCTGTTCATGGTACATGCGAAGATGCCTCCCACCCTGCACCTGTCGTTGCAGACTTGCAACTATCCCCGTTCAAGTCCTTGTCCCAGGGCAGTGTTCAATTGTACCTCTCCCATTCCTTGCAAGCGCAAGTATGCAGCCTGCCACCCACCCACCCCCAGGCTGCAATACCATACTGCTTGCTTGCACTTGAAATTGGGCCTTTTAGGCACGTGGAGGTGGAATCTGGCCACCACGTCATGGCTGTGTTGGCGGCCTGGAATCCATACTCAGTCCCCAGCCGCCCGGCGGCCGAGTGTACACACTCGGTCCCCAGCCGCCAGGGGGCGGCCGGGTGTCCACACACGATCCCCAGCCTCCTGGGGGCAGCCTGGTGTCCATAAACGGTCCCCAGCCGCCTCTATTTCTCCTGTCAAGTTCCCCCCACACACTTTTCTTAGCCCGGCCTGCTTTAGGGCAGCATTGGACGAGACCACCAGAGAGCCAGACTCCTCTGGTGGGCCCTGGCTTCTCCATCAGGGGAGTTGAGAGTGCCAAGGTGAGGACCATGATGATGATGATACAAGTTAGCATCTGCTTTGTTTTCTTGGAATGCAAGTGCATGTATGTAGTAGCAGCTAGGCCTGAGGTGGTCAGCGTTTTGGCGCATATCCTACCTCCTCCAAGGATTGCTGGATGTTTTCCTGCTACTATCCCAGTTCTATGACTCCCATTAAAACAAAGCTTCAGGCGATAAATGATGGATGAGGTAGTGGCAAAGGAGAAAGAGCAGAAGGAACAGGGACCATTCACATCAATATCAGGCCAGTCAACCACATATGTCTTGTAGGATATGTTTCTGTAACAAAAGGAGCGGTTCGGCTACACAGTTATAGGGCATACAGTGAGTGCAATGCCTACCAAAAATTTTGAGGCACTCCAATGCCCCTTGGAAATTACATGGAGGTCAGAGGGCCTTAACTAAACCGTTTTTTCCATTTAAGCAGCCTAAGCAGTGAATGGAAGGCTTTCCAAAAATTATGAGGAACTTGCAATGCCCCTTACAAGAGCCATGCAGTACAGCATATTACAAACATTATTCCCATTATTGGGGAGTGGGTCTCCCATAGTATTTGCTTATGCCTTCCAAGCAAAAGCTTCCAAAAATTAGGATGGACCAACTTGCAATGCCCCTTACAAGAGCCATGCAGTACAGCATATTACAAACATAAGTCCCATTATTGGGGAGTGGATCTCCCATAGTATTTGCTTATGCCTTCCAAGCAAAAGCTTCCAAAAATTAGGATGGACCAACTTGCAATGCCCCTTACAAGAGCCATGCAGTACAGCATATTACAAACATTATTCCCATTATTGGGGAGTGGGTCTCCCATAGTATTTGCTTATGCCTTCCAAGCAAAAGCTTCCAAAAATTAGGACGGACCAACTTGCAATGCCCCTTACAAGAGCCATGCAGTACAGCATATTACAAACATTATTCCCATTATTGGGGAGTGGGTCTCCCATAGTATTTGCTTATGCCTTCCAAGCAAAAGCTTCCAAAAATTAGGACGGACCAACTTGCAATGCCCCCTACAAGAGCCATGCAGTACAGCATATTGCAAACATAAGTCCCATTATTGGGGAGTGGGTCTCCCATAGTATTTGCTTATGCCTTCCAAGCAAAAGCTTCCAAAAATTAGAACAGACGAACTTGCAATGCCCCTTACAAGAGCCATGCAGTACAGCATATTACAAACATAAGTCCCATTATTGGGGAATGGGTCTCCCATAGTATTTGCTTATGCCTTCCAAGCAAAAGCTTAAAAAAATTAGGAGGAAATGCAGTGCCCGTTCGAAGACTCGTTGAGGTCCCAGTAGCTTAACAAGCCAGTTTTAATGCCTCTTACAAGAGGCGTGGAGGTCAGAGTGGTATAACAAGACGCTTTTAATGCCCCTCAGAAGAGACGTGGAGGTCAGAGTGGTATAACAAGACGCTTTTAATGGCCCTTGCAAGAGACGTGGAGGTCAGAGTGGTATAACAAGACGCTTTTAATGCCCCTCAGAAGAGACGTGGAGGTCAGAGTGGTATAACAAGACGCTTTTAATGCCCCTTACAAGAGACGTGGAGGTCAGAGTGGTATAACAAGACGCTTTTAATGCCCCTCAGAAGAGACGTGGAGGTCAGAGTGGTATAACAAGATGCTTTTAATGCCCCTTACAAGAGACGTGGAGGTCAGAGTGGTATAACAAGATGCTTTTAATGCCCCTCAGAAAAGACGTGAAGATCAGAGTGGTATAACAAGACGCTTTTAATGCCCCTTACAAGAGACGTGGAGGTCAGAGTGGTATAACAAGACGCTTTTAATGCCCCTCAGAAGAGACGTGGAGGTCAGAGTGGTATAACAAGATGCTTTTAATGCCCCTCAGAAGAGACGTGGAGGTCAGAGTGGTATAACAAGATGCTTTTAATGCCCCTTACAAGAGACGTGGAGGTCAGAGTGGTATAACAAGACGCTTTTAATGCCCCTCAGAAAAGACGTGAAGATCAAAGTGGTATAACAAGACGCTTTTAATGCCCCTTACAAGAGACGTGGAGGTCAGAGTGGTATAACAAGACGCTTTTAATGCCCCTCAGAAGAGACGTGGAGGTCAGAGTGGTATAACAAGACTCTTTTAATGCCCCTTACAAGAGACATGGAGGTCAGAGTGGTATAACAAGATGCTTTTAATGCCCCTCAGAAGAGATGTGGAGGTCAGAGTGGTATAATAAGACACTTTTAATGCCCCTTACAAGAGACGTGGAGGTCAGAGTGGTATAACAAGACACTTTTAATGCCCCTCAGAAGAGACGTGGAGGTCAGAGTGGTATAACAAGACGCTTTTAATGCCCCTTACAAGAGACGTGGAGGTCAGAGTGGTATAACAAGACGCTTTTAATGCCCCTCAGAAGAGATGTGGAGGTCAGAGTGGTATAACAAGATGCTTTTAATGCCCCTTACAAGAGACGTGGAGGTCAGAGTGGTATAACAAGACGCTTTTAATGCCCCTCAGAAGAGACGTGGAGGTCAGAGTGGTATAACAAGATGCTTTTAATGCCCCTCAGAAGAGACGTGGAGGTCAGAGTGGTATAACAAGTCGCTTTTAATGCCCCTCAGAAGAGACGTGGAGGTCATAGTGGTATAACAAGATGCTTTTAATGCCCCTTACAAGAGACGTGGAGGTCAGAGTGGTATAACAAGACGCTTTTAATGCCCCTTACAAGAGACGTGGAGGTCAGAGTGGTATAACAAGACGCTTTTAATGCCCCTTACAAGAGCCATACAGTACAGCATCTTAAAAATATTATTCCCATTATTGGGGAGTGGGTCTCCCACAGTCTTTGCTTATGCCTTCCAAGCAAAAGCTGACAAAAATAAGGACGGAGGAACTTTCAATAATGACAACACGAACCACGGTCACCCTGGTGGTATAGTGGTGGTGGAGGCTGAGGATAAGGAGAAGAACATAAAACAGCCGAAATGAGGAAGCGTATACCCATGTGTGGGTGTGAAGCGATGCATGGGAATACACCTCCCGAAATAACACAGTGGATTTGACTTTATGTTACTCTGCTGTCATTTGGTGGTGATGAGAAGTCTGGCCCAATCCAGCCCTTGTTCATTTTGATAAAGGTCAGCTTGTCAACATTGTCAGTTGACAGGCGAGTGCGCTTATCAATTATAATTCCCCTAGCGGCACTAAAAATATGCTTCGATAACACGCTAGCGGCAGGGCAGGCCAGGACCTCCAAGGCGTACAGAGCAAGTTCATTCCAAGTGTCCAGCTTGGATACCCAATAATTAAAAGGCACAGAGGAATCACGGAGGACGCTGGTACGGTCGGCAAGGTACTTCCTCACCATCTTTTGAAACTTTCACTCCTTATGAGAGTACCCCGCGCCTGAGGGCCTGTAAGCTGGGCGGGTGTCAGAAAACTGTCCCAGAACATTGACAGTGTTCCCCTGCCTCTGCTGGATTGGAGTTGCCTCTCTCTCGCTTGTACGCTTTGGTTGGTCAACGAGCTGTGACCTCTGCCGCTAGTGTGTTCAGATGGGAATTTTTTTAACAGTTCTGCAGCAAGGGCCTTCTGGTACTGGCACATTTTTGTAGACCTCTCCACCTCAGGAATAAGAGAGTGAAAGTTCTCCCTGTAGCGGGGGTCTACAAGTGTCACCAACCAGTAATGACTGTCACCCAACATTTTGACAACGCGAGGGTCACGGTTAAGGCAGCGTAACATAAAGTCAGCAATGCGTGCCAGACTGGTAACGGGCAAGATTTCCGTGTCCTCACCAAGATGACGACTGACCATGCTCTCCTCCTCCTCCTCCTCCTCCCCCCTGTGCTCAGGCCACACACGCTGAACCGACGGTATGACACTTGTTCTGGTACTACCGTCTACAGCGCATGGTAACAGCTCCTGTTCTTCCTCCTCCTCCTCCTCTCCCTCATTGCCCCCCAATGCACGTTGGGATGAGATGAGGCTGGGCTGTGTGTAATTGCCCACTACGGCTTCTTGATCCATCTCATCATGCTCTGGCTGCAATGCCTCCTCTTTAATTCTCTGCAGAGAGCGTTACAAAAGACAGACAAGTGGGATGCTGACACTAATGATGGCGTCATCGCCACTCACCATCTTGGTGGCCTCCTCAAAGTTTGTCAGGATGGTACATATGTCAGACATCCAAGTCCACTCATGAGGTCTTATGTGTGGAGTCTGACCTGAATATCAACAGCCTTGTTGCAGCTGGTACTCCACAACTGCTCTCTTCTGTTCACAAATCCTTTGCAACATGTGGAGGGTAGAGTTCCAACGCGTGGGGACATCACACACCAGTCGGTGTGCCGGAAGCTGCAAACACTGCTGTAACACAGCAAGGGCGGCGGAAGCTGTAGCCGACTTGCGAAAATGAGCTGACAGGCGGAGTACTTTCACGAGCAGATCTGGCAACTCGGGGTACGATTTAAGAAACCGCTGAACCACGAGGTTAAGCACATGAGCCAGGCATGGTACGTGTGTGATCTCGCCTCGCCTCAGAGCCGCCACCAGGTTATGGCCAATGTCACACACGACCATGCCTGGATGTAGGTTCAGTGGTCTCAGCCACAAATCTGCCTGCTCTTTTACAGCTGTCCACAACTCACAAGCAGTGTGAGGTTTATCACCTAAGCTTATGAGTTTCAGTACAGCCTGTTGCCGCTTGGCTAAGGCAGTACTGCAGTGCTTCCAGCTTGTAACTGATGTGATATCTGAGATGGAGGCTGAACATGAGGAGGAGGAGGAGGATGATGAGCAGGAGTTGTACACTGTGGGGGCAACTCTGACTGACATAGGGCCCGCAATCCTCGGTGTGGGGAGGATGTGTTCCGTCCCAAGGTCCGACTGGGTCCCGGCTTCCACTATGTTTACCCAGTGTGCCATCAGGGAGATGTACTGTCCCTGGCCACAAGCACTTGTTCACGTGTCCGTTATCAGGTGGACTCTCCCGGTAACTGCGTTGTTGAGGGCACGGCAGATGTTTTGGGACACGTGCTTGTGTAGTGCGGGGATGGCACACCGGGCAAAATAGTGTCGGCTGGGGACCGAGTACCGAGGGACGGCCACCGCCATAAGGTTGGGGAAGGTTTTCCGTCTCCACCAGCCTAAAAGGCAGCATTTCCAACGCAAGCAGTCGTGAAATTCCGCGAATTTCCGCTTTCGTTCAAAGGTCTGGGATATGGACAATTGAATGCTGCGGTGGGACGTGGATGTGGACATTGATGCTGTTTCTTGAGAAACTGCCATAACAAGTGAAGACTGAGAGGAGGGAGCATCTTTACATGCAGTATGGACAGGGGATTGCCTTGCACACACAACAGGGGGTTCTATTGCATGCACAACAGCTCAAGAAGCAGTGGTGACACCCGCTGACACTGGTCGTGGACCCTGGGGTTCGCCCCACAAAGTCGGGTGCTTTGCTGCCATGTGCCTGATCATGCTGGTGGTGGTCAGGCTGGTAGTTTTGTCACCCCTGCTAATGCTGGCATGGCAGGTGGTACAAATGGCCTTTTTGGGGTTATCAGCAGAGTCTTTAAAAAAATTCCAGACTCTGGAAGACCTACCGCTTGTACTGGCAACGTCCATCTTGTTGGTGTTACGGGGAACGGTTGCCTGCCTTCTGTCTGCGGCCACCACACTGCTTCTTCCTGCCTGTTGGGGTACTCTGCCTCCCTCCCCCTGTGTGCTGCTGGCCTCACTCTGCATGTCCTCCTGCCACGTTGGGTCAGTTACTAGATCATCCACCACCTCCTCCACTTCCACTTGCGCACCACGATGCTCCTCCTCACTTCCTGGCAATTGTGTCTCGTCATCGTCCACCTCTTGTGACAAATTGCCAGTGTCGACTTCCTGTGGCCGTGGCTGTTCAAATATTTGGGTATTGCTACATGGGATCTCCTCTTACACCACTTCAAGCGTAGCAGGCGAGGGGCACGAATATGGAAATGGACCAGTGAACAGCTCTTCAGAGTGTCCAAGTGTGGGATCAATTGCTGTCTGACGACATTCGGCATGGTGGGAGGAAGGAGCATCAGGGTGAGGAGGAGTATGCGGTCGAGATTCACGGCTACTAAGAGTTGACCGTGTGGAAGACAGACCGGAGGTGGTGGTGCCCAGGTAACTGGAAGTATTATCTGCTATCCAATTAATAACCTGTTCACACTGATCAGTTCGCAATACTGGTGTTGTTCTGTGCTTCCCTAGTAATTCAGTCAAGAAGTGGGAGCGAAAAGATGTGGCTGTTGGTTGTGGCACATTTTCACTTTGGCCACGGCCCCGTCCTCTGCACGCACCATCACCAGAACGTCTAGTTCCACGTCCCTAGCCACGCGCCTTGCCCATTGTAAAGGAAGTAAAATAGCTAACACTCGCACTATCAATGGAAAAAGGGTAATAAAAAGTAGATTAGAACCGTGGAAGAGGAAAACCACAGTTCTATTTCTCTGGCCTACACCCGACTCTTTTAAACAATCAGAACAATCAGGGAGAAACTATTACTGTTTTTCCTTACGGAAAAAATACCAAAACCTGAATAATAGAGATTTTTTACCGTGGAATGGCAAAACTACAGTTATTGTTTACTGGTGTATACCAGACTTTTTAAAATATATAGATTTGCGGCTGAACAGTGAGCGACACACTCAAACTTTTTTTTTTTTAGATACTAAAGGCCCAAAACTGGATACTACACAGATTTTACCCGTTGAACTGCAAAACCACACTGGGAATTGTCAGGCGTACACCAGACTATTTTCAACAGAAATATTTTTGTGTCAGAACACTCAGGAGACACTACTGTTTTTTTTAACTGCAAAAAATGCAAAAAGCAGGATAATAGAGATTTTTACCGTGGAACAGTAAAACCACAGTTTTAATTTACTGGTGTATACCAGACTTTTTAAAATATATAGATTTGCGGCTGAACAGTGAGCGACACACTCAAACTGTTTTTTTTTAGATACCAAAGGCCCAAAACTGGATACTACACAGATTTTACCCGTTGAACTGCAAAACCACACTGGGATTTGTCAGGCGTACACCAGACTATTTTCAACAGATATATTTTTGTGTCAGAACACTCAGGAGACACTACTGTTTTTTTTTACTGCAAAAAATGCAAAAAGGAGGATAATTGAGATTTTTTACCGTGGAACAGCAAAACCACAGTTTTAATTTACTGGTGTATACCAGACTTTTTAAAATATATAGATTTGCGGCTGAACAGTAAGCGACACACTCAAACTGTTTTTTTTAAGATACCAAAGGCCCAAAACTGGATACTACACAGATTTTACCCATTGAACTGCAAAACCACACTTCTGTTTCTGTGGCCTATACCAGACTCTTTTCAACAGATATATTTGTGTCTGAAAAATCAGAGACACACTTTTTTTTTTTTTGGGAGGGGGGACACCAATAGGTTAATAAGACAGGTATTTGTACAGTGTGTAGGAGGAAAAAAAAAAGAGGATTTAGATGAAAAAAAAGGATTTTTATTGGCCCCCGAGACCTGCAGCTAAGTCTAGAAATTTCAGAAACAGGAGCACACAGGACTGTAATGCAGCGTTTGCTGGTATAACTCCACTGCGTCTCCTATACAGCCTGCCTGCCTGATATCTGGGATGGATATTAGTCCTGAGAAGGACTGTTTGTTTGTTCTGGCAGCCTTTACAGACCCTACACGAATTATTTTGCAGCAAAAATTTCTCCCTAGCTCAGCAGCGCTGTCCCTACACTGTCTGATCCGGAGCGTCTGTGTCCAAGATGGCGGCGCCCGGTTTTAAATACTCGCGGTGACGCTGTGCGGCCAGCCAATCACTGTAATGCCCACAAACAACATGGCTCCTGCCCGAGTAACCCGGAAATGCTCGGTGCTCACCGAACATCCCGAGTAGCGTGATGCTCGGGCGAGTACCGAGCAGTGTCGAGCATGCTCGCTCAACACTAGCGCAGACCCATTCATTTGAATGGGTCAAGTGTGTAGGTGTCTCCAGTATGTGTGAAAACTGTCACCACATGTACCTGAGACACAGACATGTGAAGGAGCCCTTAGGGACAGATATATATATAATAGTGGTATTTCTGTACATTTAATCTGATCTCAGGCAGCGGAGAACAAAGACAGAAGAGGGCTCCTGTGCAAGAACAATATATGGGCCCTTCTCAGTCATGTAGGTCATCATAATGCAGAATTCTCCCTGTTTTGGAGGTGGAACCCCTTACCTCTTTGGCCTCTGTGCAGCTGCACAGGTTGTACCAATGGATGTCCACCCCTGATCTCAGGACCATATCTCTGCATTGAAATGTATAAAAAAAAAGGCGGAGCTAATGAAATGATGGCTATGAATAAATAAGAGAAAACTGGTCATCTCCCTACACAGTGCTACAGTATATATAAAAATAGACAATATTTCATGTGTCTGAATATTGTGTAATTGCAATTATTATTTTATACGAACATTATTTAAACCCTATAAAGGTAATGACTCGCCCCCTGGGCCTGTGTTGTGCGTGCACGTGTGTGCGGGGAATACCCGGAGCCGGATCGCTAGGGGTTGTAGTCTCCGTGGCGATGACCCGGTCCGTGCCCAGGGTGGTCAAATCAGTGGCAGGGTTATTAGTATGATGATGGTCCGACTACGCCACCTGTGGATTGCAGTCAGTGGGGACCGCCGCTGCAAGGCAGACCGCTGAGGCCGGTGTTGTGTGTGCAGCTAGGAATGGGATGACTCCCCACGGGAGAAGTATAGCCTCAGGGCAGTTGGTATGGATGATGGGAGTGATGGTGCACGAGCGCAGTAGGAACAACTCAGAGTCTGTGCAGTGCAGTTCAGGGTCTTTACTGGTGTTATAAAGCAGACCCTCCCGGGAGTACTGGTTAGCAGTAGAGGCCTGGTCAGTCTGTGAGCAAGCAGGATCTCCCCTGGCCAGGTGGAGTTGTAGGCCTCCCCGTCTATCTGCACTCTTCCTGGCTACCTTGCTGTATGCGGGTAGAAGTAGCCCACGTCTCTGAGTGTACCGTGTGGTGCTCACCCGTATGGCCGGTGACTTGGGGCCTTCTGTTAGCCTCCGCTCCACGATGGCGGTGCTGGTCCCTTGCTTGTGACCGTGCCTCCGGGCTTCTATGGCCAGAGGACCTGGAATCCCCTGCCGGTTGGATTCTGCTCCTGGACCTGGATGTCCCCACAGCCTCGGACTCCGTGTCCGGTATTAGTGTTTTCAGCCAGGGCGAGCTATCTGGCTTCCAGCCCCTGGCACTCGCTCCTGCTCCAACAGAGCTCCTAGTTCTTGCTTTCCCTCTCCAGGCTCTGACTGACCTAATCCCGCCCCAGACCCAGTTTATAAGGGCAGATTCCTCCCCTCCCAGGTCTGGGCGGGCGGTGTTGCATGCTTAGGGCTCCTGACCAGAGAAACCTCCCACTTGCTCTCAGACGTAATATTTCTATTACTATGGTAACCAGACCCCTGGGGTGCCACATTCCGCCCTAGTAAAATTTAGTACTCCGGGACTAAACATATTTTTAAAGAAACATAAATGCAGGGTATAACAATAACAAGACAACATGAAAAAGTACATTTTGTGGTCACGACGTTTCCGTAACCGGGTGTCCATATCACCCAAGGTGAAGTTTTTGAGAATAGGTAGGGGACCTTTCCAAAGAAAACCCCTTGCGTTGGCCTTGGGCGTGGCTGCAAGGCGGGCTAACTACTTTGGGCCACAAGGAGGCCACGCCAGACAGGTTTTCTCTTCTGCGGCCATCTTCGCAAGAGGCACTATGTGCAACTATCTACAAGAATTGTTCCGGTTATCCAGCGTCCATAACCTGTTAGTCCATAGAAATCTGCAGGGTAACTGAGAAACATAATTAATAACAGGCAACAACACAAACCATAAACATTTTCAAGAAACAGGTAAATTTACAGTGCATTACTTTATATTCTCCAGCGAGCGGGCATCCGACCTCTAGTGACTCTAGTGGACCTACGGAGCTCACTAACTGGTCCTGCACTACAGGGTGTAGGAGGTGTTATGGGTAAGCTGGGCAGCTGTCTGCGTACTCTTTGGCTCACTAGGGGCACGGCAGAATCACTACTAGCAGAGGGTTGATCCTCCTGCGCTGCTGGTGTGGACTCTTCTGCCTCCTGGGCCGGCTGCTCTTCCAGCTTTACCTGGTCTTCTGTAGGCACTTGAGGGGCTGGCTGGAGAAAGGTGAGGACGAGCACCACGATAGCGTTGTTTACTTGTGTCCAGGACCAGGGAAAGTCTCCGAGTACGGTGCTGATCATTTCCTCCTTTTCCTCTACGGGTTGAGGGTTTTCCTGATCTTCATCTGTGCTTTGCAACTTCTCAGGGCACTTTTTCAGGTGGTCTCTGGAGACAGTGGCTGTGGTCTCTCCTCCATCCCTGCTGATGACGTACACCTTTGGATTATTGTGGCTTGAGGGCAGTACGGTGTACGGGTCCTTTTCCCACTGGTCGTCCAACTTATGGAGCCGCCTTTTTCTTTTCAAGACCTGCTCTCCAGGTGCCAGGGGAACAGCGGGAGCATGTTGGTTATAAGTCCTCTCCTGCCTTTCTCTTGATTGACAGAGACTTCGCTCGATGCTCTCCTGTACTTTCCGGTACTGCTGCTGCCGTTCTGTATCCCAGTCTGCCTCTGGCGAGGTGTCCTCGGGTGTCAGGACTCCCATATCCAGGTCAACAGGCAGCTTACCAGGTCTTGCTCGCATTAGGTAAGCCGGGGTACAGTTGGTGGAACCTACCGGGATGTGGTTATACAGGTCCACCAGATCAGGCAGTTTCTCAGGCCACAGGCTGCATTCTTCCAGGGGCAATGTTTTTAGCAGATCTATCACCACCTGGTTCATCTTCTCGCAGAGTCCATTGGTTTGGGGGTGATAGGGCGTTGTTCTTATCTTCCGGCAGCCGTACAGGTTGCAGAACTCCTGGAAGACCTCCGCTTTGAAGGCTGGTCCTTGGTCTGTCAACACCTGTTCCGGATACCCGTGTGGGCGGCAGAAATGCTGCTGGAAGGCCCTAGCTGCTGTTTGAGCTGTTAAGTCTTTGACGGGGACCACCACTAGGAACCGGGAGTAGTGATCCACGATGGTTAGGGCGTAGACATACCCGCTTCTGCTTGGAGCCAGTTTAACATGGTCCAGAGCGACCAGTTCCAGCGGCTGCCTGGTGATGATGGGCTGCAGGGGAGTCCTCTGGCTGGCACGGTCCCTTCTTCTTAGATTGCACGGGCCACAGTCTCTACACCATCTCTCAATGGCTCCTCTCATGCCTATCCAGTAGAACTGTTCACGCAGCAGGAACTCCAGCTTCTTCCATCCGAAGTGCCCTGCCCCATTGTGGTAGGCCTCCAGCACCATAGCTGCGTCCCGTCTCGGTACCACAACCTGCCAGATCAGTTCATGTGTCCGGGAATTGACCATTCTGCGGCACAACTTCTCCTTGTAGAGAAACAGTCTGCTTTTTTCCGTCCACAGTTGCTTGATCTCTTCCGGAGCGTCTGGGTCCAGGCGGGCGTCAGCCTAGGTCAGCATCTCCTTCACAAGACGGACTGCGGGGTCACTGTCTTGCGTCTCCGCCCAGTTGTAATGGGGTAAGGGGTTGAACGTAGCGGATTGCTGGCCCCTCACACGGTGGGAATACTGGGTAATCCCATGACGGTGGAACGCAGGGAGTTCGACCTCTTCCAGTTCTTCTGGATCTTCCCCTCCGTCCGGTAGGTTTGGCATCCTGGACAGGGAGTCCGCGTTGGCATTGGAGCGTCCTGCCCGGTATTTGATCGTGAACTCATAATTGGACAGGCGGGCCATTAATCTCTGCTCCAGGGCACCCAGTCTTGCAGTGTCCAGGTGTGTCAACGGGTTGTTGTCCGTGTACACGGTGAACCTGAAAGAGGCAAGGCAATGCTTAAAACGTTCGGTTACCGCCCACACCACTGCCAGGAACTCTAGCTTGAACGAGCTGTAATTCTCAGGGTTTCTTTCCGTGGGTCGCAGTTTTCGGCTGGCGTAAGCAATTACCCGTTCTCTCCCCTGCTGGATCTGGGACAGTATGGCTCTTAGCCCGATGTTGCTTGCGTCCGTGTGGAGGATAAAGGGCTGGCTGTAATCAGGGTACGCCAGGATTTCATCCCCCGTGAGGGCCATCTTCAGCTGGCGGAATGACTCCTCTTCCAGCTTTTCCCATCTGAAGGGTGGCTTCTGGTTTTTGGCCTTCCTGGACTGGCCTATCAGGAGGTCCTGCATAGGAGCTGCCTTCTTGGTAAAACAGGGAATGAATCTTCGGTAGTAGCCTACCAACCCGAGGAACTGCCGCACTTTCTTTATGCTGGATGGTCTTGGCCAGTCCTTAATCACGGTGATCTTGTCAGGGTCGGGAGCCACTTCGTTAGCACTCACCACGTGTCCCAGGTACTGTACCTTTGGCTTCAGTAGATGACACTTTGAGGGTTTTACCTTTAGGCCATAGTCTGCCAGGGCTTCAAACACTTCTGCCAGGTGTTCCAGATGGTCCTCATAGGTCTTGGAATTGACGATGACATCGTCCAGGTATAATAGGACCATCTCGAAGTTCCGGTGTCCCAGACAGCATTCCATCAACCGTTGGAAGGTTCCTGGTGCGTTGCAGAGCCCGAACGGTATACAGTTAAATTCGCTGAGTCCCATCGGGGTGGTGAATGCGGTCTTCTCCCGGTCCGCCTCTGCTACAGGAACCTGCCAGTACCCGCTAGTGAGATCCAAAGTAGAGAAGAAGTTAGCAGATTTTAATGCAGCTAAGGACTCTTCTATCCTTGGTAACGGGTACGCATCTTTGTGTGTGATACGGTTGACCTTCCTGTAGTCTACACACATTCTCATGGTGTTGTCTTTCTTTTTCACTAAGACTAGTGGAGCTGCCCAGGGGCTACAGCTGTCCCTGATTACCCCAGCCTCCTTCATGTCTTTTAGCATCCCCTTGGCGTGCTGATAGTGTGCAGGGGGTACGGGTCGGTATCTCTCCTTTATGGGAGGATGGTCTCCCTTGGGGATGTGATGTTCTACCCCCTTTACTCGCCCGAAGTCTAGCGGGTGTTTACTAAACACTCTCTCGTACTCCTGAACCACCCGGTAGACTCCCTGTTTTTGGTGTGAGGGAGTGGAGTCAGTACCCAAATGCAGTTGCTGGCACCAGTCCCCTATTTGTTTCTTAGAGCCATTACCTTCCTCTGGTTGAGATGGAGGCAAGGGTTCCACGGCCTGTACAGAGTTCTGGTTTATGGTGAACAATTTGGCTAGCGTGGCATACCGGGGCAGGTGTACTTCTCTCTCCCCGATGTTTATGATGCGGACTGGTACCCTCCCATGGCGTACATCGACCACCCCCCGTGCTGTCAAAATGGTGGGCCTATTGTCTGAGTAGACGGGTTCTACCATCGCTTGGTAGTCTCTACCCCATAGACCAATAGCTGCCCGGCACCAAATCATCATCTCACTTTTCGGGGGCATGGCAATAGGGAACGGGTCACACATTCTCACGCTACCAATCTCACCACCAGATAGTTCCACCTGTTGCTGTTTCATCAGTGCCCGGATCTCTTTTTGGAGGACACGCTGCTGGCTGGAACTGGCGTTCTTGGCAACCTGTTGCAAAATAAGAATCACCTCTGCAAGACAGTTTTCGATTACGCTAGTACCTAGGGTTATTTTTGGGTGACTCTCGCGACAGTCAATGTCCACAATGATCAGTCCTTGTGCCGGCAGTTCAACTTTACCGACCTTGATGGTCACCTCTTTAAATCCTATCTGTGGCACGGGCTGACCATTGCTGGCGATAATGCTCAGGTCGTCATCTGGGTAGCGGGTTATGTCCGAGTCATTCCAGTACTGCTTGAAGAGCACGTACGGGATGGTAGTCACCTGTGACCCAGTGTCTAGTAGGGCACTCATAGGAATGCCATCCAGTACCACAGGCAAGACCGGACGTCCCCCTACGTATTTATCACGCCAGTTCGATGGGCCTGATGATCTTATGCCTGGGGGTTGGCCCTCTACCCCAGGTTGTGCCCGTTTAAATAACAGTACCTTGCCATATGTCCGGGTTGATTGCAGCGGTGGCAGATGGGTTGTCCGTCCTCGTTGTATCGGTCGCTGGGTCTTCCTCTGGCCGGTGGGGTCCTCCTCAGTCGGCGCCATGGGACGTCCTCCGGTCCGGATGCCAGCTGGATCTTTCCTGGAGAAGAGACCTGTAAAGACTGCACAGTTCTGGTTAGCGCGGCAACGCTCTTAGTCAGCTCTTGGACCTGATGGTGCAGGTCAGTAGCCGGGTTGGTATCCAAAGCTTGCGCACCAGCTCCCACAGCCTCCGTAGACAAGGGCACCGCCTCCCGAGGATAGGTAATAGCAGGGCGCCGGTGGGTTACAGCGCTACCCGGTGCCGGTTCTCGGAGCACCCGGATGGCTCTGTCCTTGAACTTCGCAAAGTCTAGGTCAGAGTTCTGCAGGGCCATTGCACGTAACTGGGTTCGGTGGGCGTTGGACAGCAGACCCTCTATGAATTGCTCGGTCAACAGTTTGTCTTCATTCCTCACGCTGTCAGGGTCTGCCTGTTTAATGGCTCTCAGGGCCTCTTGTAAGTTTAGAGCATAGTCCCTTATACTTTCATGTGCCCGCTGTTTGCACCCGTAAAATCTGAGTTTTATTTCAGCTGAGGTGCTGGTGTCAAATGTGTCTTTCAGACGGGCTAGTATCTCTCTGACAGTCCTCTTCTTCCTAGGCGGCCAGGACTTTACCTCCCTTTGGGCTGCTCCGATTAACTGGGCCACCAGGATGCTCACTTTCTGCTCTTCCATGAGGGGGTATACCTGGAAGAGGCTATCCAGTCTTTCCCTAAAGTCACTTAGGGTATGTGACTCCCCTGAGTACTGGGGTAGCCAGGTCGCCCCCGGGATATAGGGCATGGTGAACGGCATGACCGCAGCAGCGGTTGCACTGGCGGTGGCTGTGGCGGTGGAGCTTCCCTCTGTATCCGACATCCTCCTTCCCCCCTAGTGGACCGTGGCCTACCTTGCGATGATCTTCCTCCGTAGGCCGCGGCTCCGCAGTCGATCGTCGGGGTTGAGGACCTTGCGTCGCGCTCCTGTGACGTCAGCGTCGCTCCCTCTCCCTTCCAGGACCTTACGCAGCGTCAGTGCGTGGGGCGGAGCTTCGGATCTCGCGCGCTTTCGGCGTCCACGCCCCTCTTCTTCCCGCGCAGCGTCCTGAAGATGGCGTCCGATGGCGGGAACCGACTCCGGATGGCGGGAACCAACTGAAGATGGCGGGAAATGGCTCCGGATGGCGGGAAGACGGCTGCAGACGGCGAGAAGACGGCTGCAGATGGCGGGAAACGGCTGCGGATGGCGGGAAGCTTCTCTCAGGTAAGTGCAAAAGTCTTTTTCAGGCACGCAATACCCGTTGGTGGCGGGTTGGTTTGAATCCTGCCGACTACGCCAAAATTGACTCGCCCCCTGGGCCTGTGTTGTGCATGCACGTGTGGGGAATACCCGGAGCCGGATCGCTGGGGGTTGTAGTCTCCGTGGCGATGACCCGGTCCGTGCCCAGGGTAGTCAAATCAGTGGCAGGGTTATTAGTATGATGATGGTCCGACTACGCCACCTGTGGATTGCGGTCAGTGGGGACCGCCGCTACAAGGCAGACCGCTGAGGCCGGTGTTGTGTGTGCAGCTAGGAATAGGATGACTCCCCACGGGAGAAGTATAGCCTCAGGGCAGTTGGTATGGATGATGGGAGTGATGGTGCACGAGCGCAGCAGGAACAACTCAGAGTCTGTGCAGTGCAGTTCAGGGTCTTTACTGATGTTATAAAGCAGACCCTCCCAGGAGTACTGGTTAGCAGTAGAGGCCTGGTCAGTCTGTGAGCAAGCAGGATCTCCCCTGGCCAGGTGGAGTTGTAGGCCTCCCCGTCTATCTGCACTCTTCCTGGCTACCTTGCTGTATGCGGGTAGAAGTAGCCCACGTCCCTGAGTGTACCGTGTGGTGCTCACCCGTATGGCCGGTGACTTGGGGCCTTCTGCTAGCCTCCGCTCCACGATGGCGGTGCTGGTCCCTTGCTTGTGACCGTGCCTCCGGGCTTCTATGGCCAGAGGACCTGGAATCCCCTGCCGGTTGGATTCTGCTGCTGGACCTGGATGTCCCCACAGCCTCGGACTCCGTGTCCGGTATTAGTGTCTTCAGCCAGGGCGAGCTATCTGGCTTCCAGCCCCTGGCACTCGCTCCTGCTCCCACAGAGCTCCTAGTTCTTGCTTTCCCTCTCCAGGCTCTGACTGACCTAATCCCGCCCCAGACCCAGTTTATAAGGGCAGATTCCTCCCCTCCCAGGTCTGGGCGGGCGGTGTTGCATGCTTAGGGCTCCTGACCAGAGAAACCTCCCACTTGCTCTCAGACGTAATATTTCTATTACTGTGGTAACCAGACCCCTGGGGTGCCACAGTAATATTTAATACTGTTAGGAATAAAAGTTACATGTTATCAAATCTCCATTCCCTTTATCTCCCTATCCTTACTTTATTGATTTACGTCATCTCTTAGTGATGTAGATTTGATGAGGCAATTTTGCATAATAATAAATCATCTCACGAGTTATTTATCAAACTTTGGATAAGTGATTGGCTGCAGCAGTCACATGAAGGAAGTATGGCTTGTGATCACTGCAGGATCAGCAGGAACTACCTGAGCAGCGGTGCTGGAACGCAGAGGGATTTTAAGGCCACGTTCACACGTTCAGTATTTGGTCACTATTTAACATCAGTATTTGTAAGCTAAATTCAGGAGTGGAACAATCAGAGGAAAAGTATAATAGAAACACGTCACACCACTTCTGTTTTTTTCACCTATTTCTAGTTTTGGCTAACAGATACTGATGAAAAATACTGACCAAATACTGACCGTGTGGCCTAAGGGAGAGCAATGGCTCATTCACACGTCAGCTTTTCACGCACAAGTGCTGTTTTTTTCACGGATAGCACTTGTATTTATGAGAGTCCATGGGACTGTTCACTTGTCCGATGTTTTCCTTGGACCGAGTGATCCGTGCAAAATTGGGAGACATGTCCGATATTGATCCAAGTGCAAGTCTATTGGTCCATGACAAAATAGGACAACACTGAGATGCCATTCGTGTTCTATCCGTTTTTCACTGACTGATAAATACTGATGAAACTCTGACCAAACTCTGATGAATATCACTGATGAAACGTGATCCGTTTTTCTTGTGCATATGAATAAGGCCTAATAATTATTTTTTTTATTTTTTAACACTTCATGTTATTAGAAAACTTTCTGATATTCCCAGACAACCTCTTCATTGCAATAAACAAATATGACTGACTGATCCATGATGAGCATGTGAGCAAACAACGATCATATGAACATATTCAGTGTAAACATATCCACTGGGATAAAAAAGTATATACAGATACACAGTAATTTCAATATAAAGGACTTATCGTATATGCTCTAATATAACACATTAGAGATACATTTTGCAGAGTCCTTCCCAATAAGTGACCATCAGATTTTGATCGACACTATCCTAATGGTGCATATATTTTTTGGTGGACTACTATGAATAATTACTGCACTTTTAATACCTTCTTCAATCCATCTGTTGACATTTTTAAAATGGCCATTGTTGCCCGAAACTTTCCATATCAAAGATTCACTGTACCATAAATGACTCTAGCGAAACTCCAAAGCTTATCTTTCCTGGCTTCATCGCCTCCTTCTTATAATCATTACTTTTTCATCCCCCAGACATTCCATTGCTCTTACTATCTGTAAATTCCTTCTGTATTTCTGTATTTTCTTGATATTAATCACTGGTCCTACAGTTTTGCTGGCAGCTTTTACAACTCAGGATGTAACAGTTTCAGAAGTTCATGGTATCGGGGCATTTGAGGTAAAGCTGTGTTAACATAGAACATGGATGTGTATTTCCTGCATATCTATTTATTTGATGGATGGCAGTTTCTCATAGGCTGAATCTGGTAAATCAGAGACTAAACTAAAGCTGACCTTACACTTTATATCAAGTCCTCTCCAGGTAGATAATGGTCTGATGGACCTTTCAACTGCTCATATGACAAACCAACATTTAACAAAACGGGTCTTAAAATTTGGCTTTCGAAGGCAACATAACAAACAAGCAGAAAAAAGTCAGTTATGTTGTTAAACAGGTTTTCCGGAAGTTACATACTAATCATATCCCCCTAGAATAGGTCATCAATATGGGATCTGTGGGGGTTCGAAACACGGTACCACCACTGATCACCGGATATCTGCTCCAGCAGTGGCCAGATATAAGCAATGAACAGAGCAGAACGCAGCAGCTCCATGTATTGCTTGGTAGCCGCTACCGATTATTGCAGTTTATCTATCATTCATGTAAAGGGGAGATAGACTGCGGTACTTTGGCCATTATAATCTATAGGTTGACCTATGTATTGAACAAGTACAACAGTGACAACTGTAACCCATAGACTCTAATGACATCTGTTAAATGGATATGTCATGAAATAATAAGTCCAATGAATATATGCCATTTTATTTATGGACGACAGCGGTAACTGTTGGGCATCCATCACAGCATCTCTTTAATGTATATATCAGAAGCTTTTCCTGGCATCTATCTGAAATTGGGTCAAAACAAAATTTCAACATAGCCGAAGAAGCCGCACTGGGATCCTTAGAAAAATATGCCTCTTTCCTTCTCCACATCTAATAGGATTTACATGTAAGATGCTTCATGGTCATAAAGAAGCACCAAACCGAGACTCCACTTCTAAAACTGCAATTTCTATCCATTGTGTGTATGTAAATAAACTAATAAACACATCTACCATAACTAGTGGATGTTAGATGTGTGCATAAAAAGAACCTCGATACAATAGCAAGGAAAAAAAGAGGTTTTATTTCTGGGCTGCTACAAATACAAATGGATATTCCAGAGAAAGAATCAGGATCCAGGATAATGGAATGCGGTTTATTGTCAAAACAAGTGTGGTAGTCCTGAGGAAGAAGATTGTTATACTTTAAAACGTGTCAAAAATAAACCGCATTCCTTTGTCCTGGATCCTGTCTGATTCTTTCTCTGGAATATCCATTGATATTCGTGGTAGCGCCCAAATGAAACCCCTTTCTTTCCTTGCTATTGTATTGTGTAACGGTTCTGGGAGGCGGAACCTCTGAGCAACTATACAAGGGGGCGGTCCTTGTAAGGAAGCGGGTGGCTCCCAGGGAAGACGGGCAGGTAGTCACGGCAAGTGACAGGGACAGTCTCTGGGTAGAAGGGCAGGTAGTCACGGTAAGTGACAGGGACAGTCTCTGGGTAGAAGGGCAGGTAGTCACAGCAAGTGACAGGGACAGTCTCTGGGTAGAAGGGCAGGTAGTCACGGCAAGTGACAGGGACAGTCTCTGGGTAGACTAGCAGACAGGTAGCAGGTGGACGCTCCCAGGTGAGCGGGCAAGAGTCTCTGGACGGGCAGGTGGTCACGGCAAGTGACGGCAGAGCCTTCAGGTAGGCTAGCAGGCAGGTAGCAGGTGAGCGCTCCCAGGTGAGCGGGCAAGAGTCTCTGGACAGGCAGGTGGTCACGGCAAGTGACGGCAGAGCCTCCAGGTAGGCTAGCAGGCAGGTAGCAGGTGAGCGCTCCCAGGTGAGCGGGCAAGAGTCTCTGGACTGGCAGGTGGTCACGGCGAGTGACGGCAGAGCCTCCAGGTAGGCTAGCAGGCAGGTAGCAGGTGAGCGCTCCCAGGTGAGCGGGCAAGAGTCTCTGGACTGGCAGGTGGTCACGGCAAGTGACGGCAGAGCCTCCAGGTAGGCTAGCAGGCAGGTAGCAGGTGAGCGCTCCCAGGTGAGCGGGCAGGCTGGTCCATAGACAGACTGACAGGTGTCGGAAGGCAGACCGTCGGACCACAGGCTTGCAAGCAGGTAAGCGGATATCAGGCAGGTATCAAGCATGAACCTGGCAGGTGACTGGCAGGTAACAGGCAGGAATCTGGCAGGTGACTGGCAGGTAACAAGCAGGAATCTAGCAGGTGACTGGCAGGTAACTGGTAACGGGACCTGAGGGCTGAAGCAGAGTGAAGGCTTTGCAACAACATTGCTCGGGCACCTCCATTTTGGAGGAGGTGCCTTATATATGGAGAGATCCTCCGGCCATTGGCCGGGGACTCCTTAGGACGGCGCGCGCGGCCCCTTTAACCCCGCGGGTGGTTTGCACGTTAATGACCGGGCCAATTTTTACAATTCTGACCACTGTCACTTTATGAGGTAATTACTCTGGAACGCTTCAACGGATCCCCCTGATTCTGAGATTGTTTTTTCGTGACATATTGTACTTCATGACTGTGGAAAAATTTCTTCGATATCACTTGCGTTTATTTGTGAAAAAAACGGAAATTTGGCGAAAATTTTGAAAATTTTGCAATTTTCAAAATTTGAATTTTTAAGCCCTGAAATCAGAGCGATATGTCACACAAAAGAGTTAATAAATAACATTTCCCACATGTCTACTTTACATCAGCACAATTTTGGAACCAAAATTTTTTTTTGTTAGGGAGCTATAAGGGTTAAAAGTTGACCAGCGATTTCTCATTTTTCCAACAAAATTTACAAAACCATTTTTTTAGGGACCACATCACATTTGAAGTCACTTTGAGAGGTCTTTATGACAGAAAATACCCAAAAGTGACACCATTCTAAAAACTGCACCCCTCAAGGTGCTCAAAACCACATTCAAGAACTTTATTAACCCTTCAGGTGCTTCATAGGAATTTTTTGAATGTGGAAGAAAAAAATGAACATTTAACTTTTTTCACAAAAATGTTACTTTAGACCCAATTTTTTTTATTTTCACAGGGGTAACAAGGAAAAATGGACCACAAAATTTGTTGTGCAATTTCCCCTGGGCACGCAGATACCCAATATTTGGGGAAAAAACACTGTTTGGGCGCACTGTAGGGCTCGGAAGGGAAGGAGCGCCATTTGACTTTTTGATTGTAAAATTTGCTTGAATAATTAGCGGACACCATGTTGCGTTTAGAGAGCCCCTGTGTGCCCAAACATTGGAGCTCCCCCACAAGTGACCCCATTTTGGAAACTAGACCCCCCAAGGCACCTATCTAGATGCATAGTGAGCAGTTGCAACCCCCAGGTGCTTCACAATTTGATTCGTAAAAATGAAAAAGTGAAAAAAAAAACACTTTTTCATTTTTACGAATCAATTTGTGAAGCACCTAGGGGTTCCAAGTGCTCACTATGCATCTAGATAGGTGCCTTGGGGGGTCTAGTTTCCAAAATGGGGTCACTTGTGGGGGAGCTTCAATGTTTGGGCACACAGGGACTCTCTAAATGCAACATGGTATCCGCTAACAAATTGAATGGAAAATCGGCTCAAATTGTTAGCGGACACCACATTGCGTTTGGAGAGCCCCTCTGTGCCCAAACTTTGGAGCTCCCCCACAAGTGACCCCATTTTGGAAACTAGACCCCCCAAGGCTCCTTTCTAGATGCATAGTGAGCACTTGGAACCCCCAGGTGCTTCACAAATTGATTCGTAATAATGAAAAAGTGAAAAAAAAAACACTTTTTCATTTTTACGAATCAATTTGTGAAGCACCTAGGGGTTCCAAGTGCTCACTATGCATCTAGATAGGTGCCTTGGGGGGTCTAGTTTCCAAAATGGGGTCACTTGTGGGGGAGCTTCAATGTTTGGGCACACAGGGACTCTCTAAATGCAACATGGTATCCGCTAACAAATTGAATGGAAAATCGGCTCAAATTGTTAGCGGACACCACATTGCGTTTGGAGAGCCCCTCTGTGCCCAAACTTTGGAGCTCCCCCCCAAGTGACCACATTTTGGAAACTAGACCCCCCAAGGCACCTTTCTAGATGCATAGTGAGCACTTGGAACCCCCAGGTGCTTCACAAATTGATTCGTAATAATGAAAAAGTGAAAAAAAAACAACACTTTTTCATTTTTACGAATCAATTTGTGAAGCACCTAGGGGTTCCAAGTGCTCACTCCAAACACAATGTGGTGTCCGCTAACAATTTGAGCCGATTTTCCATTCAGTTTGTTAGCGGATATCATGTTGCATTTGGAGAGTCCCTGTGTGCCCAAACATTGGAGCTCCCCCACAAGTGACCCCATTTTGGAAACTAGACCCCCCAAGGCACCTATCTAGATTCATAGTGAGCACTTGGAACCCCAGGTGCTTCACAAATTGATTCGTAATAATGAAAAAGTGAAAAAAAAAACACTTTTTCATTTTTATGAATCAATTTGTGAAGCACCTGGGGTTCCAAGTGCTCACTATTCATCTAGATAGGTGCCTTGGGGGGTCTAGTTTCCAAAATGGGGTCACTTGTGGGGGAGCTCCAATGTTTGGGCACACAGGGACTCTCTAAATGCAACATGGTATCCGCTAACAAACTGAATGGAAAATCGGCTCAAATTGTTAACGGACACCACATTGCGTTTGGAGAGCCCCTCTGTGCCCAAACTTTGGAGCTCCCCCACAAGTGACCCCATTTTGGAAACTAGACCCCCCAAGGCACCTTTCTAGATGCATAGTGAGCACTTGGAACCCCCAGGTGCTTCACAAATTGATTCGTAATAATGAAAAAGTGAAAAAAAAAACACTTTTTCATTTTTATGAATCAATTTGTGAAGCACCTGGGGTTCCAAGTGCTCACTATTCATCTAGATAGGTGCCTTGGGGGGTCTAGTTTCCAAAATGGGGTCACTTGTGGGGGAGCTCCAATGTTTGGGCACACAGGGACTCTCCAAATGCAACATGATATCCGCTAACAATTTGAGCCGACAATTTGTTAGCGGATATCATGTTGCATTTGGAGAGTCCCTGTGTGCCCAAACATTGGAGCTCCCCCACAAGTGACCCCATTTTGGAAACTAGACCCCCCAAGGCACCTATCTAGATTCATAGTGAGCACTTGGAACCCCAGGTTCTTCACAAATTGATTCATAAAAATGAAAAAGTGTTTTTTTTTTCACTTTTTCATTATTACGAATCAATTTGTGAAGCACCTGGGGGTTCCAAGTGCTCAGTATGCATCTAGAAAGGTGCCTTGGGGGGTCTAGTTTCCAAAATGGGGTCACTTGTGGGGGAGCTCCAAAGTTTGGGCACAGAGGGGCTCTCCAAACGCAATGTGGTGTCCGCTAACAATTTGAGCCGATTTTCCATTCAATTTGTTAGCGGATACCATGTTGCACTTAGAGAGTCCCTGCGTGCCCAAACATTGGAGCTCCCCCACAAGTGACCCCATTTTGGAAACTAGACCCCCCAAGGCACCTGTCTAGATTCATAGTGAGCACTTGGAACCCCAGGTGCTTCACAAATTGATTCATAAAAATGAAAAAGTGTTTTTTTTTTCACTTTTTCATTTTTACGAATCAATTTGTGAAGCACCTGGGGATTCCAAGTGCTCACTATGCATCTAGATAGGTGCCTTGGGGGGTCTAGTTTCCAAAATGGGGTCACTTGTGGGGGAGCTCCAATGTTTGGGCACACAGGGGCTCTCCAAACGCAACATGGCGTCCGCTAACAATTTGAGCCGATTTTCCATTCAATTTGTTAGCGGACACCATGTCGCGTTTGGAGAGCCCGTGATGTGCCTAAACAGTGGAGCTCCCCCACAAGTGTCCCCATTTTGGAAACTATACCCCTCAAGGATTTTATTAAGGTGTATAGTGAACATTTTGAACCCAGAGGTACGGCACAGAATTTGTTTACATTAGGTCATCATATTGAATAAGTTGTCATTATTCTTGAGCGCGAGTGCTCGCTACTTGAGTTTGCATCGGGTACTCAGGTATGCACCATGTACAGCGTGTGCTCGAGTGACATGCTCGAGTCCCTGCTCCGCATGTTTCACGGTTATTAGACACCCAAAAAAAAACATGCGGGGATCGCTCGTGCATGGCAGGCAATCCCCGTAAAGTTTTTTGGCTGCGAAGCATATGGGGCAGAGACTCGAGCATGTCACTCAAATACCCACGATACTCAATGCATACCAGAGCACCCGATGCAAACTCAAGTAGCGAGCACTTGCTCTCAACACTAGTCGCCATATCGTCATCTTTTTTTCTTACTTTTGAAAAAAATCCCAACCCCAGCCCTAACCCTAGCACAACCCTAGCCCCAGCACAACCCTAGCCCCAGCACAACCCTAGCCCCAGCACAACCCTAGCCCCAGCACAACCCTAGCCCCAAACCCAGCCCTAACCCTAGCCCAATCCTAACCCAAGAGTTTATTTTTGACGCCGTTCCTTGTGCGGTATAAGTGATTAGACGACTTTATTCTTCGGGTCGGTGTGATTACAGCAATGCCAGAATCATATGGGGTTTTTATGACTGACAGCTGTCACACACTAAAAGACGCATTTTTTGTAAAATCTAGTTTTTGCATCGCCATATTTTGAGAGCTATAATTTTTCCAGATTTTGGCAGACAGTCATGTGACGGCTCATTTTTTGCGGGATGACTTGACGTGGTTATTGGTGCCATTTTCAGGCACGTGACATTTTTTGATCGCTTTCTATTCCGATTTTTGGGAGGCAGAATAAACAAAAACCAACAATTCAGGAATTGTTTTTTTTTTTTTTTTTTATTCTGTTCCGCGTGTGGTAAAATTGATGAGGTAGCTTTATTCTTCGGGTCAGTACGTTTACAGCGGTACCACATTTGTATCATTTTTCTATGTTTTGGCGCTTATACACAATAAAAGCTATTTTATAGAAAAAAATATTTTTTAGTATCGCTTTATTCTGAGAGCTATAACTTTTTTATTTTTCGGCTGATGGAGCTGTATGGCGGCTTGTTTTTTGCGGGACGAGATGACGTTTTCAGCGGTATTATTTTTATATGCGTTTTTTTGATCGCGTGTTATTCCACTTTTTGTTTGGCGGTATGGTGATAAAGCATTGTTTTTTGCTTCGTTTTTTTTTTTTTTTTACCGTGTTCACTGAAGGGGTTAACTAGTGGGACAGTTTTATAGGTCAGGTTGTTCCGGACGCGGCGATACCAAATATGTGTACTTTTATTGTTTTTTTTTAATTTTTTTTATAATAATATTTATTGATGGGTACATTATATTTTTATTTTTGGTGCATTATTTTTTTTATTTTTTTATAATATTTTTGCACATTTTTTTTTTTCCACTTTCACACAGTTTATACACTTTATTACTTTGTCCCACTCTGGGACTTTCACTTTTTTTTTTCTGATCGCCTGCATGGCACAGGAATGGAGCACCATCCCTATGCCATGAAGGCTGTCAGAAGTGCACAGTGTGAAGATTGCTTGGAGATGCACTGCGCATGTCCAAGCAATCTTCCTGCTCTCTGGTGACCCGGATGTTGTCATGACGACATCGGGTCGTCATGGCAACACCCGGGAAGCCTTTGCAGACTGCGCTGGAAGCCGGAAGAGGAGGTGAGTATCGCCGATCACCTCCCCTTGCCCCCGCAATGCCGCGATCGACTTCGATCGCAGCATCGCGGGGGTTAATGTGCTGGGAGCGGTGCAGGACCGCTCCCTGCACATAGTACCGGGTGTCAGCTGTGACAATCAGCTGACACCCGGCGGCGATCGCGCCCGCACAGCCTGTGTGCGCGCGCGATGACGTACTAATACGGGTCTGGCTCTTAAGTCCCAGGGCACAGACGCGTATTAGTACGTCAGATGTTATTAAGGGGTTAAGAGAGGGGGAGCGCGCGCGCGCCCTAAGCACAGTGGCCGGGAAGGAGCGTGCGCTGCCAGCAGAGCGGGAGGAAGACGCCGGGCACGGAGCGGAGAGGTGAGGGGAACAGAGTCCCTGCCTAGCAGGAGGCAGGGACGCCGACGCTACATATTGTGGACAGCCAAGCGGGTCTGCAGCAGCCATATCAAGCGTATTGTATATTGTGGTTCACAACCCGACCAGTTGAGCAACTCACTGTAGCCTAATATCCTAGTCACTATTGCGCTATTGTTTTTTCATTATTGTTTTTTGAATAATGCTATTAACCTGCAGATATAGGGGTTAATCTGCAGGTTAAAGGGGTTGTCCACTACTCAAACAACCCCTTCTCAATCCTTATGTTTCCCCTCAGTAAAATAATAACACCCATACTCACCTCCGGTTCTGGTGCCATTCTAGCGGTGTCGGCACTGGCTCTCCTGGGGCTCATGTGACATTGTGTCATTCCAGCAGTGTCGGCACTGGCTCTCCCGGGGCTTGTGGGACATTATTGTGTTACGCGATCACTGTGGCCAATCAGAGCTGGCTTCACTCTCCTCTTCTTCGGACAAATCAAATATCCGGAAGAAATCAGAGCTGCTGCTGCTCTCTCACATCCTCTGGATGTCACTTGAACTGGAGGGGAGAATGGGAGTTATTATTATGTTACTGAGGGGAAACATAGGGATTGAGATGGGGTTGCCCAAGTAGTGGCCCAACCAGTTGTTAGGTTTAGGGGGCAATCACTTTTTCACACAGGGCCCTGTAGGTTTGGATTTCTTTTTACCGTAATAATATAGACCTTCATTTAAAAACTGCATTTTGTATTTACTTGTGTTATCTTGGTCTAATAATTAAATTTGTTTTGTGATCTGAAACATTTAAGTGTGACAAACATGCAAAAGAATAAGAAATCAGGAAGGGGACACACACTTTCACTGCACTGTATATAGTGCCAACATATTCCACGGTGCTTTTCAAACATTGCCATCTCTGTCCCCATTAGTTCACACAATCTACATCCCCAACTAATTTGTCTTTGGACTGTGGGAGAAAACTCATAAAACATACAAACTCCATGTACAAACTTATAAACTCCATGGTGGGATTTGAAACCAGGATCCCTACACTGCAAACCACTGAGCCACTGTGCTGAAAAACTTTATTTGGAGATAACAATAATCAGTTTTCAAAAGATCATAAAGCATAAAGATCACATCAAGCTAAAACTTGTGGAGGTTAAAATAATATTTGATATCAGTCAAATCAAAACTGATTCATATTAGAGACCTCCAAGGCTTGAACATGGATTCTCCAGCTAGACATAGTTTCTCTTGACACGCCTGCTTAAGCAGATTAGATGGAGCACATGTATTCCAGAGAGTTGGCTAAAGGCTAAACTACAACATCTTTTAATAAATGCTGTAACCAAAAATTGGTCTGGATAAAACAACTCTAGGGATGAGTGCTGGGACTCTTTCATTTTAACATCTTAATTAATGAATAAAAAAATAAACAGATGTCATATAATGGATAATATCGACAGAAAGGAATCTCCCCTCAGAAGCTGCCCTTGAACTATCCTATTACATCTATAATAAGACAAAGCAGACTCATGACTCATAGGATCTAATACTAAAAAGTACATCACATTTCACTAGTTGAAAGTCTGAAGATAATAGATAATGAGATGTAATCAAATTCATCAAATATGGCTAAATTGCCGACTGGATTCCTAAACCTTCCACTAATCAAATTCTTAAAGAAGGTCAGTTGTATGATCAATTTATTGAGTCGTCATTCTGTAAGAAAATCGGTCAGGCATGAAGTATGTTAATGGGGATAAGATGTACGCACCATAAACAAAGTTTAAAAGTTCGGCTAGTCCACCTTATACTCTGCAGAGTTGTAGTATGAAGAATTAGTATTTCATTAATATAATTTCCAATTGCTTTGATAGAAGAGAAAAAACTGTGTCAATATTTCTTCTTCTTCTTAATACCCAAGAGCTTTTGAAATGTATGTATTTGCCTTCAAGAAAACTCAAGTTTCATTACTTGTCTGTGCCTAGAGATAAAATAACATTGAATCGAGAACATGAGAACATTTCAAAAATTTGTACAAGTCAATCCAAATAAGTGGGTCTAATAATCCTATATTGAAGATCAAGATGACAGAAATTGTACATCACAGAGCATTAAAGAAGCACTCCTCCTCCCATCAAAGTTGTTATCATCTTAATATATTGCAATCATCATATAATGTAGCACTGTGTACTTACTATTGCTCATTTTGCCCTTCTACCCAGCTAATTCTTCTCTTTTCCATTAGGTCTGACATCACATGATTATAAACTGACTAGCTAAATCCTTCAAAGCTCTATGTAGAAACAGGAAGTATCTTACCTGCATAAGTCATCATTAGAACTACAATTCTACTCACTGCAAAGTCCCTGACAGCTCTGCTCTGCCTCCTGATCAACTCCCAACCCAGCTGCTCTGCTCCCCTTGCTTTATCTCTCTTCATTATTTCCTTTTGTTAGTGATTTAGACTTGTGGTTCTAATGATGACTCATGCAGGGAAAAGCGACTTCCTGTTTCTAGATTGAGCTTAGAAAGATTCAGCTAGTCTGTTTTTAATCATGTCATGTCATAGACCTAATGGAAAACAGAAAAATGAACTGGGTAGAAAGACAAAAGTACATAGTACTATATAATATGATGACTGTGATATATTAAGAGGATAAAAACTTTGATGGGAGGAGTGCTTCTTTAATAGACGCTCATGACATACATTTTTGTGATGGATTGATTAGGGGGTTAAAGTGAAGTTTTACCTTTAAAGAGAACTTGTCGGCTTGGGAAGCCTGACATATAGAAGTTGAATCTGAGGAGATTTATGTATAGCAATGTGGGGAAAGAGTCAGCATAATTTGTATTTTAGTCACTGAAATCCCGGCTCATTCTGGGCTTAGAAGTCCAGAGAGTGGACCTAATTGTTGAAGCATAGATTTGTGCAGTCGCACTTTTCTCCGCTCTGTTAAGTCCTGTAATGCGCCAGCGCCTATTCACCGGAAGTGAAGTTGGCACCACAAAGGACAGAGCAAAGTGCGCCTGCACAGGCCTGCTCTTCTATTGCGCAGGCACAAAATTCGTAACAATCTGTGAATGTTGTAAAACTTGTAATCAATTAAGGCAGGGCGATGGTATTGCTCCCATAGGAAGTGTACCAACCACAGATCTGTGACACGCTCATGGAACCAGACCATGGTCATTAGCAATTTGGAATATGCATGGGGAGTTAAGAGCTTATATACAGATTTATGGACTGCAGTACAAGAGTAAACTACCCCCCCAAAACCCAAGATGAGCATAGACCCTTTAGTAAGTAAATAAGTAAATAATACATGTAGTACATGTAAATAACATGGGGTACTTAGTTAACACTATTTTGATAAAAAAAAACGCAAAAACCATCCCACCGTGACAAGGTGTACCCAATCGGGATGGTCCTATTCTGTCTCTAGTATTAAAACCCGCACCTTGTGTCAGCCGACCTCAATATAGATAAGGGCAGAGCAAGACAGGAGCAAGTTAAAGGTTGTGGTTTTTGTTTATATTGTAAAAAACTGATAATTACAAAGATCTCAAAGTTAAAAAATGAAGGGGCACATTACTGGCTACTCCCTTTGATCTTGTGGTCAGTGGAGCCCCAAGAACAGAGGTCCTGCCGATTCCACTGCTGACTTCTAAAGACATCTTTAGGTGAACCTTCTGCACATTACCTTCAGTGATATACAGTATGCATTAATATTTGTACCTTTTTTCATTTCTCCTGTCTGCTATTGCAATTCTGTGGTAATGCTTTGTTGGCCGATGTTAATCTAATGTGTATGGGGGCCTTAACACTGTGGCATTAATGCTATGCTCCCTTTATCTTTGAAATCTGTGGATTAATTAATAATTGTTGTATTTACAAAAATGTACGAAATTCACAAGTGAGTATAAAACAAAGTGTCGGAGGTTGTTTATGTAAGATATGACCTGTGTAGTTTTGATTATCAGGTGACATGTTATCTCGTTCAGATAAGAATTGTTGTACTATTGGCACATACCAGTTTTGCTTTGTTAAAGTGTCAGTAAGTTCTGTGACTTGCAGAATATCACTGTGATCTCAGCACAAGTAAGTAGCGGCTGACTCACATACAGCACCAGCTTAATCTACAGCACCAAATGTCCGTGGGTGACACAGAAAGGTTATTACAAAATAAAGGAATCATTGTTTTTAAAAATAAAAAGGACTAAAGCATAATAATGATAATTACTGCAGAATGATAACAGTTGCTATTCTCTGGTCACATATGTAATTTGCCGTTCATATTACAGTTTTATGTAGCACAAGATCCGTTTTAAGATACTTTAGTAGTTGATGTTGTGGGTGCTATTTCTTTGATCTCATGCCCCCTTAAAATCTATATTCCTTACTAGTGTTGAGTGAGCACTAAAATGCTCGGCTGCTCGAAGCTCGGGCCGAGCTCGCCGTGATACTCGGGTGCTCGACCCGAGCAACGAGCCCAATGTTAGTCTATGGGAGACTCGAGCATTTTTGCGGTGGCACCCCCGGCAGTCTTTTAAAAGCCTAACAAGTGCCCAAAACGATAGTGACAGTGCTCAAATGACATGGGGACAGCATGGGGATTGCCCCAGGAAGCATTTCTGACCCCCAGGTCACTGCTGTCAACAACGTGGTCAGAGGTATTAAGCCACTTTTACAGGCTCACAATAAAACGTTCAAAAACGAAAGTGAAACTTTTTTCCTGTGAAATATATTAAGGAACATCCTTTCCAGGGTAAAGACTTGTGTATAAGTTAAAATAAATGACCAAAAACAAAAATACTCCTCCACACCTTCGGCTATGTTCACAAATAGCATTTTTTATGCATTTTTGCACTTTTGTATTGCTTTCAACTATGACAAATGCATTCACCGTGAAATGTCATTTTAACATTTTACAACCTTATCTGGTCATGTGCTGTGTGACACATGCATAAAGTGCTGAAAAGACAAGGGAACAGCATGGGGAAGACCCCTGGAAGCATCTCTGACTCCCAGGTCACTGTCTAAAAGTGTGCCCATCATAAGTGATCCTTACCGCATCAGAAGATGCAGACTTGCAACTATCCCCATGCAAGTTCTAGTCCCAGGGCAGTGTTCAATTGTACCTCCCCCATTCCTTGCAATACAAGCTCAAGTATGCAGCCTGCCACCCACCCACCCCCAGGCTGCAATACCATACTGCTTGCTTGCTTGAACTTGAAATTGGGCCTTTTAGGCATGTGGAGGCGGAATCTGGACACCACGTCATGGCTGTGTTGGCGGCCTGGAATCCATACTCAGTCCCCAGCCGCCCGGAGGCCGGGTGTCCATACTTGGTCCCCAGCCGCCCCGCGGCCGGGTGTCCACACACGGTCCCCAGCCGCCTGGGGGCAGCCGGGTGTCCATAAACGGTCCCCAGCCGCCCCTATTTCTCCTTGGAACATCCCCCCACACACTTTTCTTAGCCCGGCCTGCTTTAGGCAGCATTGGACGAGCCCACCAGAGAACCAGACTCCTCCGGTGGGCCCTGACTTCTCCATCGGTGGAGTTGAGAGTGCCAAGGTGAGGAGCATGATGATGATGACAGAAGTTAGCATCTGCTATGTTTTCTTTTAATGCAAGTGTAAGTGTGCAGCCTGCCACCCACCCACCCCCAGACTGCAATTCCATACTGCTAGCTTGTACTTGAAATGGGGCCTTTTAGTTTGGAGGAGGCCGAAGCTGGCCACTACCTCATGGCTGCTTCGGCAGCGAGGTATCCATACTCAGTCCCCAGCCGCCCATATTTGTCCTGGTGTGCCTTATACATAAGATTAAGCGCTTATACCAAAACATTACCTGTGCCCTCCCCAGTGCATTTAGTGGGAAGGAGAGCCTATTCCGCTGTAGTGTGTGCATGCCAAACCCCTGTTCATGGTACATGCGAAGATGCCTCCCACCTTGCACCTGTCGTTGCAGACTTGCAACTATCCCCATTCAAGTCCTTGTCCCAGGGCAGTGTTCAATTGTACCTCTCCCATTCCTTGCAATGCAAGCGCAAGTATGCAGCCTGCCACCCACCCACCCCCAGGCTGCAATACCATACTGCTTGCTTGCTTGCACTTTAAATTGGGCCTTTTAGGCATGTGGAGGCAGAATCTGGACACCACGCCATGGCTGTGCCGGTGGCCTGGTATCCATACTCAGTTCCCAGCCGCATGGTGGCCGGGGGTCCCCGCTTGCTCCCCAGCCTCCAGGGGGTGGCCGGGTGTTCATACTCGGTCCCCAGCCACCCCTATTTGTCCTGGTAACCTTTCCCACACTTTTCTTAGCCTGGCCTGCTTTAGGGCAGCATTGGCCGAGCCCACCGGACTATCAGACTCCTCCGGTGGGCCCTGGCTTCTCCATCAGGGGAGTTGAGAGTGCCAAGGTGAGGAGCATGATGAGGATGATAGAAGTTAGCATCTGCTTTGTTTTGTTGCAATGCAAGCGCATGTATGTAGTAGCGGCTAGGCCTGAGGTGGTCAGCGTTTTGGCGCATATCCTACCTCCTCCGAGGATTGCTGGATGTTTTCCTGCTACTATCCAAGTTCTATGACTCCCGTTAAAACAAAGCTTCAGGTGATAAATGATGGATGAGGTAGTGGCAAAGGAGAAAGAGCAGGAGGAACAGGGACCATTCACATCAATATCAGGCCAGTCAACCAGATATGTCTTGTAGGATATGTTTCTTTAACAAAAGGAGCGGTTCGGCTACACAGTTATAGGGCATACAGTGAGTGTAATGCCTACCAAAAATTTCGAGCCACTCCAATGCCCCTTGGAAATGACATGGAGGTCAGAGGGCGTTAACTAAACCTTTTTTTCCATTTATAGAAACTGGGTCTCCTGTGCACTGTTGGCCTAAGCAGTGAATGGAAGGCTTTCCAAAAATTATGAGGAACTGCAATGCCCCTTACAAGAGCCATGTGTGGCACCCCAGGGATCTGGTCACCACAGTAATAGAGATATTACGTCGGAGAGCAAGTGGGAGGTTTCCTGGTCAGGATCCCTTAAACATGCAACATCCTCCTGCCCCAATCCTGGGAGGGGAGAATTCTGCCCTTATAAACTGGATCTGGGGCGGGGTTGAGTGAGTCAGAGAACAGTCAGAGTCAGAGTGAGAGCAAGGGAAAGTAACAGCAAGGAGCTCTGTAGGAGCTAGGAGCTAAAGACCAGGGGCTGGAAGCTGAGCAGAGCTCGCCCTGGCAGAAGACAATAGGAACCGGACACAGGAGTCCGAAGCTGTGAGGACTTATATATCCAGCAGCAGAAACCAGCCGGCAGGGGATTTCAGGTCCTCTGGCCATAGAAGCCCAGAGGCTCAGTCACAAGCAAGGGACCAGCACCGCCGTCGTGGAGCGGAGGCTAACAGAAGGCCCCAAGTCACCAGCCATACGGGTGAGCACTACACGGTACACTCAGGGACGTGGGCTACTTCTACCCGCTTACAGCATGGTAGCCAGGAAGAGTGCAGACAGACGGGGAGGCCTACAACTCCACCTGGCCAGGGGAACTCCTGCTTGCTCACAGACTGACCAGGCCTCTTATGCTAGCCAGTACTCCCGGGAGGGTCTACCTTATAATCATCAGTAAAGACCCTGAACTGCACTGCAAAGACTCTGAGTCATTCCTGCTGCGCTCGTGCACCATCACCCCCATCATCCACACTCACTGCCCTGAGGCTATACTCCTCCCGAGGGGAGTTATCCCATTCTATGCTGCGCACACAACACCAGCCTCAGCGGTCTGCCTCGCAGCGGTGGTACTCCCTGACCGCAATCCACGGGTGGCGCAGTCGGACAATTAACCTCAAAACCTAAGAAAGACTGCCACTGGTTTGACCAGCCTGAGCCACGGGACCGGGTCACCGCCACGGAGACTACAGACCCCAGAGACCCGGCACCGGGTATCCCACACACGTGTACACACGGCCCAGGGGGCGCGTCACATGCAGTACAGCATATTACAAACATAAGTCCCATTATTGGGGAGTGGGTGTCCCATGGTATTTGCTTATGCTTTCCCAGCAAAAGCTGCCAAAAATTAGGACGGAGCAACTTGCAATGCCCCTTACAAGAGCCATGCAGTACAGCATATTACAAACATAAGTCCCATTATTGGGGAGTGGGTGTCCCATAGTATTTGCTTATGCTTTCCCAGCAAAAGCTGCCAAAAATTAGGACGGAGCAACTTGCAATGCCCCTTACAAGAGCCATGCAGTACAGCATATTACAAACATAAGTCCCATTATTGGGGAGTGGGTGTCCCATGGTATTTGCTTATGCTTTCCCTGCAAAAGCTGCCAAAAATTAGGACGGAGCAACTTGCAATGCTCCTTACAAGAGCCATGCAGTACAGCATATTACAAACATAAGTCCCATTATTGGGGAGTGGGTGTCCCATGGTATTTGCTTATGCTTTCCCAGCAAAAGCTGCCAAAAATAAGGACGGAGGAACTTGCAATGCTGGCACCCTGGTGGTATAGTGGTGGTGGAGGCTGAGGATAAGGAGAAGAAGATTAAACAGCCGAAACGAGGAAGCGTATACCCATGTGTGGGTGTGAAGCGGTGCATGTGAATACACCTCCCGAAATAATACAGTGGATTTGACTTTATGTTACTCTGCTGTCATTTGGTGGTGATGAGAAGTCTGGCCCAATCCAGCCCTTGTTCATTTTGATAAGGGTCAGCTTGTCAGCATTGTCAGTTGACAGGTGAGTGCGCTTATCAGTTATAATTCCCCCAGCGGCACTAAAAACACGCTCCGATAACACGCTAGCGGCAGGGCAGGCCAGGACCTCCAAGGCGTACAGAGCGAGTTCATTCCAAGTGTCCAGCTTGGATACCCAATAATTAAAAGGCACAGAGGAATCACGGAGGACGCTGGTACGATCGGCAAGGTACTCCCTCACCATCTTTTGAAACTTTCCACTCCTTGTAAGAGTACCCCGCGCCTCAGGGCCTGTAAGCTGGGTGGGTGTCAGAAAACTGTCCCAGAACGTTGACAGTGTTCCCCTGCCTCTGCTGGATTGGAGTTGCATCTCTCTCGCCTGTACGCCTTGGTTGGGCAACGAACTGTGACCTCTGCCGCTAGCGTGTTCAGATGGGAATTTTTTTAAGAGTTCTGCATCAAGGGCCTTCTGGTATTGCCCCATTTTTGTAGACCTCTCCACCTCAGGAATAAGAGAGTGAAAGTTCTCCTTGTAGCGGGGGTCTACAGGTGTCACCAAGCAGTAATGACTGTCACCCAACATTTTGACAACGCGAGGGTCACGGTTAAGGCAGTGTAACATAAAGTCAGCCATGCGTGCCAGACTGGTATCGGGCAAGATTTCCGTGTCCTCACCAAGATGACGACTGACCATGCTCTCATCCTCCTCCTCCTCCTCCTCTTCCTCCTCCCCGCTGTCCTCAAGCCACCCACGCTGAACTGACGGTATGACACTTGTACAGGTTCTACCGTCTACAACGCATGATAGCAGCTCCTGTTCTTCCTCCTCCTCCTCCTCTCCCTCTTTGTCCCCCAATGCATGTTGGGATGAGATGAGGCTGGGCTGTGTGTAATCGCCCGCTACGGCTTCTTGATCCATCTCATCATACTCTGGCTGCAATGGCTCCTCTTTAATTCTCTGCAGAGAGCGTTGCAAAAGACAGACAAGTGGGATGCTGACACTAATGATGGCGTCATCGCCACTCACCATCTTGGTGGCCTCCTCAAAGTTTGTCAGGATGGTACATATGTCAGACATCCAGGTCCACTCCTGAGGTCTTATGTGTGGAGTCTGACCTGAATATCGACGGCCTTGTTGCAGCTGGTACTCCACAACTGCTCTCTTCTGCTCACAAATCCTTTGCAACATGTGGAGGGTAGAGTTCCAACATGTGGGGACATCACACACCAGTCGGTGTGCCGGAAGCTGCAAACGCTGCTGCAACACAGCAATGGCGGCGGAAGCTGTAGCCGACTTGCGAAAATGAGCTGACAGGCGGCGTACTTTCACGAGCAGATCTGGCAACTCGGGGTACAATTTAAGAAACCGCTGAACCACGAGGTTAAGCACATGAGCCAGGCATGGTACGTGTGTGATCTCACCTCACCTCAGAGCCGCCACCAGGTTACGGCCATTGTCACACACGACCATGCCGGGATGTAGGTTCAGCGGTCTCAGCCACAGATCTGCCTGCTCTTTCACAGCTGTCCACAACTCACAAGCAGTGTGAGGTTTATCACCTAAGCTTATGAGTTTCAGCACAGCCTGTTGCCGCTTGGCGGAGGCAGTACTGCAATTCTTCCAGCTTGTAACTGATGTGGTGATATCTGAGATGGAGGCTGAACATGAGGAGGAGGAGGAGGATGCGCAGGAGCTGTACACTGTGGGGGCAACTCTGACTGACATAGGGCCCGCAATCCTCAGTGTGGGGAGGATGTGTTCCGTCCCAAGGTGCCGTCAGAGAGATGTACCGTCCCTGGCCACAAGCACTTGTGCACGTGTCCGTTGTCAGGTGGACTCTCCCAGTAACTGCATTGTTGAGGGCACGGCAGATGCTTTGGGACACGTGCTTCTGTAGTGCGGGGATGGCACACTGGGCAAAATAGTGTCGGCTGGGGACCGTGTACCGAGGGACAGCCACCGCCATAAGATTGCGGAAGGATTCCGTCTCCACCAGCCTAAAAGGCAGCATTTCCAATGCAAGTGTGACACCCCAGGGGTCTAGTTGCCACAGTAATAGAGATATTATGTCTGAGAGCAAGTGGGAGGTTTCTCTGGTCAGGATCCCTAAACATGCAACACGGCCCACCCAGACCTGGGAGGGGAGGAATCTGCCCTTATAAACTGGGTCTGGGGCGGGATTAGAGAGTGAAGCTGCAGACAGAGTCAGAGTCTGGAGAGGGAAAGTGAGATCAGGAGCTCTGGAGGAGCAGTAGCTGAAGTCCAGGGGCTGGAGCTGAGCAGAGCTCGCCCTGGACGAAGACACTAAAACCGGACACAGGAGTCCGAGGCTGTGGGGACTGATATACACCCAGCAGCAGAAACCAACCGGCAGGGGATTCCAGGTCCTCTGGCCATAGAAGCCCGGAGGCTCAGTCACAAAGAAGGGACCAGCGCCGCCATCCAGGAGCGGAGGCTAACAGAAGGCCCCAAGTCACCAGCCATACGGGTGAGCACCACACGGTATACTCAGGGACGTGGGCTACTTGTAACCGCTGACAGCAAGGTAGCCAGGAAGAGTGCAGATAAACGGGGAGGCCTACAACTCCACCTGGCCAGGGGAACTCCTGCTTGCTCGCAGACTGACCAGGCCCCTTATACTAGCCAGTACTCCCGGGAGGGTCTGCCTTGTACCATCAGTAAAGACCCTGAACTGCACCTCACGTCTCTGTGATTCCTTGCCGCTCCTGCACCATTAGCACTGGGACCCTCACACCATCACTCCCATCATCTTCCACATTAGCTGCCCTGAGGCAATACTTCTCCCGTGGGGAGTCATCCCATACTCGGCTGCGCAAAGAACATCAGCCTCAGCGGTCTGCAGCGCAGTGGCGGTCCCCACTGACCGCAATCCACGGGTGGCGTAGTCGGACACTTATTACAATACAAATAGACTGCCACTGGTTTGACCACCCTGGGCACGGACCGAGTCACCGCCACACGGAGACTACAACCCCCAGCATTCTACAACAGGCCTGGTTCCGGGTTCCCCTGCACAACACAGGCCCAGGGGGCGCGTCAACTTTGGCGTAGTCGGCAGGATTTCGTGCCCGCAACCACCGGGTACTGCGTGCCTGAAAAAGAGACTTTTATACTTACCTGTGGTGAAGTTTCCCGCCATCCGGAGCCGATTCCCGCCATCAGACGCCATCTTGGACCGTTTCCCGCCGTCTTCTGCCTTCTTCCTGCCATCCGCAGCTGCTTCCCGCCTTCGGACGCCATCTTCGGGACGCCGCACGGGAAGAAGAGGGGCGTGGACGCCGAAAGCGCGCGAGATCCGAAGCTCCGCCCCACACAGTGACGCTGCGCAAGGTCCTGGAAGGGAGGAAGAGCGACGCTGACGTCATCGGAGCGCGATGCCAGGTCCTCAACCCCGACGATCGACTGCGGAGCTGCGGCCTACGGAAGAAGAGCAACGCAAGGTAGGCCACGGTCCACTAGGGGGAGGAGGATGCCGGACACCGAGGGGAGCTCCACTGCCACAGCCACCGCCAGCGCAACCGCTGCAGCAGTCATGCCATTCACCATGCCCTATATCCCGGGGGCAACCTGGCTACCCCAGTACTCAGGGGAGTCACATACTCTAAATGACTTTAGAGAAAGACTGGATAGCCTCTTCCAGGTGTACCCCCTCACAGAAGAGCAAAAAGTGAGCATCCTGGTGGCCCAATTAATCGGGGCAGCCCAAAGGGAGGTAAAGTCCTGGCCACCTGGGAGGAAGAGGACTGTCAGAGAAATACTAGCCCGGCTGAAAGACACGTTTGATACCCGCACCTCAGTCGAGATAAAACTAAGATTTTATGGGTGCAAACAACGGGCACATGAAAGTATAAGAGACTATGCGCTAAACCTACAAGAGGCCCTGAGAGCCATTAAGCAGGCAGACCCTGACAGCGTGGGAAATGAAGATAAGCTGTTGACTGAACAATTTATTGAGGGTCTACTGTGCAATGCCCACCGAACCCAGTTGCGGGCAATGGCCTTACAGGACCCTGACCTGGACTTTGCACAGTTCAAGGACAGAGCCATCCGGGTGCTCCGAGAACCGGCACCAGGTGGCGCTGTGACCCACAGGCGCCCTGCTATCACTTATCACCAGGAGACGGCGCCCTTGTCTGCAGGGCCTGTGGGAGCTGATGCGCAGGCTTTGAACAATGACCCGGCAACAGACCTGCACCTTCAGGTCCAAGAGCTGACTAAAAGCGTTGCCGCGCTAACCAGAACTGTGCAGTCTTTACAGGTCTCTTCTCCAGGAAAGATCCAGCTGGCATCCGGACCGGAGGACGTCCCGTGGCGCCGACTGAGGAGGACCCCACCGGCCAGAGGAAGACCCAGCGACAGATACAACGAAGACGGACGACCCATCTGCCGCCGCTGCAATCAACCCGGACATGTGGCAAGGTACTGTCATTTAAACGGGCACAACCTGGGGTAGAGGGCCAACCCCCAGGCACAAGACCATCAGGCCCATCAAACTGGCGTGATAAATACGTAGGGGGACGTCCAATCTTGCCTGTGGTACTGGATGGCATTCCTATGAGTGCCCTACTAGACACTGGATCACAGGTGACCACCATCCCGTACGTGCTCTTTAAACAGTACTGGAATGACTCGGACATAACCCGCTACCCAGATGACGACCTGAGTATCATCGCCAGCAATGGTCAGCCCGTGCCGCAGGTGGGATTCAAAGAGGTGACCATTAAGATCGGTAAAGTAGAACTGGCGGCACAAGGACTGATTATAGTGGACATAGACCGTCATGAGAGTCACCCTAGAATAACCTTGGGAACTAATGTGATTGAAAATTGTCTTGCAGAGGTGATTCTCATTTTACAGCAGGTTGCCAAGAACGCCAGTTCCGGCCAGCAGCGTGTGCACCAAAAAGAGATCCGGGCACTGATGAAGCGGCAACAGGTGGAACTATCTGGTGGTGAGATAGGTAGCGTGAGAATGTGTGACCCGTTCCCTATTGCCATGCCCACAAAAAGTGAGATGATGATTTGGTGCCGGGCAGCTATTGGTCTAAGAGGTAGAGACTACCAAGCAATGGTAGAACCCGTCTACTCAGACAGTAGGCCCACCATTTTGACAGCACGGGGGGTGGTCGATGTACGCCATGGGAGGGTGCCCGTTCGCATCATAAATATTGGGGAGAGAGAAGTACACCTGCTCCGGTATGCCATGCTAGCCAAATTGTTCACCATCAACCAGAACTCTGTACAGGCCGTGGAACCCTTGCCTCCATCTCAACCAGAGGAAGGTAACGGCTCTAAGAAACCAATGGAGGACTGGTGTCAGCAACTGCATTTGGGTACTGACTCCACTCCCTCACACCAGAAACAGGGAGTCTATCGGGTGGTTCGAGAGTACGAGAGAGTGTTTAGTAAACATCCGCTAGACTTCGGGCGAGTAAAGGGGGTAGAACACCACATCCCCACGGGAGACCATCCTCCCATAAAGGAGAGATACCGACCCGTACCCCCGGCACACTACCAACACGCCAAGGGGATGCTTAGAGACATGAAGGAGGCTGGGGTAATCAGGGACAGCTGTAGCCCCTGGGCAGCTCCACTAGTCTTAGTGAAAAAGAAAGACAATACCATGAAAATGTGTGTAGACTACAGGAAGGTTAACCGTATCACACACAAAGATGCGTACCCGTTACCAAGGATAGAAGAGTCCTTAGCTGCATTAAAATCTGCTAACTTCTTCTCTACTTTGGATCTCACTAGCGGGTACTGGCAGGTTCCTGTAGCAGAGGCGGACCGGGAGAAGACCGCATTCACAACCCCGATGGGTCTCAGTGAATTTAACTGCATGCCGTTCGGGCTCTGCAACGCACCAGGAACCTTCCAACGGTTGATGGAATGCTGTCTGGGACACCGGAACTTCGAGACGGTCCTGTTATACCTGGACGATGTCATCGTCTATTCCAAGACCTACGAGGACCACCTGAAACACCTGGCAGAAGTGTTTGAAGCTCTGGCAAACTACGGCCTAAAGGTGAAACCCTCCAAGTGTCACCTCCTGAAACCAAAGGTGCAGTACCTGGGACACGTGGTGAGTGCTGACGGAGTGGCTCCCAACCCTGATAAGATCACCGTGATTAAGGACTGGCCAAGACCCTCCAGCATAAAGGAAGTGCGGCAGTTCCTCGGGTTGGTAGGCTACTACCGAAGATTCATTCCCTGTTTCACGAAAATGGCAGCCCCTATACAGGACCTCCTGATAGGTCAATCTCGGAAAGCCAAAAACCAGAAGCCGCCCTTTAGGTGGGAAAAGCTGGAAGAGGAGTCCTTCTGCCAGCTGAAGATGGCCCTCACGGGGGATGAAATCCTGGCATATCCAGACTACAGCCAGCCCTTTATCCTCCACACGGACGCAAGCAACATCGGGCTAGGAGCCGTACTGTCCCAGATCCAGCAAGGGAAAGAACGGGTAATCGCTTACGCCAGCCGAAAGCTACGGCCCACGGAGAGGAACCCTGAGAATTATAGCTCATTCAAGCTGGAGTTCCTGGCAGTAGTGTGGGCAGTGACCGAACGTTTCAAGCATTACCTTGCCTCCTCCAAATTCACCGTGTACACGGATAACAACCCGTTGACACACCTGGACACTGCAAGGCTCGGTGCCCTGGAACAGAGATGGATGGCCCGCCTGTCCAACTTTGAATTCACCATCAAATACCGGGCAGGACGCTCAAATGCCAACGCGGATGCCCTGTCTAGAATGCCGAACTTACAAGACGTAGGGGAAGATCCAGAAGATCTGGAAGAAGTTGAGCTCCCTGCGTTCCACCGTCATGGGATTACGCTGTATTCCCACCGTGTGAAGGACAGGCGCTCCGTGACGTTCAATCCCTTGCCCCACTACAACTGGGCGGAGACGCAAGACAGTGATCCCGCAGTCCATTTGGTGAAGGAAATGCTGACCCAGGCCGATGCCCGTCTTGACCCAGATGCTCCGGGGGATACCAAGCAACTGTGGAAGGAGAAAAGTAAGCTGTTCCTCTACAGGGAGAAGCTGTGCCGGAGAATGGTTAACTCTCGAACACATGAGTTGACCTGGCAGGTAGTGTTCCCAAGACGAGACGCGGCTATGGTTCTGGAGGCATACCACAACGGAGCAGGACACTTCGGATGGAAGAAGCTGGAGTTCTTGTTGCGTGAACGGTTCTACTGGGTAGGCATGAGAGGAGCCATCGAGAGGTGGTGCAGAGACTGTGGCCCGTGCCACCTGAGAAGAAAAGACCGTGCCAGCCAGAAGACTCCCCTGCAGCCCATCATCACCAGACAGCCACTGGAACTGGTAGCCCTGGACCATGTGAAACTGGCTCCAAGCAGATCTGGGTATGTCTACGCCCTCACAATCGTGGATCATTACTCCCGGTTCCTGGTGGTGGTCCCGGTCAAGGACTTAACGGCTCAAACAGCAGCTAGAGCCTTCCAGCAGCACTTCTGCCGTCCACACGGGTACCCGGACCAAGTGCTGACAGACCAAGGACCAGCCTTTGAAGCGGAGGTCTTCCAGGAGTTCTGCAACCTGTATGGCTGCAAGAAGATAAGAACAACGCCCTATCACCCTCAAACCAATGGAGTCTGCGAGAAGATGAACCAGGTGGTGATAGATCTGCTAAAAACATTGCCCCTGGAAGAACGCAGTCTGTGGCCTGAGAAACTGCCCGATCTGGTGGACCTGTATAACCACATCCCTGTAGGTTCCACCAACTGTACCCCGGCTTACCTAATGAGAGCAAGACCTGGTAAGCTGCCTATTGACCTCGATATGGGAGTCCTGACACCTGAGGACACCTCGCCAGAGGCAGACTGGGATACAGAACGGCAGCAGCAGTATCGGAAAGTACAGGAGAGCGTCGAGCGAAGTCTGTCTCAAGCTAGAGAAAGGCAAGAGAAGGCTTATAACCAGTATGCTCCCGCTGTTCCCCTGGTACCTGGAGAGCAGGTCTTGAAGAGGAAGAGGCGGCTCCACAAGTTGGACGACCAGTGGGAGAAGGACCCGTACACCGTACTGCCATCAAGCCATGAGAACCCAAAAATCTGCGTAATCAGTAAGGATGGAGGAGAAACCACAGCCATTGTCTCCAGAGACCACCTGAAGAAGTGTCCCGAGCAGCTGCAAAGCCCTGAAGAAGATCAAGAAAACCCTCAACCCGCAGAGGAAAGGGAAGAAATTATCAGTACCGTACTCGGAGACTTCCCCCGGTCTTGGACACAAGTAAACGGCGCTGTCGTAGTACCCGTCCTCACCTTTCTCCAGCCAGCCCCGCAAGTGCCTACAGAGGAACCGGTAGAGCTGGAAGAGCAGCCGGCCCAAGAGGCAGAAGAGTCCACACTAGCAGTACAGGAGGATCAACCCTCTGCTAGTAGTGAGCCTGCTGTGCCCCTAGTGAGCCAAAGAGTGCGCAGAAAGCTGCTCAGCTTGCCCATAACACCTCCTACACCCTCTAGTGCAGAACCAGTTAGTGAGCTCCGTAGGTCCACTAGGGTCACTAGAGGTCAGATGCCCGCTCGCTGGAGAATCTAAACCAATGCACTGTTAAGTTGACTGTTTATTGAAAAATGTTTATGGTTTATGTTTGTTGCCTGTTACTAATTATGTTTCTCAGTTACCCTGCAGATTTATTTGGACTAACAGGTTATGGACACTGGATAACCGGAACAGTATTGTAGATAGTTGCACCTTGGTGCCTCTTGCGAAGACGGCCGCGGAAGATAAAACCTGTCTGGCGTGGCCTCCTTGCGGCCCAAAGTAGTTAGTCTACCCTTGCAGCCACGCCCAAGGACAACGCAAGGGGTTTGCTTTGGACAGGTCCCTTATTCTGTGCCAAGACTTCGCCTTGTTGGGTGACATGGACACCCCCTTTGTTTCATAAACTTCACCTTGGGTGATATGGACACCCGGTCACGGAAACGCCGTGACCTCTACAGACTAAAGCTTCTTGTAAATATGTTGTCTTGTTATTGTTATACCTTGTATTTATGTTTCTTTAAAAATGTGTTTAGTCCCGGAGTACTAAAATTTACTAGGGGTGAATGTGACACCCCAGGGGTCTGGTTGCCACAGTAATAGAGATATTATGTCTGAGAGCAAGTGGGAGGTTTCTCTGGTCAGGATCCCTAAACATGCAACACGGCCCACCCAGACCTGGGAGGGGAGGAATCTGCCCTTATAAACTGGGTCTGGGGCGGGATTAGAGAGTGAAGCTGCAGACAGAGTCAGAGTCTGGAGAGGGAAAGTGAGATCAGGAGCTCAGGAGGAGCAGTAGCTGAAGTCCAGGGGCTGGAGCTGAGCAGAGCTCGCCCTGGACGAAGACACTAAAACCGGACACAGGAGTCCGAGGCTGTGGGGACTGATATACACCCAGCAGCAGAAACCAACCGGCAGGGGATTCCAGGTCCTCTGGCCATAGAAGCCCGGAGGCTCAGTCACAAAGAAGGGACCAGCGCCGCCATCCAGGAGCGGAGGCTAACAGAAGGCCCCAAGTCACCAGCCATACGGGTGAGCACCACACGGTATACTCAGGGATGTGGGCTACTTGTAACCGCTGACAGCAAGGTAGCCAGGAAGAGTGCAGATAAACGGGGAGGCCTACAACTCCACCTGGCCAGGGGAACTCCTGCTTGCTCGCAGACTGACCAGGCCCCTTATACTAGCCAGTACTCCCGGGAGGGTCTGCCTTGTACCATCAGTAAAGACCCTGAACTGCACCTCACGTCTCTGTGATTCCTTGCCGCTCCTGCACCATTAGCACTGGGACCCTCACACCATCACTCCCATCATCTTCCACATTAGCTGCCCTGAGGCAATACTTCTCCCGTGGGGAGTCATCCCATACTCGGCTGCGCAAACAACATCAGCCTCAGCGGTCTGCAGCGCAGCGGCGGTCCCCACTGACCGCAATCCACGGGTGGCGTAGTCGGACACTTATTACAATACAAATAGACTGCCACTGGTTTGACCACCCTGGGCACGGACCGGGTCACCGCCACACGGAGACTACAACCCCCAGCATTCTACAACAGGCCCGGTTCCGGGTTCCCCTGCACAACACAGGCCCAGGGGGCGCGTCACAAGCAGTCGTGAAATGTGCGAATTTAGGACTGTGGCCTGTGGGGCGTTAGCTGCGAATTTCCGCTTTCGTTCAAAGGTCTGGGATATGGACAATTGAACGCTGCGGTGGGACGTGGACGTTGATGCTGTTTCTTGAGAAACTGCCATAACAAGTGAAGACTGAGAGGAGGGGGCTTCTTTACATGCAGTATGGACAGGGGATTGCCTTGCACACACAACAGGGGGTTCTATTGCACGCACAATAGTGGAAGAAGCAGTGGTGACACCCGCTGACACTGGTCGTGGACCCTGGGTTTCGCCCCACAAAGTCGGGTGCTTTGCTGCCATGTGCCTGATCATGCTGGTGGTGGTCAGGCTGGTAGTTTTGTCACCCCTGCTGATGCTGGCATGGCAGGTGGAACATATGGCCTTTTTGGGGTTATCAGCAGAGTCTTTAAAAAAATTCCAGACTCTGGAAAACCTACCGCTTGTACTGGCAACGTCCCTCGTGTTGGTGTTACGGGGAACGGTTGCCTGCCTTCTGTCTGCGGCCACCACACTGCTTCTTCCTGCCTGTTGGGGTACTCTGCCTCCCTCCCCCTGTGTGCTGCTGGCCTCACTCTGCATGTCCTCCTTCCACGTTGGGTCAGTTACTAGATCATCCACCACCTCCTCCTCTTCCACTTGCGCACCACGATCCTCCTCCTCACTTCCTGGCAATTGTGTCTCGTCATCGTCCACCTCTTGTGACAGATTGCCAACGTCGACTTCCTGTGGCCATGGCTGTTCAAATATTTGGGCATCGCAACATGGGATCTCCTCTTCCACCACTTCAAGCGTAGCAGGCGAGGGGCACGAATATGGAAATGGACCAGTGATCGAAGTGTGGGATCACTTGCTGTCTGACGACACTCGGAATGGTGGGAGGAAGGAGCATCAGGGTGAGGAGGAGTATGCGGTCGAGACTCACGGCTACTAAGAGTTGACCGTGTGGAAGACAGACCGGAGGTGGAGGTGCCCAGGTAACTGGAAGTATTATCTGCTATCCAATTAATAACCTGTTCACACTGATCAGTTCTCAATACTGGTGTTGTTCTGTGCTTCCCTAGTAATTCGGTCAAGAAGTGGGAGCGAGAAGATGTGGCTGTTGGTTGTGGCACATTTTCACCTTGGCCACGGCTCCGTCTTCTGCACGAACCATCACCAGAACGTCCACTTCCACGTCCCTTGCCACGCGCCTTGCCCATTGTAAATGAAGTAAAATAGCTTACACTTGCACTATCAATGGAAAAAGGGTAATAAAGAGTAGATTAGAACCGTGGAAGAGGAAAACCACATTGGCTGAACAGTGAGCGACACACTCAAACTGCTTTTTTTTTTAGATACCAAAGGCCCAAAACTGGATAGTACAGCGATTTGACCCGTGGAACTGCGAAACCACACTGGGATGTCGGGCCTACACAAGACTATTTTCAACAGATATATTTTTGTGTCACAACAGTCAGGAGACACTACTGTTTTTCTTTACGGAAAAAACTACCAAAAGCTGAATAATAGAGATTTTTTACCGTGGGATGGCAAAACCACAGTTATTGTTTACTGGGGTATACCACACTTTTTTAAATAGAGATATTTGCGGCTGAACAGTGAGCGACACACTCAAACTGCTTTTTTTTTAGATACCAAAGGCCCAAAACTGGATAGTACAGCGATTTGACCCTTGGAACTGCGAAACCACACTGGGATGTCGGGCCTACACAAGACTATTTTCAACAGATATATTTTTGTGTCACAACAGTCAGGAGACACTACTGTTTTTCTTTACGGAAAAAACTACCAAAACCTGAATAATATAGATTTTTTACCGTGGGATGGCAAAACCACAGTTATTGTTTACTGGGGTATACCACACTTTTTTAAATAGAGATATTTGCGGCTGAACAGTGAGTGACACACTCAAACTGCTTTTTTTTTAGATACCAAAGGCCCAAAACTGGATAGTACAGCGATTTGACCCGTGGAACTGCGAAACCACACTGGGATGTCGGGCCTACACAAGACTATTTTCAACAGATATATTTTTGTGTCACAACAGTCAGGAGACACTACTGTTTTTCTTTACGGAAAAAACTACCAAAAGCTGAATAATAGAGATTTTTTACCGTGGGATGGCAAAACCACAGTTATTGTTTACTGGGGTATACCACACTTTTTTAAATAGAGATATTTGCGGCTGAACAGTGAGCGACACACTCAAACAGTTTTTTTTTTTAGATACAAATGGCCCAAAATGGATCATACAGAGGTTTGGACCGTGAAAGTGCAAAACAACACTTCTGTTTCTCTAGCCTACACCAGACTATTTTCAACAGTTATATTTGTGTCTGAAAAATCAGAGACACGCTTTTTTTTTTTGGGGGGGGACACACACACCAAAAGGTTAATAAGACGGGTATTTGTACAGTGTGAAGGAGGAAAAAAAAAGGAGGATTTAGATGAAAAAAAAAGGATTTTTCCTGGCCCCCGACACCAGGTGCTAAGTCCAGCAATTTCAGCAACAGGAGCACACAGGACTGTAATGCAGCGTTTGCTGGTATAACCACTGTGTCTCCTATACAGCCTGCCTGCCTGGTATCTGGGATGGATATTAGTCCAGAAAAGAACTGTTTGTTTGTTCTGGCAGCCTTTACAGACCCTACACTAACTATTTTGCAGTTTATATCTCTCCCTAAATCAGCAGTGCTGTCCCTACACTGCCTAATCCGGAGCGACTGTGTCCAAGATGGCGGCGCCCCGTTTTAAATACTCGAGGTGACGCTGTGCGGCCAGCCAATCACTGTAATGCCCACAACCAACATGGCTGCAGCATTACAGTGACTGACTGGCAATCCCTGCATGTTCATTGGCTGTGTAAAGAGCGCCAAACATGCAGGGCGGAGACCCGAGCTCCCGCCCGAGTAACCCGGAAATGCTCGGTGCTCGCCGAACATCCCGAGTAGCGTGATGCTCGGGCGAGTACCGAGCAGTGTCGAGCATGTTCGCTCAACACTATTCCTTACCTAAAATTAAGTTTTAGCCACAATGCAAATGTTGAAGCAGCTTATTTAAAGAGAACCTTTTATCTCTTTTAATAAGCCTATATAAAGAGGACATATCACTTGCTTAAAAAAATTGAGCTAAATACCTTGTAAACATTCCCTGAGGTCCCCTGATTCTGCCCCTCTTCCACGTTTAGTGCTGGATCACTCTATTACAGAGATATTCAAATTTGTTGCTTTTGGAGCGTAGTATGTGAAATCTCTACTTGTGGTGCAACTGTGCACTTCTTCAGAGACTTCTCTGGGGTATGTGCTTTCACCACTCCCTGTCAGGTGCCACTAAACACAGCTCAGCAGTCTAACAGTCTCATTCTTCTCTGGGATTGTGCGCTTTCACCCCTCGCTTCCAGACATTGCCAGTGTTTGATTGTCAGTGTCTGTGGGAGAGGGGTGAAAGTACATGCCCCCATAGAAGACTGTGAAGAAACTCCCAGTTGATTTGCAAACTGAGATTTCACATACTGCGTGCCAAAAATAATAAATGTGTATATTTCTGCAATGGAGCAAGACAGCGCAAAACAGAAAAAAGCAGTAAAATCAGAGAAGCTTAGGGATGAATAAATTGACAACTGGGTGTAATCATAGTCCCTTGCTTAGTCAGAACATGTCCAATTGGGGCTGACAGTGCTATTGTGTGTTCGGAAATACCCTACTGACTTGGGAAATTGTAACATCCCAAAGTGAATGTATTCATACATGTCTCAAAACAACAACAGAGGAATCTTACCACACTGCATACTTCAGCAAAGCTGCTCCAGCATTGTTATTGTTAATTGGAAATACTGTAAAGTCTGTCAAGAGGCCATAATCTCAAAGAGGCTACCTTGGACAGACTTGGCATTAGCCAATCCATTTAGGAGATTCCAGAGTGTCCCTGCCTTCACTATTTATCCCTATACAGTGATATGAGCATACAATGGGGCCCCTGGGTTGCATCCATGGAGTAGTTGCTGGCTGGAGAAGCGAGAGGGAAGCAAGGATAGTCACAATTAAGCCACATATTTGTATCAAGACAAACAAACCAGGGTCAGATACAGAAGGCAAAACTGTAGTCCAGGGAATAGTCAGAATCAGATATAAGGAGGACAGACAAAAGCTAAATCAGACAGGCCGTGGTCAAGGTCAGGAGCATTTACAGAGAAAGACGTCAGGATAACAAGCTGGGTTTAAATCTTGTTAAAAGGAACAGCAAAAAAGCCACAGAACACAAGAATGAATCCAAGCAAAGTAACTGGCAACTCCGAGCAGTATGCTGGGAGTTTAATAGGGTGTTGTTATGCACTTTGCAGATGGACGCAGTAAGACAGGTTCCAAACACTCAAAGGTGCAGCCACTTGGCACAAGCTGCCCAGCTAGGCAAGCCCTTGAGTGCCGGGAATACTCTTCACCCAGCTCCCAGTAAATGGAAGAGGGACTTTGTCAGAGCCCTTTCCATGCCCACTGTAGCCAGACAGCTGGCGTCTGGTGACACGTCTGGTGACGCGGCTGTTGCCTAGTCAAGAACCTGGTGAGTACCTCTGTAAGAACCCCAGATAATGAAACCAGAAGAGAAAAAGAGAAAACCCCTGAAAAGATAGCAACACACTGCTGCACCACTTATCACCACCACAGCACATAGGAACTGCAATAAACAGCAAAGCATTGAGCAGGGAGTATGATTAAATAGCCCTCCTAATGATCAGGTGTTGAATACCTCCCAATCATCCCCAGACAGCCAATCCCTGCTAGTTTAAACAGCAGAATGGAAAATATCCCACCCAGGGCCGGCATCAGCACCCGGCGTACTTAGTTAAGTGCCAGGCCCTGGACCATTAGGGGGGCCCACTCGCCGTCGGGGTCCGGGCCGCTTCCCCGGCACCTGTTCAGGACCGCCAGTGCTGATTGATTGCCGGCACTTCCCCAGACATAGCCGCACGCTGTTCGGCTGTGTCTGGTAGTAATGACACGACAGGGGCACACTGCACCTTTAATTGTGCTTGTGTGTCGCCCCGTCCACGTCATTACTAGCAGACACAGCAGCACAGCGCGCGGCCATGTCTGAAGTGCCGGCAATCAAGCTGCGCCGGAGGTCCTGAACAGGTGCCAGGGAACTGGCCCAGGCCCCGACGGCAAGTGGGCCCCTCTCATGGTGCAGGGCCATGTCTGTGACACGGCGGCGGCGCTGCACAGATTTGGGGGAGCTGCCCCAACAGTGAGTGGGCCCCTCTGATGGTGAAGGGCCATATCTGTGACACACCGGCGGCCCTGCACTGCCACATACCTGAGGAGCTGCTGGACAGGACACAGGAAAGGGGACAGGTGAGCGAGGCTTCCCCAATCCCCATATTAAAAATATTTCTAATGTGTGTGTGTGTGCGCATGTATGATGTGAATGTCTGTGCTTGTCAGTGTGTATGACTGTTTATATATATTTATTTATTTTTTATGTGTTTTTAAGAATTTGTGTTCAAATATGTTCGTATGTCTGTATGTGTACTTATCTGTGTATGTGCGTGTCTGCGTATTGTATGTGTGCATATTTGTGTACCATGTGCATGTGGGCATGTCTGCGTACTGCGAGTGTGCGTATGTCTGTGTACCGTGTGTGTGCATGTGTACGTACTGTGTGTGTATTTGCGCCCATGTCTGTATACTGTGTGTGTGTGTCTGCGTACTGTGTGTGTGCATTACTGCATAATGTGTGTATGTGCACGCATGTCTGCTTACTCTGTGTGTGTGTGCGCATGTCTGCTTACTCTGTGTATGTGCGCGCATGTCTGTGTACCGTGTGTGTGTGTGTGCATGTCTGTGTACCGTGTGTGTGTGTGCACATGTGTGCGTACCGTGTGTGTGTGCATGTCTGCATACTGTGTGCTTGTCTGCATACTGTGTGTGTGTGCGTGCATGTCTGTGTACCGTGTGTGCACATGTCTGCGTACCGTGTGTGTGTGCATGTCTGTATACTGTGTGCATGTCTGCATACCGTGTGTGTATGTCTGCGTACCATGTGTGTATGTCTGCGTACCATGTGTGCGTGCATGTCTGCGTACCGTGTGTGTGTTCATGTCTGCGTACTGTGTGCATGTCTGCGTACCATGTGTGTATGTCTGCGTATCATGTGTGCGTGCATGTCTGCGTATCGTGTGTGCGTGCATGTCTGCGTATCATGTGTGTGCACATGTCTGCGTACCTTGTGTGTGCATGTCTGCATACTGTGTGCATGTCTGCGCACCATGTGTGTATGTCTGCGTACTTTGTGCGTGTGGGCATGCATCTATGTGTACCGTGTGTGTGTGCATGTCTGCGTACTGTGTGCATATTTGCGTACCGTGTGTGTGCGTATGTCGGCGTACCATGTGTGTATGTCTGCGTATCGTGTGTGTGCATGTCTGCGTACCATGTGTGCATGTCTGTGTACTGTGTGCGTGTGTGCATTCATCTATGTGTACCGTGTGTGTGTGCATGTCTGCGTACTGTGTGCATATTTGCGTACCGTGTGTGTGCGTATGTCTGCGTACCATGTGTGTATGTCTGCGTATCGTGTGTGCGTGCATGTCTGCGTATCGTGTGTGTGCACATGTCTGCGTACCGTGTGCATGTCTGCGTACCATGTGTGTATGTCTGCGTACTGTGTGCGTGTGTGCATGCATCTATGTGTACCGTGTGTGTGTGCATGTCTGCGTACTGTGTGCATATTTGCGTACCGCGTGTGTGTGTATGTCTGCGTATCGTGTGTGCGTGCATGTCTGCGTACTGTGTGTGTGCATGTCTGCGTACTGTGTGTGTGTATGTTTGCATATGTGCAGGATAAGGGAACAGCCTGGGCCCTGTGTTGTATACCTATATTTCTCTGCGGTATCTGTGCATCATGAATTGTGGTATGTGTTAAAGGGGCCCACTGAGACTCTTTCGCCCGGGGCCCACAAAAACCTGTAGGCGGCCATGATCCCTCTACTGCATAGTGCCAGACACAGATGCGTCCTGCGTTGTCTGGCAATGAGAGAAATCAGTGAGAGACACGGCGTCCCGTGTCCTCACACATCCTACAACACCAGAACGTGATGCTCCATAGGATTGGGACAGTCTCCGTGCACGCGTAGTAGCTCCGCCTCCAGGGTCAGGACAATGACGGCGCCTGCGACCAGAGTGGCGTAGCACTGGACCTGCTCCATTCCCAGGAGGGAGCACAGAACCTCCATTCCTAACAGGTGTGGTACTGGCCCAATGATTACAGTAGAATGATGATTACACTTGTTAGGCTGCTAGACAGTGGAAACACCTATTCTTCCTAGCTGGGCGGCACCATAGTTCCCAGCCTCATCATTATCGCAGGCCTGGATAGAGCCGCGCCTCACAGTGTCAATGGCCATAATGTCTCCTCCACATCCAGCACTGCCGGCAGGGTGGATATGGTGGCGCCTGGTGACAGAGGCAGATGTTAATAGAGCAGGTCCAGGTCGGGATGTAACACAATCAAATATTTGCAAAAACACACATGATATTATGTCCTCTTTAATATCTCAAGTTTTGTTTTGAGTTCTTGGATGTAAAAAATGCTAAGACATTAAAGCATATTTGTTGAGACATTTTATCTATTTTTTTAATTTGATAGTCCTAATGTTTTTGAAGTTTTTTTTTTCTTGCTTTCATAAAAATGTCATTACACCAAAAACGCTAAATGCTAAAATCCTAAATGCTATGTTTGTAGACACGTTCATATTTAACCTTAGACTTATAAATAAACACTGTAAAAACAGCAAAAAAATGCCCTTCTCCCCTATAAACATGCACCAGTAACTTTCTGTCTACCAAGGTGTACATTAAATTAAACAAACAATATTGCAGGAGCCAAAGTCAGCTATTTGCTGCCAAAGCTAATAAATCATTATCTTAAATATTTGTAACTTTCACACTGATTACATATTGGGAAATTTGTTCTCAGTGCATGCCCTTGAATCAACAGATATTTAGTATATTGCATCTGAGCTGCTGCTCTACTCTGTTAACAGCAGTTAAAAGCAATTAGAGATGTTCTGTAATGAAGCCATATGGATCATAGAATATTGTGTACATTTCAGCAAGTGACTTATTGACTTTCATGTCAGTGTTGTGGGCATGCGCTGTGACCTGGTAGGAGCTGAACTGTGGGAATAATTTATAATCAAGGTGTTAGGGCTCATGCAGACATCTGCGAATGTTGATTGGATGACCCACAATGAATGGACTGGCAGTGGGTCTCCAGACTGGAGCATGACAGCTTTATATATTTCTATGAGGCCATCACACTTGGGTTGGGAGACTGGCGGCCAGTCCTTGCATTGCGGTCCATGATCGGACTGAGATCCACGGACAGGGGCATACATAGAAATCATAGCAGAAGTTCTAATTGCCCCCCCCCCCCAAAAAAAAAGAAGAGAAAAAGAAAAATGTAATATTTGTCGGGGTCACAGAAGAGCTGTCACGGGTGTGTCAGAAGTGACAGACAATCGCCCTGCAGTTTGTTGCAGGAGATCGCTACGTTTGGCATTACAGATATCTTTTTAGAGGCTGTCTCTAGGACCCAGCAGCTACCTTCCTCTGACTAATTAACTCCCTGGCCTGGGTGTATAAATACCTGGTGTTTTCTAGAGGGAGGTGGTGGCGATATTCATTACTACTGGTGAAGGCTTTAGCAAGAGCAGTAATTTGCACTCTCTGGAGCTTGAGGACATGTGCACATTTGTCTGGAGTCGTCTACAGCTAAGCAGTTTCCCCGTTTGTCCTTCCTTGTTGTCAATTGTGTTTAGTGGATATCGTCTAGTGCTCATCTCCTCCCTTCCCTAGCCTGAGCCAAACGCCAGGGAAAGACAGGGCGAGGTATTTATGCAGCGATTGATGAAGAGCCAATACAGGGATGTTGAGGAAGACAGGGTGACGCTAGATCAACCTAGAGGTCTCCACTTCCCCCCCTTTCCCTAGAGTCCCTAAGGTCTTCCATGCAATATAATGCACCCGCATGGTCCTACAAGCAGTGTAATGCACCCCCATGGTCCTCCATGCAATATAATGCACCCCCATGGTCCTCCACGCAATATAATGCACCCCCCATGGTCCTCCATGCAATATAATGCACTCCCCATGGTCCTCCATGCAATATAATGCACCCCCCATGATCCTCCACACAATATAAAGCACCCCTATGGTCTTCCACGCAATATAATGCACCCCCATGGTCCTCTACACAGTATAATGCACTCCTCATGGTCCTTTATTCAGTATAATGCAGCCTCCATAGGGCATAGTACAGCTCCCATAGGCCATAGTGCAGACGCCATAGGGTTTAGTTCGACCCCCATAGGTTATAGTGCAACCCCCATAGGGTATAGTGCAGCCCCCATAGGGCTAAGTGCAGCTCCCATAGGGCAAAATGCAGCCACAGTCCTCCAGTATTATGGTCACCATATACTCATTGATTTAAAAAAATAAATAAATACATGCTTACCGCTCCTCGTTCCCCCACTGCTTCGGTCTCTGCAGAGCGTCTCATCAGCTCTATTGCCTGACCCAGCATGGCGCGATGAAGTGATGTCATCACGCCGCTGCGTTAGACGCAGAGGAGGAATCATGGGAGAGGGAGTGTCACATGACGCCAATACAGTTGAATGTGGGTCGGGTGGGCGGCACTGGCTGTCCGGAGGGAGGACCCGATGCAGGGGGGGGAGCCTGATGTGGGCGCTGACATCAGGCCCCCGGACAGCTGAGCCATTGGTGGTACGCCACTGTCCACGGACATCTGTATGAACCCTTACATGTCATTTTAATCCTGCCTGTGATAATAAGACACATGATGAGAAGTGAGGTCTACAAACAGTGAGTATCAGTATTTTCTGGAATCAATGGTCAATGTGGAAACTGCAATATGTTAGGATTACTTTTAACCCCTTAACAACCGCCGATGCACATTAAAACGGGTTTGCTAAGGGGCCTTATTCCCTCATCGCCGTTTTAAAATGGCAATCAGGAATAAGAGAATAGCGTCCCGCTGAAGCCAAAATTCCTACAGGTGACAGCTGTATATGACAGCTTACACCCTGCGGCATCGAACCTGACCGGTTTCTGAACCAATCAAGGCCAATTAACCCCTTAAATACTGCTGTCAACCTCAACAGCAGCATCTAAGTGGTTAAAAAGGGGTTAACAGACCCTCATAGAAACCATCAGCCCCCCCTCCCCCCGTGATCGTGGTTGCCATGGTACCCCAAGGCCATCTAATGACCCCAGGGTATGGTGGCTATAAGCAGGGTCTCAAAGGCTGAGTCAGTGACTCACTGACAGGTCTCTACACTGCAGTACAAGTACTGCAGTGCATGAGACCAACGATCAGAGTAAGAATTATACATATCCCACAGTGAGAGTAAGTGAAAAATAGTCAAATAAAATGTGTAAAATAACCAAAACATAAAAATCGCACCCAAATCATGAAAACCCGTTTCACCTCTAAAAACGCATCCTTTGTGTTAAAACAACAAAAAAAAGTACACATAATTGGTATTGACGCGTCTAGAACGACCTGATATTTAAAACTGTCACGTTATTTAATGCGTATGGTGAACACCGTCATTTTTTTTTTTTTTTATAAAAACACTCCAAAATTGTCTATTTTTCATCATACTGAAGCACAAAAAAATTAATAAAAAACGATAAAATAGTCATATGTAAAAAAAAGATGGTAAAATGAAAACGCCAAACCGTCCCGAAAAAACAAGCCCTAATATGGCCTGTTTGGCAAAAACATAAAAAGGTTACAGCTTTCAGAATATGGCTATGCAAAAACAAATTCATTGTTGTAAAATATAGTTTTTAGTCTGTAAAAGTAGCAAAGCATAAAAAAATGATGTAAATCTGTTATCACTGTAATCATATTGACCCAAAGAATGAATCAGTCTTCTCACTTTTACTGCAAGGTGAACCACCCAAAAAAAAGAAAATAAAAACAATAACTGAATTGCTTGTTTTTGTTTATTCTGTGTTTGAAAAATCTGAATATAAAGAGATTAAAAAATGTTATATACCCCAAAATGGTATAAAAAAATTCTTCAACTCATCGCGCAAAAAAACCTTCATACAGCTCTGTTCGCCAAAAGATAAAAAAAGTTACAACTCTCAGAATATGGTAATGAAAAAGCTATTTTTTTTATCAAAAAGCATTTTTACTGTGTGATAGCAGCAAAATATATATAAAAACTATATTAATCTGGTATCACTGTAATTGCACCGACCTGAAGAATAAAGTTGTCTTATCACTTATAGCACACAGTTAACAGCGGAAAAATAAAAATAAGAACTAGTCTTGTACTGCTGTCTATGTTCATTCCATCTCCCAAAAATCGGAATAAGGCTCGGCTCATATTTATCCTGCACTCTCCACTGAGAGCTTATGTTGAGGTTTCCATGTAAATTCTCCAAAACTGCTATTCAGACAAAACCCCCAACCGAACCACTCACTATAATGAGGCAGATGGAGTCACTTTGGTATGGTCCTTGTTCCGTCGGTGTCCCATGACTTTAGGTGTCTTTTTAGCGCACAAGTGTGAATGGCCACAGTTCTGTGAACGCCTAAAAAAATAGACACCACCGGAACCGGACAGCAAACAGAATCCAAAGTGTCTCCATCTGCCTCATTATAGTGAGTGTTCCGTCGGGGGTTTCATCTGAATCGCATTTTTGTGGCATTCACACAGAAATCCCGACGTAAATTCTTAGTAGAACATGAACTTGATCCCAGCATTATATTGAAAGCGATCAAAATATTGTATGTACCCCAAAATGTTATCAGCCCCCACCCAGGTCCATCATCTATCACTGGAAATACAGGGGCTTCCCACATTACTGGTAGAACAAAGGCTTTTGAAAAGCGACACGTCTCTAACACCCCCTAAAATAAAATCCAGTGAAATCTGCGCTCTCAAATCCAAATGGCCCCCTGCTTCTGAGCCCACTGTACCTAAATTGCAGTTAGCATCTACATGTTTGGCATTATTGTAGTGGGGAGAGAGCATTTAACAATTTACAGGGTGTGTCTACAGAAACACAAGCTGGGCACAATGTATGGGGGCGCTACAACATATGGGGGCTTTATACTATTTGGGGGCACAATGTATGGGGGCGCAACACTATATGGGGGCACAATGAATTCTCCAAAATAAAGCATGGCATGGATATTACAAAATAGTCAATGCAGCCATAGATTCATTTATTGAGATGTTCAATTTCTACAATGGGGTCACTTTTTTTTTTTCTGCCGTTCTGGCACCTTCGGGGCTCCGCAAATGTCGACCCCAAATTATTCTAGCAAAATCTGTACTTCAAAAGCCAAACAGCACTCCTTCCTTCTCAGCCCTGACGTGTGGCCTAACAGAAGTGTCTGACAACATATAGAGCATCACCACGTTCTGGAGAAATTGCTCAATAAATTGTGTTTCACCTATTAACTCTTGTGTAACTGACAAATATGCAGATAATAAAAAATTACATTTTTTTTTACTTTAAAATGTCATATTTCCACTTCTCAATGTAATAAAATTCTGTGAGGCACCTGTGGGTTCACAATACTCACTACACCCTTAGATGAATTTGTTAGACAATGAAGTTTCCAATATGGGGTCACTTGTGGGGTTTTCTGCTGATCTGACACCTCAGGGGCTCAGCTAATGGAGCCTACAATCTATTAAAATGGAATCTGTATTCTAAAAGCCAAGCAGTGGTCCTTCCCATCTGATCCCTGCTATGTGCTCAAACTGTAGTGTACAACCACATATGGGGTACTGGCACGTTCAGTAAAAATTGCATAACAAATTATGGGGTCCATTTTCTTCTATTACACCTCGTGTAAATTATAAATTTGGTGCTAATACAGTATTTTAGTGGAAAAAGTTTAATTTTTTGTTTTCACATCTAAATATATATTTTTTTAATAACATGTAGGTTAAAAATGCTCAGAAAACCCATAGATGAATTCCTTGAGGGGTCTACTTTTCAAAATGGGGTCACTTGTGGGGGATTTCTGCTGTTTTGACATGTCAGGGTCTCTGCAAATGGAACATGGTATTCACAATCTATTCCAGAGAAATTTATGCTCCAAAAATCAAATAGCACTCTTTCCTTTCCAAGCCCTGCCATGTACCCAAACAGCAGTTTTTGACAACATATGGGATATCATTATATTTGGGAAAATTGTGTAACACAGTTTGGGGTCCATTTTATCTTATTATCCATTGTAAAAAAATACAAATTTGGGGCTAAAACAACATTTTAGAGGCAAAATTACAGTTTTTTTTCCATTCCAACAGCATTAATTCCTGGGTAGCACTTGAAGGGTTCAAATTTCTTGACAGCAGTTTTGAAGTATTTGAGGGTGCGATTTTTAAAATAGTATCACTTTTGGGAAATCTGCAATTCCTCAAAGTCTGTTTAAATCTGAATAGGTCCCTAAAGAAACAGGTTTTGTAAATTTCTTGAAAAAAATTGTGTAAATACTTCTTTGCCCAAAAATGAAAAAGTACTCTAGGAGTGCTATCTTTATTGGCTAACCAGAAACATTGTTTTCAAGCTTTCAGACCACAAAAGGCTCCCGTTCAGGCAGGTTTACAAACATAATTTTTCTGGTTAGCAAATAAAGGTATTACTCCTAGAATACTTTGTCATTATTGGGCATAGAAGTATTTACATAGATTTTTCTGGCTAACACTGTACCACAATATAATTTCTTATTGTACATAATCTTTAAAAAATGAGAAATTGCTGCTAAACTTTTAATCCATCTAACATCCTAACAAAATAAAATGACGTTTAAAAAATGATGCAGATGTAAAGTAGACATATGTGAAATGTCATTTATTAATTGTTTTGTACAGCATGACTAACTGATTTAAGGATATAAAAATGTAAAGATTGAAAATTGCTAATTTTTCAAAATTTTTCACAAAATTTTGATATTTTCACAATTAAACGCAAAACATATTGACCTAAATTCACCACTAACATAAAGTACAATGTGTCTTGTAAAAACAGTCTCAGAATCCCTGGGATATGTTGAACCATTCCAGAGTTATTACCACATAAAGTGACATTGGTCAGATTTAAAAAATTTGGCTTGGTCATTAAGGTCAAAAGGGGTTAAATATAATTAATAACATGGAAAATTAAAAAAAAAATCAAGAAAAGTTTTTCAAAATATACTTAAAGAGAATCTGTCAGTAGGATTTCACACATCAAATTATTTTTATGTGAATGTAGCTTTTTCAAAGACAAGTCCAGCAGTACCTTTACATGGCCAGTCCGATCCTCTATTACTGAGTAATTAGTGTTTGATATGATGTCCAAATGAAGTTGAAGAGCTATTATAGAATTGAAGCCTCTGTCACTCCAGCTCCATTGCCCTCCCAGTGCCTCCTCCTCCAGCTTGACTGACGGCTCCTTTGCTTGAAGTCACACAGCATAGGCATTGGGCAGGAAATAGAGTTGGAGTGACAGAGGCTTCAGATCTTTAGCCTAATTTGCATATCAATTCAAACACTGATTGCTCAGTAATGGAGGAACAGACTAGCCATGTAAAGGTATTGCTGGACTTTTCTTTGAAATAGCTACATGCACATATAACTGCTGGGGGAGTGAAATCCTGCTGACAGATTCCCTTTAGAGGGAAGCATATTTTCACTAAATATTTTTCAAAATATGCTTAAAGGGAAGAATATTCTATAAATCATCAAAAAAATACTTATTATTTAAATCATGTTTTTGTTTTACATGTATTTTTTATTTTTTTGGCAATGTTTTTTTTTCATATAATGATCTTTTTTTAAAAAACAAAAAACAAAATGAGTAATCTTGCAGTTTTCACTCTGACGAGGAAGAGTTTTTAACAATCTCCTTATCAGCAAGATTGCAATGACAGGTAACACCTCTACACATAGTGATATAACACAGGACCAACCAATCACAATAGGCGATGTCACAGCTCCTCTGCTCCCCCCTCCCTTCACAATGACCTTTGCACATGCTCATTAGACGCTTCAATACAAAAGATCGAGTCCGACCGTTCTTGCCAATGTGCATGTGTTGTTTTATGAAACAGGAAGTTAAAGTCTAAAAAATCCCCCAGTGTGAAAATTTGCTCGCTTCTATTTTTTATTTTTAATACATATTTTCTATATTTGACTTTTAATACAGATTTATCAAAATAAAAAAAATTGTCAAAAATGTTTTAAAAATATAATTTACACAAAAACCTGATTTAGGCTGTGTGCCCACAATGCGAATTTAATGCGTTTCCGCGGAGTCATTTCCGCCACGGAAACGCATTAAAATTGCTTGTTAAGATGTCTGCCATGTTTCCCAATAATAATCCGCATGTACTGTGCACATGCTGCGGAATTATCCGCTGCGGATTATCATTGTGGAAAAATTCGCAGCACAACCAATTTGGGCGCGATTTCGCAGCAAAATCGTGCCCATTGACTTGCATTGAATCGCATAACATCCACATGTATACAAGTATACATGCGGATGTTATGCGGTTCAATGCGCGGATGGTACCCGGTTTGGGAGAAGAGGAGACTCTCATCCGACCCGGGTACCATCGTACCTGCAAGTAAAAAGAGAATTATGATGTAAAAAATAACAAAAATATTCATACACACCTCTCCAGCGGCCCCCGGTCTCCTCCCGGCTGCATCCTCTCTCCTCGGCGGCCCGCGGTGTACTGGCAGGACGTGCGGTGATGTCATTTAGTCAGCTGATGGTCACGCGGTCAGCGTGACCATCAGCTGACTAAATGACGTCACCACAGGACGCCGAGGAGAGAGGATCGCCACCGGGAGAAGACTGGGGGCCGCCAGAGAGGTGAGTATAAGGTTTTTTATTTCTTTTTATTTTTTAGTTCTTTTTTTTTACTTTAGATGCAGCATTTGATAGTAGAAATGTCCTTTTGGCCACATAATATAAATCCATGCTAGTTGCATGGATTTATATTGTGTGACCAACTTGTCAAGCCCTTTTCCAAGTGATGCTCAAAATCGCTTGAAAAAAACGCTTGAAAAAAACGCATGCATAAACGCTTAAAAAACACTTCTCCCTGGCAGAAAAAATGTATGTAAAATCTGCATGCATTTTTTCTGCCAGGGAGAGGAAAAAACGCTCAGGAAATTTCTGCTTCAAATCTGCATCGTGGGCACATAGCCTTAAACAATAGGTATATTTCTGATGATAGCTTCCTTTTAGGCTATGTGCCCACGATGCAGAAATGCTCTGGATTTTTTCCTGAGCGTTTCTGCATCTCCCTGGCAGAAAAAACGCATGCGGATTGTACATGCGGATTGTACATGCGGATTGTACATCCGTTTTTCCTGCCAGGGACATACGGATGTGAAGCGTTCTTCACATGCATTTCTGCATGTGGGTTGACAAGCGCTTTCCAAGCGATTTTAGCATCACTTGGAAAGTGCTTGACAACTTGGTCACACTATATAAATCCATGCAAACGGCATGGATTTATATACTGTGACCCGAGAGAATGGTAAAAAAATAAAAAATAAATCTATACTTACCCTCCGATGGCCCGCGCTGTCTTGCTTCACTCAGTGCTGACTGCCGGCAGCTCGCGATACACTGCACTGAAGGACCTGCCGACGTCAGCGTCGCGTGACCCGTCACATGACTATGATGTCAGAGCAGGTCCTTCAGTCCATCTCTAGCTGCCGGAATGAAAGGACGAGTGCAGCAGGGGCCATCAGAAGGTAAATATAATCTTTATTTTTTATTTTATTCTTTTTTTCACAGTTTCAATGGTACCCGGGTCTGGAGGAGAGTCTCCTGTTTTCTAGACCTGGGTACCATCCGCACATTGGAACGTGTGCATTCCGGCATGTCCTTATCTAGTGAAGCGGAATCTATGCGTTCCAATGCAAGTCAATGGCGGCGAAAACGCAGCGCTTCCGCAAAATAATTGGTAGTGCTGCGTTTTTTTCCGCAATGATAATCCGCAGCGTAAATTTCCACAGGATGTGCACACCACATGCGGATTATTATTGGGGAACATGGAAGGCCTTCTACCATGCGTTTTTTAAGCGTTTCTGCAGCGTTTTTGCCGCTGCGGAAACGCTTAAAAAACGCATCGTGGGAACACAGCCTTAATGTAATTTCCCCATTTTATGAGACACTGTCACTTTTCGCAGAATACAGAATTCCAGACTACTTACTAAATAAAGAGCCAGGCATTAACGTTCAATGATTGTGTCTCCGGATTGCCCTGAGGCCAGAGGCAGAGCTACAGCTTCCATGTCATAGTCAGGTAGACTTTAATGTCATGTAAGGTCTGTCTACCATGACGGTTTCCTTTTAAAGTCTGTACATATTTATTTATAGGATATCATGCACAGAACATTTTTTCAATGGAGCAATAAGTAAATAGGGAAGTGACAAACGATTTTAAAAAGTTTTTGTAACTGAAACATTTTTTCCAGTTTGCAGATGGTGAAATCCACACTGGTAACATAACACTTTAACTTTTTTTTTATCTCTAAGGTCAGGGCCCCACTATCAGTATATGGTCAGTAATTTTTCTCAGGAGTGGGAGACAAAACCAGATAGGGAACAATCAGAGAAAAGGTATAATAGAAACAAGTCACCAATTCTGCATTTATCACCCACTCCTGGTTTTGTCTCCCACTCCTAAGGGTGCAGTGAGCATGTTGACACCATGGGTGGGTCAAAATTTTTTATACCATTGGGCAGTGAAGAAAAAATAATTACATTTTTACCACAAAGATTTTGTTTTAGCCCCAGCTTTTACATTTTCATATGGGAAAATGGATAAAAATGGCACCAAAATTTGTCACACAATTTCTGCAGAACATAGAGATACCCCATATTTGGCTGTATAATACTGATGACCAAACGGTGAGATTCGGGAGGGATGGAGCGCTATTTGCCTCCTGGAGCGCAGATTTTCCTAGAATAGTATGCAGACTCTATATACAGAGCCCCCTAAGTGCTAGAAGAGCAGAATACCCCCCTCAAGTGACCCCAGTTTGGAAATTATACCCTTTTGGGAATTTATCTACCAGTGTAGTGATGATTTAGCTCCATGGGTGTTTTCTAGAAACAAGCAACAGTGGATGTTGCTGAGTGAAAATTGCAAATCTGCTATTGTAGTGACGATACATTGTAGTGCCCAGTAAGTTGTAGTGCCCAGCTCGTGCTCCTGGAGACATGTGTGGCGCCCCTGCGGGTTCAGTCGCCACAGAGGTACTACATCTCACCCAGTGGTGTGGTACCCCACTCTCAGGTAAGGATGGAGTACTTCCCGGGACCCACCCACCTGCATCCAACACTACACCCTTCCAGACCAGCAGGCGGGGCAAGATGCACTGCCTTATGCTGAGCCCTGTCCCTGGTTGGAAGTGGGGGGGAACCGAGTGAGGGGGAACCAAGTAGTGGGTGTGGGTGGAGGAAGAAGTTCAGGGGAGCACTTCAGTAGGAGTATAAAAAGGGGAGCCATCTTGAGGAAGACAGATCAGTCTGAGGAGAGAGTGTGGGAGCAGGAGCTCTGTAGGAGCACTGCTCAGAGAAGAGGGCCTAGACGGAGAGGCCCAGGAGGACAGGCTGAAGAGGAAGGGAGCAGAGGAAGGCTCCAGGAGTGAGGGGATCCCAAGGGCACGGCGAGTGCGGAAGCCACCCGTGCGCCCAAATCTACAAAGACGTGGAGGGATCAGGCCGCAAAGGGGACCGGCCCCTAACTAGTAGAGAACTACAAGACTCAGCTAGAAACTGGAGGCTTCTGTACTTTCAGGGTACAGCTGCTGACCACCATAGGCGCATTATAATGAGGTCAATCTGGGCTACCGCCCGGGGCCTGAGTCTGCCATGGGGCCCAGGGCTCCCAGGGCCAGATTGGGTGGAGGAAGCTCCACCCACCTGCTCCGGCCTCCAGCAGAGCACAGAGCCAGCTTACAGCATGGCCACTGCTCTCCCTGCCCCCTCCCCTGCTCTGAATGTTACCTCTCCGCTCTCCCCCTCCTGCCCTGCAATTACACCAGAGCTCTGCAGTCGGGCCCCAAGAGGAGGGGAGGCTGCCCCACAGAGAAGATGGAAGAACCTGCATCATGTACAGAAAGGGTAAGTACATGTGCAATGTGTGTGTGTATATACATATATGTGTATGTATGTATATGTGTGTGTGTGTGTGTATGTATCTATGTCTAGGTATTTGTGGACCATCAGAGGGGCTCACTCGCTATCGTGGCCCGGGCCTCTTCCCCGGCATCTGTGCAGGACCGCCGTCACTTCACCTGACATGGCCGTGTGCTGTGTGGCTGTGTCTGGTATTAATGACACGGCTTGGACGACACTGAGCCTATAATTGTGCTTGTGTATTGCCCTGCCTCGTCATTACTACCAGACACAACCACACAGCGCACGGCCATGTCGGGTGAAGTCCCGGCAATCAAGCAGCACCAGAGACATGCCTGAGGAGCAGCTGGACAGGACAGTTTTATGTGTTTATAAGATATGTACGTATGCATGTGTCTGTGCGCATATCTGCGTACCGTGTGCCCGGCCGCATCACAGCTAGAAGACACGGCCCTGTGCGCAGCAGTGTCTGCTAGCGTGACGTCATGCAGTGCGCCCTGCATTGCTTCTTGCCACCGGAGAGGAGCTGGATGACGGGAGCCGAGCAGGGGAATGGTGAGTGATGTGTGTCTGTGTGTGGCACAGTGCATGTCAGTGTGTGCCGATATCATTGTGTGATATGTCTGTTTATATGTATTTTTGTGTTTCAAATGTGTTTATGGCTATGTGCCCAAGAGGCAGAAATGCTGCATATTTTTTCCGCTTCTCCCTGGCAGGAAAAACACATGCGGATTTTACATGCGTTTTTCCTGCCAGGTAGAAGTCTTTGTCAAGCGTTTTTGCATGCATTTCTGCATGCGGGTTATCAAGCGCTTTTCCAAGCATCACTTGGAAAAGTGCTTGAAAACTTAGTCACACTATATAAATCCATGCAACTGGAATGGATTTATATAGTGTGACCAAGTAATAGTTAAAAAAAAAAAAGAATAAGAATGGTAAAAAATACAAAATAAAGATTATACTTACCTTCCGATGGCCCCTGGTCTCCTCAGCGATGCGTACGGTATGTTGGGCGGCTCGCGGTGGTGTGAAAGGACCTTTCATGACGTCATTTAGTCATGTGACAGGTCACGCAACAGCCGACGTCATCGGTCGTGTGACCTGTCACATGACTAAATGACGTCATGGCAGGTCCTCTCACACCACCGCGACCCATACAACACACCGGACGCATCGCTGAGGAGACCGGGGGCCATCAGAAGGTAAGTATAATCTTTATTTTTTTTATTTTAAATTCTTTTTTTAACAGGTACTATGGTACCCGAGTCTGGAGGAGAGTCTCCTCTTCTCCAAACCCGGGTACCATCTGCACATAGAATAGCATAATATCCACATGTGCACATATGCTCATACGGATATTATGCGATTCAATGCAAGTCAATGGCGGCAATTACGCTGTGTGTCCGCAAAATTAATGGACATGCTGCGTATTTTTCCGCAATGATAATCCGCAGCGGAAATTTCTGCAGCATGTGCGCAGCACATGCAGATTATCATTGGGGAACATGGGGCACGTATTACCAAGTGTTTTTTATGCGTTTTCGCTGCGGAAATTCCGCAGCAAAAACGCTTGAAAGACGCATAGTGGGCACGAAGCCTATGCGTGTATGTATTTGTCTTTGTATATGTCTGTAAATGTTTGTGTGTGTGCGGCCTCCTGCTGTATCTGGGGGGGCGCCGTGTGGCCTCATGCTGTATCTGGATGGGCGCCATGCGGCCTCATGCTGTATCTGGATGGGCGCCGTGCGGCCTCCGGCCATGTCTGGGGGGACGCCGTGTGGCCTCTGGCCGTGTATAGGAGGATTATGTGAAAGCTCATATTATACAGTATGAGACCCTACATACATAGGGGGATGTCAGCATACTTAATTGTGCTCAATATTAAGTCATACAATTAATATAAAAAAATAATTATAATTAATATCTTAATATTGTGCAGAATTAATTTCACATGAACTATCACATGATCTATCAAAGGGGGATCATGTGACAAGTCACGTGATACATCAGGTGTGTGTGTGTGTGTGGGGGGGGGCCCACGCCTTCTAAACTGCCTGGGGCCCTTGCTACTCTTAATCCACCCCTGCTCACCACTAGTGTTGAGCCATCCCCGTAGTGTTCGAGTTCGGTTCGGTTCGTCGAACACCCGTGTGTTCGCCGAACTGTTCGTCGAACTGTTCGTCGAACACCTTCGAACACCGTTAAAACCAATGGCAGGCAAACAAAAACACATAGAAACACATAGAAACACATTCAAAGGTGTCCAAAGGCTGACAAACTGCTCAGAAGACACAACTAACACAAGGAAAAGTGACAAGTACATATAGTCATGCGAAAAGAAAAGAGGTGGAGGAGTAAAAGGAGGGGGAGACACAGATATAGGCATGTCATGCCCTTCTAAAATCCAAAAAGTGAGAAGCCGACACGTTCAGTCCGCTCCTGCCCGTGCCACCTCCGCGTCGCCGGGTTTGTGCCAGAGCCGCGGTGAACCCTGACGGCCAGCCCCCCTCTCCCAATACTGGTGCCTGTCCGCTGGTGGGTCGAGCGAGCCCCCCTGCGGTGGAGGCAGCTCTAAGCTTTTTAATTTAAATTGTCTCTCTAATTTGAATGAATACACTTTAAATCCATTTACAAGGATCTATTGGAGGGCAAGTCTCATGCCAGCAGCCGCGTAATTCCAGCTCCAGTAGCGTCCACTAAAGCTGCTGCAGTTAAAAAGCTTTTATAAGGATCGAGCTCGGCTGTCCACCGCAAGGCATCCTACTGCCAGTCCCAGCCCCTATGCCTTGGGGTGCCTCCTGATGCTCTTCACTGAGTATCCCGTGGTCCCGAAGCATTTCCTTTGAAAAAATGAAGTGTCCAAACTACAGGTGGTGTAGCTTGCTTAACAGCCGGGTTAATCCGCTGACTAGCAGACACTGCTACTAGGCACAAAGTATTTCCTGGGCTAGATGCAGTTAAAAATTTGTAATTAGATACTCTCGTTGGATGCTGAGAAAGCATTCCATAGAGTCTCCTGGCACGCCATATATGATTCTCTTAAAAAGCTTGGGGTAGGGGTCTAGGGGACCCTTTTATAGCCAAAATCACGGCCCTGTATCGCAATACGTCACCTAGGCTGAAGATAAATGGAACTGTAGCACCCTGAGGGCTCGGTTGCTACAGAGGTATTGCACCTCACCCAGAGGTGTGATATCTCACTCTCAGGTAAGGATGTAGTGTGGATCAGGAACCGACACCTGCCTGCATTACACCACATTGCCGTGGGGCAGGGCGACCAATATGCCCCTGAGATGGGCACGACAGTCCCTGTCCCTGGCTGGAGTGGGGGGAGGGAACACTGAGGAAGGGGAACCCTGTAGTGCAGGAGCAGGGAGGAAGCAGTTCCTGGGTGCATTGAGAAGGGAGTATAAAAGGTGGGCACCATCTTAGTTCAGTGCAGAGAAGTCTGAGCAGAAGTGGCAGGGAGCAGGGGCTCTGCATGAGCTCTGCTCCGGAGGCGGGCCTAGTAACAGAGGCCCAGGCCTGGAAGAGGGAGAAGGAAGGAAGAGGAGCGGAGAAGGCTCCAGGAACGAGGAACGAAGGGATCCCAGGGGTGCGGACGGGCGAGTCACCACCGCACGCCCGAATCCACCTGCGTGGAGGGGTCAGGCCAAAGGGGGAGACCGGTCCCCGAAACTAGTGGAGGCAGGAAACGACCCTCAGCTAGAAACAGGAGGCTGTGACATTTTATGTGGCGCAGCCCCTCGCTACACCCGCTAGGAAGGCACCACATAGGGTCAGGGAAACTGGCGCCAAGTTTACCAAGAGGAGGCCCGAGGCAGCCGGACAGAAGGGTTGGTAAGAAAGGCCAGACAAAGGACACACAAAGGGGGTCCTGTGAAGCGCTCCAAAGTTATCTGGGAGTTGTCTGAGCCCCTCACCTGGTGAGCACAGTACGACGTGGGCAGCCGTTACCTGCAGACGTGGTCTGGATAATAAGAACTGTGAGTAAAAGCCCTGGACTGCATCACTGACTCCGTGTCGTTACTGCTGCTGCCCTGCACCATCACCCCGATCCTCCGCATACACTGCCCTGAGGCTATACTCCTTGCGTGGAGAGTTAAGCTACGCTCTGCTGCACCCACAACACCAGCCTCAGCGGTCTGCCCTGGAGCGGCGGTTCACTCTGACCGCAATCCACGGGTGGCGTAGTCGGACATTTAAACATCAAAACCACATAAATAGTTCCGCCACTGGTTTGACCGCCCTGAGCCACGGAACCGGGTCGCCGCCACGGAGACTACAACCACCAGCATCCACCAAAAAGGGTCCGGCTCCGGGTGTCCCAAGGCCCAGGGGGCGCGTCAGAACATTTTCATCACCTTTCACAATCACCAATGGGACAAGGCAGGGATGTCCTCTGTCCCCTCTCTTATACATCCTAGTGACGGAGCACCTGCTCTCATCAATTCGCCATAACCCCAATATTAGGTGGATTGAGGTGGGAGGCACCGAGTACAAGTGCTCTCTATTTGCTGATGATGTCCTAGTATATATCACTCAATCACATATATCCATCCATGCTGTTATGGCTGAAATAGATCACTTTGTTACATGGTCAAATTTTAAAATCAATGCAGCGAAGTCTGAGGCCCTCGATGTCTCCCTCCCCAAATCCATATAGGATTCCATCCAGTCCAACTTTCCCTTTGCCTGGCCCTCACAGGGTATCAAATACTTAGGAATTCCTATTCATAGAGACCTCTCCCATCTATGTTATCTTAATTTTGGGCCCTTTATTGAACAACTCCATACAGACCACGGTTGGCAAGTTAGAACTGTAAGATTCACTACGTGAACCACTGGTGTTTTGTGGAAAAGCACATGTACACTGTGTTCCAAATTATTATGCAAAAAGTGTTTAGGAGTGATAAGGGAAGAATTTGTTTGTTTGTCAGTTAAACTCATTGATGGTGATGTGTGTCAGGGCTCTTTATATCACTGTAAGCAATTGCAGACACCTGTGCTAATTAGTTTGGCAGGTGTGTCCAATGAAAGGCAAGACTACTTAAGAAGGCTGTCTCACATTATTAAGCAGCCTACATTTTCTGCCAAAATGGGAAAGAAAAAGGATGTGTTGGCTGCTGAGAAGCAACAAATTGTGGAGTGTTTAGGTCAAGGCATGACTACAATCAACATTGTGCGATGATCAGGATGAAGTGTCTTGGCAATCAAGAAGTATGTAGCTGATTCACAGTACACACGTGTGCGTGCTGATAAGGGCAAATTGAGGACTCTTTCCTACAGGCAATTACGTCAGGTTGAAAGAGCAGCGGCAAAAAAGCCTTGTCATAGCAGCAGACAAGTTTTTGAAGCTGCTGGTGCCTCCAACGTCCCCCGAACAACAAGATGCAGGGTCCTTCAGAGGTTTGCAGCTGTGCATACGCCATCCTGTCGACCTCCTCTATCAACTTCACACAAGCAGAAACGGCTCCAGTGGGCCAAACATTACATGAAGACTGATTTCAAAACTGTTTTGTTCACGGATGAGTGCCGTGCAGCGCTCGATGGTCCAGATGGATGGAGTGGAGGATGGCTGGTTGATGGACACCCCACGTAAACACGGCTACAGCGCCAACAAGGAGGAGGTGGAGTAATGTTTTGGGCTGGAATCATGGGGAGAGAGATTGTCGGCCCCTTTAGGATCCCTGAAGGCGCTAAAGATGAACTCCATAATGTATGTGGATTTTCTCAAACAGCACTTCCTGCCATGGTTCAAGAAGAAGAACCGTGTATTTCACAACAAGATCATTTTTTTGCATGATAATGCACCATCTCATGCTGCACATAAAACATCTGCATCTCTGGCTGATATGGGCATAAAAGGGGACAAACTTATGGTGTGACCCCCATGCTCCCCTGACCTCTACCCCATTCAGAACCTTTGGAGCATCATTAAAAGGAGTGTCTATGATGGCGGGAGGCAGTTCACATCTAAGCAACAGCTCTGGAAGGGTATTCTGTCCTCATGCAAAACAATTGAAGCAGAAACCATCCAAAACCTGACAAATTCAATGGACGAGAGAGTTCAGAAGCTGACAAATTCAATGGACGAGAGAGTTCAGAAGCTCCTTTCGAACAAGGGGTCCTATGTGAAAATGTAACATCACCTAGAATAAAGTTTTGAGTTGAAAACTGTTTGATTTCAGTTTCTAACAACCTGCTAATGCTTATAATTTCAAAAATGACCATTTTTTTGGTCTTTATTAAAATGAAAAGGTTGATCGAAAAGTTTGGGGGATCTAAGAGTGGGCAACCCAGTAGTCATGATTACTTTGAATTCTGACAATATGAGGGTCATGCTGCAGGTAGTGCAGCAAGAAGGCACTTATGTGTCTTGCGCATCTCGGAGCCCCAAAATTATTTTCCGGGCTAGATGCAGCTAAAAATTATTATTAATTTTAAATCTGGTGAAGCTTTAGTATAGATGGCCTAATAGGATCAGTGCTGCACACTGCTACAAAGCCCAAATTATTTTCCAGTCAAGATACAGATAAACATGATTAGTAATTTTAAATCTGGTGGAGCTTATTATAGATGGCCTAATAGAATCAGTGCTGCACACTGCTACAAAGCCCAAATTATTTTCCAGCCAAGATACAGATAAACATGATTAGTAATTTGAAAGCTTAAAACGGTTGGTAGGGTGATTTTAACCAATCATCAAGCTTTTACTCTCCCCAGGATGACACAGGGGTAGAAAAGTCGTTTCGGATCCATGATTTGTTCATCTTTATGAACGTGAGTCTGTCTACATTATCAGTGGAGAGCCGCGTGCGCTTATCTGTCAGCACACCACCAGCAGCGCTGAACACACGTTCAGACAGAACGCTGGCTGCGGGGCATGACAAGATCTCCAAGGCGTAAGTGGCTAGCTCCGGCCATTTATCCAGATTGGAAGCCCAAAAAGAGCAAGGGTCCAGTGACACAGTCATGGCTTCAATGTTTACTTGGAGATACTCCTGTACCATCGTCTCTAGGCGTTGACTATGTGTCAGACTTCTTTTCTCCTGTGGCCTTGCAAAGGATGGGCTAAAAATGTGGTGAAATGATTCCGCAAAATTGATGTTACCAGCAGATACTGTGGTTCTGTTACGGTTTGAGTGCTGAACACTTGACGGTCCCATGGTTGGCAAGTTGGAACTGTGAGATTCACTACGTGCACCACTGGTATTTTGTGGAAAACCACATGTAAGATTCTGCAACAGTCTCTGCTGATACTCCTGCATGCGTGCATCCCTTTCTATGGCAGGAATAATTTCTGCAAATTTACTTTTGTACCGGGGATCTAACAGTGTGGCAACCCAGTAGTCAGGATTATTTCTAATTCTCACAATTCGAGGGTCATGTTGCAGGTAGTGCAGCAAGAAGGCACTCATGTGTGTTGCGCATCCAGGAGCACCAAGTCCCTGTTGTGTTGGTGGCGAGGTAACAATCATGCTTCCTTCCTCTGTCCTCTCCCCCCAACCTCGCACAACAGAAATGTGATCAAGGTCTCCCTCATCTGATGAGTCTTCCATCAGTTCGTCCTCCACTTCTTCCTGGGCTCCTGCACCTTCCTCACTAGTTTGGCTGCTACCATGCGCCCTGGTAAAACCATCTCCCCCACCCTCACATGCCTGCCGCCTTGGTGCTGTCGACCGTCTGGACCTTGCAGATGTTAGCCCTTCCGCATACAACTCCTCCTCCTCTACTTCCTCCACCTCCTCTTGTGCCACCACCTGACTCCGAATTCTGTTTAACATGTGCTCCAGCATGTAAATCACCGGAATAGTCATGCTGATAATGGCATCGTCAGCACTAAACATCTTCGTCGCCATTTCAAAACTGTGCAGAAGGGTGCATAGGTCCCTGATCTGAGACCACTCCTCCAGCGTGATTTGCCCCACCTCTGGATCTCGTTGGCCCAGGCTATACGTCAGAACGTATTGCACCAGGGCTTGTCGGTGCTGCCACAGTCGCTGCAACATGTGCAGAGTTGAATTCCACCGGGTAGGCACATCGCATTTTAGCCGGTGAAGTGGCAGGCCCAACTACTTCTGTAGAGATGTAAGTCGCTGAGCTGCGGGATGCGAACGGCGGAAGTGAGCACACAGCGACCGTGCCCTCTACAGAAGGCCATCTAGTCTGGGATAGTGGGCTAAAAATTGCTGGACAACCAGGTTCAACACGTGAGCCATACAAGGCACGTGTGTGACATTGCCCCGGCGAAGGGCCGCACCCAGGTTTGTAGCATTGTCGCACACGGCCTTCCCTGGTTTCAGGTCCAGTGGAGACAACCATTCATGAAATTGGTTCTCCAGAGCTGACCACAACTCCTCAGCAGTGTGACTCACATTTCCCAGACATTTCAATGTAAAAACCGCCTGATGACGTTGAGCCCTACTGCCAGCATAGTAAGGAGGTGTGCAGGATGCCTTCTGCGCAGTTAGAAAGCTTGTGGCATGACCAGACAGGCTTTGGGTGCAGGTGGAAGACCGAGAGGAGGTTGAGGAGGCAGAAGCAGTGGAGGAACTTTGACATAAAGAGGATTGACGCACAACTCGTGGGGACGGCAAGACTTGGACAGCAGCCCCTTGTCCTGCTGTCACCATAGTTACCCAGTGCCCAGTCAGCGACATGTAACGCCCCTGTCCATGCCTACTCGTCCAAGTGTCTGTGGTGAAATGCACCCTGTCACACACAGAGTTTCTCAAAGAAGCGGTGATGTTGTGTGCGACATGCTGGTGGAGCGCAGGCACACCTTTCTTTGAGAAGTAGTGCCGACTGGGCATCTGGTACTGGGGCACTGCGACGGACATAAGGTCTCGAAAATCCTCTGTGTCCACCAGGCGGAAAGGCAGCATTTCTGTAGCCAAGAGCTTGCAGATGGTGAAATTCAACCTCTTAGCTTTCTCATGGCTAGGAGGAAATGGTCTTTTACTTGTCCACATCTGAGGGACCGACGGCTGGCTATTGTGCTTAGACGGGGTTGATAAGGGTGTCCCCGGCAAACTACCGGTCTGTGAGGAAGATGCAGGCGGACATGTTAGGTTGCCTTGATCCAAAGGTGGTGCTATCGATGTCGGACAGCGCTCAACACCAGCTGGTGTTACCACCTCCAAAGAAAATGATGACCTGCCAATCACGCTGGCTGTTGCGGGTAAAGAGGTGGCAGGTCTGCGCCCCAAAACAGGTGTGACTGCTGTCCCCCCAGTCACAGAGGATGAGGAGGCCGCGGATGCACAAGATATGGCAGACGGTGGTTGGCCCGGCCGGCTAGGCCGCATTGTAGCACACTGAGCTTCCCACTGCAACTTATGCTTCATGTCCATGTGCCGGTTCATGCATGAAGTACTCAAACTATGTATTTTTTGGCCTCTACTTAGCTTTTGCTGACAAATGTTACAGATAACACGAGTTGGGTCATCTTTATCGATCTGAAAAAATGCCCAGGCTATGCAAGGCTTAGCACCCATGCGACCTGAAGAGCCACCACGACTTGTGGTGAGAGGCAGAGTTGTGTTTGAGGATGCAGTTGTTGACGTGCTTCCAGTACTACGTCTCTGTCCAGGAAGGCGCAACCTGACCTCGTCGTCACTAGCATCTTCCTCCACCTCCTCTGCTGACCTCATCTCTTGGCTGACTGTGGGTTGACAGTAAGTGGGATCTCCAACCTCATCATCATCACCCTGTGCGTTATCACACCCGTCGTCCTCAGAGCCAACCTGTTCCTGCCCTGACAAAAAACTAAAGTTGTCGCTCCAATCAGGTATTTGAGTCTTATCATCGTCTTCCTCATTGTCTCCACCAACAGGAGTTACAGTTTGGGAATGAGGGTCTACATTATGGTCAGAACCTTCTGCGTCTGGTCCTGGATCCAACTCATAAAGATTCTGGGCATCAGTGCAGATCATTTCCTCGTCTGGATTCACAGAAGCGCTGGAGTCGACCTCTGATTCCCAGGCTATAGTATGAGTAAACAGCTCTGCAGACTCAACCATCTGTTCTACCTCATACTCAGACGGGCAGCTGGAGATTTGGGAGCTGTGAGGAAGCAAGTGCGATTGGGGTGACACCTTTGAGGACTGGAGTATTTGTGATGTTGAAGTTGATGTGGAGGAGAGCCCACTTAAAGGAGCACTTGATATCCGTTGAAGCACCTGCTGTTTTTGTGCCTCATCTGGAATTTGTAGCGATTGGCGTGGCCGTAAGAAAGGGATCTTATCACATTGTCCGCTAAAAGAAGTAGACATTTTAGTTTGGCTGGAAGATGGTCTTTCTTCTGCAGATGTTACTGTTGCTTTAACACCTACCCCACGGACACAACCTTTTTTCCCCTTCCCAACACGCCTATTCCCCTTTCCACCAGCAGCAGGCCTTTTTCCACTCATTTTGGTGGTTAACTAATTCACAACTCTGGAGTTGTTTGCACAAAAAAACAATGGATGGGAACCGAGCAGAGCTGAGTGGCCAAACTGTGGTATTAGGCCAAAACTATTGGCTGGGTTAGATGCAGAAAAAAATTATATTCAATTTGCAACCTGATGGAGGTCAGTATAGATGGACTAATAGAACAAGTCCCACACACAGCTAGAAGCCCAAATATTTTTTCAGAGGTAGATGCAGAAAATTTTTTTATTCAGTTTGCAACCTGATGGAGGTCTGTATAGATGGATTAATAGAACAAGTCTCACACACAGCTACAAGCCCAATATTTTTTCAGAGGTAGATGCAGAAAAAAAATATATTCAGTTTGCAACCTGATGGAGGTCAGTATAGATGGACTAATAGAGAAAGTCCCACACACTGCTAGAAGGCCAAATATTTTTTCAGAGCTAGATGCAGACAAAAAATTATTTTGAATTTGCAACCTGATGGAGGTCAGTATAGGTGGACTAATAGAACAAGTCCCACACACTGCTAGAAGGCCAAATATTTTTTCAGAGCTAGATGCAGAAAAAAATTATATTCAGTTTGCAACCTGATGGAGGTCTGTATAGATGGATTAATAGAACAAGTCTCACACACAGCTACAAGCCCAATATTTTTTCAGAGGTAGATGCAGAAAAAAAATATATTCAGTTTGCAACCTGATGGAGGTCAGTATAGATGGACTAATAGAGAAAGTCCCACACACTGCTAGAAGGCCAAATATTTTTTCAGAGCTAGATGCAGACAAAAAATTATTTTGAATTTGCAACCTGATGGAGGTCAGTATAGGTGGACTAATAGAACAAGTCCCACACACTGCTAGAAGGCCAAATATTTTTTCAGAGCTAGATGCAGAAAAAAATTATATTCAGTTTGCAACCTGATGGAGGTCTGTATAGATGGATTAATAGAACAAGTCCCACACACAGCTAGAAGCCCAAATATTTTTTCAGAGGTAGATGCAGATAAAAATTATTTTTAATTTGCAACCTGATGGAGGTCAGTATAGATGGACTAATAGAGAAAGTCCCACACACTGCTAGAAGGCCAAATATTTTTTCAGAGCTAGATGCAGATAAAAATTATTTTTAATTTGCAACCTGATGGAGGTCAGTATAGATGGACTAATAGAGAAAGTCCCACACACTGCTAGAAGGCCAAATATTTTTTCAGAGCTAGATGCAGATAAAAATTATATTCAATTTGCAACCTGATGGAGGTCAGTATAGATGGACTAATAGAACAAGTCCCACACACAGCTAGAAGCCCAAATATTTTTTCAGAGGTACTGTAGATGCAGATAAAAATTATTTTTAATTTGCAACCTGATGGAGGTCAGTATAGATGGACTAATACAACAAGTCCCACACACAGCTAGAAGCCCAATATTTTTTCAGAGGTAGATGCAGAAAAAAATATATTCAGTTTGCAACCTGATGGAGGTCAGTATAGATGGAGTAATAGAACAAGTCCCACACACAGCTAGAAGCCCAAATATTTTTTCAGAGGTAGATGCAGATAAAAAATATTTTTAATTTGCAACCTGATGGAGGTCAGTATAGATGGACTAATAGAGAAAGTCCCACACACTGCTAGAAGGCCAAATATTTTTTCAGAGCTAGATGCAGATAAAAATTATATTCAATTTGCAACCTGATGGAGGTCAGTATAGATGGACTAATAGAGAAAGTCCCACACACTGCTAGAAGGCCAAATATTTTTTCAGAGCTAGATGCAGATAAAAATTATATTCAATTTGCAACCTGATGGATGTCAGTATAGATGGACTAATAGAACAAGTCCCACACACAGCTAGAAGCCCAAATATTTTTTCAGAGGTACTGTAGATGCAGATAAAAATTATTTTTAATTTGCAACCTGATGGAGTTCAGTATAGATGGACTAATAGAGAAAGTCCCACACACTGCTAGAAGGCCAAATATTTTTTCAGAGCTAGATGCAGAAAAAAATTATATTCAGTTTGCAACCTGATGGATGTCAGTATACATAGACTAATAGAGAAAGTCCCACACACTGCTAGAAGCCCAATATTTTTTCAGAGGTAGATGCAGAAAAAAATATATTCAGTTTGCAACCTGATGGAGGTCAGTATAGATGGACTAATACAACAAGTCCCACACACAGCTAGAAGCCCAATATTTTTTCAGAGGTAGATGCAGAAAAAAATATATTCAGTTTGCAACCTGATGGAGGTCTGTATAGATGGATTAATAGAACAAGTCCCACACACAGCTAGAAGCCCAATATTTTTTCAGAGGTAGATGCAGAAAAAAATATATTCAGTTTGCAACCTGATGGAGGTCAGTATAGATGGACTAATACAACAAGTCCCACACACAGCTAGAAGCCCAATATTTTTTCAGAGGTAGATGCAGAAAAAAATATATTCAGTTTGCAGCCTGATGGAGGTCTGTATAGATGGATTAATAGAACAAGTCCCACACACAGCTAGAAGCCCAATATTTTTTCAGAGGTAGATGCAGAAAAAAATATATTCAGTTTGCAACCTGATGGAGGTCAGTATAGATGGACTAATACAACAAGTCCCACACACAGCTAGAAGCCCAATATTTTTTCAGAGCTAGATGCAGAAAAAAATTATATTCAATTTGCAACCTGATGGAGGTCAGTATAGATGGACTAATAGAATGATGCTATGCCCAAAAGATTTTACTTCACTAGGTGCAGTAAAAAAATTGGTATTCTATACACAGGTGGTATATCTTGCAACACAGATAGGCTACTCCACTGACTAACACACTCTGCAATAGGCCAAAAAGGATTAGCTTTGCTAGATTCAGCCAAATGCTGTGAAAAAAACTTGCACATCACTGGCACAGACCTGCCTGGCAAAAACTGATAGGAACTGATGTAACCTAGTCCTGAACAGGACTCCAATTACAATTAGTCTTTACTCCCACAATCTATCTATTTAAGAGCACAGACCTGCCTGATAAAAGTCGTAGGAAATGCTGTAACCTAGTCCTTAAAAGGACTGCAATCACAACTATTCCCTACTCCCAAGCTATCTGTAGATTTGTGCGAAAATTGGCTTGAAATTAACAAGGTATAGCGCACACAGCAACAGCGGTGCCGTCTAACACGCAGCTGCAGCAGTGAGAAAATGGTGGCGACGGGGAAAATGGCTTGGTCTTATAGGGCAAGGACATGTGACATACACTGCCAATGACACATGCCCTTGCTTGTGTGAAAAAAAGCACTTCGCTCCGTGTGTGCGCTGCTGATAGGCTGACAGATTGCACCTCCCCACTGCAAATGCGGGAAAGAGAAAAAAAAAATGGAGATCTTCATTGTTCCTGCAGAGATCCATCCCCTGCCCCTCCCCCCACCCCGCTGTACACTCAAACTGCGTATTAACATTAATTTTCATCATTACTGAGAAAAAATCCAGTTATGATTTTGGTGCACGAACAGTTATCGAACATAACCTCGAACAGCCGAATTTTTCTCAAATTGTTCGTGTTCGCCGAACGGCTCGAACACCGCCCAAAACAGCTCGAATTTGAGATTGGCGAACAGTTCGAGTAGAACAACGCTCATCTCTACTCACCACCGCAACTACATCGCTAAAAAGGTAGCCACATAGGATTCAGGGGACTGCAGGTTGCCCGCCAAAATCCGAGGTTACCGGCTTGGGACACTGGTTGCGAGGCGCAGGGCAGGAGGGTGAGAGCCAGTGCAGGAAGACGACTGAGGAAGGCACACACAATGGGGTCCTGTTACGTACTCTTGAAACACCTGGGAGTTTGCTGAACCCCTGCCTTGGTAAACACAGGACGGCGTGGGAGGTTACCCTGGTCCTGGTAACCTGGAGTTCAACAACTGTGAGTAAACCTTGAAGACTGCACCCCACTGTGTCCTAGAATTATTATCTGAGCCATCACCTGCACTACACTGCACCAACAACATCTACCTCCATAATTCTTCATATACTGCCCTGGAGCTAAGCTCTGCCTGTGGAGAGCTGAACCAACTCTGCTGCGTCATCATCAGCTCCAGGGGATCTGCACCGCAGCGGCGGCCCCACATAGCTGCATACCACAAGTGGCGTCACGAACATTATATATAAAAACTATATACCCCTTTTCACTTTTCCCCTTTTATTGACCTCCCTGGGTCACGGAGCGGGTCACTGCCTCTGTGACACCCCCAGCACCGACCGGCCCGGCTACCGAATACCCCATGCCCAGGGGGCGTGTCACATGCACCTGTAAATCAGGCAGGCTCTCATCGCTACAGAAATGACAAACATGTCAACACTAAATGTGGTTTAGGCACTCTGGGGCTCAGAAGGTAGATGGGCATTTGGCTTTGGGAGTGCAGAATTTGCTTAATTTCTTTTGGGGAGTGAGGAGCCATAGCACTTTTACAGAGCCTTTGTGCTACCATGAATGTGGAAGCCCCCTATATTTCTGCTTACAGAAGACAGACCTGAGTGGGGACTTTTTGTGAATTGAATTGAAACTTTTATTGGGAACATTTTACATAACATTTGGGGTCATATTAATCCTGCGCTCTACTCTGAGCACTTACATTAGAGTTTTCATCTAAATCTCCAAATGATGTGATTCAGATGAAACCCCTGAGGGATCCATTCACTATAATGAGGCAGCAGAGTTACTCTGGACTCTGTCTGGCCTCTGTTCAGTGGTGTCCTTCTTTTCAGAGATACACAAAACTGTGGCGGACTATGTGACGCGCCCCCTGGGCCGTGTGTGGGGTAATACCCGGAGCCGGGTCTCTGTGTAATGCTAGGGGTTTGTAGTCTCCGTGGCGGCGACCCGGTCCCGTGGCTCAGGGTGGTCAAACCAGTGGCGGAACTGTTTATTTGGGTTTTAATGTTTAAATGTCCGACTACACCACCCGTGGATTGCGGTCACTGAGAACCGCCGCTGCGGGGCAGACCCCTGAGGCTGATGTTGGGTGCGTGGCAGAGGGTAGTATAACTCCCCACAGGAGGAGTATAGCCTCAGGGCAGCGGGTGTAGATGGTGAGGGTTTCAGGTGCATGGGCACAGCAGAAATGACTCAGAGTCCGTGCAGTGCAGTTCAGGGTCTTTACTGTTGGTAATGAAGAAAGCCCTGCCGGGAGTCCCCCTGGCCAGGTGGAGGTGTAGGCCTTCCCGTCTGACTGCACTCTTCCTGGCAACCCTGCTGTAGTCGTATAGTAGCCCACGTCCCTGAGTGTACCGTGTGGTGCTCACCCGTATGGCTGGTGACTTGGGGCCTTTGGTACCTTCCGCTCCTCGATGGCGGTGCCGGTCCCTTGCGTGTGACTGAGCGTCCGGGCTTTCTATGGCCAGAGGACCTGAAATCCCCTGCCAGGTGGTTTCTGCTGCTGGATGTGGATATCTTCACAGCCTCGGACTCCGGTGTCCGGTTCTCTGCGTCTTCTGCCATGATGAGCTCTATCAGCTCCAATCCCTGGCTCTCTGCTCCTGTGTTGCCTCCAGAGCTCCTTGCTCTGACTAGACTGGACTACTCTCTAACCCCGCCCCAGATCCAGTTTATAAAGGGCAGGTTCCTCCCCTCCCTGGACTGGGGCAGGAGGCGTTGCATGCAACAGTGCTCCTGACCAGGAAAACCCATGCTCGCTCTCAGACATGGTATTTCTACCACTGTGGCAACCAGACCCCTGGGGTGCCACACTATGATTTTATGCATGCCTAAAAAGACGGATACCGTCGGATCATAGGTCAGGCAGAGTCCACAGTGCCTACATCTGCCTCATTATAAGGAATTTTTTGTCGTGGATTCTGAATAACGTATTTCAGAGATTTATACAGAAACCCCAGTGTAAGTGCTCAGCGAAGAACGCAGGATAAATGTGCGCCAAGCTTTACTGCGGCACACATGAACAATTCAACTGCAGGTCAAGAATTGGTTTTATTTATTTTTTACACCGTTCCTTGTGCAGTATAAATGATATGGCGACTTTATTCTTCGGGTTGGTGCGATTACAGCGATACTAGATTTATATTTTTTTTTATGTTTGGCTGCTGTAACACACTAAAAGACGCTATTTTTTTTCAAAAACTAGTTTGTGCATCGCCATATTTTGAGAGCTATAAGGCTATGTGCCCACAATGCAGAAATGCTCAGGATTTTTTCCTGAGCGTTTCTGCATCTCCCTGGCAGAAAAAACGCATGTGGATTGTACATGCGAATTGTACATGTGTTTTCCCTGCCAGGGACATGCGGACGTGAAGCGTTTTTCACATGCATTTCCGCATGCGGGTTGACAAGCGCTTTCCAAGCGATTTTAGCATCACTTGGAAAGTGCTTGACAACTTGGTCACACTATATAAATCCATGCTTTTTTATTTTTTCTGCTGATGGAGCTGTATGGTGGCTTGTTTTTTGTGGGACAAGATGAAGTTTTCAGCGATACCATTTTTATTTACATTTGTCTTTTTATCGCATTTTATTCCACTTTTTGTTCGACGGTATGATGAAAAAGCATCGTTTTTTGACACTTTTTTTTACGGTGTTCACTGAAAGGTTAACTAGTGTGAAATTTTCATAGGGCGGCTTGTTCCGGTCGTGGCGATATCAAACAGGTATACTTTTTTTTTTACATAAAAATACTTATTTATGGGTACAATATGTTTTTATTTTTTTATTACTATTTTGTGATTTTTTTTTTAATATTTTTACAATTTTTTTTCCCTTTTTTTTATCTTTTTTACTTAGTCCCTCCATGGGACTTTCACTTTCAGCAATCTGATCGCTGTTAGAATGCATTGCAATACTTGTTAGATCATGCACTGAGCATAATCTAACAAGCTTGCTAGAGCTTGGTGACACGGATGTCGTTATGACGATGTTGGGTCATCAAGGCAACAATAGGGACCCCCTCCCTTTGCCTGCCTTCTAAATGCTGTTGTAACGGGTCTGGGAGGCGGAACCTCTGAGCTACTATACAAGGGGGCGGTCCTTGTAAGGGAGCGGGTGGCGACCAGGGAAGACGGGCAGGAAGTCACAGCAGGTGACCGGGACAGTCTCTGAGTGAACGGGCTGGAGGTCACGGCAAGTGACCGGGGCAGTCTCTGGATGAACGGGCTGATGGTCACGGCAAGTGACCGGGGCAGTCTCTGGATGAACGGGCAGATGGTCACGGCAAGTGGCCGGGGCAGTCTCTGGATGAACGGGCAGATGGTCACGGCAAGTGACCGGGGCAGTCTCTAGGTAAAGGGTTGGTACGACCTGTGGCGGCTGATGATAGACGTGAGCTCCCAGGTGAGCAGGCGAGAGTCTCTGGATGAACGGGTGGTCACAGCATGTGACGGCGGAGCCTCCAGGAAGACCAACAGACAGGCGGCAGATGAGCGCTCCCAGGTGAGCGGGCAGAAGTCTCTGGACAGGCGGGTGGTCACAGCACGTGACGGCAGAGCCTCCAGGTAGGCTAGCAGACAGGCAGAAGATGAGCGCTCCCAGGTGAGCGGGCAGGAGTCACTGGACAGGCAGGTGGTCACAGCACGTGACGGCGGAGCCTCCAGGTAGGCTAGCAGACAGGTAGCAGATGTGTGCTCCCAGGTGAGCGGGCAAGCTGGTCCATAGACAGACTGACAGGAGTTGGAAGGCAGACCGTCGGACCTCAGGCAAGCAGGCAGGTGGCTGATGTGCGCTCCCAGGTGAGCGGGCAGGCTGGTCCTTAGACAGACTGACAGGAGTAGTAAGGCAGACCGTCGGACCTCAGACTAGCAGGCAGGTAGCAGATAATCAGGCAGGAATCTGGCAGGTATCTGGCAGGTAACTGGCAACGGGACCTGAGGGCTGAAGCAGAGTAGTGAACAGTGCAACAACATTGCTCGGGCACCTCCATTTTGGAGGAAGTGCCTTATATATGGTGAAGTCCTCCGGCCATTGGCCGGGGACTCCTTAGGACGGCGCGCGCGGCCCCTTTAAGAGGGAGGGAGAGCGCGCGCGCGCGCCCTAAGCACAGTGGCCGGGAAGGAGCGCGCGCTGCCAGCAGAGCGGGAGGAGGACGCCGGGCACGGAGCAGAGAGGTGAGGGGAACAGCGTCCCTGCCTAGCAGAGGGCAGGGACGCCGGCGCTACAGCTGTGATTGATATCGGGAAAGGTGTGGGCTCTGCTCCTGGCAGTGAGAGTCGGGTGTTAGCTGTCATGTAAGCTGATCAACTGACGGCAATCGCCTACGCACAGCTCCTGTGTGCCAGGCGATAGCCTTGACGTATAAATACTCCATTGGTTGGGAAGTCCTTCCCTTCCATGATGTATATATGTACTACAAATGCCGGAAAGGGGTTAATGACCAAACCCAATTTTTTAAATCTGACCAGTGTCACTTTGTGTGGTAATAACTCTGGAACGCTTCAACATATTACAGATTGTTCTGAGACTTTTTTCATGACACATTGTACTTTATAATATAGTACTGCAAGGTTCATGCTCATTTTGTTTCCATCTTATGTTTTGTCTGTTAAATGGTGACAGTGAGAACATTCTTCTTTATGCTGTATGAATACCAAATTTATGCTTTGGCTCATTTGTTTGGTTTTGCTTTAGTTTCTTGTACCTTGTACAAACTGGTGTGGCTCCCCCTTTTTTGAGTTTGGCATTTCATTTATACACTGTGTGCAGAATTATTAGGCAAATGAGTATTTTGATCACATGATACTTTTTATACATGTTGTCCTACTCCAAGCTGCATAGGCTTGAGAGCCAACTACCAATTAAGTAAATCTGGTGATGTGCATCTCTGTAATGAGGAAGGGTGTTGACTAATGACATCAACACCCTATATAAGGTGTGCTTAATTATTAGGCAACTTCCTTTCCTTTGGCAAAATGGGTCAGAAGAGAGATTTGACGAGCTCTGAAAAGTCCAAAATTGTGAGATGTCTAGCAGAGGGATGCAGCAGTCTTGAAATTTCCAAACTTTTGAAGTGTGATCACCGAACAATCAAGCGTTTCATGGCAAATAGCCAACAGGGTCGCAAGAAGCGTGTTGGCCAAAAAAGGTGCAAAATAACTGCCCATGAATTGAGGAAAATCAAGCGTGAAGCTGCCAAGATGCCATTCACCACCAGTTTTGCCATATTTCGGAGCTGCAACCTTACTGGAGTATCAAAAAGCACAAGGTGTGCGATACTCAGGGACATGGCCAAGGTAAAGAAGGCTGAAAAACAACCACCTTTGAACAAGAAACATAAGATAAAACGTCAAGAATGGGTCAAGAAATATCTTAAGACTGATTTTTCAAAGGTTTTATGGACTGATGAAATGAGAGTGACTCTTGATGGGCCAGATGGATGTGCCAGAGGCTGGATCAGTAAAGGGCAAAGAGTTCCACTCCGACTCAGACGCCAGCAAGGTGGAGGTGGGGTACTGGTATGGGCTGGTATCATCAAAGATGAACTTGTGGGACCTTTTCGGGTTGAGGATGGAGTGAAGCTCAACTCCCAGACCTACTGCCAGTTTCTGGAAGACAACTTCTTCAAGCAGTGGTACAGGAAGAAGTCGATATTGTTCAAGAAAAACATGATTTTCATGCAGGACAATGCTCCATCACATGCATCCAACTACTCCACAGCGTGGCTGGCCAGTAAAGGCCTAAAAGAAGAAAAAATAATGACATGGCCCCCTTGTTCACCTGATCTGAACCCCATAGAGAACCTGTGGTCCATCATAAAATGTGAGATCTACAGGGAGGGAAAACAGTACACCTCTCGGAACAGTGTCTGGGAGACTGTGGTGGCTGCTGCATGCAATGTTGATCGAAAACAGATCAAACAACTGACAGAATCTATGGATGGAAGGCTGTTGAGTGTCATCATAAAGAAGGTGGCTATATTGATCACTAATTTTTTTGGTTTTTGTTTTTGCATGTCAGAAATGTTTATTTTTACATTTTGTGCACTGATATTGGTTTACCTGGTGAAAATAAACAAGTGAGATGGGATTATATTTGGTTTTTATTAAGTTGCCTAATAATTCTGCACAGTAATAGTTACCTGCACAAACAGATATCCTCCCAAGATAGCCAAATCTAAAAAAACCCACTCCAACTTCCAAAAATATTAAGCTTGGATATTTATGAGTCTTTTGGGTTGATTGAGAACATAGTTGTTGATCAATAATAAAAATAATCCTCTAAAATACAACTTGCCTAATAATTCTGCACACAGTGAATAACTTTCCATGGGCAGGTGTCTGAAACAGACAGGCTTCGGTCCTGCTCTGCTCCTATTTACATTGAGGTTGTCTGGCACAAGGTGAGGTTTTAATATTAGATGATAGGACTATCCCGATTGGGGTATACCTTGTCGCGGTGAGATGGCTTTTACAGTTTTTTGATCCAAAACAGTGTTTACTAAGTACCCTTTGTTATTTATGTGTACTATTACTATTTACTTACTTACCGCAGGGTATATGCTCATTTTGTTTCTATGTTAGGTTTTGTGTGTTAAATGGTCACAGACAGTGTGAATATGCTTCTACACATTGCATGTATACCAACTTATGCTCCAGCTCATTTCTTCGTATTTATATTGTACTTTATGTTAGTGGTAAATTTAAGTCAATATGTTTTGCGTCTGTTTGCGAAAATATCGTAATTTTGTCGAAAATGTTGAAAAATTAGCAATTTTTAAACTTTCAATTTTTAGATCCTTAAACAAGTTAGTTATGCTGTACAAAATAATTAATAAATAACATTTCCCATATGTCTATATCACATCTGCATACTTTTTCAAATGTCATTTTATTTTGTTAAGATGTTAGAAGGGTTAAAGGGAACCTTTAGCAGGATTTTGCTAAGTAAACTACAGGCATTGTCATGTTGGGGCTGCTGCACTGATTAAAATGATACCTGAGGTGAAGAAATCGATCTTGTGGTTCTAGTGTAATCAGTGTTTGCAGTTTTGAGTTAATGATATGCCCGTGCTCCGGGGCAGGACTGTAGGCAGGATCTTTCCTTCATGCTCTAGGCCAGATCAGCAAGTAAAGACCTGCCCACAGGCAGCCCCGAAGCACAAGTGTGTTCCTCTTCATACAGCCAGACAGAGAGACAGATAGACAGCCAGAGACACAGCCAGAGACAGAGACACAGCCAGAGAGAGGCAGCCAGAGAAAGAGAGACAGCCAGAGAGAGATAGCCAAAGACAGAGACAGCCAGAGACAGAGAGCCAGCCAGAGAGACACAGCCAGCCAGAATCTGTCTCTGGCTGTCTCTCTGTCTCTGGTTGTCTCTGTCTCTGGCTGTCTCTCTCTCCCTCTCTGGCTTTATATCTGGCTCTGGCTGTATATCGGGCTGCCTGTATGATGAGGAACATACTTGTGCTCCTGGGCGAGCCTTTGGGCAGGTCTTGCTGATCTGGTGTAGAGCACCAAGATAAGACCCTGCCTACAGTCCCGCCTCGGAGCACAAGCATATCATTAACTCAAAACTGCAAACACTGATTGCACAAGAACCACAAGACGGATTTCTTCACCTCAGGTATCATTTCAATCAGTTTAAAAGCCCCAACATGACAGTTGCTATAGTTTACTTAGCAAAATCCTGCTGACAGGTTCCCTTTAAAAGTTTAGCAGCAATTTTTCCTTTTTTTCAAGAAATTTACAAACCTGTTTCTCTAAGGAGCTATTCATATTTAAATTGACTTTGAGGGGCCTATATATTGGAAACTCCCCAAAAAGTGACATAATTTTAAAAACTACACCCCTTAATTATTTAAAAACTGCCATCACAAAATTTGTTAACCCTTCAGGGGCTACACAGGAATTGATGAAAAGTGGAATGAAAAGAAACATTTTTAATTTTTTCCTCTAAAATGTTGTTTTAGCCCCAAATTTCACAAGGGATAGCATGAGAAAATGGGCCCCAAAATTTGTTACCCGGTTTATTCTGAGCATGCTGATACTCCACATGTCATCAGAAACCTCTGTCTGGACAAACATCAGGGCTCGGAAGGAAGGAGCACCTTTTGAATTTTGGAACACAAATTAGTCTGGAATAGAATGTGAATGCCATGTCGCATTTGCAGATCCTCTGACATATCAAAACAGCAGAAACTGTCCACAAGTGACCTCATTTTAGAATTTAGACTCTCAAGTAATTCATCTAGGGGTATATTGAGAATTTTTAACCTATAGTTGACTCACAAAACTTTCTAACATTTAGATGTGAAAACAAAAAAATATATTTGTTCCACTAAAATACTGTTTTAGCACCAAATTTCAAATTTATACAAGGGGTAATAGGAAAAATGGACCTCAGAATTTTTTATGCAATTTCTCCTGACACAGTGATACCCCTTATATGGTCAAAAACTATTGTTTGGGCACATAGTAAAATTTGGAAAGCAAAGAGTGCTATTTACTTTTTGGAATACAAATTTGGACACCGTCTTGCATTTGCAGAGCCCCTGAGGTGCCAAGAAAGCAGAAACACCCACAAGTGACCCCATTTGGAAAACTAAACACAATGAGGAATTAATCTATTGGTGTGATGAGCATTTTTTAACCCACAAACTACATCACAGAATTTAATAAGTTTGTCATTGAAAATGAAAAACGTAGGGGTTTTCTGCTAAATTTTACTTTAGCCTCAAAGTTTTAATTCACACAAGGGGTAATAGAAAATAGACAGGACAATTTGTTATGGAATTTTTACTGATTGTGGCAGTACCCCATATGTGGTTGTACACTACTGTTTGAGCACATGACAGGGATCGGATGGGAAGGAGCGCAACTTGGCTTTTAGAACGCAGATTCCAATTGAATAGATTGTGGGCTCCAATAGCCGAGCCCCTGAGGTGCCAGATCAGCAGAAACCCCCACAAATAACCCCATAACGTGGGAACCCCCTATATTTCCAGTGACAGATGACGGACCTGAGTGGGGGCTGATTTTGCGCGGGATAATTTTTATTGGAAACATTTTGAGGTGTATAACATTTTTGATCGCTTTCAGCATAAGGCTGAGATGACATTCTTGTGTTCTAGGCTGAGTACTTACAACGGGGTTTCATTATAAATAAACCAAAAATGCGATACAGATGAAACCCCCGTTGGAACCGCTCATTATAATGAGGCAGATGGAGACACTTTGAACTCTGTTTGGTGTCTGTTCCAGTGTTAGCCATCTTTTTAAGCGTGGTCGACCACATTTGTGCGCTAAAAAGATGACTAAAATGATGGGATACTTCTGGAACAGAGTCCAAAGTGACTCCATCTGCCTCATTATAGTGAGTGGTTCTGTCAGGCTATTGTCTGAATCACGGTGTTTGGGATTTACACAGAAACCCTAACCTAAGCTCTCAGCGGAGAGCACAGGATAAATGTGAATCGAGCCTTATTCCGATTTTTGGGAGGTAGAATTAACAAATAGACAGCAGTACAAGAATAGTTCTTATTTTTATTTTTACTACATTTTTTTTGTGCGGCATAAGTGATAAGTCGACTTTATTCTTTGGGTCACTACGAGTACAGTGATACCAGATTTGTATCTTCTTTTTTTTTAAAGTTTTTCTACTATCACACAATAAAAATGCTTTTTGTAAAAAATAGTTTTTTCGTCACCATAGTCTGAGAGCTGTAGCTTTTTTATTTTTTGGCAAACAGCTGCATGAGGGCTTATCCTTTGCATGACGAGTTGAAGATTTCTTTGGTACCATTTTGTAGTATGCAACATTTTTTGATCCCTTTTTATTCAGATTTTTCAGACACCGAATGAACAAAACACATGCAGTAAAAGTGATAAGACTCATTAATTCTTTAGGTCAGTACGATTATAGTGATGCCAGATATTGTTTTTTTGCTACTTTTACACACTAAAAACAACATTTTACAACAATTAATTTGTTTTTGCATCACTATATTCTGTAACTATTATTGGCGTGACGATTTGGCGTTTTCATTTATACCATTTGTTTTTTTGACATATAACTTTGTGATCGCTTTGTATTACATTTATTTGTGTATGGTGAAAATGCGACATTTTAGGCGTGTTTTTAATTTTTTCATGTTTTATTTACTGTGTTCGTCGTATGGAATAAATAATGTAACAGTTTTATAGTCCGGGTTGTTCCGGACACAGCGATACCAATTATGTGTACGTTTTTTGTTTATTTTTATTTTAACACAAAGACTGCATGATTTTGTGATTTATGTGCACTTTTTTTGTGTGTTTTTTACTTTTTTACATATATTTTATTTATTTACTTTTTCACTTAGTCCCACTGCATTGCATCTTGTATCATTCATTTGTTTGTATTTATTTGTATCTAAAATTAGTGACTTTCTTTTTCTGACTAATGCTGGTACAGGAATTCCAGCAGAACACAAAGAAATTGCCTTTTAACCAAATACGTGCAGACTGCCAAGACAGAAACTAATGGAAGCGTCGTAGCCGCTTGGGGAGAGGGTGCGGTGGGGGTGACGTCACTGTCATGTGACACAGGTAGTGAGCAGATGAGTGAGAAAAGAATGTGACACCTGAGACTAGGGAGGGACAGAGAGATCTTTGTGTCATCCTGTGTGTTTATGTGAAAATGGAGCAATGGGGGAGGGGAGAAACTCCCAAGAAAACCAAATGGAAAGAGATTACGTGAAGAGAGAAAGCCAGGCATGCAAACAATGTCATAAATTGAAGAGACTGATACCAATTCACCTTCACTTAGTAACTGGATGGATTTTATCCTTTGCTTATCCATTTTCTATGACATAATAATTAATAAAGGGGTAACAAATATGGACATACATATTCATGCTTTTAATGAGAAAAACCATTGGTAGCATAAAGGAGGTATTCTCAAGTTTAGAAGTTATACCCTATCCATGAGATAACTTCCTGTTCTCTGGTGGTCTGACTGCTGGACCCCCACAATCCCGAAATGATCTAAAGAGCCCTGCATGAGAGGAGCAGTGGCTGATCATGCGCATTGCAATTGGATTCATTCTTAAAGGGACAGCCAGAGATAGCTGAGCGCAGCGCTCGACTGGTCTTCAGCACTCCAATAAGAATGAATGGAGCTGTAATGCACATGATCGTCCAAAGCACAATTCACATGGGAGGCTCTTTAAAGTCCCGATTCTCGGGATTAGTGGGGTTCAAGTGTTCGGATCCCCAGTGATTGGGAAGTTATCCAAACTTGAGAATACCCCTTTAAGGAAAATGCTAAATTAAACAAAACAAATACTAATTTACAAATGACCCCACATTTGGTAAACCAGGTCATCATTTTTAATAGTGATGATTGATGTGAGCTTTTTTTTTATGCGCCCTTTCAGAACAGCAATGCTTTAGAAGGGTTTTTTTTTTTTTACAAAAACTCATAACTTGAGATTGCTGACAACAATCCACTCATTCTCATGTGCTTCCATATGGGATGTTGAGTTAAAGGGATTGTCCAGATAATTAAAAATACTTTTTAAAAGGCTTACACTTGTTAAAAAAAAGTAATACACTTTCACAGATCACCCGCAGCTCCCGTTCCAATGCCAGTCTGTACATCCTGTTCCCACCTTGATACACTAGAAATGGATGCAGATTCTTACTCAGCCAATCACTAGCTGAGGTGGATTACCACTGCGGCCAAAGATTGACTCAGTGGGTATTTCTCTCCAATTCTAGTGAGTCCAGACAGAATCAGGGATTGAAACCAGTGGAGACTCCGTATCTGCCACAACGGGAGCTGTGGTGACTCAATCACTTTAAAAGTAACTGCCATATGCTAGACAAGTAGACAACCCATTTAAATAGGGTTATAGATGTCAGGTCCTTGCACTTAGCTGATTTTGTTAGATGCTGCCATGTCCAACCAGACATTCCCAAGTTGGGCAACCACTTGGCAGCCATTTTGATGAATAACTGTCCATGTGCTACATAGACAGTGCACGTCTGCCACAGCTGCTTTTTAACCATTATAGCTCATAGTCAGGAGCCCCGAATAGTCCAGAAGTTGCTGCTTGTAGACCACAAATTACTAAATTCTACATAATTCTTGAGGTGCAGAAGTGCAGTGGTAAACGGTTCCCAAAAATAACTTAAAGTCATCTTTCAAGCTAGACAGTAAGATTGGATGTTAAAAGAAAAATGTTCCTGTGCTGAGATAATCTTATAAATGTGCCCCTGCTGTGTACTGTGTAATGGCTGTGTCTGACCGTGCAGAGCTGCTCCAATTCATGGTCTGAACTTAGCAAAGGTCCAGACCAGAGGAGGAAGCAAAACAGAGTATACAAACAGAACAGCATGGATTCTCAGCTGATTTTTTTCTTCAAGGTAAGGTATGTTTTTAAACAGGCTGGGAAATGTTTTACCTTACAAAAAGCAGAAGCTGAGATCCTGTGTTGTAATGTCTGTATACTCTTTTGCGTCCTCACCTGCCCAGGAGATGTGATATGATCAGACCATGTCCCTGCACGGTCAGACACAGTCATTACACAGCACACAGCAGGGGAACATTTATAAGATTATCTCAGCACAGGAACATTTAATCACATCCAATTATGTGACTTATTATTATTCAAACATCTATTGATTAAAATGTGCTTTATTCATGGGACAACGCCTTTAACAGACACTGCTGTTGAGTGAGGGGTTCAATAACCCACTGCAACCACTTGTCTTATTCTTCATGAGAGTCATCCAGTTGGGAGCCGTGGCAAAAGTTCAAGTGGAAACCAGCCTCCTTAAGCTTTAGTTTGGGTACTTGACTTGCTGAGTTCTCTAGCCAGAGGACGCTGCTTATGTAATTTATCAGTTAACAAATATATTTCGATATGTGAACCAAAAGTAAACCCTCAGTAATATAAAATGTTTATGCTTCTGTAAGTAACTCAGTCATATAAGATTTACTTAGTGTTGTGTACTGCCCCCTGTAGGTTAAACATGATACTGCAGCATTCTGTTTACATTCAGCAATAAACCATCGAAAACCTTCTGCTTATTAGTTCTTAGTTCATTGTTAAAAAGCAATAAAGCAACCAATGACCACAGTTAGGCACACATTTCCCCGTGAACATTTTAACTTATAGACAGAGAGAAAAGAGCTAGATTTTTTTCACAAATAAGTAATAAAATGAGGAGAACTATAACACTCCACTTGTGGCATACAAATACATAGACCCCGATTCATCAAGACTAGTGTTTTTTTATGCTGCTCTAGATGAGAGGGTGGGATGGAGTGCGAGGTGCTTGATTTATTAAGAGGTGCATGCTTCTTAATGAATCAGACGTGTCTAACAAGTAGTATGTGCCTGGCCACAAATCTTACTCAAATCAGAGACTGGAGTAAGATTTATGGCACATGGAACTCCGCCGCTCGTCATGAATTCCTTCCCAGCTCCACCCACTTTGTTGGAGCTGGGTGAAAATAATCTAAAAATGGCAATAATGCAAATTTTCAAAGCTTTTTATGCCAGAATTCTGGCATAAAAGATTTCATAAATCGGGGTCTTAAACTTGTAGTTTACTAGAGAATGAACATTTGTCCAGAGATTAATACAAATCCCTAATTTCCCACCAACTTTGCACCCAAACTTACCGATAATTCTACAGTACACCCTAAGGGCCCATTTAGACAGGCATGGCCGCTAAATGAGTGCGGATCAGCGGCATGCAAGCCAACCAGCAGTTATTTAATAGTCTGTTTATAGACCGGCCGGCCGACTTCCCTTCACACAGAATTATCATGTGCATAGAATATATTGCCCTTAGTTGCACATGTACTGACTGTTTACACAGGAGGAAGTGCTGCCAAAAACAATCATTTTTTAAAGCTTTCTTAAAAATCTCTCTCACCCAACGAACAAGCGTTTTACATTATCTAGCAACACTTATTCCTGATTATCGGCCTGTCTAAATGTGTCCTAAGGAGATTTGTTGTCACTTTGCACTAGATTTTCCAAGTAACCACCCAGATTTCGATGTGAATCTTTTAATGGGAATCTGTCAGCAGGTTTTTGCTACCTCATCCGAGAGCAGCCTGATGTAGGTAAAGAGACCCTGATTCCAGCGATCTATCACTTAGTTTACTGTGTGCAGCAGTTCTGGCACAATAAGAGCTTTTAGATTTAGCAATGCAGCAGAGCTGAGAAAGCTGACCCCACCCACAACACAGCTTAATGTGTACATTGTATATTGACAGTGAGCTGCTTATCATGGAAGGGGGTGGAGTCAGACTTGCAAGCTCCTTGTGCCAGCTAGTCACAGCAATGATAATCACCAGGTGATAAAACCTTCAGTGTAAATAAACAACAGCATACAGCTTGACATGGGACCCATCATTGGATTCTGTGTTTTAACTCCTATCTCATGCTGTCCTCAGATTACATAGCAAAAACCTGCTGACAGATTCCCTTTAAAGGGAATGTGTCACCTATAAAATGTTTTAATTAAGACAATAATTAAAACCAGATACTAATATATACTACTTTCTGACTGTATATGCTTTGTTATGGGAAAGGCCATCTTGCCTATGCTTCTGTTTACAGCATTAAGAGATATACTTGCACCAGCATGGACCACAAAGAACAATATTAGATATTTATTAGCTTCTATGGAAGGGTTTTCTAGGCATGTTCTTGGATCTGTGCTATAGTCATTTGCAGAGAGGAAGCTGTGACATTGCATATCCTGATTTAACTGTATGTCCATGACAATTTAATTGTAAATCTGCCTATGATGATAATGAGAAGACTGCTGGAAAGTGACAGACAAAGAAACGTCAGACTTGGAAGAAGAAGATTTGGTAAAAAATAAATGATAAAATATTGTAAACATAAAAACTTGGCTTAAATAATGTTGATATTCCATATTGACTTTCATTCCTGTAAATCAGACAGTAGCAGTATAATATAGATATAAGCCTAATGGGGCACATGTATCAATACTATGTACAGCTGGATTTACACTACCTGATTATCATGAACGAGCCTTCCTAAGAATACTCATTTTCCGATAATCGAGCAATGTGAAGAGGCCGCCAATCACCCGACGAAGGGGCAAAATGATTGTTGTCTGCAACACGTCCTGTGTATTTATCTTGATAAATCTCCCCGAATGTCTCCTATCAGCAAGATATGGCTTTGCAGAAAAATAGAAGAGGACATTCAGTGTACCCACCATAAATGATTTGGACATTGCTGGACTCAGTTTCTAAACTAATGTGGACAGGGTATAGTCGTAAAAACAGTTGAACATTAACTTTTGATGGCTCTTGTGTTGCAAAAGTCAACAATCCAGTGTGAACTGTAGTTTTCAGCTAGCAAATGACTTTTACATTTAAACAACATTTATGATTATGAAATAACAATTACAATTACGAGTGATAAGCACATTAAGGAGATGTCAATGTATAGGAGTGGAATTTCTTACACACACTTAATACATATTAAAGCACTTGTTTATTGTAGGTTATTACTATTTAAGAAACCCTTTTTCAAGGGGTTTTTCATTTTCAAAAATGTTCACCCCATTGGTTTGTACTCTGTAGGTGGTGTACTATAGGAGGCCCAGCTAGCCAAAAATAGTAAGGTTTTAAATTTGTTTTTAAACAGTTCCTACTGGCCAATTACTACGATTAGTATTAGTCAACAGATCAATTGCAGGGTTGGCTTGGTGGACTATAGGGGCCGACAGCATCCCACTTAGAACTCCATGTTATAACTATACTTTGTTAGTTATGTTGTATTGTACTCTGCTTTTGGTGCGTTCATTAGGCTGTGTGCCCACGATGCGTTTTTAAGCATTTCCGCAGTGGCAAAAACGCTGCAGAAACGCTTAAAAAATGCATGGAAGAAGGTCTGCCATGTTCCCCAATGATAATCCACATGTGCTGTGCACATGCTGCGGAAATTTCCGCTGCGTGTTACCATTGTGGAAAAAAACGCAGCACTACCAATTATTTTGCGGAAGCGCTGCATTTTCGCCGCCATTGACTTGCATTGGAGCGCATGGATTCCGCATCACTGGATCTGTACATGCGGAATCCAAGCGCTTCAATGTGCGGATGGTACCCGGGTCTGGAGGAGAGGAGACTCTCCTCTGGACCCGGGTACCGTAGAACCTGTAAAAAAAAAAGAATAAAATAAAAAATAAATATTATATTTACCTTCTGACGGCCCCCGGTGTCCTTGTCTTCGCTTGCCGGCAGATTGCGGTGAACTGAAGGACCTGTGCTGACGTAATTTAATCATGTGACGGGTCACGCGACGTTGATGTCGGCAGGTCCTTCAGTGTACTGCGAGCTGCCGGCAAGCCAGGACGGAGCGAATAAAGACTGCGGCGGACATCAGAAGGTAAGTATAATATTTATTTTTTTATTTTTAACCATTCTTTTACGGTCACACTATATAAATCCATGCCATTTGCATGGATTTATATAGTGTGACCAAGTTGTCAAGCACTTTCCAAGTGATGTTAAAATCGCTTGGAAAGCGCTTGACAACCCACATGCGGAAATGCATGTGAAGAACGCTTCACATCCGCAGGTCCCTGGCAGGAAAAACGCATGTACAATCCGCATGTACAATCCACATGTACAATCCGCATGTACAATCCGCATGTACAATCCGCATGTACAATCCGCATGCGTTTTTTCTGCCAGGGAGATGCAGAAATGCTCAGGAAAAAATCCGGAGTATTTCTGCATCGTGGGCACATAGCCATAGATTGACTCTTTGTATTCTGACCTGGTTTAGTACTAAGTTTACTCTAGTTCTTAAGGGGTTTATCTGACCTTATCCATTCAATAGGTCATCAATACAGATTGGTTAGGGTCCATCACCGACACCCCCATCCATCAGCTGTTATCAGCTACAGCGGATGTAAACAGTGTATGGAGTAGAACAGCACAATTCCCTACACGGTTTAGTGGCCATTGTTGAAAATTGCAGATCAGCTCCTATTCTATTACTGATTGCCCCTGGTAGCTTTTTTGAGTTGATGGATACATACCAATTTTATAATAAAACATCTGCATGCTTACTAAACTTCACGCTTATTTCCCAACAGTCCAGTTTTGGGAAGGACTGTCCAGCAAATGTGTGTGTAAAAATGTTGTTCTTATACAAGCTATGTTTCTAGGCACTATGAATGCGGGCCCAAATTGTCCCACAGTTTAGGATTCAAATATTAACATGTGAGTACATATTTACAGCCCCTGTCACAGGACATAACCGTACACATGCAATAGATCATTTCCTTTCTTTAGAAAACTTTAATTATATTTTTGCAGTTTATGCAATGGTTAGGTTAGGCTCTTATATATTCTGTCATTGTGCACAAATATCATCTGCCTTATAGCAGCCAATTATTCTACACATACATTTTATGCAGAGGCCTCCAAACTATGACCGTCACCATGAGTAGTCATTTCTCTTAATTTCTTCTCTATTCTAGCAATGTAAATGAACAGTTTACCCATACGATACTCTAGGAGTTTTCTGTCTTGATATCATCAGGAAACTATGACAAGATTTGACCTCTTAGTCATACCATTTGTCATTCCATGCCATGTGTTATTTTATTTGCTTTAATGTAGTCTATAAGTTAAGCTTTGTTATATACTTGATCAAATTAAAGAAGTACTCCCATCAAAGTTTTTATCCTCTTAATATATTGTGATCATGATATTATATAGCAGTGTGCACTTACAATTGCTCATTTTGCCCTTCTACCCAGTTAATTCTTCTCTTTTCCATTAGGTCTATGAGTAAAAGCTGACTTGCTGAATCCTTATAAGCTTTATGTAGAAAAAGGAAGTCCATTTTCCCTGCATGAGTCATCACTAGAACAACAATTGTATTTTACATCACTGCAAAGTTCCTGGCATGGGGGAGGATGGAGCAGTTGGGTAAAAAGTTGAAGAGGTGGTAGAGCGGGCTGCCAGGGACTTGGTAGAAGGGTAAAATGAGCAAGTGTAAGTATGCAATGCTATATAATATGATGACTGCAATATATTAAGAGGATAAAAACATGGATGGGAGTGCTTATTTAAGCTGTATTTACACTGCAAGATAATCGTGAATGAGCACTGTTAAAAGTGCTCATTTCACAATTATCTTTGGACCCGTAGAAGCGTCATAGGGATGCGAAACGGCCGTCATCCACCTGTCTTTCCTCGCATGTCTCCCCTGCTTTTATGAAACACCATTGTACCTGATGTCCAATTCTACATGAAATAAAGGACTTTTAGCCTACTGATATGGTGAGTGCTGTTGTTCTATTCATCTTCTATACTTTGCTCAGACGTTGTGTTAAGCATTGCACCACCTTAATTATCCTACACAGATGTAGGTTTGGAACTCTGTAAAATCCACAGACGTTGTGTTAAGCATTGCACCACCTGAATTATTCTACACAGCTGCAGTTTTGGAACTTTGTAAAATTCACACACTGGTGCCTAGAGATTTTTCTACATCTCTTTGCATTGTCACAATTATCTTGCAGTGTAAATAGGCTGTCGATCACCTGATGAACGAGCAAAATGATCGTTCATCGGTTGAAACGATCTTTTTGGACAGCTCAAAAAATCATCGTTCGCGGCGGTACATCATCTTTGTAAGCGGGATTCGCAATGCTGAGAACAATGGCAGCCTATGTACACTAAATTATCTACTTCATATCGCTCGGCGCGCATCGTTTACTTTGGTCTGCTTGTGTAAACAGGCATTTAAACAACTGTGGTGCCCCTGTGGGTCCAGTAGCCACAGAGGTACTGCATCTCACCCAGAGGTGTGGTACCCCACTTTCAGGTAAAGACTGAGTACTACCCGGGACCCACACACTCACATCCAATACACTCCACTTCAGTAGGGAAGGGCGAGATTACTCCTAAGGGAGAGCACAGTCCCTGGTCCCTAGCTGGAGAGTGGAACTAGGTAGAGGAGGTGTGTGGAGGAAGAGATCAGTGGAGCACAGACAGAAAGAGTACTAAAGACAGAGAGAAACATCTAGAAGGAGGTCAGTTGGGTTAAGTTCAGAGGGGAGTTCTGCTCAGGAGAGCAGTGGAGAAGGATCCATGCTCCTGGCTCCAGTGCTTGGAGCAGGAGTTCAGGGGAGAGAGAGGAGTCGGCCTAGTGAGAGAGGCCCAGGAGGAGGAAAGTGAGAGGAGAAGACGGGAGCAGTGGGAAAGACTCCAGCGAGACAGAAGGGATCCCGGGGGCACGACGAGTGCAGGATGCCACCCGTACACCCGAATTCACGCTGACATGGAGGGATCAGGCTGCAGAAGGGGTCCGGCCCCAGACTAGTGGAGAGCAACCAGGCTCAGCTAGCCAACCGGAGGCCGCAGCATTTTCAAGGTGTTGCAGCCGAAATCCACAATTACATAACCGAAAAGGTGGCCACATAGGGTCCAGGGGACTGAGAGTAAGTCGGCCCGACAAGGCCCAAGGCCACTGGCTTGGGACACTGAGGGCAGGAGGGTGAGAGCCAGCGCAGTGAGACGACCAAGAAAGGTACATAGAACGGGGTCCCGCCCAAGTGCTCCTGAGATACCTGAGAGTTTGCTAGATCACTACCCCGGAGGACACAGGACGATGTGGGCGGTTGCACACCGGTAACTGTAACTTGGAGAACTTAAGAACTGTGAGTAAAACCTGAAGACTGCATCCCACTGTGTCCTCGGTTAATTACTGCGTCACCTGCCCTGCACTACACTGCACCAACAACATCTACCTCCATAATTCTTCATACACTGCCCTGGAGCTTAGCTCTGCCTGTGGAGAGCTGAACCAACTCTTCTGCGTCACCATCAGCTCCAGTGGATCTGCACCGCAGCGGCGGCCCCATAGAGCCGCATACCACAGGTGGCGTCACGAACATTATCTCTAAAAACTTTATTCCCCTTTTACTTTTCCTTTAATAATTTGACTGCCCGGGGTCATAGACCGGGTCACTGCCACGTGACATCCCCAGTACCGACCGGCTCGGCACCGAGTACCCCACAGCCCCAGGGGGCACGTCACAACCACCGATCGGAGTTGTATCATTCCACCCATAAGTCTATTTACATGGACCCTTAGAAGGTTACTCCTATCTAAGAATGCAAAATCATATCACTGGGATGTGCCATAATGTTATTATCTGTGTGAGTTGGATCTCTGTCTATGGAAGGAACTGCAACACAATTATATTCAAGTGAATAAGACGTTACAGCTCTCTGTACTGCAGGTGGACAGGAGGTGCCATATATTGGTATGGCTGACCATCTATTGTTTATACGCATATCACAACTTTTCTGTCCCACTGCAGATGTTGGAGGGGAAGAAAACAAATGGCAGCTGGATTTCAACATTCGTGATTCTTTTCGGTTTCTGGTAGCAGCGTACGGCCCTCTCTCCATTCTGAACACAAGCACATTCAGCCCAGTGTCCACATGTGTGGGAGGTTGGAGTTTGGCCAACAGCAAGCTAAAAAAGCCCCCATACATCTTAGATAGTTGGAGGAAGAATTGGCGAAAGATCTAATGTGTATGGGTGCCTCCTAATTGTCACCTGACTGATTATGGGAGACATAAGAATCTCAATCACCTAATCCTTTTGTTTGTTGGGGAGATAAGCCACTGCCAGATGACCTTTCTCATAGAAAATGCAAGAACTCATAGCAGCGCCATTTCTGTGTTATGGTTTGGCGGAAAGCTATCTAGTGTTTATGGCCAGCTTACAAGGTTTATTAGCATCCTGTCCACAAGAGAGTGACTATCTCCTCTGGCAAGAACCCGTTTTCTTAGGAATGTATACAAGACATTATGAAGAGGAAAACCTCTGTTTGGCCTCTTTGAATGAGAATTACACTCATATTATATGACAAGTCACATAAGATATAAGGATTAGGAATATAAGAAAGTATTCCCATGGATTTCCAATATGAAGGAGGAGCTGCTCACTGAAGTGCCTGAACCTCGATACTACTCATTGAACATTTCTGAGTCTGTGCTTGCAAAAAATTCCTGTGTAATCGATGAATCTAAGAAACCTTACTCTTAACCTAAGAAACCCCATGTCTCCTTTCTTATAAACGTCCTTTAACTAAACAGAAGGTCGAACAGTATAGTCAGTTATTTGGTGGCCTGCCAGGTGTGTCCTTACAGCAAATGGTACTTCTCGAATGAAACAGAAATTCCATTGTGAACCGTCCAAAATAATGATTGCCAAAGAAAATGATCTTGTGTGCCATGAATCATGCAGACGCAGTGACTCGAACATAATATACGAGCACGCCGAAGATACTTGGCAAGCACCCGAGCATGCTCGGTGAAAGGGTTAAATGAGCACACTCGCTCATCACTAGCGGCTACACACCAGAAACGCGTCAGATACTTTCTATGTAGTAAATGCCGTATTAATATGCTGCTTTTTCAATCAAGATGGAATAAAATGTGGATGTTTTTATACAAGAATTTGGGACGTGCAGTGTTTTCTGCCTTTTTCATTAACAGAAGTCATTGTAAATGTTAGCAAATATTCTGGACGTACACCCTGAGCAAACTGTACAGGCATGATGTGAACAGTGTTATAGCTTGCCCGCTGACATCAGTGTAATTTGGCATAAATAATATCATGATCTGTTGGTTTTAGATAAAGCGGCAGGTAAACCTGATATTTTATAGTCTGAATATAGATTTTTTTTCTTTATATTACTGTTTTATCATAATTTTAGCGTGTTTAACCCCGTAGTGTCCACCAGTACGCCTTTTTCATGTCGTTCTCTCAGGAATTAAATCTGCACAACTTAATTCATGTTTAAGTGAAAATCCAAACCTAAATAATCTATTAACAATGTGGGAACTCATAGTCTACTTGCGACAAATGTATCTGAATATATACGGCAAATTTTCATCTTCATCCTCATTCATAACAGGCACTTGAAATACCCCAATATTTTTTAATACATTTTCTGATTCATTTACTTTCTTCAATTTGTGTAACGAAAAAAACAATAAAAAAAAAACCCTACAAGAAAAAGTGCTAAAAAAATCCTACCAGATCAATAAAAAATACTTTAGGGAAACATTGCTTGATGGTTTTAGTTTTTTTTTAATATGAAACTGTATGATGAAAACTATGTAAATGACATGTGAATCAGTATGAGTTTTAGCTGTATGTAATACAATATCACTGCCTGGGAATGTTTTGTGTTGCATGCAGGGAATGTACCGTGTGCCCTCTACAGGAGCGTCTGCACACAGTAGTGTCCACGTCACTAACCAGGCCGTCACATTATAGCCATATAAGGCCTGTAGGACGACACATCCGGCTGAGATCGTCTAATTGGTCCTTTTATAAATAAACCAAGTGTCTTCATTGGTCCCTTTTGAAAGGAAACATTGTGGAAATCTGCTGCTGACCACGTAGATATTCGCACAGCACACCTGTCTCAGCCAGTGCAGACTTTCCTGTTCGGTGAGGTACATGAGGTGCGTGTCAGCACAACCGTAAACCTAAGCTTGACGCTTCTCTTATTAACCCTCCCAGGAGAAATACTGAGCCAGCAGGTGCAGTGGAAAAAATAACATTTCTAGTTGTACAAAAAATCTGAAGCGCAGAATCATGTGTCACCTCCACAGAGTCATTCCCACAACTCGGGATAATCGGGGTTCAAGTAAGAAATTAGGGAGATTACGTGTTACTCATCCTGACACATGCTCCTCGAAGCTTTCCTGCCCGTAGCGTAGGGCCGACAGAGAGGAACACAAGTATGTACTAATGTCCACATCTACTGCGCCATATTCACCTGGAGAAAAAACCCATATAAATATTCTATTAATAATGTCAGATTGACACCTTATGATACATTTAATCACCTTGTGCCGAGTGTGCTGGAATACTGTCTGCAGTCTTATCCATGGGTTATATAACATGGGGCCATATACTGGATTATTTCTAGAGAGAAATATGCTCACGTTCAGTCATATAGTCAGTCATTTTCACTGCCAGTGCTCGTACATCTAAGGCCTCCTTCACACGTCCGTATAAAACATGTATGTGAAAAACTGGTACTGGTTTCATAAGTGTTTTCCATCAGTGTATTTCCGGCATAGATAAAGAAAGAAAGAAATGACAAAGCTTCTCCTATACTTTGCAAAGTTTAAACACGGACAGCACACGGATGGCGTCCATGTGTTGTACGTGTTTTTCACGGACTCATAGACTTGTATTGGCCCTCCGTGCTGCTGGAAAAACATGGACATGCGCATAGCACCATAGATTATAATGGGTACATACTGTATCCGTGATAAAAACTGATATCATACGTACTGGAAACATGGATGTGTGATGAAGGCCTTAGGGAGATGTTCTCTGATCAGTAATCTCACGACTCTTCCATAATCAAGGACATAGGGGAAGGAAGGGGCACACCACTAATACATAACGAATACTATAGGGTGCAACATCATGTGGAGAAAGAGGAACATGTATAGAACGGAAAAAAGTACCGCATAGAAATGTGCACACCTAATGTAACGATAAATAGTACAAAAAAGTTTATTGAACACAAAGGGACAATGGAATATAAAAACACTTAAAAAATCCAACCAATGGTATAATACATCCCTCTGTAGAAATATATAAATATAAAAATAAACATTTAACTTTTTTCACAAAAATGTTCCTTTAGACCCAATTTTTTTACATTCACAAGAGTAACAGGAGAAAATGGACCCTAAAATTATTGTGCGATTTCTACTGAGCACACCGATACCCCATATGTGCAGGAAAACCACTGTTTGGGGGCACAGCAGGGCACAGAAGGGATGGAGCGCCATTTGACTTTTTGAATGCAAAATTTGCTGGAATAATTAGCAGACACCATGTCGTGTTTGGAGAGCTCCTGATGTGCCTAAACAGTGGAAACCCTCCACAAGTGACACCATTTTGAAATTTAGACCCCTCAGGGAACTTATCTAGATGTGTGGTGAGCACCTTGAACTCCCAGGTGCTTCAGAGAAGTTTATAACGTTAAGCCGTGAAAATTAAAAAAAATCACATTTTCCCCACAAAAATGTTTTTTAGCCAAAAATTTTGCATTTTCATAAGGGCAACGGGAGAAATTGCACAATTCAGTTTGTTGTGCAATGTGTCTCCTGAGTACCCAATATGTGGAGGAAAACTACTCTTTGGGCAAATGGCAGAGCTTGAAAGGGAAGGAGCGCCATTTAATTTTTTGAATGTAAAATTTGTTGGAATAATTAGTGGATGCCATGTTGCATTTGGAGAGCCCCTGATATGCCTAAAAAGTGGAAACCCCACACAAGTGACACCATTTCGGAAACTAGACCTCTCAAGGAATTTATCTAGACATGTGATGAGCACCTTGAACCCACAGGTGCTTCACAGAATTTTACAACGTTGATCTGTGAAAATGGAAAAAAAAATATTTTTCCCACAAAAATGTTGTTTTAGCCCCAAATCTTTTAATTTTCACAATGATAGCAGGAGAAAATGGACCCCAAAATTTGTAGTGCAATTTTTCCTTAGTATATCGATACCCCATATGTGGTCGAAAACTTCTTTTGAGGCAGAGTACAAAGCTCAGAAGGGAAGAAGCACCATATTGGAGTTCAGATTTTGCTGGACTGGTTTGAAGGTGCCATGTCACATTGGCAGAGCCCCTGAGGTGCCAAAACTGCAGAACCCCCAATAAAAGACCCCATTTTAAAAACTACACCTCTCAATGAATTAATCTAGGAGTGCAGTGATCATATTGACACCACAGGTATATCACAGAATTTTATACCATTGGGCAGTGAAGAAAAAATAATTACATTTTTAACACCAAAATTTTGTTTTAGCCGCAGATTTTACATTTTCATGCTGGGAAATGGGTAAAAATGGCACCAAAATGTGTCCCACAATTTCTGCTGAATGTAGAAATACCCCATATGTGGCTGTACAGTACTTACAGTGCTTAGCCACATGGCAAGACTCATGGGGCACGAAGCGCTGTTTGCCTCCTGGAGCGCAGCTTTTCCTAGAATAGTTTGCGAACTCCATATACAGAGCCCCTAAGTGCTAGAAGAGCAGAATCCCCCCTCAAGTGACCCCGTTTTGGAAATTATACCCCTTTGGGAATGTATCTGCTGGTGTAGTGATGATTTTGACTCCATGGTTGTTTTCCAGAAGCAAGCACCAGTGAATGTTGCTGAGTGAAAATTGCAAACCACCATTGTAGTGACCAATACATTGTAGTGACCAGTAAGTTGTAGTGACCAGTACATTGTATTGACCAGCTCATGCTTCTGGAGACACGCACCCGTAAATTAGGGGGGCTCTCATTGCCACAGAAATGCCAAACATGTGGATGCTAAATGTGGTTTAGACAAACAGGGGCTCAGAAGGGAGGGGAGCATTTGGATATGGGAGTGCAGAATTTGCTGAATTTCTTTTGGGGGGTGAGGAGCCATAGTGCTTTTCCAGAGACTTTGAACTACCAATAATGTGGAAACCCCCTATATTTCTGTTGACAGATGATGGACCTGAGTGGGAACTTGCTTTTTTTGTGGTTTGAGTAGAAGCCTTTATTGGGGACATTTTACATAACATTTGGGATTACATTTATCCGGCGTTCTATGCTGACCACTTACATTGGGGTTTCCATCTAAATCTCAGAGTAATGTGACAGATGAAACCCCCGATGGATCCATTCACTATAATGAGGCAGCCATGTTACTCTGCACTCCGTCTGGCCTCTGTTCAGCGGTATCCTTTTCAGAGGTGAACAAAACTATGACCAACTGTGTTTTTATGCATGCTTAAAAAGACAGACACCTTCAATTCATATAACAGGCAGTGAGTCCACAGTGTCTCCATCTAGCTCATTATAGGGGATCTTCCGCCGGTTAAATAGTAATAACCTACAAGTGCTTTGCTATGTATTAAGTCTGACTCAGTTTGGCCTCTGCTCAGCAGCTACTTTCTTTTCATAAGTGTACAAAACTATGGCTGGCAGCCCTTTTATGCATGCCCTAAAAGACGGACACCGCGGGATCACAGGCCAGACGGCATCCACAGTGCCTCCATCTGCCTCATTTTAGGAAATCTTCCGCTGGGGGTTCTGTATGAATCACGTATTTCAGAGATTTACATGGAAACCCCGATGTAAGCGCTCAGCGCAGAGCGCAGGTGTAACATACCTGGCGGCGTCCTTGCATAGTGGTCCATCTCCCACTGTGCAAGAGCGCGCACTTGATCTCCTGTCCAGAATGTCTCTCTGGCTTCTCTCCATGCTGTCTGTTTGTGTCTGTTTCTGCTGCTTAAGGGCGGCGCCCGATCACTTCCTGCTTTTTGTACCTGCTGTGGGTCACACCTCTTGTGCGTCCTCAGCCTATTGCTGTCTGTCACCTGGTATATAGCTCAGCTGCGCCCATCTATCCCTGCCTGAGCATAGTGTTTCATTCAGTGTGTGCGTGCACTCTGAAGGTGCCAGGTCCCGTTCTGTGTTCTCTTGTCTGCCTATCCTGGAGGCTGTATTTCCAGGCCTGTCTGAACACGCTCCTAGCCTGTTCCTCCTGCCTTCTAGGGGCCGATTACCTAGACCCGTTCCTGTATCTTGTCTGACCTGTCTGAACACGCTCCTAGCCTGTTCCTCCTGCCTTCTAGGGGCCGATTACCTAGACCTGCTCCTGTATCTTGTCTGTCCTGTCTGAACACGCACCTTGCCTGTTCGTCCTGCCTCTCTGGGGGCCGTATTCCCAGACCCGCTCCTGTATTCCGCTGCAGTGTCGGTCTCCTCCGTACACTCAGTTCCAGTCTGAACTCTCTCCTATCCTTTACCTGTTTTGCCTCTATGTCCGTTCCCTTCCTTTTTCTGCAGAGTCTGAACTCGTACCTAACTCCTGCTTGTTGTCTCTGTACTCCCGTTTGTGAGTTTGTGGTCCACTCGCTACTTCTCTGCTAGTACCCTGTGGGTGTCTGGCTCTGCCTTTCCCTTCCTATCTGTTCCGTGTGAACAGAGCCCTGTCCCCCCTACTCAGCCTAGCCTGCTCTGACTCCTTTGCTCACCGCTCCGGCGGTTCTAGTCTGCTCTGACTCCTTTGCTCACCGCTCCGGCGGTTCTAGTCTGCTCTGACTCCTTTGCTTACTGCTCCGGCAGTCCTGTCCTGCCCTGCTTCTGCCCACTGCTCCGGCAGTCCTGTCCTGCCCTGCTTCTGCCCACTGCTCCGGCAGTCCTGTCCTGCCCTGCTTCTGCCCACTGCTCCGGCAGTCCTGTCCTGCCCTGCTTCTGCCCACTGCTCCGGCAGTCCTGTCCTGCCCTGCTTCAGCCCGCTGCTCCGGCAGTCCTGTCCTGCCCTGCTTCTGCCCGCTGCTCCGGCAGTCCTGTCCTGCCCTGCTTGTGCTCGCTGCTCCTGCAGCCCCGTCCTGCTCTGTTCTTGCCCACCGCTTCGGGCGTTCCCTCTCTGCTGTGGTTGTCTACCGCATCTGCGGTTCTGTGACCCAGTCTGTACTGGGTCTTAACCTTTCTGTGCTCCAGCCCGTCCTTTCGGCCAGTACCTCCCTGCCTGCATACTCGCCTGTATCCACCCATCTGCATACCTGCCGTGTTTGCTTATATCCACCAGTCTGTGCCAGCCTAACCTGCCTGTTCCTGAGTCCCAGTGTGTACTGGGTCCTATCCCGCCTGTGTTCCTACCTGCTAGTGCCTCCCTGTCTGCACTCTAGCTGCGCTTGCCTTTACCCGCCTGCCTGCATACCAGTCGTGCCTGCCTATACCCTCCAGTCTGTGCGCCAGCCTAACCAGCCTGATCCAGTAATCCCTGTGTGGGTCAACCCCCGTGTCCGGAGTTTGACCTGGAGTAGCACCTGGTCCCTCTGCCCGGTTTCTCCCTGGTGCACTGGCGTCGTATGCCGTCGTGCCATCTTGGTCGGATCGGCCAGATACTTAGTCACGCCCCTCCAGGCACTCTCCGGTTCATGGTCCAGTGGAATCACTACAATCACACGCACACGCCGCTCAGCCCGGGCGTGTGCATAACAGCATGCTCAGGCCATGGTTCCCGTTGAGCCCCACGGCCTTCGCTCTCTGAGAAGTTTTCCAGCGAATACATGCATTAAAATAAATAAATAAATTTTTTTTTTTTTTTCCTTTAGCTGAGTTCCAGGCGAATTACGCACCCGTCCAGATGGATCTATCTGCTCTCGTTCCCGCGGATCCGCTACGTTATTATGGGGATCCTAGACAAAGTCGTGCATTTGTGGAGCAATGCATGCTACACTTCAAGTTCTACCCTCTATGTTTTCCCACCGATCGGGTTAAGGTGGCATTCATTATGTCTTACCTGGCGGGTGATGCCTTGGAATGGATCAACCCCCTATATGAAACACAGGATCCGATCCTCCTGGACCTAATGGCCTTCCTGGTGGCCTTTCTAATGGTCTTCGATGATCCTAACCCGGAGGCTCCTGCTGAAGCTTCACTTCCCAATATCCCGGAGCAGCCCCAATGGGTAATGTGTGTGGGTAGCGCAATAGTCCTCCAGCCCAATGAGACTACTGCCCACCCAGAATCCTCACAGGGTGACTACGCTTTCCGGAATACTTCTCCCAACCTCAAGAGGCAGTCCAGACGTGCTAGACGTAGAGGCAAGCCGTCACGCCAGGGTCTGTCCTCCCTGAGACCTCCTGACCCCAACCTTGAAGTCCCTACTGAAGCTTCATCTCCCTGTATCCCGGAGAAGCCCCAACGGGTAATGTGCGTGGGTAGTGCACCAGTTCTCCTGCCCGAAGAGACTTCTGCCCATCCAGACTCCACACAGGAGAACTTCCTGCACCCGGCATCAGATGCTTCACCCACTTTAACCGGTGTGCATGTCCAAGGATGCTCCAAAGCTGTGGTTACCTCAGAGTCTGTGCACCTCTACTACCTGGCGGAGGACCCCCTGTTGCCTCCTGAATCCTCCGGGATACCACTCGATGACAAATGGAGAGAGAATTCTCTACACCCGGTACTCGATACTTTGTCCGCTTCGTCCTGTGAGCCTGACAATGGGTACCCCAAAGTGGTAGTTACCCCCGAGTCTCTACACCCCTCCGACCAGGCGGAGGACCTCCAGTTGTCTCCTGAACCCTTCGGGGTGCTACCTGGTAGCGAAAGGACAGAGACTCTCCTATACTCTGTACCTGATACCTCGCTCGCTTCGTCCAGTGAGTCCAACCTAGTGTACTCCGAAGCAGAGGTTACTCCCGAGTCTCTACACCCCTCCGACCAGGCGGAGGACCTCCAGTTGTCTCCTGAACCCTTCGGGGTGCTACCTGGTAGCGAAAGGACAGAGACTCTCCTATACTCTGTACCTGATACCTCGCTCGCTTCGTCCAGTGAGTCCAACCTAGTGTACTCTGAAGCAGTGGTTACTCCCGAGTCTCTACACTCCTCTGACCAGGCGGAGGACCTCCAGTTGTCTCCAGAACCCTTCGGGGTGCCACCTGGTGGTAAATGGACAGAGACTTTCCTATATCCTGGATCTGATACCTCGCTTGCTTCGTCCAGTGAGTCCGACCTAGTGTACTCTGAAGCAGAGGTTACCCGTGAGTCTCTACACCCCTCTGACCAGGCGGAGGACCGCCAGTTGTCTCCAGAACCCTTCGGGGTGCCACCTGGTGGAGAATGGACAGAGACTTTCCTATACTCGGTACCCGATACCTCGCCTGCTTCGTCCAGTGAGTCCGACCTAGTGTACTCTGAAGCAGATGTTTTCTCTGAGCCTCTGCACTCTTCTGACCCGGCGGAGGACCTCCAGTTGTTTCCTGAATCCTCCGGGGTACCACCAGAAAACAAAGAGACAGTGACTTTTCCTCATTATGTACCTGATAACCCGTCTATTTCTTCCTGTGAGCTTGACAAGATGTACCTCGAAGCAGAGATTACCCCCAAGTCTCTGTCCCCCTCCAACCCGGTGGAGGACTTCCAGTTGTCTCCTGTACCCTCTGGGGTGCCACCTGAAAATATGTGGAGAGAGACTTCCTTGTGTGCTGTTCCTGGTACTCCATCCGTTTCGTCTGTTGCTAAGGGTGGCTGGATGGGAGGTAGCATCCTAGCTACCCAGAGGAGACCAGTTTTTCCGGTGGACAGGGGAAGTGATCTCTTCGAAGTGAAGAATTGGCCCTCGAATTCCCTGCGGAAGATTCTGGCAGGCCTGAAGAAGAGGGGGCGTAAGGGGGGGGGGTACTGTAACATACCTGGCGGCGTCCTTGCATAGTGGTCCATCTCCCACTGTGCAAGAGCGCGCACTTGATCTCCTGTCCAGAATGTCTCTCTGGCTTCCCTCCATGCTGTCTGTTTGTGTCTGTTTCTGCTGCTTAAGGGCGGCGCCCGATCACTTCCTGCTTTTTGTACCTGCTGTGGGTCACACCTCTTGTGCGTCCTCAGCCTATTGCTGTCTGTCACCTGGTATATAGCTCAGCTGCGCCCATCTATCCCTGCCTGAGCATAGTGTTTCATTCAGTGTGTGCGTGCACTCTGAAGGTGCCAGGTCCCGTTCTGTGTTCTCTTGTCTGCCTATCCTGGAGGCTGTATTTCCAGGCCTGTCTGAACACGCTCCTAGCCTGTTCCTCCTGCCTTCTAGGGGCCGATTACCTAGACCCGTTCCTGTATCTTGTCTGACCTGTCTGAACACGCTCCTAGCCTGTTCCTCCTGCCTTCTAGGGGCCGATTACCTAGACCTGCTCCTGTATCTTGTCTGTCCTGTCTGAACACGCACCTTGCCTGTTCGTCCTGCCTCTCTGGGGGCCGTATTTCCAGACCCGCTCCTGTATTCCGCTGCAGTGTCGGTCTCCTCCGTACACTCAGTTCCAGTCTGAACTCTCTCCTATCCTTTACCTGTTTTGCCTCTATGTCCGTTCCCTTCCTTTTTCTGCAGAGTCTGAACTCGTACCTAACTCCTGCTTGTTGTCTCTGTACTCCCGTTTGTGAGTTTGTGGTCCACTCGCTACTTCTCTGCTAGTACCCTGTGGGTGTCTGGCTCTGCCTTTCCCTTCCTGTCTGTTCCGTGTGAACAGAGCCCTGTCCCCCCTACTCAGCCTAGCCTGCTCTGACTCCTTTGCTCACCGCTCCGGCGGTTCTAGTCTGCTCTGACTCCTTTGCTCACCGCTCCGGCGGTTCTAGTCTGCTCTGACTCCTTTGCTTACTGCTCCGGCAGTCCTGTCCTGCCCTGCTTCTGCCCACTGCTCCGGCAGTCCTGTCCTGCCCTGCTTCTGCCCACTGCTCCGGCAGTCCTGTCCTGCCCTGCTTCTGCCCACTGCTCCGGCAGTCCTGTCCTGCCCTGCTTCTGCCCACTGCTCCGGCAGTCCTGTCCTGCCCTGCTTCAGCCCGCTGCTCCGGCAGTCCTGTCCTGCCCTGCTTCTGCCCGCTGCTCCGGCAGTCCTGTCCTGCCCTGCTTGTGCTCGCTGCTCCTGCAGCCCCGTCCTGCTCTGTTCTTGCCCACCGCTTCGGGCGTTCCCTCTCTGCTGTGGTTGTCTACCGCATCTGCGGTTCTGTGACCCAGTCTGTACTGGGTCTTAACCTTTCTGTGCTCCAGCCCGTCCTTTCGGCCAGTACCTCCCTGCCTGCATACTCGCCTGTATCCACCCATCTGCATACCTGCCGTGTTTGCTTATATCCACCAGTCTGTGCCAGCCTAACCTGCCTGTTCCTGAGTCCCAGTGTGTACTGGGTCCTATCCCGCCTGTGTTCCTACCTGCTAGTGCCTCCCTGTCTGCACTCTAGCTGTGCTTGCCTGTACCCCTCTACCTGTATTGTTCCTGAGTCCCAGTGTGTACTGGGTCCTATCCCGCCTGTGTTCCTACCTGCTAGTGCCTCCCTGTCTGCACTCTAGCTGCGCTTGCCTTTACCCGCCTGCCTGCATACCAGTCGTGCCTGCCTATACCCTCCAGTCTGTGCGCCAGCCTAACCAGCCTGATCCAGTAATCCCTGTGTGGGTCAACCCCCGTGTCCGGAGTTTGACCTGGAGTAGCACCTGGTCCCTCTGCCCGGTTTCTCCCTGGTGCACTGGCGTCGTATGCCGTCGTGCCATCTTGGTCGGATCGGCCAGATACTTAGTCACGCCCCTCCAGGCACTCTCCGGTTCATGGTCCAGTGGAATCACTACAATCACACGCACACGCCGCTCAGCCCGGGCGTGTGCATAACAGCAGAGTAAATGTGAGCCGAGCCATATTGTGATCTTTGGGAGGCAGAATGAACAAATCAACAGCAGGTGAAGAATTGGTTTTAATTATTTTTTACGCCGTTCCTTGTGCGGTATAAGTGATTAGACGACTTTATTCTTCGGGTCGGTACAATTACAGCGATACCAGATTTTTATCGGGTTTTTATGTTTGGCTGATGTCACACACTAAAAGACGCTTTTTATTTCAAAAACAAGTTTTTGCATTGCCATATTTTGAGGGCTATAATTTTTCCATATTTCTTGTTTTTTGCGGGGCGAGTTGACGTTTTTATTGGTACCTTTTTCGTGCACATGACTTTTTTGATTGTTTTCTATTCAGATTTTTGGGAGGCAGAATGAACAAAAACAGCAATTCAGGAATTGTTTTTCTTTTTATGCCATTCTGCGTGTGGTAAAATTGATAAGGCAACTTTATTCTTCAGGTCAGTATGATTGCAGCGATACCACATTTATATTATTTTTTTATGTTTTGTCGCTTTTACACTATAAAAACTATTATAGAAAAAATAATTATTTTTGAATTGCTTTATTCTGAGAGCTAATACTTTTTTATCTTTCTGCTGATGGAGCTGTATGGCAGCTTGTTTTTTGCAGGACAAGATGACGTTTTCAGCTGTACTTCTTTATTTACATTCATCTTTTTGATAGCGTTTTATTGCAATTTTTGTTCGGCAGCATGATGATAAAGCATAATTTTTTGCCTCATCTCTTCTTTATTTATTTTTTTACGGTGTATACTGAACGGGTTAACTAGTGGGACAGTTTTATAGGTTGGGTCGTTCCGGATGCGGCGATACCAGATATGTGTACTTTTTTCTTTATTTTTTATATAAATAAATGTATTTATTGGATTAATATTTTTTTTCTTTATTTGGGGATTTTTAAAAAATATTTTTATAATTTTTAATAACTTTTTTTAACACATTTTTACATTGTACCACTATGGGACATCACCTTTACATTGTCAGATCACTGATCTGATACTCTGCAATGCTTCTGTACTGCAGAGCATCAGGGCAGCGTCTGACAGGCAGAGAGGAGGCATGTCGGCTTCTGCTCTCTGAGCAGGAGCTCACAGGCCACCTTTTCTGAAGGACCCTGAAGGACCATCTTGCGGCCCGGGGTCACCATGGAGACCATCAGCACAACGCGATCCCATCTCCTTCTGCTGATGGGAGAAGAAAAGGAGCGCCCTCTCTGTGCAGTGCTCCTTGATATCGCTGTCACTATTGACAGCGGCATCAGAGAGTTAAAGATTGTGGAAGTTGCTGCAGGGTGTCAGCTCTCATGTAGGGCTGACACCCGCTCTCGATCGCTGCGGCGCTCAGCGTGAGCCCTCGTGATCACGGCACCGTATATATTTGGAGGTTTTCGCGTACGCAGCTCCCGCTGCGCCGTATATACAGTACAGACCAAAAGTTTGGACACACCTTCTCATTTAAAGATTTTTCTGTATTTTCATGACTATGAAAATTGTACATTCACACTGAAGGCATCAAAACTATGAATTAACACGTGGAATTATATACTTAACAAAAAAGTGTGAAACAACTGAAAATATGTCTTCTATTCTAGGTTCTTCAAAGTAGCCACCTTTTGCTTTGATGACTGCTTTGCACACTCTTGGCATTCTCTTGACGAGCTTCAAGTGGTAGTCACCGGATATGGTCTTCCAACAATCTTGAAGGAGTTCCCAGAGATGCTTAGCACTTGTTGGCCCTTTTGCCTTCACTCTGCGGTCCAGCTCACCCCAAACCATCTCGATTGGGTTCAGGTCTGGTGACTGTGGAGGTCAGGTCATCTGGCGTAGCACCCCATCACTCTCCTTCTTGGTTAAATAGCCCTTACACAGCCTGGAGGTGTGTTTGGGGTCATTGTCCTGTTGAAAAATATATGATGGTCCAACTAAACGCAAACCGGATGGAATAGCATGCCACTGCAAGATGCTGTGGTAGCCATGCTGGTTCAGTATGCCTTCAATTTTGAATAAATCCCCAACAATGTCACCAGCAAAGCACCCCCACATCATCACATCTCCTCCTCCATGCTTCACGGTGGGAACCAGGCCTGTAAAGTCCATCCGTTCACCTTTTCTGCGTCGCACAAAGACACGGTGGTTGGAACCAAAGATCTCAAATTTGGACTCATCAGACCAAAGCACAGATTTCCTCTGGTCTAATGTCCATTCCTTGTGTTCTTTAGCCCAAACAAGTCTCTTCTGCTTGTTGCCTGTCCTTAGCAGTGGTTTCCTAGCCGCTATTTTACCATGAAGGCCTGCTGCACAAAGTCTCCTCTTAACAGTTATTGAAGAGATGTGTCTGCAGCTAGAACTCTGTGTGGCATTTACCTGGTCTCTAATCTGAGCTGCTGTTAACCTGCGATTTCTGAGGCTGGTGACTCAGATAAACTTATCCTCAGAAGCAGAGGTGACTCTTGGTCTTCCTTTCCTGGGGCAGTCCTCATGTGAGCCAGTTTCTTTGTAGCGCTTGATGGTTTTTGCAACTGCACTTGGGAACACTTTCTGACCTTCATTTCTTAAAGTAATGATGGCCACTGGTTTTTCTTTACTTAGCTGTTTTTTTCTTGCCATAATACAAATTCTAACAGTTTATTCAGTAGGGCTATCAGCTGTGTATCCACCAGACTTCTGCACAGCACAACTGATGGTCCCAAACCCATTTATAAGGCAAGAAATCCCACTTATTAAACCTGACAGGGCACCCCTGTGAAGTGAAAACCATTTCCGGTGACTACCTCTTGAAGCTCATCAAGAGAATGCCAAGAGTGTGCAAAGCAGTCATCAAAGCAAAAGGTGGCTATTTTGAAGAACATAGAGTATAAGACATATTTTCAGTTGTTTCACACTTTTTTGTTAAGTATATAATTCCACATGTGTTAATTCATAGTTTTGATGCCTTCAGTGTGAATGTACAATTTTCATAGTCATGAAAATACAGAAAAATCTTTAAATGAAAAGGTGTGTCCAAACTTTCGGTCTGTACTGTATATGGTCCATGTTGGGAAGTGGTTAATGAGCAATTGTAAGTACACAGTGCTATAGAATATAATTATTGCAATATATTAAGAGGATAAAAACTTTAATGGGAGGAGTAGTGCTTCCTTAATGGTTGATACTTCTGTTTATCACACAGCCAAGAGGTGCAGGAGCAGCGTACAGTGCCCTATGCCTACTTGTGCAGTGAGGACGGTGCATTTTTGGAAATTGAGTGCATTTGACAACTTTATTGATTTTAGGATTTTAAGCCACTGTGCAGTTTTTAGAGCAAGTCTGCAGTAACAAAAGGGCATTACTGAACATATATACTGTAACTTATAAATTAGTAAGTGCTACAGAATCATGTCCCCAACATACCGTATCTGTTAAAATAAAATAGTCATAACCTTTAAGGTTTGCTCACATCAGCATATTAAAAATCGCTCTGATGTTCATCCCAAACTGTTGATCTAGTGTCATGCATATGAGAAATAAAAAAAAAAATGCATATGCCACTCTGTATGTCATGGGAGTGTGCAATTTTTTTCTCACCTAGCATACTTATCACATCCATATTCAATGCGTTTCTAACATCATCTTTTACATACTGTAATATTCTATGTAACTTAAAGCTAGTTTACAAAACTAATAAAGCAATCTTACATAAAAGATATAGATAGTGGTGATGGGCGAGCACTAAAGTGCTCGGGTACTCATTGCTCAGGTCGAGCAAATCATAATGCTCGGGTGCTCGACCCGAGCAACGAATCCTATGTAAGTCAATAGGAAACTCAAGCATCTTTCCAGTGCCCCCCCCCAGAGATCTGGAGAGGGCCTATAAATTGGCCAAATCGATGGGAACAGTGCTCAAATTATATGGGAACAGCATGGGGAAGACCACTGAAAGCATCTCTGACTCCAATGTTGTCAGAGGTATTACGCCTCTTTTATGGACTCACAACAAAACATACAAAAACAAAGCCAAAATGGATTTTCCTGGAAAAAATGTTCAGGAACATCCTTTCCAGGGTAATGACTTGTATATAAGGCAAAATAAATAACCAAAAACAAAAATGCTCCTCCACACCTTGGCCTATGTTCACACGTACTGTTTTTGATGTGTTTTTGCACTTACGTAGCAAATAGTATAGGACATCAATGGGAAAAAGCAACAATAAAGTATTATTGTGAAATACATTTCAATAAATAAACATGGTGTCAGTTTTATAATTCATTCCATTGGGCTGTTTTGTATCCAAAAGAGTTTTTGCTTTTTTGGCATAGAAAAGGTTAAACCTCCCAAAAGAAATGGTAGCTGGCAACATAAGCTATATATGAGGGAGGCTTTCTGGATTGTTGCTTTGGATACCAAACAGCCCAATGGAATGAATTATAAAACTGACACCATGTTTATTTATTGAAATGTATTTCACAATAATATAATACTTTATTGATGCTTTTTCCCATTATTTATGTCCTATACTATTTGCTACGTATGCTCCATATATACACTGCTCAAAAAAATAAAGGGAACACTTAAACAACAGAATATAACTCCAAGTATATCAAACTTCTGTGAAATCAAACTGTCCACTTAGGAAGCAACACTGATTGACAATCAATTTCACATGCTGTTGTACAAATGGAATAGACAATAGATGGAAATTATTGACAATTATCAAGACACCCTCAATAAAGGAGTGGTTCTGCAGGTGGGGACCACAGACCACATCTCAGTACCAATGCTTTCTGGCTGATGTTTTGGTCACTTTTGAATGTTGGTTGTGCTTTCACACTTGTGGTAGCATGAGACAGACTCTACAACCCACAGAAGTTGCTCAGGTAGTGCAGCTCATCCAGGATAGCACATCAATGCGAGCTGTGGCAAGAAGGTTTGCTGTGTCTGTCAGCCTAGTGTCCAGAGGCTGGAGGCGCTACCAGGAGACAGGCCAGTACACCAGGAGACGTGGAGGGGGCCGTAGGAGGGCAACAACCCAGCAGCAGGACCACTACCTCCGCCTTTGTGCAAGGAGGAACAGGAGGAGCACTGCCAGAGCCCTGCAAAATGACCTCCAGCATGTGCATGTGTCTTCACAAATGGTTAGAAACCGACTCCATGAGGGTGGTATGAGGGCCCGATGTCCACAGATGAGGGTTGTGCTCACAGCCCAACACCGTGCAGGACGCTTGGCATTTGCCGCAGAACAGGATTGGCAAAGTCTGGCGCCCTGTGCTCTTCACAGATGACAGCAGGTTCACACTGAGCACATGTGACAGACATGACAGAGTCTGGAGACGCCGTGGAGAGCGATCTGCTGCCTGAAACATCCTTCAGCATGACCGGTTTGGCAGTGGGTCAGTAAAGGTGTGGGGTGGCATTTCTTTGGAGGGTCGCACAGCCCTCCATGTGCTCGCCAGAGGTAGCCTGACTGCCATTAGGTACCGAGATGAGATCCTCAGACCCCTTGTAAGACCATATGCTGGTGCGGTTGGCCCTGGGTTCCTCCTAATGCAGGACAATGCCAGACCTCATGTGGCTGGAGTGTGTCAGCAGTTCCTGCAAGATGAAGGCATTGAAGCTATGGACTGGCCCGCCCGTTCCCCAGACCTGAATCCGATTGAGCACATCTGGGACATCATGTTTTGCTCCATCCAACCATCACGTTGCACCACAGACTGTCCCGGAGTTAGCGGATGCTTTAGTCCAGGTCTGGGAGGAGATCCCACAGGAGACCATCCGCAACCTCATCAGGAGCATGCCCAGGCATTGTAGGGAGGTCATACAAGCACGTGGAGCCCACACACAATACTGAGCCTCATTTTGACTTGTTTTAAGGACATTACATCAAAGTTGGATCAGCCTGCACTGTGTTTTTCCACTTTAATTTTGGGGGTGACTCCAAATCCAGGCCTCTATTGGTTAATAAATTTGATTTCCATTGATGATTTATGTGTGATTTTGTTGTCAGCACATTCAACTTTGTACAGAACAAAGTATTCAATGAGAATATTTCATTCATTCAGATCTAGGATGTGTTATTTGAGTGTTCCCTTTATTTTTTTGAGCAGTGTATATATATATATATATATATATATATATATATATATATATATATATATACTGTATATTGATACTGTAATGCAGCGGCTTGCGGCATTACTGTAATGGTCCAGAGGGTGTGCTCTAGCTGACCATTTACCTCTCCCTCAGGTGACTGATCACATGACTGTGACATCATCGTAGGTCCTGTGTGCACTAAAGGATATATAAATCCTGGTGGTTTGGAAACAGGGTGAAAGGCGTGAGGCCTGATCCCTGTGTGTGGGACACCATTAGCCTGGAGAGGCTGGAAGAGAGAGGCCTGGATCTAGGATACCAGTAGCCTTTTGAAGGCACGTGGCTTGGAGACTATGTCTGGGAAGCCTTAAACCCCCTGCAGTGGCAGAACCGAGCTGAGAGAAGCAGCTAAAACCCGGCAAAGGTAAAAACGCTGCTTGATGTGGACATTGATATTGTTACCTTGCTGAAGGCTGTATCAGGAGCCAAGTGAACATATCTGTCACTGGAAAGGCTCTAGGACATTATATGTGTAATATGTCGGTGAGTCACTGAGATGGACTATGTTATGTGCAGTTTATGAGGTGTAATAAACTGCTGGACTGTGAAATACCGGAAAGACGTTGCATGTGTGCTTGAATTGATCCGGTGAAGCGAGTGCCCCCAGCGTGATGAATAGCGCTACCTTACAATACATATATATATATATATATATATATATATATATATATGTGTGTGTTTTTCCTGTGTTAGGTGCTTTGCATAATTGTGAATTCGTTGCACATGTGTGATTTTTTTTTCTTTTCTCTCTCCTTTTAAAAGTTTAATTTCACTTTGTAACTAGTATGCTCTAATACTAAGGACGCGCTCACCACCAGAAACGCCTCAGAGTGTTTTTACCGCCAACATGTGGAAATTTTTATTCTCCCTTTGATAATGAAATAAAATTTGAAGATTGTTTTAACTGGATGTGCCTTCCCACTTAATGCTTTTGATGGATTACTCTGCGGGTCAGCAGTTTTGGATACGGCACTCCACTGAGATGAAGCAGGCATGAGATGATATAGTACGGTAAGATTTTTTTTTCCTTTTTTCAAGTCCATACTGTTATTGCTTATGCAGTGACTGCAAGGGCTTCCAAAAATTAGAACGCACTCCAATATCCCTTTGAAGAGACGTAGAGGAGGGCCTCATTAAAAAAAGTTCCCATTATAAAGGAGTGGGTCTCCTATACTGTTATTGCTTATGCAGTGACTGCAAGGGCTGCCAAAAATTAGGATGCACTCCAATACCCCTTTAAAGAGATGTAGAGGAGGGCCTCATTAAAAAAAGTTCCCATTATAAAGGAGTGGGTCTCCTATACTGTTATTGCTTATGCAGTGACTGCAAGGGCTGCCAAAAATTAGGATGCACTCCAATACCCCTTTAAAGAGATGTAGAGGAGGGCCTCATTAAAAAAAGTTCCCATTATAAAGGAGTGGGTCTCCTATACTGTTATTGCTTATGCAGTGACTGCAAGGGCTGCCAAAAATTTGGACGCATTCCAATACCCCTTTGAAGAGACGTAGAGGAGGGCCTCATTAAAAAAAATTGTTCCCATTATTAAGGAGTGGGTCTCCTATAGTGGTAATGCCCATGCAGTGACTGCAAGGGCTGCCAAAAATTTGGACGCACTCCAATACTCCTTTGAAGAGATGTAGAGGAGGGCCTCATTAAAAAAGTTGTTCCCATTATTAAAGAGTGGGTCTCCTATAGTGGTAATGCTGGTGGAAGATGAGAAGGAGAAGGAGGAGGACAACATAAAATAGATGAAATCCTGAAGCGTATACCCATGTCTGGGTGTGAAGAGGTGCATGGGAACAGACCCCTCCCCCCAAAAAAACTGGATTTGACTTTATCTTCCTCTGCTATCATCTGGTGGTGTTGAGAAGTCTGGCCCAATCCAGCCCTTGTTCATTTTTATAAGAGTCAACCTGTCAGCATTTTCAGTTGACAGGCAGATGCGCCTATCAATTATAATGCCCCCGGCGGCACTAAAAACCTGCTCTGACAAAACGCTAGAGGCAGGGCAGGCCAGGACCTCCATGGCATAGAGAGCCAGTTCATGCCATGTGTCCAGCTTGGATACCCAATAGTTATAAGGCACAGAGGAACCGCAGAGGACATTGGTACGGTCAGCAAGGATTTATGGAATATAAATATATTTGTCACATTCCCAAAAATGTCAGGATTATTACAGTAGTAATATCGGATCACGTCTGATGACCACGGTTTTAGGCAGTGGCCTTATAGTATGGCATTGTTCAGCGACCAAGTGTGAATTGGTTTGAACAACACACAACTGGCAGACTTTAAATGGAGTATAATATTTGACACGCTCCCAAAAATGTCAGAATTATTACCGCAGTAATATCGGATCACCTGAGATGATGGACAAGTTTCTTTGCTTCCACAATACAGCAATGCTATTAAAATCAAACAAATCTGGCTATATGCTGCTAACAACGCGTGGTGACATCGCAGACCAGTCGGCGAGCTGGAAGCTGCAAACACTGCTGAAGCACGGTGAGAGCAACGGAAGCTGTAGGTGACTTTCTGAAATGGGCACACACGTGGCATACTTTCACAAGCAGCTCAGGCATATCCAGGTAGGTTTCGAGAAACCGCTGAACCACTAGGTTGAGCACATGGGCCAGGCATGGTACGTTTGCGACGTTGCCAAGCCTCAGGGCTGCCACCAAGTTTCAGCCATTGTGACACATGACCATGCCTGGCTGTAAGTTCAGCGGTGACAGCCATAGACCTGTCTGCTTTGTTACAGCTGTCAACAACTCTGCAGTGGTGTGCGGATGGTCACCTAAGCACATTAGCTTCAGCACAGCCTGTTGCCGCTTGGCCGAGGCAGTCAACAGCCAAGGTGTGAAGAAAAATGCACACCAGGACGCAGCTGGCCCCCTTTTGTAAGAAGCATGTAATACAGGTGCAGAATGCTGATGAACAATCACTCTCATCCCCTCTCACTGGAGGAGCGACTGCCTAGCACTAAAACTGCACACAGATGAAACTTGCAATAGGGTGCAATTCACACACTCGTGGCATTGTGCCTAGTCAGCATCTTATTACACGCCTCTCCTATTCGATTAGGCGGGATCCCCGGCACCCTATCCGTGCATCGCAGAGGTGCAAAGCCCCTAACTCACAAGGTCACCATTAATGGGCCTGGCTGCGCCCTGGCAGATAAAAAAGTGCAAAAATATCATATGAGGTATTAGTTAATATTTTGGCCAAAATACGTAAGTCGCTCCTTCAGTGAGAGGGGATGAGAGTGATTGTTCATCAGCATTCTGCACCCGTGTTACCTCCTTCTAACAAAAGAGGGCCAGCTGCGTCCTGGTGTGCATTTTTCTTTACACCTTGGCTGGTGAGTACCATTGCCTTTTTGCTGTTTTCTAATTTGACTATGGAATTTATTTAAATTCTGTTTATTGTTCTGGCTATGCTGTTTGTTTTTGTCCAAGGCAGTGCTGCAGTGCTTCCAGTTTCTGACTAATTTGGTTATTTTGGAAAGGGAGGCTGAAGAGGAGGAGGAGGAGGTGCAGGAGCTGTAGAATGTGGGGGCAACCCTGATTGACCCAGGGCCCACAATCCTAATTTAATTTATGGAGTATTAATATATTTGTCACATTCCCAAAAATGTCAGGATTATTGTCGCAGTAATATCGGATCATGTCTGATGACCACGGTATTAGGCAGTGTCTGTTAGAACCCACCTGTTTGTTTTTTCCATCTTGTGTTTTGCGGTCACGTGACCATCTGCCTTTATATTCCAGCTCCGCCCTTCTGGCTGTGCTGGACTTCAGTGTTTGACTGTTTCTCTAGCCTGGTGCTTCGGTGCCTTTCTCTGTCAAGTTCGCTTGGTCCTCTGGGACCTTTAGTACTTTTTTGTCAGTTTGTCTTTTTGTGTTCTTCAACAACTTCTGTTTAGGAGGTGTCCCATTTTTGTCCCAGTCCTTAGTTCTTTTAGGAACCCCTCCCTTAATTCTATAGGTCTTCGTTCAGACTAGCCGAGGACTAAGGCAGGTCTGTTCACTAGGAACAGGCAGCCCGCTACATCGTAGGGATTCAGCTTAGTCTTACTGTAGGGACAGCTTTCCCCTCTTTCCTTAGTACATGTTGCAGATCATAACAGTGGCCTTATAGTATGGTATGGATCAGTGACCAAGTGTGAATAGGTTTAAACAAGACACAACTGATAGACTTTAAATGGAGTATAATATTTGGCATGCTCCCAAAAATGTCAGGATTATTACCGCATAATATCGGATCATGTCTGATGACCACGGTTTTAGGCAGTGGCCTTATAGTATGGCATTGGTCAGCAATCAAGTGTGAATAGGTTTGAACAGCACGCAACTGACAGACTTTAAATGGAGTATAATATTTGACACGCTCCCAAAAATGTCAGGATTATTACCGCAGTAATATCGGATCACCAGAGATGATGGACACCCTTTAGTGCTTTTCATGTGGCACTAAAAGGTGTTTAGACTTGTTTAACCCCTTAAGGATGGAGCCAATTACTGTATGTACTTAATGACCAGGCCATATTTTACAATTCTAACCCATTGGCAGAGTGTACGTGAAGTTTTGCAGTTATTGAGTGATAATTCACTCTTTGCTAAGCTGGAGAAATGTGAGTTCGCTGTGCAGAAATTATTTTTTTGGGTTACATTGTCTCCAGCGAGGGCTTTGAGATGGACCCTGTGAAGGTTCAGGCTGTGCAGGAATGGCCTAGGCCTATTGGTTTGAAATCTATACAGAGATTTTGGGTTTTTGCCAATTATTACAGGAAATTCATTAAAATTTTTTCTGTAATTGTTAAACCTCTAACCGATCTCACCAGGAAAGGTGCGAATACGGCCCAGTGGACTACTGAGGCCATTGAAGCGTTTGAGTATCTCAAAGAGAGGTTCAGTTCTGCCCCTATCCTTATGCAGCCTGACGAGACCAAGCCTTTTTTGGTCGAGGTCGATGCTTTGTAGAACGAGCAAAAAAGCTTGTAAAAGAACTTCAACATGACGTTTCAAGGATGGAGCGAGACTGCCATCTACTGGCCAGAGACAGTAAAGCGGAACCAAAATATACAAAAGAAGTTGCAGGGAGGGCAGATTCAGAGGCCGGACCCGATCAGGTGACTTCCAGGAAGGAGTTCAGAGAGATAAGAGGCCAGTGCGCCAAACCTGAGGGGTCTTTGGCGCCAAGCAGCAGAGAGGAGCAGACGTGCTCCCTGCGTCCTGAGAAACCCCGCGTGACAGGCCAAATCCAGAGGCCTGAGAGGTGCTCCAGCCGGGCACCGGTAAAAGAGCTCCGGATCCCTCACAGTTGTGACTCGAGTGCTGTGCCTGCTGAGGATACTAGGAACCTGATCGCGGTGCTGAGTGAGTTCGCGGAACCCGACGTCGGCCGCCGACAGACGAGGCCTGGACCCCCCTATCCAAGGCTCGAGAGACTGCCCCCAACAGCCAAGCAGAGAGGAGCTGCATACGTGAGCAGGGCCGTCACTTCCACTGCTCACCCACGGTACCGGGGACAATTGGGTTTAAGTACTCAGGTTGGGAGGGGGACGGTTGGGGCTAAAGTAGCACAACGTGATTTAATTGAATTCATCCGGAAAGAGACTCACGGCCTAGCGGGAATAACTGGTGACCCCCGCTAGGGCCAAATTCACGGTTAAAGAACTTGTGTGGTGCTTCTCATGCTTGAGGGCATCACCTTACTTTAAGAGACTGCGCCTTATTTTAAGAGACTGCGCCTTACTTTGAGAAATTTCGTATTTTTATGATATTTCAAACCACTGTTCATTACCCTTGTTGCTAATCCCTTGTTTCAGTATACCTGTTGTATAAAACTGTTTACAAACATCTCTGACTGTTCTCGCCTTGTGTCTCTGTGCGTTGCATTCCGGTACCTGCATTACAGCTTCATCGGTGGGGGTCGGAGCAGTTTTTTCTCAGGAGAACAAGGGTGGAGTACATCCTTGTGCCTTCTTTTCGAAAAAAAATTCGGAAACCGAACTGAATTATGATGTTGGAAATCGGGAGTTGCTGGCTATTAAACTTGCGTTTGAACATTGGCGTCATTTTTTGGAAGGCGCTAGATTTCCTATTCAGGTTTTCACAGATCATAAGAATTTGATCTGTCTGGATGCTGCCAAGCGCTTGAATGCCCGTCAAGCTAGATGGGCACTTTTTTTTCTCGGTTTCATTTTTCTGTTACCTATATCCCTGGTACTAAGAATGTTAAAGCCGATGCTTTATCTCGCAGCTTCTCTCCTACGGTCGGTGCCGAGGAGGAGGAGAGCATTTTACAGAAAGGAGTTGTGGTGGCGGCTTTGGACTCAGTTTTGGAGAATGTGATTCTGAAAGCTCAAGATGATGCTCCATCTAACACTCCCCATGGGAGGTTGTTTGTACCTAGAGTCTTTAGGAGAGATTTGTTTGTGGAGTGTCATGAGTCTCGGTTGGCAGGTCATCCAGGAATTTCAGAGACTAAGAGACTTATCAGTCGCAGTTTTTGGTGGCCTGGATGGCAGAAGGAAGTCATCAAGTGGGTGCGTCAGTGTACTGTGTGTGCTAGGTCAAAGGCTTCACATACTCCTGCTGCGGGGTTGCTTTGCCCTCTGGAGGTTCATAGTGCGCCTGGGACGCATCTCACAATGGATTTTATTACTGATCTTCCTGTGTCCGAGGGTTTTATTGTCATCTGGGTGGTCGTGGACTGTTTTAGTAAGATGTATCATTTGGTTCCATTCATTAAGTTGCCCTGCGCCAAGACACTCGCTAAGGCGTTTGTTAAGGAGATTGTCAAGCTCCATGGCGTTCCCACGGATATTGTTTCTGATAGAGGACCTCAGTTTGTGGCTCGCTTTTGGCGTGCTTTTTGTGACAGGTTGGGAGTCCATTTGTCATTTTCGTCTGGTTATCATCCTGAGTCTCATGGACAGACTGAAAGAAAGAACCAGGATGTTGAACAGTTTTTGCGTTGTTTTGTGGCGGACAATCAAGAGGTGTGGTCTGAGTTTCCTGCCTCTCGCAGAATTTGCTCTTAACAAGCATACATCATCCTCTGCTGGGTTTTCTCCTTTTTTTTGTTGTACTGGGAGACATCCGTCTTTTGGTTCGTTCTCCAAATTGGGGTCGGCGGTGCCGAAGGAGGAGAATTTTTCCGGTGATTTGGAGAGAGCTTGGACTAATGTACATTGCAACCTTCAAGAGGCTAACAAGAAGTCCAAGAAGTATTTTGACAGGAAACGTAAAGAGGTTTTGTTTACTGTGGGTGACATGGTTTGGTTGTCCTCGAAGAACCTGCGGTTGAGGATTCCCTCTAAAAAACTGGGTCCTAAGTTTGTGGGTCCATTTAAAGTTGTGATGAACCTGTAGCCGCCATCTTGGTAATGATAAATCATATCCAGGGATGGCCACACTTCAGCAGCCCCCACCCTTGGGACCTTCTGTTAAAACGTCAACTAGATAGTTTCCCCCCATCCAGGCTCCTGTAAGATAAGAAGCCTACTTAACACTTGAATGCTAGGAGCTTCAAAGACTTCGAGAGGAAACACAGCCAGCAGGGGGGGGTGCTTCGTCTATCTGTACCTGACCATTTGTCCCATAGGACTAGTTTCTTTGTCTGTCACAAGCATGGAGGCATAAGATATAGAAACATGAATAGTACACGCATGTTGCGTGGGATGGGCCAATAAAAAAATATCACGGCGTCCCGGAGCCATTGCGCACACAAGCCTCCGCGGTAGACGTTTGTACGTGCTCTGGAAGCCAAGATATAGCGCGGAGCCATTCCTGAGGACCGTATGGTATCATAATTGATATCAAAAGGTCGGTTACGGCGGCCCGAATCCATGGGAACCCCTGGGGGTATCATGAGACCATCCCAGAAGAAGTTATTGGGTTCCATAGAATTTGGGCTTCTGATCGAAGTTAGACCTGAGGGTGGAGACTGAGCCAGCTGACCTCACCAGCAGTGGGCGGGACGGGGCAGGTAAGATAGCAGGACAGACAAGAGACAAGTCAGTTTTTGACCCAAGAGTGGTGTGCTGAACATCTGAGCACCAGCTGAGGCCACCAAGGGGAGGAGCAGTTTGACCATGCGGTGGTAGGCCTCAGCCTGTAACAAAGAACCGTGCCTGCGACCGCAGAATCCTCTCCCTGCGTCACAAGAAAATCAAGAAACCGGTAACTGATATGCTGTGGTGATTCTGTGTGTTGTATTCCATTGTTGTATAGTTTAGCCTGACCTTATACCTGTGTATATTTAGTTGTATATCGTGTATCTAGTGTATTATTATAATCAATTACCTCAAGTAATTGTGGGCCTGCCTTTTATTCTGCATAACGAACGCACGTCCGTGTGAGCTCGGCTCAAGCCAAAAACGCTACCCAGGGTTGGTTCCTGACCCGATATAGGCCCATTCACGGACTGGGCGTATATCTAAAATAGGGACTGGTGGCAGCATACCAACTGGGGATTGGGGAAGGCTGGTAGTGACGGTCGGAGGTTCAGATATATATATTCCTGGCGCGGCCAAGGAAGATATATATACCGCCCTCACTACAGAGGGCCCCGATACCCAGTAGGTTACAGGACAGTCTCTCTGGCGACCGCTTATCCTAGGTGCAGTTCCTTGACTGACCTGAGGCTAAGAGGGCGCTAGCGAGTTGTGCTGTGTAGTGACGTTGAAGGGATAACACACTACCGTGTTCCCTGCGCTGGTTGCAGCTACCTGGCACTACTTTCTCTAGGTGCAGTACCTTGACTGACCTGAGAGGTAAGGGGGCGCCAGAGAGCTGCACCCACCGGCCGGCTTTCATCACATTGGTGGCAGAGCGGTGGGATTGCAGAATAATAGTGTTGTGGGACCCCTACTCCCAGGCACTAAAGACTGCCAGTGGTAACTTCCACTGCTGGAGTCTTAAGGTCAGCCCAACGTTAGACGGTCAGGCTAAAAGTATAACAAGGTGTGTGCAAACTCAGGGTTGCAGCGGTGTCGGTTACCAAGATGGCAGACGGCACCAGGAGCAAGACCCTGCAGGAGGCTAATGCTACGGTCCGTGTGGCAGGAGGGGAGGACATTGTTACTCATGGCGAGGAGGAGTCCAGCCCGGGCACCTCAGGGAGCCAGTCCCCAGTATACGGTCCCGCAGTGGGCTGCCCACCACCTACCCAGCCCAGCCTGTCCAGATCACAAGCCCTTTTACAAGCGGCTATGGCAAGTCTCCAGTCTCATGGCGATGCCGTCTACAAAACCCTCCTGGCAGCATCAGAGAAGGCAGCGGAGGAGGAGCGCGAAGCTGCAGAGCGCCGGGAGGCTGCGGAGCGTGAAGCTGCAGAGCGCCGGGAGGCTGCGGAGCGTGCAGAGCGAGCTGCGGAGCGCCAGCACCAACTGGACCTGGCCCAGCGGGGGCTTCCGCTAGAGCAACCAACCCATCAGGAGACCAAGTCGTCCAAAGTCCGAGCTGAGGACTTCCCTCTACTGGAGAAGGATGGGGACCTGGACTCCTTTCTGGTGGCATTTGAACGGACCTGTCTTCAGCACCATCTGGCCCGGGATCAGTGGGCCAGATACCTGACCCCCCGTTTGAGGGGTAAGTCCCTGGATGCCTTGGGGGACTTACCTGCCGGGGAGGTACAGAACTACGACTGCATCAAGCGGGCCCTGATCCGGCAGTACAACCTCACTCCCGAGTCGTACCGCCAGAAGTTCCGGAGCCTGCTGCGTGGCCCCAAGGACACCTGGACCGATCATATGCGGGCGCTGTTGAGAGCCGCAGAGCACTGGACCTCGGGTCTAGCTCTTACTACCCGCCAGGAGGTCCAGGAACTGTTCGTCACGGAGCAGTTTTTGTGGAACTGCCCAGAGGACCTCCGACAGTTCCTCCGTGACCGAAAACCAACAGGGGCTTCTGCTACAGCCGCCCTGGCAGACGAGTATGCCAATAACAGGGCGCCTGAGCTGAAGAAGTCTGCCAGCAGCACCTGGAGAGGGGGTAAGCCCAGTCATGCCCCTGTTTCCCCGGCCCCTAGAACACAAGGGGTGTATCCCCCTGTTGCCCTCTCCAGGCAAGGACCAGACGTAAGACGTTGTCATCTATGCAACAAACCAGGACACTTTAGGGCTGAGTGTCCCCAGCGCCAAAAGACCCCATCCCAGTCCCAGAGAGCGCCCAATGTTTTGTGTGTGGGAGGGGGTGGTGGTAGGTCCCTGGACAACATCCAACCCGTCACCATAGGCCGTTCTGCGGTCATGGGACTGCGGGACACGGGCGCTGAACGAACACTGGTACGGCCTGAGGTGGTGTCCCCCCAGGACTTGGTACCAGGAAAGACTCTTTCCGTCTCCGGGGTTGGAGGCGTGGAGCCGGCACTTCCCGTTGCCATGGTGTATTTGGACTGGGGTGCCGGAAGGGGGATGCGGGAGGTGGGAGTAACGCCAAATATTCCCGCAAATGTTTTATTAGGGACCGACTTGGGGCGTCTAGTATCGCAGTATGTACCCTCTGAACCCCCAAGTTCGGCCCCCCAAGAGTGTATTGATTTGTCTGCTGCTAATGCCAACCATGTTGTATGTAGTGTGTGTCCTGCTGAGGAGGAGGGAGTGAAACCTGAGGGTAACACCTGCACAGACACAACACAAACAGGGTTAGTGAAAGCAGGTGGGGAGTGTGGGGATGCCCGCAGAGGTGCTCAGCCGGCGTGCCGTGACCTCTTGTCCTCCGGTGAGGGAGGGGGCGGGCAGGATTCTGTAGAGGGAAGCTCAGGGATGGAGAGGGGGGCAGCTACCGGCAGTGTAGGGCTCCCAGGGGTATCCAGGCTGCTGAGTATAGGCCCACTGCAGGGGGAGGAACAGGCCATGGGAGGTGGGGGTGTCCCAAGAGAGGAGCCGCCAGGTAAGACCCCAGGGCAGGAGTTCCCCACATCCGAGATGTCCAAAGGCCTAGGAAGCCTGCCTGATCGGGCGGCTTGGTCAGAAACAGAGGGGAAGCAGGCACTACCCACGGTCACAGCGGTCATAGCCGCTGTCACCAGGAGTGGGAGCGCCGGAGCCCAAGGAGCCTTGCAGAGGTCCGACGGCTTCCCCACTTCTGACCAAGTGTCTGCCGGGTCAGACAGCGGCCAGGTGACATGCCCGGAGGGGCTGACGGAGGATGTGGCAGTTTCGTCGATTCTGGCCACATCAAGTCAGGAATTTCAGGCTGCGTTGGAAGCAGACGACAGCCTGAAAGCTCTCAAGGAACAGGCGGCACAGCCTCCCATGGAGTCAGACTGCGAGCGTGTGGTCTGGGACCAGGGACGGCTGTACCGGGTAACGGTCCAGCAGGGTTCACCGGAGGCGTGGCCCAGGGACCGACAGTTAGTGGTACCCTATCCGTTCAGGGCGGAATTGTTGCGGATCGCACACGAGATTCCGATGGCCGGACACCTAGGGATCGCTAAAACCAAGGCCAGGATAGCTCAGCATTTCTACTGGCCTGGGATGGGAGCCGCGGTGGGTGCCTACTGCCGTTCGTGTGACACCTGTCAGAGGGTGGGGAAGGCGGGGCCGCGCCCCAAAGCCCCACTGGTAACTCTGCCAATCATCGAAGAGCCTTTCTCGAGGGTCGCTGTGGATCTTATTGGACCTCTGTCCACTCCCAGCCACTCCGGGAAATGCTTCATACTCACGGTAGTGGACTATGCCACCCGGTACCCGGAAGCGGTAGCTTTGTCGTCCATTCGGGCCGACAAGGTGGCTACCGCCTTACTGGAGATCTTCTCCAGAGTGGGTTTCCCCCAAGAAATGCTCACCGACCGAGGGACCCAGTTCATGTCGCGGCTGATGGAGTCCCTCTGTAAGCAAATGCAGGTGCAACATCTGGTGGCCAGCCCGTATCACCCACAGACTAATGGCCTGTGTGAGCGGTTCAATGGCACCTTAAAGCAGATGCTTAAGATGTTGGTCGACTCCCACGGGAGAGACTGGGAGCGTTACCTCCCACACCTCCTATTTGCTTACCGGGAGGTTCCGCAGGCCTCAACGGGGTTCTCCCCCTTTGAGCTCCTGTACGGGCGACGGGTACGGGGCCCCCTGGCTCTGGTGAAGGAAGCATGGGAAGGGGATTTGGCCACCCCCGAGGTGTCGGTCATCGAGTATGTCGTGCGCCACCGGGACAGGATGATGGCCTTGGCAAAGCTGGTGCAGGACAATATGGCCCAGGCCCAGGCCGACCAGAAGCGGTGGTACGACCAGAATGCTTGTGAGAGGACCTACCAGGTGGGTCAAAAGGTGTGGGTACTGGTCCCCGTACCACAGAACAAGCTTCAGGCAGCCTGGGAAGGTCCCTACTTCGTGCACCAGAAACTCAATGCCGTCACCTATCTGGTCACCCTGGATCACGCCCGTGGAAGGAGGAAGGCCTTCCACGTGAACATGATGAAGGCTCATCATGAGCGGGAAGCGACTGCCCACCCAGTGTGCAACCTTCCCGAGGAAGGAGAGGTAGAAACCCTCCTGGATCTGCTCACCCAAGCCAAGGCGGGTGGGTCCATCGAGGATGTGGGGGTTGGCCACCAGCTCACGGAGGACCAACGGTCCCAGCTGGGGACCACCCTGCACCCCTTCCGGGGGCTGTTCAGCAGCCTGCCCGGAAGGACTGAGATGGCTGTCCACGACGTGGACACTGGCGATCACCCGCCGATCCGGCGTTCAGCATATCGGGTCTCTTTCGAGGTGCAGGGAAACACGCGCCAAGAGATAGACGAGATGCTGAAGCTGGGGGTGATCCAGGCATCCAGCAGCGCGTGGGCCTCGCCTGTAGTCCTCGTACCAAAGAAGGACCGAACTACACGGTTCTGCGTGGACTACCGGGGGCTCAACGCTGTAACGGCCACCGATGCGTTCCCCATACCACGCATCGATGACCTGCTCGATCGGATGGCCGGGGCTAAGTACCTGACCATCATGGATCTGAGCCGGGGGTACTGGCAGATTCCTCTGACCCCCGCGGCAAGGGAACGCTCTGCCTTTATCACCCCTTTTGGACTGTACGAGTCCACAGTGATGCCATTCGGCATGAAGAATGCCCCTGCCACTTTTCAGCGGATGGTCAATACGCTGCTTGAGGGACTTGAAGGGTACGCGGCTGCGTACTTGGACGATATTGCAGTCTTCAGTCCCAATTGGGAGGATCACCTAGAGCACCTGCGGCAGGTGCTCGGTCGGATCCACCGGGCAGGCTTGACCATCAAGCCGGAAAAGTGCCAGCTGGGCATGAGTGAGGTCCTCTACCTGGGTCACCGGGTAGGCGGGGGGGTTCTGAAGCCAGAACCGGGGAAAGTGGATGCCATCGCATCCTGGCCCACTCCTAGGACCAAAAAGCAGGTGATGTCCTTCTTGGGGACCGCCGGGTACTATAGGAGGTTCGTCCCACACTATAGCACCCTGGCCAAGCCCCTGACGGACCTCACCAAGAAGAAGCTGCCCGTCGCAGTCGACTGGACAGTCGCCTGCGAGACAGCTTTCGGGGCACTCAAGGCCGCCCTAAGTAGCTCCCCTGTACTGCAAGCTGCCGACTTCGACCGGCCGTTTGTGGTACAGACCGACGCCAGTGACTTTGGCCTCGGTGCTGTGCTAAGTCAGGTCAACATGACAGGCCAGGAACATCCTGTCTTGTACCTGAGCAGGAAGCTACTGCCCCGGGAGGTGGCTTACTCCACGGTGGAAAAAGAATGCCTGGCAATTGTATGGGCCCTGCAGCGTCTGCAGCCCTACTTGTACGGGAGCCATTTCACCGTGGAGACGGACCACAACCCCCTCAGCTGGTTACACACGGTCTCTGGGTCGAATGGCAGGTTGCTACGCTGGAGCCTCGCTCTCCAGCAGTACCACTTCTCCATTCGCCACAGAAGAGGCCGTGACCACGGTAACGCTGACGGGTTATCCCGGCAAGGGGAGGGTGCAGAAGGACGCACGGGGGAACACAGGAATGTGCTACCCCCTCGCGCCCTCGTATAGGGGGAGGTGTGATGAACCTGTAGCCGCCATCTTGGTAATGATAAATCATATCCAGGGATGGCCACACTTCAGCAGCCCCCACCCTTGGGACCTTCTGTTAAAACGTCAACTAGATAGTTTCCCCCCATCCAGGCTCCTGTAAGATAAGAAGCCTACTTAACACTTGAATGCTAGGAGCTTCAAAGACTTCGAGAGGAAACACAGCCAGCAGGGGGGGGTGCTTCGTCTATCTGTACCTGACCATTTGTCCCATAGGACTAGTTTCTTTGTCTGTCACAAGCATGGAGGCATAAGATATAGAAACATGAATAGTACACGCATGTTGCGTGGGATGGGCCAATAAAAAAATATCACGGCGTCCCGGAGCCATTGCGCACACAAGCCTCCGCGGTAGACGTTTGTACGTGCTCTGGAAGCCAAGATATAGCGCGGAGCCATTCCTGAGGACCGTATGGTATCATAATTGATATCAAAAGGTCGGTTACGGCGGCCCGAATCCATGGGAACCCCTGGGGGTATCATGAGACCATCCCAGAAGAAGTTATTGGGTTCCATAGAATTTGGGCTTCTGATCGAAGTTAGACCTGAGGGTGGAGACTGAGCCAGCTGACCTCACCAGCAGTGGGCGGGACGGGGCAGGTAAGATAGCAGGACAGACAAGAGACAAGTCAGTTTTTGACCCAAGAGTGGTGTGCTGAACATCTGAGCACCAGCTGAGGCCACCAAGGGGAGGAGCAGTTTGACCATGCGGTGGTAGGCCTCAGCCTGTAACAAAGAACCGTGCCTGCGACCGCAGAATCCTCTCCCTGCGTCACAAGAAAATCAAGAAACCGGTAACTGATATGCTGTGGTGATTCTGTGTGTTGTATTCCATTGTTGTATAGTTTAGCCTGACCTTATACCTGTGTATATTTAGTTGTATATCGTGTATCTAGTGTATTATTATAATCAATTACCTCAAGTAATTGTGGGCCTGCCTTTTATTCTGCATAACGAACGCACGTCCGTGTGAGCTCGGCTCAAGCCAAAAACGCTACCCAGGGTTGGTTCCTGACCCGATATAGGCCCATTCACGGACTGGGCGTATATCTAAAATAGGGACTGGTGGCAGCATACCAACTGGGGATTGGGGAAGGCTGGTAGTGACGGTCGGAGGTTCAGATATATATATTCCTGGCGCGGCCAAGGAAGATATATATACCGCCCTCACTACAGAGGGCCCCGATACCCAGTAGGTTACAGGACAGTCTCTCTGGCGACCGCTTATCCTAGGTGCAGTTCCTTGACTGACCTGAGGCTAAGAGGGCGCTAGCGAGTTGTGCTGTGTAGTGACGTTGAAGGGATAACACACTACCGTGTTCCCTGCGCTGGTTGCAGCTACCTGGCACTACTTTCTCTAGGTGCAGTACCTTGACTGACCTGAGAGGTAAGGGGGCGCCAGAGAGCTGCACCCACCGGCCGGCTTTCATCACAAAAGTGCTTCAGGTTGTTAACCCGTCTGCTGTTAGGTTGGATGTCCCTACTTCCTGGAAGATTAATCCTGTGTTTCATGTTTCCTTGTTGAAAAAGGCTGACGTATCTGATAGGGACGCCACTGTCACAGTTCCTTCTGTGGTGGAAGATGGCGAATATGAAATTTCTCGTATCTTGAATTCTAGATGGCATAGACGGAGATTACAGTATCTTGTCTCCTTGAAGGGTTTCGGTCCCGAAGACAACTCTTGGGTAAGGACGGATGATGTCTCTGCTCCTAGGCTTGTTAAAGCTTTCCACAGGAGGTTTCCTGATAGGCCTGGGCCTGGAGTATCCGGAGGATCCTCATAAAAGAGGGGGTACTGTTAGAACCCTCCTGTTTGTTTTTTCCATCTTGTGTTTTGCGGTCACGTGACCATCTGCCTTTATAGTCCAGCTCCGCCCTTCTGGCTGTGCTAGACTTCAGTGCTTGACTGTTTCTCTAGCCTGGTGCTTCGGTGCCTTTCTCTGTCAAGTTCGCTTGGTCCTCTGGGACCTTTAGTACTTTTTTGTCAGCTTGTCTTTTTGTGTTCTGCAACAACTTATGTTTAGGAGGTGTCCCATTTTTGTCCCAGTCCTTAGTTCTTTTAGGGACCCCTCCCTTAATTCTATAGGTCTTCGTTCAGACTAGCTGAGGACTAAGGCGGGTCTGTTCACTAGGAACAGGCAGCCCGCTACATCGTAGGGATTCAGCTTAGTCTTACTGTAGGGACAGCTTTCTCCTATCTTTCCTTAGTACATGTTGCAGATCATAACAGTGGCCTTATAGTATGGTATTGATCAGTGACCAAGTGTGAATAGGTTTAAACAACACACAACTGATAGACTTTAAATGGAGTATAATATTTGGCACGCTCCCAAAAATGTCAGGATTATTACCGCAGTAATATCGGATCACGTCTGATGATCACGGTTTTAGGCAGTGGCCTTATAGTATGGCATTGGTCAGCGATCAAGTGTGAATAGGTTTGAACAGCACGCAACTGGCAGACTTTAAATGGAGTATAATATTTGACACGCTCCCAAAAATGTCAGGATTATTACCCCAGTAATATCGGATCACCTGAGATGATGGACACCCTTTAGTGCTTTTCATGTGGCACTAAAAGGTGTTTAGACTTGTTTAACCCCTGAAGGACAGAGCCAATTATGTACTTAATGACCAGGCCAAATTTTAGAATTCTAACCACTGTCACTTTATGAGGTAATAACTCTGGAACGCTTCTACTGATTCTAACATATTGTTTTTTCGTGTCATATTGTACTTCATGATAGTGGTAAATTTCTTTGATATGACTTGTGTTTATTTGTGAAAAAAACAGAAATTTGGTGAAAATTTTGAAAATTTAGCAATTTTCAAAATTTGAATTCTTATGCCCTTAAATCAGAGAGATGTGTCACACAAAATAGTTAATAAATAACATTTCCCACATGTCTACTTTACATCAGCACAATTTTGGAACCAAAATTTTTTTTTGTTAGGAAGTTATAAGGGTTAAAAGTTGACTAGCGATTTCTCATTTTTCCAACAAAATTTACAAAACCATTTTTTTTAGGGACCGCATCACATTTGAAGTGACTTTCAGGGGTCTTTATGACATAAAATACCCAAACGTGACACCATTCTAAAAACTGCACCCTTCAAGGTGCTCAAAACCACCCCTTCAGGTGCTTCACAGGAATTTTTGGAATGTGGAAGGAAAAAATGAACATTTAACTTTTTTCACAAAAATGTTACTTTAGACCCAAGTTTTTTTTATTTTTGCAAGGGTAACAGGAGAAAATGGACCCCAAAATTTGTTGTGAAATTTCTTCTGAGTACGCCAATACCCCATGTGGGGAAAAAACACTGTTTGGGCGTACGGCAGGGTTCAGAAGGGAAGGAGCACTGTGTGACTTTTTGAACGCAAAATTGGCTTTAATCGAGAGCGGATGCCATGTTGCGTTTGGAGAGCCACCGACGCACCTAAACAGTGGAAACCCCCCACAAGTGACCCCATTTTGGAAGCTAGACCCCTCAAGGATTTTATCATGGGGTATAGTGAACATTTTGAACCCAGAGGTATGACACAGAATTTGATAACATTAGGTCATCATATTGAATATGTTGTCATTAGTCTTGAACGCAATCCTAACCCTAACACAACCCTAACACAACCCTAACCCCAACCCTAACCCTAACCCCAACCCCAACACTAATCCTAACCCTAACACAACCCTAACCCTAAAACAACCCTAACCCTAATCCTAACACAACCCTAACCCTAATCATTACCCTAACACAACCCTAACCCCAACCCTAATCCTAACCCTAACACAACGCAGCGTCAAACCCGAAGCAGCTCCTGATCGTGTGTACATACCCTAACCCTAACACAACCCTAACCCTAACACAACCCTAACCCTAACTGCAAAGAATGGGAAATTTTTTTTTATTTTATTCTATATTTTTTATCTACCAAGGGGAGGACAAAGGGGGTTTTCATTTTTTTTCCTTTTGATCACTGTGATAGGGTTTATCACAGTGATCAAAAGGAACCAATAGAGAAAATTATCTATTGTTGCCGGGCATTGGCCGGCAGATCTCGGCGGGTGGGGTCGGGGGGCTTTATTTCTCTCTCCTCTGATATATACCTGAAGAAGTGGACGGGACATCCACGAAACGCGTAGTCTTTTATAGCTTTTGCAGTCTCCAATAAATGCTGGGAACATTATCCATCTCTGGCATATGTATATTTTTTCATGGAGGAGCGCTGTTATTAATGGCACCTTTATCATCTGTATACTAAACTACTCGAAGATCTCAAGGGACCTGTGCCTGCTGCAGCACCTCAGCATACACTTTCTCATGAGTTGTGCATTTCACAACCCACAAAGGTGAGCAATTTCCCTTTTATCTTTACTGTTTGTACAGACACCCTGATTTCAGTGATGTGTCGCTTAAGGCCCCGTCACACTAAGCGATGCAGCAGCGATCCCGACAACGATATGACCTGTCAGGGATCGTTGCTGCGTCGCTAATACATCGCTGGTGAGCTGTCAAACAGGCAGGCTCACCAGCGATCAGGGGAGCAGCGATATCGTGGAAAGAATTGTTCCACGATGTCCTGCTCCCGGTTACCAGCCTGCTGCTGAAGCAGGAGGAGGCTCGTAACCATGATAAACATCGGGTTACTAAGTGCGCGTGTGACCCTAGTAACCCGCTGTTTACCATGGATGCCACTCTGCTACCGTGCGCGGGAGGTTACCGTTCACCTTAGCAGAGTCGTATCCATGATAAACATCAGGTTACTAAGTGCGCGTGTGCCCCTAGTAACGCGCGGTTTATCATGGATACCACTCTGCTACCGTGCGCGGGAGGTTACCTTTCACCTTAGCAGAGTCTTATCCATGGTAAACATCGGGTTACTAGGGGCATACGCGCACTTAGTAACCCGATGTTTATCATGGATACGACTGCTAAAGTGAGCGGTAACCTCCCGCGCACCGTAGCAGAGTGGTATCCATTGTAAACAGCGGGTTACTAAGTGCGCACCTGCCCCTAGTAACCCGATGTTTACCATGGATACCAGCCTGATCGTTGGTCCCGCTGGTCACACACAGCGATGTGTGTCGGCCAGCAGGAGGCCAACGACCAAAAAATGGTCCAGGACACTTTGCAGCGATCAGCGACCTCACAGCAGGGGCCTGATCGTTGCAAAGTGTCACACATAGCGACATCGCTGGTGAGGTCGCTGTTGCGTCACCAAAACCTTGACTCAGCAGCGATATCGCTAGCGATATCGCTATGTGAGACGGGGGCTTTACTGGGCTGTGGGTTGTTGTTCAATAAAATCAGTGTTTTATCAGCAAGAGATTATCACTAGAGGACTAGCAACCTTGTGCTGTGTAGTCCTCCTGCTGTGCGTAACCCCGCCCCCACCAATGATTGGCAGCTTTCTATCAATGCACAGAGTATACAGGAAGCTGTCAATCAATGGTGTGGGCGGGGTTATATAGAACTCAGCATTCCTTTCTTAATGGAGATGACCTAAGTAATAATTTACACATCATCTTTCAGCTCACAACTGGACATCCACTTTAACTGTATTATAAATTACGAAAGAATTTAAATAAGACATTTTAAAGAAATGTATCCATTCTTCCCTTATACAATCATCATTAATACGGACATTAATGTGGAGTAATGTCCAGAGCCGGTCAGCATCACATCATCTTCTTTACTAATGGATTCAGATGATTGAAATTCATGAGACACAGTGGAGACTGGTGCTAACTGAATGCATAATGCTCTACTGGGGAATCAGGGCATATGGACTGAGGTGTGGCAGAATAGGTCTCATGTCAAGTCTTACTTAATGTAAAATGGCTTGGTATATACAACAAATTATATATATATATATATATATATATATATATAAAATGTTATACATTTGTAAGATCTTTTTTTGTCACTCTGGAGGACCGGTATTTGGCCAGCCCCTGTATCGCATAGGATGGCAGAGAATGGGGTCTTCTGCTTGAAATTCCAATATACAGTAATTTAGAATAGAGAAGAGCCACTATATAATAATATACTTGACATGTGTGTTTGGATGCAAGTTTCTCTGACAAAATCAGTTGTTTGTGTGGGATGTCATGAGCCGGATGTCATATTTAATGAGATTTATACACTAAGACTCCCTGCAATTCTTTTCTGCAAAATGAAATTAGATTTTGAGCTCGTGTAGACGACCGTATTTTCAGTCCGAGTGCGATCTGACAAAACATCGGATAGCACTCAGTCCAATGTTATCCTATGGGGCCGTGCACATAACAGTTTTTTCCCTTGGACAGAGTCTGTCTAAGGTAAAAAATCGCAGCATGTACGATTTGCATCCGATATTTGGATCGCATTCGGCCATGTAAGTGAATGAGTCCGAGCAAAATATCGGACCACATTCTGATGACATCTGAGTGTGATCTGATTTTCACAGACCTGGCAATGTAGAACATGGAGAAACTTTTTCCATCTCCTCCTCATCTGGGAAAATCGGATCACACTATGATCAAACTCTGATCAGAGTGTGATTAGCATTATCAGACTGATTTTCTCGGATGATGGAAAATTTGTGACCCTAGCATTTAAGGGCTCAATAAGATAAGTGTTTTATACGGATGTGTGCTGTGCATTGTTGCCAATGTGCTAGTGCACATGAACGATTTTCCACAGACCAGCAGTCTGCATAGGTATAAATTGCAGCCTGCACTACTTTTGTCCGATTTATGGACCAGACTAGTGCTTGTAAATATCAGGCAGGTCTTGCACCCATCCGATATATGTTGGTGAACCCACGGAGTTGCACACGAAGACAATCATGTCCGTAATTTGTGGACACAAGTGGCCTGAGTTTTACAACGACTGTTAGAACCTGACCTAAGAATGAGCCCTAAAAATGACATTATAGTTCTACCAGAATGAATAATCTTTTATATAACTGCGGCCCATAGGGGAAAATAATTCTAAAGATCCACCTTCATCTATACAATATAAATGCATGACAATTTTCAACATCATTGTAATCCCTGATTGATTATTTTACACCCAGACTGTGGTATCAATATCCTATATAATAACTAGTAGGCTATTTAGGAATGTACCTGAATTCCCCTGCTTGACCTTAAAGGGTACCTATCTTTATAATTTTTATTCAGAGGGGTTGTCCAGTCTTTTGATAAAAATCTACAGTCACTCTATGTGACTGCAGAGTTCTGAATCCTTTCAGTGTGCACAGGTTTCTGTGCCGGTAAGGGTGTGGACTCCCTTTCTTTGAGCTGGACACTACATTTATATAGCTTCCCATTTGTATCCATATTCGAGGCCCGGTCCTGCTCGGCCTTTATTCACATTGACGTCACTTTGACACATGGTAAGGTTTTAATACCAAAGGTTACGACCATCGCAATTTGGGTACACTTTGATACTGGTAGGATGGCTTTTATGCTTTTTTTTATTTAAAACGCTGTTTACTAAGTACCCTATGTTATTTATATGCACTATTGCTTTTTACTTCTTTATTTACAGCAGGGTACATGTTCATTTTGTTTCTGTCTTAGGTTTAGTCACTCCATGTGACTGCAGAGTTCTGAATCCTTTCAGTGTGCGCACCGCACACTGAAAGGATCCTGTGGTGTTGACGGTAAGAACACATGGTCACGTGACTGAAAGTATGCTCTCTGTATAGTTCCGGCCACATTCCGACTAGACATGCTCAGCCTTACTCAATTCATGGTGTGCACGCTGAAAGGATACAGAAGTCTGCAATCACATAGTTTATCAAAAGACTGGACAACCCCTTTAATGTCTAGTTCCTTCCTAACATGTACAGAGTGTATTGCAGGCTCATAGACTTTTGTATTGATCTTGTGCACCTTTCTGTGCATACTCAGGCAGAAGTTCAATGATTCTCACTGCTGAACAGTGCACTGCAGAGCATATTTTTGAGCGATCCACTTAGTAAACAATTTGTAGTTGATACGATTCTCGGAAAAACCACAAAATTCTGGGGAAAACGAGAGGAAATAAACAGAAGGAATGTTCATGGAGACACAGATGAAAACCATATGGACAACAGCATAAACATTATTTTTCTAACATTTATGAAAACTAGAATTTAACCATTTCTTTAACATGTGGTCCCCGGACCTGGACCCTAGCTAATCTGCTGCATTTGTTAGGCAAGAACTAGATATTAAATAAAAAATAAAAAATATAGGATAGTAACTCTTCACAAGCACTCCTCCTCCCATCAACATTTTTACCCTCCTAATATATTGCAGTCATCATATTATATAGAACTGTGCACTTACAATTGTTCATTTTGCCTTTCTACCCAGTTAATTCTTCTCTTTTCCATTAAGTCTATGACATCAGCTGATTAAAAACAGACTAACTGAATCCTTCTAAGCTCTATGTAGAAACAGGAGGTCAATTTCCCCTGTATGAATCATCACTGCAAAAGTCCCTGGCATGGAGAGGAGAGAGCAGCTGGATCAGGTGTTGAAGAGGGGGGATGATAAATGCAGGGACAAGAAACTTCCTAATTCTACATAGAGCAGAGAAAAGAGAAGAATTAGCTGGGTATAAAGGTAGAAAGGCAAAATGAGCAATTGTAAGTACGCAGTGCTATATAATATGATGACTGCAATATATTAAGAAGATAAAAACTTTGATGGCAGGAGTGCTTCTTTAAGGTCTGTGCTGTGACTGACCCTCACTATTTTGTCAGAATTGGGGCCCTTTGCAAGATCTTTAAAGAGGACATGTTCCCCGGTTAAAAGTGGCCAGTATTTGCTTTTATTTTATTCTTGCTGCTCCATTGAATACTCCTTTTTTCTTTTTTTCAAATCCAGCATAGAGTTTTAGAGGCATGAGCCTTTTTATTTAGTGCAAATGTTTATGGTCTTTACTAAGGGGGTATTGCTCACTGGGAAATAATGCAGCGCAACCTAAAGACATGCCTCCTGAGCATCCTGTAAGCCACGCCCATTTGGTAAAGACTAAGGTTGAGCGGACTTGTGGAGGTTTTGTTTCATTGGGGTCGACCGAACTTTAGTCCAAAATTTGGTTTTGGTACCAGAACTTTAACCAGAACCCGAACCCGATGGAAGTCGATGGAGACCCAAACTTTTGTGCTGTAAAATGTTCATAGTAAGGGCGCTCTCTCTCTCTCATGCTACAGGAAAACAAAACTCCTTTCACCATGATAGCCTCTCAATTAGGTCTTCAGGTCTTGCCATAGTGAACTGGTCCAAATCAGAATACAGATATTTGGAAATGAATGTATATTTGCTTATTAAAATATATTCACTTTACAAATTGAGATCTTTTATTTGCAATTTTTGGTTATTGTAGATGCACCAGTATTCTATAAAGTGTACACTATGTCTGTATTCACACCGAAGAGACAGTACCGTATAGTCTGGTATGATGTTTTTGTTATGATTTTTAACCCCTTAGTGGCCGAGTCAATTTTGACCTTAATGACCAGGCCAAATTTTGTAAATTTGACCAGTGTCATTTTATGTGCTAATAACTCTGGAACACTTCAACGTATCCCAGTGATTCTGAGATTTTTTTTTCGTATTCTACTTCATAATAGTGATAAAATTTGTTCAATATGACTTGTGTTTAATTGTGAAAATATCGGAAATTTGGTGTAAATTTAGAAAATTTTGCAATTTTCAAAATTTTAATGCTTATGCCCTTAAACCAGAAAGTTATGTCATGCAAAATACTTATATCTACATCATTTTTTAAACATCATTTTTTTTTAGTTAGGAAGGTATAAGGGTTAAAAGTTGTCCAGCGATTTCTCGTTTTTACAACACATTTACAAAACCATTTCTTTGGGACCACATCACATTTGAAGTGACTTTGGTGGGCCTATATGACAGAAAATACCCAAAAGTGACACCATTCTAAAAACTGCACCCTTCAAGGTGCTCAAAACCACATTCAAGAAGTTTTTTTAACCCTTCTGGTGTTTCACAGGAACTAAAGCAATGTGGAAGGAAAAAAATGAACATTTTACTTTTTTTCACAAAAAATTTACTTTAGCCCCAATTTTTTTATTTTCACAAGGGTAACTCGAGAAAATAAACTACAAAATTTGTTGTGCAATTTCCCCTGAGTATGCTGATACCCCATATGCGGGGTAAAACTACTGTTTAGTGCATGGCAGGGCTTGGAAGGGAAGGAGCACCATTTGACTTTTTGAATGCACAAATGGCTGGAATCGAGATTGGACGCCATGTGGTGTTTGGAGAGTCCCTGATGTGTCTAAACAGTGGAAACCCCCCACAAGTTACCCCATTTTGGAAACTACACCCTTCAAGGATTTTATCTAGATTTGTGGTGAGCACCTTGAACCTAGGTGCTTCACAGAATTTTACAGAGTAGAGCCGTGCAAATAAAAAATCGAATTGTTTCCTTAATAATGTACTTTTAGCCCCAATTTTTTTATTTTCTCAAGGGTAACAGGAGAAAGTGGACTCAAAAATTTGTTGTGACATTTCTCTTGAGTATCCCGATGCCCTGTATGTGGGGTAAAACTACTATTTGGCACACGGCAGGGCTCAGAAAGGAAGGAGCACCATTTGCCTTTTTGAATGCACAAATTGCTGGAATCAAGAGTGGACGCCATGTCGCATTTGGATAGCCCCTGATGTGTCTAAACAGTGGAAACCCCCCACAAGTTACCCCCTTTTGGAAACTACACCCCTCAAGGATTTTATTGAGGCATATAGTGAGCATTTTGTACCCACAGATACTACACAGAATTTGATAACATTAGGTTGTCATATTGAAAATGTATAGTTTTTCACAAAAAAGTAGTCCTAGCCCCAAATTTGTAATTATCACAATGGATAATAGGAGAAAACAGACCCCATAATTTGTTATGCAATTTCTCCCGAACGCGATCATACCTTATATGTGGTCAAAAACTTCTGTTTGGGCACATGGCAGGGCTCAGAAAGGAAAGAGCACTATGTGTCTGGAATAGATTGTGAATGCCATGTCACATTTGAAGAGCCCCTGACATGCGAAAACAGCAGAAACCCCCATTTTGGAAACTAGCCCCTCAAGGAATTCATATAGGGGTACACTGAGCTTTTTTAACTTTAGAACTTCCAGATGTCAGAACAAAAAATTAAATATCTCCACTAAAATACTGTTTTAAGCACCAAATTTATAATTTACATGAGGGATAACAGAAGAAAATGGACTCCATATGTGGTTGAACTACTGTTTGAGCACATAATTGACAGCGGTATTTCAGGGGTTAATTGGCCCTGATCGGCTTCAAAACCAGCCAGGGCTTATATCGCAGGTTGTCAGCTGCTATATACAGCTGACACCTGCCAGAAATTCGGGCGCGGGGCAGTGCTATTCTATTATTCTTCAGCGCTGTGAAAAAGCGGAATAAGTACCCTTAAAGACCGCCATGAAAAGGTGTATCGGCAGTGGTTAAGGGGTTAAAAAGTGAGATTAGGAAGAGTGGCATGAATGAAAGCTTTATACATTTTCCTTTCAGATATCATCCCAGTTTCACTCAAAAGAAAAAAGTTGACAGCGTATATATGATGCATCAGACTGCAATTGTGGAGTGAGCATTATATGGAACTCAAAAATCACATTGGGGCAGTTTTATCATCATTGCATGATTCTTAGAGTGAACTTAGACTAGAGAGTCTGAAAATGGCCACATTTATCATAGTGGTTCATGCTGTTTGATAAATCTGTCTAATTTTGAGACTCTAGTTCAAGTTTACTCCACCTATTAGTTGGCTAACTTTATGGCATAAATATGTGCCACAATTCTGGCACATTTTTTGGTGCACTATTTTGCACTTTAGGCCATTCCACTTTCTTGATAAACCATGCTCGTTCAGTGATGCCATACAAAGTGTCTTTGTAATAATTTACTCCAAACTAAAGCTGTTTTTTTATTTTTTTTAAATAGGAACTGAAAAATATAAAAAGGATATTCATGCATGTGTTGTAATCCTTCAAGACACTTTTGCACGCGTTGAGAAATACTGTCTGTAATGTTTCCCTGCTGGCATTGTATACTTATACTATATTGGGTAATATAAGCTTTTGTGGAGTAGACGAAGGAAGTCAGTCTAGCATGGTTACATAAGCACTCCCCTCTAATTTTAAAACGACACACAAGATACAGGATAAAGCCTGCAAAATATATAAAAACATTTGTAAAAACCAAGAACTCGTTAAAACATGATCTTGTGTATTCGTTGACAATGCCCTTAAGGAGAAGTTTTCACTAAACTTTTCTTGTTGAAATGGACACACAATGTAATAGTGACTGCAGAGCGGAATATAACACTTTTTTTTAATTTCGCCTCACTATTGCAGAGACTTAAGCAATCAAAGTTTTTAGGACCTAATCACTTAAGTTTTGTTAAGTCCAAGTGGGTGTTATTAGATAGTTTTCACTGGGTGCATGTACTTTTTCATCCTGTATAAGTTGCCGAATCATAAGCAGGCAACAAAACAGCACAAAAACAGCATACCCCTACAATATCTTATTGTCTCAGTACATGAGATGTAACGATACAGCTCTGATCTCCTGGTCTAAAGTTCAGCATGATTAGAAAATGCGGCTGAGTTTAGCTGTGCCACATTACAAACCCTTCAATCAGCTCTGCTCCTCTCATAGTACTGTCATCTTTACTGTACTGCATCTCCCCCCACACTGCTTGTTCACAGATGAGTTACACTTATGTCTGTTTTGCTCATAGTATCTTGTAATCCCTCTGCAGTGAGAGCAGACCTGGATGTCATTACACACATTATCTCACACAGGAGTAGTCCATAACAGACAGGTTACACCTGTGTGAGACATAATGTCACAAGGGTTTGTAATGAGACACTGCTAAACTCAGCTGCACTGCTCCTCCCCCAACACTGACTCATGTAGAAGTTTAGACCAGGAGATAAAAGCTGTATCATTACATATCACACACTGAGAAACCTAAGTTATGGTGGTGGTGGTGGGGGGGTTTCTGCTGTGTTGCTGCCTGCTTATGACTAGGCAACTCATACAGGCAAAGGAAGTACATGCCCCCAATGAAAACTATCTAATAACACCAACTTGTACTTGACGCGCCCCCTGGGACATATTCCTTTTTGAGGGGAATACCCGGCACCGGATCAGATGGGGGGGTTTGTAGTCTCCGAGCGGCTGTGACCCGGCCCGTGCCCAGGGCGTCAAGCTCAGTGTTATGTGGCAGTCCTACAGATGTTATTAAGAGTTCTTTTGTGTCGACTACGCCACCCGTTGTGATGCGGTCACTGTGGCCGCCGCTGCAGCAGGGTCCGCTGAGGCTGATGGTGGGTGCGCAGCTTGGTGGGATAACCCCCAACGGGAGGGGTATAGCCTCAGAGGGGACAGGCGCAGAGGATGGGGGTTGTGGTGGTGTAGTGCAGACGGCAGTGAAGACAGAGTCGGGTTGTGCAGTTAAGGGTGTTTACTTACTGCAGATGTTGTACTGGTCACTCCAGCTGCTAGTGACCACCCGAGCCGTGCTGCGTCCACCAGGTCCTGGATCCAGCCAACCCCCAAACAAGTCCGGAGCGTGGCCCTGAGCTCTCTTTCTGTCCCGTTCTCTGGCCGTCCCCACCAGTAATCCACCTAGGTCCAGCTCCCTCGGGCCTTCTGTTGGGACACCCTTGGCCCTGGGTTCCCTGACCCTTCATGTGGTGTGCCTTCGGGGTGGATGTGATGGGTGACCGTGGCAGACGCTGCCCACGGTCTCCGGTCTCTGGCTGGGGAATGTTTTTACCCCCACCAGCTTGGGTTCCGGTACCCTGATGCCGACTCTTCACCCGGTGCTTTGAGTTGGGATCTCAGAGTCCTTCTCTTCTGTGCTCTGGGTCTCTCTCTTTTCTCCTCTCTCACTCTGGGTCTTTGTCTTTCTTCTCTCCTCTGCTCCTGACTTGTTCTCTGCAGCTGACTGACTCTCTGCATCTGATCCTCTGCATCTGACCCTGATTCTAGTTGGTGCCCACCTTATATACACCCTCTATGTGTGAGCTCAGGTGACCAGCACCCAATGAGCTCCTATCTTTACCCAGGCTGCTCCCCCTATCTGCCCCTACACTACATGGGATGTACCACCCCCCTCCCACTCCAGCCAGGAACAGACTCGGTCGTACCTGCACATTTCTAAGTGGGAGTACCGTCGGCCTGTTCCTCGGAAATGGGATGTGTGTAGTGCATGCAGCCTACCGAGCTCAGTTCCAGACTCCTTCCTTACCCGGGAGTGGAATATCACACCTCTGGGTTGAGGTGCAATACCCCTGTAGCAGCCGAATCCTCAGGGTGCTACATTCCCCCCTGGTAAATCACAGCACGTCCTCGGGCTGTAAGACATAAAACACCAAACATACATTTTTTTTTTATAAACATAAACATATAAAACATCATATAAAACTTTTCATATAAACATTCTCGTCGTCTCTTGTTTCAGGTTCCTCCTCCGGACACTGTGCAACGTGTGTCCGGGAAAAGTGCGACAGTCTCTTAGAAAAACTGGTTTTCCTATAAAACCGGTAGGGGGCGCTTTAGGAAGCGCAACTATATACAGGGGAAGTTGGCCGCTCTCAGTCCTCGGCCAGGTAGAGGGAAGGGAATGGCTGCTCACAGTCCTCAGCCTGTGGGATGAAGGGGTTAACGGGTAAACAGTTCACTCAGCTGGTCCCAACGGGGACTATATATATATATATCAACAGTTTCTTTGGTACCCGGTCGGGTAACTATTTACATCACTTCTCTGCCGCACTCAACGGCGTCTTCCTCCTGCTCTTTGCTTACAGCTGGTTGTTACTTCAGACCCGTCCGGGTCCTCTTGTTCTTGCTGGGCGTACAGGTCCTCTCCCAGATGCGGCACTATAGGTCTTATGGGCGCGGTGGTGTTAGCGCCCGGGTTGCCCGGGCCTTGCGGCCAGGCCTGGGGTATCTGGAAGGTGAAGGGCACCGTAAGGACGGCGGCGCCCTGGGCTACTTGGCCCTGCGACCAGGCCGGTGGCTCCGCGGAGGTAGGGGGCGCTGTTGGTATTGCGGCGCCCGGGAATTCTAGGCCCTGCGACCAGGCTGGTGGTACTTCCTGCTTGGTCACGCTCGGGGTCGAGGCGTGTGACGTCACAGGGGTCGCGGCGGCGGCTTCCGGTTGGGGCCTAGTCTGCGTCGGTGACATGGCGTTTTCGGGCACAGCAGGGGGACTTTCGGGCTCTGCGACGGGGAGCTGGGGCAGGTAAGCGGTGTCACGGCTTGGGGTATAGGCGTCCCCTTTACCTGCCTCCATGCGTTCGGCTCCCTCCTCGGCGCCGTCTCCGGCCTTGGGTCCTCCCGCGCCATCCTCAGAGGCGGTCTCCTTCCTCATCTCGGCTGGCGTGCTCCGGGTCTTGGTTTCAGCTTGCGTCTTGGTTTCAGCTTGCTGGGCCATCTCCCGGCTCCATTCCGCCAATATCTCGCGCTGTACCCGGGCCATCCTCCGTGCGAGGCCCTCCAGGGCAGTCTGCGCACACTCCCGGTCTCGGGGGAGCTGTGCAAGGACCTCCACTAGGCCTAGTGGGGTCGTGGTGTCCAGCAGGCTCCTGACCAACGGGTCGGTGCTGCTCTGCTCTTCTTCCAGCAGGCTCCTGGCCAGCGGGCCGGTGCTGCTCTGCTCTCTGGACATCTCCGGGTGAGCTTTTCTGCTACTCCTCTCCAGGCTTCCTGCCTCCGGGTGCGCTCGCTCCAGACTCCTCCAGGCGGCACCCATCTTTGTTCTCTCCTTTCGTCTCCTCCCACTTCGAGGGCGGTCCCGGGGCAACCCGGTGACTGTCAGCTCCAGGGGTAGTTCTTTCACGCTGACAGACACCTCCAGCATCACAGTCTCTGTTGGTGGGGGCGGTTTCCACTTTTGGCGCCATTTTCTGTCCCGGCCCACGATGGGAGGTGGCCTCTTGCCCTCCTTTGGCACGCCCATAATGGCGTCCGCTGCTCTTCCAAGGCGGGAAATCTGCGGTTTTGGCGGGAAGCGTCGCCCAGTGGCGGGAAACTCTGCAGATGGCGGGAACAAGTTGGAAATGGCGGACAATCGGCGGGAAACGACTTGTGATGGGGTCCGATGGCGTGGACCCTCCGGAACCGGCGGGAGACTTCTTTCTGAGGTAAACTTGCACTTTTCTTCAGGCACGCAGTACCCGGGTGTTGCGGGCACGTAATCCTGCCGACTACGCCAAAGTTGACGCGCCCCCTGGGACATATTCCTTTTTGAGGGGAATACCCGGCACCGGATCAGATGGGGGGGTTTGTAGTCTCCGAGCGGCTGTGACCCGGCCCGTGCCCAGGGCGTCAAGCTCAGTGTTATGTGGCAGTCCTACAGATGTTATTAAGAGTTCTTTTGTGTCGACTACGCCACCCGTTGTGATGCGGTCACTGTGGCCGCCGCTGCAGCAGGGTCCGCTGAGGCTGATGGTGGGTGCGCAGCTTGGTGGGATAACCCCCAACGGGAGGGGTATAGCCTCAGAGGGGACAGGCGCAGAGGATGGGGGTTGTGGTGGTGTAGTGCAGACGGCAGTGAAGACAGAGTCGGGTTGTGCAGTTAAGGGTGTTTACTTACTGCAGATGTTGTACTGGTCACTCCAGCTGCTAGTGACCACCCGAGCCGTGCTGCGTCCACCAGGTCCTGGATCCAGCCAACCCCCAAACAAGTCCGGAGCGTGGCCCTGAGCTCTCTTTCTGTCCCGTTCTCTGGCCGTCCCCACCAGTAATCCACCTAGGTCCAGCTCCCTCGGGCCTTCTGTTGGGACACCCTTGGCCCTGGGTTCCCTGACCCTTCATGTGGTGTGCCTTCGGGGTGGATGTGATGGGTGACCGTGGCAGACGCTGCCCACGGTCTCCGGTCTCTGGCTGGGGAATGTTTTTACCCCCACCAGCTTGGGTTCCGGTACCCTGATGCCGACTCTTCACCCGGTGCTTTGAGTTGGGATCTCAGAGTCCTTCTCTTCTGTGCTCTGGGTCTCTCTCTTTTCTCCTCTCTCACTCTGGGTCTTTGTCTTTCTTCTCTCCTCTGCTCCTGACTTGTTCTCTGCAGCTGACTGACTCTCTGCATCTGATCCTCTGCATCTGACCCTGATTCTAGTTGGTGCCCACCTTATATACACCCTCTATGTGTGAGCTCAGGTGACCAGCACCCAATGAGCTCCTATCTTTACCCAGGCTGCTCCCCCTATCTGCCCCTACACTACATGGGATGTACCACCCCCCTCCCACTCCAGCCAGGAACAGACTCGGTCGTACCTGCACATTTCTAAGTGGGAGTACCGTCGGCCTGTTCCTCGGAAATGGGATGTGTGTAGTGCATGCAGCCTACCGAGCTCAGTTCCAGACTCCTTCCTTACCCGGGAGTGGAATATCACACCTCTGGGTTGAGGTGCAATACCCCTGTAGCAGCCGAATCCTCAGGGTGCTACATACTTATAAAAGTTAACTCATTAGGGGCCAAATACTTTGATTGTTATTATCTCCACAATGAATAGCCTAAATTGAAAAAAAAAGCAAAAAAATGCCAAACCTTTTATTTTGCATTGCAGTTATTATCATCTTGTGTCTAGTTCAACATGAAAAATTTGGTGAAAAATCCTTTTTAAGGACATTGTCAAGGACTTCATTACATCGTGGTGAAAGGTCCTCTTTAAAGATGGGTTCCATTTCAACTTTTTTAACTTTTTTCTTTGTACACTGACTAAGCCTTTGTCAGTGTGTGAATTATATACCTCCAGCTGCTCCAGCATTGGCCTATGTGCCATTGCCTTCATTCTTTGTTGACCTAGTTGTGGAGGGTACAATACAAATAGAGCAAGTCACTGCTGCAGCCAATCATTTGGCTCAGTGGTCTTGTGCTCTCTACATTTGCATGACCGCTGTGCCCAGTTATTGATTGTAGTGATCACAATCTGTAATCCTTACTACACTGCTGCATAGACCTGCACTAGTTGAGAAAGGAGGAGGCGCTACAGCGCCAGAGTGTAAGTAATTTCATTTTGTTATTTTTAGGCAGAGACTAATATGGGGAACACCTTTAAATCACTACTGACGTGACCATGGATAAGTTATATCTCCACTCCATACATCGATTTTAGGGGCCTTTCCTTTAGAGAAGCCCATGTACACTGCCATTAAAAGCATAAAGTATAATAATAAGAAAACCATGATTTTGTGTGTAGGACACCAGTATAAAGTATATAACTGTTGATAATGAGAGATTTTTTTCTCTCCCACCATAATTGTAATCACATTTCTATTAATTATCCCCTTATGACCAGGACCCATCATGACTGCCCATGCCCAGCTTTAAAAACAGACAGCATAGCCAGAACAATAAACAGAATTTTTAAAAAAAATTCCAAAGTCAAATTAGAAAACAGCAAAAGGCAATGGTACTCACCAGCCAAGGTTTCAAGAAAAATGCACACCAGGACGCAGCTGGCCCCCTTTTGTTAGAAGGAGGTAACACAGGTGCAGAATGCTGATGAACAATCGCTCTCACACACTCTCACTGGAGGAGCGACTGCCTAGCACTAAAGCTGCACACAGATGAGACTTGCAGTAGGGTGCAAGTCACACACTCGTGGCACCGAGCCTAGCCAGCATCCTATTACACGCCCCTACTATTCGATTAGGCGAGATGCCCGGCACCCTATCCGTGCATCACAGAGGTGCGAAGCCCCAACTCACAAGGTCACCATTACTGGGCCTGGCTGCGCCCTGGCAGATAAAAAAAGTGCAAAAATATCATATGAGGTATTAGTTAATATTTTGGCCAAAATACGTAAGCTCGCAACCCATCGTCAAAGTCGCTCCTCCAGTGAGAGTGTGTGAGAGCGATTGTTCATCAGCATTCTGCACCTGTGTTACCTCCTTCTAACAAAAGGGGCTTGCTGCATCCTGGTGTGCATTTTTCTTGAAACCTTGGCTGGTGAGTACCATTGCCTTTTGGCATGCCCAGCTTTGCCTAGCTCCGAGGTCATGTTAGGAAGGTGAAAATAGCAATAGTACTTTCCCATAATGCAAATTCACTCGTACAAAAACTGGTGCAAAGGGAAATTAGCATGAGCTCAGGATCTTTGTCCTCTTAAATTCCTTTCCCTGGCAGCCTTATCATCACACTTCAAGCTGTTTTATGGCTCTGGAGTCCAGTTAAGAAATTAAAACTACAGTAAACAAATGAGTCGCTCCTTTTACAAGAAGGAACATTCTGATACCAACCAGAAAGTCTCTGCCATCCCCAATGTGTAATCGGAACACTCCTCCTTGTAAAGACAGCGATTGCTATGTGGTTCTGGAGTTATTAGTGTAACATTCACATTAGTGTCCGTTCACGTGGTATTTACATAAAATAGAGGAATGGAGCAAATTTTTAAATATGTAGTGAACGACTACAATGTTGACTGATTTATCTCTACGGTGGTTTGGACACATTTTACATGCCAGATGTTACACAATAGGAAATTGTATTTTATTAAATCCTTTTTGCCCAGAGTGGTTAAAGAGATTGTCTGGTCGTAAACTACAAATCTGCAGTCACTCTATGTGATGCAGAGAGGGTTCTCCGGTGCCGACACCGAAAGAGGAGGGGGCATGATTACAAGTATGAGAATAGCATATATGTGGTCATTTACTGACTAGACTGTACCCGGCCTCACGCAATGCAAGTGTATTGAACGAGGCCAAGTACAGTCTAGTTGAAATGTGGCTGGAAGTATACAAAACGCATACTTGCGGTCACATGACCGCTTGCACTGGCATCGGAGAGTAATAACAGAGAGTGACTGCAGACTTGTAGTTTAAAAATGCACTCCTCCCATTAAAGTTTTTATCCTCTTAATATATTGCAATCATCATATTATATAGAACTGTGTACTTACAATTGCTCATTTTGCCCTTCTACCCAGCTAATTATTTACTTTTCTCTGATGTACATAGTCCCTGCATTTATTATCCCACTCTTCACCTGACCCAGCTGCTCCCTCCTCCCTCCTGCCATAGTCTTTTGCAGTGACTCATGACTTGTGCAGAGAAAATGTACTTCCTGTTTCCACTTAGAGCTTAGAAGGATTCAGCTAGACAGTTTTTAATCACGTGCTGTCACAGACCTAATGGAAAAGAGAAGAATTAACTGGGTAGAAAGGTAAAATTAGCAATTGTAAGTACACAGTGTTGTATAATATGATGATTGCAATATAATAAGAGGATAAAAACTTTGATGGGTGTGCTTCTTTAAGACTGGGCAACCCCTTTAAGACCCATGCGTTTTAAAGGCATTCTGGCTTTTTTTTTTAAAACTTTGGCATACTATATTTGTGTTGCTTTTTGGGATGTTGGAAAGCACACTTAAATCTTTACACATTGTAGTTTTCCATGGAAGCTATTTTCATTTATAGGCCAATCCACAACCACAACTGGAGGCAAAAAACACCTACTTCATTGATCTTTGCCAGCCCCTATTTCTACTGTGTGTATATACGCATAAACTTTTCCTCTTATCATACTTAGGCACAATATAGATTCCAGGACTATTAACCCCATCACAAAAAGATGAAAACTTTGTCTATAGAGATGAACAGGGCCGGGCACTGAGGAAGCGGGGGGGGGGGATGCAATCGCCGTCGGGGACCCCGGCACGCTATGGGCCCGATGAGTCAGGAGAGCCCGGTGCCAGCGCCCGCGAGTAACAAAGAAAATGACGGCACTTCCACTACAAAAACTAGGTGTGAACAGGTGCTTACTAAGAGCAGCTACCTCCATATATAATGAACAAATAAAGTAGCACACTGTAACACTGAGTATATAGATATGAAATATGAATAGCATAACTGCTGTAGAAAATAGAAATAAATGAAAAAAAAAATTTTTGAAAATTTTTTTTAGCGCATGTAAATATGAAGTATGGAAAATGAATAGCATTACTGCTGTAAATAAATGAGAAATCTTAGCGCATAAATTGGCCAATTCATGTGTACCTGACAGCCGCGGTAAGGCGTTTCGCAATGTCAGGACTTATCAATGTGAATACCTCTCTAAGAGACCTCCGTCCGCGAGTAGGCCCCCCTGCTTGCTCAGGGCCCTGGCACTTGCCATATTTACCTCTCCTCGATCCTCCGCAGCTCCGTCGTCTTCCGCGTCTTCTGACACTGTGACGTGTCAGGGCAGAGGGTGCGATGACATTAGTATAGCGCACCCGCTGCTCTGACAGTGCAGAGGGCCAGAACACGCTGAGGAGTCCTGACCTGCCGCCAGCAAGGAGAGGTGAATATTTGATTTTATTTAATATATGGTGCAATATATGGAGCCCATACTGAATGGAGCAATATATGGGGCCCATACTCATAGGCGGATTATAATAAGGGCAATCTGGGCTACCGCCCGGGGCTCCGGGGTGTCTATGGCCAGATTGCCCTCATTATATGTGCGGCACATACCGGCAGACAGTGGCAGGTGGGCCACCGGACCACTCCCCCAGCAGCGGCGCACGGCCGCTACTTCTTCTTCGGCCGAGCCAGCACTGCAGCTGTTAACTTCCCTGTGCTGGCCCAGCCGCGTCACAGCTAGGAGACACGACCCTGTCTCCTAGCTGTGACGTCACGCAGTGTGCGCCCGGCCTGCACTGCTGCACCGGAGAGGAGCAGGAGGACTGGAGCCGGGAGATGGTGCGTGACTGTGTGTGCGTGACTGTGTGCGTGAGTGAGTGAGTGTGTGTGTGTGCAGGCAGATATCATTGTGTGATGTCTGGTTATATGTATTTTTGTGTTTCAAATGTGTTTATGCGTGTATGTATATGTCTGTATATGTTTGTGTGTGTGTGCGTGACTGCGTGTGGCCTCCCGCTGTCTCTGGGGGGGCGCCGTGTGGCCTCCCGCTGTGTATAGATGGCGCTGTGCGGCCTCCCGCTGTGTATAGATGGCTACGTGCGGCTTTCCGCTGTGTATAGATGGCTACGTGCGGCCTCCCGCTGTGTATAGATGGCTACATGTGGCCTCCTGCTGTGTGTAGATGGCGCCGTGCGGCCTCCCGCTGTGTATAGATGGCTACGTGCGGCCTCCTGCTGTATATAGATGGCTACATGCGGCCTCCCGCTGTGTATAGATGGCGCCGTGCAGCCTCCCGCTGTGTATAGATGGCTACATGCAGCCTCTCGCTGTGTATTGATGGCTACGTGCGGCCTCCCGCTGTGTATTGATGGCTACGTGTGGCCTCCCACTGTCTATAGATGGCTACGTGCGGCCTCCTGCTGTCTATAGATGGCTACGTGCGGCCTCCTGCTGTGTATAGATGGCGCCGTGCGGCCTCCCGCTGTGTATAGATGGCGCCGTGCGGCCTCCCGCTGTGTATAGAAGGCGCCGTGCGGCCTCCCGCCGTGTATAGATGGCTACATGTGCTCAATATTGAGTCATACAATTAATGTAAGGCTATGTGCCCACGATGCAGAAATGCTTCGCATTTTTTTTGAGCGTTTCTGCATCTCCCTGGCAGAAAAAACGCATGCGGATTGTACATGCGTTTTTCCTGCCAGGGACAAGCGGAAGTGAAGCTTTCTTCACATGTATTTCTGCATGCGGGTTGACAAGCGCTTTCCAAGCGATTTTAGCGTCACTTGGAAAGTTCTTGACAACTTGGTCACACTATATAAATCCATGCAACCAGCATTATAGATTTATATAGTGTGACCAGAAAACAATGGTAAAAAAAAATAAATAAATATATACTTACCTTCTGATGGCCTGCCGACGTCAGCGGTCGCGTGACCCATCACATGACTAAATTACATCACGGCAGGTCCTTTTCAGACCATAGTGAGCTGCCGGAAAGCCAGGACGCATTGGATAAAGACGGGGGCCATCAGAAGATAAGTATAATATTTATTTTTGATTTTATTCTTTTTTTACAGGTTCTATGGTACCCGGGTCCGGAGGAGAGTCTCCTCTTCTCCAAACCCGGGTACCATCCGCACATTGAAACGCATGGAATCCGCATGTACAGATGCAGTGATGCGGATTCCATGCATTCCAATGCAAGTCAATGGCGGTGAAAACGCCGCGCTTCCGCAAAATAATTTTTAATGCTGCGAATTTTTCCTCAATGATAATCCGCAGCGGAAATTTCCGCAGCATGTGCACAGCACATGCGGATTATCGTTGGGGAACATGGCAGACCTTCTACCAGCGTTCTTTAAGCGTTTCTGCAGCGGAATTGCCGCTGCGGAAACGCTTAAAAAACGCATAGTTGGCACACAGCCTAAAAAAAATTATCATAATTAATATTGTGCCAAATTAATTTCACGTGAACTATTACATGATCTATCACAAGGGATCATGTGACATGTGATACATCGTGTGTGTGTGTGGGGGGGGGGCACACCTTCTAAACTGCCCAGGGCCCTTGCTACTCTTAATCCACCCCTGCCCATACTGAATGGAGCAATATATGGAGCCCATACTGAGTGGAGCAATATATGGGGCCCATACTGTATGGATATATATATGGGGCCCATACTGTATGGAGCAATATATGGGGCCCATTCTGTATGGAGCAATATTTGGAGTCCATTATTCTGTATGCAGCATTATATGGGGTCTCACTATTCTGTATGGAGCAATATATGGGATCCATTATTCTGTATGGAGCATTATATGGGGTCCATTATTCTGTTTGGAGCATTATATGGGGCCCATTATTCTGTATGGAACATTATATGGGGTCCATTATTCTGTATGGAGCATTATATGAGGCCCATTATTCTGTATGGAGCATTATATGGGGCCCATTATTCTGTATGGAACATTATATGGGGTCCATTATTCTGTATGGAGCATTATATGAGGCCCATTATTCTGTATGGAGCATTATATGGGGCCCATTATTCTGTATGCAGCATTATATGGGGTCCAATATTCTGTATGGAGTATTAGATGGCGTCCATTATTCTGTATGAAGCATTGTATGAGGCCCATTGTTCTGTATGGAGCAATATATGGGGTCTATTATTCTGTATGGAACAATATATGAGACTCATTATACTGTATGGAGCATTATATGGGGCTCATTATTCTGTATGAAGCAATATATGAGTCTCATTATACTGTATGGAGCATTATACGGGACCTATTATTCTGTATGGAGCATTATATGGAATCCCTTATTCTGTATGGAGCAATATATGGGGCCCATTTTATTGTATGGAGCATTATATGGGGCTCATTATAGTGTATGGAGCAATATATTGGGTCCATTATTCTGTATGGAGCATTATATCGGGCTCATTATACTGTATGGAGGACTATGTGGCGCCCTTAATACTGTATGGAGGACTATACTGTCCAGTCTAAAATGAACGCCCAGATACGCTCGTTACTCGATCTCAATGTTTCTCAGCTGTTAGACAGCCAATAAACATGCGGAGATTGCCAGTCCATACATGGTAATGCCATAGCCATGTTGGCTACTGGCATTACAGTGACTTGCTTGCCACATTGTGTCATTGGGTCTTATATACAACCTGGTGACGTGATGCTTGGCACACTCTCCTCTGGAAACAGTTCAGGAAGAGTTGATCTAAGATGAACAGCTTAGATTAGAGCAGGCATATAGGCAGTGTTTAATTGCTATTGCAGTACTTGTATACCGCTTCTGCACCATTAAAACAAAAGTCCTTTTCAGGGCCACATACTGTCCTTTCTCTAGTAAAACTGCTGTTACCGGCATTCAGAGAAGGGATAGCTGGTGTGGGAGGGATAGTTTTGGATTAGAGGCATATAGGCAGGGTTTATTGCCTTACAGTTCTTTTATAGGTATAAGAGGGACATGATGAGATTGTGTGTAGTGATTCCCAAATATCTGAGCTCATAATTATTAGAGGGTCATTGTGTGACCCTCGCTCTTACTTTTTCCAGGGTGTGTATGATGCCCGCCTTCATAATTTTTACAGGATGTGTATGAGGCCTACATCTACAATTCTCCTACATAGACTGTATAAATATGTATAAACCCCAGGGGTAAATGTTTTTCAGTCCTTGTATTTAGTGCATAGGCATTGCCAGTCCAGGAGTCCCAGTCCTTAAAAATGGGGAAAAAAATGCTTTCTGAGGCCCCCCTCTATGTGTCTTCCAGGGTGTATTACAGTCCCTCATTCCAATTTTTGGCAGCCCTTGCACTTATTGCATAAGGTTTATGAGTCTATAGGTCATGCCTTCTAGTCAGACGTGCCCACTCGCCGTACATGTCACTAGAGTGAATGGAGAGAGGCAACGCTGAATGGCCGGGGGTATGTATAATATATACATAGCCTCCGGTCCTGGATGTCATACCAGCAAATCCCTGCAGAACACAGTTCGTGCACTGGGGGATTCATAAGTCTGCAGTCACACAGAGTGTGTTATCACTTTTGACCGGACAACCCCTTTAAAGCTAAGTGTATTCCCTTGTTTGTTTCCCTAGTTTGTACTTTAGTTTGCAGCCGAGCTGACTAGTGCTCACCCCTTCCCCTCCCTACCTAGGGCCTAGCTCTAGGGTCAGCTAGGGCTAAGGTATCCTGCTCAGCGATAGATGCGGAACCTATTTAGGGTCGATAGGGGAGTCAGGATGTCATTAGATCTGCTTAGGGGTCTCCACTCTCCCTTTCTCTAGTTGTAGGGCTCCCTCCCCTGTTCCAGTTGTTATACGCTGGGGTCTCTCCATTCCTAGCGTGACATTGACTTCTCTAGAGAAGGTGTTCCTAGGAGAAGCTGTTGTGTCTTCCATTAATGCTGTGGAGTTCTATTTGTTTGTGTGTTTTCCTCTGCGTTTCTCCTTCCCTTTGTGGTCTTGTGGTAGTAGTAAGACAAGTGTCTTGCTGCCCATCCCTCTAGCCAGGGCAAAGCCCAAGGTCAGCGAGGGCTTAGGCACGTGACGGCATATGGATCTGTCTAGGGCAATAGGGAGCACAGGGTTCAGCATTAGGTAAGTGTTGAGGGGTTACTGACGCGCCCCCTGGGCCTGTGCTGTGCAGGGGATACCCGGAGCCGGATCGCTGGGGGTTGTAGTCTCCGTGGCGGTGACCCGGTCCGTGCCCAGGGTGGTCAATTCAGTGGCAGTCTTAGTGTAATAACAAGTGTCCGACTACGCCACCCGTGGATTGCGGTCAATGGGGACCGCCGCTGCAAGGCAGACCGCTGAGGCCGGTGTTATGTGTGCAGCTAAGAATGGGATGACTCCCCACGGGAGGAGTACAGCCTCAGGGCAGTTAGCGTGGATGATGGGAGTGATGGTGGAGATAGTCCCAATACCAATAGTGCCGGAGGAGCAAGAAGTCACAGACAACGTGTTGCAATCCAATGTCCTTTACTCACAGTTTGTATTCTCCAGGTCACTCTCGCGAAGCAGTGACCACCCAAGCCGTGCTGCGTCCACCAGGCAAGGGACTCGGTCAACTCCCAGGTCTTTCTGGAGTATGTCTCAAAGCTCCCTTCCGTCCTTTCTCTGGCTCGTGCCCCACCAGTGACCAAGCTTATGTCCAGCTCCCGCGGGCCTTCTCTTGGGAGGGCTACGTGCCCACGTCCCTGACCCTCTATGGTATGCCTTCCTAGCAAGGTGTAGCGAGGGGTCGCACCAAGGGCTGGTCACGACCTCCGGTTCTTGGCTGAAGATGATTTGCTTCCACCAATTTGGGATCCGGTACCCTGTTCTGCCAACCCGTCACCCGCAATCTCCTGGGTCCTTAGGGTTCTCTCCTCCCTCTCGTTCCTGAGCCCCTCTGTTTCACCTGTTACTTCTGTTCTGGTCTTGTTCCCTTTTCCTTTCCACTGTTCCTTCTCCTCTCTCTCTCTCGCTCTGGCCCCGGCCTCTGTGCTAGGCCTGCCCAGGGAGCAGAGCCCATGCAGCAGCCCTGCTCCCTGCCTTCTCCACTTCTCCTCACAGACTGAACTTCTTCTTCTTCCTCCTTCAGTGCTGGCTGGGCCTCACAGGCTAGGCCCGCCTCCGGAGCAGAGCTCCACAGAGGCCCTGCTCTGTCACTTCCTCTCTCAGACTGAACACTGATCTAAGATGGTGCCCACCTTTTATACCTCCCTCTGACCATGAGCCCAGGTGACTAGCAACCAATGGGCTCCTTCCTATGCTCAGGACCCAACCCCTATCTGCCCCTACAGCACTGGGTATTCCACCCCCCTCCCCACTCCAGCCAGGGACAGATGCTGTCGTGCCTGCACTTCTGTCTAGTGGGAGCACCGTTGAGCTGTCCCTCGGAAATGGGGTGTGTGTGCTGTATGCAGCCTACTGAGCCTTGATCCATACTCCATCCTTACCCGGGAGTGGGATATCACACCTCTGGATGAGGTGCAATACCTCTGTAGCAACCAAGTCCTCGGGGTGCTACATTCCCCCCTTGTAAAGCACAGCACGTCCTCGGGCTGGAACAGAGCAAAAACAATTCACAGGGTATGCAAAAACTTTTTCAATAACTGCTTACATCAGGAAACAGACACACTTGTACAATTCCCTTCATGGGAAACACTGTGATGAAACACTTTTGGTTATTACTTAAGGAACTCTTTTACCATAAAACACATTATAAAACTTTTGCAAGTAAAACATTCTTCAAAAACACATTCTTGACATCTGGCCGCTGTGCAACTGGCAACCAGGTATTCACTGTTCTCAAAGGTGCTTGAGGTAGAGGTGCAGTTTCATTATAAAACCAGTAGGGGGCGCCTCAAGAAGCGCAACTATTTACAAGGGGTTGGCCGTTCCCAGTCCTCGGCCGGTTGGAAAGGGGATGGCTGCTCTCAGTCCTCAGCCAGGTAAGGAAGGGGGTATCTTGAAAACGGGTAACAGTCTTTTAGCTGTCCCAACGGGGACCACACTTATTAACAGTTCAAAAGAAAAACAGTCCTTGTACCCTGACGGGTAACTTTGTACAGTTCCTTACTCACGCTACTTTCTTTTAATAGCTATGTCCTCCTTGAGCTCCCTCCTGAGGGCAGTCTTCAGACCCGTCCGGGACCTCTTGGCTTTCCTCGTACTGGTGGTACTGCAGCTTCTCCTCCGTGAGCCGGTGAACGTGGGGGGCGTACTGTCCCTTGGCACCCTCGTGCAGTAGGCCTTGCGGCGGGGTCTGGAGAAGGCCGCGGTTGATGACGCCCCGGGTCAGAGGGTGCGACTTTGGGCCTGGGCGCGGGCTGGTGGTGGCGGTGCCCAGGGCTGGAGGGCTCGGCTGCAGGGCTTGTTGCGGGGTCTGGAGCAGGTCGGTGTCTCCTGCGCCCGTGATCGGCGGCTCCACCAGGGGGCCCGGGAGCAGGCTGACGCTGGCAGCGTCCGGGACAGGGAGACTCCTCTTACCTGCTCCTGCGACCGCTCCTGCGTCACGCGTCTTCTCCTGGCGCTGGTCGGGGCCTGCGACGACTGGGGCACTGCCGATGCTGGGCAGCTTAGTCTGCTGCTGGTCCGCCATCTTGCTGTCCGTTCCCGATGTCTTCCTCCCCCCCGGTGGACCGTGGCCTACCTTGCGATGATCTTCCTCCGTAGGCGGCGGCTCCGCAGTCGATCGTCGGGGTTGAGGACCTTGCGTCGCGCTCCTGTGACGTCAGCGTCGCTCCCTCTCCCTTCCAGGACCTTACGCAGCGTCAGTGCGTGGGGCGGAGCTTCGGATCTCGCGCGCTTTCGGCGTCCACGCCCCTCATCTTCCCGCGCGGCGTCCCGAAAATGGCGTCCGATGGCGGGAAACTTCTCTCAGGTAAGTGCAAAAGTCTTTTTCAGGCACGCAATACCCGTTGGTGGCGGGTTGGTTTGAATCCTGCCGACTACGCCAAAGTTGACGCGCCCCCTGGGCCTGTGCTGTGCAGGGGATTCCCGGAGCCGGATCGCTGGGTGTTGTAGTCTCCGTGGCGGTGACCCGGTCCGTGCCCAGGGTGGTCAATTCAGTGGCAGTTTTAGTGTAATAACAAGTGTCCGACTACGCCACCCATGGATTGCGGTCAATGGGGACCGCCGCTGCAAGGCAGACCGCTGAGGCCGGTGTTATGTGTGCAGCTAAGAATGGGATGACTCCCCACAGGAGGAGTACAGCCTCAGGGCAGTTAGCGTGGATGATGGGAGTGATGGTGGAGATAGTCCCAATATCAATAGTGCCGGAGGAGCAAGAAGTCACAGACAACGTGTTGCAATCCAATGTCCTTTACTCACAGTTTGTATTCTCCAGGTCACTCTCGCGAAGCAGTGACCACCCAAGCCGTGCTGCGTCCACCAGGCAAGGGACTCGGTCAACTCCCAGGTCTTTCTGGAGTATGTCTCAAAGCTCCCTTCCGTCCTTTCTCTGGCTCGTGCCCCACCAGTGACCAAGCTTATGTCCAGCTCCCGCGGGCCTTCTCTTGGGAGGGCTACGTGCCCACATCCCTGACCCTCTATGGTATGCCTTCCTAGCAAGGTGTAGCGAGGGGTCGCACCAAGGGCTGGTTACGACCTCCGGTTCTTGGCTTAAGATGATTTGCTTCCACCAATTTGGGATCCGGTACCCTGTTCTGCCAACCCGTCACCCGCAATCTCCTGGGTCCTTAGGGTTCTCTCCTCCCTCTCGTTCCTGAGCCCCTCTGTTTCACCTGTTACTTCTGTTCTGGTCTTGTTCCCTTTTCCTTTCCACTGTTCCTTCTCCTCTCTCTCTCTCGCTCTGGCCCCGGCCTCTGTGCTAGGCCTGCCCAGGGAGCAGAGCCCATGATGCAGCCCTGCTCCCTGCCTTCTCCACTTCTCCTCACAGACTGAACTTCTTCTTCCTCCTTCAGTGCTGGCTGGGCCTCACAGGCTAGGCCCGCCTCCGGAGCAGAGCTCCACAGAGGCCCTGCTCTGTCACTTCCTCTCTCAGACTGAACACTGATCTAAGATGGTGCCCACCTTTTATACCTCCCTCTGACCATGAGCCCAGGTGACCAGCAACCAATGGGCTCCTTCCTATGCTCAGGACCCAACCCCTATCTGCCCCTACAGCACTGGGTATTCCACCCCCCTCCCCACTCCAGCCAGGGACAGATGCTGTCGTGCCTGCACTTCTGTCTAGTGGGAGCACCGTTGAGCTGTCCCTCGGAAATGGGGTGTGTGTGCTGTATGCAGCCTACTGAGCCTTGATCCATACTCCATCCTTACCCGGGAGTGGGATATCACACCTCTGGATGAGGTGCAATACCTCTGTAGCGACCAAGTCCTCGGGGCGCTACATTACCATATCCCCCTCTGCCTATCGTCAGGGCCTTCCTTTTCCTGTTTCCCCCTCTCTCTTTGCACTGCTCGCCGGGCACCTTCGTGCCCTGGCGTCTCAGAACCTGACAGCTTATATATGTTGCCCCATCCATGAGCCACAAGTATCAGATGTTGGCTCTGTGATTTCAGAGAAAAACAGCTTAATAGCCTATCCGACTAGTCTCCCATGCGGCTCAGTCCCCGGCGGCTTCTCCCTGCCCGCTAGCTTAGAATGACAGGTCTCTCCCAATACACAAGCTTGTCACTGTAAGGGAAAGGTGGGGAGAAGCCACCACTGACCCGACAACTCGACTAATCCCTCGTGTTGCTTGTTCCCCTGCGGTTGTTAAACTATGATTTTCTCTGAAACACTACAGTGTTACAGAATTAAACATATATGCTCGAAATCAAGCAGCCAACGTCTGATGCATGTTGCTTGTGGATGGGGCAGCATGTATCCACTGCCATATTCCTTTTAATGATGACATTATTAGATTTCCAACCAAATTTCCCATTCCATTGGTCCTTATTATGATTTGAAAGTTGTAATTGGGGGAAATAACAGTCTAATTTCTAGAAATCATGCTGATTTTTCAAGTAATTTAGTAATTTATTTAACTCCATACTTGTATTGCCTCAGAGGGATACAAGATGGGACTATATCCGACCCCTAATTATTTTAAATGTCGACTCCTGATGCAAATTTTAGAACTGTATCCAGTCGTTCACCAGAACACAATTGACAAATTTTATGCTACAGGAACCACAGTGGACCATTTTTGGCTATCTATATACAGATACAGTATACCGTATATCATTGTATTAAAGGGGAAAAATAAACTCATCCATTTTGTGGCAGCAGCAGGAGCTATAATCCTGTTACCAACATGGCTACAGAGCCAACCTCCTCCCTTTAAACTGTTCCTAGAAATAATGCCCTATTAAAAATAGTCTGGGTCGAAACCAGATTGCATAAAAAACAGAGGGTCTAAAACTTTTTTGACAGTTGGAAATCATTTATTGCTTTATTCCCCAAAAATGTCCAACAGATATCAAGAACAGATATCGACTCTACAATGTGGTATTAGGAAAGAGTCCTTATGGAGGGATCGCCTCTATAATACACTTTAAATAAAGAAAGGTCCATCTTCTGAAGGTGGGATCCATGCATTCTAGTTACTAGTACTGGTCTTTTTCTGGCGGGTGCTGAGGATTATACCAAACTGAGAAAGTAAAATCTCACTTTAACATGATAATTATTTTCAAATCAAGAAAAGATTAAAATGAAGGATGCTTTATCGGAGCCTGGGAAGGGACCACCAAGTACATCCAAATGACGAGATGGAGGTAGACAGAGTATGTGTGGGATGGTACATGGCTATGCCCACCCTTCAAATTCATGAAAAGTTACACTAATATAGTGCCAAAACTTGCTCCAGAAATGTACTTTTAGACTCTAAGAGGAGTACATTTCAGGCGGTGGCCAGTTAAGAGATGTGTCTAAGTGGCCTGTGCATGTCAATGAATTAGGCAATTGTACACAGGTGAACCCATTAATAAAGACTGATGTACGCAACACCAATCTTATAGAGTAACCGTTGTTTCAATTTATATTTCATAAATCAATAGTACACATGAAAAGAAGAAACTTTCTAAAATATCTTATCAGAGAAATCTGCTTCTTTCTCCTCCAGGACTGATCATTATTCCTCAAAATTCTCAGTTCTGTATTCAGTGCAGACAGATTGTTACTAGTGATGAGCTAATGTGCTCGCCACTACTCGCCCGAATATCACTGTGCTCGGCAAGTATTTCCGGCTTGCTCAGGCGGGAGCTTGGGTCCCCGCCCTGCATGTTTGGCGCTCTTTAGAGGGCCAGTGAACATGCTGAGATTGCTTGCCACGCACTGGAATGCCGTAGCCATGTTGGTTGTGGCATTACACTGATTGGCTGGCCGCATAGCGTCATCGGCTCGTCACAATGTACCCCAAAAACATGCAGAGTAGGGAGTGCTGTTGCTGAGTCAGGGAGAGATTTGCTTGTTTATTAGTTAGTAAAAGTATTCCACAGCACATCTATATATCCATCTGAACTAACAGTCCTTCTGAGGACTAATCCATCTTCATATAATCAGTGGTGATAGCAGGAGTTAGGCAGGCAGGGTTTGTGGCAGACAGTATATACAGCACAAGAGGGTCCATTGCACGTTCTATCTACTGCTGCTACAGATATTTGTAGACATAGCCCTAGATATCAGGGGCCAGGGCTCTTTTTTTATCTTAATCCTGATTATTTGCTTAAAAAGCAAGGCTGGCAGGGTTTGTGGCAGACAGTGTATACAGCACAAGAGGGTCCATGGTACGTTCTGTACGTTCTGTCTGCTGCTGCTACAGATATTTGTAGACATAGCCACAGATATCAAGGGCCAGGGCTAATAATTTTTAGATCTTAATCCTGATTATTTGCTTAAAAAGCAATCCAGCGTACACAATTTTTCTGCTCAATTTTCTTGTTAGCACTGCAGAATACAGCCAGATCTTTTCCATATTACAGCGATAAAAATCCAGAAATTTGTAGTGAACGTTGAAAATATTGGCCTCCATTTATAGTTTGTTGCAGTGTGTCAGTGAAGCTATTCACACGTGCTGGCTGTGAAGAATAGTAAGCTACAGGCCCGCTATTTAAAACCGTGGTTGTCCGTTAGACATAACTGCGGTCCAAATTCAGCCATTTGTAGTGAACGTGGAAAATATTGTCCTCCATTTAAAATGGGCAAGGCGGGTTGCCAGGGACAGGGAAATGGAAGTGATGGTGACAGTGCATGCAGAGGCCGAGGCCATGGCCATAGGCAAGCTGAAATTGTGCCACAACAAACACCCACATCATGTCGCTCGACCTTCCTGTCCCAATTACTAGGGGACCGCAGAACACCACTATTGAACACAGAGCAGTGTCAAAAGGTTGTTGGTTGAATAGCAGATAATGCTTCCAGTCACTTTGCCACCACCACCCTGTCTTCCATACGGTCAAGTCTCAGTAGCCGTGAGTATGGGCCACCTATTCCTCACCCTGATCCTCCTTCCTTCCACCATGCCAAGTGCCCGGAGACAACTGATCCCACACTTGGACACTCAGAAGAGCTGTTCACTTTTTCATTTATAAATCCGGGCCTCTAGCCCGGCTAGCTTCAAGTGGGGCAAGAGGAGAACGCGTGTAGCGATGCCCAAATATTTGAGCAGCCATGGTCACACAAAAGCAACGGTGGGAAAGTGCAATTACTGTCGCAAGAGGTAGATAATGATGAGACACAATTGTCAGAAAGTCAGGAGGAGGATCAGGGTGCGGAAGTGGAAGACGAGGTGGTGAACTATATAGTAACTGACCCAACCTGGCAGGTGGACATGCAGAGACAGGGACAGCAACACACAGGGGGAGGGAGGGGTAGCACCACAACAGGCAGGAACAAGCAGTGTGGTGGCCGAATACATAAGTTAGTACAACTGTTAGGTCTTCCCGAGTCTGGTTATTTTTTAAAGACTCTGCAGATAACCCCAAAAAGACCATTTGCACCATCTGCCAGGCCCGCATCAGCACAGGTAGAAAAACCAGCCTTACCACCACTAGCATGATCAGGCACATGACAGCAAAGCACCCGACTAGGTGGGCTGAATGCCAGGGTCCAGAAACAGTGTCTGCGGGTGACACCACTGCTCCTTCTGCTGTTGTGCGTGCATGCCAATCCCCTGTCCATGGCGCAAGCGAAGATGACTCCCGCCCTGCACCTGTCATTGCACACTCTCATCTAGCACCATCAACAAGCACATCCACTTGTCCCAGCACAGCATTCAGTTGTCCCTACCCCAGTCCTTGGAATGCAAGCACAAATACGCAGCCAACGCCCCACAGGCCACACTACTAAATTCACACATTTTGCGAATGCTTGCGCTCGAAATGTTGCCTTTTAGGCTCGTGGAGATGGAAGCTTTCCATAACCTGATGGCGGCACCCGTCCCTCGGTACTCGGTCCCCAGCTGCCACTATTTCTCCCGGTGTGCCGTCCCCGCATTACAGAAGCACGTGTCTCATAACATTAGCCGTGCCCTCAACAACGCAGTTACTGGGAAAGTCCACCTAACCACAGACATGTGGACAAGTGCTTGTGGGCAGGGACGGTACATCTCGCTGATGGCACACTTGGTTAATATAGTGGAAGCCGGGACCCAGTCGGACGTTGGGACGAAACACTTCCTCCCGACGCCAAGGATTGCAGGCCCTGGGTCCATCAGGGTTGTCCCCACATTCTACAGCTCCTGCATCTCCTCCTCTTCAGCCTCCATCTCCAAAATGACTACATCAGTCACAAGCTGGAAGCACTTCAGCACTGCCTCGGCCAAGCGGCAACAGGCTGTGCTGAATCTAATATGCTTTGGTTACAAACCGCACAATGCTGAAGAGTTGTGGACAGCTCTGAAAGAGCAGGCAGATCTGTGTCTGACACCGCTGAACTTAGAACCAGCCATGGTCGTGTGTGACAATGGCCGGAACCTGGTGGCGGCTCTGAAGCGAGGCGAGCTCACACATGTACCATGCCTGGCCCATGTGTTTAACCTCGTGGTTTAGCAGTTTCTCAAAACCTACTCAGATCTGCTTGTCAAAGTACGCCGCGTGTGTTCCAATTTTAGAAAGTCAGCTACAGCTTCTGCCGCCCTTGGCGTGCTTCAGCAGCGTTTGCAGCTTCCAGTTCACCGACTGGTGTGCGATGTCCCCACTCGTTGAAACTCTACATTGCAGAAGTTGGGAAGGATTTGTGAGCAGGAAAGGGCAATTGTTGACTACCAGCATCAAAACGGCCATCGGTATTCAGGTCAGACTCCACACATAAGACCTCAGGAATGGACATGGATGTCAGACATCTGTACCATCCTCCAAAACTTTGGGGTGAGCAGCGATGACACCATAATTAGCGTCACCATCCCGCTTCTCTGTCTTCTGAAACGCTCGCTGCTCATAATTAAAGAGGATGCATTGCAGGTGGAGAACGATGAGATGGAGTAAGGAACCATACAGGGTGATTCCACACAGCCCAGCCTCATCTCATCCCAAAGTGGATTGGGTGACAATGAGGAAGAGGAGGAGGAGGAAGAACAGGAGCTAGTTTTATGCGCTATAGACTGTACTACCTGCACAACTTTCATACCGTCTGTTCAGCGTGGATGGCCTGAGGACAGGGAGGAGGAGGAGGAGGATGAGGAGGAGAGCATGGTCAGTCATCCTCTTGGTGAGGACATGGAAGTCTTGCCTGTTAGCAGTCTGGCACACATGGCTGAGTTTATGTTACACTGCCTTTCCCGTGACCCTCGCATTGTCCAAATTTTGGGAGACAGCCATTACTGGTTGGTGACACTTCTAGACCCACGCTACAAGGAGAACTTTCTATCTCTTATTCCCGCAGCGGCGGCGGAAAGGCCTTTTAAAATGGGGCAGTACCAGAAGGCCCTTGTTGCGGAATTATTAAAAAAATTCCCATCTGAAAACACTGACGGCAGAGGTCACAGTTCGTTGGACAACCAAGGAGTACAGGTGAGAGAGACACAAATCCAATCCAGCAGAGGCAGGGGAACACTGTCAAAGTTCTGGGACAGTTTTCTCAGACCCTCCCATTGCACAGGCCCTGATTCGTGGGGTACTCTCTCAAGGAGGGAAAAGTTTGGGAAGATGCTGAAGGAGTACCTTTCCGACCATACCAACGTCCTCCGTGATTCTTCTGTGCCTTATAATTATTGGGTATCCAAGCTGGACACGTAGCATGAACTGGCTTTCTATGCCTTGGAGGTCCTGGCCTGCCCTGCCGTTATCGTTTTGTCAGAGCGGATTTTTAGTGCCGCCGGGGGAATCATAACTGATAGGCGCATCTGTCTGTCAACTGAAAATGCTGACAGGCTGACTCATAAAAATGAACAAGGGCTAGATTGGGCCAGACTTCTCAACACCACTGAATGATAGCAGCATAACATAAACTCAAATCCAGTGTCTTTTTTTTTGGGAGGTCTATTCCCATGCACCTCTTCACACCTAGACATGGGTATACACTTCCTGATTTTGTCTATTTGCTCTTATCCTCCTACTTCTCCTCATCCTCCACCACCATATCATTCACCACCATATCTACCATATCACCTCCTCAACGTCTCTTGCAAGGGGCATTAGAGTGCCTCCAAATTTTTGGTAGTCATTGCATTCACTGCATAGGCAAACAGTATGGGAGACCCACTTCCTAATAATGGGCTAAATTTTTTCAGGAGGCCCTACTCTACATCTCTTGCAAGGGGCATTGGAGTGCCTCCAAATTTTTGGCAGCCATTGCAGTCACTGCATATGCAGGAACAGTATGGGAGACCCGCTCCTTTATAATTGGAATATGTCGTTACTTAGGCCCACCTCTATGTGTCTTTAAATTGTTATTGGGGTTTTTCTCAAATTTTGGCAGCTGTTGGACTCACTGCAACTGTATAGTAGAAGCGCTCCTTTCTAATGTAAACATGTCACTACTGAGGCCCACCTCTATGTGTCTTTAAATTGTTATTGGGGTTTTTCCCAAATTTTGGCAGCCGTTGGACTCACTGCATACCCTATAACTGTATAGCAGATCCGCTCCTTTCTAATGGGAACATGTCGCTACTGAGGCCCACCTCTATGTGTCTTTAAATTGTTATTGGGGTTTTTCCAAAATTTTGGCAGCCCTTGCAGTCACTGCATGGGCATTACCACTATAGGAGATCCACTCCTTTATAATGGGATTTTTTTTTTACTGAGGCCCTCCTCTATGTCTCTTCAAAGGGGTATTAGGTGCATTCACATTTTTGGCAGCCCTTGCAGTCACTGCATACGCAATAACAGTATAGGAGACCCACTCGTTAATAATGGGAACAACAAAGCATCGCCGGCTAGTGGCTCTCTAACAATAGTGAGGGCCGACTGCTAGCCCTTTAAGAATAGTAAGGGTCACCTGATGGTCCTATAAAAATAGGCTTTGTGCATAAATTAAACAGGATGTGTCTGATAATGTCTCACACACACATGGCCAGATAAGGTAGTAAAATGTTAAAATGTATTTTTCACCGTTGAAAGCAAAGTGCAAAAACGCATCAAAAATGCTACATGTGAACATAGCCCAAGGTGTGGAGGAGCATTTTTGTTTTTGGTTATTTATTTTACCTTAGATACAAGTCATTACCGTGGAAAGGATGTTCCTCAACATTTTTCCCAGGAAAATCCATTTTGGTTTCGTTTTTGTATGTTTTATTGTGAGTCCGTAAAAGTGGCATAATACTCTGACAACATTGTTGATAGCAGTGACCTGGGAGTCAGAGATGCTTCCAGAGGTCTTCCCCATGCTGTTCCCATGTCATTTCAGCATTGTTCCCATCGATTTGGGCAATTTTTACCCCCTCTGCAGACCGCCGGAGGGGAGCCGCCGGAAAAATGCTTGAGTTTCCCATAGACTTACATTAGGCTCGTTGCACGGATCGAGCACCCGAGCATTCCAATTTGCTCGACTCGAACAACGAGTACCCAAGCATTTTAGAGCTCACGCATCACTAATTGTTACATTACTGAGATAGGAGATGAGTTAAAACCGATGTAGATGAGGGGTGGGAAGAAGAGAGAGGACCTCTGCCTATAGCTACTTCTCCCCCTCTCTTCTACATTGAATCTTATGAGCACCAACTGCCATCACCTACGAGGGGTGTTCATTAAAGATTTCCCCTGACCCACTTCTATTTATCACAGGACGCTGAAACTTCACATGTGTAATGATATAAGTCTCTATAGGTGCCAATTTGCAACTCAGAACTGATAACGGTCTTGATTTTAGAGGTGCTGAAATGGTGTGAAGTTTGACAATTGACCCAGTGGAATACAAAGCAGTCATCAAATTGCTTTACTTAAAAGGCCGCACACCAAAGGAGACGTTCGATGAGATGAAAGAGGTTTATGGTGATGATTCCCCATCATATGATGTAGTCAATAACTGGTATCGTCAATTGAAATGTGGTCGTACTTCAGTGTAAACAGCTTCAATTCCAGAGCGACCCCACTCTGCTATTGATGAACACACCATCCAGCAAGTAGAGGTTGTCATTTTGGAAAATCGCTGCGTAACCATTCGCCACCTAGCCCAAAATGTCAAGATTAGTGTGGGGTCCGTGGAAAAAATCATCCAAGACCATCTTCACATGCATAAGGTATCCTCTCTCTGGGTTCCCTGGCTGCTCACACCTTTCCAGAAGCAAGAACGAGTCAAATGCTCTCAGGCTCTATTGACGATGTGCCATGGAAACCAGGAGGACATTTTCAATAGACTGATCACACAGGATTAAAGTTGGGTCCATCACTATGATCCTGAAACTAAAGTCCAGTTGATGCAATGGAAGCATCATGACTCACCACCTCCAAAGAAGGCACGTGCCCAACCTTCGGCAGGCAAGGTCATGCTTATAGTATTTTGGGACCAGCATGGAGTAGTACTGATGGATTTCCTAGAAAAGGGTACCATGATCACTGGGGAATACTATGCTTCACTGCTGCAGAAATTGCGGGAGGCCATCAAAACCAAGAGACGTGGTATGCTCACCAAAGGTATCCGCCTTCTGCAAGACAATGCACTAGTTCACAACTCTAATGTTACCCAAATGGAAGCATGCTCCTGTGACTTTGAAATTCTACCGCATCCCCCCTTATTCACCCGACGTCGCACCATCGGACTTTCACCTCTTTCCAAAAATGAATCTATATTTGAAGGGCTAGCATTTTCCAGATGATGAGACTCTGATTTCCAAACTTACAACGTGGCTTTTGGCGCAACCTGTTGACCTCTACAAGCGAGGTGTTTACAGTTGCTTAATGAGATGGGAGATGTTTGTGTCCCTAGGTGGCACCTATGTAGAGAAGGACTAATAACTGTGCCAAGTTTCATTGCTCTCAGTCCACAGGAAGTGGGTCAGGGGAAATCTTTAATGAACGCCCCTTGTATTTCAGTAATGTAACAAGCTGTCTTTATTGAATACAGATTTTACCCATGAAATGATAATTTAGAGAGTTATCAGTCAATGTGGAAATAAAAGCCGATTTCTCTGATAAGATATTGTATATTACAAAGTTTATTACTTAATGTGTACTATTGATTTATGGAATAAAAATTAATGAATCTGCTCTAAAGTCTGATGATGCACTTTAATCTCCACAAATGTAAAGGCTGTCAAAGTAATAACTAAAATGGAGATAAGACCACACTTTCTCGCTCTTGTATGTTATTCTATGTTTTTTTGTAAACTCAAGAAAACTATTTCAATAAAACACAGTTTAAAAAATAAAAAATGTGGGTAACACTCTAAAATCTAAACCAATTTATGGATCAATTTAATATCCAGTTTTCTCGTAGTAAATATACAGTACAATGTGACACGATACAAGCTGAGGAACTAAAGTGAAGATGGACGGCACGACAACATAGAGAGACAGGCAGATGAAATGAAAACACAGTATTAGGGAGTGGCTGCACCCTCTTAGAACAAATAGTCTTCACATTTGAAGCCTTCCCAAAATAACTCTCATTCTGTCAGCAGCGAGTGATCACTCCCAAACGTCATTATCTTATTGGGTAATCTGCTTTCTGTGGTGCAGGGGTAGAATCACTCCTGATAAATCTGATAGAACAACCCCAACTGAAGAAAACTGCAGAAGAGCTACTTATAGGAAACAATACATTGCATTCAATATCACATGGAGAAATTGTAGACTCTTTGTTTCCCAATCATGTCATTGTCTTCAAACTTAAACCATTGCATAATGTTCCTCTTAACTTTACTGTCCACTAAACAATACTTATGTAAATGGGACTAGATGGGGGAGGTATTTTCAAATGCTAAAAGGAAGCATCAGGTAAAGAATTTTCTGCATTTCAATTGTCTTTGCCTGCGTTTACATGATAATGGAGGTGGCACAGCATTGTTCCTCAGTTTTCTGAGCTCTAATAAGATCAAAAGTCAAGTAATTCCTGAAACTAGGTCAATAAAGGTTACTATTATTATTTATTTTTAGAGCACCATTGATTCCATGGTGCTGTACATGAGAAGGGGTTACATACAAAACATAAAACATAAATATAAATTACAGTCATGAAACTAACAATGACAAACTGGTACAGTGGGACAGGACCCTTTCCTTGGGGGCTTACAGTCTACAGGGTAATGGGGAAGGAGACAGTATGTTGGGGTGTTGTGGCAGCTCCGGTGGTGGTGAAGGGGCAGCGGGGTCAGTGCAGGCTGTAAGCTTTCTTGAAGAGAAGGGTTTTCTAGTTCTGTCTTAATGTTCCTAGTGTGGCGGATAATCGGATGTTTTAGGGCACAGAGTTCTAGAGGATGGGGGGATACTCGGGAGGAGTCTTGGAGGTGATTGGGTGAGGAATGTATAAGTGTGGAGGAGAGAAGAAGGTCTTGGGAGGACCAGAGATTATGTGTTGGAAGATATCGGAAGATTAGTTCGGAGATATATGGAGGAGACAGATTATGGATGGCTTTGTAGGTCAATGTTAGTAGTTGCAACTGGATATGTTGGAGAACTGGGAGCCAATGAAGCGAGGAGAGAGTTGGATTCGTTGGGCTGCGGAGTTAAGGACAGACTGCAGAGGGTTATATAAGAAAATCAAAAACATATTTTAAGGTCCCCATACACATCAAACTAACATTGTCTGAATTCGCCGATATTGACGGGTTCTGTTGATAATCTAATATGTATGGGGCCCCACAACAGTTGATTGTTGGGGAAGCTAAGGATCTGGCATATCTGATTTCGGAATGCTGATCCTTTTTTCCTCTAGAGATGAGCTGTCACCAGAGATGTCAAACAGCGACTCTCATAGAGAACACTCCTGTATATGAGAGAAAGGGGGATATAGCTGCCGGCTGAATGATTGGCCGAACCATTGTTCTGCTGACAGCTATATTAAGTGTATGGGTAGCTTTATCCTCAGAAAGGCTATATTAAGATAGTGTACATCGAAGGTATAGGTTGCAAATAATCCCAACGTGCAGTATATGTACAAGGTGAGCATCCAACAGATGTCACTATATAGGTATGCGGTGACATACTGTACAATGCCCATTGACTACCATTATAAATGAAACCTATACTGCAGGATGCCTCTGTGTTGATAGCGTAATAAGTTATTATGCCTCTTGATGTATGTTAAAATTACACTGTTTTGCCATGTATCAAGTCGATGGGGTCCTATCAATATGCATTGTTAAGCATTAAAGTGGTATTTCCATCTTTGAAATGTATGGCTTACCCACTGAATATGCCATAAATTCTTGAAGGATGTGGGTCCTACATCTTGGCTTTGTATCTATGGAACTTGTGTCCCTCAAACATCATTCTACATGTAGATTGGGAATGAATAATGAAGGAGATGGCTATATATATGACCCTGATAGAAGTGAATGGAGGGAGCCATGCACATGTACACTCACCTCTCCATCTATTCTCCACCTGGATACAGTGGTCAATGGCTCCTTTACCTGGAAAAATAGTAGATGAAGACCCTTTTTCTGGAGATTTTAGATATTTATGGCATATCCTGTCATAGATTGTAGCTTGCGAGCAGGTCCCTCACTCCTTTTGGTATCTGTTGAGTTATGTGTTATTCTGTAATATCTTTATTGTCTGTACAAGTCCCCTCTAAAATGTAAAGTGCTGTGAAATACATTGGCGCTATAGAAAAAAAAATGATTATTATTATAATGTGCCATGAATGCCTGAGATGAGAACACCTCATTAAATATATCTATGATGACATAGCTCAGATGGGTCCTAACTCTAGAGCTGGCTAAGCAAATGGATATCTTTCCTGACTCCCCATTGTCTACATTTTTATGTTAACTGCTATAAAAAGAGGCATATAAGAAGATGTCAGATATCTCTGGTAACGATTACCTTCAAGGTAAGGAAATTAGAGAATAGCTATGTTGAAATCATGTATGCCCCAACCTTCTTTCAATTCAACCGGTGCTGTCAAGGGTCAGCCATACTGTCCAAATGCACATGAGATCGCTGTCGGGAAGGCCAGATTAACAGTAGACAACTGGAGACTCATTTCTCTGTGCATTTTTATCTATTAAACATGGAAGCTGGCGTGATCGGCCAATAGTGTAATGTGTATAGGGGACTCCTGACTGTCCCCAAATGGATGATGTTGGGGAAGAGAAGGATCAGGAAATTAGAATTCCAATAGGTGACCATATTGTTGAGTCTGGCGTTCTAGATTATGGGGAGATAGCTGTCAAAAGATCATCCTACTGCCAGCTATTTAATGTGTATGACGGCCTTTAATGTTGGTAGGTTGCTACTATAAACTTTGTAACAGGTTTTAAAGGGTATTAAAGGGTGCAATAGCCGGTGGTTTATTTAAGGAATACATTCACAGATCCCTATGTACATATTACTCAGTCAAGGACACACTGTGGGCAAACAAATCTGTAGATCAGCCGTTGGTGGACTGAACAGAAACCAAATCTATAATAAAATGTATAACTTCTTCTGTTACATGTACGTTAGTTACCCATTCACGGATCTCACCTTTAAATTCCACAACTTATGTTCATTTACAAAAACTGAGAAAAGGCCACTTATTACAAGCATTTTGTAACTATACATTTTTATTGTCCCAAACAACTGTTTTTTATAAAATTGAACTCACTAAGTGGATCCAAAGTGCATGTTTTTTATGGTTTGTTTAATCTGTTCAATTTTCGTTCAGAAATCAAAATCCAATTGTGAATGCTGTGATTTTTTTTCCATTGGATTCCAATTCTTGTCTGATTTTATTTGTCTGAATGGGGCCATGGCTATGGGATCATAAGGTCAGTGTGCAGCCGTTTCTGCAGAAGTTACTTAAGTGAACCTGAATAAGCCCTTACTATTAATGTAATACAGCTCTGTCTGTGGCATATTACATGGTCATAATGCCCAGTGTGCCCTGAGTGTGGCACTGCCTTGTGTGGGATTCAACTACTCAATGTTCTGGAGGAGGGAGTTGTGGAACTTTCCACGCTATACCATGAACCTGCTGAGATAGGAACTTCAATGGTGGGTCCTGCTGCACATCCAACCAAATATTAAAATGCAAAAACAAATTATTAGGTAAACATTAAAATAGCATTAATAAAAACGAAACCTGACGCGTTTTTGGCGCACACAGGCACCCTTAGTTATAGCATGACCATCTAATGTGTATGGGGGTTTCTCAACAGATGATGCTGAGGACAAGAAGATTGAGGCTGTTGATTTTCAATGGCAGTTTGTTTTATTCAGCACAGAGATAAGCTGCTACCAGGGGAGCCTGGCAGCTGCTCACTCTTAAGACTCCTATATACATTAGACTAATGTTGGCCAAACCTTCCAATACTGACGGGTTCAGCTGATGGTCTAATGTGTATGGGGAGTGCCGGCCGACTGATGTTCAGGAAATATGTCAATTGCGAATATCTGATTTTAGGTGGCCAATCACATTGTTCTCCACGAGATAAGCTGCCGGCCAACATGTCACTAATAGGGTTTCTCATAGAGAACACAGGAGCGCTGAGCTGAGCTAACGCTTCTGTGTATGGCAGTCAGCTGAACAGTTGGCTGATGCATCATTTGGCCAAGAGCCATCTCATGTTTATGGCCTGCTTTAGAGAACACAAGAGCGATGGCTAAGTGAGTGCTCCTGTGTATGGAAGAGTTGGCTGACATGGCTGTCGCCTGAACAATCGGCCAATGCATCGTTTGGCCAACAGCCATCTCATGTGTATGGCCGGCTTTAGAGAACACAGGAGCGATGGCCGAGTGAATTCTCCTGTGTATGGAAGAGGTGGCTGAGATGGCTGTTGGCCGAACAATCAGCCGATGCATCATTTGACCAACAGCCATCTCATGCATGGCCGGCTTTAGAGGACTCAGGAGCCCTGAGAGTTCTGAAAATTGTGAGAGAAAGCTTTCAGCTGAATGATCGTTTGACCAACAGCTATCTAATGTTTATGGTGGGCGTAAGTATCTATTGTTTACTTATTTTAGCTGCATTGTTTTTGTGTGCAGCTTTTTCTTTAAAGCAGACATCCCCTTTAAGGTGTGGCCCCATTGATGAGTGTTATCTATGGAGACAACAATGTAAATCTGATATACATGCTTACTTTTGACAGAAAAATAGCGTAAGATGTGGTCTAGACAGAAACGTGTGCTGTACAATGCCTTATTGTAGAAGGTGAACTTTTTCAATTATTTGGTGGCACTTTCATCCGTGCCACCCTGTTCCCACGGAATGTGAATGTCGCATATCCGCCACACATGACTTAGAGTGGTTTATTTTGCAGAACAGCTATGGTTGCAATGCTGTCATGTGCCACAAAAAAGATATGGTCACCTGAAAGTTTCTGCAGCCACATTGTAGGATGCCTGTATGTACTGTACAAGACCAGATTATAGGGATGGTAAAAAGGGGTAACGGTCCAGGAGTCTCCGCCACCTATTCCCCTAATTCCTTCTGAGACACTCTTAGCAGTAACACATGTGAGTCATTTACAGTGTATTGCCAGCAAGGTAAATGTCATGCAGCTTGTAATACTAAGGGTCAGGGCTTTGTTCTCCCTGTAAAGCGCTCAAATGCCCCATGTGCCAGCACGCAAGAAATCCAGGGATTGAGCATGCATTATAATTGCAATAGGGTGATAAGTGGCTGTCAGGTACGTCTGGCTCCACTTATCTCAAAGTTGAACGAAGAATTCAGAAAGTTAAAATCTAGTAGGTTGAACTTTGTATACCCCAATAACAGTGAGCAGGGGAGGGAAGGGTCACCACAAAATTGTTTTCTCAGGAATCTGGTAGGTTCCCAACGTGACTCCCGTGTATGTAGAAATATGGTGCAGATATCGAATTACTCAAGGTTATTACTGACATAGATATTAAAAATGGGGACAAGGTAGTTTGGGGAAAAATGTGCAGAAACAATAGGAGGGCTTCATTAGAACAATTCCATGTATTTTCTGTTCTTACAGCAATGAAGCAAATAGCTTGATCACCGTAGTTATTACGCTTTCCTGCAATTAATGGCTTTTTAGTTTTTCTTTTGCCCTCCAAGATTTGCAAATATTTTCTGCTGCTTTTCTGTTCACAAAAGTCAGATCAGTGCCATAAATGTAAAGCTTAACATGTAGTGATTTTTCGTTCGATTTAAGCAGTTTAGGTGATTGGCGTTGGAAATCGCAGGGCACAAATGTGTGCCAGCGGCTCTTCCACAGGCAATTCACTGCTCAGATTCCTGCATTTTGTGTATATTTCTTGTGCTGATTTAATACAGTACATGAAAATAGATTTCTGGGAGACATTCTGGTTATAGGTGGGCTTAGAGACACACGGCATATCACATACGTGATTAGTCACCTGCGACCTGTATGACAATAGGATGAGGTAACATATTTAGCTTTTTTCAGCTTTATGACCCTATTTCCTGTGATTAATACATACGCTGTCCCCAGACTTTCTGTTTTCATGTTCAGTGATATGATACTAGGAAACTCTGTTGGCTCTGGTGACACATACAGCCCAGTGACAATTTTGCTCAGAAGATGGGGGAGGTGAAGGGTGGGTGAAACCACTCATTGTTGTGACAAACACAGAATCCAGCTCAACTAGTTTCATGGCTCCTGGTGAGTTTCTGTGAGATGGAGAACTGGATTAATGCAGACAAACTCCTCCCATGGGTGTTTGTGAATATATCTAGCCTCCTGCATTCACACCTCACACTTGCACTGCTGATCATCCAAGACACAGCATCTTTCTCATTCTCCAGCTAACCAAAGGAAGAAGAAGCAATGGCTTCCATGGGTCTGCAAGTCCTGGGCATCGCCCTTTCCATCATCGGCTGGCTGGGCACTGTGGTCTGCTGTGCCCTCCCAATGTGGAGAGTTACTGCCTTCATCGGTAACAACATTGTGGTGGCCCAAATCGTTTGGGAAGGACTATGGATGAATTGTGTTGTTCAAAGCACTGGACAGATGCAATGCAAGGTCTATGACTCCATGCTTGCCTTGCCCCAGGATCTCCAAGCAGCCAGAGCTCTTATTGTCATAGCCATAGTTGTGGCTCTCCTGGGAGTTATGTTGTCCATTATTGGAGGCAAGTGCACCAACTGCGTGGAAGATGAGTCCGCAAAAGCCAAGATCATGATCGTCAGTGGAATTGTCTTCATCGTAGCCGGAATCCTTACTTTGATCCCTGTCTCCTGGTCTGCAAACAACATCATCAGGGACTTCTACAACCCACTGGTGGTGGAAGCACAGAAGAGAGAGCTGGGAGCCTCACTGTACATTGGATGGGCTGCCGCCGCCTTGCTTCTCCTGGGTGGTGCCATGCTGTGCTGCAACTGTCCACCAAGGGATCAGAAACCCTACTCTGCCAAATACTCTGCTGCACGATCTGGACCAGCCAGCAACTACGTTTAATTAGGCACGAAGGACTAAAAGACATTGAACGTTCATCAATTTTTTTCTTTCCCTCATATATGGACACAGACTGTAGCATGGGTCATCTCAGAAGAATCACTTCATGATTTTGGTTGTTCCTACACTCTCAGATATGCTACAATTGCACAAGCCCATCAAAGAAACTCTTTATGGCACCTGTCCGGCAGAGGGTGCTGTCACTGACCAATCAGATGCTCAGTGAAGAGAACTGTGACTTGGGTGGGGTGCGGTTTTGGGTGGGAAAGTAATAACTGATCTGTACAAATATTGGGCTACATAGGTGCATGCAGGCAGTGTGCCATACTTACTCTGGTCAGTAATATGCAACAGTTAAAAAAAATCCAAGACACAAAAGCCAAGGGTCCAAAATCTTGTCTGTGTTGTCAAAAAAGGAACTCAGGGAGCAGAAAATGTCAAAAGAGAAGAGGGGTGGGAAAATTGAACCTACTTGAGATTTATGTTATAGTGATTTTCACAAATGAGATCTAATGGAGGTTGTAATATTTCAGTATTTCATATTGCCAACCATCTGTGCTCTTAGATGAAAGGCAACTCCCAATCAATGACCTAAAGAACCTGATAGGAGTTGTAGTTCATAGAGGCACTTTTGGTTTTCTGCTACAAGTGCTTTTCTGCCAAATCAAAATGTGAGATGTACAGTAGAAACCTGGCTTCTTAGGATGATTTTAATTCTGTATGTATATTTAAGATTATATATACCATAGCTGGTCTTTACATTACCCATACTATATAATATGCTCTCCCTTACTGTTCAGACTAACAGTGATCACAATTTACTGTGTGTGCACAATGCTCCAATCTGTGCTTCTTCCATTGCTGCTTCATGTCAGTGAAGAAATATAAATGTATGTTGCTGTTTTTTAAACTATTATTTTTATATGTTTTCATAAATGTTTATGCTATTCAGATTTTAAAACTTGTTTCTAAAATAATAAAAAAAAACTTTTAACCAATCTTGTTGTACAAATGTATTTTTTTTTATGTACAAGTATTCTTGAAATACAGGTATGCTTGGAAATACGCGTACAATCCTGAGAGGAACCTGCATTTGCATGACAGTACTTGTATGAGATACCTAATTATTTTTTCACTTGAAGGTTGGGGAAGGTAATTACACAGATACTACGTTGTAAGTGCAAAAAGAAGTTTATATGACATAATCTCTTCTTTGTGTCTCTTTTCTGTAATAATATATACTACAAAATAACGTTATAGAAATATCATAATTAGAGAAGAAGACTCAACAATATATATGTAACCTACAAAGAATAAAAATGAGTCAATATATCTCCAAAAAGTTATTTAAAACAATAATTTTTGTTGAACAAACAATTACACACAATATTAAAAAGAGGCCATGCTTCTTGGCACTGGCACATAAGGGAAACTTTTTCCTCATATAAAAATCAATTGAGATAGACCGAAATGAGCTAAAAAAGAAAAGGGAGACACAAAGGGAACATGGAGTATGGATCTGGGTAGTGATCAAATTTTGCGATCAGAGAGCCAAAAAGCATATACATGTGTGTGTCTGTGTATATGCTTTTTATATATATATGTATGCAAAATAACAATGCTTGTGTATCTGACATTGCTGTCAAGTAATCAACAGTGTATGCTCCACACCAGTAAATTAGAAAAGTCAAAATGATATAGAGAGGGCCAACACATACAATACAGAAATATGCACGAGAATATGGTTCAACTAGGTCAAAGAGGGTCACATAGTGTATATCTCAATGGAACTATGAAAGATGAAAAAGGCAGCAATAACATACATGGCAAACCGCGCATATAATAGAAAGAGGGTGTCTTACCCATGTATCCCAATGTGTACCCTCCTACCCCAACGCACGTTTTGGTATAAACACCTTCTTGGGGTGGGGGGGTGGAGCTACCACATAGGCGCAGTTTGCCCATGCATGTTATTGCTGCCTTTTCATCTTTCATGGTTCCATTGAGATATACACTATGTGACCCTCTTTGACCTAGTTGAACCATATTCTCATGCATAATATTTCTGTATTGTATGTGCTGGTCCCCTCTATATCATTTTGACATTTCTTATTTGACTGGTGTGGACCATACACTGTTGATTACTTGACAGCAATGACCAATACGCTATAAAACCACAAGTGCTTTGCCAAAATCGAAGAGGAGGACAAAAATAGCCTTGGAGGGATGTATACCGAACTATTAACCAAATGGGGAGAACCCCATATAAATTTCCTTCTCTATTAGGCTATAAAACTTAACTTTTAATATTATTATTTCCGTTTAAACTGCATAGAGGGTATTAAACCATTGTCCTTAATCTACATAGATCATTTTGTTTGGGTTGCCACTTATATATTGTTCTGATGACATCGCAAGGTGCCACCATTTATGGCAGAATAGGACAATTAATGTTTATACAGCACATGTCCCCCCAACATATTTCACTGCATGTGCGTCATAATGAGGGGATTGGAGATGCCAGTGTCCCATCCCCTGATGATGCCGCACATGTGGTGAAACATCACTTCAACAACGCTGTAACCAATCATTATGCTCAGTGACTCTGGCTGTGGAGCAGGCATGAGCTGCAAAGCTCACTGATTGGCTGCAGCACGGTCATGACGTGATGTCACCAGTGAAGAAAAATAACAGAGCCTAAGAGACACAGTGCTGAACCCAGGGACGGTAAGTAAAGTGTGGTTTATTTTTTTCACATTTAACTAAGCTGGTAGGCAAACGTTATATGAAAGCGGTCAACCCCCTTTAAGTGACTAACAGGGTTAAGAGATTAAAAAAGAAGGTCTGCTTTTATTCTTGAAAAAACTGGTACCTGTAACATCACGGCCGGTGTGCCTGCATGGCTTCCCACTCCACACCATGCAAAGACGCCGACTTACTCACCAGTCCAGGCCGTGCAGTTTGCTCCTTATCATCTGCTTGCTGTGCATGCTTAGGGCAACCGCGCCTGCACTTCCTGATTCTTAAAGGAACAGTGCGCGCATTCCTAATGTGTCCCCAGCCTATTGCCGAGAGGCACTAGGTCCTGTCCTGTACTCTCCTGTCCTGTCCTCTCCTGTTCTCTCCTCCCTGGGGGCTGAGTACCCAAGTTTGAACCCTGAACCTGTTTGTACCTTTATCTGAATTAGGACCTATTCCTGTACCTGTTTGTATCTGTGTCTGATCTTTCCCTTAACCTCCTGTGTCTGTTCCAGTACTTTTCTCATAACCTGCAGAACCTATCTCCAATCTGTTGTCTCTGTGCTACATTTTGAGACTTGTGTGTTCACTCCCTACTTCATAGTAAGTATCCTGTGTGAATCTGGCTCTGTCTGCCCTGTGACCCTGTCCTTGTATTGATCCTCTGTGTACTTGCTTTTATTCTGTGCTAACCTGACCCTGTCTGTTCCATGTGAACAGAGGCCTGTTTTTCCTGTCCGCTCCTGCGGTTTCCTTGCCTGTCCGCGCCTACGGTTTCTTTCCTGAATTTCAGTCTGAACTGGGCCTGTATTCCTGTTGTACCTGCCAGTGATTCAGTTCTTCAAGAAGCTGTTCCTGTCCATTCAGTCTGAACTGGTCCTACCAGGCCTGTATACCCGCCGTGCCCGCCAGAACCCACCTGCGTGTCTGTATATCAGCCGTGCCCGCCAACACCTACCTGTCTGTATACCAGCCGTGCCCGCCAGCACCTACCTGCCTGTCTGTATACAAGCCGTACCCGCCAGTGTCTGCCTGCCTGTGAATTAGCCGTACCAGTCAGTATCCCTTCTGCACCTCCCAGTGCTTATCTGCATACCAGCCGAACCTGCCAGTACCTGCATACCTCGTTGAGGGTCAAAGCTGTGTGTCCGAGGTCTGACCTGGTGTAGCACCTGGTTCTGCCCTTCTGGGCTCTCCTCGGATCGTGGCACCGTCAGTTGTCATGCATCCGAGGTCAGTCTGGGAGTGGCACTTAGTCAGGCCCCTCCAGGCACCCCTCGGTCTCTGGCACAGTGGGACTACAATCCACACTCACGCTAAACAGTCTGGGCGCGAGCGTAACAGTACCATTCAAGTGAATGGGGATGAGCTGCGATACCAGATGTAGAATATTGAAAATCAAATATTTTATAGTATATTTGCACTTTCTCTAATATATGAATACAATATGAAGCAATGTACAATAATATGAAGCACAATATCTTGTAAGTACAGGCAGAGATGATGGGTTAGAGGCGATGCAAGTGATCGAGGAATGTATCTGGTTAACTGCCATGATGTATGGGAAGACTCATATTTCTTGACATGTGAGAAACAAAACATTTGCATTTCTTTGCATGATATCCTGTAATTTGTTTTTAACAAACTAAGTGGAAATTTATTAATAAGCTATTTACTGAATTACTAACTAGCTATTAGTTATATGTAAAATAATAAGTGTAGCTTAATTCATTTTTAAGAGAAAACAGCCACGGATTATCTAGAGGGGGCAAGCTGTCAACGCTTTAATTTATTTCAATAGAGAAGTGTAATATGATTAGAAAACTTGTTGACACTGGAAAGAGTTTTGAACATTTTGAGCCTCAAAGACTTCTCATATGGAAAGTCTTATATGAGTTACACATTGTGAGCGCTTATAAGGAAAATAAAATGCAAGGTCTGTGGTCCACCCTGAGGGATGATCAGAGTTAAAATGTGCTTGTAAAAACCTGTTTATAGGACTACTTTTGCAAGCAGTATAGCTGCCCCCCAGCAGCACAGTATTTCCAGCCTCTACAAGGCCTCGTATTCACTCCCTCTTCTTCCCTCCTAAGAGAAGCTAAGCTATAGCAATGCAGACTGTCCTGGGTTGGGCTATGCCCTTCTGTGACCTGCACATACCTCCCAACCCTTCTGGATTTTGGGCGCTGTCCATGCTCCATGCACTGATGTGTCTCCAAAAATTGGTGCACAAACCACTGAGTAGAAGCAGTGATGTTACAACCAGCCATATACTGCATGTGGTGCCTTCTGCTACTCAGTGGTCCCAGCAACTGCACATACTGATCCTGTGATCTTCTGTCATGTCTATGACGCACCCCCTGGGCCATATTCTTTAGGGGAATACCCGGAGCCGGATCAGATGGGGGTTGTAGTCTCCGAGTGGCTGTGACCCGGTCCGTGCCCAGGGTGTCAAGCTCAGAGTATGTGGCAGTCCTACAGATGTTACAAAGTTCTTTATGTCGACTACGCCACCCGTTGGATTGCGGTCACTACGGCCGCCGCTGCAGCAGGGTCCGCTGAGGCTGATGGTGTTGGTGCAGCTTTAGATAGTATAACCCCCAACGGGAGGGGTATGGCCTCAGGGGGTCAGGTGCAGAGGATGGGGGTTGTGGTGGTGCAGCGTAGATGATAAGTAAAGACAGAGTCGGGTTGTGCAGTTCAGGGTGTTTACTTACTGCAGATATTCCGGTCACTCCGGCCTTGAGTGACCACCCGAGCCGTGCTGCGTCCACCAGGTCCTGGATTCAGCCAACCCCCAAGCAAGTCCGGAGCATGTCCCTGAGCCCTCCTTCTTGTCCTTTCTTCTGGCCGTCCCCACCAGGGATCCACCTAGGTCCAGCTCCCTCGGGCCTTCTGTTGGGAGACCCTTGGCCTTGGGTTCCCTGACCCTACACGTGGTTTGCCTTCAGGGTGGATGTGGTGGGTGGCCGTGGCAGATCCTGCCCACGGCCTCCGGTCTCTGGCTGAGGTATGCTTTAGCCCCCACCAGTTTGGGATCCGGTACCCTATTGCCAACTCTTCACCCTAGGGTTGTACTCGGGTTCTCAGAGTTCCTTCTGTCTCCCCCTCTGGGTCTTTCTTGCTCCACTCTCACTCTCTCTCTCTGGGCCTTGGAGCTGCTCTTCTCCTCTGCTCTCTTCAGGTTACACTCTGACAGACTGACCCTGATCTTAGATGGTGCCCACCTTAAATACTCCCTCTATGTGTGAGCTCAGGTGACCAGCACCCAATGAGCTCCTATCTTTACCCAGGCTGCTCCCCCTCTCTGCCCCTACACTACTGGGATGTACCACCCCCCTCCCACTCCAGCCAGGAACAGACTCGGTCGTACCTGCACATTTCTAAGTGGGAGTACCGTTGGTCTGCTCCTCGGAAATGGGATGTGTGTAGTGCATGCAGCTTTCTGAGCTCAGTTCCACACTCCATCCTTACCCGGGAGTGGAATATCACACCTCTGGGTTGAGGTGCAATACCCCTGTAGCAGCCGAATCCTCAGGGTGCTACATCTACCTATGGCTAAAGTGTGCTTTAGTGGCAGAGTGAAAGGCAGAATCCTCAATGCCACCCATGCAGTGAGTCATATTACATTGCAGTGTTGTCATGTGTGATGGTTTGCCCATTTTCAAACTAAATGAACTACACTATGTGTTTCTCCTGAAGAAGAGGCATATGCTCCCCCCAGGAGAAAAGAGCTAAAGGGTCCAGTGGGTGGGTACACTTTTCCCATTGCTATAGGATAATATTTGTGTTCATTATAGTACTGTATAGACCGAGTATAGTATGACAAGAATTACCCATAGTGTAAAAAGATCTAAACAAACTGGAACTGTGGGCAGCAGCTAACAGGATGGTTTTCAACAGGGAGAAATGCAGAGTCCTACATCTGGGCAAAAAAGAAAATGAAAAATGCATATACAGTGGGTGCGGAAAGTATTCAGACCCCTTTCAATTTTTCACTCTTTGTTCCATTGCAGTCATTGGGTAAATTCTAAAAAGTTCATTTTTTTTCTCATTAAAGTACACTCTGCACCCCATCTTGACTGAAAAAAACCAGAAATGTAATTTTTTTCAAATTTATTAAAAAAGAAAAACTGATATATCACATGGTCGTAAGTATTCAGACCCTTTGCTCAGACACTCATATTTAAGTCACATGCTGTCCATTTCCTTGTGATCCTCCTTGAGATGGTTCTACTCCTTAATTAAACTGATAGGACTTGATTTGGAAAGGCACACACCTGTCTATATAAGACCTCACAGCTCACAGTGCATGTGAGACCAAATGAGAATCATGAGCTCAAAGGATTTGCCCAAGGAGCTCAGTGACAGAATTGTGGCAAGGCACAGATCTGGCCAATGTTATAAAAGAATTTATGCATTACTCAAGGTTCCTAAGAGTACAGTGGCCTCCATAATCCTTAAATGGAAGAAGTTTCGGACCACCAGAAGTCTTCCTAGACGTGGCCGTCCAGCCAAACTGAGCAATCGTGAGAGAAGAGCCTTGGTGAGAGAGGTAAAGAAGAACCCCAAGATCACTGTGTCTGAGCTCCAGAGATGCAGTAGGGAGATGCGAGAAAGTTCCACAAAGTCAACTATCACTGCAGCCCTCCACCAGTCGGGCCTTTATGGCAGAGTGGCCCGACGGAAGCCTCTCCTCAGTGCAAGACATACACTGCTCAAAAAAATAAAAGGAACACCTAAACAACACAATGTAACTCCAAGTCAATAACACTTCTGTGAAATCTACCTGTCCAGTTATGAAGCAACACTGATTGTGAATCAATTTCTCCTTCTGTTGTGCAAATGGAACAGACAACTTGGAGAAGTGATAGGCAATTAGCAAGATACCCCCTATAAAGGAGTGGTTCTGCAGGTGGTGACCACAGACCATTTCTCTGTTCTCATCCTTTTTGGTCACTTTTTCATTTTGCCATTGCGCTCACCCCTAAAGGTACAGTACCATGAGGCGGCGTCTACAGTACAACCCACAGAAGTTGCTCAGGTAGTGCAGTTCACCCAGGATGGCACATCAGTGTGAGCTGTGGCAAGAAGGGTAGCTGTGTCTGTCAGCACAGTGTCCAGAGCATGGAACAGATACCAGGAGATGTGGAGGGAGCCATAGGAGGGCAACAACCCAGCAGCAGGACCGTTACCTCCTCCTTTGTGCAAGGAGGAACAGGAGGAGCACTGCCAAAACCCTGCAAAATGTCCTCCAGCAGGCCACAAATGTGCATGTGTCTGCACAAACGGTTAGAAACCGACTCCATGAGGGTGGTATGAGGGCCCGACGTCCACAGATGGGAGTTGTGCTCACAGCCCAACACTGTGCAGGACACTTGGCATTTGCCACAGAACACCAGGATTGGCAAAGTCGCCACTGGTGCCCTGTGCTCTTCACAGATGAAAGCAGATTCACACTGAGCACATGTGACAGACATGACAGAGTCTGGAGACGCCATGGAGCGCGATCTGCTGCCTGCAACATCCTTCAGCATGACCAGTTTGGCAGTGGGTCAGTAATGGTGTGGGGTGGCATTTCTTTGGAGGGTCGCACAGCCCTCCATGTGCTCGCCAGAGGTAGCCTGACTGCCATTAGGCACCGAGATGAGATCCTCAGAACCCTTGTGAGACCATATGCTGGTGCGGTTGGCCCTGTGTTCCTCCTAATGCAGGACAATGCCAGGCCTCATGTGACTGGAGTGTGTCAGCCGTTCCTGCAAGATGAAGGCATTGAAGCTATGGACTGGCCCGCCAGTTCCCCAGACCTGAACCCGATTGAGCACATTTGGGACATCATGTCTCGCTCCATCCACCAACGTCACGTTGCACCACAGACTGCCCAGGAGTTGGCGGATGCTTTAGTCCAGGTCTGGAGATCCAGGAGATCCCACAGGAGACCATCCGCAACCTCATCAGGAGCATGCTCAGGCGTTGTAGGGAGGTCATACAGGCACGTGAAGGCCACACACAATACTGAGCCTCATTTTGACTTGTTTTAAGGACTTTACATCAAAGTTGGGTCAGCCTGTAGTGTATTTTTCCTCTTTAATTTTAGGGCTGACTCCAAATCCAGGCCTCCATTGGTTAATAAATTTGATTTCCATTGATGATTTTTGTGTGATTTTGTTGTACAGAACAAAGTATTCAATGAGAATATTTCATTCATTCAGATCCAGGATGTGTTATTTGACTGTTCCCTTTATTTTTTTGAGCAGTGTATGAAAGCCCGCATAGAGTTTGCTCAAAAACACATGAAGGACTCCCAGACTATGAGAGATAAGATTCTCTGGTCTGATGAGACGAAGATAGAACTGTTTGGTGATAATTCTAAGTGGTATGAGTGGAGAAAACCAGGCACTGCTCAACACCTGCCCAATACAATCCAAACATGGTGGTGGCAGCATCATGCTATGTTTTTCAGCTGCAGGGACAGGACGACTGGTTGCAATTGTAGGAAGCATGAATGCGGCCAAATACAGAGATATCCTGGATGAAAACCTCTTCCAGAGTGCTCTGGACCTCAGACTTGGCCGAAGGTTCACCTTCCAACAAGACAATGACCCTAAGCACACAGCTAAAATAACGAAGGAGTGGCTTCAGAACAACTCTGTGACCATTCTTGACTGACCCAGCCAGAGTCCTGACCTAAACCCAATTGAGCATCTTTGGAGAGACCTGAAAATGTCTGTCCACCAACGTTCACCATCCAACCTGACAGAACTGGAGAGAATCTGCAAGGAAGAATGGCAGAGGATCCCCATATCCTGGTGTGAAAAACTTGTTGCATCATTCCCAAGAAGTCTCATGGCTGTACTAGCTCAAAAGGGTGCTTCTACTCAATACTGAGCAAAGGGTCTGAATACTTATGACCATGTGATATTTCAGTTTTTCTTTTTTAATAAATTTGCAAAAATGTCTTTACTGTACTTTAATGAGAAAAAAATGAACTTTTTAGAATTTACCAAATGGCTGCAATGAAACAAAGAGTGTAAAATTTAAAGGGGTCTGAATACTTTCCGTACCCACTGTATAGAATGAGAGGAATAGGGCTAAGCAACAGCACAAAAAAGATGTGGGTATACTAAAAGATCACAGATTGTACATGAGTCAACAGTGTTATGCAGCAGAAAATAAATGCAAACACAATTTCTGTGTTGCATTAACAGAAGCATACAGTCTAGATCACATAAAGTAATTATCCCCATCTACTCCTCTTTGGTCAGACCTCATCTGGAATACTGTGTCCAGTTCAGGGCACCACATCTTAAAAAAGACATGAAGAAACTTGAGCAAGTTCAGAGAAGAGCGACCAGAATGGTGATCGGTCTACAAAAAATGTCCTGTGAGGAACGGTTAGAGTATTTGGGAATGTTTAGCTTGCAAAAGAGAAGACTGAGAGGAGACTTAATAGTGGTCTGTCACACTGTAGAAGGATCAGCTTCATTCTCATTTGCACAAAGAAAGACTAGAAGCAATGGGATGAAACTGAATGGGAAAAGATACAGATTTGATATTAGAAAAAACTTTTTTGACAGTGGTGGAGGTAGTGAGTTCTCCTTCAATGGACGTCTTCAAACAGAGGCTGGACAGACATCTGTCTGAGATGGTTTAGTGAATCCTGCATTGAGCAGGGGTTTGGACCAAATGACCCTGGAGGTCCCTTCCAACTCTACCTTTCTATGATTCTATTCTTGTATGTAAACTTGTATGTAAATTGTTGTCTATCTTTATACATGTAAAATAGTTCATTCTTTTGACGTTTTGTAGAGCCAAACCCTTTTAAGAAGAGATGTGGAATGGTATGCCTCTTTAAGTATCATAGGATGTGGTGGTCCTTGATGGTGGAGTCATTCATGGCAGACGGATGCAAGCAAACACATATGTCAGTTGAAGAACTTTACTCACAAATGAGCAATGATCTTGGTGGTAGACATTCTTAAACGAGGCAAATAATTTGATGGTTTCAACATTCTAAAATGAGAATTCAAGCTGATTCACCAGGAATAGATAGTTTTCTAAAAACCTTGGACAGTCTGCTGGCATTTTCTTCAGCATCATCTCCATCACTGTGCAATCTCTGTTCCACTTTCTAAGCAGCAGTTTAGTGACCACCCCTCTCACTGTCCTATCTCTTTAGCGACATTCTTCTGCTGTAACTCATCTGCCGCTTTGCACACACTTTGGGCTTACCCTTATCAGTTATGTATCCCAGTCTTTCACATACTGACATCAGTATCCTAGTCTTGTCTGGCGTGGCACTTCAATTCACTTCTCATGTGGCTCTTCCCTCTCCTACACCTATCTCTTCCTCGTATTCACCGATGCACTCTTCAAAAAGCCACATAAGCCTCACGGCTCATCTTTGCTATGGCAATTGTTGCCCTTCTAATAACAGTTTTCTGTTGCAGATGGACTGGTCTCCTCCATTTGGCACGGACCTCACATGCCACAGCTCAGTTTGGAGCTTTTCTTACTATCTGTGGTCCTTACTAAGCTCTAAGCTGGTGCTTCTAAATAATAAGTACTTACCCCACAATATATATCAAAATATCAGACTTCAACTCTGCATTGCTTTACCTAACTATAAAGTGTCAATACTAGCTGTCAGCGCTACTTGTGCACAGCCGTACAGGATATATTCTCCTCTAGAAGACATGTTGATAATCTCCTAATATATCCCATTTCTGGCTGCCGATCCTTTTGTTCTCCCTGAGGAAAACCGCCACCAGACATGTCTGGCAGCATCTCTCTCGTAGAATATACAGGAGAGCTTGGCTGATGTGAGAGAAAACCGAGATATCTGCCAGCCGAACGATTGGCAGAACCATTGTTTGGCAGACAGCCATCTAATGTGTATGGGGGGCTTTAGATTTCCATCTGTGCCTAATTCTTCTGTGCAGGCATCTGAGCTAGTAGAACTGAGTGAGTTAAATTCCCTCAATTTAGCACGTCATTGTGGTGTGCACAGTAACAACCAAGTCTGCTCAACTCTTTCTTATAATGCTTGGATGTTAATGTGCACACCACAATGACATGCTATATTTTCCTGAAAGGGAAGTTCACTCACAAGATTTCTGCTATGGGCTCACCCATGTGTTAATATGGCCCTACCTATTTGTAAGAATTTCATCATCATCATAGGATTTACACAATGCAGGACCTTGAATTTAAGGTGTAGGCCAATTGAAACACATGAATAATCAATGTATTAATAGGGGAAAATTACTATTGTATTACTGGGAATTTACTACCATATAAATAAATCTGATCATATACTTCTATATATCTTACTTGCATGTAAGCAAAGGGGCATGTGATCCATTTACTTCAATGGAAGCTGAGCTGCAGTTCCCCAGAACAGGCCACTCCATCGTGTACAGTGTGTAGTGTTCCAACTCTTTTCGTGGGACCTACTAATAGCAGTTTGGTGGGGTATCAAGTATTGGACCCCCACAAATCTGATATTGATGTCAGATGGGTTATCTGGGACTTTGTATACTTTGCAAAGTTGTTAACTACCTGCCTTTTCTGCCCAGCGCTGATCTAATGGGCAGCTCCTGATGGTGATTTTGCGGCTTCCGGTGAAGTCGTGTCTACGGAGCTGCTTCTTCTCTTCCGCTCTGCTATGTTGACAGGAGCATCTCTGCCGATGTCATGCTGGTGCCTACCTTCAAGGAACCAACTGTTGATCATATGTTGTCTGCAATGACACCCCATCCATAGCAGAACGAAAGAGAAGAGGCTGCACTGTTGACGGGAAGTCGAATGAAGCAGCAGAATCTACGGCAGTAGCGGTCCATGACCATGCTGAGCAACTACCTGCCTGTAAGTTCTTAGCCCCATAGCAAAAAATAAGCAAAGTCCCAGATAACACCTTTAAGGTTAGGACACTGATATCTTAGTCCTGGACAACTTGTCTTTAGTCTTGGAGGAGAGTAGCACTTGGCTGAGTATTTCTAGCCTTTGTCTTAGTGATTGATGGACGTCTCAGCACCCACATTTCCGTCAATCATACTTTTAACGCATGTTTGTGAAAGTTCAGCTGTTCTTTAAAGAATGGAAGAAAAAAAGGGATTTAAGTCAGCTCACCCATTGTAGAGTCCAAGTCATGGAACACCAGCAGTGCAGCAGAAAAAAACAATTGATAGCAGAATAGATCCAGCCTCAGAATTATGTAAAATCCTAGTTTTATTAGATAAAGATTAAAAAACATGTTTCTCATGGTAGTATTTCACAACCTTAGAGGGGGAGGGGGATTCCTGGACAGACGCGTTTCAGACCATAGGTTCCTTAATCATTACATTCTATGGTGACCATGCGGTCAAACTTTATATATTGCTTCCTGTCTACGTCACCTGACGCGTTTGCACCAATCCCAATGCATTAAGAACAAAGACACGTGATTAATACAAAGTAAAATATAAAAAAAAGATGATAATTGCAATGAAGGAACATTGTTCATGATAGAAGAGAAAATTAAGGAAAATAGATTATATGTAACAGATCTACTTATTCATAATGATAAATTAGATCATGTTTAACATTCATCCCAAATGGAGTTCTAGTCTGGAGTAAATATATCCACCATGACTCCCTGTTAAATAGTTTTCTATGGTGATCGCCTTCTCTGTGCGTTTTTTTTTTACTTTTTCAATACCAATAACGATAAATGAGAAGGTGTCACCATTATGGTATATGGAAAAGTGTTTGGATGCTGCTGAACATTTGAAAACCATTTTATTAGCAGCATCTGATAAATGACGTCTTATTCTTATTTTCAGAGGTCCAGTAGTGCAACCAATGTATTAAACATTGCAGGATAAACAGGTAAGCAAGTATATACTGTATATAGAATTACAATTTATAAAATTAGGTTTTGTTGGTAACAGTAGATGTAAACTGTTTTGTATTAGTGATATGTTTGCAGCATTTGCAGATATTACCGATACAGATCGTACCGGATTACTGAGAACTTTTTTAAGTTTTCTGTCTTGATATAATATGGGGATATATTTATTTATAATTTTCTTGACTTCTGAGAATTGAGGAATATATTGTGTTACAAATGTTATATCGTTAGAATTGGTCTGAAGTCAATGGGTCAAATACGCTGCAAAAAAGCAGAAAGAATGGTACCCAGGGTTGGGGAAGAAGACTACTTCTCCCATCATCTGACTGCCGCTCCCGCTGATAACAGCGAGAGCGGCGCAGCTTAGGGGAGAAGTAGTCTCCTCAGCCAAGCCGGGGCTGTGCGCGATCTAAAAAAAAAAAAGTAAAAATCAATATTAAAATAAAAACACCTTTTATCCTCACCTGTCCGGCGTCCTCCATGTGTCCCGCCGTCCTCTCGATGTCCCCCGGTGACCCGATCATCCTGGCGGCCGGCGGTACACTGATGGGAGCACGCTGCTGTGCTGCCGGCTGAGGTCACGCAAGTTCATCAGCTGGAGATCAGCTGACGAGCTCCGGACCTCACTTTATGGCACCAGTGCTGCATGGGAACTTTCTCACGAATGTTCCCACGTACCACTGATGCAGTATGAGGTCTCCGGGGCTTGTCTGTTTGGGGTGACAAGAGGTAGCTAATAGTGTAGAATTAGTAACAGTGCTCTTTCTGAATGGCATGATTTGAACTCCTATGGAGGAATGTGTGAGGGTAATATCCAGAAATCCCATTTGTATTTTCTGTACGTTAAATGTGAATTGCAAATTCATGTCATTTTTGTTTAAATAACGTATGAAGTCCATGGCTGCCTCCTCCCTCCCATATCAGGAGGAGGTCGTCTAAAAAATGACCATATCACCTGATATGGGAGCGGAGATCGGATGCAGCTGAAAAAATAAACATTTCCTCCCATACTGCCATATACTGTAGATATTTGCGATGGCTGGAGAAAAATCCACCCCCATTGGTGCTCCTCATTTTTGTAAATAAAACCTGCCATTGAATGAGAAATAATTATGTGATAGGGGAAATTCTGTTGCTATAAGGATGAATTCTTTAATGGGTGGGGTATAATTACTGAATTGGTGTAAAAAGTATGCTAAAGATTTCAATTCTAGGGGATGTGGGATACTAGGATATAGAGCAATAACGTCATGTTAACCACATACTTTGATTCAATCATTTGCTGTTGTCTAATGAGGCAATAACGTGTTTGGTGTCACATAAATGACTTGGAATACTCTTCATCAGAGGTTGTAAGTACATGTCTAACCAAGAGCTAAGTCTTCCAAATTTCCTATACCAGCCATAATCGGCCATAATGTTAAATACAGTTAGGTCCATATATATTTGGACAGAGACAACATTTTTCTAATTTTGGTTCTAGACATTACCACAATGAATTTTAAACAAAACAATTCAGATGCAGTTGAAGTTCAGACTTTCAGCTTTCATTTGAAGGTATCCACATTAAAACTGGATGAAGGGTTTAGGAGTTTCAGCTCCTTAACATGTGCCACACTTTGCTTTAATAAACTCCTGGGTTGCTTTGGCTTTATGTTTTGAGTCATTGTCCATCTGTAGTATGAAACGACGACCAATCAGTTTGGCTGCATTTGGCTGGATCTGAGCACACAGTATGGCTCTGAATACATCAGAATTCATTCGGCTGCTTCTGTCCTGTGTCACATCATCAATAAATACTAGTGACCCAGTGCCACTGGCAGCCATGCATGCCCAAGCCATCACACTGCCTCCGCCGTGTTTTACAGATGATGTGGTATGCTTTGGATCATGAGCTGTACCACGCCTTCGCCATACTTTTCTCTTTCCATCATTCTGGTAGAGGTTGTTCTTGGTTTCATCTGTCCAAAGAATGTTTTTCCAGAACTGTGCTGGCTTTTTTAGATGTTTTTTAGCAAGGTCCAGTCTAGCCTTTTTATTCTTGATGCTTATGAGTGGCTTGCACCGTGCAGTGAACCCTCCGTATTTACTTTCATGCAGTCTTCTCTTTATGGTAGATTTGGATATTGATACGCCTACCTCCTGGAGAGTGTGGTTCACTTGGTTGGCTGTTGTGAAGGGGTTTCTCTTGACCATGGAGATTATTCTGCAATCATCCACCACTGTTGTCTTCCGTGGGCGCCCAGGTCTTTTTGCATTGATGAGTTCACCAGTGCTTTCTTTCTTTCTCAGGATGTACCAAACTGTAGATTTTGCCACTCCTAATATTGTAGCAATTTCTTGGATGGGTTTTTTCTGTTTTTGCAGCTTAAGGATGGCTTGTTTCACCTGCATGGAGAGCTCCTTTGACCGCATGTTTACTTCACAGCAAAACCTTCCAAATGCAAGCACCACACCTCAAATCAACTCCAGGCCTTTTATCTGCTTAATTGAGAATGACATAACGAAGGGATTGCCCACACCTGACCATGAAATAGCCTTGGAGTCAATTGTCCAATTACTTTTGGTCCCTTTAAAAACAGGGTGGCACATGTTAAGGAGCTGAAACACCTAAACTCTTCATCCAATTTTAATGTGGATGCCCTCAAATGAAAGCTGAAAGTCTGAACTTCAAATGCATCTGAATTATTTTGTTTAAAATTCATTGTGGTAATGTCTAGAACCAAAATTAGAAAAATGTTGTCTCTGTCCAAATATATATGGACCTAACTGTATACTTATTTTTGTATATTTATTTATATAGGACTGTTTACCAGATGCGATATTCCAAAGACCGTATCATGATAATCTTCTAAAAAATGTAGAGGTTTATTTTTGGATTGTACATTAATAAGAATAATTGCAGCAAAACATAAAATAGGTGAAGTAGTTACAAAGAGATTCATTCATGAGTGTCCATCTTTCCCTGGGTCCTGAATGATAGTTTTCGTCTGTCTTTATTGAGCACGTGTCCGGGCCTACATTATCAACTGCCCTCAGCATAAAAACCCTCCTTCTGATGTCAATGTGAAGTGGCAAAAGCAAAAGCCCCCAGGGGGGGCTGTCTCACCTGGGTTATATAGCACCTGTTCTTCTATATATAGCACTAACTTTACCCTGAGCTAAATGTACAAGAATAGCCTGAATGTCCTGTCAGCTAAAATCTTCCATGTGGCTGATGCAATGTACAAGTACAGAATTGAGATTAATGTTTGATTATTTAACACCGTAATGGAGGGGGAACTTGTTGTTTGTGAATTTTATGGACAGAGTGAAAGATGGGAGTAATGGGACATGTAACTATCAAATCTTTAGATAATTTTTCACTTAATGCCCCAATTTCCACTCCTTGTTGTAATAAGGTTTTAAGTTCTGTAGAAAATGTATTAGTTGATCCAGACTAAGCTCTTGGTATATTTCATAGTTAAATTTCATTTTTCATAGAGTCCTACATTAAGTAATTAAGTAAGACGGTTGCACGGCCTTTATATGCCTGTTGTATCAGCAGATCATCGTTCATTGCCAATTCCTTCAAAGCTATTTTCTCATATGCGGAAAGATTACAGGGGTTATGTTGATGTTTAATTTTGTCTTTTAACAGGCAGAGTTCTTCTTCTATAAGTTCCTGGAAGTTGTCCAAAATGGGGGGGGGGACTGTATGGGATAAAAATATGGGTTGCTATTCCTGTATGATTGATTCAAATTCACTGAGTTATCTAGGGATTCACTGGCTATATAGAACATTGTTCCTCAAAATTATTGATATCTGTAATTTCTATATTCTCAGTTATAGGATCCATCATCTTCCATGAAATGACAGTGCAAGGTGAGTGTTCTTGTGTGAGATACATGTTTTTTAATCTTTATCTAATAAAACTTGGATTTTACATATTTCTGAGGCTGGATCTATTCTGCTATTGACTATTTAAAGAATTTTTTGTGCAATACAATTATATTTTTATCATTTTTTTCTCACATTCCTTGTTCAATTTGCTCACAAAAAAACATTTTGTTTTGGAAAAATGTGGCACCCCTGCAGGTCCAGTTGCCACAGAGGTACTGCATTTCACCCACAGGTTTGGTACCCCACTCTCAGGTAAGGACGGAGTACTACCAGGGACCCACACACCCACATCCAATACACTCCACTTCAGGAGGGAAGGGTGAGATTGCTCCTTATGGAGGCTCAGAGGAAAGACAGTTGGGAGTGGGGGCTGAAGAGGAGCTCCGCTTAGGAGAGCATGGAGGGGTCCCCTAATCAGGTTTACCAGCATACAACACTTTCCTGGCTCCAGACCAACAAGGGGAGCTCCTCCTCTTCAAACTGGAATCTGGAGGCTGGGTTAGTAAGAGTTAGTTGAGAGGAGTTGGAGACAGGAGAACGACGAGGAAGGACCTGGGGAAGGGAGCTGTAGATAAGCTCATCCCAGAGAGAAGCGCAAAGGAACCGGACACCGGAGTCCGTGGTTGTGGGGCACTGAAGGCCCAGCAGCTGAATCCGGAGGTCAGGAGACTGCAGGTCTCCTGGCCTCACCAGATGCCCGGCGGCACAGCAGCATCATAGGGCCCAGCACCGTCATGTGGTAGCAACACTTGAGGAAGGCCCGAGCTGCCTGCCATACGGGTGAGGAAAAAGACGTTTTACTCAGGGACGAGAGCCGCAGCATAGCTTCAAGCAGCAGGGCCAAAGAGAATAGCACAGAGAGAAGGCCTACAACTCTACCTGGCGAGGTGGATCCCCAACTTGCTTCCAGGCCGCACGGGCCTCCACTACCAGCTAGTACCCGTGACCCGGTCGGCTTGATAAACTGCAAGTAAAGATAGAAGAAACCGCCATTAAGTTGCTGTCTGGTCATTACCTGCGCCATCAGCCCTGCATTACACCGCACCAACAACATCAACTTCCACAATTCTTCATACACTGCCCTGGAGCTTAGCTCTGCCTGTGGAGAGCTGAACCAACTCTGCTGCGTCACCATCAGCTCCAGTGGATCTGCACCGCAGCGACGGCCCCATATAGCCGCATACCACAGGTGGCGTCACGAATATTATCTCTAAAAACTTTATTCCCCTTTTACTTTCCCTTTAATTGATCGCCCTGGGTCACGGACTGGGTCACTGCCACTGTGACATCCCCCAGCATCGACTGGCTCGGCTACCGAGTACCCCACGGCCCAGGGGGCCATGCCTGCGGTAAGCCAAAGGACCCGCAGACAGCTGCCTGCCCTACCTGTACACCCAGCTGGTAGCTGTACCCCTAACGCTATTGGGGAAAGCCAGGTTGGTCCACCACCAGACAGTGGGCTACGTAGATCAACCAGGAGCACAAAGGGGCAGATACCCGCTCGCTGGAGAATATAGAGTGTACTAAAATTGTAAATAATCCTGTTGCCAAATGTTGAAATGTTTGCCAAGTTACATGCTTGTTTGGTAATTCTGTGTTTCAGTTTCTTGCAGTTACCGTACGGACTCACAGGTTATGGACTTTTTATAATCAGGACCTTGTATGGACTGCATTCGGAGCCTAACCCAGGAATGAACTAAGACTGTGAAGGACTTGGGGTAGGACAGACCCCCACCTGGTTAAGGCTCCCCGTTGTGTTGGTGATATGGACACCCGGTCACAGACCACACTGTGACCTTAAGAACTCAATTTGTGCGTCGTCTGTCTATTAATGTTTTATGGTTATGCATATTGTCTTTGTTTATTGTTTAGTCCCGGAGTACTAAATTTCACTAGGGGGGAATGTGTCACCCTGGCCTGGATGCCACAAGTGCAATTTAAGCTGTGTCTGAGAGCAAGGAGGAGGTTCTCTAGTCAGGGGAACATTAGCATGCAATGCCTCCCGTCTCAGGCCAGTAGGGGGAGCTGGCTGCCCCTATAAAAGCTGGTACTGGGGGCAGGGTTAGGGAGAACTTGATGGCCTGTCTCAGCACTGAGACTTGTCCCAGAGCAGAGCAGGGACAGACAGTTGCACTGCACCTAAGAGGAAGTGTGGCAGGAGGAGAGCCACAAGCCAGAGACAAGAGGCGAAGAGAGCCTGTCTTGGCAGATAAAGGACTTAATTTACCAGACTTTGGTGTCTGAGGCTGGAAGGATTCCACATCCCCCAGCAGATAACCAGTTCGCAGGGGACTGTATATTCCTTGGCCTAAGAAGCCTGGAGGCCCTGCCACAACAGAAGGGACCAGCAAAGCCGTACAAGGCTGGGAGCAGAAAGGAACCCACGTCGCAAGCCATACAGGCGAGAATACACGGAAAGCTCGGAAACGTGGGCTGTTACCTTATAACGAGGAGATAGCCAGAAGGAGCGCAGAAAGCACGGTAGGCCTACACCCTCACCCTGACCAGGGCCAATTTCCCCGTTGCTCTCAGACATCCAGGTCCCCTCCTAGCTGGGACTGTTTGTGGGTCAATTTACCTGTTCTAGTAAAGACCCTGGACTGCAACCTGTTGTCTGCGTGCTCCTTGCTCCTCCAGCACTATCAGCACTGGGACTCTCACTACCATCACTCCCAACATCCATTATACTGCCCTGGGGAGCCACACTACCCTAGCTGCACACCTCATCAGCCCCAGCGGTCTGCATGCAGCGGTGGTTCCTAATAACCGCAATCCACGGGTGGCGTAGTCGGACATTATCAATAGAGCATAGCAGACTACCATTGGTCTGACCACCCTGAGCCACGGAACCGGGTTGCCACTACTACTCCCATCGTTTCCCTACCGCCCGGATCCGAGTGCCCCACGGCCCAGGGGGCGAGTCAGCTTTGGCGTAGTCGGCAGGATTTCGTGCCCGCAACCACCGGGTACTGCGTGCCTGAAAAAGACTTTTGTAACTTACCTGTGGCGAAGTTTCCCGCCGTCCGGAGTCGTTTCCCGCCATCCGGAGCCGATTCCCGCCATCAGACGCCATCTTGGACCGTTTCCTGCCGTCTTCTGCCGTCTTCCCGCCATCCGCAGCTGTTTCCCGCCATCGGACGCCATCTTCAGGACGCCACGTGGGAAGAAAAGGGGCGTGGACGTCAAAACCGCGCGAGATCCGAAGCTCCGCCCCACGCACCGACGCTGCGCAAGGTCCTGGAAGGGAGAGAGAGCGCGACGCTGACGTCATCAGGACGCGACGCCAGGTCCTCGTCCATAGCAGCAGCGGAGCCGCGGCCTACAGAAGAGGATCGTCGGAAGGTAGGCCACGCTTGACTAGGGGGGAGGAAGATGTCGGACACAGATGCCCCCACTACCACCAACGCAGCTGCAGCAGCGGTGATGCCATTTTCCCTGCCTTACATCCCTGGAGCGGCCTGGCTGCCTAAGTACTCTGGGGAGCCCCATGCCCTAACTGACTTTAAGGAAAGGCTGTACAGTTTGTTCCAGGTTTACCCCCTGACAGAGGAACAGAAGGTCAGCATACTAACAGGGCAGTTAACTGGCGCAGCCCAAAGGGAGGTAAAATCATGGCCCACTGAGGAGAAAAGGACTGTGAAGGGTATTCTGGCCCGGCTGCGGGGTACCTTTGACACACGTACCTCCGCTGAAATTAAAATGAGGTTCTATGGGTGTAAGCAGCGGGCACAGGACAGCATCAGAGACTATGCCCTAAATCTGCAGGAAGCCTTGAGGGCTATTCAACAAACTGACCCTGGCAGTGTGCAGGAAACGGATAAGCTGCTAACAGAACAATTCATAGAAGGTCTGCTGTCTAGCGCCCACAGGGCCCAACTGCGCCTCATGTTCTTTCAGAACCCCGACCTGACCTTTGCCCAATTTAAGGACAGGGCCATAAGGGTGCTCCGTGAACCTGCAACCAGTGGCACTATAAACCCCCGGCGCCCTGCTCTCACCTACCACCAGGAGGCAGCGCCCTCCTCTATGGACCCCGTGGGGGCTGATGCACAGGCCCTGAACCAAACCCCGTCAAAAGATCTGCACCACCAAGTCCAGGAGCTGACCAGGAGCGTCGCGGCGTTGACGAGGACCGTCCAGGCATTGCAAGTGGACCCGTCAAGACCCATCGAGCTGGCTTCAAGTCCGGAGGATGTCCCGTGGTGTCGACAGAGGAGGATCCCGTCGTTCCGAAGGAGGCCCACAGACCGCTACGCAGAGGATGGACAGCCCATTTGCCGTCGATGCAACCAGCCCGGACACATGTCCAGGTACTGTAATTTAAACGGGTCCAACCTGGGGCAGAGGGCCAACCCCCAGGCATAAGATCACCAGGCCCTTACAATTGGCGTAATAAGTACGTTGGGGGGTGCCCGGTTTTACCCGTGGTGCTGGACGGTATCCCCATGAGCGCCTTGCTGGATACTGGGTCACAAGTAACCACTATCCCTTATGTACTTTTTAAGCAGTATTGGACTGATGCTGATATCACACGGTATCCAGACAGTAACTTGAGCATCATCGCCAGTAATGGCTTACCCGTGCCGCAGATGGGGTTCAAGGAGATGACCATTAAAATTGGTAAAGTTGAACTGCCGGCACAGGGAGTGATTATTGTGGACATTGACCGTCGTGAAAGTCACCCTAAAATAACTGTGGGTACTAACGTAATTGAAAATTGTCTTTCAGAGGTAATTGTAATTCTACAACAGGTGGCGGTGAATGCTAGTTCCAGCCAACAGAGAGTCCTCAACAAGGAGATAAAAGCCCTGATGAGACGGCAGCAGGTAGAACTGTCTGGTGGTGAGATCGGTAGCGTAAGACTGAGTGACCCAATCCCCATTTCCATGCCTCCCAAAAGTGAAATGATGATCTGGTGTCGGACTGCAATCGGGTTGAGAGGTAGAGACTACCAAGCCATGGTAGAACCCGTGTACTCAGACAGCAGGCCCACCATTTTGACAGCCCGGGGGGTGGTTGATGTCCGTCATGGGAGGGTGCCCGTCCGCATCCTCAACATTGGGGAGAGGGAAGTACACTTACCCAGGTACGCTACACTCGCCAAACTGTTTGTTGTCGAACACAAAGCTATCAGGGCCGTGGAACCCTTGCCTCCATCTCCTCAGGCAGAGGGTAATGGCTCCCAGAAACAAAAGGAGGACTGGTGCCAGAAACTCCATGTGGGTGCTGACTCCACTCCCCTGCACCAAAAACAAGGAGTCTACTGGGTGGTACAGGAGTACGAGAGAGTCTTTAGTAAGCACCCGCTAGACTTCGGCAGAGTAAAGGGGATAGAACACCACATCCCCACAGGGACCCACCCACCAATAAAAGAGAGACACAGGCCTGTACCCCCTGCACATTATCAGAACGCCAAGGGCATGCTAAGAGAAATGAAAGAAGCTGGGGTCATTAGAGACTGCTGTAGCCCCTGGGCAGCCCCCTTGGTTCTGGTGAAAAAGAAAGACGGCACCATGAGAATGTGCGTGGACTATAGACAAATCAACCGTATCACTCACAAAGACGCATATCCGCTGCCTAGAATAGAGGAGTCTTTAGCCGCACTAAAATCAGCTAACTTCTTTTCTACTTTGGACCTTACTAGCGGGTACTGGCAGGTTCCTGTGGCAGAGGCTGACAAGGAGAAGACCGCCTTCACCACCCCGATGGGACTGAGTGAGTTCAACTGTATGCCTTTCGGGCTCTGCAACGCACCAGGGACCTTCCAGCGGCTGATGGAATGCTGTCTAGGGCACCGAAACTTCGAGACGGTCCTCCTTTACCTGGACGACGTGATCGTCTATTCGAAAACCTACGAGGACCATCTAAAGCACCTGGCCGAGGTGTTCGAAGCCCTGGCAGGCTACGGCCTGAAGGTGAAACCATCGAAGTGTCACCTGCTGAAACCAAAGGTCCAGTACCTAGGGCACGTGGTAAGCGCGGAAGGAGTGGCCCCCGACCCTGACAAGGTCACGGCAATCAAGAGCTGGCCAAGCCCCTCGAACATCAAAGAGGTGAGACAGTTTCTCGGGTTGGTAGGCTACTACCGAAGGTTCATCCCCGGGTTCACTGAGATGGCAGCTCCTATGCAGGACCTCCTGATCGGACAGTCTAAGTCCAGGAGCCAAAAGCCGCCCTTCAAGTGGGATAAACCGGAAGAGGAGTCCTTCCGCCAGCTAAAGATGGCCCTCACAGGGGACGAGATCCTGGCCTACCCTGATTATGGCCAGCCTTTCATTCTCCACACAGATGCCAGTAATGTGGGACTGGGAGCCGTACTGTCCCAAAACCAACAGGGCAGAGAAAGGGTGATTGCGTACGCCAGCCGGAAGCTGAGGCCCACCGAGAGGAACCCGGAGAATTACAGCTCCTTCAAGCTAGAATTCTTGGCGGTGGTGTGGGCCGTGACGGAACGCTTCAAGCATTACCTGGCCTCCGCAAAGTTCACCGTGTACACGGACAACAACCCGTTGACACACCTGGACAATGCAAGACTGGGTGCCCTAGAACAGCGGTGGATGGCTCGTCTCTCCAACTATGACTTCGTGATCAAGTACCGGGCCGGCAAAACCAATGCCAACGCTGACGCCCTATCGAGGATGCCTCACTTACCTGAAGGTGATGAAGACCCAGAAGAGCTGGAGGAGGTAGAACTCCCCGCGTTTCACCGGTATGGAGCCGCTCAATACTCCCACCGCGTGAAGGAGGAGGATCTAACAACCGTGATGATCAATCCCCTACCTCACCACAGCTGGGCCGAGACCCAAGATAGTGACCCTGCCATCCGCCTGGTGAAAGATCTGCTGACCCAGGAAGACGCCCGCATGGATCCGGATGCCCCAGAGGAAAGAGAAGAGCAAGCTGTTCCTCTATGAAGGCAAGTTGTGCAGAAGGATTGTCAACCACCGGACGCACGAGCTGACCTGGCAAGTCGTGGTCCCAAGGCGGGATGCAGCTATGGTCCTGGGGGCTTACCATGACAGAGTGGGGCACTTCGGTTGGAAGAAACTGGAGTTCCTGCTAAGAGGAAGGTTCTTTTGGGTCGGCATGAGAGGAGCTGTAGAAAAGTGGTGCAGAGACTGTGGCCCTTGTCACCTGAGGAGGAAGGACCGCACCAGCCAGAAGACATCCTTGAGGCCCATCGTCACCACGCAGCCTCTTGAGCTGGTAGCTCTGGACCACGTCAAATTGGCTCCAAGCCGGTCTGGATACATCTATGCCCTGACAATCGTGGACCACTATTCCCGTTTTCTAGTGGTGGTCCCGGTAAAGGACTTGACAGCCCAAACAGCGGCCAGAGCCTTCCAGCAATATTTCTGCCGTCCACACGGGTATCCGGAACAGGTCCTGACAGACCAGGGTCCAGCGTTCGAGGCTGAAATCTTCCAGGAGTTCTGCAACCTCTATGGCTGTAAGAAGATTCGTACAACGCCTTACCACCCCCAAACCAACGGGATGTGTGAGAAGATGAGCAAAATAGTCATTGGTCTCCTGAAGACGTTGCCCCTGGAGGAACGCAGCCTGTGGCCAGAAAAACTGCCGGACCTGATAGACCTATACAACAATATCCCGGTGAATGCTACAAACTGCACCCCGGCTTACCTGACGCGAGCCAGACCAGGTAAGCTGCCCGTAGACCTGGAGATGGGAGTCCTAATACCTGAGGACACCTCCCCGGGTGCGGACTGGGATATGGAAAGGCAACTGCAGTACAGGAGAGTGTGGAGAAGAGCCTGGCCCAGGTGAGAGAGAGGCAAGAATAACTCTTCAATCAACACACCCCTGCTGGTCCCCTAGAACCTGGTGAGCAAGTCCTAAAGCGAAAAAGAAGGCTTCACAAGTTGGACGACCAATGGGAAAGGGAACCCTACACCGTACTGCAGTCTGACCACGACAACCCAAAGGTGTGTGTAATCACCAAGGACGGAGGAGAAACCACTAGTGTCATCTCCAGAGACCACCTCAAAAGATGCCCCGAGCAACTCCGTAGTGCAGAAGAGGATCAGAGTGACCTTGAACCCGCAGAGGACAAGGAAGAAATGATCAGCACCATTCTCGGAGAGTTCCCTCAGTCCTGGACTCGCATAAATGATGCCATAGTGGTACCTGTCCTGCATTTCCTGCAACCGGCACAGCAACAACCAACACCAGAGCCGGAAGGTGAAGAGGAGCAAGCGGTTCCAGAGGCAGAAGAGCCTGTACAGCAGCCCAGGAGAGTCAACCCTCTGCTGACAGTGAGCCTGCCATGCCTGCGGTAAGCCAAAGGACCCGCAGACAGCTGCCTGCCCTACCTGTACACCCAGCTGGTAGCTGTACCCCTAACGCTAGTGGGGAAAGCCAGGTTGGTCCACCACCAGACAGTGGGCTACGTAGATCAACCAGGAGCACAAAGGGGCAGATACCCGCTCGCTGGAGAATATAGAGTGTACTAAAATTGTAAATAATCCTGTTGCCAAATGTTGAAATGTTTGCCAAGTTACATGCTTGTTTGGTAATTCCGTGTTTCAGTTTCTTGCAGTTACCGTACGGACTCACAGGTTATGGACTTTTTATAATCAGGACCTTGTATGGACTGCATTCGGAGCCTAACCCAGGAATGAACTAAGACTGTGAAGGACTTGGGGTAGGACAGACCCCCACCTGGTTAAGGCTCCCCATTGTGTTGGTGATATGGACACCCGGTCACAGACCACACTGTGACCTTAAGAACTCAATTTGTGCGTCGTCTGTCTATTAATGTTTTATGGTTATGCATATTGTCTTTGTTTATTGTTTAGTCCCGGAGTACTAAATTTCACTAGGGGGGAATGTGTCACCCTGGCCTGGATGCCACAAGTGTAATTAAAGCTGTGTCTGAGAGCAAGGGGGAGGTTCTCTAGTCAGGGGAACATTAGCATGCAATGCCTCCTGTCTCAGGCCAGTAGGGGGAGCTGGCTGCCCCTATAAAAGCTGGTACTGGGGGCAGGGTTAGGGAGAACTTGATGGCCTGTCTCAGCACTGAGACTTGTCCCAGAGCAGAGCAGGGACAGACAGTTGCACGGCACCTAAGAGGAAGTGTGGCAGGAGGAGAGCCACAAGCCAGAGACAAGAGGCGAAGAGAGCCTGTCTTGGCAGATAAAGGACTTAATTTACCAGACTTTGGTGTCTGAGGCTGGAAGGATTCCACATCCCCCAGCAGATAACCAGTTCGCAGGGGACTGTATATTCCTTGGCCTAAGAAGCCTGGAGGCCCTGCCACAACAGAAGGGACCAGCAAAGCCGTACAAGGCTGGGAGCAGAAAGGAACCCACGTCGCAGGCCATACAGGCGAGAATACACGGAAAGCTCGGAAACGTGGGCTGTTACCCTATAACGAGGAGATAGCCAGAAGGAGCGCAGAAAGCACGGTAGGCCTACACCCTCAGCTTGACCAGGGCCAATTTCCCCGTTGCTCTCAGACATCCAGGTACCCTCCTAGCTGGGACTGTTTGTGGGTCAATTTACCTGTTCTAGTAAAGACCCTGGACTGCAACCTGTTGTCTGCGTGCTCCTTGCTCCTCCAGCACTATCAGCACTGGGACTCTCACTACCATCACTCCCAACATCCATTATACTGCCCTGGGGCTGCACTCTTCCCGTGGGGAGCCACACTACCCTAGCTGCACACCTCATCAGCCCCAGCGGTCTGCATGCAGCGGCGGTTCCTAATAACCGCAATCCACGGGTGGCGTAGTCGGACATTATCAATAGAGCATAGCAGACTACCATTGGTCTGACCACCCTGAGCCACGGAACCGGGTTGCCACTACTACTCCCATCGTTTCCCTACCGCCCGGATCCTAGTGCCCCACGGCCCAGGGGGCGAGTCATACACAATTCACATTTCGTTATACAAGGAATTTACTAGTGATGCCACATAATGCATTAATAGCCCAATCACTAATTTAATTACATGGACTGTCACTTTCACAGAGAAGCTCTCAGGCACTGCCTAACAATACATTGGGGAGAATATCTGGATTTAAAAAATTGTCCTATTTATTTTTGGGCAGCTGCATGTGTGTACATGTGAAAAATAGTAATAATAATAACAATGAAAATTACTCACTTGTTAAATCCATTGCCAACTTCTCTTTACATTGCCACTATCATGAAGTGCCATGACAATCACTGGCCGCAGTAATAGTGCCGCTGTAGCCCAGTGGGTGGGCAATTAATTTTCCAGAGGGACCACAGTTTTAACTATATACATTGAGAGGCCCCACATAGCCCCTCTATATACAGTTTGAAAACCCACATAACCACTCTATATATGTGGCACCCTGCTATTACAGGTACCACAGGACCCAAAAGGGTGCATGGACGGACTTCTCCACAAGAGGCCCTCATTACATAACAGACACCTCCACCCTTCCACCTCATACCACCAGAGGGAGCCTGTTAGGGATATATATACTGGAGGGTGGAGTTAGGCAGTCAGTGTGTGCTGGCACAGGGATCCGTGAAGAAGCTGCATGTGAGCTGCTGTGCTGAGGGCCAGCCAGGGCCTAAAGCACGTGCTGAAGCCTTGGGGCCTAGAGCGGGGCCAGAGGCAAGGAGAAGAGTGAGAGGAGTTAAGGGGGCAGAGGAGCATCTGAAGCTCACCCCAGGACACAAGCCGGACACCGGGTCCGCGCCTACAGGGTCCTCTACGCCCAGTAGGAATAACCGGTATACCAGGAGGATTCTAAACCCCTGGTCAACCTGAAGCTACAATCATTTAAAGAACTAGGAACCACGAAGGCCCCAACATCCAGGGATAGTGGTAGCCAGAAGAAAGTTCTTACCACCAAGCATACAGGTTAGAGTGAAAGAGTACCGAAGCTAGGCATAGTTCCAGGCTGGCCAGAAGCTTTAGAGAGAGGAAGAAACAGATCAGGAGGCCTTATACCTGCTCACTGGGGAGAGTCCAGAAGTGTACCCTTCCTTTCAAGTACCCTGGACCGTACCTGCCGTCTACATCAGTAAAGGTACTGAAGCGAACCCCCTGTGTGCGTGTCTGTTATTCTCCCCTGGCCCAGCTGGGTCACCTCTCACCTGCATCCCTTTCATCAACCCTGCCCCGGGGGCCCGCTCCGCCTGTGGGGAGCAGAAAACATCCCAGCTGCCATCTCATCACCCCTGGAGGTCTGCAGCAGCGCCGGTACTCATTACCGGGAACCACAGGTGGCTTCACGAGACAAAGCTGTTAACAAACCCCCTTTTAGAGAGTGACCCCAGGGTGCGGGCCCGGGAGCCAACTACCGTGACATCCCACAGAAAGTCAAGGCCTGGGTACCGAGTAACCCCCGTATACCTCTGGGCGAGTCATATACAGTATGAGACCCCACATAGCCTCTCTATATACAATATGAGCACTCACATAGCCTCCTATATACAGTATGAGCCCCCACATAACCTCCTATATACAGTATGAGCCCCCATATAGCCTCCTATATACAGTTTGAGCCCCCACATAGCTCCCTATATAACTGCACTTACACATATGAAAAATAAAACCAGCACATACCTCGCTCCCATTTCCCCGTCGCTCTGCTGTCTCTCGTGTACTGACTTTCCGTACAGCAGATGCGATTAAGTGACGTCATCGTGTCTGCTGTCTCACAAGCTGATTAGTGGAAGAATGACCTGGCGTTCTTTCTTCCACCAATGTATTCACCGCTATCTGCATCCCGAGGATGTGGATAGCAGTGACAGTGGGCGTTGGCAGACAGGCAAGAGCATGGTGCCACCCATGGGCCACTGTTTCAGCCCTTCGGTTGTCTCAGTCCAGACCGGAACAGCCAGAGGGCCAGATGTGGCCCGCAGGCCGCAGTTTGTCCAGCTGTGCTGTAGCCAGTAATTTTCAGCAGCAATTATGTGACAGCATAGCACCCTCTTGCATGTGTGATGACAACAGAAACTGTGGGCGCCCTCGGCGCTTGAGTGGTAGGAATATTTCTAAAGAGGATTTGTCACAAGATTTCACAATACAAACTGTACACATTATCAAGTAGATCTCTATGACCTGATGAGGCTAGTATACTTACTTTGAAAATCCATGCCAGAATGACTGTATATAATCTTGATATTAAAATAAGCATTTTAATAGGAAGAGGGGAAAACTTTGAAAAAGGATTAACCAGCGATTCTAACATGAATTTTGAAAAGATGGACATCAGCCTCTTCTGGTCAACTATTTTTTACTAAACAATGTATATAGTTTGTATTGTGAAATCTGTTTAAAAGTTGTTGTCCTGTTTGAAAGATTATTCCCCAATAGGCTGATGGAAGTAAAAAACAAACAAACTAACAAACTGAACTCTTAGGTTTGATTCACACTAGGCAAACAAGTTTGCCTTTACGCGGGCAGTGTAAATAAACTGCCAATCACCCGATAAATGAGGAAAATGTTCATTCGTCTAATGAAATGATTTTTATGCTCTCTTAAAATAATTGTTCTTGGCAGCACATTGGCCAGTGTAGGCAAGATATGAGCTTCTGAGATCAATGACAGCCTACGCACACAGAACGATCTATCACAGATTGTTTTGTGAGTGTCTAAAAAGCTATTAAATATCTAAACAATCCGCAAACATATAGCCGATCATTTTCGATAGCAGGTCAGTTAGTGTAAACCCAGCTTTAGTCTATGTGCCCACGATGCAGAAATGCTCCGGATTTTTTCCTGAGCGTTTCTGCATCTCCCTGGCAGAAAAAACGCATGCAGATTGTACATGTGGATTGTACATGCGGATTGTACATGCGGATTGTACATGCGGATTGTACATGCGGATTGTGCATGCGGATTGTACATGTGGATTGTACATGCGGATTGTACATGCGGATTGTACATGTGGATTGTACATGCGGATTGTACATGCGTTTTTCCTGCCAGGGACATGCGGAAGTGAAGCGTTCTTCACATGCATTTCCGCATGCGGGTTGTAAAGCGCTTTCTAAGCGATTTTAGCATCACTTGGAAAGTGCTTGACAACTTGGTCACACTATATAAATCCATGCAAACGGCATGGATTTATATAGTGTGACCCCAAAGAATGTCAAAAAATAAATCTATACTTTATTCGATCTGTCCTGGCTTGCCGGCAGCTGGCGGTACACTACACTGAAGGACCTGCCATCACATGACTAAATGACGTCAGCGCAAGTCCTTCAGTCCACCGCGAGCTGCCGGCAAGTGAAGACAAGGAGACCGGGGGCCATCAGAAGGTAAGTATAATATTTATTTTTTATTTTATTCTTTTTTTCATGGGTTCTATGGTACTCGGGTCCGGAGGAGAGTCTCCTCTCCTCCAGACCCGGGTACCATCCGAACATTGAAACACTTGGATTCCGCATGTACAGATCCAGTGATGCGGAATACAAGCGTTCCAATGCAAGTCAATGGTGGCGAAAATGCAGCGCTTCCGCAAAATAATTGGTAGTGCTGCGTTTTTTTCCGCAATGATAATTCACAGCGGAAATTTCCGCAGCATGTGCACAGCACATGTGGATTATCATTGGGGAACTTGGCAGGCCTTCTACCATGCGTTTTGTAAGCGTTTCTGCAGCGTTTTTGCCGCTGCAGAAACGCTTAAAAAACGCATCGTGGGCACACACCCTTACACTCCTGAGGTCCTGTCTCTTGCAGCTGCTCCAATCATTGTTGATCAGCTACAGTGGTGATATTATTATTATTATTATTATTATTTATTGTTATAGCGCCATTTATTCCATGGCGCTTTACATGTGAAAAGGGGTATTCATAGCAAAAACAAGTACAATAATGTGACAGCGACTGGTACAGGAGGAGCGAGGACCCTGCCCGCGAGGGCTCACAATCTATTAGGGATGGGTGAGGATACATTAGGTGAGGGTAGAGCTGGTCATGCAGCGGTGGTTACTGCAGGTTGTAGGATTGTCGGAAGAGGTGGGTCTTCAGGCTCCTTTTGAAGGTTTCCACGGTCGACTAGAGTCTGATGTGTTGGGGTATGCAATTGTGGGAGGAGGAGATAAGAGGGGAGTAGAGAAGGAGATCTTGTGAGGATCAGGGGTTGCGTGCGGGTATGTTACGGGAGACTAGGTCAGAGATATATGGAGGAGACAGGTTGTGAATGGCTTCGTATGCCATGGTTAGGGTTTTGAACTGGAGTCTCTGAGCAATGGGGAGCCAGTGAAGAGATTGACAGAGAGGAGAGGCCGGGGAATAGCGGGGGGACAGGTGGATTAGTCGGGCAGCAGAGTTTAGGATAGATTGGAGGGGTGCAAGAGTGGTAGAAGGGAGGCCACAGAGCAGGAGGTTGCAGTAGTCGAGGCGGGACATGATGAGGGCATGCACTAGTGTTTTTGAAGATTCATGGTTGAGGAATGTGCGGATCCGGGAGATATTTTTGAGTTGGAGTCGGCAGGAAGTGGAAAGGGCTTGGATATGTGGTTTGAAGGAGAGATCAGAGTCCAGGGTTACTCCAAGGCAGCAAGCTTGGGGGACTGGGGAGAGTGGACAGCCATTGACATTGATAGATAGGTCAGTTGGGGGGGGGGTGAATGAGATGGCGGAAAGATGATGAATTCTGTTTTGTCCATGTTAAGTTTTAGAAATCTATCAGAGAAGAAGGATGAAATGGCGGACAGACGTTGTGGGATTTTGGTTAGTAGGGATGAGATATCGGGTCCAGAGAGGTAGATCTGTGTGTCATCAGCATAGAGGTGATAATGAAAGCCATGGGACTCTATGAGCTGCCCCAGGCCTAAGGTGTAGATGGAGAAGAGCAGAGGTCCTAGGACTGAACCTTGGGGGACACCGACAGATAGGGGGCGAGATGAGGAGGTGGTGCGTGAGTGGGAGACACTGAATGTCCTGTCTGTTAGGTATGAGGTGCTGCAGCTAATCACTGAGCTCAGCGGCAGTGCTGTTTCAGAAGGCAGGAGCTGCTGAGCTCAGAGATTGGTTTCAGTGCTGTCAACATGACATCACCGCTGCAGCCGATCAACAAAAAGCAGAGGCAAGAGGCAACTCTGGGACCCAGGACGGTGAGAAAGAGCTCAGTTTTTTTGTTTGTTTCCCTTAGTCTATCTTTGAAACAATACCGCCTCTTTAAGACTTTTTGACTTATTTACTGGATATGACATAAATGCCTGATAGGCGTGGAACTCACCTTGCTGTTTTGTACCCACTGAAGTTTTCCATTGAAATCAATGGAAGTTAAAGAAGGAGCAAAGCTTTGGAGTAAAATCAGGGTTTCTGGAGGTACAATATGGGCGCATAGAATTCAACAGGTGTCTGTGTGAAATGAATTCCAAATTATACTTTTAGCCATTTTTTGGAAACAGCGTTCGGACACAGAGATTCTTTCTTGGTGCAGAACGAGCAAGCTAAAAGTTGGAGGCAGTTCAGTGCCACACATAACCAATTGTACCCTGTAGTGTTTGCAAAACACCTTGTTGATTGTTTTGTACTGAACAAGTCACTTATTCCCAGGTCCCTTTATTGGTTCCTTTTCATAAATCTGTTTTTACAAAACATTTGGTGGTATGAACCACTTCTGCTTTCTCTTCCCTTGGGTTGTTAGATACCTGATTTACATTGAGCTAATACAATAAAATCACTTTATAGTTAAAAACTGCTATCTGCAAATTATATATATATATATATATATATATATAATGTTCAGCTAAAACTATTGATAACACATCCACACAGCTGTCTAAATATACTGGTAACATGGTGGACTGATTATTCAGCTGGTTGGGCACTACTCAGTGCTGGCTTTAGGCTGGTCAAATTGGTTAATTGCAAGGCCATCCTGCCAAAAAAGGGCACCTAGCAGCAGCATAGCTTCCGGGGTAAGCAAAGGGGGCCATCGCTCCAGGCCAACTCGCACGCAGGAGCCTACCTAGAGCGACTGCCATTTATAACTGTATTGGCATGCACAGCATGCCAATACTAAAGGGACTCTGTCACCACAGAATGACTTTTCAAACCAAGTACTGATGTTCAGTGCTTCATGGCATGGCCTCCACCCTTCTCAAGCCCTATGAAGCCAGAGCTGTCAATCAAAGAAGAGGCGAGGATGGAGATTGAGGGAGAACAAGCCGGTGTGAAGGTGTATTTAAATGATTGGCCCCGCCGTAAAGCACCGAGTAGCAGTACTTAGTCATTCTGTGCTGACAGAGTCCCTTTTACTCTGCTGTAGAACATGGAGCCATAATTTCCCTGCCCTACTTCACTCTGTTCTGTACGCCATAGGTCGCTTTGGGCCTGCATCCTAAAGAATGGCAGGAACCTGGATAAGATGTCAGAGTCCCGACGAAGGCAGCATGATGACGTTACTGTGTTGCTCTACCCAAGCTAGGACACTGACTGTGCTGATGGGTGAACCAAGATCCATGGTTAGGTGAGTATATAGTATATTTTTTCATTTTTTCATTTTATGCTTCTGTAATTGTAGAGAAACTGCTGGGTTATCATACTGTGTGGGATCATACTGTCTTGGGGTATCCTACTTTGTGTGGGGGTCATATAGTGTATAAGAGGGCTGTGGAGTCATCAATCATGTGTGCGGGGCTCTGAGGGCCATCATACTGTCCAAGGGGGCAGTTGGGATATCATACTGTGCAGGTGGCTGTGGGGACTATCATATTCTGTAGGGGTCTGTGGGGGGCATCATAACATCATACTATGTGAAAGGCTGTGGGGGTCATCCTACTGTGTGGAGGGGCTGTGATGACATCATTCTCTGGGGGCCATCATGCTGTGTGAAAGGTATTGGTGTCCATCATACTGTGTGAGAGGGCTGTAGGGTCATCATACTTTGTGGGGTGAATCATACTGGGTGGGTGAGCTGTGAGGGCATTATACTTGAAGAAGAGGGTTTTGGGGGCCATCGTATTGTTCGTGGGGCCATCATACTGTGTGAAAGGGCTGTGAGGACATCATACTGTGTGTCTTAGGTCCATCATACTGTATTGGGACTGTGGGATCCATCATACTATGGGAGGGTCATTATATTTTGTGGGGGGCAGTGGGATCCATCATACTATTGGGGGCCAGTCATACTGTGTGAGGGGTAATGGGGTCCATCATTCTGTGTGGGAGGGCTGTGGGGACATCATACTGTGTGTGGGGGTGGCCTGTGAGGGCATTATATTGTGTGTAGGGGCTATGGGGGCAATCATAGTGTGTGTGTGTGTGTTCTGTGGGGACCATCCTACTTTAAGGTGGCTGTTGGGTCATCAGGGTACAATACTTTTTAGGTGAACTCAGAAGACCATATTAAATGTTAAGTGGGCACCTAAGAGGAACATTACTTTTATACCACACAGCAGGTGCAATAATAAGGACAGATATGGCAGCAGAAGGCTCAGCATTGGGGTATCAGCAAGATGAGAAGTTCGTGTAGGATGGGAACAGTGCTGGAAATGTGAGAAGTTAAATGTGTCTTTGTTGTAAACTCTACGGAAGAGTCATGGTTGGAGAAGTTGTCACGGTAGTCTAACTAGATGGAAACACAGGAGACTTGAACAACGCCATCATAAAGAATATCATTTATAAGTTACCATCTATAACTGTAGTGTAATCTCTTAATGTGTTTTGCAGAACTGGCATATACTTGACGCGCCCCCTGGGCCGTGGGGTACTCGGTAGCCAGGCCGGGCGTTGCTAGGAGAGATGTCACAGTGGCGGTGACCCGGTCCGTGACCCAGGGCAGTCAATAAAAGGGGATTTTATAGGTTTTGTATTTAATGTTCGTGACGCCACCTGTGGTAAGCAGCTAAAGGGAGCCGCCACTGCGGAGCAGGTCCTCTGGAGCTGTTGTTAATGCAGCAGAGTTGGTTCAGCTCTCCACAGGTAGAACTTAGCTCCAGGGAAGAGTAGTGGGGATGTAATAGATGTTGCTGTTGTGCAGGGTGGTGCAGAGGATGATGGCGCAATAATAATTCGCAGAGACAGTGGGGTGCAGTCTTCAGGGTTTTACTCACGATTTTTAGACTCCAAGTTACCAGGGCCAGGGTAACTCCCCACGCCGTCCTGTGTTTACCCTGGGAGGGGTTAAGCAAACTCCCAGGTACCTCCGGAGTATGTAACGGGACCCCGTTCTGTGTGCCTTTTCTGGTCGTCGTCCTGCGCTGGCTCTCACCCTCCTGCCCTGCGCCCCAAACCCAGTGTCCCAAGCCAGTAACCGCGGACCTTGTCGGGCGACGTCTTCTCTGTCCCCTGGGTCCTCTATGGTCACCTTTTTAGCGATTAGATGTGGCTGTTGGCTGCAGCACCTGAAATGCTGCACCCTCCGGTTATCTAGTTGAGACTTGAAGAACTCTGCTAGTTTAGGGGCCGGTCCCCTCTCTGCGACCTGATCCTTCAACTCCTGGTGGGTTCGGGCGCACGGGTGGCATCCGCACTGCCCGTGCCCCTGGGATCCTTTCTGTTCAGGTGCCTTCCTTCCTGCTCCTCTCCTCTCTTCAGTCTGTCCTGGGTCTCTCTCACTAGGCCCTCCTCCTGAGCAGAGCTCCTGCTCCACACACTCTCTCCTCACTGTTCCCTCAGACTGTTCTCACCACTCCCAAGATGGCTTCCCCTTTTTGTATCCTCCTTCTCCCTAATCTGCTTCCTCCACCCACACCCACTACATGGTTCCCCCTCTCTTGGTTCCCCCCACTCCAGCCAGGGACAGGGCTCAGCAGTGCAGCAATGCATCTTGCCCCTCCTGCTGGTCTGGAGTAGTGTAGTGTTGGATGCAGGTGTTTGGGTCCCGGGCAGTACTCCATCCCTACCTGAGAGTGGGATACCACACCTCTGGGTGAGATGCAGCACCTCTGTGGCGACTGAACCCGCCGGGGCGCCACATACCACTATACAGTCATTATATGGTGGTAATATTGTCCTTTGTCTTTGTCTAGTCATATTTTTTTGTAGCAGCATGATCATCTGCTTATGTTCCCTTTTAAATACTAAGGCAAGTTCACACGTTGCATTTTTGCTACGTTTTTTTCCGAAAGCAAAACCTGCTCTCTTGGCAGTGAAAAAAGCTGCTTACAAAAAACTGTTTTTTCTGCATTTTTCCTGCGTTTTTCAGGATCCCAAAGTTCAGCTTTGCTTTCGCCACAGATGCATGAACAATGCAAGGTGTTCGGTTACCAGTGCAAGACATATGTGAAACCATAAAACCATTTTGGAAAAAGGGGCAATTTCATCAAATTATTTAGTGGAAAAAGATTTTTATGTCTGAAAAAATAGTTACTATTACGAACAAAACAGTTCACATGAGTTCATGAAAAAATATACAATTGAAAATGTAACAGCAGGGGGAGTTGAATTGATTGGGAATAGTTTGCCTAAGATATTGGCAGAGCATTCAGTTTGTAGGACACTGTTTACTTTTAGACTTTGGTTGGCCCTTGAGTTGCTCAGGTAGTGTTCAGTTTCACACCTTGGTCAGGAAATGTTGACTTTTCACATATCACTAATTTAATTAAACTGTACTAATCCTAACTGCCATTCTCAGGCGAGGAGACCAAGACATTATGGTTAAAACTTGGGAAAAATCATGAAAATAATTGTGTTTCACATACTGCTGTACTTGCTTTTTCACTAAAAACTCTGTGGGTGTCATGTCACGTTTGCAGAGCCCGTGATGGGCCTAAACAGTGGAAAACCTCGACAAGTTACCCCATTTTGGAAACTACACCCCTCAAGGATTTCATCCAGTGGTATAGTGAGCATTTTGATCCCACAGGTACTACACACAATTTGATAACATTAGGTCGTCATATTGAACATTTTCATTTTTTTCACGAAAATGTAGTTTTAGCCCCAAATTTGTAATTTTTACAATGGGTAATAGGAGAAAACGGACGCAATAATTTGTTATGCTATTTATCCCGAATGCGATGATGCCCCATATGTCATCATAAATTACTGTTAGGCCACACATCAGGGCTGAGAAGGAAGGAGCGCTATTTGGTTTTTGGAGCATAGATTTTGATAGAATAGTTTGTGGGCGACATTTGCGGAGCCCCAAAAGGTGCCAGAACAGCAGAAAAAAATGCAAAAGTGACCCCACTGTAAAAACTACACATCTCAATGAATTTATCTTTACCCTGCCGTAACTATTATGTAACATCCACCCCAAGCTTTATTCTGGAGAATTGCAAATATGCCAGTTTAGTGCCAATACATTGTGCCCCATAAAGTGTGGGACCGCCATATATTGTAGCACCCCCATACATTTCTCCTGGTGACGCACACCCCGTAAATTGTTAAGTGCTTCGTCCGCTACAATAATGCCAAACATGAGGCCGCTTACTGAAGTTTAGGCACAGTGGGGCTCAGAAGGAGGGGAGCATTTGGATTTGGGAGCGCAGAATTCACTGGATTTTATTTGAGGGGTTGGGAGCTGTTTCCAGAGTCTTTGTTCTACCAGTACCGTGGAACCCCCTAGAGTTCCAGTGACAGATGATGGATCTGAGAGGGGGCTGGTTTTGTGTGGGATAAATTAGGGGGTTTAATGAGTAACATTTTGGGGTACATAATTTTTGATTGCTTCTAGAATAAGACTGGATCGCCTTCTTGTGTTCTATGCTGAGCACTTACGTCTGGGTTTCTGTGTAAATTCCACAAAATTGCAATTCAGACGAAACCCTCAACGAAACCACCCACCATAATGAGGCTGATGGAGACACTTTGAAGTCTGTTTGACGTCTGCTCCAGTGGTCTCCATCTTTTTAGGCGAGCACAGATCTGTGGTTGTCCACACTTGTGCGCAAAAAAAAAAAGCCTAAAATAATGGATGCCGCCAGAACAGAGACCAATCCAAAGGGCCTCCATCGGCATCATAAGTGAGTGGCTCCATCTGGGTTTTTGTCTGAATTGCGGTTTTGGTGAATTTACAACCCCGCTCAGCGGAGAGTGCAGGATAAATGTGAGCCGAGCCTTATTATTTTTTTGGAGGCAGAATGAACAAATAGACACAGTACAAGAATAGTCCTTATTTTTATTTTTGCGTCGTTCACCGTGCGGTATAAGTGATTAAGCAGATTTATTCTTTGGGTCGGTGCGATTACAGTGATACCAGATTTATATGGGTGTAATGGGTAGATACCACACATGATGTTGTTAAGCATCCATCAAATAGAGGGGTTAACCGGGTGCAGCTAGGGGGAGTGGTCAGGCCTGCCTCAGAGAGACTGGGTAGTGTCAGTTCTGGGCTGGACAGTGAGCTTAAAGGATGCAGACCTCTTCACCAGGCTGATGAGGTTTCTGGGACTCTCTCACTGCAACTGCCGCTTGGTTGCTAGTCGTATCTACAGGAAAAAGAAGCAAAAGCAGGAGTTAACTGTTGTTTAGTAGAAGCAAGGATTGAACACCACGTCTGAGGACTGGACTCATCCTTCCGTTCTAAGCCTTTCTCATACCTCACTGCATTCCAAAGTAAAACCTGTGACACTGTGGGCCGGGGGCTGCTGGTGGGAGCATTGCTGTTGTGGGAGCATAGAAGTGTGTTGCTAAAGAGACTTGATCTGTGCTGTACTGTGCTACTGAGGAAGACTGTTTATCAATGTGCCTTTGCAAGGAGAAGCCATTACTGTTAAGGAAGCCTGTTGCTTTAAGAGACTACTGTTTGGTACTGGATGTGCTGATTCTTTAAAATCTGCTGTTCAACTGTTCATGAAGATTCTTGTCAAGTATGTCTGGTCAGCAAATGAATCCATTTACGTGTCTGTGCCTGATGGTCAATACCCCTGTATGACTGAGAGAGCTGCACTATATGGTCGTCCTGAGTAACGGTTCCCCCGGGATTCCAAATAATTCATGAAACCTGTCTCGCCCCTTTCTAAACTTAGGTGGCGTGCACGTAACATTGGTGGCCCATACGTTGAATCCTGAGCGGGAATTAGTGTGGAGAGAAGAGGAAAAGTGACTGAAAACACAGCACAGCACCTCAATTGAACCCTGCTACACCAGTGAAAAGGGAAGACAGCCAGCATTGACTGGGAAGAAATAGGAGATAAAGAAAAGAAAACCAGGCACCTACAAAATGCAAGATTTGGCACATGTTGTACAATCAAAATGGCAACTGTCTTTGCTAAAATGGCGCCCTACAGCTCAGTGGGGAAGAAGGAGGACATCCCATCTTGTAGGAGTGTGTGATAAAAGCGCACAAAGAGAGCCAAACTCCCTGCAGAGGAGCAGTCAGGACAAGGCTGTCCTCTAGGGAAAGTAACTCCACCCACCCAAGTGCAGAACCAATGGCCAGTGAGGTACTGTCCGAGAAGGGGAGGAGCCAAGAGGAACCTGAGGTATCTGTGTGGAAAGAACGCCAATGTGACAAGGAGAAGCAAGTGAAGAGGATCGTGCTCCCTACTGTTGCCCAACATGATGGAGCATGCAGCGTTTAAAGCGCCCCATGGACCCTCAGCAGGAGGAGAAACAACGGAGCATGCAGGTTTGTGTCCTCTCCCCCGTAGCAGTGACTGACCGGGATCCTTCCAGCCGGGCCCGGATGCTTCTGCCCAGCCTCACTGGGATCCAGCGTTCTCCCCAGTGCCGGAGGCGGGACCCTCAGGTATGGTACCTGACCCTGTACTCATCGTCAGACTCACTGAAGAAGTTGCCGGTGTCCGCGTGTACCAGGACCGTAGTACCGCACCGCCCCGCCAAGGCCCGCAGTGACCGCGCACCAAGGTAGGAGCCTGTCCAGGCCTGGAAGTCATCATCGCTGTGGTTACTTCCATCCCGGCCTCCACTATCGTGAGAGGGGTGGGGCCTCCGACCGCCACCAACGAGCACCGCGGGGCCAATATGGCGGCGCACAGCCGGGACCGGACGTCATCGGTAATGGCGCCTATACACCCGACCACCGCTACTGACCGGGCAGGGAGCCAGTAGGTGCCACAGCAAGAGCCTTTGGCCATGTAAGGGGGCTATTCCCAACCCCCACTGGGCACCAGTTCAGGATCCGACCTAACCGGCAGACCGGCAGAGTGAGTCAGCGCCACTGGCAACATCTCAGGGGGCGGCTGCTTTTGTCGGGGAGCAAGAGAAGAACCCCTCCCAGCATCAGTTCAACTCCCCACTATCAATGCCATCTGCAGCCCAGTGTCGATCTACTGTGGAGTGGTGCCAACTAAAGGAAAAAAGGACTAGGACAGTGTTGCTCTCTCTCTAAAAGAAAAAAATCACTGAGTTGAGCTGGTTGCAGATAAAGTTCCTGGGATAGTTCCCCGTTCCAAAGAGTGGTCAGGTTTAACGGCCAAAGTCTACTACTGTTAAGGCTGGACAAGCCGCTGTTCAAGTCACACCAAAAGACTTTTTGCTGCTGAACTTGTCCCCTGCTGGGCTGGATAGGCCCTTGTTTGTTAAAAAAACAAAAAACTTAAATAGCTGGATAAGCTACAATTTATTTTTGTTTTGCCTTATTTTTATTTGTTATGCCCTTTTCTACTGGATATGCAGGCATCTCAACAAGTTGGGGAGTCCTCACTCTCAATTTATGGACTGTGCCCTACCCTGTCCAGGCATTGTTACTTGAAGTTGCACTTTAATTGACTGTGCCTTGAATTGTTTACAAGAAACGTACATTGTTTTTGCCCCTGTTTAAAGGACTGTCCCCTTCACCTGTTCCAGGGTCCTTACCCAGAAGGACCGAGGACCCCGTGCCTTAAGAGAAAAAGGACTGTGTTCTTAAATGGCACAAACCTTCTCAGGAACATTGAATGTATTGAATATGTGTTTTAGTGGTTGTCAAGTATTTTACCAAAGACTGTTGCAGTATTTAAATATGTTGCACTTGATTTAATAAAATTGTTTAGCGGAAGTTAGGGAGAGTCGGTTGAAGAGGTGTGAAAAGCTCCGGCTGAAGAAGGGACTGTTGGTTTGAAATGTGGTTATAAATGCTTTTTCCTTGCAGAAGGACGACCAACAAAAGAGTCAGATAGGGTAAATGTGTCGCTTTTGTAAAGTGCTAAAAAGGGGTTCACAGTGTCCAACCACCACCTCACCTTTAAGTAAAGGGGCAGTATTGGGGGAACACTATCCGAGGATAGTTAGGGGAGAACTACCACAACTCCAAGGGGCTGGTTAAAGTAACCAGGTAGAAGGCAAATGTCGAGGACGACATTCAAAAAGGAGGGAAGAGTGTGATGGTTATATACCACACATGATGTTGTTAAGCATCCAGCAACTAGAGGGGTTAGCCGGGTGCAGCTAAGGGGAGTGGTCAGGCCTGCCTCAGAGAGACTGGGTAGTATCAGTTCTGGGCTGGACAGTGAGCTTAAAGGATGCAGACCTCTTCACCAGGCTGATGAGGATTCTGGGACTCTCTCACTGCAACTGCCGCTTGGTTGCTAGTCGTATCTACAGGAGAAAGAAGCAGAAGCAGGAGTTAACTGTTGTTTAGCTGAATCAAGGATTGAACACCACGTCTGAGGACTGGACTCATCCTTCTGTTTTAAGCCTTTCTCATACCTGACTGCATTCCAAGGTGAAACCTGTGACACCTTGGACCGGGGATTGCTGGTGGGAGCATTGCTGTTTTGGGAGCATAGAAGTGCGTTGCTAAAGAGACTTGATCTGTGCTGCACTGTGCTACTGAGGAAGACTGTTTATCAATGTGCCTTTGCAAGGAGAAGCCATTACTGTTAAGGAAGCCTGTTGCTTTAAGAGACTACTGTTTGGTACTGAACGTGCTGTTTCATTAAAATCTGCTGTTCAACTGTTCATGACGATTCTTGTCAAGTATGTCTGGTCAGCAAATGAATCCATCTATATGTCTGTGCCTGAGGGTCAATACCCCTGTATGACTGAGAGGGCTGCAGTCTATGGTCGCCCTGAGTAACGGTTACCCCAGGATTCCAAAGAATTCATGAAACCTGTCTCGCCCCTATCTAAACTTAGGCGGCGTGCACGTAACATGACGAGCTGCAGATTTTTTTAGTACTATTTTGGGGCACATATTTTTGATCGCTTTTTATTCTGATTTTTCTGGCACAAAATGAACAAAAACCAGCAATTCAGTTATTATTTTTATTTTTTTGTGCCATTCACCATGCAGTAAAAGTGATAAGACTGATTTGCCCGTCGGGTTGGTACGATTACAGTGATACCATACTTATATTTTGTTTTTTATGATTTTCTATTTTTACACACAAAGCCATTTACAATTTTACACACAATACAATTACAATTTTACACACAATGCAAAATATTTTTTTTTGTAAAATACTGTTTTTACAGTATTTTTCAAAAAAAATAATTTTGCATTGTCACATTCTGAGAGCTGTAACTTTTTTTTTTTTGCCGAATGAACTATATTATGGCTTGTTTTTTGCGGGACGGTTTGGCGTTTGTATTTATAATTTTTTTTTACATACGACTTTTTGATTGCTTTTTATTCACTTTTTTTGTGAGCCAGTATGATGAAAAAGTGTCATTTTTAACATGTTTTTTATTATTTATTTTTACGGCATTCACCAAATGGAATAAAAACATAACAGTTTTATAGAGCGAGTTGTTCCGGATGCGGCGATACCAATTATGTGTACGTTTTTTGTTTATTTTTGTTTTATCACAAACGCTGCATTTTGAACCGCGAAACGGATTTCAGTGATTTGTATGCACTTTTTCTTGTTTTTTTTAAACTTTTTTACATATTTTATTACACTTTTTTTCACTTTTTCATGAAGTCCCTCTGTGGGACATGTGTAATTTTCAGTTTGATAGCTGGTCTCATAAACTGCAGTACTCCTGTACAGTGAGTCACTGACTCAGCCTTACTGTGCATGTGAGACCCAGCTTATTGCTGGATCTCACAGGCCACCGTACCCTGGGATCATCAGATGATCTCAGGGTACCATGGTAACCATTGGGACCCGTGATTCTCATTGCGGGGGTCCGATGGTTACTAAGGGAGTCTTGCAACCCCCTTGTAACCACTTAAATACCGCTGTTACAATTGACAGCGGTATTTAAGGGGCTAATCGGGCCCGATCGCCATCTAAACCGGCGGGGCCAATACTGCAGGGTGTCAGCTGTCATATAAAGCTGATACCCGTGGGAATCGCCGCTGCGGGGCGGCGCTATTCACTTATGCCTCAGCGCCGTGAAAGAATGACGCTGAGGCTTAAATACCTTTAAAGACCGCTGTGAAAATGCGTTACAGCGGTCGTTAAGGGGTTAATATAAAGGGTGTGTTGTGAGTGTGTGTGTAACATACAATATGTGTCTGTGTGTGTAGTACAGTGGGTGCGGAAAGTATTTAGACACCTTTACATTTTTCACTCTTTGTTTCATTGCAGCCATTTGGTAAATTCTAAAAGGTTCATTTTTTTTCTCATTAAAGTACACTCTGCACCCCATCTTGACTGAAACAAACCAGAAATGTAGACATTTTTGCAAATTTATTAAAAAAGAAAAACTGAAATATCACATGGTCATTCAGACCCTTTGCTCAGTATTGAGTAAAAGAACCCTTTTGAGCTAGTACAGCCAAGTGTCTTCTTGGGAATGATGCAACTAGTTTTTCACACCTGTATTTGGGGATCCTCTGCCATTCTTCCTTGCAGATTCTCTCCAGTTCCGTCAGGTTGGATGGTGAACGTTGGTGGACAGCCATTTTCAGGTCTCTCCAGAGATGCTCAATTGGGTTTAGGTCAGGGCTCTGGCTGGGTCAGTCAAGAATGGTCACAGAGTTGTTCTGAAGCCACTCCTTTGTTATTTTAGTTGTGTGCTTAGGGTCATTGTCTTGTTCGAAGGTGAATCTTTGGCAAAGACTGAGGTCCAGAGCACTCTGGAAGAGGTTTTCATCCAGGATATCTCTGTACTTGGCCGCATTCATGTTTCCTTCAATTGCAACCAGTTGTCCTGTCCCTGCAGCTGAAAAACACCCTATAGCATGATGCTGCCACCACCATGTTTCGCTGTTGGGATTGTCTTGGGCAGGTGATGAGCAGTGCCTGGTTTTCTCCACACATACCGCTTAGAATTATCACTAAAAAGTTCTATCTTCGTCTCATCAGACCAGGGAATCTTATTTATCATAGTCTGGGAGTCCTTCATGTGTTTTTGAGCAAACTCTATGAGGGCTTTCATATGTCTTGCACTGAGGAGAGGTTTCCGTCGAGCCACTCTGCCATAAAGGCCCGACTGGTGGAGGGCTGCAGTGATAGTTGACTCTGTGGAACTTTCTCCCATCTCCCTACTGCATCTCTGGAGCTCAGCCACAGTGATCTTGGGGTTCTTCTTTACCTCTCTCACCAAGGCTCTTCTCCCACGATTGCTCAGTTTGGCTGGACGGCCAGGTATAGGAAGACTTCTGGTGGTCCCAAACTTCTTCCATTTAAGGATTATGGAGGCCACTATGCTCTTAGGAACCTTGAGTAATGCAGAAATTCTTTTGGAACCTTGGCCAGATCTGTGCCTTGCCACAATTCTGTCTCTGAGCTCCTTGGGCAGTTCCTTTGAGCTCATGATTCTCATTTGGTCTGACATGCACTGTGAGCTGTGAGGTCTTATATAGACAGGTGTGTGCCTTTCCAAATCAAGTCCTATCAGTTTAATTAAACACAGCTGGACTCCAATGAAGGAGTAGAACCATCTCAAGGAGGATCACAAGGAAATGGACAGAATGTGACTTAAATATGAGTGTCTGAGCAAAGGGTCTGAATACTTATGACCATGTGATATTTCAGTTTTTCTTTTTTAATAAATTTGCAAAAATGTCTACATTTCTGTTTTTTGTCAGTCAAAATGACAAATGGCTGCAATGAAACAAAGAGTGAAAAATTTAAAGGGGTCTGAATATTTTCCGTACCCACTGTATGGAGTATGTGTAGTGTGTATGTGTGTCATCCACACTTATAAATACCAACCCTGCAAATGAAGGTTTATCATTATCAGCAATCACCAAACAATCAAACAAATTGATGCTTCATCGGGGAATTGGATCGTTTATGCTGGGGGAAAAAATCATTGTTTTTCGCAGCACATCACCTGGTGCTAAGAGGAGATTTACTGCCCATAACATGATATATAAATACAGAAAGATCTGTTAATGATCGTTCTACCTGCTGCTCCTGGGTTAATGCCGTGCCTGCCTGTACCAGCTAAACTTTCCCTTCTTGGCCGTTCCAGCCTCTTGTCTCTTCGGGGTCAGCTGCCGTGCATCCGAGGTTAGTCTCCCGCCAGAAGGATCAGCAGGACAAGATCCTCTCCTATCTAAGGACAGTGACCACCCTCTTGGACACGCTAACATCTGCGGCTACATCCGCTCCAGATCAAGCTGTCCCAACATCAACCGTGACTCACCAGCTTCCCAGTCATGTTCCTTGTTCTGGACCTTGTCTGTCGGCTCCATCACGTTATGATGGTGATCCTACCCTATACCAAGGGTTCATAAACCAATTCACTCTGCACTTTGAGCTCTTTGACCAGTTGCCTTCTGATAGGGCCAAAGTATCATGTCCCCCCTTACTGGTGAAGCTCTGGCGTGGCTCAATCATCTATGGGAGAAGAGATCCTGTAGTTTCTAGTCTCAAGTTGTTTCTTGAGGCCTTCTGCAAGGTATTCAATGTGCCAGGCCACATCTCCTCCTCAGCATCCTTCCTCCTCAGATTGCGCCAGGTAAACCTCACCATGGGCCAGTACGCAATCAGATTTCGTACCCTGTCCTCTGAGCTTGCCTGGAACAATGAAGCGATGGTGGTCACTTTCTAGTAGGGCCATTCCGGGAGAATTAAGGACGAGTTGGCCGGTCGTGATATACCCACCTCACTGGATAATCTGGTATCACTGGCAACTACGATTGACATCAGGTTACCTACCTGCAGTCCGCACAGCGCCTAAATCCACGCCAAGCCAGGTGGTCTTTTTTCTTCTCCCACTTCGATTTTGTCCTCCACTTTCAGCCGACATACAAGAACATCAAAGCGAACGCACTTTCCAGGTGTTTTCTGTCTTCTGAACAGGAGGAGGAGTCTCAGAGCATTATCGGAACCTCCAAGATGCTTACTGGACTTGTCCCACCTAGAAAAACCTTTGTCTCCGAACTGGGTAGGAAACAGGTGCTTCACTGGGATCACTAGTCCAAATTTGCTGGTCATGCTGGGCAGAAGAAAACTGCCCTTCTCATTTCACGACACTATTGGTGGCCATCTCTGCACAAGCATATTGCAGTTTTCGTCTCAGCCTGTCCCTCCTGTGCCCAGAATAAGACTCTGAAACAGCTTCCGACCGTCCAGTTACTTCCCGTGCTCATACCATCTGCTCCCTGGCATCATATCGCGATGGACTTTATCACCGATCTTCCAGTATCAGCCGGAAGTACCAGTCATCTGGGTAGTTGTGGATCGCTTTTCTATAATGGCTCATTTTACTCCGCTATCAGGCCTCCCATTTGCTCCTGTGCTTGCTGAGAAGTTCATTCAACATATTTTTCACCTCCATGGGTTACCTCTCCATATTGTCTCTGATGGAGGCGTCCAGTTTACATCTCACTTCTGGAGGGCTACCTGCAAACTACTGAATGTCACCGTTGACTTCTCTTCAGCCTACCATCCGCAATCCAATGGCCAGTGTGGTAAGGCTACCCACTCGGATGCTCACAGAGGTAGACCCAGGAACGTGTCTTCTGCTGGTTTATTTAAAACATGGCATAAATGAGTTCAACAAAATAAACTTCAGGGTACAAAAACAGAGTCCAGCATGGTTTCAAATAAACCCTTCTCTGGAGCTTCCTGCCTCCAGACACACAGACAGAGAAAGAAACATTTAACTTGCTGAACCACACCCTTGGGGGGAGATATGGTGAGTGGCCGACCCGCCTATCTCTTACAGCCACTCACAAAAAAATCCAACCATGTCATGGCCAATTAACCTCTCTCCGTACATAACATGCTGGAGAGAAACTTCTGGGTTTTCGCATCATGGAAGATAGCTATCGTAATGATACATATCTCTCCTTTGCCCAAAGCCGGGGTTTTTGGCACTTTCAGACATCAAACAGGGAATTCTGGAGAGGGCATCAGTGTGGCGCCCCTGAGGGTTCGGTCGCCACAGGGGTACTGCATCTCTTTAATGAGGTGTGGTATCTCTCCTTCGAGGTAAGGATAGTGCAACTGTCAGGACCTCACCTCTGCATCCAACACCACATTTCTCCCACCTGTAGGGGGGCTTTAAGGCACCAGGGTGCTGCCCCAGCCGGGATAAGTGGAGACGGGGGAATCAAAGTAAGGGGGAACCTAGTAGTGGGTGAGGGTGGAGGACACACTTAGAGGTTACACAACAAAAATTAATATTTAATAAACAGCCATCTTGGGCTTATGGTCTTTGATTGTGATATTCATCGCTGAACGTGGCTTTCTGTGTGAACCTGCAGTTGATGGGGACACGGTCTTCGTACTCTGGCCTTGAGTCGAGGAGTGGGCAAGAGTTAATGGCTGTCTCTACCCGGTCAAGGTCCCTACCCAAGAAGGCCTGGAGGGGAGCAGAGGAGACAAGCTCCGCAGGCAAAAGGATCCCAGGGGGATGCAGACGGAGCGGTATACGCCACCTGTCCTCACTATTCTGGCCTAGTCAGAGGGATTCCTGCTGCAAAAGGGGAACCGGCCCCCGATATCTGACTCTGTCACTTCAAGTCTCAGTCAGAGAAGCCCGGAGGCTCAGTGGATCCCACCGGGTAACGGACGGAGCGGAGTCACCACCCGTACCCTTGTTCTATGCTTAGTCCAGAGGGAGACCCGGCCTTAGTACACGTGTAGCACCCTGAGGATTCGGCTGCTACAGGGGTATTGCACCTCAACCCAGAGGTGTGATATTCCACTCCCGGGTAAGGATGGAGTGTGGAACTGAGCTAGTAGGCTGCATGCACTACACACATCCCATTTCCGGGGAACAGACCGATGGTACTCCCACTAGAGAAATGTGCAGGTACGACAGTGTCTGTTCCTGGCTGGAGTGGGAGGGGGGTGGAACATCCCAGTAGTGTAGGGGCAGATAGGGGGAGCAGCCTGGGTAAAGTTAGGAGCTCATTGGGTGCTGGTCACCTGAGCTCACACATAGAGGGAGTATATAAGGTGGGAACCATCTTAGATCAGGGTCAGTCAGTCAGTCAGCTGTCAGTCTGTGAGACGTCAGTCTGTCAGAGTGTAACCTGAGAAGCAGAGCAGAGGAGAAGAGAGAGAGACCCAGAGGCGCAGAGGGGACCCCAAAAGCCCATAAGAGAGCTAATAGGGTGAAGGGTCGGCAACAGGGTACCGGATCCCAAGCTGGCAGAGGCTACTGCACACCTTAGCCAGGAACCGGAGGTCGTGGGCAGGATCTGCCACGACCACCCACTAAATCCACCCGGAAGGCAGACCAAGAATAGGGTCAGGGAGCCCAGAGGAGGCTTGACCAACAAGAGGCCCGAGGGAGCCGGACTTAGGTGGATCCCTGGTGGGAACGGCCAGAAGAAGGGAGAGACAGAAAGGAGCTCAGGACCACACTCCGGAGTTGCCTGGGAGTTGACCGAGTCCAGGACCTGGTGGACGCAGCACGGCTTGGGTGGTCACTGCTGTACACAGTGACCCGAGCAACACCAGTAAGTAAAACCCTGGAACTGCATTTTATGTCTCTGAGTCTCCTTGCTGCACCTTCACAACCACCATCCTCCACGGCTGACCCCCTGAGGCTATACCCCTCCCGTTGGGGGTTATACTACCTAAGCTGCACTCACATCATCAGCCTCAGTGGACCCTGCTGCAGCGGCGGCCTTTTGACCGCAAATCAACGGGTGGCGTAGTCGACATAAAGGAACATCTAGTAACATCTATAAGGACTGCCACACACTGAGTTTGACACCCTGGGCACGGACCGGGTCACAGCCACTCGGAGACTACAACCCCCATCTGATCCGGCTCCGGGTATCCCCCAAACAACACTGGCCCAGGGGGCGCGTCAACTTTGGCGTAGTCGGCAGGATTACGTGCCCGCAACAACCGGGTACTGCGTGCCTGAAGAAAAGTTCATCGTTACCTTAAAAAGAAGTCTCCTGCCGGTTCCGGAGGGTCCCCGCCATCGGGCCCCATCACAGGTCGTTTCCCGCCGGTTGTCCGCCATTTGCAGCTTTTTCCCGCCATCCATGGAGTTTCCCGCCACTGGGAGACGATTCCCGCCATTTCCGAAGATTTCCCGCCTTGGAAGAGCGGACGCCATTATGGGCGTGCCAGAGGGTGGCAAAAGGCCACCTCCCATCGTGGGCCAGGTCGAAGAATGGCGCCAAAAGCGGAAACCGCGCCCACCAACAGAGACTGTGATGCTGGAAGTGTCCATCAGCGTGAGAGAACTGCCCCTGGAACTGACAATCACAAAGTTGCCCCGGGACCACCCTCAATGTGGGCGGAGACAGAACAAGAGAACAAAGATGGGTGTCGCCTGGAGCAGTCTGGAGAGAGCGCACCCGGAGACAAGACGTCTGGAAGAGAGTCCAGAGAGAGCCTACCCGGAGATGGAGGGAGAGTCAGGCAGCACCGACCCAGTGGTCAGGAGCCTGTTGCAGGTCGCCACTCCAGAAGGCCTGCTGGAGATCCTAACACAGCTCCCCCCGAGACCGGGAGTGTGCACAGACCGCGCTGGAGGGCCTCGCACGGAGGATGGCCCGGGTGCAGCGAGAGACGTTGGCGGAGTGGAGCCGAGAGATGGCCCAGCAGACCGGAACCCGTCAGCGGAGCACGCCACCCGAGACGAGGAGACAGACCTCCTCTGAGGATGGCGCAGGAGGAATGAAGGCAGGAGACGGCGCCGAGAAGGGAGCTGAACGGACGGAGGCAGGTAAAGGGGACGTCTCTACCCCGAGCCGGGAAACCGCGTGCCTGCCCCAGCTCCCCGTCGCAGAGCCCGAAATTCCCCCTGCCGTGCAAGTCGTTGCATCGTCACCGCCGCCGACTAGGCCTCAACCGGAAACCGCGGCCGCGACCCCTGTGACGTCACACGCCTCGACCTCGAGTGTGGCCAAGCAGGAAATACCACCGGCCTGGTCGCAAGGCCTAGTACACCCGGGCGCCGCCATTCCAACAGCGCCCCCTACCTCCGCGGAGCCACCGGCCTGGCCGCAGGGCCGAGTAACCACGGGCGCCGCCGTTCTTACGGTGCCCTTTGCCTTTAGGGTGCCCCAAGCCTGGTCGCAAGGCCTGGTTAACCCGGGCGCCGCTACCATCAACGCGCCCTCAACATCTAGAGTGCCGCACCTGGGTGAAGACCTGTTCGCCCAGCATACGTGCCCGGATGGGCAGCCCTTTATATGGCCACCGGAGTTTCACCATCCCCGACTCCGGAAAGAGAGACCCCTAGATGAACCCCTGATTCCGGTTCCGAAGCCCGCAAGGAGGACCTCGCCCCCGCTGGAGGAGGCACAGTTCGAGTGGGACCCCACCGGAGAAGACCTCATGGGGTTCACTCAGGAGACTCGGGCGGCCGCAGCAGAGCGTGCAGAGTGCTGCCGGCAGCAGCTCGAGGTCTTCGAGAGGGAGCGGAGAGAGAGGCGGGTCCGGGAACAGCAAGCGCAGATAAGGAGCGCGGAGCAGAAGAGCCGGACCAGGAGGAATCCCCGTGCAGCACATGGTCCCCCTTCCACCGGGACTGTGATAAAATTCAACATGCAGCACGGATGGGGCTTCATTAGAGACCATCAGACCCCCGGCGACGTCTTTGTAATCCGCAGAGACGTAGAAAGCCATCTGCCGGAGGGACACAGAGGTCGTGACCTGTACGTAGGGGACGAGGTCACCTTCACCCGGCACAAGTGTGCCAAGGGACCCTACGCCCTCCATGTGCATCGCCTGACGGAGGAGGAGCTGCGGTGTGAGGAGGAGCAAGAGGACCCGGACGGGTCTGAAGAATCTAAAGAAGGAGCAGGAGGACGCCGTCGTTGAAGTACGGTAGAGAGAGACTGTACATAGTTACCCGTCAGGGTATAAGAACTGTTCTAGTTAAAATATAGTCCCCGTTGGGACCAGCAAATTGAACTGAAACCCGTGTGTCCCTATTCCCACTGACCGAGGACTGAGAGCGGTCATTCCTTTCCTAATACCTGGCCGAGGACTGAGAGCGGCCATATCCCCTTGTATATAGTTGCGCTTCCTAAATTGCCCCCTACCGGTTTTATAGGAAACTGTTTTCTTCAAGAGACTGTAGCACTTTACCCGGTCACAAGTTGCACAGTGACCGGAGGAACCAGAAACAAGAATGTTATTTATATGAAAAGTTTATGCTGCTGATAATGTTTATATGTTTTATATGTTTATGTTATGAAAAAAATTTGTATGTTTTGGATGTTTATATTTTACAGCCCGAGGACGTGCTGCGATTTACCAGGGGGGAATGTAGCACCCTGAGGATTCGGCTGCTACAGGGGTATTGCACCTCAACCCAGAGGTGTGATATTCCACTCCCGGGTAAGGATGGAGTGTGGAACTGAGCTAGTAGGCTGCATGCACTACACACATCCCATTTCCGGGGAACAGACCGATGGTACTCCCACTAGAGAAATGTGCAGGTACGACAGTGTCTGTTCCTGGCTGGAGTGGGAGGGGGGTGGAACATCCCAGTAGTGTAGGGGCAGATAGGGGGAGCAGCCTGGGTAAAGTTAGGAGCTCATTGGGTGCTGGTCACCTGAGCTCACACATAGAGGGAGTATATAAGGTGGGAACCATCTTAGATCAGGGTCAGTCAGTCAGTCAGTTGTCAGTCTGTGAGACGTCAGTCTGTCAGAGTGTAACCTGAGAAGCAGAGCAGAGGAGAAGAGAGAGAGACCCAGAGGCGCAGAGGGGACCCCAAGATCCCATAAGAGAGCTAATAGGGTGAAGGGTCGGCAACAGGGTACCGGATCCCAAGCTGGCAGAGGCTACTGCACACCTTAGCCAGGAACCGGAGGTCGTGGGTAGGATCTGCCACGACCACCCACTAAATCCACCCGGAAGGCAGACCAAGAATAGGGTCAGGGAGCCCAGAGGAGGCTTGACCAACAAGAGGCCCGAGGGAGCCGGACTTAGGTGGATCCCTGGTGGGAACGGCCAGAAGAAGGGAGAGACAGAAAGGAGCTCAGGACCACACTCCGGAGTTGCCTGGGAGTTGACCGAGTCCAGGACCTGGTGGACGCAGCACGGCTTGGGTGGTCACTGCTGTACACAGTGACCCGAGCAACACCAGTAAGTAAAACCCTGGAACTGCATTTTATGTCTCTGAGTCTCCTTGCTGCACCTTCACAACCACCATCCTCCACGGCTGACCCCCTGAGGCTATACCCCTCCCGTTGGGGGTTATACTACCTAAGCTGCACTCACATCATCAGCCTCAGTGGACCCTGCTGCAGCGGCGGCCTTTTGACCGCAAATCAACGGGTGGCGTAGTCGACATAAAGGAACATCTAGTAACATCTATAAGGACTGCCACACACTGAGTTTGACACCCTGGGCACGGACCGGGTCACAGCCACTCGGAGACTACAACCCCCATCTGATCCGGCTCCGGGTATCCCCCAAACAACACTGGCCCAGGGGGCGCGTCACACGCACCACACACGGACAGGAGAGGACCTAGTGGGAAAGTCTAGGAACACTCTGGTGCGGGGTCCTGACCAAAGCACCTGAACTACCTGGAGGTTGTCGGACCCCCAGTCCTGGTGGCTGCAGCGCGCCGTGAGGAGCAGGGAGAAGCCTTGCAGCTGTGCATACTACTGTGAGTAAAGCTTGGAAGACTACCCCTATGGCCTTCGGTTTCTTATTGCAACGCGGCACCGCACTACACTGCACCACATCTTCCACTACGACTCCCATCCTCCTGTCCTCTCTGCCCTGAGGCCCTGCTCCGCCTGTGGGGAGTAGTATCATCTCCGGCTGCCACTACATCCCGCCTCAGAGGACTGAACGCAGCGCTGGTGGAGGAATCACCAGACACCATAGGTGGCGTAGTCAATTCAACCACTCGTTCAACACCAACTCTGAAAGCCCATTACACCCTTTTTAATGTGACGGCCTTGGGCACGGAATGGGTCCAGGCCACGGCTACAACCCACCGAACATCTGACCCGACTCCGAGTACCCCCATCTCTCAGGGAGGGCTGTGAGCGTCACATCAGTGTTACTATGTAACTTCCTGGGTCTATGTTCTACATGTAAACTAAAGTCCTGGAAGCCTAAGAACCACCTAGTCACCCGGCCATTGTTACCCTCTGTTCCCTTAACCATCTCAGAGGGGCATGGTCTGACACTAGTTTAAACCTACAACCTAGTAGGTAATGCTTCAGCATATCCACAGCCCATTTGATGGCTAAGCACTCTTTCTCGACAATGGTATAATTTTTCTTGCAGGAAGAGAGCTTCAGGCTCAGATTCAGGATGGGATTTTATTCACCATTTATCACTTCAGACAGCACGGCTCCCAACCCATCTTCTGAAGCATCCGCCTGGGCCAAGAATTCTTTACTGAAGTCCTGTGCGACCAGGACCGGCTATTTATATAGTGCCAGCTTCAGCTCTTGGAATGCTATCTCTGTTTCAGCAGTCCATTTGGCCATTGTCGATTTGGTGTCTTTAAAGAGTTCCCTCAGTGGTGCGGCAATCATAGCAAAATTTGGGATAAACCGCCGGTAATATCCCACAATTCCAAGAAACGCCCTCATGTGCTTCTTAGAAAGAAGCTGCGGCCACTTCTGGATTGCCTCGACCTTGTTTACTTGTGTCTTGATTTCGCCTCTCCCGACGATATAGCCTAAGTACTGGCCTCTTCCTTCCCCATGTCACATTTTCTTGGATTTATGGTAAACCCCACCTTTCACAGAGCATCTAGAATTGCCTGTACCATTGGTAGATGACTACCCCATTCTGGGCTGAAGATCACTATGTCATCAAGGTAGGCTGCAGCATACTTCTTATGGGGAGCCAGGATCTGATTCAGGAACTTCTGGAAGGGGGCTTGGGCACCCTGCAGTCTGAAAGGCATTCTGGTATATAGAAAACACCCATCATGTGTTTAGAAGGCTGTCTTCTCCTTAGCACTCTGGGATATGGGGATCTGCCAGTAGCCCTTCGTCAAGTCATGGGTGGTAATGTACATCAACGTAGGGCATCAACGCAGGGCATCGGGTACGCATCAAACTTGGACTCTTCATTCAGCCTGTGGTAATCATTGCAAAACCGCCACTCCCCGTTGGGCTTTGGCACGAGAACGATGGGACTCGACCATCCGCTTTTTGACTCCCCTATCACCCCTACTTGGAGAGGCTTCCTTCCTGGTGGCTGGTGGACCTTGTAATTAACCTCGCCCAGTTTTTCAATCACCTTGTATGGGCCTTGACACTTGGCAAGGAATTTGCTCTTGACCAAGGGGATAAACACCAGTACGCGGTCCTTAGGCTGGAACTACATTAGTCTCACTGATTGATTATACACCTTTGCCTGTGCCTCCTGTGCCTGGAGGAGATGCTCCTTAATGATAGGCATCACTTTTGCCATTCTCTCCTGCATCTGGGTGACGTGCTTTATGATGCTCCGGTGGGGTATAACCTCAGGTTCCCAGGTTTCCTTGGCGATATCCAGGAGCCCTCGTGGATGTCGACCATACAGGAGCTCGAACGAAGAGAAACCAGTGGAGGCCTGAGAAGGTTCCCTGACAGAGAAGAGCAGAAATGCTTGCGGATGGTATACTGAGGTTCACAGCTGGGCAATTTAGAGTACCTTACAGAGCTCCTTCATCATCTTGCTCATGAAGGGTATACCTTGGTCCTTCAAGATCTCCTTTGGCAAGCCGGTACCAGAAAAAATATGGACAAGCTCTTTGGCTGTATACGTGGGGGATGAGTTCCTTAGTGTTATAGCCTCTGGGTAACAGATCGCATAGTCCATGACCACCAGGATGTATTAAGTTCTTGACTACCCTGACCTCATGAAACTTGGTACCGCAGTCTGTTTTCATGATTACTCTGGCCAGAGGATAGTTGTGGGTGTTAATGTATACATGGAGACACCAAGGGATCAACTGGTGGGGAAGTGTAGCACTGATCAGCGTCTCCAGACTTCTAAAGTCCAAAAGTCCAAGTACCATTACCCTATTAACTGACACAGCACACACCTGGGGCCCCTCTCCAGGTTGACAGTCCACACTACAGGCCGTTTAGGAGTAATAGGAACAATGCTTCCCTACGCTGCAGTCCATCGGTTCAGGGGACATATGACATTGGGCCACGTGTCCAGGATTGTGACATCACCAACAGACCATTTCCTTAACAACAGCCTTTTGGTGGACGTGGACCCTCAGTTGAATTGGGACTTCCCCTGTTTGTGGCTCTAGACCCCCTCCGTGAGCCTGCCCCGCTTTGGGTATTCCAGTACGGGGAAGTGATGATGTCCTGTTTCCCTAGGGATCTCTTGACAACCTGGTGCCTCTCCACTAAGTCAACCAGGTTGTCCACATTCTGAGAGTCACTCTGGGCAATCCAGGTCTGCACTGGCATGGGAAGGGAGTGGATGAATCTGTCCATCACCACACGCTCGACCATCTGGGCAGGAGTGGAAGACTCTGACTGCAACCACTTCTCGACTAGATGTAGCAAGTCAAACATCTGCAAGCGAGGGGTTTTGTCTCCGGCATATGCCGAGTAGTGGACTCATTGGACTCTAACCAATATAGTCTCACCCAGGTGTGCCAAGATTTTGGTCTTTAACTAAGCGTATTCCTTGGCATCCTGCAGTGCTAAGTCATAATACGCCTTTTGGGGTTCACCTGTCAAATATGGCTCCAGCACCTCGGCCCACTGCTCTGGCGGAAGTCTCTCCCGATCAGCCACTCTCTTGAAAACTGTAAGAAAGGCTTCCACTTCATCCCCTGGGGTCACCTTCTGCATGGCTTGTCTTTCCAACTTCTGGATGTGTGAATCATCAGCCGGACCTGGGGGTGAGGGCGGTCATCCTGCCTTGGATAGCACTCGCCAGAAGCTGCTTATGTTGCCTCTGCTCATGCTGCTGTTGTATTTGCTGTAGCTGCAGCTTGTTTGTCTCCTGCGGCTACATCTGTACGAGGTGTTTAATTACATCCTCCATGTTTCCGGTTGTCTTTTGCTGGATGGCGGCCTTTACCCAGGACATATAATGTTCTCTGTAGCAGCTACAAGTGTTCCTAGAACGTTGCCCGCATTTGAAACACCAACTGTGATGAGGCTACCCACTTGGCTGCTTGCAGAGGTAGACACAGGAACATTTCTTCTGCTGGTTTATTTAAAACACGGCATAAACCAGTGCAGGGTTCAACAAAATAAACATGGCCTTTCTGGTAAAAATGGGAAACAAAAAGATAACATATGCGACAGTCCATATGCATGCGGGGATCCGCCCACTCAGGGTACAATACCAGAGTCCAGCACGGTTTCAAATAAACCCTTCTCTGGAGGTTCCTGCCTCCAGACACACAGACAAAGAAACTGAGTGGTCTGACATTTAATTTGCTGAACCACACCCTTGGGGAGGAGATATGGAGAGTGGCCGCCCCGCCCATCTCTTAAAGCCACTCACAAAAAAAAACACCCCTGTCATGGCCGATTAACCCCTCTCAGCATATAACATGCTGGAGAGAAACTTCTGGGTTTTCATATCACGGAAGACAGCAATCTTTGTGATACATATCTCCCCTCACTTACATTGCCAGTGACCCTGTCACACCAGGTAGAGTTGGTTAACCAGATCCTGACCAATTACCTATGGCACTTTGTCAGTGCTCACCACAGTGCGTGGGCTAAGCTCCTGCCTTGGGCCGAATTCTCTTACAACAATCATGTGAGTGAATCCTCAGCTAAATCCCCATTTTTTGTGGTGTACGGTCAACACCCCAATATCCCATTTCCTGTGTCTGCTACCACCAACATTCCTGCAGCTGAAACTTTCCTAAAGGGCTTCTCTAAGATCTGGGAGGACACCAAGATCTCTTTAATGAAATCTTCCCAATGGATGAAGAGACACGGATCTCTTTCACCCTGGGGAGAAGGTTTGGCTTTTATCAAAATATGTTTGTCTCAAGCTACCCTTGTAAAAACTGGGTCCTCGCTACATCAGTCCATTCGAGGTTCTCAAACAGATTAATGCTGTAGCTTACAAACTTAAACTCCTGGCCTCGCAACAAATCCACAATTCATTGCACGTGTCTCTCCTCAAGCCTGTTGTCTTCAGTTCTTTCTTCAAGGACCCAGGTACCACTCCTGCTCCTGTCAGCACTGAAGATATTTTCGAGGTAGAGAATATTCTAGCCACTAAGAGGGTAAGAGGAAAAAACTTTTTTCTTGTTGATTGGAAGGGATTCTGTCCTGAGGAGAGGTTGTGGTAGCCCAGGGAGAACATCCATGCCCTTCTCCTCCAGGCAGGGGCGTACATAGAAGTCATGGGGCCCCATAGCAGAAGCTCTAATTGGGCCCCCCCAAAAAAAAAAAAAAAAAATATTTGTCTGTGTCACAGAAGAGCAGATCTCATAACTTTCCAGCCTTTACATAGAAATTTTCCTCCTTCTGAAGTCGTAGATTCCTCTTTCATTGCCCCATAAAGTATGATGCCAACAAAAGTGCCCCCCAAACAGTATGATACCCCTATGGTGCATTCCTCCACATGCACAGTATAATGACCCTATTGTACCCCACTTCAACTCCCACGGCAAAGTATGGTGACCCTAACACAGTATAATCCCCCAACTGTGAACCCCACAGAGCCCTCCATACACTCTCATGGCCCCCACACAGCCCTCCAAACAGTATAATGGCCCCCACACAGCCCTCCAAACAGTATAATGGACCCCACACAAACCTTCACACTGTATAATTGCTTTCATGCTGTATAATGGCCCCCCACATAGCCCTCAAATATTATAATGGCCCAACATAGCCTTCCATATAGTATAATACACCACCGATAATCTTCCATATAGTATAATGCGCCCCCATAATCCTCCATATAGTATAATGCTCCCCCCATAATCCTCCATATAGTATAATGCGCCCCCATAATCCTCCATATAGTATAATGCGCCCGCCATAATCCTCCATATAGTATAATGAACTTCCCATGGTCCTCCATAGAATATAATGAACTCCCCATAGTCCTCCATACAGTATATTACACACCCCATAGGGTAAAATGCAGCCCCCATATAGTATAATGCACGCCACAGTCCTGCAGTATTATGGGCACCACGTACTCACTGATTTTAAAATACCGTATATTTTAAATAAACTGATCCGAATATAAACCGAGGCCCCTAATTTTACCACATGAAAATGGGAAAATCTATTGACTTGAGTATAAGCCTAGGGTGGGAAATGCAGCAGCAGCTAAATTTCCCATCCTGGTATGTGTGGCCCCCTCAATCCCACAATCCCTGGTATCTGTGGCCCCCACAATCCCTGGTATGTGTAGCCTCCTCAATCCCCCAATCCCTGGTATGTGTGGCCCCCTCAATCCCACAATCCCTTGTATGTGTAGCCTCCTCAATCCCTCAATCCTGGTATGTGTGGCCTCCTCAATCCCCCAATCCTGGTATGTGTGGCCTCCTCAATCCCCCAATCCTGGTGTGGCCTCCTCAATCCCCAAATCCTGGTATGTGTGGCCTCCTCAATCCCCAAATCCTGGTATGTGTGGCCTCCTCAATCCCCCAATCCTGGTATGTGTGGCCTCCTCAACCCCTCAATCCTGGTATGTGTGGCCTCCTCAACCCCTCAATCCTGGTATGTGTGGCCTCCTCAACCCCGGTATGTGTGGCCTCCTCAACCCCTCAATCCTGGTATGTGTGGCCTCCTCAATCCCCCAATCCTGGTAAGTGTGGCCTCCTCAATCCCCAAATCCTGGTATGTGTGGCCTCCTCAATCCTCAAATCCTGGTATGTGTGGCCTCCTCAATCCCCCAATCCTGGTAAGTGTGGCCTCCTCAATCCCCCAATCCCTGGTAAGTGTGGCCTCCTTAATCCCCCAATCCTGGTAAGTGTGGCCTCCTCAATCCCCTAATCCCTGGTAAGTGTGGCCTCCTTAATCCCCCAATCCTGGTAAGTGTGGCCTCCTCAATCCCCCAATCCTGGTAAGTGTGGCCTTCTCAATCCCCAAATCCTGGTAGGTGTGGCCTCCTCAATCCCCCAATCCTGGTAAGTGTGGCCTTCTCAATCCCCCAATCCTGGTAAGTGTGGCCTCCTCAATCCCCAAATCCTGGTATGTGTGGCCTCCTCAATCCCCAAATCCTGGTATGTGTGGCCTCCTCAATCCCCCATTCCTGGTATGTGTGGCCTCCTCAATCCAAGTATTTTGGTATGTGTGGCCCCCTCATCCCCCAATCACTGCACACAAAACAAAAAACACTTATACTCACCTTTCTTCCTCACCTCTGCTCCAGCGCTGAGTCCTGTCTGCAGCAGCTCATGTCAGCATCTGAGCTGCGCACGCTCTCAGAAGCCGAGGTGAGCTGCTGCTGCTGGCACATTCACTCCTCTCCACGCCGAGACTATGGGCGTGAAGAAGCGTGAATATGCTTTCTCTTTAGCAGCGGGCACTGACAGGAGCCGCGGCTCAGTGCTCCTCCGTGCCCACTGCTTAAGAGAATGAATATTCCCTCTTCTCCACGCCCATGGGCGTGGAGAAGAGGGAATATTCATGTCCCTTTAGCAGCGGGCACATGTAGTAGCTGCGGCATGGGCTACTGCGTGTGCCCCGCTCCTCCACTGCCGCAACCCGCTCCTCTGCCGCCGCAACCTCCTACTCACTTATCCTCCTGGTTCCCACGCTGCTTGGGGTCCTCCCGGCTCACGGGCCCCCTCTGGCCACGGGCCCCATAGTAGTGGCGTGGTCTGCCGCCATTGGCGGTACGCCACTGCCTCCAGGAGATATTTCTTGTGGGCTTGAAGAAGAGGGGGCATAAAGGGGGGTGGGGTACTTTAGCGTTCTCTCCCTCCCTCGGCAGAGACGCCGACTTACTCATCACTGCGGCCTCTGTCCCACTCCTCCTGCTGCTGCTGCCCGGGGCCTCCGCACACCTCACAAATCCCCAGGCACTGCGCTTAGGTCTGGCGCTCCTCCCCTCTTAAAGGGACAGCGTGTGACGCTCACAGCCCTCCCTGGGAAATGGGGTACTCGGAGCCGGGTCAGATGTCGGGGAGGCAGTCATGGCCAGGACCCGTTCCATGCTCAGGGCCGTCACATTAAAAAGGATGTAATGGGCTATCAGGGTTGAGTGGTTGCAATCGACTACGCCACCTGTGGTACCTGGTGAAGGCCACCAGCGCTGCTGCAGTCCTCTGAGGCGGGATGTTGTGGCAGCCGACGTTGATACTACTCCCCACAGGCGGAGCAGGGCCTCAGGGCAGAGGAGAGGATGGAGGGAGTTGTAGTGTAGGAGGTCTGGTGCTACGCTGTGCGGTGCCGAAATAAAGAGTCCAGAGAGGCCATAGGGGTCGACTTCCAGTGGTTTTACTCACGGTATAGCGTGCAGCTGCAAGGCTTCTCCCTGCTCCTCACGGAGTTCTGCGGTCACCAGGAGCGGGGGTCCGACAACCTCCAAGTAATTCAAGTGCTTAATCAGGACCCCGCACCAGAGTGTTCCTAGACTTCAGACTGAGTCCTCTCCTGTCTGTGTGTGTAGATAGGCCGGGTCTCCCTCTGGACTACGCTCAGAACAAGGGTACAGGTGGCAACTCCGCTCCTTCCGTTACCCGGTGGGATCCTCTGGGCCTGCCGGGCTTCCCTGACTAGGACGTAGAGTAGCAAAGTCAGGTGTCAGGGGCCGGTACCCCTCTTGCAGTCGGAATCCCTCTTACTAGGCCAGAATAGCGAGGACAGGTGGCGTATACCGCTCCGTCTGCATCCCCCTGGGATCCTTTTGCTATGGAGCTACACTCCTAAGCTCCAGGCCTTCTTGGGTATGGACCCTGACCGGGTTGAGACATCCATTAACTCCAACCCGCCCGTCGACTCAAGGCTAGAGTACGAGGGCCGTGTCTCCATCCACTGCAGGTTCACCCAGAAGCCACGTTCAGGGATGAAGATCACAATCAAAAGACCATGAGCCCAAGATGGCTGTTTATTAAATCTGAAATATTAAGTGTAAACTAAATGTGCGTCCTCCACCCTCACCCTCTACATGGTTCCCCCTATCTTTTGGTTCCCCAGTCTCCCATTATTCCGGGAGGGGCAGCACACTAGTGCCTACTAGCCCCCTCTGGTGGGAGAAGTGTGGTGTTGAATGTGGAGGTGAGGTCCTGACCATTGCACCGTTCTTACCTCGAAGGAGGGATACCACACCCCATTGAAGAGGTGCAGCATCCCTGTAGCGGTTGAACCCTCAGGGGCGCCACAAGCGCACGCTGTCTCCCAATGACTGGGAGACACTTATTACTTAAGGCTCCGCTAGCTGTTGGAAGGTGCCTGAGCAATGTTGTTATTCTGCTCCCTGCACACTTGCAAGTTGTCAGGTCCCCAATTCATTACTACTTGCCCGTACCTGCTTGTTCTTGTCTCGTTCCTACCTGTCCTTGCTTGTGCCTTCCAGTTGTACCCACATGCACCTGCCTGTGCCCACCTGTATCCAAGCCCTACCCACCTGCCAGTGGACCCACCACTTCCGTTACAAGGACATAACATAGCAGTACTCAGCAGTGTAGCTGTGAATTCACTACGGAAGGGAGATACACCACTTATAAGCAGCAGCATCAACTCTGTGTGTCTCTCTGCCTCTCGCTCTCCCTCTTTGCAGCAGACTTTACCTTCCTCTTCATAAAATTCTATGAGTAGCAGGTGTTCTCTGATTCCTCAGTAAACTAATAAATCCCTTTATCTCTGCCTGACAACTGATTTTATAAGTGATATGTGATTGATATGTGAGTACTGCCTAATACTCATCTACTCCCCAACATTGAAAATACATAGGAGCAGCTACCAGACACTGTCAGGCATGTCTGTGACCATATAGTTGAGAGTCACACAGAAAGGCATTGAGGGCTGCAAGTGGCCCACTGCCCGCAGGTTGTGCACACCTGCTCTATGTACTTGTTGGTAATATGGAAGCTTAATCTCTCCTGTGTCTAAAACAGATGAAGAGATGAATGGTTTCCTTCTTCCACTTTTATAACTATAGGTATTGTGACTCACTAACAAAAACAAGAAAAACTCGTTCCACTCCTGCTCCTGCCCTCATTGTCATAGATTCATAATATAATTTGACTTTAAGTGCACACAAAAATTTACCTGTCAGACGTGTGTAAGAATCACCGCATCAAACAATCTATGTCAGGGATCTAGTATTCTTCTGCAAAACAATAGAGTACTGGTGTCATACCAGGCTCCACTATCAGTATTTGGTTAGTATTTTTTCTCAGGAGTGGGAGACAAAACCAGAAGTGGGTGATAAATGCAGATGTGGCACCCCTGAGGCTTCAGTCGCCACAGAGGTACTGCACCTCACCCAGAGGTGTGGTGTCTCTCTTCTCTCAGGTAAGGAGGGAGTGCTGACCAGAACCCCTACACCTGCATCCAACACTACACTACTCCAGGCCGGCAGGAGGGGCAACATGCAGAGCGCAGCTGTTGAGCCCTGACCCTGGCTGGAGTGGGGGGAACCCAAAGGTAGGGGGAACCAGTAGTGGGTGTGGGAGGAGGAAGTAGTTTAAGGGAGCACTTTAGTAGGAGTATAAAATAGGGAAGCCATCTTAGGGTGGGGGAGATCAGAGTTAGGTTCAGTGAAGAGCAGTTCAGAAGAACAACTCGGGACAGTTCAGAAGAACAGTCTGGGAGCAGAGTCTCATTAGGAGCTCTGCTCCACAAGTAGGGCCAAGTCTGGAGGCCCAGGAGGGGAGCAGAGGAGTAGGCTCCGTTCTAAGAAGGGATCCTAGGGGGTACGGCGAGTGCAGGAAGGCACCCGTACGCCCCGCGCCTGTCAGAAGACAGGGGGATCGTAAGCCACATTCTAATCTCCATAAGGGTCGAGCAGGTCCGGGATCCGACGTACAGGAAGGACTTCAGAGTACCCGAGCAGGATTGAGAGTGGGCAGCGCAGGGCAGGAGAGAGAAAGACCCAGTGTGAAGTCGGTCTAGAGAGGAACACGAGAAACTGGGGTTCTGTCAGGCATTCCTAAATCCCCTGAGGAAGAGCTGGACCCCTGTCTGGTGAACGCAGCTCGACGTGGGAGGCTGTAAGCTGACAGTGCACCCTGTGGAACTAAAGAACTGTGAGTAAAGACACGGATGACTGCACTGCACCGCCTCTGTCCAGTTATTTCGTCCGCGCCATCATTCCCTCCCTGCACTACAACGCCCAGCGCAACCACCACACCATCTTACACTGCCCTGGAGCTAGCTCTACCCGCGTAGAGCCACACCATCACTGCTGCCATAACACCAGCTCCAGAGGACTGCTCCGCAGCGGCAGCTCCCTCTAGCCGCGATCCATCGGTGGCGTCACGAACACTTAAATCCCTTATAATTATCCCCCTTTTTACTGACCGCCCTGGGTCACGGACCGGGCCAGCCACCGTGATATTCCCCAGCGACCAGAGGCCCGGCTGCCGAGTACCCCACGGCCCAGGGGGGCGCGTCAGCTCTGGCGTCACGAACAGGATATGTGACCAGCCCGTACCGTCGGGTGAAGTGTGCCTAAAGAACTGTGTTATGTTACTGAATGTGGCGCCGCCCCAGAAGAACGGGCGCCATTATGTGCGTGCTAAATGACAATAAAATGAAACCTCCCATCGTGGGCCGGGTCCCAGAATGGCGTCAAAAGCCAACCCTGCCCCTTGCAACAGTGACTGTCCGCATAGATGTGTCCGTCAAGGCAGGGAGGCCGTCACAGGGAGTGACCGACAGCAGATCGCCATGGGACCGCCCCTGAAAGAAGAGAGGAGGAGGAGAAAAGGAATGGAGACAGGGTGTGGTCTTAACCAGTCTAGACAGACCGCACCCGGCAGCCAGAATGGAAGGAAGCAAAAGTCCGGCCTCCGCCTCTGGCCTGCCGCAGCATCAAGTGACCCCCTCACCCTGGAGGGAGAGGTTGAGAAATTCTCCCCGGAGGACGTGGAGTTCCTCCAGAGCAAGGTCCTCGAGCTGGGCCAACAGGTGGAACGAGCCCAGCTAGCAGCGGTCGCAAAGTGGAGAAGCGAGCTGCTGGAAAAATTGGCAGCACGGCGGAAAGCGACACCGGATGCCAGCAGCGGCACCCCAGCCCCGGCGGAGCTCGCAGAGAACCAGGAGGCCGTATGGAGTACAGGAGCAGGTAGGAAAGAATCCCCTATCCCGGGCGCTGCTAGCGCCGACCTGCTCCTGTGCCTCTTCTCCCAGCACTCCCCATATGCCGCCATGCCCTCGCTGGAGCAGCTACTCAGCCCGGAGCCTCCACCCCCGGGCGCTTACCCAGAGGATCTGCCATCTAGTGCCCTCCCGGCGCCTCCACCTCCGGCACCCGAGTGGGTGTGCGGCGCGCCAGCCTTCGACTGGTCCGCCCGGATGGAGGACCAGCAGCCGTACCTGCTACTCCCGACACCAGCGCCCCCGGTTGCCTACACCAGCAGAGTAGTTTTGCTGGGAAAACCGGGGGGGGGGGACCTGATGGGGTTCCCGCGGGAGACCCAGACCGAAGCCCTGCAAAGGCAGGAGTTCTGCAGGCGGGAGCTCCGGCAGCTGGAAAAGGAGCGGTGCGCGCGGCAGGTGTGTTGTGAACGCCTGGAGGCCCGGAACAAGGCCGCAAAGGCACAGGTCTGTCAGGCGGAGTCGGCCCACCCCAGCCCCCGCGAGGAAGGCCTTGTGGTAAAGTTTAACCTGCAGGCTGGGTGGAGCTTTATCCGGAGTCCCGACTTTGAAAGAGACATATTTGTGAACCGGCGGAATGTGGAGCCCGAGCTGGAGGAAGGCCATCCCGACCGGAATCTGTATCCGGGGGACCGCGTCACGTACACACGCCACCACGGTGAACGTGAGTGGTACGCCCTGCACGTGTACCGCGTCATCGAGGACACCTCCCCGTAGGACATACCTTATGACCCGGCTGGGTCAGGGAAGAATCAGAAATACCCCAGGCGGGGTCCCCACTATTAGTCCGGCAGGTTGGACTGATTGTGTACATAGTCACCCGTAAGGGTGTAGTAGTTGAACGTTTGAAAATAATGTTTTTCTATTCCTAACAGTGTGTGTTTATAGGATTACCCGTCAGGGTATATAGAGTCTAGGCTGGGGACTGTGAACAGCCAGAGACTGACTGTGTAAATAGTTCAGCACTTCTTAAAGTGCTCCCTATTGGTTTTATATTAATAACCATGACCACAGAACAAAAACCCGTTTGGCGTGGCGGAAGCCGTGGTCCAACTCCAGGATCACGCATGCCCTGCAGCCACGCCCAGGGCCTACGTTGAGGGTTTGCGGACGGGTCCCTCATGCTGCTATTTGTTGCACCTGTTCAAAAGTAAAATGGACACCCGGTTACAGTATGAACTGTAACCTATTATAAGAGACGTTTATGAAAAATGTTTTATAATGTGTGATAAATGTTACCTGTAACGTTCAAGAAAAGTGCCTCCCATAAAGGGAAGAAATGTTGTGTTTTTGTAATCTTGTATGCGAATGCATTCTTAAAATTGTTTGCATGTCAATATATCCCTGTTTTGCTTTGTTCCAGCCCGCGGACGTGCTGTGGCGCCCCTGAGGGTTCAGTCGCCACAGAGATACTGCACCTCACCCAGAGGTGTGGTGTCTCTCTTCTCTCAGGTAAGGAGGGAGTGCTGCCCAGAACCCCTACACCTGCATCCAACACTACACTACTCCAGGCCGGCAGGAGAGGCAACATGCAGAGCGCAGCTGCTGAGCCCTGACCCTGGCTGGAGTGGGGGGAACCCAAAGGTAGGGGGAACCAGTAGTGGGTGTGGGAGGAGGAAGTAGTTTAAGGGAGCACCGTTCCACCGACTCATTAACCTCTCACAGAAAAATAATGGATCACCCCAAAGTTTCAGAGCAATTGAACTGAAGGATAGACTGTTGTTTGCGTCCAGAGATGTAGAAGCAGAGGAGAGGTTTGATGCTGGACTAGTCCAGAAGAAGTTCTTGAGATCATTGGGAACGGGGTTAAATCAGCAAAGACATCAAGTTGCAGCTGAAACAGTACCTAGAAGATCCTGGCATTCTAGATGAAGTCCTAATTGAAAAAGTGAATGAGGCCGCTAGTTTGGAGTCAGAGAGCGAACAAAAGTTAAAGAAAGGCTCTGCTGCTAAAATCACCAAAATGAAACAGCTGAAGTTGGAGACTCCCGGTGGCCAGTCCGAAGAAAATGATGGAGACCCTCCAGTGCCACCTCCGAGAGGGAACCATAAAGCACCAACAAAAGAGTGGACCGCCAGCACTGACTGGGAGGAAGTAATAGGAGAACTGCGAGCCGAGTTGATTGAGGTGAAAAAGTTGATTCGTTCCAGGCCAGAACCTGTATCCCTCAGACCCAGGAGTGGGTTCCAAAACAGAAGATACCCGGCTTGTGAAGCGTGCCATTCATCAAATCAGAGTACGGTGTGTGTCCACTGTCTAAGATGTGGTGAGGAAGGCCATTATGCCAAGGAATGCCAATGGTCACTTTCGTTTGGGGTTAAAATACAGGAGGTTGCCAGTGCAGGGCGACTGGTAACCGCGACATGGAGGAGGCCCCAGAAGCAAATCCAAATCTCACCAAACCCCAGAACGGCACATGAAGTAAAACAGCAGCGTCAGTACTATCTCCAAGTGTGTTCCCGTCTACAACAGATGCAAGAGAGACAGGGGCATCAGTTACTTAATGCCCAGTTCGGAGGTCAAATGATGTACTCCTGGGAGGAGGATTCCTCGGTCAGTAAAGATAGCCTCATCAGCCTAATCGGTGAAAGGTGCTTTATACAGTGCCAGCTAGATGGACTCCTAGTAAAAGCACTGTGGGACACAGGAGCTCAAGCGAGCCTTTTAAATGAAGAATGGAGAAGGCGCTACCTGCCACATAACTGCCTTCGATCACTAAAAGAACTCCTGGGACCAGTGGAACTCCACGGCAAAGCCGTCAACCAGACCTATATCCCTTTCATAGGCTGGGTGGAAGTGACTTTCCAACTCAGGGCCACGAAGAACAGCAACACCATCGAGCTTCTGTTACCTTTTCTCGTGACCAGTGATCAGAACGTGGCAGAGGATCCTATCCTGGGTTATAATGTAATCAGTGAGGTCATCACGAAACACAAGGCAGGGGCGCTGGTGGTGGATGCAATCACCACATCACTCGCCATACCCAACGCCAATGTGATTCACAGAGTAAAGAAAGCACAGAATACAATGGACCTAAAAGAAGTCAAGGTAGGCTGGCGCGCAACCATCATCCCTGCAAACCAAATGGTGGGGGTGAGGTGTGGAGTCCGGGTAGAACCGGGAAGAAAAGTCTGGAAAGACTGTTCGTGCCAAAAGTCTCCTCAGAACTTCCGGAAGGCCTAGTTCAAGGTGAGACTGTGCTTACGATTCCTACGGGTGGGTTTGCTCAAGTGACAGTCCCGGTGATGAATACTACGAGACATGAAATAAGATTGGATCCAAAGACTGTGTTAGGTGACATTGAAACCGTTAAAACGCTATATCCAGCCAATGGGTCTACAGTGAATTCAGACTCCCCACCAAGGAACAGGAGTTGCACAGGGGAAGAAATTGCACGACCCACCTCAGAGTCCTGGGATCCCCCAGTACCCCTGGTACACTTGTGTGCTGAAGATCGAGCGGTAGAAAAACAGATGATGAGAGAAGAGTGTCATGCATTCTCCAAAGATGACTCTGATATAGGCTGCATCCATTTGTTGCATTTGAAAATCAATTTGCAAGACACGACCCCAGTAACCAGAAGTTACATGTCTGTGAAGAAACTATTACACCTTGAAGTGAAAGAGTATTTACAAGACCTATTCAACAGAGGTTGGGTCCAAAACTCGAAGTCGTCTTATTCCTCTCCTATTGTTTGTGTTAGGCAGAAGGACGGTACGTTGAGACTCTGCTGTGATTACCGGGAACTAAACCGAAAGTCAGTACCTGATCGGCACCCGATACCAAAGATTAAAAATATGCTGGATAGTCTATCAGGAAGTACCTGTTTCTCTGTCCTCGATCAGGGTAAAGCATACCATCAAGGGTTTGTTGAAGAGTCCAGTAGACCCTTGACAGCATTCATCACACCGTGGGGGCTCAGGTCAGCTCCAGCAGAATTCCAGAGGGGCAAGGAGACACGTTTAGAAGGATTGAGGGACGATATCTGCCAGCCGTACTTGGATGACAATGTGGTACACAGCAAAACCTTCTGGGAGCATGTTGAACACGTGAGGACAATATTACAACGGTATCAACAACACGGAGTTAAATTGACCCCAAAGAAGTGTGAACTGTTCAAAAGACAAGAACGATTTCTAGAGAAAATTGTGTCCGGAGAAGGATATACCATGGACCCAGCAGAAATCGCTCCGGTACTGGCCTTAAAAGACAAGCGGCCCTCTACTGTCAGGGAGTTGAGGCAGATATTAGGATTCCTTTCCTACTATCGTACTTACGTTTGGAACTTCTCCAGGATTGCCGCCCCACTATACCTCCTCTTGGGGGGGGACGACAGAGACAACAATACCCACAGAGAAAAAGAAGAACGCGGGTAGGACGGGGCTTAAAAGAAACAACGCCGTTTCGTCCCAACAGCCCATTCTCTGGACAGCAGACCACCAGGAGGTATTGGAAGAACTAGTAGACTACCTAGTAAAACCACCCATCTTGGGATATCCTGATTTCAACTTACCATTTGTTCTTCATTGTTACGCATCTGAAGTTGGACTGGGAGCTGCCCTGTATCAGCATCAAGATGGAAAATTGAGGGTCATCGGTTCCGGTTCTAAAACGTTGACAGACGCCGACAAGAATTACCATCTACATTCTGGAAAATTGGGGTTCCTGGCATTGAAATGGGCTATCTGTGAACGATTTAGAGATTATCTCTACTACAGCAAAGAGTTTGAGATATACACTGACAAAACCCTTTGACCTATGTCCTTAGTACAGCCAAACTGAATGCAACGGGTCAGAGATGGGTCGCTGAACTAGCTGACTTCAATTTCAGCATCAAGTACAGGCCAGGAAAATGTAATGTGGATGCTGACAGATTGTCAAGAATGCCACTAGAGTCTCAGGAGTTCATGCAAGAATGCTTGGAGGAAGTCAGTCTGAGAGCAATTGAGAGCACTACCCAAGCAGTATAAGCTTACAGGAGGAAGACACACCATTGTGGTGTCCGTTGATGGTGGAAACCACCATAAAAGCGAGAGAACAAGATCACCCCCAGTCTATTCAACCACTACCAAAAGGGAAAATCTGTAGAGCACAACAGGAAGATCAGATAATTGGTAGAATACTACTTTATGTGGACCAAAGTCGGTTTCCAAGTAAACGAGACAGACACAATGAGTCACCAGCCGTATCTGTTTTAATTAAAGAATGGACGAAGCTCTACCTCAGTGAAGATGGTATCCTGTATCGTAAAGGAGGACAAAATCGGCAGTTGGTATTACCCAAAGTATTCCGTAGGTTGGTCTTCAAAGAACTCCATGAAAACATGGGACACCTGGGAGTGGAAAGGACAACCAACTTGATCCGTGAACGTTTCTTCTGGCAGTACATGCAGAGAGATATTGAGAGGTATGTGACCAGGGAGTGTGGGTGTCTGAAAGATAAACGTCCCAACACATCAACCCGGGCACCTATGGGCAACATCCAAACTACATATCCGTTTGAGATGGTCTCAATAGACTTTCTACATCTCGAGACGTGCAAGGGTGGTTACGAATACATCTTGGTGGTGATGGACCATTTCACTTGATTTTCTCAAGCATACAGTATGCCACCACCAATAAATCAGGTCGAACAGCGGCAGAGAAGATCTTCAATGATTTTGCTTTGAGTTTTGGGTTCCCTACGAGGTTACACCATGACCAAGGAAGAGAATTTGAGAACCAGCTCTTTGCCAAGCTAGGAAAGTACTGTAGAATTCAGAGATCCCACACAACGCCCTATCACCCAGAGGGTAATAGACAAGTATAACGTTTTAACCGGACATTATTGTCGATGTTGCACACTTTAACAGCTGATGAGAAGAAAGACTGGATGAGTTCCCTGTCAAAAGTGGTACATGCCTATAACTATACAGAGAGCGATGCAACGGGTTACTCACCCTTTTTCCTATTTTATGAACGATCGCCAAGACTGCCAATCAACATCATGTTCGATACTCCGGTGTCAGAGACTTACAGAACGTATCCGGAGTACGTTCGGAAATGGAAGGAATGGATGGCAGAGGCATACAACATAGCGTTCAAAGTTGTTACGCAAGGACAGAGCAAGAGTAAGGAGTACTATGATCGAAATTGTTATGGAGCAGAATTGGCTCCGGAAGCCGGCTGCTAGTCAAGAATGTACGTGAGAAAGGCGGTCCAGAAAAACTTTGTTCCTACTGGGAAGACAAGGTGTATGTGGTCGTAAGGAGGAAAGCTGATGACAGCCCAGTGTATGAAATCCGATTAGAAACGGGAGACAAGAAAACCAGAAAAGTCAATCGGAATATACTACTACATTGTGATTATCTCCCACTACAACAAGATTTCCCAGAAGTAGACCGACATCATCCGAGATCGACTAAGGTATGACCACAGACTGAAGTTCCGGAGGTGGATAGTGACCTTGAAAGTTCCAATGGAGAAGAACACACCGTTGTATTTCTCGGACAGGCAAGGAGAGGGATGTACCATCCTCAGGAAAGTGAACTAAGTCCTGAGGCTCCAGAGTTCATACCAAGGAGTACAGATGAAGTCCAATTCAGATCTGATGATCGAACACCGGTCACCGGACAGACCGATCGACACTCAGAAACGGAATTACCAGACTGTGTGGAACCAGGCGATTCGGGAGAAGTACAGGAACTTACAGAGGCAGTTCCAAGAGCATCTGAGGAAGCACGGGAAATGAGTGCGGTGGAAAAAACTACTGTGACGAAAGAACCCATGGTATCTGAGGAACAACCCACCAGGAGGATGTCGACTTGAGAAGTGGAGTGGAGGAGGCCCATGATGCTGATGTATGAGACATTGGTGAACCAAGTCAAGTGCCAAGGACAGTCGACTGGAAACAGGTATCTCTGCCTACGGACCAGGTAAGCCCACTTGAGTGGAATTCACCACCAAGAGGCAGTATGGAAGATGTTGTCTGATGGAAATGATGCGCCCCCTGGGCCGTGGGGTACTCGGTAGCCAGGCCGGACAATGCTGGGGGATGTCACGGTGGCAGTGACCCGGTCCGTGACCCAGGGCGGTCAATTAAAGGGGAAAGTAAAGGGGAAATAACTTTTATAAAGATAATTTTCATGACGACACCTGTGGTATGTGGCTATATGGGACCGCCGCTGCGGTGCAGATCCCCTGAAGCTGATGGTGACACAGCAGAGTTGGTTCAGCTCTCCACAGATAGCGCTTAGCCCCAGGGCAGTAGATAGGGATTTTATGAGGTAGATGTTTGTTGGTGCAATGTAGTGCAGGGCTGGTGATGGCGCAGCAATTATTCAAGGACACAGTGGGGTGCAGTCTTCAGATTTCACTAACAGTTGTCAAGTTCCTCAGGTTACACTTTCCGGATTATAACCGCTCTCGTCGTCCTGTGTCCACCGGGGTAGTGATCCAGCAAACTCTCAGGTATTTCAGGAGCACTTGCACGGGACCCGTTCTATGTACCTTTCTCGGTCGTCTCACTGCGCTGGCTCTCACCCTCCTGCCCTGCGCCTCACAATCAGTGTCCCAAGCCAGTTGCCTCGGGTCTTGTTGGGCGACGTGCAGTCCCCTGGACCCTATGTGGCCACCTTTTCGGCGATGTAATTGTGGTTGTTGGCTGCAGCACCTTGAAAATGCAGCAGCCTCCGGTTATCTAGCTGAGCCTGCTGAACCATCCCTGCACGGGCAGACACAGCCATTACACAGTACACAGCAGGGGCACATTTATAAGATTATCTCAGCACAGGAACATTTTTTTTAAAACACATCCAATTGTGGAAATTATTATTATTCTAAGATGTATTGATTAAAATCAACTTTAAAATTAACTTTTTTCATAGGAAAACCACTTTAAGTTTGCACGGTTTTCCTTTTTTTTGGGGGGGGGGGGTGGAATGTAGACAAATTAGTTTTCCTTTGTCTTTATTATTGTGATTTAGGATATCTGTAACTCGCAGAGTAGTGAACAGTGACTGTTACAGCCCCCTGCACCCCCCAATGACTGGAGGAATATAACTATATGTAGCCGCTGCTCCAGTAAGCCAGCTATACAGGATGTAAAGGAAATGTGTTAGTTTTTATTTATTTGTTTTTTTTTATAAATAATAATTCATTTTTATAAGCATTAATCTTTAAAACAATACACTGAGTTAACATTTATTTTTTTAGTATTTTTTTCTGTAGCCACTTGAGGCTGTCATTTTTATTTGCTGATGTTTACCTTTCCTAACATGACACTTAGGACACAGTCAGACGGCTGTATAACATTGACGACGATTGAATTGCAATGTTCGGACTGGCTGGCGGCTTAGCTGACCCGAGTGTGACAGCATGTATTTTTATGCAGCTGTCACGCTCAGGTAAGGAGAGCCGCCGGACAGTTTGAGCATTGCAATGCGATCGTCGTCCATGTTCTATGGCAGTCTTACTGAGCCCTTAGCCACAGGAAATCCGGCAGCTATGGACCATAGGAGACTAAGGTTGGATGCTGACCCTATCTCCTATGCTTGCAGATACCTTAGCTGTGAACTTTGCATGCCCTTTGAGCTCCACAGTTCACAGTTACTGGTGTGGGGGGGAAGCTTGTCACCCCACAAGTCCTAAGAAATCTCCATTGACAGAAAAATAGAAACATAACGCGTTTCGTGCCACAACCAAATTTTTCTTTTTACATTTCTGATTTTTTTCTCAACATAAAATTTAAAAAAAACAATACTAGTTTGCTATCGTCTTAATCATACTGACCTGGAGAATCATGATGACAGCTTATTTTTTTTATCATACATTGAATGCTGTAAATAACCTCACCCCAAAAAATATAACAATTTTGTTTATTCACTTCATGTGCACTGTAGGGAAGTGGCGCCATTTCAGTTTTCGCTTCAGTTTGCAGAAAATGCAGAATTTGCGTTGCCAATGGTCCTCAGGGAGAATGTGGCGCTGCACTATGATCCTAAACTGTATCCTCCACTACTTTTGTAAACATTCATAAGTGGAGGGGAGCAGTAACATCTGACACATGGGAGCAAATCCTGCCTACATTTACTGCAGCAGTAATGCAAGCTAGTATACACAAGATTTTCATGACAAATGTCAGCAGCTGCTCCTCCTAGTGATTAAAAGTAGTAGAAAATATCAAAACTTTTTTTTTTAATTTTTCATATTTTATACCATTATTTTTTTTTAATATATTAAAAAACATGGAAAGTTTGTGGTCCATATCCGTGCTGCCAGGACCACAAACTTTCCATGTTTTTATGCTTTCTTGGTGATATCACCCGTGGATCTGCAGCAGCCATACATCAGGTCAGGTTTTATTGATACGATTCGTGAGACTTATCAACCAGAAAAGAACCTATTTTTGCGATATTTTTTCACCTCAGCCGTTTTCGTATTTTAATATATTAATACATTAATACTTTACATTTTTTCAATTGTTGAATTTTTTTTTATAACACATTCCTTTTAAACGTTATTGACTTACAGATTACTATTATATCTGCAGGTAAATAGAATTTTTAGAGGCACAGGTTACAGGTTCCCTTTAACCCTTTACCTCCGCAGCGAATTTTTGCTTTTATTTTTCCATTTTTTCGAAGAGTCGTAACTTTTTTTTACTTTTCTATCGACGCAGCTGTTTGAGATCACTTTCCGATAAAGAGTAGAGCTTCATAAATGCCTGGAAAAAACAATTGTTAAAAAACAAAAACAATGACAGAACACATATTTTTTTCATGCATTTTAAATCACAGAAAAACACGTGTGAACGCATCTTAAGCAGACATATGGACATTTTATGCTGCATTTTTGTACGTAACTTCTAACTTTTGGGATAAACTACAGAAAAAATGGCCTAATGACAACTCTTTAACCCCTAACCTGGGCTATTTTCCGTTTTTTTTTTTTTAGTTTTTGTTTTTTCCTCCCTTTCTTTCAAGGGCCATAACTTTAATATTTTTTCGTCTACATTGCCGTATGAGGGTTTGTTTTTTGCAGGATGAGTTGAACTTTTGAATGACACCATTCTTTCTATAAAATATAGTACTGGAAAACAGGAGAAAAATTCCAAGTGCGTTGAATTATCAAAAATGTGCAATTCCATAATGTTTTTTTTTTTTTTTTAATTTACCATGTTCACTATATGGTAAAACTGACCTAGTGATATGATTCTCCAGGCCAGTATGAGTATGTAGATGCAAAATGTGTAATTTTTTTTTTTTATTTAAGTGGTGAAATTTTTTTAAAGAAATTTGTAAAAATAAATTTTTTGCTTGTGTTGACATTTTCTGAGATGTACCATTTCATTTTACTGGGTATGGGGTAGTGTGAGGGCTTATTTTTTGTGCACTGAGCTGATATTTTTATTGATACTATTTTGGGGTAGATACAATGTTTTGATCGCCTCTTATTACATTGTATTGCAATGTTGTGGCGGCCAAAAAAAACATAATTCTGGTGATTCTATTTTTTTCTATTGTGTTCTTGTTATGCCATTTAACAATCTGATTAATTATTTTATATTTTGATAGATCAGACTTTTATGAATGCAGTGATATACAGTACTGACCAAAAGTTTGGACACACCTTCTCATTTAAAGATTTTTCTGTATTTTCATGACTATGAAAATTGTACATTCACACTGAAGGCATCAAAACTATGAATTAACACATGTGGAATTATATACTTAACAAAAAAGTATGAAACAACTGAAAATATGTCTTATATTCTAGGGTCTTCAAAGTAGCCACCTTTTGCTTTGATGACTGCTTTGCACACTTTTGGCATTCTCTTGATGAGCTTCAAGAGGTAGTCACCGGAAATGGTCTTCCAACAATCTTGAAGGAGTTCCCAGAGATGCTTAGCACTTGTTGGCCCTTTTGCCTTCACTCTGTGGTCCAGCTCACCCCAAACCATCTTGATTGGGTTCAGTTCTGGTGACTGTGGAGGCCAGGTCATCTGGCGTAGCACCCCATCACTCTCTTTCTTGGTCAAATAGCCCTTACACAGCCTGGAGGTGTGTTTGGGGTCATTGTCCTGTTGAAAAATAAATGATGGTCCAACTAAACGCATACCGGATGGAATAGCATGCCGCTGCAAGATGCTGTGGTAGCCATGCTGGTTCAGTATGCCTTGAATTTTGAATAAATCCTCAAAATTGTCATCAGCAAAGCACCCCCACACCATCATACCTCCTCCTCCATGCTTCACGGTGGGAACCAGGCATGTAGAGTCCATCCATTCACCTTTTGTGCGTCGCACAAAGACACGGTGGTTGGAACCTAAGATCTCAAATTTGGACTCATCAGACCAAAGCACAGATTTCCACTGGTCTAATGTCCATTCCTTGTGTCCCAAACAAGTCTCTTCTGCTTGTTGCCTGTCCTTAGCAGTGGTTTCCTAGCAGCTATTTTACCATGAAGGCCTGCTGAACAAAGTCTCCTCTTAACAGTTGTTGAAGAGATGTGTCTGCTGCTAGAACTCTGTGTGGCATTGACCTGGTCTCTAATCTGAGCTGCTGTTAACCTGCGATTTCTGAGGCTAGTGACTCGGATAAACTTATCCTCAGAAGCAGAGGTGACTCTTGGTCTTCCTTTCCTGGGGCAGTCCTCATGTGAGCCAGTTTCTTTGTAGCGCTTGATGGTTTTGCAACTGCACTTGGGGACATTTTCAAAGTTTTCCCAATTTTTCGGACTGACTGACCTTCATTTCTTAAAGTAATCATGGCCACTCGTTTTTCTTTACTTAGCTGCTTTTTTCTTGCCACAATACAAATTCTAACAGTCTATTCAGTTGGACTATCAGCTGTGTATCCACCAGACTTCTGCACAACAAAACTGATGGTCCCAACCCCATTTATAAGGCAAGGAATCCCACTTATTAAACCTGACAGGGCATATCTGTGAAATGAAAACCATTTCCAGTGACTACCTCTTGAAGCTCATCAAGAGAATGCCAAGAGTGTGCAAAGCAGTCATCAAAGCAAAAGGTGGCTACTTTGAAGAACCTAGAATATAAGACATATTTTCAGTTGTTTCACACTTTTTTTGTTAAGTATATAATTCCACATGTGTTAATTCATAGTTTTGATGCCTTCAGTGTGAATGTACAATTTTCATAGTCATGAAAATACAGAAAAATCTTTAAATGAGAAGGTGTGTCCAAACTTTTGGTCTGTATTGTATGTGTGTTTGTTTTTTTAATAGCTTTATTTTTAATTGGGCAAAAGGAATTTGAACTTTTATATTTTTTTCATATTTTAAAAACTTTTTTTTCACTTTATACTGTATTTGTTAGTCACCTTATGAGACTTGAAGCTGCGATCATCCGATCGCTTGTGCTATACAGTACATAGCAGTGCATCAGCACTAATATGTATAGTGAACATCACGATCTCTTATGTACGCCAGCTAAACACTGGCTTTCACAGGTGAATCGTAATGACAGGCATGATGTATTCAGCAGACCCCTGGCTGTAATGGCAACCCATTGGCACCCCGCGATCAAGTCTCGGGAGTGGAATGACCAGGTTGACAAGTTAACAGCTGCGGGCGGAGCTCTGTTCCACCATCGGCTGTTAAAGACACATGAAAAGATTGGGGCTTGGCGTGCAATCCCGAATCAAAGTCAGGAACACAACATATGACGTAAATTTACGTCATGTATCATGAAGGGGTTAAAGCACCACTCAAGCGTTTTTTTTTTAATTTCAGCACTGAATTGGTGCCACTATTGTAAGTTCCCTGATCCTAGTCTCATACTTGCCAGCCACTGTCTTCAGCTATTAATGGGGCCGCTCTGGTCTCTTTCCGCCATCCTGTGACCACAACTTCTGCCTGACAGGAAGTCAGAGGTAACGGTCACAAACTCTCAATTCAAGTCTATAAGAGCCTTGTTCTGGCCAAATTTGAAATGTGCGTTTTTGAGCAGACTTCTCTTCCATTCCTGGGGTACATAATCTGGAAGATGGGCTTCAAGATGGATCCCGAAAAGGTGTCAGCCATTCTCAGGTGGCCTTCGCCAGACGGTCTGAAGGCGATTCAGCGGTTTCTCGATTTTGCAAATTGTTATCGCCTATTCATCTCTCACTTATCTTCCCGGACTGCTCTCATTTCTGCCTTGACTCACAAGGGGGTTGATCCTAAGTTTTGGACCCCTGAGGCCGAAGGTGCTTTTGTGTCCTTAAAGCAAGCTTTCTCTTCTGCTCCGGTTCTGCATCGCCCTGACAGTAATAAGCAATTTTTCCTGAAGGTGGATGCTTGTCCCTTAGGGGCCAGAGCCATCCTCACCCAGAAATCCTCATCCGGTCGCATGGTGACCTGCGGTTTCTTTTCCAAACCCTTCTCCTCTTCTGAACGCAATTATTCCATTGGAGACCGAGAACTGTTGGCGATCAAACTGGCACTAGAGGCGTGACGATATTTGCTTGAGGGGACTTTGCACTTGGTGGTTATCTACATGGACCATAAGAATCTTGTCTACCTGTACTCCACCCAATGGCTTAATCCTCGACAGGCTAGATGGTCCCTGTTCTTCGCTCGCTTCAACTTCTCCCTCCACTTCTGGCCAGTGGATAAAAACATCAAAGCAGACTCACTTTCCAGATCTTTCCTGTCATCTGATCTGGAGGAGGAGCCGCAATACATCATTGAACCTTCCAAAATTGTTACGGTCGCCTCGTTGGATCTGTCTTAGCTTCCTCCCGGTAAGATGTATGTGGCGACACCAAATAGGAAGCACATCCTTCTTTGGGGGCACTCGTCCAAACTGGGGGGGTCATGTCAGACAAAAGAAGACAGTTCTGCTTATTTCCCGACATTACTGGTGGCCGACCCTACGCAAGGATGTGGCGGATTTCGTCTCGACTTGTTCCTCTTGTGCCCGAAACAAAATTTCTAAACAACTTCCGACATGTCGATTACTTACTTTACCGGTTCCCTCCGCTCCTTGGCAGCATATTGCGATGGACTTCATCACGGATCTTCATGTATCGACTGGCTGTACCATCATCTGGGTGGTTGTGGATTGCTTCTCTAAGATGGCTCACTTTATTCCCTTGTCCAGTCTCCCATCCACACCAGTGCTCACTGAAAAGTTCATTCTTCATATTTTCTGCCTGCACGGTCTACCTCTTCGTATTGTCTCAGATAGAGGAGTCCAGTTTACCTCTCGCTTCTGGAGGGCCACATGCAAGCTGCTGAATGTTACAATGGCTTTTTCATCAGCATATCATCTGCAGTCCAATGGACAGGTGGAGCGAATCAATCAGATCCTCACTAACTTCCTCCGACACTTCGTCAATGCCCACCACAGTGACTGGGTTGAACTCCTGCCTTGGGCCGAATTCTCCTACAATAACAACGTGAGTGAATCCTCTGCCATGTCTCCGTTCTTTGTGGTATATGGTCAACATTGCGTTCCCTGTCTCCACGTCTGCCGAGATTCCTGCTGCTGAATTCCTCGTAAACAGTTTTTCTGAAATCTGAGAGGACACCAAATCTACTTTACAGAAGTCATCTGAGCGGAAGAAAAAACATGCAGACAAGAGATGTCTGGATCCACCTCTGTTTCGTACTGGGGACAAGGTTTGGTTATTGTCTAAATATGTCCGTCTCAAGGTACCTTAATACAAACTGGGCCCACGTTTCATTGGTCCCTTTGAGATTCTAAATCAGATCAATCCGATGGCCTAAAAACTCAAACTTCCTGCCTCTCTACGGATTCCCAGCTCCTTTCATATATCTCTCCTTAAGCCTCTTGTCCTCAGTCCATTTTCCGAAGACTCGAGTACCCATCCTGCTCCTGTCAGCACTGCAGACATTTTTGAAGTAGAGAGTATTCTGGCTATCAAGAGTTTAAGAGGAAAGACCTTCTTTCTTGTAGATTGGAAGGGGTTTTGTCCTGACGAGAGGTCCTGGGAGTCCAGAGAGAACATCCATGCCCCTCTCCTCCTGGAGAAATTTCTTGCAGGCCTGAAAAAGAGGTGGTGTAAAGGGGGGGTTACTGTAGCAGCGGCGTCTCTGCCTCCTACCCTCCTTCCCCAGCAGAGACGCCGACCCCTTTACTGCCGAAGCCCCCAGCGGGAAGGTCCCGCTCCGGCGTCCTCTCTCCACGCTGACACGTCCCGGGCACTGTGCTTAGGGTGCGCGCGCGCTCCCCTCCTCTTAAATGGTTCCTATATGGTCCGTAATTTAATAAAGACTGGTAACGACTCGCTGCATCTCCTTACCATTGTTAAGGACATCTGGGAATTGTAGGTTCATGAGATACAAATGTATATTGGCCTGACTTGACATTACAATTGATTTATTGTACTAAGTACAGTACTCATGTATTCATTTACTGATGGTGGTTCTGGTGATATATACATGTACAGTACAGACCAAAAGTTTGGACACACCTTCTCATTTAAAGATTTTTCTGTATTTTCATGACTATGAAAATTGTACATTCACACTGAAGGCATCAAAACTATGAATTAACACATGTGGAATTATATACTTAACAAAAAAGTGTGAAACAACTGAAGATGTGTCTTATAGTCTAGGTTCTTCAAAGTAGCCACCTTTTGCTTTGATGACTGCTTTGCACACTCTTGGAATTCTCTTGATGAGCTTCAAGAGGTAGTCACCGGAAATGGTCTTCCAACAATCTTGAAGGAGTTCCCAGAGATGCTTAGCACTTGTTGGCCCTTTTGCCTTCACTCTGCGGTCCAGCTCACCCCAAACCATCTCGATTGGGTTCAGGTCTGGTGACTGCGGAGGCCAGGTCATCTGGCGTAGCACCCCATCATTCTCCATCTTGGTCAAATAGCCCTTACACAGCCTCGAGGTGTGTTTGGGGTCATTGTCCTGTTGAAAAATAAATGATGGTCCAACTAAATGCATACCGGATGGAATTGCATGCCGCTGCAAGATGCTGTGGTAGCCATACTGGTTCAGTATGCCTTCAATTTTGAATAAATCCCCAACAGTGTCGCCAGCAAAGCATCCCCACACCATCACACCTCCTCCTCCATGCTTCACGGTGGGAACCAGGCATGTAGAGTCCATTCGTTCACCTTTTCTGCGTCACACAAAGGCACGGTGGTTGGAACCTAAGATCTCAAATTTGGACTCATCAGACCAAAGCACAGATTTCCACTGGTCTAATGTCCATTCCTTGTGTTCTTTAGCCCAAACAAGTCTCTTCTGCATGTTGCCTGTCCTTAGCAGTGGATTCCTGGCAGCTATTTTACCATGAAGGCCTGCTGCACAAAGTCTCCTCTTCACAGTTGTTGTAGAGATGTGTCTGCTGCTAGATCTCTGTGTGGCATTGACCTGGTCTCTAATCTGAACTGCTGTTAACCTGCGATTTCTGAGGCTGGTGACTAGGATAAACTTATCCTCAGAAGCAGAGGTGACTCTTGGTCTTCCTTTCCTGGGGGGGTCCTCATGTGAGCCAGTTTCTTTGTAGCGCTTGATGTTTTTTGCAACTGCACTTGGGGACACTTTCAAAGTTTTCCCAATTTTTCGGACTGACTGACCTTCATTTCTTAAAGTAATGATGGCCACTTGTTTTTCTTTACTTAGCTGCTTTTTTCTTTCCATAATACAAATTCTAACAGTCTATTAAGTAGGACTATCAGCTGTGTATCTACCAGACTTCTGCACAACACAACTGATGGTCCCAACCCCATTTATAAGGCAATAAATCCCACTTATTAAACCTGACAGGGCTCACCTGTGAAGTGAAAACCATTCCCGGTGACTACCTCTTGAAGCTCATCAAGAGAATGCCAAGAGTGTGCAAAGCAGTCATCAAAGCCAAAGGTGGCTACTTTGAAGAACCTAGAATGTAAGACATATTTTCAGTTGTTTCACACATTTTTGTTAAGTATATAATTCCACATGTGTTAATTCATAGTTTTGATGCCTTCAGTGTGAATGTACAATTTACGTAGTCATGAAAATAAAGAAATATCTTTAAATGAGAGGGTGTGTCCAAACTTTTGGTCTGTACTGTACATGTACTGATAATGGTACTGGTGTTGTATGTATTTACTGACGGTGGTTATAATGGTGGTTCTGGTGATGTGTTCATGTACTTATTGAGGTTCTGGTGATGCATTAATGTACTGATGGTGGTTCTGGTAATGTATTTATGTACTGATGGTTCTGGTGAGATATACATGTATTGGTGTTGTATTTATTTACTGACAGTGGTTCTTGTGATGTATTCAAGTACTGACTGAGGGTTTGGTGGCTCATTAATGTATTAATGGTTGTTTTGGTGCCATATTCATGTACTGAATGGTTCTAGTGACCTATTTATTTACCGGTTATGATTCTGGTGCTGTATTTATGTACTATTGATGACTTTGGTGTTCTATTTATGTATTGATGATGATTTTGGTTTCGTATTCTTGTACTGATGATGGTCATGGTGATAAATACAGCATAAGAACCATCATTACTACATGAATACATCACTAGAACTACCATCAGTAGAGAAATATGACACAAGAACCACCATCAGTACATGAATACGTCACCTAAAACCACCATAAATACAGGAATATAGCACCAGAACCACTATCAGTACAGGAATACGGCAACAGTACCACCATCAGTTTTGTTGCAAACTGTATTTATTGCATGACGGACATAAAAACCATCATACATATCCCTTTATCTATGATAGAGTCTGTTTAGTTTCCATTAAGCTACCTGACAAAAGCTGGGCACCGTAATTGAAATCAATAGGCCCCATTATAGTTAAGTTATTTACTCTCTTACATAGCGCCATTAATTCCACACCGCTTTACAGACATTATCAGCACTGTCCCCATTATGTTAGTTTCCATGACTGTCCTTGTGTCTGAAATATAAAATATAGGATTCAGGGATGAATATCACAATTTGTCTCTTGTATTGTGTAAAAGGTTCCCAAATAATGAATGATTCTAAGGCTGTGTGCCCACTATGTGTTTTTTAAGCGTTTCTGCAGCGGCAATTCCGCTGCAGAAACGCTTAAAAAACGCTTGGTAGAAGGTCTGCAATGTTCCCCAATGATAATCCACATGTGCTGTGCACATGCTGCGGAAATTTCTGCTGTGGATTATCATTGCGGAAAAATCCACAGCACTACCAATTATTTTGCGTAATCGCGGCATTTTTGCCGCCATTGACTTGCATTGAATCGCTTAATATCTGCATGTCTACATGTGCACATGTGAATATTAAGCAATTGAATGTGCGGATGGTACCTGGGTCTGGAGAAGAGGCGACTCTCCTCCTGCCCAGGTACCATGGTAACTGTAAAAAAAAAAGAATAAAAAAAAAAAAATACATTATACTCACCTTCTGATGGCCCCCGGTCTCCATAGCGATGTGTCATGGCTTTCCGGCAGCTCACAATGGTCTGAAAGGACCTGCATGATGTCATTTAGTCATGTGACGGGTCACACGACCGCTGACGTCGGCGTCGTGTGACCTGTCACATGACTAAATGACGTCATGGAAGGTCCTTTTACACAATCGCGAGACACCGGGAAGACCGGATGCATCGGATAAGGAGACTGGGGGCTATCGGAAGGTGAGTATAATGTATTTTGTTTACCATTTTTATTCTTTTTATTAGCTAACTAGGTCACACTATATAAAATCCATGCCGGTTGCATGGATTTATATAGTGTGACCAAGTTGTCAAGCACTTTCCAAGTTTCCAAGTGATGCTAAAATCGCTTGGAAAGCGCTTGACAACCCGCATGCGGAAATGCATGTGAAGAACGCTTCACTTACGCTTGTCCCTGGCAGGAAAAACACATGTACAATCCGCATGCGTTTTTTCTGCCAAGGAGATGCAGAAACGATCAGGAAAAATCCGGAGCATTTCTGCATCGTGGGCACTTAGCCTAAACTTTGAAAATGCACTCCCTGTTGAGCCATCTCCCCTAAAGTACCCCACCTTTTTTTACTTTTGCTGGTATTTTGTTGGTGAAAAAGGTAACAATTCTAGTGGAAGTGGTCGTCGGAGCTTGTTACCTGACCCATTTGAGGGGGTGCGTTTGGGTTCCTTTTACCTTAGTCTCCGATCCATTCCTTACTTAGGGGCTGAGGGTTCATCAAGGGAAGGAGGAGGGGCGTGCCATCTGCGTAGGGCACCAAAATATCTTGTCCCATCCCTGAGGGGTATAATCCTGGACTGTTGAAAGGGACTCAGGTAGTGCTTGCAGTCCACAGGTTAGTGAGCACAAAATACTTGCCTTGCCCCAGGTGCTGGCAACCCCCTGCACCAACCCAATACAAGCCTCATGCACTTCTCTGATCTGTGACAACCACGGAATTTCCTGACATAAAATGAACTATTGCTTTGTGTAGTAAATAACAAAATAATTGGACGTGTTCCCACAAACAGCACGAAACTTCCCCATGTTAAACACGATACAAATGTCTACTATAAGAAGTTTTCCTACTGTGTTTTCCATTGTGTTAAAAGTTAATAATTAATTTACCTCTAGCAGCTTTAGAATCAAGTGTCCTAGCACATCCAGTGGCATTCACTAAGCTTTTGTTTAAAAAAGACCGGTTGTTCACCTTTTTATTTTTATCACTAGTTGCTCAATGTATAGTGACGCGCCCCCTGGGCCGCGTGGGGAACCTGGAACCGGGCCCTTTTGTGGGATGCTGGGGGTTGTAGTCACCGTGGTGGCGACCCGGTCCCGTGGCTCAGGGTGGTCAAACCAGTGGCAGTCAATTTATGGGGTTTTTGTGGTTTAAAGTCCGACTACGCCACCCGTGGATTGCGGTCAGTGCGAACCGCCGCTGCAAGACAGACCGCTGGGGCTGATGGTGTATGCAGCTGAGGTAGTGTAACTCCCCACGGGAAGAGTGCAGCCCCAGGGCAGTGTAGTAGATGGTGGGGGTGATGGTGCGGGCGTCCCAGCACTAGTAGTGCTGTATGCGGTGAGAAAGCACAGAGACAAGGTATTGCAGTTGAAGTTCTTTACTCACAGTTCTCATCCAGGTCACTTGTGCGCAGGTAGGACCGCCCGAGCCGTGCTGCATCCACCAGGCAGGGGACTCGGTCAACCCCCAGGTAATTCCGGAGTGTGGCACAGGACTCCCTTCTATCCTTTTGTCAGCCGTGCCCCACCAGTGACACTACCTCTGTCCAGCTGCCTCGGGTCTTCTCCTGGGAGGACTGGGTGTCCACTTCCCTGACCCTATGTGGTGTGCCTTTCTGGTAGGTGTAGTGAGGGGTCGCACCAGTAAATGGTCACGACCGCCGGTCCTTGGTTAAGGATTAGTCGCCTCCACCAATTTGGGATCTGGTACCCTGTTCTGCCAACCCGTCACCCGCAATCTCCTGGGTCCTTAGGGTTCCTTCTGCCCTCGTGTCTCTGGGCCTCTCTTGGTGTTCTGTTCCTTCTTACTTTCCTTTCTGTTCCTTTCTGTTTCTGTTCCTCTCCGCTGGCTCTGGTCTCCACTCCAGGCCTGCCTCGTGGAGCTGGGCCCAGACTGAGCCACAGCTCCCTGTCAGCCCTCTCTGGCTGAACTCCTTCTCTTCTCCAACTCTCTGCACTCTCTCTGCCCTGAACTAAGATGGTGCCCACCTTTTATACCTCCCTCTCTGTGTATGAGCCCAGGTGACTTGCAACCAATGGGCTCCTACCTATGCCCAGAAACTGTCCCCTCCTTCTCCTACATCACTGGGTTTTCCTCCCCCCTCCCCACTCCAGCCAGGGACAGATTCTGTTGTGCCTGCATTACTGTACTAATGGGAGCACCGTTGAGCTGTCCCCCGGAAATGGGGTGTGTGTGATGCATGCAGCTAACCGAGCCCTGGTCCACACACCATCCTTACCCGGGAGTGGGATATCACACCTCTGGTTGAGGTGCAATACCTTTGTAGCGACCGAATCCTCGGGGCACTACATTCCCCCCCGGTAAACCACAGCACGTCCTCGGGCTGGAAAAGAGCAAAGACATTTGATTACCAGACATGCAAAACTTTTTCAAAACATTTTTACAGTAGGAAACGGACAACATTGTTCAATTCCCTTTATGGGAAACATTTTCCTCTTCTTTAACCCTTTTCTTTTATTAGATATTGTCAATACTACCGGAACTCTTTTGTCATATAAAACATCATATAAAACATTTGCATTATCACCTAGCAGCATATAAAGCTTTTCCATATAAAACACTTTCAAGCAAAACATATTCTTGGATCCTGGCCGCGGTGCAACTTGCGACCAGGTGTTCATTCTTCTTTTAAGTGCAAAAACTTCAGCAAACTTTTAGACGTGAGGAACTCTCTGTCCCGAGGTAGACGTTGCAGTCTTTTTATAAAACCAGTAGGGGGCGCTTTAGGAAGCGCAACTATTTACAGGGGCGGCCGCTCTCAGTTCTCGGCCGGATAGGGAAAAGGGATGGCTGTTCTCAGTCCCCAGCCAGATAAAGGATATAGAGGGCAACTTTCAAACAGGTAACAGTCTCATAACAGTCCCAATGGGGACCACTCTCTCAGTAGAAACAGCTCCACAACAGTTCTGATACCCTGACGGGTAACTATTTACAAAGGCGCTTTCTCTCCTTTACTGCAGGCGACGTCCTCCATATGCGCCTTGCTCCTCCTGGTAGTCTTCAGGCCCGTCCGGACCCTCTTGACTTTCTCCACAGTTGTATTGTAGCTCCTCCTCTGTGAGCCGGTGGACGTGGAGGGCATATAATCCCTTTGCGCCCTTGTGCCGGGTGTAGGTGACCACGTCACCAGGGTACAGGTCACGTCCGTGATGCCCCTCTGGCAGGTGACTCTCGACGTCCCTTCTTGTCACGAAGACGTCGTTCGCGGCCTCCGGGTCTCTAATGAAGCCCCAGCCGTGCTCCAGCTGAAACTTTACTACGGTCCCGGTGGCTCGGGGACCGCGGGCGGCTTGGGGATCCTGACGGGCTCTCCGCTTCTGTTCTGCGCTCCGGGCTTGGAGCCGCTCCTCCCTGACACGTCGCTCCTGCCGCTCCCTCACAAATGTCGCCAGCTGTTGGCGGCAGGACTCCAGTCGACGGGCTGCGTCCGCCCGGGTTTCCTGGGTGAACCCCATCAGGTTTTCTCCAGTGGGGTCCCACTCGAACTGGACATCCTGTAGCGAGGGCTGGGTGACTTCCACAGGCTCCGGAGCAGGTATCAGGGGCTCGTGCGGGGGTTGAACTCTCCATGGGCGGCCGCTGGTCAGCTCGGCCGGCCACACCAGGGGCAGTCCATCCGGGCCGGTGTGCTGGGCGAACAGATCCGCGCCCAGGGGTGGTATGGCAGGGGGCCCCGGTTGGGGAGCAGCGCCCGGGGGCACTCGGCCTTGCGACCAGGCCGGTGGTCGCCTGCTGGTCGTGCCCGGGAGTGGTGCAGTCAAGGTAGGGGGCGCTGGTGAGGCAGCGACGCCCGGGTGCACTAGGCCTTGCGTCCCGGCCTGTGACGTCTCTCTCTTTATTGCGCCCGGGGTTAAAGGGCACGGTGCGGGGCGGGGCGTAGCCGCGGCTCTTGCCGCCTGAGGCCTAGCCGGGAGTAGCGGAGGCGCGGTGGCAGGTACGGTTCCCGTGGCTTCGGGTCCCGCAACGGGAGGCTAGGACAGGCTTGCGGCCTCAGGGCTTGGGGTGATGATGTCCCCGTTACCTGCCTCGGTCCTTGTGGCCATCTCCCCGGTGTCGTCTTCGGCCACCGGTCCACCTTCACCACCCTCGGAGGCGGGCGTGCTGCTCGGCCCTGGTGATGTCTCCTGCTGGTAGGTTACAGGCCGCCGGGCCAACTCCTCCTTCCACCCGGCAAACACATCCCGCTGCTCCCGGACCATCCTCCGGTCCAAATCCTCCAGTGCAGCTCGCGCACACTCCGGGTCTCTGGGGAGCTGTGCCAGCAACTCTGTTAGGCTGCACGGTGGTTCAGCCTGCAACAGGCTACGGGCCAGGGTGCTGGTGGGGTTCGTTGCTCCTTCCATTCCCGGGTGCGGTATGTCCAGACTGATCCAGACCGCACCCAGCCCCACGGTTTTCTTTCCTGTCCGCCCCCATTGGGGGTGGTCCTGGGGCCATCTGATGACAATCACTTTCAGGGGCAGCCCCCCCACGCTGATGGACATCTCTACAGCCGCACTCATGGCTGTTGGGGGTGAGCTCCTTCTTTGGCGCCATTCTGGGACCTGGCCCACGATGGGAGGTGGCTTCCTGTTGTCTTTTGGCGTGCACATTATGGCGTCCGTTCTGCTGGGGCGGGCGCCATTTTTCAACACAGTCAATTTCGATTAAACAGTCTCTTTCTCTTCAGGCGCGCAATACCCGTTTGTGGCGGGTTGGTAACGATCCTGCAGACTACGCCAAAAGTTGACGCGCCCCCTGGGCCGCGTGGGGAACCCGGAACTGGGCCCTTTTGTGGGATGCTGGGGGTTGTAGTCACCGTGGCGGCGACCCGGTCCCGTGGCTCAGGGTGGTCAAACCAGTGGCAGTCAATTTATGGGGTTTTTGTGGTTTAAAGTCCGACTACGCCACCCGTGGATTGCGGTCAGTGCGAACCGCATCTGCAAGGCAGAGCGCTGGGGCGGATGGTGTATGCAGCTGAGGTAGTGTAACTCCCCACGGGAAGAGTGCAGCCCCAGGGCAGTGTAGTAGATGGTGGGGGTGATGGTGCGGGCGTCCCAGCACTAGTAGTGCTGTATGCGGTGAGAAAGCACAGAGGCAAGGTATTGCAGTTCAAGTTCTTTACTCACAGTTCTCATCCAGGTCACTTGTGCGCAGGTAGGACCGCCCGAGCCGTGCTGCATCCACCAGGCAGGGGGCTCGGTCAACCCCCAGGTAATTCCGGAGTGTGGCACAGGACTCCCTTCTATCCTTTCGTCAGCCGTGCCCCACCAGTGACACTACCTCTGTCCAGCTGCCTCGGGTCTTCTCCTGGGAGGACTGGGTGTCCACTTCCCTGACCCTATGTGGTGTGCCTTTCTGGTAGGTGGAGTGAGGGGTCGCACCAGTAAATGGTCACGCCCGCCGGTCCTTGGTTAAGGATTAGTCGCCTCCACCAATTTGGGATCCGGTACCCTGTTCTGCCAACCCGTCACTCGGAACCGGAACCGGGCCTCCTGTGTACGGTGGATGCAGTCGTGGCCTAGGCCCGGCCCGTGCCCAGGGTCGTCATAGTAAAAATAAGGGCCAGGAGGGACGGTGGTAATCGAGTGGATGTAATGACTACGCCACCTGTGGTGTTCTGGTGATCCTCCACCAGCGCTGCGGCAGTCCTCTGAGGCGGGATGTCATGGCAGCAGAAGATGGTACTACTCCCCACAGGCGGAGCAGGTCCTCAGGGCAGAGAAGAGGGATCAGGGGAATAGTAGTGGGTGGTGTGGTGAGGTGTGGTGCTGCGCTGAAATAAGGAACCGGAGGCAATGGATCCAGTCTTCCAAACTTTACTCACGTTGTTAGGTGTCAGCTGCAAGGCTTCTCCTTGCTCCTCACGGCGCGCTGCAGCCACCAGGAAGGGGTTCAGCACACTCTGGGTAGTTCAGGTGCATCAATCAGGACCCCCGCACCAGAGTGTTCCTAGAATTTCCCACTAGGTCCTCTCCTGTCCGTATGTGGTGCGTGTTACAAGGCTGGGTCTCCCTCTGGCTATATACAGAACAAGGGTACGGGTGGCGACTCCGCTCCGTCCGTTACCCGGTGGGATCCTCTAAGCCTCCGGGCTTTTCTGAGACGTGAAGTAGCAAAGCCAGATATCGGTGGCCGGTACCCCTCTTGCAGCAGGAGTCCCTCTGACTTGGTCAGAATAATGGTAGCAGGTGTCGTACGCCTCTCCGTCCGCATCCCCTGGGATCCTTTTGCCTGTGGAGCTTTACTCCTCTGCTCCCCTCCAGGCCTTCTTAGGTAGGGACCTTGACCGGGTAGAGACAGCGGTTAACTCTAACCCGCTCCTCGTCTCAAGGCCAGAGAACGAGGACCGTGTATCTTCAACAGGCTGCAGGTTCTTAGCAGAAAGCCACATTCAGCGATGAAGACCACAATCAAAAGACCATGAACCTAAGATGGCCGTTAGTTAAATATGAATTAGTAAGTGTAACCTAAAGGTGCGTCCTCCACCCTCTCCCACTACATGGTTCCCCCTTTCTTTTGCCCCCCCCCCCCCATCTCCTCTATCCCGGCTGGGGCAGCACTATGGTGCCTTAAAGCCCCCCTCAGGACAGGAGTGGTGTAGTGTTGAATGGATGGCTGAGTCCTGAGAGGTGCTCCATCCTTACCTCGGAGAGGAGATACCACACCTCGGTCTGAAGTGCAGTACCCCTGTGGCTACTGAACCCTCAGGGGCGCCACACTGGGAACGTTAACCTGTGTGTGGGCTGACTGATGGTCCATATACAGATCTATGTGAAAAATTAATCTAACATGGATTTTTCACCCACTCACAGGCAGAGCGCAAAGTCCTGCAGCTGGATCTTTCATGGTGGAAAGAAACACTAGAAAAGCCCTGTTATGATAAAGAATTCTCTGACTCATGTTTTGGCCTATTGGGCTATCTAATTATTACTCAGTTAGGGCTACTCCCTAATTCTTAGCCAGGCAGGAAGTTTGTAAATTTGTGAGGGTATATGCACGTCTCATTTTTGCTGCATTTTTTCTTGCTGTTTTTCGCTGTGCCGCATTTTCTAACTGTGAAACAAGACGTTGTCAGGTAGCAGACAAAGAAGCAGTGCGTGACACAAGCGCCACCCCTGATGACAATTCATTTGAGGGAGGTGCTTGAAGTTCTGGGGTGGTGCTGGTTTCTCTCATTGTTTCTATCTCCGCCCCCTGAAAAGGTCTTGTTTCACAGTTAGGAGATGCGGTGTGGACATAAGCATAGTGCCGGTGCTGCACTCACCTCTCCCACAGTGTCTATCATCATGGATCCAGGATATCTGCAGGGAACGGCAATGCAAGAAACTAGTGAGTAACTGCAGCGCTGACCCCTGATGACGTTTTGTTCCAGGAGGGGCAATACACGCTGAAGGGAAAAGAGTGCAGTCCCAGCCTCCTGTGATGTCCTGTTTGAGACTCCTCTCAAACGAAACGTTACAGAAAGTGAAGCAAAAAAAAAAAAAAGCACATTTAGGGATTACCTAGATAGGGAGAATTAGAAAAGTGCCTAGGGTGTAAATATAGATATTGAGAAAGGACATTTTAGGTGCCAGACCACCCCTTTAACATTTTCGTTTCATTTTATAGCTCATAGTTTATGAGACCAAACACCTTTACGGTCTAACTTGTAAACACCTCACTAAAGCGTCCCATGATCAGCAGATAACAGCACATTTCAGCAATCCCTGCCAGCTACACAGCATTACTTATAAGCTCAATAGAGAAAAGCTTTCAAGTGCATTTCATTGTCAGCCGCTACTGGTAGACAGCAGAGACAGCAGCAATGGTCGGTCACCTAGTGAACAAAACTAAACACAAAAGAAAAGTGTTAATATTTCACAAATGACTGAAACTTTTCATAAGCAGTACATCGCAAAAGTGTTTGTTTTTACAAATACTAGCCAACAATACCCATGTATGAAGAAGGGAATAGCCCCTTAACCCCTTCACCACCGGCGATTTTTCGTTTTTGCGCTTTCGTTTTTTGCTCCTTCTTCCCAGAGCCATAACTTTTTTATTTTTCCATCAATATAGCGGCATAAGGGCTTGTTTTTTGCGGGACAAATTGTACTATCGGTGGCCGCTCACAGGCATTACGTTAATATAAAGTTGTGGACAACCCTTTTAAACTGACCTGTCAATTTGATTCTGCAGGTCAGTACAAGTACACAGATATCAAACATGTCTAGGTTCTTTTTTCTTTAAATTTAAAAAAAAAACTAAAATTTGTAAGAAAAAAATGTTGCTGTTTTTCGAGACCCGTAGCGTCTCCATTTTTCGGGATCTGGGGCCGGGTGAGTGCTTATTTTTTGTGCCTTAAGTTGATGTTTTTATTGATACCATTTTTGGGTAGATACGATGTTTTCATCGCCTGTTATTGCATTTTATTGCAGCCAAAAAAACATAATTCTGCCGTTTCGATTTTGTTTCTTGTTACGCCGTTTACCAATCATATTAATGTACAATATATTTTGTTAGAATGGACATTTTTGAATGCAGCTATACCAAATATGTGTATTTTTTAAAATTGTTTTATTTTGAATGGGGCAAAAGGGAGTGATTTGAACTTTTTATGTTTTTTTTCATTTTTTTAACATTTTTTAAAACTTTTTGGTTTTAATTTTTTCTGGCTTCAATAGTCCCCTTAGGAGAGTTGAAGCTGCAATCGTCTGATCCCCTGTGCTACACGTAGCAGGGCTTCAGCACTGCTATATGTAGCATAAATCATGATCTCCTATGAACATTGGCCATGGGCCGGCGTTCATAGGAGCCTTACAACAGGCACGGGGATCTTCTGCACACCCCTGGCTGTCATGACAACTCATCAGAACCACGTGATCACGTTACAGGGGCACCGATTGGCGGGTCTTGTGATGCACTTCCACCCAGTGAGTGTTAAATGGTACGTGACAGCTGATCAGATCAGCTGTCATGTGCAGGGAAAGATGTGGGCTCAGTGCCGGAGCCCACATCAGATGCAGGGACACGACCTTGGACGTATCTATATGTCCAAGGTTGTGAAAGGGTTAAACATGGTTGTCTCATGGACAAAGTAAATTTTAATCAATAAATCTTGGAATAATAATAAGTTCAAAAATTGGATGTGTTAAAAATATGTTCCTGTGCTGAGGTAATCTTTTAAATGTGCCCCTGCTATGTATTCTCTTAAATTCTGTGTATTATGCAAACCTATTCCAGTTCATGGTTGGCACAGACCACAGCTTCTGGCCAGGGGAGAAACACAAGTCACTTATGATAAGTGACTATGGAGATGACACAGCAGGGGCTCACAGATGCTACATTTTGAGGTAACTCATTTCCCTGCCTGTTTTATCACAGGAGTGGCTGTTTTTGCTGCGTCACCAGTCCTGTAAGCTCATCATAAATCAAGTCAGTGACGTATGAGCTATGTTACCCCCTGAACTTGTATTGTCTTTGACCTGATTTTTGATGAGGTTAGGTGTAAACTTAAAACATCATATAATATGATTGTGACATATAAATCTTTGTGATTAGTTTCAATGGGAGCTCTGTTTCTGTTACTTTTGTAGATGTAATGTTATTTTCCACCATGACGATAAATTTTAGGAAAACTAGAACTGGAGGAGTCCTGGTTGAGGGCACATTAGAGAATCCTGTTTACTTTTAAATGTTCTTGTCAAGGTCATTTTCTGCTTTTATTTTTTTTAATGCAGATGCCAGATGCCCTCTGCTGGAGATTTTATGAATTGTTTAAACTACTATTTATATTCAAATACTGTTGACCGCAGGATATCCTTTACCTCATTCCAGGGGCCTTTCTGGGGTCAGAAAAGAACAGACACACAAGCCCCAAGATATCCAACCACACCTCTTGAAAAAAAAAAGAACAAGAAAAAAAGTAACATCATAGATAACAGAATGATAACTCTCGGACTACGGGTAATACATTTATTTTTTTCCTTAAGTCCTCTATAAACTATCATATTACATTGACAATTCTCTTAGTACAGATAATGTAGTACATGTTGTTACCTGCAGTCCTATGTAACACCATGGCCCCGATTCATCAATACACTTTTCACGCACACCTATTAATGAATCGGCCAAGGCGCAAAGTTGCGTGCCTCGCCACAAGTCTTACATCAGTCAGGGGCTGCAGTAAGATTTGTGGCGTAAGGTAGGTGTAGCATCGGCGTCTCTGCCCCCAGCTAGGCAGAGACGCCGTCCCTCTCACCGCTGCGCTCCCCCCCCGGCGTCCTCCAGCGCTCCTCTTCCTGCTTCTGCCGGCACGCACAGCTTCCCGGGCACTGTGCTTAGGGCGCGTGCGCGCTCCCTCCCTCTTAAAGGGGCCGCACGCACCGCCCTAAGGAGTCCCTTGCCAATTGCCGGAGGTTCTCCCATATATAAAGCACCTCCTCCAATATGGAGATAACCGAGCAATAGTTTATGCACAGTGTTCTTAACTTTGCTTCAGCCCTCAGGTCCCGCTGCTAGCCTGACTACTAGTCCTGCCCGCCAGCCTGACTATCAGTCCAGTCCGCCAGCCTGACTACTCTCCAGCCCGACAGGTTGTCTTCCGTTCAGTCCGCCAGTCTGTCTATGGGCTTTGCCTGCCTGCTTACCTGTAAGCACCTGCCTGTTACCTGTCAGCCTACCTGGAGGCTCCTGCCCGTCACTTGCCGTGACCACCAGACAGCCTACCTAGAGGCTCCCGCCTGTCACTTGCCGTGACCACCTGCCCGCCTACCTGGAGGCTCCTTCCCGTCACTTGCCGTGACCACCTGACAGCCTACCTAGAGGCTCCCGCCTGTCGCCTGCTGTCTCTGCCAGTTCATCTACCCGGATCTCTCGTCAGCCTGCCTGCTGTGCCCATCTGCAGTATCGGTCAGTCCCAGCCATCTGACCCGTGGGATTCACCTGCTCTTTTACAAGGTCGTCCCCAGAGTAGCACCTGGTCCCTCAGCTTGGTCCCTCCCTGGTCACGGAGTCGTTATCCACCGTACGACCTAGGTCGGTCCGAGTTGATACTTAGTTACGCCCCTCTGGGTCCCTTCTTGCACCGCAGCACAGAGGTTCCACCACCTGGATCCGTAACAGTTTGCTCGGTCCATGGAACCCGGTGGCCCCCAGACCCCCGCATTCTCCGACCTGCACCAGGAGATCTTACGACAGAGAGTTCAACAGGAGTCGGTCCTGTCCTTTCTGCGGTCTGTTAACTCTCGCCTAGGTGCATTGTCCGACCCGTCTGGGTCCGTCTCTGGTCAAGCGGCGCCTGCTTCCACGGCACCGCAACCCAGTCCTATTATGGCGTCCGGCTATGGACCCCGGCTCTCGGCACCTCCACGTTTTGCTGGCAACCCCGCTTTAGTTCGAGGTTTCATAAACCAGTGCACCCTGCACTTTGAACTCTTGGCACACCAGTTCATCTCCGACCGGGCCAAGGTGGCATTCATCATGTCCCATCTCACTGGAGAAGCACTGGCATGGCTAAATCCCCTGTGGGAGAGAGGGGATCCCCTGGTGTCCAATCTATTGTCTTTCCTCGCTGCTTTCCGGAAAGTCTTCGATGAACCAGGACGAAAATCCTCTTCTGCCTCCTCTCTGCTACGTCTCCGCCAAGGGAGTCTCACCGTGGGCCAATATGCCATATGGTTCCGTACCCTCGCTTCTGAGCTTGTGTAGCGCTGGCGTCCCTGCCCTCTGCTAGGCAGGGACGCTGCTCCCCTCACCGCTCTGCTCCGTGCCCAGCGTCCTCTCCCCGCTCTACTGTCAGCGCGCGCTCCTTCCCGGCGTCCTCTCCCCGCTCTGCTGTCAGCGCGCGCTCCTTCCCGGCGTCCTCCTCCCGCTCTGCTCTCAGCGCGCGCTCCTTCCCGGCCCCTGTGCTTAGGGCGCGCGCGCGCGCGCTCCCCTCCTCTTAAAGGGGCCGCGCGCGCCGCCCTAAGGAGTCCCCGGCCAATGGCCGGAGGACTTCATCATATATAAGGCACCTCCTCCAAAATGGAGGTGCCCGAGCAATGTTGTTTGCACCTGTGTCTCACCTGTGCTTCAGCCCTCAGGTCCCGTTGCCAGTTACCTGCCAGTTACCTGCCAGTTTCCTGCCAGTTTCCTGCCAGTTACTTGCCTGGTTCCTGCCTGAATACTTGTTACCTGTCTGCCAGTCTGAGGTCCGACGGTCTGCCTTACTACTCCTGTCAGTCTGTCTAAAGGACCAGCCTGCCCGCTCACCTGGGAGCGCACATCAGCTACCTGCCTACTTTCCTGAGGTCCGACGGTCTGCCTTACAACTCCGGTCAGTCTGTCTATGGACCAGCTTGCCCGCTCACCTGGGAGCGCTTCTCCGTTACCTGCCTGCTTGCCAGCCCGGAGGCTCCGTTGTCACGTGCTGTGACCATCAGCTACTTCAGAGACTCTTGCCCGCTCACCTGGGAGCGCTTCTCCGTTACCTGCCTGCTTGCCAGCCCGGAGGTTCCTCCGTCACGTGCCGTGACCACCTGTTATTCCAGAGACTCTCGCTTGCTCACCTGGGAGCACACGTCTACCATCTGCCTGCTAGCCTACCCGGAGGCTCTGCCATCACAGGTCGTACCTACCCTTTACCCAGAGACTGCCCTGATCACTTGCCGTATCTCCCTGTCCGTTCATCCAGAGACTGCCACCCGCTCCCTTACAAGGGCTGCCCCCTTGTATAGTAGCTCAGAGGTTCCGCCTCCCAGACCCGTTACAGTTTGCTCGGGCCATGGAACCCGGTGGCACCCAAGCTCCCTCGCTCTCGGACCTCTGTCTTGAACTGTCCCGTCAGAGGTCCCAACAGGAGGCCATCCTGGGTCACCTGCGGAATGTTAATACTCGCCTGAACACTCTGTCTGATCCACCAACAACCTCCGCCAGTGCCATATCTTGCAATCCGGCAGCTCCGCTGCCCACTAATACCATGGTATCCTACCCCGGACCCCGGCTTTCTGCACCTCCTCGCTTCGGAGGCGACTCCGTCCAGGCTCGGGGCTTCTTAAATCAGTGCACCCTGCATTTTGAACTTTTGTCCTACCAGTTTAACTCCGACCGGGCCAAAATTGCCTTCATCATGTCCCATCTCACCGGGGAGGCCCTGGCCTGGCTAAATCCTCTATGGGAGAGAGGAGACCCCCTGGTGTCCAACTTGCCTGCTTTTCTCACGGCTTTCCGGAAAGTCTTCGACGAACCCGGACGGAAGACCTCATCTGCATCATCGTTGCTACGCCTCCGTCAGGGGAGTCTCACCGTGGGCCAATATGCCATACGGTTCCGTACCCTTGCCTCGGAGCTGACCTGGGATAACGACGCTCTGGTTTCCGTCTTCTGGGAGGGTCTGTCCGGCCGTATTAAAGATGAACTTGCCGGTCGGGACACTCCTACCACTCTCGATGACTTAATAACTCTTGCCACCCGGATTGACCTACGGTTCCAGGAGCGTGCCAGAGAGGTCACCCGTGAGAGGAGGTTACCACGTCTAGCTCCTACTTTTCAGAAACCCGTCACTCCTTCTGTCTCTAACCAGGTACACCCTCCTGAGCCTATGCAGGTCGACCAGACCAAGATGGTCAAGACCCGTCAGGACTTACGCCGTGCCGAGGGGACCTGCTTCTACTGTGGCAGTAAGGAGCACCAGATCCGTGCCTGCCCGGAAAGGTCGGGAAACGCCTGTGTCTAGGTTCGCTCAGAGAGGTCCACCTAGACAAGAATAAATCCTCTCCATCCCTGCTGTTGTCAGTTTCAATCGTCTACGGGGAGAACCGTTATTTCGAACTAGCCCAACTGGACTCTGGAGCAGCCGGGAATCTTATTTCACAGTCCCTGGTAGAGAAATACCGCATCCCCACCAAACCTCTGGCTGTACCCTTGTCTGTGGCTGCCGTGGATGGGGGGCTCTTACCACGCCCCATCCAACTCATCACCGAATCCATTACTCTGCAGGTGGGAATGCTGCATTCTGAGAGTATCTCCTTTCATGTTCTGCCTGGACTCTCTCACGCCCTCTTGCTAGGTCTGCCTTGGCTCCAGAGACATGCACCCGTGCTTGACTGGCAAACCGGAGAAGTCCTTCGCTGGGGACAAGACTGTCATAAGACCTGCCTGGTTCCCGTCCATCCCGTCCGTCCCTCTCCTACCCCAGCTAATCTACCTGGACTTCCAATTCCTTATTGGTCTTATGCTGATGTCTTTAATAAAAAGGAGGCAGAGACATTACCCCCTCATAGACCATACGACTGTCCCATCGACCTGTTACCCGGTACTACTCCTCCCCGTGGGCGTATTTATCCTTTATCCGCTGCTGAGACCCGGTCGATGTCCGAATATATTGAGGAGAATCTGGCCAGGGGATTCATCCGGAAATCTACCTCCCCGGCGGGAGCAGGCTTCTTTTTCGTTAAAAAGAAGGACGGCTCTCTCCGTCCCTGTATAGACTATAGAGGCCTAAACCAGATCACGGTGAAGAATAAGTACCCCCTTCCGCTCATTCCAGAATTATTTGATCGTCTGAGGGGGGCTAGAATCTTCACCAAACTAGACCTCCGTGGGGCGTACAACCTGGTTCGTATCCGTCAAGGGGATGAATGGAAGACGGCATTCAACACCCGGGACGGCCACTATGAATACCTGGTAATGCCCTTTGGTCTCTGTAACGCTCCTGCCGTTTTTCAAGAGTTGGTCAATGACATCTTCCGGGACCTTCTCTACTCCTGCGTAGTGGTGTACCTGGACGACATCTTGGTCTTCTCTCCGGATCTCCAGACTCACCGGAGGGACGTTCGTCAGGTCCTGCTCAGGCTCAGGCAGAATCACCTCTTCGCTAAATACGAGAAGTGCCTCTTTGAGCAGACCTCGCTTCCGTTTTTGGGCTACATTATTTCTCAGACCGGCCTACGAATGGATCCAGAGAAACTGTCTGCCATCGAGAAATGGCCTCGACCGGAGGGGCTGAAGGCCATTCAGCGGTTCCTGGGCTTCGCCAACTACTACCGCCTCTTCATACCACACTTCTCTTCTCGGACTGCCCCAATTTCCGCGCTCACCCGTAAGGGTACTAATCCCAAAGAGTGGCCGCCCGAAGCAGAAGAAGCCTTTCTTTCCTTAAAACAGGCCTTCTCTTCCGCCCCGGTGCTGCATCGCCCGGACGGCAACAAGCAGTTCTTCCTGGAAGTGGACGCCTCCTCCTCTGGAGCTGGAGCGGTACTTACTCAAAAATCTTCTTCCGGGAGGATGGTAACTTGCGGCTTCTTCTCTAAACTCTTCTCCTCCTCAGAGCGCAATTATTCCATAGGAGATCGAGAGTTATTGGCCATCAAACTGGCATTGGAGGAGTGGCGTTACCTGCTTGAGGGGGCTCTTCACCCGGTAATAATTTACACTGACCACAAGAACTTGGCTTATCTCCAGCATGCCCAGAGACTTAACCCGCGCCAAGCCCGGTGGTCCTTGTTTTTTGCTCGTTTTGATTTTGTCCTTCATTTTCGCCCGGCTGACAAAAACGTCAAGGCGGACGCCTTGTCTCGATCCTTTCTGGTATCTGATCTCGAGGAAGATCCGAAACACATCATCGATCCCGCCAGAGTAATGCAGGTGGCTCCCGTGAGTCTAAATCGTCTTCCTCCCGGAAAGACGTTCGTATCAGTACCTGATCGGGAGAAGATCCTTCACTGGGGTCACTCGTCTAAACTGGCTGGCCACGCTGGTCAGAAGAAGACCCTCCAGCTTATTTCCCGGCACTACTGGTGGCCTACCCTGCACAAGGATGTAATAGACTTTGTTTCTGCCTGTGTGTCCTGCGCCCGCAACAAGGTTCCGAGACATCTGCCAGCCGGTCGCCTCCTTCCGCTCCCAGTACCTGCTGCCCCCTGGCAGCATATTGCAATGGACTTCATAACTGACCTCCCACTCTCTGCCGGTTGTACGGTCATTTGGGTGGTCGCTGACCGCTTCTCCAAGATGGCTCATTTCGTTCCCCTGCCAGGCCTCCCGTCTGCACCCGAGCTAGCTAGAGACTTTATTCGTCACATCTTCCGTTTTCATGGCCTGCCCCTCCACATCGTGTCGGATCGTGGGGTACAGTTCACCTCACGCTTCTGGAGAGCCACTTGTAAACTACTAGACGTCTCCCTGGACTTCTCTTCCGCTTACCACCCACAGTCCAATGGTCAAGTGGAGCGGATCAATCAGAACCTGACCAGTTACCTCCGGCACTTCGTTAATGCCCACCATTCTGACTGGGTGGATCTCCTACCATGGGCCGAGTTCTCTTACAATAATCACGAGAGCGAATCCTCCTCCAAATCCCCGTTTTTTGTAGTCTTTGGTCAGCATCCTCGGATTCCTTTTCCTGTCTCCACCTCGGTGGACAACCCGGCTGCGGAATCTCTCGTTAGCAAATTTTCCTCCATTTGGGAGAGTACCCGATCCGCACTCCTTCAGTCTTCCGAGCGTATGAAAAGACACGCTGACAAAAAACGTCTGGACCCTCCTCAATTCCGTCCTGGGGATAAAGTCTGGCTCTCGTCCAAATATGTCCGGCTCAAGATCCCTTCCTATAAGTTAGGGCCTCGGTTCATCGGCCCACTGGAGGTCATCAGTCAGATCAACCCGGTGGCCTATAAATTGAAACTCCCGGCCAACTTACGGATCCCTAACTCCTTCCATGTATCTCTCCTCAAACCTGTGGTACTTAACTCTTTTTCCAAGTCTACAGGTACGCCTCCTGCTCCGGTTTCTGCTGAGGACGAGTTTGAGGTAGAGAACATTCTTGCCACCAAAAGGGTAAGAGGAAAGACCTTTTTTCTGGTAGATTGGAAGGGGTTTGGTCCTGAGGAGAGAACGTGGGAGCCCCGGGAGAACATCCATGCCCCTCTCATCCTAGCTAAATTTCTGTCTGGCCTAAAAAAGGGGGGGCCTAAAGGGGGGGGTACTGTAGCGCTGGCGTCCCTGCCCTCTGCTAGGCAGGGACGCTGCTCCCCTCACCGCTCTGCTCCGTGCCCAGCGTCCTCTCCCCGCTCTACTGTCAGCGCGCGCTCCTTCCCGGCGTCCTCTCCCCGCTCTGCTGTCAGCGCGCGCTCCTTCCCGGTGTCCTCCTCCCGCTCTGCTCTCAGCGCGCGCTCCTTCCCGGCCCCTGTGCTTAGGGCGCGCGCGCGCTCCCCTCCTCTTAAAGGGGCCGCGCGCGCCGCCCTAAGGAGTCCCCGGCCAATGGCCGGAGGACTTCATCATATATAAGGCACCTCCTCCAAAATGGAGGTGCCCGAGCAATGTTGTTTGCACCTGTGTCTCACCTGTGCTTCAGCCCTCAGGTCCCGTTGCCAGTTACCTGCCAGTTACCTGCCAGTTTCCTGCCAGTTTCCTGCCAGTTACTTGCCTGGTTCCTGCCTGAATACTTGTTACCTGTCTGCCAGTCTGAGGTCCGACGGTCTGCCTTACTACTCCTGTCAGTCTGTCTAAAGGACCAGCCTGCCCGCTCACCTGGGAGCGCACATCAGCTACCTGCCTACTTTCCTGAGGTCCGACGGTCTGCCTTACAACTCCGGTCAGTCTGTCTATGGACCAGCTTGCCCGCTCACCTGGGAGCGCTTCTCCGTTACCTGCCTGCTTGCCAGCCCGGAGGCTCCGTTGTCACGTGCTGTGACCATCAGCTACTTCAGAGACTCTTGCCCGCTCACCTGGGAGCGCTTCTCCGTTACCTGCCTGCTTGCCAGCCCGGAGGTTCCTCCGTCACGTGCCGTGACCACCTGTTATTCCAGAGACTCTCGCTTGCTCACCTGGGAGCACACGTCTACCATCTGTCTGCTAGCCTACCCGGAGGCTCTGCCATCACAGGTCGTACCTACCCTTTACCCAGAGACTGCCCTGATCACTTGCCGTATCTCCCTGTCCGTTCATCCAGAGACTGCCACCCGCTCCCTTACAAGGGCTGCCCCCTTGTATAGTAGCTCAGAGGTTCCGCCTCCCAGACCCGTTACAGCTTGCCTGGGACCACGAGGCCCTGGTGGCCATCTTCTGGGAGGGTCTTTCTGGTCGGATTAAGGACGAGTTATCCGGCCGGGACATTCCTACCACCCTGGATGACCTGGTGTCACTAGCAACCCGGATTGACATTAGTTTCCTAGAACGTGCTAAGGAGTCTACCCGGGAGAGAGGATTTCATCGTCTTGCTCCTGTTTTCCAGAACCCGGCTTCCCAATCAGCAATTCCCCGGGCACGCTTGCCCGAACCTATGCAGATCAACCAGACCAAGATGGTCAAATCTCGCCAAGAGACACGCCGAGCCAAGGGGAGCTGTTTCTACTGTGGTTGTTAGAACTCTCCTGTTAGGTTTTTTTTAGTTTGCTGGTCACATGACCATTTTTGCCTATTTAATCCGGCTCCGCCCTCCTGGTCTTGCTGGACTTCATTGTATTTACTACTCTTGAGCTAGCTTGGTGCTCTGTTGCCGTTCTCTGTTAGTTTTGCTAGGTCTTCTGACCTCTATGCTTTTTGTTGTGTGTTTGTCTTTGACTGCTACTATTTCTGCTAGGAGGTGTCCAACTTATCCCAGTCCCTATTTCTTGTAGGGATCCCTCCCTCACATCTATAGGTCTTCGTTCAGACTAGCCGAGGACTTTAGCGGGTCTGATCGCAGGATCAGGTTCCCCGTTACATCGTAGGGATCTAGTTTAGTTCTATTGTAGGGACAGTTCTCCTGTCTTTCCTTAGTTCCTGTAGCAGATCATAACAGTAAGTCCAGCCCTAAGGAAAGACCTCCAGTTTTCCATCATGGTCTCGGTTCAAGATTTGGCTCAACGCTTGCAGGGACTCTCTCTGGAGGTGGCCAAGCTCCAACAACACGTGAGTAGCTGTTCTGGAGCACATTTTGTGGAACCAAAGGTACGTCTGCCTGATTTATTTTTTGGCGAACAACAAGATTTTTTTTCTTTTAAAAATGCTTGTTTATTGTATTTTCGTTTGAGACCCGGATCCTCTGGTGATGAATCACAGCGCATAGGGTTCATAATGTCACTTTTGCGCAAAGATCCTCAGGGATGGGCCTTCTCTCTCCAACCTAGTGATCCGTGCTTTAGATCAGTGGATAGTTTTTTTTCTGCTTTGGGTTTGTTGTACGATGATCCTGATCGTGTCTCATCTGCTGAGTCTGAATTGAGACGTTTGAGGCAGGGATCAGGTAATGTGGAAAAATATTGTTCTCACTTCCGTCGGTGGTCTGCCCAGGTGGGGTGGAACGATTCAGCTTTGAAAAGCTTGTTTCTTGCAGGGCTAGGTGAAAGGGTTAAGGATTTACTGATTGCTTATCCCACACCTGGAAACTTGCAGGAGGCTATGCAATTAGCTATACGGGTGGACAGGAGACTGCGTGCAAGGGTTAATGAGAGCAAATCCTCTGCTATGTCAGCTCCGAGTCTTGAGAGGGTCTGTGCTGACAATGGAGAGCCGATGGAGATTGGGGCGATGCCACCCCGCTCTCAGGAAAAAGATCGCAGGCTTTCTGAAGGCTTGTGCTTCTATTGCGGAAATTCTGGTCATTTTATTAAGAACTGTGTGCTTCGTTTGAAGAAAGAAAAAAAAATGGTCAGTTATGCCCGTATTGCCTGTTTAAATTCTAAGGGAGTATTCCTATCTGCCACTACTGCTGCTCAGGATGAATTAATTGAATTTCGTGTATTTGTGGATTGTGGTTCTACTCTGAATGTGATTGATGGGGGATTCTTGGAAAAACTTAGATTAGAACCTAAAACTTTGTCATCCCCTATTGCTGTGGTTTCTGTTGATGGCTCTCCCTTGAAGAGTGTTACTCATAAGGTCTGTGAATTTCCCCTCACTATTAATGGTATTCACCAAGAAAATTTGGATTTGGTGGTATTGGATAATTTGCCTTCTCCAGTAATATTGGGGTTACCCTGGTTAAAATTGCACAATCCTGTACTGGATTGGTCTACCAATGAAATTAAGTCCTGGAGCCCTAAGTGTTATGACAAGTGTTGTAACGGACGTATTGCTGCTGTGGATAAAGGGGAATTGCCTGTACCTATTCAGGATTTTTGGAGAGTTTTTTTCTGAGGAGGAGTCACAAATTTTGCCTCCCCATAGAGACTATGATTGTACCATTGAATTTGTCCCTGGAGCGACTCTTCCTAAAAGTCGTTTATTTAATCTTACTATTCCTGAGAGAGGCTTTGGAGGAATACATACAGACAAGCTTGGCCGCCGGTCACATTAGGCCTTCCAAGTCTCCTGTGGCTGTTGGATTTTTTTTTGTAAAAAAAAAAGATGGCGGTTTACGTCCTTGTCTGGACTTTCGTGAGATTAATAAAATTACTGTACGCAATCCTTACCCACTGCCATTGATTCCTGATTTATTTAACCAGTTAGTGGGGGCCAAGTGGTTCTCTAAAATTGATCTCCGGGGGGCATACAATTTGTTGCGCATGAAGGAGGGTGATGAATGGAAGACTGCTTTTAACACTCCTGTGGGTCATTTTGAGAATCTGGTTATGCCTTTTGGTCTTATCAATGCTCCAGCATTTTTTCAGAATCTTATTAATGACATCCTTAGACCTTTGATCGGCAAAAATGTGGTTGTGTATTTGGATGACATTCTGATTTATTCGCCTCATCTGGAGTCTCATTGGCGGAGCGTACGTGAGGTATTACAGTTATTAATGGACAATTCGCTTTTTGCTAAGCTGGAGAAATGTGAGTTTGCTGTACAGAGAATTAGTTTTTTGGGCTACATTATCTCCAGTGAAGGTTTTGACATGGACCCGGTTAAAGTTCAAGCTGTGCAGGAATGGCCTAGGCCTATTGGTTTGAAATCGATACAGAGGTTTTTGGGTTTCGCCAATTATTACAGAAAATTCATAAAAAATTTTTCTATTATTGTCAAACCGCTGACCGATCTCACCAGGAAAGGTGCTAATGCGGTTCAGTGGACTTCTGAGGCCATTGAAGCTTTTGTGTTTCTAAAGGAGAGGTTCACCTCTGCTCCCATCCTTATGCAGCCTGATGTGACTAAGCCGTTTTTGGTTGAGGTTGATGCTTCTTCGGTGGGGGTCGGTGCGGTGTTGTCTCAGGAAAACAAGGATGGAGTACATCCCTGTGCCTTTTTTTCAAAAAAAATTTCTGAGACTGAACTTAATTACGATATTGGTAATCGGGAATTGCTGGCGATTAAACTCGCATTTGAACACTGGCATCACCTCTTGGAAGGTGCTGAATTTCCCATTCAGGTTTTCACTGATCATAAAAATCTGATCTATCTTGATGCTGCCAAGCGCTTGAATGCCCGTCAGGCTAGGTGGGCACTTTTTTTCTCGCGGTTTAATTTTTCCGTTACTTACATCCCGGGTACCAAGAATGTTAAAGCGGATGCTTTGTCTCGCAGCTTTTCTCCCATGGTCGGTGTTGAGGAGGAAGAGGAGAGCATTTTACAAGAAGGTGTTGTGATTGCTGCTTTGGACTCCGTTTTGGAGGATGAGATTCTTAAAGCTCAGGAGAATGCCCCATCTAACACTCCCCATGGGAGGTTGTTTGTGCCTAGGACCTTTAGGAGAGATTTGTTTGTTGAATGTCATGAGTCTCGGTTGGCAGGTCATCCAGGAATTTCTGAGACCAAGAGACTTGTGGGTCGCAGTTTTTGGTGGCCTGGATGGCAGAAGGAAGTCATTAAGTGGGTGCGCCAATGTACTGTGTGTGCTAGATCCAAGTCTTCGCATGCTCCTGCTGCGGGGTTGCTTTGCCCTCTGGAGGTTCCTAGTGCACCTTGGACACATCTGGCTATGGACTTTATTACTGACTTTCCCCCCTCTGAAGGTTTCACGGTCATCTGGGTGGTCGTGGACCGTTTTAGCAAGATGTGTCACTTGGTTCCCTTCATCAAACTGCCTTGCGCTAAGACACTCGCTAAGGCCTTTGTCAAGGAAATTGTCAGACTACATGGTGTTCCTACTGACATTGTTTCTGATAGGGGACCTCAGTTCGTGGCTCGTTTTTGGCGTGCCTTTTGTGACAGGTTGGGAGTTCATTTGTCGTTTTCATCCGGATATCATCCTGAGTCTAATGGCCAGACAGAAAGGAAGAACCAGGATGTTGAGCAGTTCTTGCGTTGTTTTGTGGCAATCAAGAGGGGTGCTCTGAGTTTCTGCCACTTGCTGAATTTGCTCTTAACAACCATACATCCTCTTCTGCTGGGTGTTCGCCTTTTTTTTGTTGTTCTGGGAGACATCCGTCTTTTGGGTCATTCTCCAAATTGGTTTCGGCTGTGCCTGAGGAGGAGAGTTTTTCCGGTGATTTGGAGAGAGTTTGGACGGATGTGCGTGGTAATCTTCAGGAGGCTAACAAAAAATCTAAGAGGTACTTTGATAGGAAACGGCAAGAGGTTTTGTTTGCTGTTGGTGACATGGTTTGGTTGTCCTCTAAGAATCTGCGATTGAGGATTCCTTCTAAAAAATTGGGTCCCAAGTTCGTAGGGCCCTTTAAGGTGCTTCAGATAGTTAACCAATCTGCTGTTAGGTTGGAGTTTCCTACGTCCTGGAAGATTAACCCGGTGTTTCATGTTTCTCTGTTGAAAAAAACTGATGTGTCTGATGGTGACGCCTCTGCCACTGTTCCTCCGGTGGTGGAGGACGGGGAATATGAAATTTCCCGCATCCTAAATTCTAGACGGTATAGAGGGAGTTTGCAGTATCTCGTCGCTTGGAAGGGTTTCGGACCTGAGGATAACTCATGGGTGAGGGCGGATGATGTTTCTGCTTCCAGACTTGTCAGAGCGTTTCACAGGAGGTTTCCTGGTAAGGCTGGGCCTAGGGGATCCGGAGGATCCTCTTAGAAGAGGGGGTACTGTTAGAACTCTCCTGTTAGTTTTTTTTTAGTTTGCTGGTCACATGACCATTTTTGCCTATTTAATCCGGCTCCGCCCTCCTGGTCTTGCTGGACTTCATTGTATTTACTACTCTTGAGCTAGCTTGGTGCTCTGTTGCCGTTCTCTGTTAGTTTTGCTAGGTCTTCTGACCTCTATGCTTTTTGTTGTGTGTTTGTCTTTGACTGCTACTATTTCTGCTAGGAGGTGTCCAACTTATCCCAGTCCCTAGTTCTTGTAGGGATCCCTCCCTCACATCTATAGGTCTTCGTTCAGACTAGCCGAGGACTTTAGCGGGTCTGATCGCAGGATCAGGTTCCCCGTTACATCGTAGGGATCTAGTTTAGTTCTATTGTAGGGACAGTTCTCCTGTCTTTCCTTAGTCCCTGTAGCAGATCATAACAGTGGTAGTAAGGAGCACCTGATCCGTTCCTGCCCGGTGAAGCCAGGAAACTCCAGAGTCTAGGACTGCTCGGAGAGGTCGTCCTAGGCAAAAGTAAATCCTCTCCATCCTTGACTTTATCCGTCTCTATCTCCTGGGGAGAGAACCACTACTTTGAAATTGCACACCTGGATTCCGGAGCTGCTGGGAACCTCATTTCCCAGTCCCAGGTAGAGAAATATCACATTCCCACCAAACCTCTGGCTGAACCATTGGCAGTCGCCTCCGTGGATGGAAGACTCCTTCCGGTGACCATCCTGCTCGTCGCAGAACCTATAACCCTGCAGGTGGGAATGCTGCACTCTGAGAAGATCTCCTTCCATGTGCTTTCCGGTCTCTCTCACTCCCTTTTGCTAGGTCTACCATGGCTTCAGAGACATGAACTCATGCTGAATTGGCAATCCGGTGAAGTTCTCCGTTGGGGGCAGGATTGCCATAAGACCTGCCTGATCCCGGTCCGCCCGGTTCGTCCTCCATCCACCCCGGCTAATCTACCCGGTTTACCGGCACCTTACTGGTCCTATGCAGATTTCTTCGACATAAAGGAAGCAGAGACACTGCCACCTCATAGGCCATATGATTGTCCGATCAACCTGGTACCTGGTGCCACTCCACCCCGTGGGCGTATTTACCCGTTGTCGTCGGCCGAAACCTGGGCCATGTCGGAGTACATTAAGGAGAATCTGGCTAGGGGATTCATCCGGAAATCTACCTCCCCGGCTGGAGCCGGATTCTTCTTCGTCAAGAAAAAGGATGGTTCACTACGCCCCTGTATTGACTATAGAGGACTCAATCAAATCACGGTCAAAAACAATACCCCCTGCCGCTCATCTCCGAGTTGTTTGACTACCTTAAGGACGCTAGGATCTTTTCCAAGCTGGATCTACGTGGGGTGTATAACCTGGTCCGGATCCGTCAAGGAGACGAGTGGAAGACGGAATTCAATACCCGGGATGGTCACTATGAATACCGTGTGATGCCCTTTGGTCTCTGCAATGCTCCCGCCGTCTTCCAAGAATTAGTCAATGACATCTTTCGTGACCTTCTATATTCCTGCGTGGTGGTGTACCTGGACGACATCTTGGTCTTCTCTCCGGACCTTCCCACACACCGGAGGGATGTTCGTCAGGTCCTGCTTAGGCTCAGGCAGAATCACCTCTATGCCAAGTTTGAGAAGTGCCTCTTCGAGCAGACCTCCCTTCCATTCCTGGGCTATATTATCTCCCAGACAGGTCTACGAATGGACCCCGAGAAGCTCTCTGCTGTCTTAAAGTGGCCCCGTCCGGAGGGGTTGAAGGCGATTCAGCGATTCCTGGGCTTCGCCCACTACTACCGCCTCTTCATCCCGCACTTCTCTTCCTGGACTGCTCCCATCTCTGCGCTCACCCGTAAGGGAGCAAATTCCAAGGAATGGCCGCCCGAAGCTGAGGAGGCCTTCCTTTCCTTAAAGCAAGCCTTCTCCTCTGCCCCAGTGCTGCACCGTCCGAACTGCGGCAAACAGTTCTTCCTGGAGGTTGATGCTTCCTCCTCCAGAGCCGGAGCGGTGCTCACCCAAAAATCTTCATCCGGGAGAATGGTAACCTGTGGCTTCTTCTCCAAACTCTTCTCCTCGTCTGAGCGCAACTACTCCATAGGAAACCGACAACTGCTAGCCATCAAATTGGCACTGGAGGAGTGGCGTTACCTGCTTGAAGGGGCTCTATACCCGGTGATCATCTATACTGATCACAAGAACCTAGCATATCTTCAGAATACCCAAAGACTCAATCCGCGTCAGGCCCGGTGGTTTCTGTTCTTCGCTCGCTTCGAGTTTATCCTACATTACCGCCCGGCGGACAAGAATGTTAAAGCTGACGCCTTGTCCCGATCCTTCCTGTCCTCCGATCTAGAGGAGGAGCCTATGCACATCATCGACCCCTCCAAAGTGATGAGTATGGCCCCCTTGGATCTGACTCGTCTCCCACCCAGTAAGACGTTTGTAGCGGTTCCAGATCAGGAGAAGATTCTTCACTGGGGTCATTCATCTAAACTAGCCGGCCATGCTGGTCAGAAGAAAACTTTCCTGCTCATTTCCCGGCATTACTGGTGGCCTACCCTGCTCAAGGATGTGGTAGACTTTGTCTCGGCCTGTTCGTCTTGTGCCCGCAACAAAGTTCCCATCTTCCAGCCGGTCACCTCGTGCCTCTTCCCATACCCGCTGCCCCTTGGCAACACATTGCTATGGACTTTATTACAGATCTCCCTGTTTCTGCCGGCTGTACAGTCATTTGGGTGGTCGCTTTTCTAAAATGGCCCACTTCATCCCTCTGCCTGGTCTCCCGTCTGCATCTGAGCTGGCTAAGGACTTCTTCCTTCACATTTTCCGTCTCCATGGCCTACCCCTCCACATTGTGTCGGATTGAGGGGTTCAATTCACCTCACGTTTCAGGAGAGCTACGTGTAAACTGCTGGATGTCACCCTGAATTTCTCCTCCGCTTACCATCCACAATCCAATGGCCAAGTGGAGCGTATCAACCAGATCCTTACCAGCTACCTCCGGCACTTTGTTAATGCTCACCATACTGATTGAGTGGACCTCCTAGCATGGGCCGAATTCTCCTACAACAACCATGAGAGCGAATCAACTTCCAAGTCCCCGTTCTTTGTAGTCTATGGTCAACATCCCCGGATTCCATTTCCCGTCTACGCTTCTGTGGACAACCCTGCCGCGGAGTCTCTGGTCAGCGAATTTTCCACCATTTGGAAAAATACTAGGTCCGCACTTCTTCAGTCCTCCGAGCGGATGAAGAGATATGCTGACAAGAGACGTCTGGATCCGCCTCAATTTCGTCCGGGAGACAAGGTTTGGCTCTCCTCCAAACATGTTCGGCTCAAAATACCCTCCTACAAGTTGGGTCCTCGGTTCATCGGTCCATGTGAAGTCCTCAAACAAATCAACCCAGTGGCCTACAAGTTAAAACTCCCGGCCACCTTACGGATTCCCAAGTCCTTCCACGTATCACTCCTCAAACCAGTTGTGTTTAATTCTTTTTCCAACAGTCCAGGTACTCCCCCTGCTTCGGTTTCCGCTGAGGACGTTTTTGAGGTAGAGAACATTCTGGCCACCAAGAGGGTAAGAGCAAAAACCTTTTTTCTGGTGGATTGAAGGGGTTTGGCCCAGAGGAGAGAACTTGGGAACCCAGGGAGAAGATTCATGCCCCGCTTCTCCTTGAAAAATTTCTTTCTGGCCTAAAAAAGAGGGGGTGTAAAGGGGGGGGGGGTACTGTAGCATCAGCGTCTCTGCCCCCTGCCAGGCAGAGACGCCGTCCCTCTCACTGCCGCGCTCCCCGCCCGGCGTCCTCCAGCACTCCTCTTCCTGCTTCTGCCGTGCGCACTCCCTCCCTCTTAAAGGGGCCGCGCGCACCGCCCTAAGGAGTCCCTGGCCAATTGCCGGAGGTCCTCTCGTATATAAAGCACCTCCTCCAATATGGAGGTGCCCGAGAAATAGTTTATGCAGTGTTCTTAACTTTGCTTCAGCCCTCAGGTCCCGCTGCTAGCCTGACTACTAGTCCTGCCCGCCAGCCTGACTATCAGTCCAGTCCGCCAGCCTGACTACTCTCCAGCCCGACAGGTTGTCTTCCGTTCAGTCCGCCAGTCTGTCTATGGGCTTTGCCTGCCTGCTTACCTGGAAGCACCTGCCTGTTACCTGTCAGCCTACCTGGAGGCTCCTGCCCGTCACTTGCCGTGACAACCAGACAGTCTACCTAGAGGCTCCCGCCTGTCACTTGCCGTGACCACCTGACAGCCTACCTAGAGGCTCCTGCCTGTCACTTGCCATGACCACCTGCCCGCCTACCTGGAGGTTCCTTCCAGTCACTTGCCGTGACCACCTGACAGCCTACCTAGAGGCTCCCGCCTGTCGCCTGCTGTCTCTGCCAGTTCATCTACCCGGATCTCTCGTCAGCCTGCCTGCTGTACCCATCTGCAGTATCGGTCAGTCCCAGCCATCTGACCCGTGGGAGTCACCTGCTCTCTTACAAGGTCATCCCCAGAGTAGCACCTGGTCCCTTTGCTCGGTCCCTCCCTGGTCACGGAGTCGTTAGCCGCCGTACGACCTAGGTCGGTCCAAGTTGATACTTAGTTACGCCCCTCTGGGTCCCTCCTTGCACCGCAGCACAGAGGTTCCACCACCCGGATCCGTAACAGTAGGAATTTGATGGGGATCGTCACACCCCATCCTACCCCAATCCCACTGACTTTGTTGGAGCTGGGTGAAAATGGCATGAAAATTCCAAAGATTGCAAACATTTTGCAATGCCCCTGTTTCATCCTCAAGATCCCAATGTATATTTCATCTTAAGTTGTACATATTTGTAGACTAATCACTAGAATAAGGTTACACAATTTTCCACTTTAGTGCTGTCATGCTTTATAACCGTCAACTAATTAGCCGTAAAGTCTTTATGTTCCATTACATGATGCCCCACGTCTATGAGGTCTTTGTCATTATGTCCTTAGATACTTTTTGCAGAATAGTAGTAATAAAAATCTAAATGCAAATGCATAGAGGCACGTTAAATGGTTTTATATCAATATTTTACTCTTTTCCCATGAAAGACGGGTTGTCCCACAATAGGCCAATCCACAGGAGAGGTGATGAATGTCTGATTTCTGGGGGTACCATGGCTGGATCCCAAAACTCCTCTCATTTATCATTGGACATGACCACAATTTGAACAAGCTTGATTGAAGTGGTGGTTGAGCGTGTGCCTGCCACTTCGTTCTGTATTTACGGCGTTATGTAATTGACTGTTTTCGTCTCCCACAGACCCTTTTTTTGACCTGGATAACATACAGAGGCAGTGGTACTTTAAGGTAGGGAGATGCCTAAAAATACATTTTCTTTTCAGCAATACAGAAAAGTCATACATTACACAAGGTACACATATATTTGGCATCCTTATGTATGGGAAAATTGGATGAATCCTTTTTGGGGTAAATATTATTAATTGAACAAACTACCTTAAAGCCACCCCATAATAAATATGACTATACATTACTAATGTGCAGTCACTGTACCTCATGGGCTCCTTTCTCTTGCCGCAGCGACAATCTGTGAGATTGGTGGCCATTCTTCATCTCTAAAATGGCCACAACAGAGGCATAGGGAGCACTGGGGAGTCACATTATCTAACATGCTCTTTTCTGCTGCAGCTGCCTCAGTCTCTGAGATTGGTACCCTATCTTCATCTCCAAAATGACTGCTATAGAGGCTAGGGGAGTGCTGCCTAGTTTTTACCACTCTTCCCTTGGCTTTCCACTGGTGTAGGGTTGACCAACACCAATAGTGACCTGCTGTGTCCATCCCGCAGCAGAGAACTGACAGTGGGCATCTGGTTCAGACTTTCTACAGGACTCCCCATGCCTTATTATGGAGATGAAGACTGGGTGCCGATCTTACAAATGAAGTCAGCAAAAGCGTAAAGCAGAATATGAGGTATTAGAAATGCATAGTTACAACTGATATTGGGAAATGGAGAGTCGCTTTAAAATAACATGAAAAAATTCTGAAAAAAATAATCTTTTCCTGCTTCTGACCATTTTCCCTTTTTTAAGCCTTACAAAATGTATTCATTTCTGCTACAGGTTTAATAATAAAAAAAAAACCTTATGCGTCCTTCAAAAAAAAAGAAACGCCTCAAAAAATGGGGTAGGCTAATAGATGAAAAAAAAAATCACACTGTAATATGCAACATTTACAAAGGTGAAATTCTGCTCAAGTCATGAAGGCCAAAGACTGTCCTGAACCTAAAAGGATTAAAGAAAGAACATTAAGATTGAAGAATGGAGTTAGAAGGCACAGAGTACAAGGACATTTTCAGATTTGGAGGGTGGAGTGGGATTGGGTTGTGCCCCCATGTTACTTAGGGCTCATGCAGACGACTGTATAACTCGGACAAGTGCTGTCGTTTTGATGGATAGCGTTTATCCCCATGTTATTCTATGGGGCTGTGCACATGTCCGATTTTTTTTCCTCAGACGACAATCGGATGAATGGACTGGTGGTCGAGCATGTGTACCTCCACTCCATGGAAAATTATTGTGGGATTTGCTGCGGGTCCCAGTGGTTGGACTTCCAGTAATCAGTAAGGTTTTGCTCATCCAATGGATAGTGGAAGGATAACTTAATATTTTAGGAATAACACTTTAATACAAGGGGTATTGATATATTGTTGGTCTAGCCTAGAAAAAAATTACATGTTTTTAAAGTATGGTAATGCTATTTTATTCAACTAATCACCTTTAATGCATCCATCAAAAAGTAATTCTTGTCCTTTAGAAAAAAAAATGGTTGTTATCTGTTCAGCAAACCACAATTCCCCATTTTCAATCACCATCTCATTTGTTGTAATTTTTCATCCTTCCAATAATTTTTTTAGAGTTTTGGAAAGAGATAATAATCAGATGGGGCTAAATCAGGAGACTATGCATGATACTCGACAATTTCAAAGCTAATTTAATTGAGGTTTTGCAGAGTATTACAAGACTAGGGGACGGACACATTAATCTGCAAAAACAAATATATATTTGGAAAGTTTTTGCTGAAGTTCCAGTCTTCAAGTGAAATGGTTAACTTTTCTTAATCACAATTTCAAAACGACATAACCTTTTCTGCTAAAACTTAGCATATGCACTTGTCAAAGTTAAAGAGATTGTACGGGACACATTCATGGTCTCTTTTTAGGATAAGTTATCAATGTTTGATTGGTAGGGGAGTGACACACAGCACTTCCACCGATCAGCTGTTTCCAGTGTTGGCGGCAGCCAGAACTGCCCAGTTATGGAGCTGCATAGTACAGCTCCGTCAACTCTATATTGGTCGTGGCTGGATACTGCACATACGCCCCCTATTCAAATCAATAGGGGGTGGATGTGCAGTACCTGGCTGCGGCCACTATTCTGTCTATGCCGCTGCGCTGTGCAGCTCCATAACTGAGCAGTTATGGCCGATATCGGGAACAGTTGATCAGTGGGGGTGCTGGGTGTAACACTCACACCAATCAGACATTGATGACCTATCGTAATGATAGGCCATGAATATTAAAGTCCTCGACAGCCCCCTTTAATACTTTTTTCCATGGCAATTTATCAATACCTTCTCGCATACAGAAGTTTGTGTAGCCACGGCACCATTATCAGTATTTGGTCAGTATTCGGTCAGTATTTTTTCCTCAGGAATGGGAGCCAAACCAGGTGAGGAACAATCAGAGGAAAGGTATAATAGAAACAAGTCACCAATTCTCCATTTATCACCCACTCCTGGTTTTGGTTCCCACTCCTGAGAAAAAAATACTGACCGAATACTGATAGTGGGGCCGTGGCCTAAATGTGACACTTTCCAGGATACCATTCCCAACGTTATGTGTACCTTGACCCAGGAATGCGTGGATATTTTAGCTGCAAAATCGACAGAAATGTGAATACATCACTATACAGTGGATAGCATTTACAGTATTACTCGGCTTATGTAGATTGTTTTTCTCTGTAAGTTTTCCCTGTTAGGCACCAGGATACCGTAAACTCAAAACTAACAAAAAGTAACAGAAGAAAACTTTTTTTATATTGTATAAAGAGAGAAATACGGAACGCACTGTTCGTCACTCATGATTTGTAAGTCTGTTACAATAAGTATGCCTCGATCTGCAAATAGCTGCCAATTGTCAATGCCAAGTAATCAGGTGCGGTTCTTTATTCCCTGAATGAATGGCATGTATTGCCACAATTAAGCCGATCGATAGAATATCTGATGGGATGGTGCAATCGAGTGAGAACAGGACATTCCCTCCTGTGAGTGATCTGATATAGATGTTCTTCACTATGGCAGCTGGGAACCAGACAATTTCCTGCAGGACAATAAAATTACACTATGTAAGGACATTCTCTACCAATAATACCCAGGTAATGATAATATTTATGTGTCCTGGGGAACACGGGATAGAAGATAAGGAGACTTTCTTTGAGCACTGATCCTGATATAGTTATATATATCTATATGAAAATAAGTATTTGATTCACTGCCGATTTTGCAAGTTTTCCCACCTACAAAGAATGGAGAGGGCTGTAATTTATATCGTAGGTACACTTCAACTGTGAGAGACAGAATCTAAAAATAAAAACCAGAAAATCACATTGTATGATTCTTACATAATTAAATTGAATTTAATTGCATGAATGAAGTATTTGATCACCTACCAACCAGCAAGAATTCTGGCTCTCACAGACCTGTTAGTTTCTCTTTAAGAAACCCTCCTACTTTGCACTCATTACCTGTAGTAATTTCACCCATTTGAACTTATTACCTGCATAAAAGACACCTGTCCAAACACTCAATCACACTCCAACCTTTTCACCATTGCCAAGACCAAAGAGCTGTCTAATGACACTTACAGTGGGAACGGAAAGTATTCAGACCCCTTAAAATTTTTCGCTCTTTGTTTCAGTGCAGCAATTTGGTCAATTCTAAAAAGTTCATTTTTTTTTCTCATTAAAGTACACTCTGCACCCCATCTTGACTTATAAAAACAGAAATGTAGAATTTTTTGCCTATTAAAAAAAACCCTGAAATATCACATGGTCATAAGTATTCAGACCCTTTGCTCAGACACTCATATTTAAATCACATGCTATCCATTTCCTTGTGATTCTCCTTGAGATGGTTCTACTCCTTCATTGGAGTCCAGCTGTGTTTAATTAAACTGATAGGACTTGATTTGGAAAGACACACACCTGTCTATATAAGACCTCACAGCTCATAGTGCAAGTCAGACCAAATAAGAATCATGAGCTCAAAGGAACTGCCAAAGGAGCTCAGAGACAGAATTGGGGCAAGGTACAGATCTGGCCAAGGTTACAAAAGAATTTCTGCATTACTCAAGGTTCCTAAGAGCATGGTGGCCTCCATAATCCTTAATTGGAAGAAGTTTGGTATCACTAGAAGTCTTCCTAGACCTGACCGTCCAGCCAAACAGAGCAATCGTGGGAGAACAGCCTTGGTGAGAGAGGTAAAGAAGAACCCCAAGATCACTGTGGCTGAGCTCCAGAGATGCAGTAGGGAGATGGAAGAAAGTTCCACAAAGTCTACTATCACTGCAGCTCTCCTCCAGTCGGGCCTTTATGGCAGAGTGGCCCCACAGAAGCCTCTCCTCAGTGCAAGACATATGAAAGCCCGCATAGAGGTATGTGTGGAGAAAACCAGGAACTGCTCATCACCTGCCCAATACAATCCCAACAGTGAAACATGGTGGTGGCAGCATCATGCTATGGGGGTGTTTTTCAGCTGCAGGGACAGGACGACTGGTTGCAATTGAAGGAAACATGGATGCGGCCAAGTACAGAGATATCCTGGATGAAAACCTTTTCCAGAGTGCTCTGGACCTCAGACTTGGCCGAAGGTTCACCTTCCAACAAGGCAATGACCCTAAGCACACAGCTAAAATAGCAAAGGAGTGGCTTCAGAACAACTCTGTGACCATTCTTGACTGGCCCAGCCAGAGCCCTGACCTAACTGAGTATCTCTGGTGAGACCTGAAAATGGCTGTCCACCAAAGTTCACCATCCAACCTGACGGAACTAGAGAGGATCTGCAAGGAAGAATGGCAGAGGATCCCCAAATCCAGGTGTGAAAAACTTGTTGCATCATTCCCAAGAAGACTCATGGCTGTACTAGCTCAAAAGGGTGCTTCTACTCAATACTGAGCAAAGGGTCTGAATACTTATGACCATGTGATATTTCAGTTTTTCTTTTTTAATAAATTGGCAAAAATTTCTACATTTCTGTTTTTTTCAGTCAAGATAGGGTGCAGAGTGTACTTTAATGAGAAAAAAATGAACTTTTTCGAATTTACCAAATGGAGTAAAGACACACGTGTGAAATAAACTAGAATGTTTGATAAATATTAGAATCCTACAGTACGATCCTTTTGTTTTGATGACAGCTTTACACCCTCTTGGCATTCTTTCAAGTAGCTTCAACTGGTAGTCACCTGGATTGGCCTCCAATAAACAGGTATGCCTCATCAAGAGTCCACTTGTGGAATTACTGGGTTTCAGAAAGTGTTTGTAACTATCAGTTGTTTTTTGCAGAGACATTGTTGGTACACAGCTTCAAACATTGCTGAGCCCTATTCCCTACTGTTCTAAGCCACAATATGGGTAGAACAACTCAGTTGTAAAGACCGTTCATCATTACTTCAAACCATGAAAAACTCGCCGTATGCACATATGCCTACATTTACTTAAATGTAAAGTTTGGTTAAGATTACACAAGGAAAGCACAGAAAGGAAGTGTTGACAATTTTGCGGCATTTTAATGTCAGGTCGGAAAGAAAAATGCATAGTATGAGGAGTAACGTAGTTTTTCCAATTGACAAAAATGGGGCATATTCTGTAATTGGTTTTGTGGATTTTGGTGCACTAAACATTTGCAGTACCCACATAGGTTGTCATTCAGCTTCCGCAGAGTTTGAATAGCATATAAACCTCCCATTCTTATACAGGAACGAGTGCTGCAATTTATGGAGCTTCCTAGAAAAGCTGTAATCTATTTTTAACAGTTTCATTATGCAAATGTCACTACAAGGAGTGATCGATGGTGTATGTTAATGGTGCTGATCTCACAATATTTAAAATTTAACATCTCCACGTCTCATTACATTAGATGAGATTTATACTTCATGTTTGTGATCTGACAGAGCAGATTGTAGGAATAGAAAGAGTGCTGCCATAAACAAATATGCAGTCAAATTTTCGAAGGACTAGATGATCTTGGAAACCTTACTGGACCCATATTTCCTCTGAATGGAACTTAGAATACTTATCACAGCGATGACTGATTAAAGGTGGAAGGAGAGAATTATGGGATCACCATTCCTTTCATTCATTCCTCCTTTATTTTATTTTTCCTTCTCCCTAATTGTTAATAGTGTCTCCACCACTTAGCATTCACCTGGCTCTTTTGTTAAGCTCTTATAAAGGGTTGTCCAGTACTTTTATATTGAGGACCTATCCTTAGGGTAGACGATCCAGATAAACTCAGTGGTGGGCCGACACCTGAAACCCCCATAGATCAGATGTTATCAGCTCCCGGAATAGCCAGTTGTAAACTGTATACTGAGCAGAACCACACAATTCTAAACACAGTTAATTGGCCGCTGTAAAGTACTACTGGTCAGCTCCTATTCTTTTTAATAGGACCCCCACAAGTACTGGAATCCTCCTGTAAGGAGTGTAAGGAGTTCACCCAAAGAATTTTCACACTTGTTGACAAAGCAGCTTAGTATGAGGTCTTGTTCACACTCGTTTATTACATTCTTTGCATCACTATCTCTAAGCCAAAACCAGGGAATGGAACCCAAAACACTGAAAAAGTATTAAGCCTCTCTAACTATCCATTACATGCTATGTAAGGGTACGTCCACATGGGACGTAATTGCAATGGGAAATATCTGTTGTGGATTTGGCATGTCAGTCATTGGAACTTAGCAATAGATAATATAAGCTTATTGAATGTCAGTTTATTGAAAAATTCCAATAGAATGTAAAATGATATGATAGTTCATGTACTATTGGCTGACTATAGGAAGGGGTAACATTTTTCTATAAATGTATATGACGCCGGGGATATAATCAGATTCTTGAGTAATCTCCTTGTCTGACGTAGCTTTCTCCCACTGCTCCACTTCTTGTACCAAGACTTGTTCCCACAATCTTTTGCTCTGTAAAGACGATATTCCTTCTTCAAGTTCAGCCTTGTATTGCAAGTTGGAGATGTTACTACGTGTGGTCATGCACACAAAGCCACCTACACATGTGCAGAAAAACTGTCTTCAGTATAAGGTGGGGCTGACATATTAAGTATATGCTTCATAATAGTTTAGAATCATATTTATCAATGACTTTTTTCTCAGGTTCTTTGTATAGCAATCAATAGCTACAAAAAAGTAGGATAATAAGAAAATAATTGGGGTACTACGAGTTTGTATTATTACTATGCAGATGCATATGCAGGACTTTGCTCATTACCTTACATACATAAAGACACATACATGAGATTAATTGTTAACCATAGTGAATGTACCAATGACATACACTTAAAATTGTCATGGGTACTATCTAAGTCCCCCAACCCACCTTCTCTTTCTAATTCATGATTGTTTTTTACATACACATACACACACAGTGAACAAAAGTTTGGACACACCTTCTCATTTAAAGATTTTTCTGCATTTTCATGACTATGAAAATTGTACATTCACACTGAAGGCATCAAAACTATGAATTAACACATGTGGAATTATATACTTAACAAAAAAGTGTGAAACAACTGAAAATATGTCTTATATTCTAGGTTTTTCAAAGTAGCCACCTTTTGCTTTGATGACTGCTTTGCACACTCTTGGCATTCTCTTGATGAGCTTCAAGAGGTAGTCAACGGAAATGGTTTTCACTTCACAGGTGTGCCCTGTCAGGTTTAATAAGTGGGATTTCTTGCCTTATAAATGGGGTTGGGACCATCAGTTGTGTTGTGCAGAAGTCAGGTGGATACACAGCTGATAGTCCTACTGAATAGACTGTTAGAATTTGTATTATGGCAAGAAAAAAGCAGCTAAGTAAAGAAAAACGAATGGCCATCATTACTTTAAGAAATGAAGGTCAGTCAGTCTGAAAAATTGGGTAAACTTTGAAAGTGTCCCCAAGTACAGTTGCAAAAACCATCAAGCGCTACAAAGAAACTGGCTCATATGAGGACCGCCCCAGGAAAGGAAGACCAAGAGTCACCTCTGCTTCTGAGGATAAGTTTATCCAAGTCACCAGGCTCAGAAATCGCAGGTTAACAGCAGCTCAGATTAGAGACCAGGTCAATGCCACACAGAGTTCTAGCAGCAGACACATCCCTACAACAACTGTTAAGAGGAGAATTTGTGCAGCAGGCCTTCACGATAAAATAGCTGCTAGGAAACCATTGCTAAGGACAGGCAACAAGCAGAAGAGACTTGTTTGGGCTAAAGAACACAAGGAATGGACATTAGACCAGTGGAAATCTGTGCTTTGGTCTGATGAGTCCAAATTTGAGATCTTTGGTTCCAACCACTGTGTCTTTGTGCGACGCAGAAAAGGTGAACGAATGGACTCTACATGCCTGGTTCCCACCGTGAAGCATAGAGGAGGTGTGATGGCGTGGGGGTGCTTTGCTAGTGACACTGTTGGGGATTTATTCAAAATTGAAGGCATACTGAACCAGCATGGCTACCACAGCATCTTGCAGCGGCATGCTATTCCATCTGGTTTTCATTTAGTTGGACCATCATTTATTTTTCAACGGGACAATGACCCCAAACACACCTCCAGGCAGTGTAAGGTCTATTTGACCAAGAAGGAGAGTGATGGGGTGCTACGCCAGATGACCTGGCCTCCACAGTCACCAGACCTGAACCCAATCAAGATGGTTTGGGGTGAGCTGGACCGCAGAGTGAAGGCAAAAGGGCCAACAAGTGCTAAGCATCTCTGGGAACTCCTTCAAGATTTTTGGAAGACCATTTCTGGTGACTACCTCTTGAAGCTCATCAAGAGAATGCCAAGAGTGTGCAAAGCAGTCAAAGAAAAAGGTGGCTACTTTGAAGAACCTAGAATATGAGACATATTTTCAGTTGTTTCACACTTTTTTGTTAAGTATATAATTCCACATGTGTTAATTCATAGTTCAGCGGTCAGATGTTACAGCATAGTGGATGAGATCTCTAGAAATCCCCTGTCCGCTATGCATGCATCTGAGGTTGCGAATCACTCGCGGACACTGACATGCGGTGCGTCTTTCAGGACCACAGCATGTCAAATTCGCTTGTGGAGTCGCTAGTCTCCACAACAAAAATTTGACCACTAGAAAGTATTGAATGCGGTAAATACTCATGGTTCAGTGAACATAAGTGGATTTACCTGCATTCAATAGAATGCAACGTTTTGGACACAGCAAAAATTTGCGTCCAAAGTGCTGCTACATCTGAATTATGGGCACAAAGCCTAAAAAAAAAAATGGAGTGGGCTCCTGCGTCATTTTTATAACCAGCAAAGGGAAAGCCAACCACTGCTGGTAGCCGTGGATGGGGCCATTAGCCAACAATGTTCCATAGCTATTAATATCACCCCTCAGCAGTCCCAGAAATGGCGCATCTTATCTGATCTGGCGCTTAGCCTCGCTCTTCCACGCTGCCCTGTAGCGGTGGCAGGGGTTAATGGGGTTGGGGTTCACGTCAGCCTTGTATTGGCGGCTGACATGAAGCCCAGGTTAGTAATGGAAGGCGTCTTAAGACGCCCCTATTACTAACCGCGAAGTAAAATGGTTGGCACATTTTCAATAAAAGACACGGTCAGAATAAAGAATTTTAATTAAATAAAAACAGACACGGTTCAATTTTTTTTTATTACCCGCCTTCGCGAAGCCCTCGATCTCCTGAAAAAAAAACGTAAAAAAAACAAACAACCATATCCCTCACCTGTCCGTCCTCAACGACGCAATCCACGATCACGACAGTCCCACAACGATCCGGATCATTTCTACAGCTGTGACATCAGCAATACAGCACTGTATACTAACGGGTGTAAAATCACCCCCAGTCAGCATACAGTGCTGCAGGGGGTCACTGGGTTCATCAGCTGAAGATCAGCTGATGAGCCCCAGTGAGCTAGAGAGCATAGGAAAATTCTTGTGAATCTTCCTACGCTCAGCATCAGCTGATCGGTCTCATGACTGATCAGCTGATTACCGGCTTTAGCATTCTGCTCATGGTCACGTGACCATCAGCTGATTGCTGCGGCAACGATCACCTGATGGTCACACGAGCATCATAGCGCATGTGCAGTGCAGCTGCGAACTACACAGCTTCACTGCGCATGCGCTATGACGCGTTATATTCCCCACGCATGCGCAGTGAAGCTGGTAATCATACAGCCTCACTGCGTAGGCGGCCAGACATATACAAGTGCGCCTGCGCCCCACAATATTAGTGCTTGCCGGGAGCAGGATTCAAATACATGGGCGGCGCCAGCAGTGAGTGAATGCTGCGCCTGCCCATGACTGAATATGACAAGCACGACCCTATGACTGAAAAACGCAGGCAGGATCTAAGTATATTAAACGTTCTAAAATCATTATAGCTGCACCAATTTTCATGAAAACAGCTTGTTAGTGATGCACATTGTTGCATATCACTAACAACGGTATGGGGGCAGTCTAGAGGGCAGCTAGGATGTGACAGGTTCCCTTTAAACTGAATCACTTGGCTCAAACGTTTGGGATATCTTTCCACAAGCTTCTCACAATAGTTGGTTAGAATTTGGGTCCATTTCTCCTGACAAGACTGGTGTAACTGATCCAGGTTTGTAGGTCGCCTTGCTCGCACCTGGCTTTTCAGCTTTGCCCATAAATTTTCAATAGGATTGAGATCAGGGCTTTGTGATGGCCACTCCAAAACATTGACTTTGTTATCCTTAAGCCACTTTGTTACTATTTTGGCAGTATGCTTCGGGTCATTGTCCATTTGGAAGACCCATTTCCGCCCAAGCTTTAACTTTCTGGCTAACGTCTTGAGATGTTGCTTTAGTATTGCCACATAATCTTCTTTTCTCATGATGCCATCTATTTTGTGAAGTGCACCAGTCCCTCCTGCAGCAAAACAACCCTACAACATGATGCTGCCACCCCCATGTTTCACAGTTGGGATTGTGTTGTTAGGCTTCCAAGCTTCTCTCTTTTTCCTCCAAACTTAACGATGGTCATTATGCCCAAAAAGTTCAATTTTAGTGTCATAAGACCACAGGACATGTTTCCAAAAATCAAGGTCTTTGTTCCTGTGTGCATTTGCAAACATGAGTCTGGCTTTTTTATGTTTCTTTTGTAATAATGGCTTCTTCCTGGCAGTGTGGCCTTTCAGTCCACGTTGATTCAGTACTCGTTTCACTCTGGATATTGACACAATCTTACTAGCTTCCACCATCATCTTCACAAGGTCTTTTTCTTTTGTCCTTGGGTTGATATGCACATGTCAGACCAAAGCACGTTCATCTCTGGGACACAGAACCCGTCTCCTTCCTGAGCGGTATGATGGCTGGACATTCCCATCTTTTTTGTACTTGCGTATAATTGTTTGTACAAATGAACCGAGGCACCTTCAGGTATCTTGAAATTCTACCCAACCATGAGCCAGACTTGTGCAAGTCCACAATTCTCTTCCTGATATACTGGCTGATTTCTTTAGACTTTCCCATGATGCTACACAAAGAAGTAGTTTATGGTTTAAGGTGAGCACATCGGTATTTAGGGACAAAACATCAAAGAAAAGGTGCAAGTTTTGTCATCCCAAGCCAGCTCCATCAAAGTGGGCGGCGTGTGGGCGAAACGGGGTGTGGCGGCGCCTGCTCGGCTACTTTATGGAAAATTTTGTCACTTTCTTTGCAGAACTCTCATTGCAAATGTTACCAAAGTTCCAGACTGGAGAAGTATGTTGGTGAGTTGCAATGAGGCTTACGCCACTGAGAAGATGTGCCAAATTCATTAAGTGGAGTGTATGTTAATGATTTTTAAGCATCCTACTAACAAAATGACTCTTCATTATATTGGCGTGTACAAAGCCATTCTTAAGGAGTCAGGCCCATAGTGTCTATATTCTCACCTGATTTTGTGACACGAAGCAGTTCGGAAAGCACTGACACCGGGACCTGTCCATCACTGAGCGCTCCTACTATAATAACTGCATCATATTTTTCTGAAAACAGACAAGATGTAAAATTATTGGTAAATTCCATTGTATCATGGCTTGACATTCATTATTACATAAATATCTGATACTCAACACATACTGTTAGACTGATGAGCATTTGAATAGTTAATTTCATACCAATCTGTAAGGGTGAATTAAGCCTGCTAGTCTACTCAGAGGCATCTAGTAAATAACAAAAAGTACACCATGTAGTTTATATATTTTAACCCATGAGTCAATAGATGACATAGGCCATTATATGCATATACAGTGGCATACGTAGGAGGCATACATCGGATGGTGCATGTTTGGGCAGATTTTCTGTGTGGATTTGAGTGTAGAGAATACAGTGCAAGCAAAGTTATTGAGAGATTAGAAATCTCATCAACACGTTGGGTAAATTTTCCAACCGTAAATTGACCTGCGGTGTGGATTTTGCAATCCTCACCATGTCCATTCATTGTTTGGAATTCATTGTGGACTTCACCCTGTACAATCCAATACAATTAAGAAAAAAATACACATGTAATAAATTCAGATTTTGAAGCTGAAACACAGAGGAAATGGTACTGCAGCATGCAGAAGTTAAAGTATGAATTCGACAGAAAAAAAAAAATCTTGCCATGTTCTTATGTCCATGTAACCCCAGCCTTAGGATATTTATTATCTACATTGCCCTTACATATCAAGATAAAACTGTAAGTAAAAAAAGGTTCTAATTAGAAGCTATTTTCACATGGCTCAGTGATAAAGTCTGTGACTTTAAAGGGTCTATACATAATTCATCTACTGTACCTGGTGCCTTCTGTTGCCTCCAATTGCCTCCGGCTTTCAAGATAGTGACATGCCCCCTGGGCCGTGGGGTACTCGGTAGCCGGTCCGGTCGATGCTGGGGGAGGTCACTGTGGCAGCGACCCGGTCCGTGACCCAGGGCGGTCAATAAAAGGGGTTTTAGTAGAAGGGGAATAATGTTTTTATAGATAATGTTCGTGACGCCACCTGTGGTATGCGGCTATTTGGAGCCACCGCTGCAGTTCAGATCCTCTGGAGCTGATGGTGACGCAGCAGAGTTGGTTCAGCTCTCCACAGGCAGAGCTAAGCTCCAGGGCAGGATATAGTGATGTTATGAGGTAGATGTTGTTGGTGCTGTGTAGTGCAGGGGATGATGGCGCAGCAATTATTCACAGACACAGTGGGGTGCAGTCTTCAAGGTTTTACTCACAGTTATCACGCTGCTCCTGGTTACAACTGCCAGATTATAACCACCCACGTCGTCCTGCGTTCACCAAGGAAGGGGTTCAGCAATCTCTCAAGTATGTCAGGAGTACTTAAACGGGACCCCGTTCTATGTTCCTTTCTCGGTCTTCTTCCTGCGCTGGCTCTCACCCTCCTGCCCTGCGCCTCACAATCAGTGTCCCAAGCCAGTAGCCTCGGATCCTGTCGGGCGACGTGCAGTCCCCTGGACCCTATGTGGCCACCTTTTCGGCAATGTAATTGTGGTTTTGGGCAGCAGCACCTTGAAAGTACAGTAGCCTCTGGTTGTCTAGCTGAGCCTGGTTGTTCTCCACTAGTTTAGGGGTCGGTCCCCTCTGTGGCCTGATCCCTCCACGTCCGTGTAGATTCAGGTGCACAGGTGGCTTCCTGCACTCACAGTACCCCTGGGATCCCCTCTATCTCTGGAGCCTTCCCTCTGCTCCCGTCCTCTCTCTCTTTCCTGGGCCTCTCTTACTAGGCCCCGCTCCTCTCAACTCCTGCTCCAAGCTCTAGAGCCAGGAGCCTGGCCCTCCTCCACTGCTCTCCTAAGCAGGACTCGCTCTGACTGGACTCTCCCCTTCTAGATAGTTCCCTTCCTTCTTATACTCCTACTGACGGTGCTCCCCTGATCTGCTTCCTCCACCCACACCCACTACATGGCTCCCCCTCTCTTGGTCACCCCCCTTCCAACCAGGGACAGGGCTCAGCAGTGGATTTGTACATCTTGCCCCTCCTGCTGGTCTGGAATGGTGTAGTGTTGGAGGCAGGTGGGTGGGTCCCAGGCAGTACTCCCTCCTTACCTGAGAGTGGGGTACCACACCTCTGGGTGAGATGCAGTACCTCTGTGGCAACTGAACCCGCAGGGGCGCCACAATAGACCATGTAGTGTCATGGGGAGGACAGTAATAAGTATGAACCATGCCCTCACCATGCTTGTCTTATCTCACAGAACAGGAACAGCGTGTTTTAGGTTTACCATTTTACCCCTTCCATGCCCATTAGACATCTTGAAGCAGTAGGAGCAGAATGCCGATCTGAGTGGAGGAGGCAGATGAAGGGCACAAGGTAGTATAACTATATAAGAGAAATTTATAGCCAATTTTCAGTCCCAGGGTAATATTTTTAGAACAGTTTTCTTTACAGGGAAACATTACAATAATCTGGTGTTTCATACGTGCTTTCTGTTTAGAGAGCAAAATAAGTTTGCATTGATGGGCAAATCTTCAACAATTTCGTGCTCACCATGTGGGTTGTGGCCAAATTGGGAAATGTTGGGCTACATTAGTTGATATAGATGAAAGAGAGCCCCTGCAATGTAATAGTGGGGAAGGGCGTAGCCTTCCCTTGGTACTGAGATAGTTAAAGGAAGTGTCCCTGAGGTCAGACCTCCCTAACTGGGGTAGACCAAGCTAAGGGGGTTAGCTTTAGCGGTCCAGTTAGTAGAGTAGAGGGGGAACTTTGTGCCCTTAGCAAGCCTAGAGAGATATAGAGCTTGTTCCTGGTATAATTCCTTCTGGGCTGTAGTACCTGAAAACAGCCACAAGATGCCACTGTTCTGGGTGCAGATGTCAGGTTGAGTCTGCCAGCAAAGTTATAGACAGTGATGGGTTAAAGTTCTGTGATGACAGCTCACTGAGCGTGGGCATATTCGGAAAGTCTCTGTTTAAGTTTCCAGAATCAGGAAGTGATTCGTGAGTACGAGTTGAGACCTCAAGTTGATCAGACAGCCTGACTATAGTGGCTGCTAGGGTAGACGGGAGCTCCGAACCCTCAGACAGTGAGATCCCAGTGCGCAATTCTCCCCACACAAGAGCACGAGTCCTGTTCGCTCGCCGGAGAAACTCATCAAAGCGTAGTGAGGACACGGGGCACTTCTAGTCTGCAGGAAGCAGAGGAAGCTAAATAGGACTCCAAGCTAAGACGTGGGGGAGAGATATCGGATCCGGTCACTGTCAATACAGAGGAGTCTCTTGGGCCAGGAATTATAGCCACAGAGATGCTCCGCTTAAAGAGGGAACCAGGACTGAAGCAGTTAACAGCGCCTGTGAGAGAGATGATTGCCTGTCGGGCCTTATCCATTATATCTGACTGTAAATATTGTATATATTCCTCTTCCCCAAGTAAAGTCCAAGTTCTGGTTAAGAACCTCGTGTCCTCTGAAATTATTGCTGCCCTGGTCTCAGAAGAAAATTGCCTGGAGACAGCCGCGATCGGATGGCTTGAAGTAAGTGAAGAGCACTACATACACAGCCACACTTCAGAGGGAGGACACGTATTGTCTGTAGGGTCCATAGCGAGAGGGGGCTACAGCTCGCCCACGACTACCTCGCTGGGGCACCTTACATTTGGCGTAGTCGGCAGGATGCGAGCTCCTCGCATGAAGAAAGCGGGGAAGAGCCGACACAGAACACTGAGGAGAAAGTGTTGGAAGGCATGCGGCCCAAGATGGCGGCCCGAAGCATGGATTCCAAGATGGTGACGACGGCGGTAAAGTCTGGGAGAAGAACCGCCTATCGTGGGAGTGGACGGCGCTGGAGAGCGCGAAAAGATGTCCAGCCCCTACGAGTTCCGGCCCAAAAAAGGATAGGCCCAACGGTGAAGATGCGTCCCAGGATGGGACGTCCAGAGAGGAAGAGGGCGCGGCGTAAAGTAAAGCCCGGCCCCGTGAGTATCAGCGCGCACAGAGAGGGGGCGAGGCTGAAGCCGGAGCGGCCGAGAGTGACGAGTGACGCGGCAGTCGCGTCAGAAGGCCGGCCCAGGAAGAGGCGGAGTTGGACGCGCAGGACGCGCGTCACCGGTAAGCGACCGGCGCCATTTTCTGTCCAGCACGTAAGGAGAAGGAGGTACGGCAGCGGACGTCCTGAGAGGATGGCAGCCCCAGAGCCTGACAATGTGCGCGAGACAAGCGGTGAGGAGGAACCCCTGGAGATCACCACCCCAGGGGCTGCGACTGGAAGTCGTTCGCCGGCGGGCGCTGCCCGCGAACCATTGCCCTTACCCCCAGTGGCTGTCCAGTGGGCCACTAGGCCTGATCCGGAGCTGGGCCTGCTTATCCACGAGCTTCACATATGGTGCTGGAGCCGGATGCCGGAGGAAACGTCCCCCTCGGCTGAGGGAGGAGAACATCCAGGTAGGGCCGGAGCAATAGCTGCAGCGAAGCTTACAGAAGGTGAGCGGTCCATGCCCCAGCGGCCGGTCACGCCTGCGGTACCTGCCCCAGTAGCTTCTGTGGCAACAGAGGCCCCCAGGCCTTCAGGGGACGGTGCGGAAGGGAAGCCCCCTAAAAGAAAGGCCCCGCGGGAGAATTTCTGGTCGTTGGCCTTGGAGGCCCTACATTCCCCCTCGGCAGAGCAGTACGCTGAGCCCGGGAGTCCTAAGTGGGCTACCCGGGACCCCCCGATGACCGCGCGAGAACAGCGGCGATGGACCGATACCTTCCTGAGAGGCTGGCTGGAGGGGTCCAATGCGGCAAGAAGGGAGTCAGTGGAGGAAGCTCAGACCCGGGGGCGGGTCATACAATTCCGTATCCATGAGGGGTACGGGTTTCTGGAAGAGGAATGGACCGGGCACGAGGTGTTCGTGTCCCGCGAAGCGGTAAAGCGGGACTATCTGCCTGACTGTTTACACAACCTGCACGTGGGGGACATCGTGCACTTTGTAAAATGTGAGTGCCAAAACGGGTGGTATGCGGCTCCGGTCACCCGCCCCTACAAGTGGGAAGACGTCCTAGAGAAGGACCGGCAGGTCTTCCGGCGAAGGGCTGAGAGGGAGGCTCGGCAACGTCGGGCTAGGGAAGCCCCTGGAGGATTCTTGTCCCCTCCCAAGGGCGGCACCCCGCCGGAGGAAAAGCCGGGAAGCCAGCAGCGGAGAGATGGTGCCGAAAAAGAGGAGGATGTCCCAGATCGTAGTAGGGCTGACTCTCCAAGTAAGGCCATGGGCTCAACAACCAAACACCCAGGAGGGGCTGAGGCAACTAATAGTGGAGTCGCCGAAAGGACTCAGGCGGCTGTTAGTCAGGAGGTCCACAGTTTTACCGTGACCAGCTATGGCCCCACGCAAGTTGGCTGTGGCAGCGCCACCTCCTCGGATGAGGACCCCGGGCGTAGCCGACACCCTGACCAGCCTTGGAGGTGGAGGAAGCCACCTTCCTCTGCAGCATGGGCCGCCTTGATGAATGAGAGGAAGGACGCCCGAGGGAAGTGAGCCAGCTAAAAGGTCCGTTGACCTTCCACTTCCCTCTTTAGGACCCATCGGTGGTGGTCTTGTCTGCAGTTTGGGACTGTTACCCAGTGGGGGCGAGGTGCCCCATGTTGACTTCAGTTGAAACAGAAAAAAAAAAAATGGAGGATTGTTCCCCTACCTCCTAGGCCAGGAAGGCCTTAAGCAGCACCCAAAAGTTGCGTGCCCAGGAGAGCTGCTTTTTGTTTTTACTTTTGTTTTCTTTTTGTTGCGCTTGTTGCGCCTTTTTCTGCTGGAATTTAAAGCCCTGAGGCACACCTTGAGGATGGATATCCTCCAAATCTAAGAGACTTGCGGCCTAGCGGGAAGAACCGGTGACCCCCGCTAGGGCCAAGAAGAAAGAGACTCACAGGGTGTTACCTGTGACTGTGTGCCTCAGAATGTAGCCCCAGGAGGGGATTGGAGGCTATTGAGGTGTTGACCTGACTTAAAACTGTGGACACGTCGTTTCCAGGGTCCTTACCAAGAAGGACCGGTGCCTCTGAAAAAAGTTGATAATGGACTGTCCTGAATTGCTGTTCCAGGGCCCTTAACCGAGAAGGGCCGGTCTTCCATCCAAGAAGATGACCTCAGGACCAGTCGTTTACTAAAAATGTTTTAGTAAAATGTAGTTATGTAACATAATTTTATAGCTGTTGATTGATGTTTATTGCTTAGTGTGGTCAGGGACGACCAACATTAAAGTGTCGGAGAATATAATAGTGGGGAAGGGCGTAGCCTTCCCTTGGTACTGAGATAGTTAAAGGAAGTGTCCCTGAGGTCAGACCTCCCTAACTGGGGTAGACCAAGCTAAGGGGGTTAGCTTTAGTGGTCCAGTTAGTAGAGTAGAGGGGGAACTTTGTGCCCTTAGCAAGCCTAGAGAGATATAGAGCTTGTTCCTGGTATAATTCCTTCTGGGCTGTAGTACCTGAAAACAGCCACAAGATGCCACTGTTCTGGGTGCAGATGTCAGGTTGAGTCTGCCAGCAAAGTTATAGACAGTGATGGGTTAAAGTTCTGTGATGACAGCTCACTGAGGGTGGGCATATTCGGAAAGTCTCTGTTTAAGTTTCCAGAATCAGGAAGTGATTCGTGAGTATGAGTTGAGACCTCAAGTTGATCAGACAGCCTGATTATAGTGGCTGCTAGGGTAGACAGGAGCTCCGAACCCTCAGACAGTGAGATCCCAGTGCGCAATTCTCCCCACACAAGAGCACGAGTCCTGTTCGCTCGCCGGAGAAACTCATCAAAGCGTAGTGAGGACACGGGGCACTTCTAGTCTGCAGGAAGCTAAATAGGACTCCAAGCTAAGACGTGGGGGAGAGATATCGGATCCGGTCACTGTCAATACAGAGGAGTCTCTTGGGCCAGGAATTATAGCCACAGAGATGCTCCGCTTAAAGAGGGAACCAGGGCTGAAGCAGTTAACAGCGCCTGTGAGAGAGATGATTGCCTGTCGGGCCTTATCCATTATATCTGACTGTAAATATTGTATATATTCCTCTTCCCCAAGTAAAGTCCAAGTTCTGGTTAAGAACCTCGTGTCCTCTGAAATTATTGCTGCCCTGGTCCCAGAAGAAAATTGCCTGGAGACAGCCGCGATCGGATGGCTTGAAGTAAGTGAAGAGCACCACATACACAGCCACACTTCAGAGGGAGGACACGTATTGTCTGTAGGGTGCCATAGCGAGAGGGGGCTACAGCTCGCCCACGACTACCTCGCTGGGGCACCTTACAGCAATATAATATCATGGACCTATTGCTGTCCAACAGCTAATTTATTAAGAATAAAGTGATCATCACAGCGTTCCCCCACATCGCCACTCGCCAGAGCGTTCCCCCACATCGCCACTCGCCAGAGCGTTCCCCCACATCGCCACAGCGTTCCCCCACAACGCCACTCGCCAGAGCGTTCCCCCACATTGCCACTCGCCAGAGCGTTCCTCCACATCGCCACTCGCCAGAGCGTTCCTCCACATCACCACTAATGCTTGAAATCATTAGCACAGTTCCATACACAGAGTCGAGTGAATAGTTCAGGGGATTCAAATCTTTTCTTTCATGCCATGTGAAAACATTGTGCCCATAGGACCCATATGGAGCTACACAGCCTGCGCAAATGTTCCCACTTCCCTAGCTTAAAGGGCAAGGTGGGACTTAAAAAACTAATAAACCGCCAATAAAAAATGGGAGAGGTTCTGACTCTGCACCTCTGCAGATCAGCTTAACTCTTTACTAGTTACCGCTGATTGACAGGGGTACTCAACCGATCTGATACTGATAGCCTATACTAAAGATTGATAATCCTAAAGTTTTAAATAAACACTTTAAGTTCTCACTATAATACAGTGTTTTTTTTTCTTTTTTTACCTGAGTCATTCGGCAATTGTTCCTGTCCCAACATGCACTGCTTCAGCTCCTGATACAAATCTTTCTTCTTAGCAATTGCCAGCATTCCTGCGCTGCCGTCCAAACCATGAAACAAGTTAAAGCCGCAACACTGCAACTGGAAAGAAAAGTTAAATAAATACTCAAGCCAGGTATATTATATTGTAATAATAAACTGTAATGATTAAGTAAGACCAAGAAAGAATTCAAGTATTGTATCAAAGCAAATCGCCAATAAATGAACACTGATTATGTGTCCAAATGTACTGCACCTCCAGAAACTCCCAGACACCTAAATAAATACCCTGAATATGTGACACCCACAATGGGTGAGTAAAACTCATTAAACTTCTTCATAATTATATGGTTGAAAATTTGATTCAAGGGGTTTCTGTAAATAAGGAAACTTCATTACATAATAAAAAGTGAAGAAACAAGGATGTATCAGCTGAGGCACTAGTTGTTTCCATCTCCAGACAGTGAGCAGAGATCTTGTAAGTGTTGAGTAATGAGAACACTATTTAGTAAGGGCCAATTTGATGCCACGTAGCTCTGCTATTAGTGTAGCGTCTGTTCTTATATAAAGTAAATAAGTGACTGGCTATGCAAACAGCTACAATATCCAAATAACGCACCATGCTTGTTAATTTAAGCTTTGCTACATCTGTATATTAGAATGTTGTACCATTTTTCACTTAAAACTTACCACTTATCCACAGGATAAGTGATAAGTGTTTGATTGCTGGGACCCCTATCAGTCATGAGATCAGGTCTCTGGAGAACATACTGGCACTTTATTCACTGTCTATACGATTGATGGAGATAGTGGAGTACAGCGCCTGACTATCTTTGTCAGTACTATGGACATTCAAATTAGGGACACAAGACCCTTATTCTCGTGATCAGTGGTGGACCCAATGGTAGGACCACCAGTGATCAGACATTTATGTTCCATTCTGTCGATAGGTGGTAAGGTGTAATTTTGGAACCCCTTTAATGACTTGTACAACAGAAAATTATGGGTACATCACTGATATATATTTCATCAGGAAATCTGCTTCTTTCTCCTCCAGGACTGATCAGTCAGTCATTCTAAAAAAATTCTAAATTCCCAGGTAAAATCTGTACGCAGTGAAGACAAATTTTCCTATTACTGAGATAGGAGATGGAAGCTGCTACTGATAAGATGTAGAAGTGAGCCTTCTATTGTACATATGATCTTATCAGTAGCAGCTGCCATCTTATATCTCAGTAATGTAACAATCTGTCTACACTAGGGGCAGTACGGTGGCTCAGTGGTTAGCACTGCAGCCTTGCAGCACTGGGGTCCTGTCACGCAAGGTGTGGGAAAGACTTAGTGCAACACAAAGGGAAGAGGGAAAGGGAGCCCAGACTCTAGGGAAAAGGGGGGGGGGGGGAGTGGAGACCTCCTAGGCTGATCTAGTGTCACCCTGTCTCCACTAACGTCCCTATATTGGTTCTTCACCAACCGCCGCACGCGTACCTCGCCCTGTCTTTCCCTGGCATTAGACTCAGGCTAGGGAAGGGAGGGGGATGAGCACTAGTCGATCACTGCTGAACACTACAGACAACAAGGGGGGGGACAAACAAGGGAAAATCGCTTAGCTTTAGTCGACTCCAGACAAATGCGCACACGTCCTCTAGCACCAGAGAGGAAGAAGTACTGCTCTTGCTCAAGCCTTCACAAGGAGTAATGAATATCGCTGGCACTTCCCTCTGGCACACAGCAGGTATTTATACACCCAGGCCAGGGTGTTAATTAGCCAAAGGAAGTTAGCCGCTGGGTCCTAGAGATACAGCTTCTAAGAAGTTGTCTGTAATGCCAAATGAAGAGATCTCCTGCAACCAACTGCATGTTGACTGTCTGTCACTTCTAACACACTTGTAACAGGTCCTGGGTTCAAATCCCACCAAGGACAACATCTGCAAGGAGTTTGTATGTTCTCCCCGTGTTTGCGGGGGTTTCCTCCGGGTTCTCCGCTTTCCTCCCACACTCCAAAGACATACTGATAGGGAATGTAGATTGTGAGCCCCAATGGGGACAGTGATGATGAAGTGTCTGAATTGTACAGCGCTGCGTAATATGTTGGTGCTTTATAAATAAAAAGATTATTATTCAATGAATACAGATTTTACCTGTGAATTTAGAATTTTGAAGATAAATGATCAGTCCTGGCGGAGAAAGAAGCAGATTTCCCTGATGAAATATGTTACAAAGTTTCATATTCTCATCTGTACTACTGATTTCTGAAGTAAAAATTAAAACGATATTTACCCATAGTTTTCTTTAAAATGGCTCAGTTGAAAAAAATAAGAAAGCTTTTACCTATCCTATATTTGGGATCCCACAATGGCCCAAGTATTAGTGAAATCATGACTCTGTATAAATACTGTAGTTTTTCTTGTTGACTCCAAGCAATAGATAGCTTCTTAATGTAAGATTTTTTGCACAATGATGTGGAAATTAATTTCAGAACATATCTAAATAGTAGACAGAGAATGCCCAGACCTGTTCATGATGTGCCATGACACAGAGGGTTGGAAGCAGCTCTCACTGTGCCAGAACGACCATTGAAATAAAACTGTCGACGCTGTGTCTAAAACTTATCAAAGTCTACAATGTCTACAGCCCATAATTCTGATATGAAGACATCAGCTGCATTCACTGTAAAAAAGATGACAATTACAGCAAAATAATCTGAGTAAGTTTCTACAGCTTCAAAAAAAATCAAGAACACCTAAAAAAATTTTTTTACGGACAGGGAAAAAAAAGTGCAGTTTTTATGGACTGTCCTAGAATTTCTGGATGGTTGGCAATCCTGGTCTCAGACATTTTATCTGATGGAATAGTGAGAGCTGCAGTGGTCACATGATGTAACAATGCCACGCGACCTTCACGAGATACATTGGAGAAATGGCGCCAGTATATATTTAATATCTGGATGACTTTACCAACTCCCCTCTCCCGCTCTCGGACCACAACCTTCTTTCCTTCTCTGTTAAGAATTGTCTCCTCACCCGGGACACCCCCACTTTCCACACTTATAGGAATACACGTACCATTAATACCCAGCAGCTTATGGACAATCTCCACACATCTTTAGCCCCCATCTCCTCCTTCTCCTGTCCAGACTTAGCATTGTCACACTACAATAATACACTGAAGAGCGCCCTAGATGAAGCAGTTCCTTCTACTCGCAGAAAGATCCGACACAGACAACGGCAGCCCTGGCACACGATGCAAACACGTTTTCTTCAACGTTGCTCAAGGTGTGCTGAGCGTCAGTGGAGAGCAGAGGACTTCATCCACTATAAATTCATGCTCAAAACCTATAACTCTGCCCTTCATCTGGCCAAACAATCCTACTTCACCACCCTCATCACTTCAATGTCCAACAATCCAAAACGACTTTTCGAAACCTTAAACTCCCTCCTGAAACCTAAAGCACAGGCCATCTCAGTCCAATCTCCTCAGTGCCTGGATCCCCTTCCCTGCCGCACTTCAAGCTCACTTGCCATCTTTGAGCCTGTTACAGGAGAAGAAGTTACCCAGCTCCTCGCTTCTTCTCGGCCTACAACCTGCAACAGTGACCCCATTCCTTCACATCTCCTGCAGTCCCTCTCACCGGTGGTCACTACTCACCTGACTAAAATATTTAACCTCTCTCTTTCTTCAGGTATCTTTCCCTCATTTAAACATGCCATCATAACCCCTTTACTTAAAAAGCCATCCCTGGACCAGAACTGCGCTGCTAACTACAGACCTGTCTCTAATCTTCCTTTCATCTCTAAACTCCTGGAACGCTTGGTCCACTCCCGTCTAATCCGCTATCTCTCATATAACTCTCTCCTCGACCCTCTACAATCTGGTTTCCGCTCCTTACACTCCACTGAAACTGCCCTCACTAAAGTCTCTAATGATGTACTAATAGCCAAATCCAAAGGTCACTGCTCCCTGCTGATTCTCCTGGATCTCTCTGCAGCATTTGACACTGTGGATCACCAGCTCCTCCTCACTATGCTCCGCTCTATAGGCCTCAAGGACACTGTTCGCTCCTGGTTCTCCTCCTACCTTTCTGACCGCTCCTTTACTGTACCTTTTGCCGGCTCCTCTTCCCCTCCTCATCCCCTTACTATCGGGGTTCCACAGGGCTCAGTCCTAGGCCCCCTCCTCTCTATACACTGCCCCTATTGGACAAACAATCAGCAGATTTGGGTTCCAGTATCATCTCTATGCTGACGACACCCAATTATACACTTCTTCCCCTGACATCACCCCTACCCTAATACAAAATACCAAGGATTGTTTGTCTGCTGTGTCTAGCATCATGTCCTCCCTCTATCTTAAACTGAATCTCACCAAAACTGAACTTCTTGTGTTTCCCCCCTCTACTAACCTAACATCGAAATTACCTTGGAGGGTTCAACCATAACTCCCAAGCAGCACACCCGCTGCCTTGGGGTCATATTTGACACTAACCTTTCCTCTACTCCCTATATCCGATCACTCACTCGCTCTTGTCACCTGCATCTTAAAAACATCTCCAGAATCCGATCTTTTCTCACTTTTGAAACTGCTAAAACTCTTACGGTCGCTCTTATTCACTCTCGTCTGGACTACTGCAACTCTCTTCTGATCGGTCTCCCTCTTACCAAAATTTGCCCTCTCCAATCTGTCCTGAATGCGGCAGCCAGGGTCGTATTTCTGTCCAGCCGCTTCACCGATGCCTCCACCTTGTGCCAGTCATTACACTGGTTACCCATTCGCTACAGGGTCCAATATAAACTCATTGCTCTCACCCACAAAGCTCTCCACAGTTCTGCACCACCTTATATCTCCTCTCTCATCTCAGTCTATCATCCTACACGTGCCCTCCGTTCCACAAATGACCTAAGACTAACATCCCCCATAATCCGAACCTCGCACCTCCGTCTCCAAGACTTCTCTCGTGCTGCGCCAGTTCTCTGGAATGCTCTACCCCAGACGATCCGATTGATGCCTAGCCCCGATGTCTTCAAGCGCGCTTTAAAAACCCATCTCTTTAAACAAGCCTACCACCTCAAATACCCAGTAAACTAACTTTCCCCTGTTCCCTCCTAAATACTATTCAGAATCTGCCCCCCACTGTTCATCTGTCTCTACACCCTCCATGCACACGATAACTGCACTCGGTAATTGAGTATTGCACTTTAACATACAGGCTGATGACCGGATCATGCAGCTTTATATGATAATCCCGACTTTTTATAATTGCCTGACCTGAAATAACAAGCACTTTCCACCTGTTGTGTCCCCCCCATTTCCTTGTAGAATGTAAGCTTGCGAGCAGGGCCCTCACTCCTGATGTAACTGTTAAACTGTCTCACCTTGTATTGAATTTATTGTCTGTACATGTCCCCGCTTAATTGTAAAGTGCTGCGGAATATGTTGGCGCTATATAAATAAAAATTATTATTATTATTATTAATATCTTGTTACGGCCACTTTAGCTGTTATGAAGCGGTAGTCCAGTAGTGTATATTAATAAATTAAAAAAAACAAAACATTTAGTAAAGATACAATTAACTCTTTTTAGAATTTCTCCAGACATCCCATTTAAACAGTTCCCATTGTACAGAATGTAAGTAATCTGTCCTCAGTGCACTTCCACTTGTGGTGGAAACAGGCATATTTTATCATTTAGGGATTTTTTAGGATACATCATCAATATCAGATTGTTGTGATCTGACACATGTCCCCCCCTGTAGATCAGCTGTTATTAGCTATGGTTGGATATAAACATTGAATGTAGCTTAACAGTACACCTCCGTTCACTATGCAACAGCCACTGCCAAGAACTCCAGGTCACCTCCTATTCCCTTCGCATGAAATATGGCTGAGCTAGGCGAGAAGGTAATTTGGAGGGTTTGTATCAGAAAAACGAAGCACCGTCATCTATAAAATATTATAAAACGAATTAACCTCCCTAAGGAATGAAAATCCTACTGTACGGGACTATACTGTAAAGTATTAATGAAGTGCTAATAATGAAGTAAGAGAGCATCATGGTATTGCATGTAGCACTAATATCAAACCTATGCTCAGGAAAAGGCTTATTAGAGGCATTCCATCACGTAGATGTAGACATTAGCATGGTAGTAATTTTACTGACCTCATAGCAGATGCGAAGTGAATTTGGTATTAGTTTAAGGGTACATTTAGTAGCAGATGTGTTCAGCCCATGAGGAATGCATCAAAACTGGGATGTAATGTATGACAACTGCAGGCAAGTTTACAAATGGGATGCAAACACATTGTCATTACATCTATTTTTCCATGCAGTTGACTTGCAGAAAAAAAACATTAGAAAAAGCAGTTCATAAAATTACAGATGGTACAGAGTTGAGTTTGTGATTTGGTAATGGGAATTGGTCACCAGGTTTTTCCCCTAATCTGAGAGCGACATAATGTAATGGCAAAAACCCTAATTCCAGAGATGTGTCACTTACTGGGCTGCTTAGTATAGTTACCGTATTTTTCGGACTATAAGACGCACCGGACCATAAGACGCACCTAGGTTTTAGAGGAGGAAAATAGCAAAAAAAAATTCAGCAAAAAATATGGTCATGATGCACTGTTATGGGGGAGGGGATCTGCTGCTGACACTGGTATAGGGGTAATGTCCCCCAATTCTGTTAATATCCTCCATCCTGGTATATATGGCCCTTCCTTCCTGTTATACGTGGCCCCCATCCCCATTCTGGTATGCATGGCACCCCTCATCCCCATCCTGGTATGCATATCACCCTTCATCCCCTTCTTGGTATGCATGGTACCCCTCATTACCATCCTGGTATGCATGGCACCCCTGATCCCAGGCCCGGCGTCAGCACCCGGCACACCCGGGCAAGTGCCGGGGCCCTGAGCAGGCGAGGGGGCCCACTCACTGTCGGGCACCCCGGCGCGCTATGGGGCTTGTGAGCGGAGGAGTCGGGTGCCAGCACCCCCGCAACTGCTATCCCCCCCCGCTTGCTCAGGACCCCAGCACTATACTTACCTCTCCCCGTGCCCCCGCAGCAGGTCCTGTCGCTTCCGCGTCTCCTGACTGACTCCTCATGTCTGAGGGCGCGATGACGTCTTTCCACCGCACCCTCTGCTGAGCAGTCACAGTGCAGCAAAGAGAGGGGAAGACAGCGACGCTGAGGAGTCCGAAGCAGAGTAGCGGGAGCAGAGCAGCGGCAGCAGGAGATGTGAGGTGAGGATTTGATTTTTTTATTTTTTATGTATGCATGCATGGGGCATTATATGGGGGCCATACAGTATGGGGCATTATATGGGGGCCATACAGGATGGGGCATTATATGGGGGCCATACAGGATGGGGCATTATATGGGGGCCATACAGGATGGGGCATTATATGGGGGCCATACAGGATGGGGCATTATATGGGGGCCATACAGGATGGGGCATTATATGAGGGGCCATACAGGATGAGGCATTATATGAGGGGCCATACAGGATGGGGCATTATATGGGGGCCAGTATTCTGGATGGAGCATTATATGGGGGGGCCACTATTCTGTATTGAGAATTATATGGGGTCCATTATTCTGTATGGGGAATTATATGGGGTCCATTATTCTGTATTGAGCATTATATGGTGCTCATTATATTGTATGGAGGACTATACTGACCAGTCTGCACTGTGAGGATTTGCTGGTTTCTGAGATAGTGTAGAATTTACAATAGATATCACTCATGTAATGTAAGCACTGCAGTAAGTGAAATATTTGGCATTGTACTATACCTATATTTCTCTGCCGTATCTTTGCATCATGAATCATGGTATGTGTTAAGGAGGCCCACTGAGACTCTTTTGCCCAGGGCCCACAAAAACCTGGAGTCGGCCCTGCTTGATCCCCATCCTGGTATGAATGGCACCCCTCATCCTGGTATGCATGGCACCCATCATCCTGGTATGCATGGCACCCATCATCCAAGTATGCATGGCACCCATCATCCAAGTATGCATGGCACCCATCATCCAAGTATACATGGCATCCATCATCCCTCTTCCTGGTATGATTGGCACCCTTATCCCTCTTCCTGGTATGTATGGCCCCCCTCATCCCTCTTCCTGGTATGCTTGGCACCCCCCATCTCATACTGCACACAAAAAAACAAACACTATTTCTACTCACCTTACTTCCCTGTGTTCCAGCGCTGTGTCCTGCTCTGCTGCCAGCACTGATCTCACAGTATAAGCTGCTCATAGCAGTGATGCCATGTGCCCTCACACTGAGATGCTGTGCCAGAAGAGTCACTGTTCCCCACGCCGGGACTGTATGCATGGGGAGCAGTGACCATTCATTCTCTCTAAGAGCGTGCACACTGCACCTGCAGCGCGGTTCCTACAGCGGCCAGTGGTCTGTGTGCCCGCTATTAAAGTGCATGAATATTCACTAAAACCCATGGGAATATTCATGGTCTTTAATAGCGGGCACACTGACCACAGGCCACTGTAGGAGCCGCGTTGCGGTACAGTATCACTAGAGTACTATTTGGCCTGCTCTCAGATAGTCCAATCCCACCCCTATCTCCACCCACACCACTGATTGGCAGCTTTCTGCATATGCACAGTGTACACAGAAAGCTGCCAATCCATGGTGGGGCGGGGTTATACACAGCTCAACATTCAGAGAACTGCTAGATCTTCAGCAGATAAAAATGTTTTTAATGAAAACTGCAGGACCCAGTAAAGTTAGTGACACATTGCTGGAATCAGGGTCTCTACCCATATAATATGAGCTATCAGATAGGGAGCAAAAACAATCTGACCTGCACACAATTTCCCCATCACTTTAGAATGAATATCCTTTATTGAAATCCATAGATGTCCATGTCTATAAGAGGTCTACCTGGGATTTCTCTAGGTTGGAGGGGGTGCTGACACCCTGGGACACTCATGTGGCACCCCATGCTCTATTTTGCCTGAACCTGGCAGGTGATAGCACTTTGCGGTTCTACTTGATGCTATGGTAGTATACTTATCGGTCAGTCAAAGCTGCTCAATCACAAAGAAAATGGTATGATTGTGCTTCCAGCACTGATCTGAGAGGGCACATAATGTTCAGCTTCCTGATAGAAAGACATAAACAGGCAATAGCCAATAAACAGACCCTTATCAGCTACAGTTGAAAACCCAAGCTCTCCTACCGGAGCACTCAGCATTAGAGATGGGTGAATTAATTTGAGTTGAATTGAATACAAACATTCGTATTCTCCTAAATATGGATTTTTGCAATTTTGCTCTGCGTGATCTCAGCAATATGGCAGCCAGCTGAGGCCACCATTTTGCTATACATTAGCAGTCCTTCAGAAGGTAAAAAAATAATACTACCTCACCACTCATTGTTTTGCCGGCCCCGCAGCCCAACGTTTGGTCCTCCGTGCCTCTTCTTTTAACCTTCCCCGGTCGAATGCATCTTCTTTAGCCCTTTTTACCCTGGACCGAGACTTCTGGCTCGACCAGGCTTCTAAAGTCACATTCCGCAATGGCTGCAGGGATGGTGGAACCGGTCAGTGCTGAGGTTTTTTTTTTTTTTTTTTTTTTTTTTTTTTTTTTTTTACACATGCAGTGTTTATGATGGATAGTTGATTCCTGTTGTTTGACCTCGGCCTATATTTCAACCACTCTTCTGCCTAATGTTTGTTCTTGTTCCAGACTTCCTAGCATTGATGCGGCTTTCTGATCATCTTCTGCCGGCTGGCTCCACCAGCCAGCAGCTACTCTGTTGACCCAACCCAGAGGCTTCTGTGTGAGTCAAGAGGCCCTGGGATCTGGTAGATGGAGTGGCTAGCACTAAGTCTGTCTGTAGAAGCCGAATTAAAAGCTGCCAAGCTACCAAACACACTGCTCCCGTAACACTGCCATGTACTAATAGTACCCCTGGAAAAGTCAGTTCTTGGGGGATTTAGAAAATCGGGTGCTGTAACAATTAGCTGAGCCCCTCATTGCTGTCAGGTGTAGAAGGATGCTCAGAACCTGTGGTGAATCAGTCAGACAAATGTAGTGGGAATTTTATATTTAGAAATGCTTCCAACAAGCCAGTTTTTCACTGAAGTAACACAGCACAGATTAAACCAATTTAAGGAAAGACAAGTGACAATAATTGCTAAACGCAAGAACAAACGTGAAAAAGATTTCTTCAGCTTTCATTATGGATTTTGCCTGAGGCTGTAAAGAAAGAAATGCACAGCGATTCCCTTTGCTAGTCATGCACATCCAGGCCTGATTATAGGTTTCGCAGACGCAAAGGAAAATCCATTTCATGGGTCATAAGCTTTACATTGAGGGATGGCACTGAGACAACAGTTGTCAGCAATGTGGATTTAAAGCACAAAATATTGGCATGATAATAAATTCTGCATGGTGGGGTGAACGTAGATACTAAAGTTATGACATACAGTTTTTCTGAAATTTATGGTCAATATTAGAGGCTTGTATCTCCCACCAAATGTCACAAAAAGGTTGCAGCAGGCACTTCAGAGCCCTTAAAGGGGTGATCCACTATTTAACAAATAAAGGTTATGTATTGCAGGCTTCTAATATACCTTGTATATGATTTTTTAAGCTTGTTAGACCACCAGGCTTGGAAGCATATTATAGTAACAGCAAATTTATAGAAAAAAAAGGGGAACATTTTTTTCAGGGACTTCATTATATCCAGAAAATATAAATCTGTCCTCCATCATTTGAGGAGAAGACCCCCAGTTTAAGTTCTCTGGTGACCATCACATAACCAGGATTTTTTTTTTTATCACTTTTCATTGTACAACATGGCATTTTAGAAGTAACCTCTCTACTGCTCATGAATTCCCCCAAAACACCTACTTTTGCACATCACTTTGCTAAGCCCCACACATTGTATGGTCGAGTTTGGGGTGACAATCCTGGCAATATCAGGTTTGTTGGCAAGTATGTGCATGCAGTAGGAGTTACTCTCACTCATGACTATTGACAGACATGGGTATCCAGGTATCGGGGTCAATTCCCTGAATAACAGGTTATGTAGCTACATACAGTAATAACAATCAGACGCATGTGGTGATGGCAACTGGCACAGTAATGGAGACAAATGCGCTGCTTCACGTGGTGCACAAGTGGCCGTCGCACCCGAGCCCTAGTGCCTACGGGAGCCCAAAACCCCGCTAGATACAAAAAGGCTCAGGGAGCATAGGAACAGTAACATCCCCGTTTCCATTGTGTAGTCTATACAGGATAATCCCTATAGAGGCTCATTCATCACAACTATCTTACAATAAATCTGCCCTTGTTGCTCATAGCAACCAATCAGAGCTCATTTTAAATACTAGTGTAAGAAATGAATGAGGCCCATTGTATCCTTCCCTGTCAGTCAAGTGGCTTCTTTGTGGAGGGCAGTACTGTTCTATATGATTGTATCCAATAGGCCATGTTCAATGCAACAAAAGAATAGAGACAATGGAGGCCTCTGTACACACTGTCGCATTCATAGAAACACAGTACTGTTTTGCAGGTCAATTTCCAGACCTTCCACTCCATCAAAAAGCAGTATTGTTTTGCGCTTCGCAGAGGGACCCAGCAAGACCGGCACCAAACCAGCAGAGGCTTAGCCAAAGATGCACTTGACACAAGCTGCCCAGCTATGCAAGCACTTGAGGGCCGGGAATACTCTTCACCCAGCTCCCAGTAAATGGAAGGGGGACTTTGGTAGAACCCTTCCCAGGCCTGCTGTCACCGGACAACTGGTGACGTGGCTGGTGCCTAGTCAAGGACCAGGTGAATACTTCTGTAGGAACCCCAGAAAGTAAAATCAGAAGAGAAAATGAGAAAACCCGTGAAAAGATAGCAAACCTAATGCTAGCACCACTCACCACCAAGCACATAGGGAACTGCAATAAACAGCAAGGGACTGAGCAGGGAGCAAGGTTAAATAGCCTGCCTAATGATCAGGTGCTGATTACCTCCCAATCATCCCCAGACAGCCACTCCCTGACAGCCCCAGCAGCAGATGGAACATAATCCCACCACTGCTCAGAACTAGACACAACAGCATCCTGCGTCCTCACATCCCACAACACCAGAACGCGATGCTCCGCAAGATTGGGACTGTTTCCCTGCACGTCTAGTAGCTCCACCTCCGGGTCAGGACAATGGCGGCGCTTGCAACTGGAGTAGCATAGCACCGGATCTGCTCCATTCCCGGGTGTGAGCACAGAACCACGATTCGTAACAAGTATAAATGCATTGGTGTGGAGGTGGCTTAATACACAATGCGTGGCTCAAAAAATAGATATTTATGTGTCTGGACACCCATTGTTATTGCAATCCTCCAGGAGTTAATTATGAGGGCTGTGAGGAAATCGATGCAAAGATCATCTCAGGAGATGCACATCAGTGTGTACTGAAATCTGTTCACCTGAAGCTACATAAGTGTCAGTTGTGTAACATTTATTTCACAGGCGGGGATTACCCAGAGAATATTCGAGTTTATTAGACCATAAAAATTCTAGCTTTATTATGAAAAAATTATTAATAAAATACAATTAAAAAACAGAGTGCTTCACAACATAAGGAGGTATGCACCAGAAAGCCACAACCTTGTATACAAACCAGTCTATGAATAATATGTGTAAAGGGTAAGCATAGCATAAATATAAATTTAAATATAGTATACACAGTGAAAGAAGGTGGTCAACCTATAATCGCTATTGTCCTAGAATGCACAGTATCTGGTATATAAAAAGAGGTACGACCACATTGATGCACCGTGTGCATAACCTTTGATGGGGTAGGTGAACAAGATTGTGCAAAAACATCTGCTATTGCACTGTGCCCTTAACATGAATTACACATCACCATAAATACTGCATTATGCATTACCTTGTGTGTGGTGTACGCTGGTGCCGACCTGCCTCCCCGATGCACGTTTCATCCTTTCTTCAGGGAGCATACTGGTATTTAGTATCTGTGGGGTATATACATCAGTTCCACATTTAATTAGAGGCTCTACAGGTGTCGGGTGATGTACGTTTAATTGAAGCAAAAGCATCCCGCTGAGCATTATTATGTACCGTGTGCACAAAGTTATAATTTTTATGGTCTAACATATTCATATGTTTTCTGGGTAATACCTGCCCGTGAAATAAATGTTGCAGTATTATGGATGAGTTTTTGACCTAGTTATATTATATAGGATACCATTGTGGGATCTTTGTAGTTAACCAGTGTCAGTTGTGCAGGAGTTATAGGCAGGGTGTAAGGGAGGAATTTGGCCAACATTACTATCAACCTCCAAGAACACCCTGCTAAGGTTCCCCCTGAGTGTGCGTATGCTTCTTGGGGACTTGTTGCTTACTCCTTTTCACGCCACAAGTGTTATGTTGGAATGGGAACCTCAACTTCCATTGATGAATCGGAAACCAACAACCATTTTAATAGTTAAAAACAGCTTTACTTGAGTTCTTGATAACATTCTCCAAATCTGATAAACGGCATGCATTTCTTTAACCATTTCTTCCACATAAGGCAGAGGACATATCTTAGTTTCTTTACAAATGGCATAATGATGATGTTCATTACAGTATCAGAGGGACAGTGTCTTTCTTCTACCACTGTCAATATACCACACTACGGTGCAGTACTCCATGCTTCTTCCTGATCAGATAAAGATTCACTTACTCCTCCAGGGCCGGTTTGACATATTGTCAGTAGCCCACTTCACACTAGCTGCCTACGGAAATCCCACCTCCATCAGCTCTATTTGATGCCACTGCAGACACTCACTGTCAGTGAAGTATCCCCTTGTACATTGGTCACATGGGTCAATGTGTGTTGCTGTGACTTCCTTCCCTGTCTCTGTTTTCCGGCCATTAGATGGTAACTGGCTTCTGTAACACCGTTCTGCATTTTAACTCTTCAATTCTTTATCACAGCACACTTTCACTTGTGGCCTGTAGCTATCTGAAAATCCTGGCTACTTCAACAGCTCAACTCCATCACTGACTGACATAAACTAGCTTCCTGTACAAATGCCCAGTAGCGCCTCCCCACCTGGGCTGCCACTAACTGTGAATCCTGCCTAGGCCAACAAGCCGCTTGCAGACTAATGACTGTAAAATCATATAACTATGTCACAGAAAATAGCAATTCCATACAACAACATTAGAGAAGTCTCCAGAGAGGGTGTTTGGACAACTTCTCCCCTATTACAGGGGGATAGACGGAAGGACGGGGCATAATGCAATTAGCTACTGGATATGAGCATAGATGTCCATTTAGACCCATTTCGATACATTATGTCCGATGAATTGCGGATCTAACTGGTGGTGTTCATTTTCAAAACAATAGTGTGACGCGAGTCACTGCAGAAATAACAGTCTCAGAAGAGAAGAGACTAATATTGCTGAAAGAAATATTATGTAAGTGCTACTTACTGGATAAATAGAGGGAGGTCAAACAATCCAAAGTCAAGTCCAGGAAAATGGCGCAGTACAAAGGGAGCAGACAGAAGAGTAGTCAGATAACAAGCAAATGGTCAAAATCCAGGTAAGGGAAAATAGTGAGGCACAGAGAGATCAGTCCTACACAGGCAACAGCAAGTGTACAATTGACACTGGGTGAAGGAGCTAGCATGCTTAAGTAGAAGACTAATCAAGGGAGGTGAACACAGATGATTGCAGAAACAACCCAGCAAAACCAAAACAGACTGACAGCCTCCACACAATAGTAACACAGCAGACAAGGAAAGTGTGGAGACCGTGACAAATAGGTGCTGACACATAGAAAATTCACATGAGCTGCACCAACAGCACAAAATCGGGGCCTTGTGGTCGTCTATGGGTACTTAGATTAGAGTCTAATATTCTTGATGAAAATGTACACTGAGCCATGTACATGGACAACCAGCAGTTTTATGCACAATTACCCGATCACAAGTGAGAGTATTGCTTCTTTCACCCAGACAGTGTGACTTGCCATACGTTGCAGGTGTCTCTGTGCCAAATTCATGCGGCATTCACAGTAGTACATACGGTGAGCAAAGGATTGTGGCCTCCACAGTGTGACTTGTCTGTGGGGTTACCTACAGGATAGAGTCTATTAAACTAATCCCCAGACAGGGCCAAAGCTGAAGCTGTAAATTAAAATCTATGTCTAAAAAAATCTAACGTGTGATGTTACTGAACACGATAAGATGAGCTCAGCTTTGCATAATCAATGACGAAAGCCCCTGCCAGTATAATCAATAATGGATAAGAGAGTTATTATTCCATTATCCTATGATAAACCACTAGGAAAACAGGTTCTGCTTTTCATGCCCCACCTCGTAAGGGAAGGAATCATGTGAACACATCTTTTTCAGGTGGGTAGGCTCCTTAATCCACCTGAAAAAGCACTAAATGAACATTAAAAAGAATGAACATATTCAGAATTGGACTGGGGTTGGAAGGGCCCACCAGTAAGGGCCCACTGTTCAGCTACATACAAGTATTACATTACGCTCATTCATAAATTTACCTCTGCTTTTACATAATAGTATACTAGGTCGTTTGTTGAATGAATGATGAGATGCTGATTTTTCTGCACAAAGTGAATTAAATGTATCGGACCAAGTACTGCTCTTGTTGGGGGATAAGTGGCTCACTCGTGCACAGGGGCCCACCGGGGAATTCTCCTGTTCCCCTGTGTGCCAGTCCAAGCCTGAACATATGCACTGCAATATAAAAATGAGTTGCTTTCCTTGTGTTCAGTCTTTGGAGCTTCTTTTAAGCATTTCAGGCTTCCAAAGATGTGAAACGGTAAAAAGAAGTGATCTGACCATTGTTCTGTTGGAAGCCACTTACTATTTTATACATAGAAGTACAAAAAAAACAACGCCGCCTCAAAAAGTCAGGCAAAGACGCTTCAGGAAAAACACAGCCAGCATTCTTCTAAAGTGTCTTCTCCATGAAAAACTTGCCATCTAAAAGTTGATGTGTGCACATACCCTTACAGATTTTGCATTAGACTGAGGATCTCCAGTCCGGCCTCTGTATGAAGATTTGTAGATGGCACTGATGTAGGAGCGCTGACAGTGACTTGGCAATCCAGAGTGGCATTCCTGAAAACAATATTTGCTCTGGAAACTGGAAAGATTTTGGGCCTCTTACGTAGAACAATTTATAAAAAGGAAAGAGGTAACCCCTACTATTGTCTAGAGATCCTGTACACTGCCCTGTGTTCATATTATTGATGAAAAGTGGTGACATGTCCTCTATAAAAGTGAAAAATGTGAAGTCCCTGAGATGTAACCTTCACTAAATGTTGGAGACAGAATGGAGCTGGAAATTTTATAAATAAATAGACAACATGTTGTGAGTATCTACACTATATAAATATATATGGTGATAATACAAATTAATACTTTTTTTAAAATATGTTTTTAAGACTTTTTCATGAATGTTACATTTGTTCCTTACTTAATAGTTGCAGATTTTGCAGAGACACTTTAACCAATATTTTCCAAATTATACGCAACCTGCCATAATTTCAGACTTTTAAGTTTTGTGATAACTACAGTATATAGAAAAAACACTGGCCCCCTAGTGGCTATAATGAGTAGTGCAGGTAACATTTTTGTACCTCTTCAGCTGCTCGTCCAGTACCACATGCTACGTCCAGTACAAGCTTAGACTCTCGATTTAACAGACATACGGAGGCCAAAGCCAGCGCGGCTAAATGTGGGGCTTTATATTCCAAGATTGAGACATCCTTTAATGAAAAAAAAAAGACAAAAACATCCAAATTTATATCATATATACATTATACTGTAAAAGTTATTAGCTGCTGCTATAGAATGCTATTACGGTATGTTGAAGACTTAGGCTATGTTCACACATGTTGGGTATTTTTTACGTCACAAATCTGCAGCAAATCTTATCTCTGGCAGGAAATCAGCTGCGTCAAAAACGAAGGTTTTGCTGCGTTTTTTGCTGCGTTTTTTTGTGCATTTTTTCAACGTTTTTTTCACTCTCCTTCTGTCTCTATTTATGCATGTACATAAAGTTGTGTGAAAAAAAGAACCCCATTCTATTTTACCATCAAAAACACGGAAAAAATGCTGATGCAAATCTTGGTGCGTTTTTTCAGCGTTTTTGTCACCACCAATTACTTCTTATGGGTAAAAAACGCTGAAAGAAGTGACATGCTCTATTTTCCAAAAACACAACCAAGGCGGAAAATACGAAGCAAAAAAAATAACAAGATGTGTGAACAGAGAATTCTGGTTTCTCATAAACTTTGCTGGTACTGCAAAACGCAACTGAAAATTTGCATAAAAATCTGCAGCAAAAAATACTGAAAAACCCAACATATGTGAATATAGCCTTACTGTGGATTTTTGTGCTGTATATTTTTTACACAATCCATAGCGAAATTCATGTGTGTTATTTGCAAATTTTGGATGAATCTTTTGCAGATTTCACCCTTTTTTGCTGCAAAAGGTAAAATCCATGATGAATTCCTCAAAAAAGAATGGACATGTTTTGGAATTTAAAATTTGAACAGCGTGTCAATTATTGAACAGAAATTTTCTACACCATGGGATTTGTTAAAGTCTCATGTATTTAGCTACTATTACATTATGCAGCAGATTTTTCGCTAACAAAATACATAGCAAATATTCAATATATGAACAAACCTTTACAGTTTGCAAATGTGCAAACATTTTAAACGGTCTATTACATTCAAGAAAAGATTCCACTCCCTAGGTATTTATTGTTTTTGTGGGAGATTTATCAAAACTGTTGAAGAGTAAAAGCAGAGCGGTTACCTAAAGCAATTAATTTCAATAGCTGCTTTTTATTTCCAAGAGGATCTGTAAAAATGAACTAGAATATGATAGGCTGCTATGAGCTGTAACATTAGTATTATTTTTATAATTTATGTACTGTGACATCACTGTGTATACAATTCCTGTACTGTGACATCACTGTGTATATAATTCATGTACTGTGACATCACTGTGTATATAATTCCTGTACTGTGTCATCACTGTGTATTTAATTCCTGTACTGTGTTATCACTGTGTATATAATTCCTGTACTGTGTCATCACTGTGTATATAATTCCTGTACTTTGACATCACTGTGTATATAATTCCTGTACTGTGTCATCACTGTGTATATAATTCCTGTACTGTGTCATCACTGTGTATATAATTCCTGTACTGTGACATCACTGTGTATATAATTCCTATACTGTGTCATCACTGTGTATATAATTCCTGTACTGTGTCATCACTGTGTATATAATTCCTGTACTGTGTCATCACTGTGTATATAATTCCTATACTGTGTCATCACTGTGTATATAATTCCTGCACTGTGACATCACTGTGTATATAATTCCTGCACTGTGTCATCACTGTGTATATAATTCCTGTACTGTGACATTGCTGTGTATATAATTCCTGCACTGTGTCATCACTGTGTATATAATTCCTGTACTGTGACATCGCTGTGTATATAATTCCTGCACTGTGTCATCACTGTGTATATAATTCCTGTACTGTGTCATCACTGTGTATATAATTCCTGTACTGTGACATCGCTGTGTATATAATTCCTGCACTGTGTCATCACTGTGTATATAATTCCTGTACTGTGACATCACTGTGTATATAATTCCTGCACTGTGTCATCACTGTGTATATAATTCCTGTACTGTGACATCGCTGTGTATATAATTCCTGCACTGTGTCATCACTGTGTATATAATTCCTGTACTGTGACATCACTGTGTATATAATTCCTGCACTGTGTCATCACTGTGTATATAATTCCTGTACTGTGACATCGCTGTGTATATAATTCCTGTACTGTGACATCACTGTGTATATAATTCCTGTACTGTGTCATCACTGTGTATATAATTCCTGTACTGTGACATCGCTGTGTATATAATTCCTGTACTGTGACATCACTGTGTATATAATTCCTGTACTGTGTCATCACTGTGTATATAATTCCTGTACTGTGACATCACTGTGTATATAATTCCTGTACTGTGTCATCACTGTGTATATAATTCCTGTACTGTGACATCGCTGTGTATATAATTCCTGTACTGTGACATCACTGTGTATATAATTCCTGTACTGTGTCATCACTGTGTATATAATTCCTGTATTGTGTCATCACTGTGTATATAATTCCTGCACTGTGACATCACTGTGTATATAATTCCTGTACTGTGACATCACTGTGTATATTCCTGTACTGTGACATCACTGTGTATATAATTCCTGCACTGTGACATCACTGTGTATATAATTCCTGTACTGTGACATCACTGTGTATATTCCTGTACTGTGTCATCGCTGTGTCTATAATTCCTGTACTGTGACATCACTGTGTATATAATTCCTGTACTGTGACATCACTGTGTATATAATTCCTGTACTGTGTCATCACTGTGTATATAATTCCTGTACTGTGACATCGCTGTGTATATAATTCCTGTACTGTGACATCACTGTGTCTATAATTCCTGTACTGTGTCATCACTGTGTATATAATTCCTGTACTGTGTCATCACTGTGTATATAATTCCTGTACTGTGACATCACTATGTATATTCCTGTACTGTGACATCACTGTGTATATAATTCCTGTACTGTGTCATCACTGTGTATTTAATTCCTGTACTGTGTTATCACTGTGTGTAATTCCTGTACTGTGACATCACTGTGTATATAATTCCTCTACTGTGACATCACTGTGTATATAATTCCTGTACTGTGTCATCACTGTGTATATAATTCCTATACTGTGACATCACTGTGTATATAATTCCTGTACTGTGTCATCACTGTGTATATAATTCCTGTACTGTGTCATCACTGTGTATATAATTCCTGTACTGTGTCATCACTGTGTATATAATTCCTGTACCGTGACATCATTGTTTATATAATTCCTGTACCGTGTCATCACTATGTATATAATTCCTGTACTATGACATCACTGTGTATATAATTCCTGCACTGTGTCATCACTGTGTATATAATTCCTGTACTGTGTCATCACTGTGTATATAATTCCTGTACTGTGACATCACTGTGTATATAATTCCTGTACTGTGACATCACTGTGTATATAATTCCTGTACTGTGACATCACTGTGTATATAATTCCTATACTGTGACATCACTGTGTATATAATTCCTGCACTGTGTCATCACTGTGTATATAATTCCTGCACTGTGCCATCACTGTGTATATAATTCATGTACTGTGTCATCACTGTGTATATAATTCCTGTACTGTGTCATCACTGTGTATATAATTCCTGTACTGTGACATCACTGTGTATATAATTCATGTACTGTGTCATCACTGTGTATATAATTCCTGTACTGTGTCATCACTGTGTATATAATTCCTGTACTGTGACATCACTGTGGATATAATTCCTGTACTGTGTCATCACTATGTATATAATTCCTGTACTGTGTCAACACTGTGTATTTAATTCCTGTACTGTGTCATCACTGTGTATATAATTCCTGTACTGTGACATCACTGTGTATATAATTCTTGTACTGTGACATCACTGTGTATATAATTCCTGCACTGTGTCATCACTGTGTATATAATTCTTGTACTGTGACATCACTGTGTATATAATTCCTGTACTGTGTCATCACTGTGTATATAATTCCTGTACAGTGACATCACTGTGTATCTAATTCCTGCACTGTGTCATCACTGTGTATATAATTCTTGTACTGTGACATCACTGTGTATATAATTCCTGTACTGTGTCATCACTGTGTATTTAATTCCTGTACTGTGTTATCACTGTGTGTAATTCCTGTACTGTGACATCACTGTGTATATAATTCCTCTACTGTGACATCACTCTGTATATAATTCCTGTACTGTGACATCACTGTGTATATAATTCCTGTACTGTGTCATCACTGTGTATATAATTCCTGTACTGTGTCATCACTGTGTATATAATTCCTGTACTGTGTCATCACTGTGTATATAATTCCTGTACCGTGACATCATTGTTTATATAATTCCTGTACCGTGTCATCACTATGTATATAATTCCTGTACTATGACATCACTGTGTATATAATTCCTGCACTGTGTCATCACTGTGTATATAATTCCTGTACTGTGTCATCACTGTGTATATAATTCCTGTACTGTGACATCACTGTGTATATAATTCCTGTACTGTGACATCACTGTGTATATAATTCCTGTACTGTGACATCACTGTGTATATAATTCCTATACTGTGACATCACTGTGTATATAATTCCTGCACTGTGTCATCACTGTGTATATAATTCCTGCACTGTGCCATCACTGTGTATATAATTCATGTACTGTGTCATCACTGTGTATATAATTCCTGTACTGTGTCATCACTGTGTATATAATTCCTGTACTGTGACATCACTGTGTATATAATTCATGTACTGTGTCATCACTGTGTATATAATTCCTGTACTGTGTCATCACTGTGTATATAATTCCTGTACTGTGACATCACTGTGGATATAATTCCTGTACTGTGTCATCACTATGTATATAATTCCTGTACTGTGTCAACACTGTGTATTTAATTCCTGTACTGTGTCATCACTGTGTATATAATTCCTGTACTGTGACATCACTGTGTATATAATTCTTGTACTGTGACATCACTGTGTATATAATTCCTGCACTGTGTCATCACTGTGTATATAATTCTTGTACTGTGACATCACTGTGTATATAATTCCTGTACTGTGTCATCACTGTGTATATAATTCCTGTACAGTGACATCACTGTGTATCTAATTCCTGCACTGTGTCATCACTGTGTATATAATTCTTGTACTGTGACATCACTGTGTATATAATTCCTGTACTGTGACATCACTGTGTATATAATTCCTGTACTGTGTCATCACTGTGTATATAATTCCTGTACTGTGTCATCACTGTGTATATAATTCCTGTACTGTGACATCACTGTGTATATAATTCCTGTACTGTGTCATCACTGTGTATATAATTCCTATACTGTGACATCACTGTGTATATAATTCCTGTACTGTGACATCACTGTGTATATAATTCCTGTACTGTGTCATCACTGTGTATATAATTCCTATACTGTGTCATCACTGTGTATATAATTCCTGTACTGTGTCATCACTGTGTATATAATTCCTGTACTGTGTCATCACTGTGTATATAATTCCTATACTGTGTCATCACTGTGTATATAATTCCTGTACTGTGACATCACTGTGTTTATAATTCCTGTACTGTGTCATCACTGTGTATATAATTCCTATACTGTGTCATCACTGTGTATATAATTCCTGTACTGTGACATCACTGTGTATATAATTCCTGTACTGTGACATCACTGTGTATATAATTCCTGTACTGTGTCATCACTGTGTATATAATTCCTGTACTGTGTCATCACTGTGTTTATAATTCCTGTACTGTGTCATCACTGTGTATATAATTCATATACTGTGTCATCACTGTGTATATAATTCCTGTACTGTGTCATCACTGTGTATATAATTCCTGTACTGTGACATCACTGTGTATATAATTCCTGTACTGTGACATCTCTGTTTATATAATTCCTGTACTGTGTCATCACTGTGTATATAATTCCTGTACTGTGTCATCACTGTGTATATAATTCCTGTACTGTGACATCACT